>NC_073260.2:39967500-41217500 GCF_029289425.2 Pan paniscus
ACGAGCTGATATCTATCTGCATGGAGGAAGCCATGGAGTACAATTACATTACGTTTAGGAGCCCCCGGGAAGTGTCCTTAAAAATAGATTTAATTACAGGCAAGAATTCAAAATCTGCTCTGTGTTAATCTCATGTGTTACACTTTTTGGTTGTATTTAATGGAAGTCATAATTATCTTGAGACTTTTTTAATCCAAAGAAAACAATTTTAGGACAAAATATTTAGCAGGTGTATGTTAATGTGCTGAGGCACAGAAAACATGGAACAGAGTTTGTGTTCCAACCCCAGACCCACTGATGGCCAGCTGTGGACAAGGGGCAGGTCACTCAACCACTGTGAGGCTCATATTCCTCGCCTGTATCCTGAGGATTAGGCAAAGCACAAAATCAATGAAAGTAATCGTAATGAGTTGCAAAAGGCCCTGCATGGGTGAGGTAGTGGTTTTGATAACAAATGACAGACCTGAGTTCAAAATCCTGGCTGTATAACTTACCACGCCTGCAACCTCTCTGAGCCTCAGTTTTCTCATCTGTTAAGCCGGAATGATAATCTAACATCTAACTCCTGGAGTTCCTATGATGGTTAAATGAAATAAAGCACATGACATGTTTGGCACATAATATGCGATCTGTAAACATAAGCTAACATAAGCTATGATTATATTTTAAAGAAAATAAAAATAAGAGAAACCACCCATGGCCAGGCTGAGTTCCAGAAGCTTCTGGAAGGCTCTTGACCAAAGTGAATCACAGTGAACTTGATAGGAAGGGCAAAGAGCCTGGAGCCACTCAGAGAAGAGAGGGGAAGATGTTTGATGGGGTAAGCAGGCCAGCTGCCAAGCAGACTCACAGCCTCATCTGTAGATGCCTTCAAGCCACAGAAGGCTTGTTCTGGGCAGGGGGAGGGAAAGTGAGCTCTGCCACTCAAGAGACACTATAAGGACCAGCCACAGGAGCTTCAGAGGACACAGTCCAGCACAGTATGAGGAGACACTTTCCAGTAGGACTTTGCAAAGACAGGAGCCTCCTCAGGGAAGCCAGGAGGTGCCACAGGGGGGAGGTTGTGTGGACACAGCACCAGGCCTCTGTCTGAGGGATGCTTCAGGGCACAAAGGCAGCCACAGGCCTGATCCCCTGAAATGGCCTCAGCGATTTCAATCAGCTAATCCCCTCTTGCAAACTTGCAGTTCTTTTTTCTTTTCCAGGTAGCTTCATAAATTCATAAACTTGTATCCCTTCTGTGGCAGCAAATGATATTAGAAAGCTAATTAGCTACAGAGCTAATTTTCATGTCAGAGGGAAATTATAGGTTTCATGGTATAGAACAAAATTATCTTTCTGTCCCTCCTCATCCTCCACCCCCCAATCCATCCCATTTCCTTCTCCCAGAACATGTATACACTCCCCTTTTCTGTCTGGTCACAAATGTCAGCAGAGAGGGGTGGCCGCTCTGGAGTCCCTTTCTCTCTGGTGTCAGGCATATTTGCATTTGCAAACAGCTTTAATTGAGTAGAGTTTTTATCGTTCTTTTTCCTTCTCTTGTTTTTAAATGCAAATGTTAATGTTTGGTTAGCACGGGTTCAGAATTAAGCTCCTGCTACCTGTGGCTGCCTCCTTCCCTGGGTTCTAAATAAGCACTAGTGGAGTAGCACGACCTGCTGAGAGCTTGTAAGTCCTGGAAGGCTGGAGTCCAGCTAATTGCCAAGCATGCTGAGAGGGCTGGGCAGAGCCTTGTCTCACTTACCAGCGCTCATGGAGTCCTGCTTCCCACCGGCACCAAAGGAGGGAAAATTAGTGTGCTGGGGATGGAAAGGGAGGCGGGGGAGAGGATGCTCTTTGGAATTAGGTTCTGGACTCTCTTTTGGCATCAAAATTCAGAAATTGAGAAGGCCTTCAGAAGTCATCAGGTTTGGGCCCTGGAAGTTGGAATCTCTTAGGCCAACCTCTTAATGGTTTGTCATCGGACCTCTGTTTGAATGCTCCTACTTGGTGTGTGTGTGTAGGGGGGGTCTTTTCTTCATGGGGCAGCCCCATCCACTGAGAGCCAGTTCTATTTTTTAGAGAAGGTGCACTTAATTTTGAGCCAAAATTAATTTCCTATTATCTCTAGCCATTGGTTTTAGTTTTCACATAGAATGTAGTTGATCTCATTTCCAAATGACCACCTTTCAGATAAATGGAGGCAGCTGTTATGGAACCTCAAATGGCTTTTCTCCTACAAGCCACAAATTCCCAGTTTCTTCACATTGGTTACATGTCTGACCCTTCATCTGCCCTGTTTCTCTTCCCATTGTGGACTCAGGCTATCTGTCTTCCATAAAGCAGAGACTTGTAATTGTGGGTGTGATGATCCAACTGATGGGCTGACCGGCACAGGGTGGAAGGGGGTCCCAGGCCCTCCCACACATTAGAGCTCTTCCCTTTTACCAAGACCAACCAAGATGCTGCAGACTTACTAAGCAGCCACATCACACTGTCCTTCCTTGCTGAGCCTACAGCCAATTTCCAGTCCCAACCTCTGTCTCATGCAGGTGAATTCATGTGGAACTCAACATAGATAGGGACCATTGAGCTCCTCATTTAGTGACAAAGAAAGTATATTCTTCTAAAGTATCAGATTGAGCTCTAATCCAATGAGAGAATTTTACAGAAGAGGATATGTTTATAAGGTGTCCAGCTTTCTCTTTTGGAAATTAGAGACCTGAGTGCTCAGGAGTCATAGCAGGGTTAGTATCCCAGAAGCCTGGGTGCCTCCTTTGCCTTAGGCCTGCAGTACATGATTTTCACAGGGAGAGAAGTTAAATCGGAAATCTGGAGGTGATCCTAAGAAGCTCTCACCCTGAAAGGGACCAATCAAAAAAGGAGCAACTGGAAGTGACTACTAGGTAGAAATGTGCGGAGAAGAGATTGCAGTGGCTTTAAGGTAGAAAGCTTGGTAGGCTGTGTGGCTGAGAAGGGAAGAGGTAAAGGAGGCATGGCAGGAAAGTAGAGAAGCTATAGCCTACAGTAACATTTCCTATTACCCTCTAGGTTCAGTGATCACCCTACCTCCATCACCATAGCAACACATATCCCATGAGAAGTGGTATTTATAGGAAAGATAGGAGGAGCAATCTGTCACTGTAATATTTGCCTCTAATTCACATGTGTTTTTGTCTTCTGAGTCCTCACCTAATAACCTTGTCTTCTGGACTGTGGGCATTTTGCATTATATAAGAGCTCCAGAAAAGCCTCACATGGGTTTGACCCTCCCAACATTCTGGCACTAAGGATATTTTTCTTTGACTCATTTATGAGCTCCCCTATGTCTAGAATCAAGAGGTAATATGAACATCCACATTACATAAATTCTGCATATCAAATAGTGGAAAGATGAAGAATCCATGCTGTATTTATGTGACATGTGCGCGCACACACACACACACACACACACACACACGCTGTAGAAGTACTCTGAATTCCCCCAAGTGACCTTAGCCATAGAGAAGAGATATAGAATGCTGGTGTGTTACAAGCATTGTCAACAAAAATAGACAAACACTGGATCTTTACAGAGCAAATCCAGTACAATTTGCACCAGTTCCATCTGTATGCACCTTTTTGTTGTTGCCATCTAGATGTTCCTACTGCTAACATGGATGTCTCCAGGAATATTGACTCTCTTCAGTAATAGAGGGGGTGTTTGGCTTTTATCACTATTTCTGAACCCTCACTGTAGATGCCAGACTTAGACCTGACCCTGTTATTCTTGAATGACTCCATTTACAGCTATAAAATTTACACTTCTGGAGGCTGCTGTTTGGTATAGGCAAGAACATCATGTGCTGAGGTGAGTTTTGTGAGCAGTAATGTGAATGGGTCAGATATGGATGGAAAGAAACAAAAAAATTGTGGTTCCTACAAGTGGAGAAGAAAAAAGGTAATATTCACAGGAGTATAAAGTTGCCTTTTTGGGTTTTACCTGTCTCCAAGATTTTGGGAGTACACTACTTCACCGAATCCTTACAACGACTTGTGTAGTGCAACAACAACCATTGTGCAGTTGAAAAAACTATTTTTGGGAGACATACAATGACTCATTCAATTAGTAATAGACAGATATTAGATTGAACCCAGGACTCTTACCTATTAGTCCTGTACTTTTTCTGCTTTCCCTTGAGCTGAAGGCCTAGAAGAGAGACTTGATCCAAAAGATCTATGGGTGAGAGGTGGGAGCTCTGGGTTAAATGGGAAAGGAATGTTGGCTCAAATTCTAAAGTAAAGCTGCCCTAAATGGTTGAATGATCTTACAGATTCAACAAGAATTTGCAGAGTGCTTATTGAGAGCAAGTCTCTGAGGACATGTAGATGAGTCAGACACAGCCCGTGACTTCGGAAAGCCCACAGATTGGGGAAGTGTAGTAGGCTTACATGAAAAAATAAATCAACACCTAAGGTTAGATATGGGACATACAAAAAAAGTGGCATATGTACACAGGCCATGAACTAGCAGTTCTGAGGCATATGAGACCAGAGAAAGCCAGGACAATCAGGAAGGCTTCCTGGAGGAGGTAGAACCACTGGGTATGGAGGTTGGAAGAGAGAATCCAAAGGTCAGAAGATGTCTATAAAGATGCTGAGCTCTGCTTGCTCGTGTTCTATTCAGACTATGCTGAGGAGTCTAATACCCAGAGCAGTGGGGACAAGGGAGAGGTGTGCATAATCAAGATGGAACAATTCTCCTTGAATTGTTTGATCTCAAAGTCTTTTAAAACATGACTTGCTCCTCTGTGCCCACTTCATGACTGTGTAACCAAGGGGTTAAGAGCTAAGTGAAAAAAGGAATAAACTCAGATTTCTTTAAAAAATCATCACAAAATGGCCCCCATAATCATGTCAAGAAAGAGCAAAACATTTGGCAGCCTCGCCTTTTTTTGATAAGTTTTGCCAGGGGACTCTTCCTGGAAAAGCTGCAGACAAATGCCCTTGTCTTAGGATGCTGCAGTGTGGCGGCATCTGCAATGGGCTACTAGGACTGATTTCATCATTTATTTCCAATATGCTGGCCAAGGCACCAAATTGAGCCATGCACACAGCGGGATGTGTTGTTTCTGGACTGGCGGTTCATCGTGACTGGAAATGAGAACAATTGAAATTAAAAAGTATCAATCAAAGGCATTCTCTAAAGAATAAAACCAAGCCTGATACATCCAGAGGCACAGCCAATCAGTTTAAACTAGTAAACAAACCTAGCAAAGTCGTAGAATACAACGGTGACATACAAAAATCAGTTATATTTCTACACACAAACAGCAAACTATCCAAAAAGGAAATTAAGAAAACAATTTTATTTACAATAGCATCAGAAGAAAAAAAAATTGGGGAATAAACTCAACCAAGGAGGTCAAAGATTTGTACACTGAAAACTATAAAACATTGATGAAAGAAATTAAAGACACAAATAAATGGGAAATCATCCTGTCCCCATGGTTTAGAAGACTTAATATTTTTTAAATGTCCACATTATTCAAAGTGATCTACAGATTCAATGCAACCCTTATTAAAATCGTTTTTTAAACAAAAATAGAAAAAGTAATCCTAACGTGCATATTGAACTACAAAATATTCTGAATAGCCAAAGCTATCTTGAGAGAGATAAAGAAAGCTGAAGGCATCACACTTCTTGATTTCAAAATATATTACAAAGCTACACTAATTAAAACAGTATAATATTGGTATAAAAACAGACATGTAGAACAATGAGCAGAATAGAGAGCCCAGAAATAAACCCACAGCATACATGGTCAACTGATCTTTGGGTGCCAATAATACATAATGGAGAAAGGATAGTCTCTTTAACTAATGGTGTTGGGAAAGTTGGATCTTCACATACATACAAAAGAATGAAATTGGACCCTTATCTTACACTGTACACAAAAATTAACCTAAAGTAGTTAATTAACAAAAATGTAAACATGAGACCTGAATCTCTAAAACTCCTAGAAGAAAACATGGAGAAAAAACTTTATAACATTGGTCTAGGCAATGATTTCTTGGATATGACACCAAAAGCACAAACCACATAAGCAAAAATAAATGAGTGAGATGGCATCCAACTAATAAACTTTTGCACAGCAAAATAAACAACAGAGTGAAAAGGCAACCCACAGAATGGGAAAAAAATTTGCAAATTATGTAAGTGATAAAAGGTTAATATCCAAAATATATAAAAAGCTCCTACAACTCAATAGCAAAACAGCCAATCAAAACCACATACACACACACACACACACACACACACACACACAAACCCCAAATGGCAAAAAGACTTAATAGACATTTCTTGAAAGAAGACATACAAGTGGTCAAGAAGTTTATGAAAAATGCTCAATATCACTATTCATCAGGGAAATGCAAATCAAAATCACAATGAGATACCATTTCACACCTATCAGGATGTCTATTGTCAAAAAAAAGGGATAACAAAGGACACAGAGCATTGGGAGCCCTTGTGCAGTGTTAGTGGGAATATAAAATGGTGCGTCTGCTATGGAAAACAGTATGAAGTTTCCTTAAAGAATTAAAAATAGAACTACAATATGATCCAGCAATCCCACTTCTGAGTATATATCCAAAAGAACTGAAATCGGGATCTCAAATAAATGTTAATGCTGTCATGTTCATTGTAGTGTTATTGCCAATAGCAAAGATATGGAAACAAGTGTTCATTGACAGATGAATAAAGAAAATGTGATACCCACATGTGCATGCTGTGTGTATGTGATTTTATTGGTTGTTTTGCTATTGAGTTGTAGGAGCTTTTTATATATTTTGGATATTAACCTTTTATCATTTATATGAGAGAGAGAGAGAGAAGAGAAAGAGACAGAGAGAGAGACAGAGAGAGAGAGAGAGAGGGGAGTATTAGCCTTAAATAAGAAGAAAATCCTGCCATATACAACAGCGTGGATAAACCTGAAGGACATTATGCTAAGTGAAATTAGGTAGTCACAGAAAGATGAACACCATGTGATTCCACTTATATGAGGTTTCTAAAATAGTCAAACTCATAGAAACAGAATATAATGGTGGTTGCCAGGGACTGAGGGGAAAGAGAAAATGGGGAGTTGCTATTCAACAAATATAAAGTTTTACAAGACTGACAAGTTCTATAGATCTGCTGTACAACATTGTGCCTGTAATTAGCAATACTCTACCATGCACATACAATTTTGTTAAGAGTATAGATCTCATGTTAAGTGTTCTTATCACAATAAAAACGACCATATTTATGGAGGCCCCTTCTTCTCTCTGGACCTAGTTTTCTCACCTATGAAATGGCCAGTCTGGGGTTGGTGACCTCTTCCTCTAAATGTTAACTTTGAAATAAATCATTCCAAGTTGGCTCTGTGGTGTTTTGAAAGAGCAATGGCTCAAAGACGACATAATTGTGAATTCTTTAGTGAAACTTTTAAAGAGCTTAATATAAATTAAAGCCAACAAAATTTCCTTCCTCCTTTTTAATAATATTTTCCCCAAATTAAAATAATAGTGCTAGAATCAGAGAGAAACCACCCATAATCTCATGGCCTACAAGCAACCTCTATTAACATTTTGATATTCTTCTACTTGGAACTCTTTTTATATTTGTTTATTTGCTTTTTGTGTTTTTTTTAATAGCTAAGTTCATACTGTGTGTACAATTTGAGGTCCTATTCTTATTAAACTTTAAAAAATTTATTCAACCCACAAACATGTATTGATAACCTATTATGCATCAGGCACTATGCTAGGCACTCAGGAAACAAAGATGAGCAAGATGCAGTTCCATTCTAAAGAATCTCATAGTCTGGATGAGAAAATAGATAAGTAATCAAGCAATTCAAATCTAGTGTAAGCATTTTGGGAGGGGAAGCACAAGGTCCTCTGGGAGCAGAAAGGGTTCTCAACAGTTACAAATTCCTAGGTTGAAACAAGCATGAGTTAGCACCCAGCCACTCAGCAAAATGCTATATTTCATAGCCACCCTTGAAGCCAAGGTTGGACAAATAACTTAATTACCATCAACAGGGTGTGGGTGGATGTAATATGTTTTTTTAATCTCATCTGGATCTTTTCATTGTCCCTTTGGCCCTTTACTGTTGACTGGAATGGAAAGTGATGGTAGGAACAGTAGCAATCACCTTAGACCACCTTAGATGGAAGCCACACATTGAGGATAATGGAGCAGCAGGATAGAAGGAATCGGGATTCCTACAGCAGACCTGACTGTTTACACTTGGTTTTCTATATAAGAGAGGAGAAGCCATCTACCTTATTTAAAAGCCACTCTTATGTCTGTGTCTTTGTTATAGCAGCTGGAACCTCAATCCTAACTAATACAGATGGCAGGAGGATGCCTGGAGAAGTGGGCAAGGGTCAGAGACAGAGGAACTGATAAGACATCCCCAGGTATTTGAACCTTATCCTGAAGGCCTTGGTAACCACTGAAGAGTTTTAGATATGAGAGTGACATAATCTAGTTTGCATCTTGGGAAAATCACTCTGACTGCTGCATAAAGAACAGATTGAAGCAGTCAAGAATAGAGCAAAGAGATCTGTTACAAGGCTGTTGCTATTGTCCAGTTAAGTGAAATTAGTAGAGTAACCAAGGTATTTGATGGTTATTGAAGGTACTGGAGAAGAAGCAAAGGCTTAGGATCACCGGACGTGGCAGTGGGAAATAAGTCAAACATCCATGGTTTTTGCTTGCAGTCACTAATAGGAAGCACAAGAGGTAGATTATAATTGACTCTGAGTCTTCCTAGTCAAAGTCAAGGGTTAACCCTGGGAATAATAAGTTCAGCTTCTGACGTGTTGAGTTTGAATACTGGTGGGACATTCAAATGGAGGTGTCCTGTAAGAGGTTGGCTTTGTAAACCTGGAATTCTTTTAAGATGTCTGAGCTAAAGATGTAAATTTGGGAATCATCAGTGTAGATCATCAGGTAGATACTGAAGTCATGGAAGCAAATGAAGTCATCAGAGAGATAGCTTGAAAACGAGGCTATGGATGGAGCCAATATCTAGGTGGAGGAAAGAAGAGGGAACTTTATAAGAGGCAGAGAGCCAGGGAAGTGTGTGTCACCAAGACCAAGGGAAGATGGTGGTATAGCAGAAGACAGTGGCTAGCATGTTCAATGTTGCAGAGAGGCCAATTAAACTAGGAACACTATGCATGGTGTTCTGTGAGCTCAGCATTTATTCAATACATGTTGGAGTGAATTGCTAATTGGTAAATCACTAAATTGATGCTGTTGTTTTTAATTTAATTATTTGTTCTGTTTTTGCTTTCATTAGAAACAGCACATCTAAATTGCATTTGCTGAGACAGACAAAGTGGGAAACCCTGCTTATGTTACATAAACTCTTGTTTCTTGAGTTAAATAATGGACTTAAAGGTTTAAAAAAAACTTTGCTGTTTTGAGTGACTGTGAAGATACTCTTTATTTACTAAAGAAAAGTTGACAAATAGAAGAAGAAAAGAAGGAAATAAAGGTGACACCAGGCAAGGCAGACAGAACATGGTGTCTATTTCCTTTGGTCATGGTCATCCTCCCTAAAAGCCACCTCTATAGAACAGGACTTGTAAGAGGGTGACTTCAAGTGCGGAAGTCAATGTGGCATTCTTACAGCAACTGCTCTTTCCCTTTTGTGGGTCAGAAATGCTTCAGATAATCAGGCAAAACCTATAGTCTTTCTACTCAGAAAACTACCAGAATATTTATCCATGCAATTTTACATTCCATTTCTGTGGGACACTGTGAAGTCTGAGGACTTGCAAACTCAGTGGGAACTGTTTCCATTCAGAGCCTCTCCCTACTTCTCCCTGACTCGTAAATGCCCCTAAATGCTATAAATTATCCTCAAGGACCTGTAGTTGCCTGAGCCTTTCCTTCTATTCATAGAATAGCTGCAGAGACTCTGGATTCACCCAGAGTCTCTGGCTTTCACCCACCGTTAACAAAACCAGTGGACTCGTCAATTTTGTTCTGGGCCGAAGGGGCAGCTTTGAGGAGTTGACTCTGGCCATTACCAGTGACTCTCTGCAGCTTCTTAGAAGAGAAAGAGCACTAGGCTTGAAGGAGGAAGAGCTGGGTTAGGTTTCATCTCCACTTCTTATTCATGACATGACCTTGAGTAAGCCACTCCACAATTCTGAGCCTCCACTTGTCAAAAAATTAATAATTCTTCCCATATCTTCCTTATAGAGTATAAATCTAATGAGTTAACAGCTGTGAAAGTGCTTCACAAAGTGAAAAAATGTGACACAAATAAGAGGGTTTATAAATAAAAAGTAAAGCAACTAATATGGAGAATTTACTACCTGGTAGCCATTGCACTAAGTGCTTTGTCTTTATCATTTTGTTCCCGCAACAACTCTAAGAGGTCATTATTCATTATTTTACCCAAGAAAAAAAGTGAGGCTCAGAGTGGTTAGGTAACTTGCCCAAGACTACAGAGCCAGTAAGTAGTGAAGCTGGGATTCATGAAGGATAAAATGTCGGCTGCACTAGGGCAGCTGGGTTTGGGGGACATAAAGATAAAGGGTACAGGGAGGAAGCTCATTCTCAGAGTGCCTGTTAGCCTACCAGATACTTCACCAAGTAGCTTCAGAAGAATGCTGAGAAGTTGGTTACATGGGTTACACTGGCAGAGGACATGAAACAGTGACTGGTACATAACACACCTCCAGTAGATGTTAGGTATTAGAATTACGTTACTGTTGCAATACTCATTGTACAATGAGAAAACCAAGGCTCAGAAAAGTTAAGTGACCTGCTAAAGAATACATAGACAGTAAATAGCAGAGCTGGGCTTGGTATTCAGGTGTCTGAGGCCCCTGAGTTCACATACTTTTCCCTGCCACACACTGCCTCCTGCACATAAAATGCTAGCGTGTTGTTTTTTCCAGATCCTCTACCCTTCTACAACATTCCATGGCCTTGAAGTGCCAAGGTTTGTGGCCTCCCAGACCTCTGGCTTTTAGTATTGCCTCCTACCCCTTTGGATTCACTATGCAGAACTGCCGTGTTTGAGAATTAGTACCATCCCAATTAGATATTTATTGGCCAGATTCTGTGTCTGTCAACATGCCAGCTGATAGGCTCACAGCCACAAGCCTCCAGCCCTGGGGACTGTCTGGTTCGAGCAGTGAGTCCTGTTAGTGGCTGGCTGGCCCCACCGCCAAGCCCGGAAGGCTGGAGGGGAGGGTTTGGGGGGATCGCCAGATGACGGAAAGGAGACAGTGAGTCTGCACAGGGCCAAGCGAGGCTTTCTCTCCAGCTCTGGTTTTGTTTATGCATCATTTAGACCCCAATGACTTCCCAAAATAATTTGACATGGCTAATGGCTTAGGTTTGTCTAGTGTTTCAGTTTACAGAGCACGGCAATTTAGTGATCTGATTTGAATCATGAAAACATCTCTAGAGATGGGTGGTATAGTTTCCATTTTACAGATGAAGAACACTGAGGTAGTGGTGGCAAAAATAATTTACTCAAGATTATGTGGTGCGTAACAGTCGAGGCTGCTAAGACTCACATTCAGGGCTTCACTCTAAAGTTGCTGTATTTCTGCCATGCCATGTTGCTTTCTAATGAAATATACATTGGAGTTTAGAGCGAATAAAGAGAAGGTGTTTGAAAGAAGTCAGAAGGGCTATGCCAAGGCTGGGGCCAGTGTAGGGGCCAGCTGGACTGAGAAATGTGAGTCCTGCCCCTAGGACTCCTGCCTGGGATACTGGATCCTAGTAGATTGTCCATGTGCTACTCCATGGGCCTCTGAAGGCTACTGAGCAGGCCCTTCTTTGCAAATATTCTCTAAGCATATAGCTTGTTAAATGGTCTTGTGGACAGCTTCCCCAATGTCTTATTGGAGTGGGAAACCTCACGAGCCATCCAGGAATCCCCAAAGGTTGCTCTTACTTTTTGTTCTTCTCTAGCTCAGCATGAACTCTGAGCTGCCTTGCCCTCTGCTCCTGCCTGGCCTTGTTTCTGACCATTCTGTTTTACCCAAGTTGCAGCTGGGAAGGGAGCCTTAGAAATCATTAGTTTTAATCCTTTCTCTATGACAGATGGGGAAACTGAGGATTAGCGAGATGACAGCATGTTTCCTATGCCACTCTTCTAAGATGCTGTACTCGTGAATGTGGTTGCCAAGGCCTCAGAGCCATGTTCTGAAACCTTTGGTCCTGCCATTAGTCACACCTTATCCAGACCTGTAATGGACTGGCCATATCCCCAGCTCCAGCCAGATCTGCCTTGACTCGAGCAAGTGTGACAACAAAGCTGGCAGCTCTCCCTGAAGACTGAGCCTACTGCAGTCTCCTTGAAGGCAAGGATCCATCCTAGCCACTGTCAAAATACTAGCCTGAAACAGCCAGGTGTCTTCGACCTATCTCATCACTGAAGTCAGGGAACGAGATCAGCTTTGGTGAATAGAGAATTCAGAATGGGAAATCCCTTCCTCCAATCCTTTCAGATCCCTTAGTATTTGAGTGAGGCACAGGGGTTTTACCACAAGCAATATTCTGAGATTCTTACAGCAATGCATCACAGTCCTTTCCAAGGAGTCTGTGTGGTCTGCTGATATTTCTCCATTTGCTTTTGGATGCATCACAATAAGCCCCAGCTGAAGTCAAATGCACTTTAGTCCTCTTATCTTAAGTATAAGGGACTGCAGGGAAGAATTAGGAATCACACAAAGGCATTGCAAGCTTATTTACACCAGTGCCTGAAAACCAGAAGAAAATTGACTGAAGTAAGATATGAGACTACATCTTGCAAAACATGCTATAAAATGGATTACTGGTGACTACAACCTCTTAATATGTGAAATTGTCCCCAAATACTAACAAAATGCCAGAAAAGGAAAAACTGATTATAGTGTTAAGAATTTTTTTTTTGAGAAATGCCCCTTGTTCAAACACAACTAGTGATTTAGCTTGCCTAATCAGAAAAAAAAATTAATGATCTAAAATTGTTTAAAGTCTACAAATACTTATTTGAGTGTGGCATTTTGTATCCAACTGTGTGCTGGGTTCTGAGGACCCAGAAGTGAAGATGAAGACCTAGCATCTATCCTCCAGGAGCTCAATTTAACTCCAGGAGCCAAGTGAACAATGCATCTTTCACTCGGGGTGGCAATAGAAATAAACAATGTAGAGAGATGGCTCAATGAGGAGTCAGGGAAGATTTTCTAAGAAGCTGTTGGCTGAGCTGGGTTTTGAAGGTTGAAGGGTTTTCATGGTTAGTGCAGGGAAATGGTGAGGCAAAGGTGTTACTAGTTAAGAGACCTGTGTGCAAAGGCACAGGGGCAGGAAGCAACTTGGTATATTTAGGACTGAGAATGTGGAGTGGGAAGAAAAAGTAATGACTGGAGACAAAACTGGGGAGGCAGACAGGGGCCACCTGAGGATATGATGGGTATGTGCAGCCAGATATCTTAACTCCAACTCAGAAGAAACTAGGGGAATTTTGCCTTTGCAATTGTAAGCTGTTGAAGTGAGGACCTAGCATTCATTTTTATATCCATTTATTATTATTATAATAATAGGATCTCAACATGACAAAGCACTTTTTTCTATTTAGTTTTAAATTTACATACAGAAAAATTCACATTTTTATGGCATATAGTTCTAAGGGTTTTGACAAATGCATACAGTCAGGTATTCATCTCTGGAATCATGACACAGGATAGTTTCATCTTCCAAAAAATTCACTCATGCTGCCCCATTGTAGCCAATCCCCACTCCAGCTCTAACACCTACTTTCTATCTCTCTAGTTTGCTTTTTCTGGAATGTCATATAAATGCAGCCATACAGTATGTAGACAGGGCAAGTTTTTATCATAGAAAAAAAATGGTCCAATTTGTATCTTTTCATGTTCAGAGGTCAGAATGTTTTAATAAATTGGGAGGGAAAAGGAAATCAGTGTGATAAGGTCCAACACTGGACTCTTTTGCAGACCTTTAGATCCTCTCTCCAATTGCCTTCATTAGTACCTTATGCTTTATGGACATGTTTGTTAAGTCTGTGGCTATGCTCCACGAAGTCATCCAGCCCACTCTTCTCTAAGTGGTTCTACAGATATGTTGCAGAGACTTGGACAAACTTCTTACTGCACTTCACCAGCACTGGCTGAGGGAATTCCCTGATCTGTCTTTAGCCAAAAAGGGGGATAAAAATGATTTGGTTGAACTTGCTGGGACATTTGGGCCAATTCTTTGTGCTCCTAGCTTTCTGAGCTATGACCAGAGAAAGGAAGCTCCAAGTTTGAACTCTAGGCATCATAATGAGGTCCTACTGTAGCCAAAAGGCTAGTAGCAGATGTAGAATAAGTCTGAGGTCTGTGAATCACGGGGCCAAGGAAGCATGTGATTGAGGAATTCTACATGGTGTCAGCCTTCATAGTTCCAAAGGGCGATGGCAAGGATGGGGAAGATAAGTTTTACCCAGCAACTGAAGTCTTCAG
This sequence comes from Pan paniscus, assembly GCF_029289425.2. Lineage (NCBI taxonomy): Eukaryota > Metazoa > Chordata > Mammalia > Primates > Hominidae > Pan > Pan paniscus. The sequence goes on from NC_073260.2 coordinate 39,981,991, forward strand.
GGAGGAAGAAAGTGTGTTTGGTGAAAACCTCTTGGGTATTTTTTCTGCATTCATTATTACTTTTTAATGTTGTGTACCATTTATTAATACATTAAAATGTATGGGAAAAATCAGTGCTGGATGATTTTTGTGTTTTGAAAATATTAGAAATAATATATCCCTCATGGTAAAACCTTCACATCTGAAGGATGAAAGACAACAGATCAAAGCATCTCATCCTCTTTCTCTCTTTTTATTAGCATTTCCCAGCAATTAATTTTCTTGCATGTTCTAGAAATTTTCTATGTATGTATAAATATATCCATTTTCTGTTATATATAACCAGATTATGTTACATCATATTGTGACTTCCTTTTTATCACTTTGTATCCTAATGTATGTTTAACATCATTCTGTATCAGAACATGCAGTTCAACTTTGTGTTTTTAAAGAGCTGCATGCTATTCCATAGTATAGATGCACCATAATTTATTCTAACCAGTCCCCTATGGAAGGAGATTAAGATTATTTCCATTTTTTTCTATTACAAATAATGCTGCAGTGAGCATCCTTGTACATATGTCTCCATATACTCTTTTCAGTATTCTGCCAAGTATCAGCATGAAGAAAAACAGCTTCTTGAATTCATCTTCTAGCTATGTTCGAATATCCTTGTCTTTTATATTTCTACAATGCTTCTCTCACAGCGTCTAGCAACCATTTGAAATCAATCTTTTAATATGCTCAACCTTTCTTCTTTTGTTTCTCTCTTTATTAACGTCTCATCCCAGTAGGAAGACCCCATGCAGCCACATAGGTTTCTCTCGAAGCCTCCATGTTTTTCTTCTTAATTGGCATGGGTCTTTTATTTAAATATAAATATTCACAATTGTCTCATATATTTTTAAATGTATAGACGCTAAAATAGAAGATTCTGTTTATCTGGTGACCAATCTGAATTTTCCTTTCTGGATAGAGGATCCTGAGTGGCTTTGAACTTGGTTGTGCAGTGGGATTTAGATATAAGGAAGAATAAAAGAGAAATAATTGTCACATTTCTAGCAAGAGTGTTATGGAGCTTCAACTTCCCATCAGCTGGGGGAGGAGGAGAGAGAGGCTGGGAAGTCTGCCACAATATTTGGCATGGCTGGGCTTCCAGATTGCATCTATTTTTGTAGCTGCACAAGTTGGGAGGAGATTAGAAGGATAGTCAAATTTCCTGCTCCAGGTTGTAAATTGATCAAGAGGTGGAAGGAGCACTAGAATGAGAGTCAGAAGGCCTGGTTCCTGGTCCCAGATTTCTCAGATATTAATAATGGAACTTGGGAAGAACTTTTCCTTCTCCAAACTCACTTTCCCTCAGCTCCAAAAAAAAAAAAGGATGTTGAGTTAATTGGTGCTAATATCCCCCTCCATCTCCAATATTTTATTATTTTGAGGTTCTAGGAATGTTTGCCCAATTTTTAAAAACTTTCTGTACTATAAGAATGTTTACCCATATATCAAAATGATTAGGAGTATCTTTGTTAGTAAATACAGAGTTGAACTGGGAGTCCCATTTTTATCCATGTGTCCTCTGTTTCAAAGCTTTGCCTCCACCAATAAAGATAGGCCTGATGTGACATGCAAACTTACTGCAGAAGACCCTGGGACCACGTAGAAGCCTCCAAATGAAACTGTCCAGATGTCCCAGAAGCAGAGAAGCCTGGTTGGGCCCCAAAGAAGAGCTGGTGAGATGGGAGGGACTCTGCAAGGCTGCGTATGAGAGTGTCTGATTCCACCCCTTTGAGAGTTCCCTCTCAGGACAGACATTCTGAAGATGGCCAACACAAGCTTATGTGTACTCCATGCTACTGGGGGGCTTCTCAGCCACATGTGCCTAATGGCACTTCTGGCATTGTTCTTTCCTAAGCATGTCCATCCAACTCTCTCCGGAGGCCACAGCCATGGTGCTCCTTCTCAGAGGGCCCCATATCCCTAGGCTGCTTTCCGGATCCTTTCTCACTCAAAACATTCCCTGTGTGCTCAATAATGAAGGTGTTTTCTTCAGGGATTGTTCTCAGAAGATTGTATATCTCTCTAGGATTCTTTGACCTCTTGGGAAATTGCCAGGCTTAGCCTGCATAGTAAAATATTTTTTAATCTACAAGGCAATTCATAAACTATGACTTTTAGCAACACTAAAAAAACATGAAAAAAAGCATGAAAAAGAAAATGATTTCTATTGAAATAATAGATTCTTTTCTAAGAACAAATTGGTATGGAAAAAGAAAGGGCCAAATTAACAAAAAATATCAATAACAGTAATTATATGTTATTATTATAAACAATGTACTGAGTACCTCTACGATATAAGCTTCATAAGATTAGGAGCCTTGTTTATATAGTTATCTGCTATATCTCAGCTTTAGAACAGTCTCTGGGTATTAAATTGTCCAAATAATGCTCACTATGATCCTGTTTGTGTTACTTTGTTCCCATTTTACAGATAAAGTAACTGAGGCTTATGGTTTAAAGAGATTGTCTTGCCCAAAATCAGAGCTGAGAAGCATATTCCAAAATAGTCTATTATTATTACATGTCTTTTGGTGTCCCTAGGTCATCCCAAGCCATTCAAGGTAAAAGATCACATCTTGCTTCTTTAGATATCTATGGTGAATGATGTCATTGATTTGACTAAACAGTTACCTTTAGTAAGTTTCCACCCTTGCAAAAATTCCACTGGTGAAACCTTTAGATTTTTCTTTAGAAATCAACAACATCCCACATATGACCACTGTGGGGTATGTGAAATTGAAAAAGAAGGAAGTAGAATTTACTATTTCTTCAGAATTATTATTGTTACAATTTCTAAACAGAGATGCTGACTACCTAGGAGAGTTTGAAGATTGCTAACTTCCTTGTGTGAAAATCCTATGAATGTTGAATGTTAGGAATATCTGAAATGAATCTCTGAAGGCTGGTGTATATTTTGGAGAGAGACTTATTAGAAATCTTATTCTCTGCCTTGCTTCTGAAATGCTAATTTGATGCGTGCACTTACTCAGAAGATGACTGATGTGCTCGTCGGCTGATTGATATTTGCATCACCCCCTCACTGCTGCCGTTCGCTGAAAATGCAGGAACAATAATCAAATGTTAAGTTTCTTAAGAACTGTCTTCCAAAGAAAATCAAACCATTGGCCCTTTGTTATCTCAATCATCTCCAGACCTTCTTGGGAAGAGCCTGTGTTTACCTTTCTTCTCAGAGAGGTGCGTGTGTCTGGAAGAGCACCAGACTTAAGAGTGAGAAGACCCGGGTATGAATCCTGCTCTGCTAGTGTGAGGATTCACAAAAAATCAGCTTACTGCTCCTTTGCAGTTTAATGGAACTTCCTGCCTCACAGGGCTGTTGGGATGGTTAAATAAGATAGCATGTGTAAAATAAAATGAAATTGATGCTATGAGGAAACTGCTGAGAACCGGATTACCTCAATATAAAGAGATGGTTTCTGAAGCCAATCATCCTGGGAGTGTATCCCAACACTGACACTTACTGTGTGAACTTGAGGAAGTTCCCTGACCTCTCTGTGCTTCAGTATCCCCATCTGGAATAAGGAGATAATTATAGTACACCTGCCTCATAGAATTGTTGTGATGATTAGGTGAGATGATGCACATAAAGGTGCTAACAGCAGCGCTTGGCCCATAGAGCTCACTTGAAAGGGTTATTATAAACATTGGATTGTTATGAGGAATAAATGAAATGGTTTATAATGAAAACATGCATAGACAGTAAAATACCGTGCAATCACTCGATTAAGATTCAATGAGCTGATGAGGACATAATGCTCCAACAAAGCTCCTACCTTCTGCTACTGCTGATGGTAGCTAGAATTGGAGGTGAGAGAGCAGGGAGTCACCTGGGACAGTGAGGGAGTGGATGCGAGAATTCAGCCTCCAGGAGATGGCCACATAGCCTTCCTTCTGCCTACAATAATCTTCAAAGAATGCTTTATTGTTTTCTAAGCACTTTCAAAAACAGTCTTTGTACTCATGCTTACCTTAGCTCTCTAAGATGGCAGGCAGATGAGGATGTTTTTGCAGTTAAGGGCTAGAGGGAGGTTAGAGGTAAAGTGGCATTGATGAGGGCTCTCTGCTTGTAAGTAGTGAAACCTGGGCTCCCTCTTTCTCCTCCTCCCCAAGCTGTGCCTGGTGATCATATGTCCCAGGCCAGATTTTGTCAGTCTTCTGAGGGTACTGTTTTCTCTAATTCTTTGCAGTACAATAGTGGTTATCAGATCCAGAAGATCTGCTCACAGAAAGCTGTGTGTATGATAGGAGAAGAAGGGAGCTGGCAGATGGGTGTGTGTGGCGGGGACTAGGGGGTTGGGATCAGTATCTCATTGCATTGTGAGTTGCCCAGGCGGAGGTGATGCTTTATAGAGAGGTCGGGGATCCCTGGACATCACTGGTACTTACCTCCGTAACCCTCTATTTCCTCATCAGTGAAATGGGTTAATAAATATTTTCTTGCCACTCTGGTCTAGGGTAAGGATTCAAGGAGATAAACTATGAAAGGCCCTTCATGGTTGAGGTCCCCAAAATGATGGAGTCCTTCTGCCATCTCATCCTTCCTGGTGTTCAGGACCCCATAGAAACTTCACTGCTATCCCCACAGTCACAGCTTGGCTCTGTCTATGGGTTCTGCTGAAGGGAGAGGACAGAAGCACCTGTCTGCTTTCTCTCACCTCCACTAAACCCCCACCTAGGTTTATCTCTGGCCTTTGGTGAAGGAAGAGAAACTGGACTTTCTTGCTTTTTCTTGACCTCTGGTTCCTTGTGGCTCTCTATTCCTGCCCCAACCCATGGAAATCGGCCTGAACTGTCAGAATCGTGCATTTTAGCAAGAAACACGTGTCGAAGTTCATCTGGACCAGCTGCCCTCACATCTACCTTCTACACATTCAGATTACCTTTCCACCTTTCCAAGAGCTCGGGATGCAAGTGGCTTCTAAAAAAACCTTTGGGGTCAGGTCACCAGGATGAATAAATCTTTTCTAAACCATCTTGGTTAAAGTTGATGCTTTAACAACTCAAAAGACAGGAAGGTATATGTAAGTTTTGGTACTGTTATTTTGGTACTGTTATTTTACTGTTATTGTGTGTGTGTGTGTGTGTGTGTGTGTGTGCGTGCGTGTGTGTTTAACATTGTTTAGGTAAGATATAAGTGGTTTTCCTCTTTAGGAATTTGGACTTATTGAGATAAGTCCTTGTGCTGAGTTCCACTCAACAGCCTTTTCAGGAAGAAACAGTCTGACCCCCACCTCCCTCTGCTGTGGTCCTAACCAGTTCCTTATGCATTGGTGACCTGGCTACTCTGGCCATAGCTGATTGAATCAGAGTGGGCATTTGACCCACAGGCAACCAGCCTCTAGGATGCTCAAAGACAAATGAGGTATGATGATGAAGATTTGGACCAATTGGATTTTTTTTCTTTTGGGGAGTTTAATGCAAAAGTTTAGGGTAGTGATCCCTTGGCATTTGGAGCAAAGAGAAAGACACATAAGGAGAAGCAGAGGCAGAGATAGGAGTTGGCTTAATGGGAAGGCTTAGGCTGAGGCACCCCATTTCCAGTATTGTTAATGTCAGGCCTGCTGTGGATCCTGGGTAACTTTTCTATTTCTGAAAAACTCTGTGGCTACAAGGTAGTGCCTCATCTTTCTTGGAGTCTGGTTGGGCAGCTGCTTTCCTTCCATTTCCTTGGGACTTGGCCCTGGATGATAATCTTAGTTTCTTTATTTTCATGTGTATCATTTTAATAAACTGCTCATCCCTTGAAGGAAGCTGAGTCTCTGTTGTTTGTACCAACAGTATCAAAGAATCAACTGCCAATGAGCCCTTTCCCTGCTGGAGGGAACAAGGTAACAGAGAAGCTGGGGAGTGCTGCCTTGAGTGTCACTGTCAACTAATGCTTCTTTAGAGTGACCTTCCCTGACCACCGGTTGAAAGCAGCAGCCTGTCCCTGCCCGATCAGTCACAATCACATCCCCTTTTATTTTCTTCAAAGGTCTTCTCATCAGCTAATATGGATCTTAGTATTAGTTTCCTGTTGCTACTGTAACAAATTGCCATGAATCTAGTGACTTTAAAAGCAACATAAATTTGTCGTTTTACATTTCTGGAGGTCAGCAGTCTGAAAGGAATCTCATGGAGCTAAAATCAAGGTGTTAGGGGGGCTAGTTCCAACTGGGGCTCTGTGGGAGAATCCCATGGCTGCCTTTCCCACCTTCTAGGGGCTGCCCACATTCCTTGGTTTGTGGCCCCACATCAGATCACCTTTTCCCCCTCTGCTTCCATCATCACACCGCCTTCTCTGCCTGATCATCCTGTGTGTCCTTTTTTTTAAAACAGGGTCTCACTCTGTTGCCCAGGCTGGAGTGCAGTGGCCCAACTAATTTTTGTATTTTTTGTACAGACTGAGTTTCTCCATGTTGTCCAGGCTGGTCTTGAACTCCTGGGCTCAAGCGATCTGCTTGCCTCAGCCTCCCAAATTGCTGGGATTAACAGGCATGTCCTTCTTATAAGGGCCGTTCGTGACTTTATTTAGGGCCCACCTGGATAACCTTGAATAATCTCCCCATCCTGATGCTTAATTCAATCACATCTGCAAAATCCCCTTTGCTGTATAAGGTAACATTCATATATTCTAGGAAGTAAAACATGGACATTTTTGGAGGGTTATTTTTCAGCCCACCGTAATCTTCTTCATATATTTGTTTACATGTTCACATTTTTCCCCACAAAATAGAACTTCCGTGGGAGCAAAGGCCTCATCTGTTTTGTTCATTATTCCCAGAGCATGAGATAGGGCCTACTATATAGTAAATGCTGACAAATGTTTGTTGAATGAATAAATAAATGAATTAATGGAATGGCCAGAATTTCTAATGTTCCAGAGGCTCCTTTGGTCTAGAACCATATTATCTTTAAACCAGTGTTCTTTTTTTTTTCTTTTCTTTCTTTCTTTCTTTTTTTTTTTTTTGAGACAGAGTCTGACTCTGTTGCCCAGGCTGGAGTGCAGTGGCATGATCTTGGCTCGCTGCAACTTCCGTCTCCCAGGTTCAAGCAATTCTCCTGCCTCAGCCTCCCCAGTAGCTGGGATTACAGGCACCTGCCACCACAACCAGCTCATTTTTGTATTTTCAGTAGAGACGGGGTTTTACCATGTTGGCCAGGCTGGTCTCAAACTCCTGATCTCAAGTGATCTGCCCACCTCGGCCTCCCAAAGTGCTGAGATTATAAGCATGAGCCGCTGCGCCCAGCCACCAGTGTTCTTTAAGCCCAATGGTTCTGTGAAGTACTGTTTCTGCAAGATGCCTTATAAAACAAAACAAAACAAAACAAAACAAACTCCTGCGGTCAAATAAATCTTGGAAATATACAAACTTATCTTCTTGTTCTTAAAGATATTCAGTATACATTAGCATATTAAAGTCTCTGAAACGTCCCACAATAAAGAAACTTTATTGGTTGTATAATCCAACAATTCTGAAACTTACTTGACCAGAGTTGTTCTTTTCCTTGTTACAGCCCTTAATAAGATTCCACAAAATTCATGTTCAAGTATCTCATGTTAGGAATGCTGCTGTCCAGCTTGTTGGAATTTTTTTCTCCCTCTTCTTTTTATTCTTCTTCTCCTTCCTGTCCTCTGCCCCATCTTCCTCCTCTTCTTTCTCTATTCTTTCCCCTCCTCTTCTTGTTTCTGTTTTTTATCTCTGAGCTTATTTTAGTCCTTAGCTTTCCTAACTCTGTTCTTGCAAGTTTCTACCCCCATCCACTTTCCTGTCCTTCCTTATGGGTCCTTACTGGAGAACTCGCTATACCCCTCTGCACTCTGGCCTATTTGTCAACACTGTTCTGAGTGCCCCCACCACATTTTTGTATTCATCTTTGGTTATGTGGTCCCCACACTTCTATCTTTTGGACTTTTTTTAAGTCCAAATTCTTCACATAGAAAAGGGAGGCTTATTCTATGACCTTCAATTATTTCACAGCTAAAGAGTAAAAACAAACAAACAAAACCAAAAAAAAAGTCAGTCCATTTTAGTTTACTTACAAAATGCCTTTGTTACCTAAGCCCTGGAGGAATTATATTCTATGGTTTTAAATATGCTTTTATCTTCCAGAAGGGATGATCTGGAGGCCTGGACACCCAACCTGGTCTTCTAGTGATGTGGTGGCCTGAGCTGTACTCCATCACCTGAATGGAGTCAGAGAAACTATTGCTTATATGCGAATTCATTCTGTTGAACCTCACGTCCATTGAGATGTTCATTCCCCTTAAATTAAGCTGCAGGCTTTGAATAAATTTTTAATTCCTGGCATATCTCCAGGATCCAACAAGTATAATTTGGGCCCCATAGTGTGCATGTTCTGGTGTAATCATATTTCTCTTTTATTTTTCATAGTGCTTTCACATTTGTTATCTCACCTAGTTCTCTCAACAAGTCTATGAGGCAATGCTATACACATTTTACACATGAGGAAACAAAGGTCAAGTTCATGTAGCCAGTGAATGAGTGGCATTCAAGACTCAACTTCAGACTTCAGACTCTTCTATAGCTACATTTGTACTAAAATTTCAAAAAGAGCAAATATTTGTAAAGTGGCTTTATGTTTGCAGGGCACTTCTATATACACGATCTTATTGAATCCTTAGAAGTACTCTATAGTATAGGCAGAGCAAGTATTTTAATCTTCATTTTATAAGTTACAAAAACTGAAAACCTGAGCCTCAGGACCTATAACTAGGTCTCAGGTCAATGGCAGGGACTGGATTTAAAAATGGAACTTTGAAATGCATGTGTCAAACACTTTCAAGGACCCCAGAATCCCTCGTATCCCAGGGCTCTTAGAGATCTCACTATGGGCCCTCACTATGGGGAAAAAAAATCTCACTATTTTTTATTTTTCCACATTAAAAATATGTGGAAAATACAATCTAAGGTTAAAAAATCCAACCACTAGCTTGGGGGTAACCACTGGGTGAAGTATGGCTGAGGTGTTTAAGGTAATAAAATCAGATGGTAGAGACCTTTGTTTTGTTACCTGAGGGCAACCAGCTTTTGGAGATGGGATACAGTGTATCCGAGATTAGAGTCAGTAAGTGAAGGAGATTTTACCCCTTATCTCTGTTCCCTATTCACTGTCTATCCTCATTGTCAGGAAGTTTTTTTTTTTATCTGTAAATGAATTCCCTCTTGCTGCAATTTGAGTCCTTCCCCTCTTGTTCTGCCCCAGGGGAGAGGAACCTGGTTTGCCATCAAACCTTTCCTTTCTGTGTATTTATTCTGCCCTGGCTAGAATCTAGTTGCTAGTTGTCTGGGTTTTAGTTTCCTGTATTGCCTGTACACTTGTTCTGAATGATTTTGTAGAGAAAGCCCTTTCCTTTTTGAGAATCACAGTGGTTACTATGAAAGCCATCTTTTGGAAAAAAAAAAAAAAAGATTAATTACCACCCAACTTTAGGTAGGATGAATTCCAGTTAGGGTCAGCATATAGGTCTGAGATGACGCGAAGACACAGAGCAGGGCTGGATGCCTTTTGTAACCCAAAGCTGGATGTGGGGAAGGTCTCAGACCAGGCCTTGTGGATATGTCTCTGGTGGTGTGGAGTGTGAGCCAGGACCTGGCTGACGGTGTCTGGGTCTCAGCCTGCAGGGGTTCGCCCTCTCTGTGAGGACTGTGTTCCTGAAGGGAAGTCACCCGGCAACTCCTGATTTGGAATTTTCTCTCCTCCCCACATGGAATAATTTATGGCAAGCCCTAAAATAAGCTCCTTAAAATATCCAAACAATGTTGTTGGTGGTTTTTTTTTTTCCTTCCCCCTAAGCATTTTACATCCAGGCCTCCATCAAGCAAATTTCGGATAAAAGGTGATTAGTGTTTTGGCAGGATTTTCATGAGGCTTTCTCTTGTATTCCTGCCAAAAAGCTTGCCAGGCCCAGATTTGATTAAAATGGCAGTGGGCTCTGCTACTTGAATGTAATTAGAACCATTCATTAAAGCTTTTGCTGACAGTTTGGCAACCTGTGCATTTTTCAGAGTATGGCCAGCAGCCCATGGAAACAGCTCAGGGGAGGAGTACTGGCCCACCAGCCCAGGCCAGGCTGAGGAATGGGACGTACTCTATGGCCAGGAGATTTTTGCGTGGCCAGACTGGCATTCACAGCTAGGGAGAGCTCTTTTAATTGGATTAAGGGGGATGGGAGTGCTGCCTTCTCATCAAAACCAAAGCTTAAGCGGGAGGTTTTGTGGTGCCTTTCATAGCGAGTACCATGTGCTTAAGTTCCAGTGACAAGCACCCTTGAACAAACCCATCACATGCACAGAGCTGCGCAAGGTGGTCAGGCACGCCATAGCAATGCCAATGTCCTATTCTTTCTACCTCTGGTGCCTACTATAGGGCCTGATACTGAGTGGATACTCAGTAAATGTTAATGAATAAATAACAGCCAGATGAGAAGCAGAAAAAGAAAATCTTGTTTATTTTGAAATTGGTTTATTAGTTTTCAGAGGTGAGGTCTCCCTGCCCCCAGCCTTGCCCCCTCCAAGCCATTCGCCATGGTGATCTTTGTAAAAGGTGAGTCTGGCCATCTTTCTGCCTAAAACATTTCAGTGGCTCCTGTTATCTTCTGGATGAGGTCCACCGCCCTGAGCATGGTCTTGGCTGCCTCTTGAGCTTCAGCTCTCACCGCCTGCCCCCCTACTCCACCCCCACCTCTCCTCCATCCTTTGCTCTGGGCTCTCTGAATTCCAAGCAGTTCTTGGCATAGTCTAGGAAACTCTCACTTTTGGACAAGTTGCCTCCTCTACCAGAACACTCCCATGCCACTTTATCTTCATCCGGTTCACTTGTGCGTCTTTGGAATTATTGGGTTGGTGCAAAAGTAGTTGTAGTTTTTGCCACTGAAAGCCAGTTCTTCCACAAAGTCTTCCTTGTGATACACAGAAGTCTTTCAGAATAATTTTTCAGGCCCTTATCGCTGTAACTAACACAGTCTGTTGATGTGGTCTGAGTCCATATGTCTCAGTCCCACTGAAATGTTCCCTCCCTGAGGGCAGGGACTATGCCTTATTTACCTCTGAATCCTCGGTGCCTAGCACAGGACTTGAATATGGCCCGTGCTCAAAAAGTATTTTTAAATGAGCGAATGGATGTGGCTGAACAGAATGAATATATTAGGTACCCAGTGATTTGATTTGTAGGTCTTACCCTTGTGCAGAGTGACTCCAGTGCCATGGTTTGACCCACAGGTGGTTCATTGATTCAATCCCTTAGCAGGTGGTGAGTGGTGCCTTTAAGACAGCCCATAGAAGGATCAGGAAGGCATGTGCTTAGCTCCGCAAAGGGACCTCATGCTGGGGAATCACAACCTGGTGGGATGGTTTGGTTTGCCCAGCAAATCCCTGCCCTGTCACTGCCTTGATATTGACTCTAGTTTGTGCTTGACTCAGCTCATGGCATTGCTCACCCTGACTCCATAAAACAGCTTTGGCTTCAGTCTGCCACTCTGTCCTGGCCTCTTTGAATGCTATTTGTCCATTGTTATTCTGGAACTGAAACCCCAAATTATAGTCACACTATACTATGACTTGCAGTCCCATTTCATAGGTTGCATGATGAACTAATGGAAAGGCTGGAAAACATCATGGAGAAAGTCAGCAACACAGCCATGTCTTGGATGCTGGGTGTGTACTATGTGTATCATAGCAACAAGCAAAAGGGCGGAGATGACACTTTTAAGGTTTGTCACCCAAAAGGTTTTAAAGAGCAACTCACAACGGAATTGAAGTGAACTACAAGGTGTTTGAAGTCAACTGCATTTGGCAATAGTTTTAATTACATATTGTTTCCCCTTTTTGCTAACATTATTCCTGGTCTTTTTAATCTATGGATGGGGGTTTCTGGGATAGCCAGCCTTTGACTTTATCTTCTCTTATTTGATATTTAATGCTTTATTTTAAAAAATGGTGTTTGCCCAATTCATTGAAGCTGGACAAGGGGGAGGACATATCTTAGATCAAATGTCTTTGGCTTCAAGACAGTGGAGGCACCCAGGTCCATCAGGAGCTGCTCTGGTTCTCGCAGACACATGGTCTTTGTCGCAGAGTTCCCAGTTGAGATCACTGAGTGAGATTTCCAAGGAGGAACAGCTCCAATAGAGCAAAGGTCTTTTGGCTGCTTACTCTGGTTTCTCCAGCTAACACTCTTGCTGATTATCAGATGAAATGGATTGTCTTGTTGATTGGAGGTGGGGAATAAACTGTGAAAAACCTGCTATGCAAAGGAGGTTATGGCATTTAACATACTCCTTTCGGATAGGGCCTGAGATGTCCCTTTGCCTCTTCCCTAATGCTGGCAAGCATCATGAGGTCAATATAATTTGTCTTTCTCTGTATTTTTGCAGTGTTCCAGGAAGTCATGGCAATTGAGAAGGCGTAGGAGGAAGTAAGTACGGTGCTTAAGCATCCAAAACCTGGATCCACTTCTTGCTGGCCGTGTGACCCTGGGGTTTCTTATAGCCTATGTGGCTCAAATCCCTACATGGGGATTTTTAATAGTACCTATCTCCTATAGGTAGGCTTTCCCCTAAAATTTGCAGTGAGTGGGGCAAGAGTCCAAATGGAGTACTATTACCAATAGTACTCTCTTACCCAAGCCCTATCTCTTATACTTTGAAGGGCCTAGCACATAGCTTCAAGCATGCACAGACGCACACACACACACACCCCTTTGCCTTCTGTAAGCAGCATCTCCTTAGAAATCCTGTGGCCCAGGATATACACACCAGCAGAGCAATGTATCTTGTGTGAACGATCTGTTTGGCCCTGGAAATAGATTTAAGAATGTTCAAGCTCTGAAGTCCACAATATTTGAGGGTCACAATTCCTTGGCTTATTGAATCCTTGGCTTTGTAGGCTCCTTAACCCATGAGAAGGAAGACAGAGCAGGCACAGAGTGGATCTATTAAAGTGTGAGGGCCAGAGCAAGGACTCCGATTTACCCAGCACTACTCATCATGTCATAATCAGTATCGAGATACTAATGCTTAGAATAATGCCTGGTCTACAGGAAGCATTCAGGAAGCATTAGCTGGTAGCAATATTATTATTTATCTCTTGAGTATCACAGAAACTGTTGGTGGTGGAGGAATGGAGCTCATGATTGATATAGACCTTTACATCACAGAGAAGCCGATAGAAGAGGAATTAGAGAAAGGCCGATTGAAAAGATAATTTTCATCTCATCCATGGCCACAAATGTGAGTGTGCAAACCCACTTGAGAGCCCTGGGTCCATGACAAAAAAAAAAAAAAAAAAGAAATGATATGAGAATGTAGGACAGAACATCTCATTGGAGTGCAAATAGCATGGCTCTGGCAAAAAGAAAAAGAAACTCAGAGTGGTAACTGGGTCCTTTCCTAACCTGAGTCTTAAGGGCAGGTCCTGGCTCTGTGGCTATATTAGTTTGTTTTCACATAGCTACAGAGAAATACCTGAGACTTGGTAATTTATAAAGAAAAGAGATTAATTGGGTCATGGTTCTGCAGGCTGTACAGGAAGCATAGCAACTTCTGCTTCTGGGGAGGCCTCAGGAAGCTTCCAATCACAACAAAAGGTGAAGGGGGAGCAAACAGTCTCATATGGCGGGAGCAGGAGCAAGAGAGAGTGAGTCGGGGAGGTGCTGCACACTTTTAAACAATCAGATCTTGCTATCATGAGAACAACACCAAGGGGATGGTGCTAAACTGTTCATGAGAAATCCACACCCATGATCCAATCACCTCCCACCAGGCTCCACCTCCAACATGAGGGATTACAATTTGACGTGAGATTTGGTGGGACACAGATCCAAACCGTATCAGTGGTAAACAGCTCTACAACTTTGAGTGAATCAGTTCACTTCTTTGAGCTTCAGTCTCTTCACCTACAAACTGGGGATGAGGATGCCTATTGTACCTACCTCACTGAGCAGTTGGGAGGATCAGCTGAGATGATGGAGTCTCATGGCACCCTCTGAACATGCTGAATTGTTCAGCATGAGGCTGCTGTTGTCTGCATCATTCTTGAAGGCCTTGGTCCTGATGCACTCATGATCCAGAGGAAGCAATAAGGAGAGCCTCTGGGATGTGAATCATCTGGTGGAAGAGGCTGTGGATGCTAGGTCTCTGTTGTGCCCTAGGGTGAGACTGCACATAGGTACAGTTCATGACAGTGGAGGATCACAGGGGACTCTACAAGCTTGAAAGCTTCTTCCCTGCCAGCAGAGCACCTCTCCAGGGCCCCAGGGTAGGAGAGGGGACAAGGGAGGCTTCACATCTAGTCTATGGCTTGGTTCATAAGGATGTTTCTGGACCTTCTAGAAAAGCCACCCAATCCCCAAGTCAGGGAGGACCCTCTAAATCCTCTCACATCTTGAACATGACTTGATTCTCTTTATGCCTGGGTGATCTTGTTGATAGCAGTTGGCTCGGTAGCTCTGCTTTGAAAACCTAGTCCCATTCAATTTTAGGAGGAAGATGTGTGTGTTGGGAGGACAAGATGACATATACTTCTTCTGAATTTTCAGATGAGCACAACAGTTCTATTTTTATTATGAAGAACAAATCATATATATTCTATATATATTCTAAATATATACTCATATTTAAGTTATAAATTATCTAGATATGTATATATTTATATATAGATATAGATATGAATTATCTAGACATTTATCTAAGCTTGGAAAAATGTACATTGGAGAACCACATAATTCATTAAAAAGAGAATTTGAATTTTTTTAACTTTATTTTTATGTTATTTTGCCTTTGTATAGCAATTTTACTTTGGAATTCCATTCTAAAAGGATAAGGCTACTGATTGCAACATCATTTATGTATATAATAGCAAACACTAGAAATAGTATCAATATTGAACCATGGACAGTGGTTAAATCATGATATTTTATTAGAATGAAATTCATAGAGTCATTAAGAATAATGTTGTAGAAAATATTAATTGACATGAGAAGTCACTCACAATATATTGTTGAGTGTAAAAAAGATTATAGGTTATGATACCGTTTTTGTCTACTCAATGTATACCCAGAGAGAGAGACAAAGTCTGGAATGGATTCAACAAAATGTTATCAGTGATTTGTCTTTGGGTGCTAGATTAAAAACTATTTTTTTCTTTTTGTTATATGTATTTTCCAATTTTTCTACAATGAAAAGAAATCACATTTATAATAATTTTAAAAAGTTATAAATCAGAACTGTGCCGCCTGGAGTTTAGCACAAACACGGGGCTCCAACTGGGGCTTTGCCATTGCCAAGGAAAGCGGAGAAACCAACTGTTTGGTTTCACACATGACGCTGGTGAGGCTGCAGCCAAGGGCAGCATTTGTGTATGAGTGTGACCATTGAGACCAATGCCCGGGAACCTGATCGTCACTCACGCCCACGTGCTTTCCATACTGTTCCCAGTCTGGTTAAGATGCTGCTCGAAAGATGCATTTTTTTCTCTCAGCAGAGAGAAGTCTGAATCTAATTGGGTCCTTTGCTAGCTACACCATGCATTTGCACCGATATTTATCCCATCTGTTCCGAGAGTCTGCTCCCCATTACTTACCAAAACTGTCAATGGCTCCCCATTATTTACAGATTCTTTGGCCTGGCATGCAGGGGCTTGTGAGGTCTGCTCCCAGCCTACCTTTCCAGCCACCTCTCCTTTCAGCTCCTTTCAGGTACTTTCTGCTCTAGCCAGCTTGGACTGCTCACCATTTTCTAGTGACTCATTTAGGAGGCTTTCAACCACCGTGATCAGAAACCCAAACTAACTTCTACAGAAAGGAAATGTATTTTTGCATTCTCTCATGTTCCAGGGATTCCAGAGGATAGGTGGGCCACAGGGATGATTGAATCAGCAGCTCAGGGATGTCAGCAAGGACCCCCACTTCTCTGCTCTGCCATTCCTAGTGTTAAATTCAACCTCAGGCCAGAAGCAATTGGCTGCAGCAGTTCCAAGCATCCCGTTCAAGCATGGAGATGCCTTGAAGAGAAAGGCATTGTCTTTCCTGTGGTCTTCTCCTGGGATAAGAAAACTTTTCCAAAAAGCCCTTCTAAAAACCTCTCCCACACAGCTCCTTGGCCAGAATCAGAACACATGGTATTCCCAAACTGCTCACTGGTGTAGTGAATGGCATTAACTTTAGTCTAGGGAAGAAACACATCCCTAAACAAATCATTCAAAAGCAAGGCATGAGGTGATGAGTGCCATAGAGAGGCACTCACAGTGAGCTGTGTAAATGTGGGGCATCAGGGAAGCCTTCTTGGAGAAGGGAGCTCTCCAATTATTTTGTATTCACTACAAACACTCTACTTAACCAACCCCCTGCTATGGGACATGTAAGTTTTTTCTAATTGTTCCATATGACAAAACATCCAGGCGGTCAAACTTTAATTTATTTTCAATCATTTGTATGGGATAAAATTTTAGAAGTAGAATTATAGCTAAGACGAAGTGTATGTATATCTTTTCTTTTCTTTTTTTTTTGAGGCAGAGTCTCACTCTGTAGCCCAGGCTGGAGTGCAGTGGTGCGATCTCAGCTCACTGCAAGCTCTGCCTCCCAGGTTCACGCCATTTTCCTGCCTCAGCCTCCCCAGCAGCTGGGACTACAGGTGCCCGCCACCACACCTGGCTAATTTTTTGTATTTTTAGTAGAGACGGGGTTTCATCGTGTTAGCCAGGATGGTCTAGATCTCCTGACCTCATGATCCGCACGCCTCGGCCTCCCAAAGTGCTGGGATTACAGGCGTGAGCCACCGCACCCAGCAAAGTGTGTGTATATTTTAGGAAACACACACGCGCACACACACACACACACAGACACATACATATTTATCCCTTTTTAGGTCTCAACTATGTAAATGCATCATAGTTTATTCAATCAATTATTGGACAAAAGGATATAGAAAATTATACTGCAGTGAGTAGCCCTGTGCATATCTCTTCTGGTATTTTTGCCACTATGTCTTTGGGATAGATTCCTAGAAGTGGGATAGCTGGGTCAAAGGGTAAATGCATATATGATTTTGATAGATATGGCCAAATTCCCTTTTGTAGTGATTATATTATGTCATTTTATATTCCCACCAGCAATGTATGACAGTGCCTGTTTCACTAATCTTGTCAGTCGTCAAACTTTTGGAATGCTATCTCAGTGTCCTATTCATTTGTGTTTCCCTTATTGTAAGTTATATTGAGCATCTTTTCATATGATCAAGAGCTATTTGCATTTCTTTTTCTATGCCAGTCTGTACATAGCTCTTGCTCATTTTTCTATAGGTTGTTGCTCTTTTTAGTCTCTCTTTTTAGAAGTGCTTTATATATTAGGATTGCCCTGTTGTCTGTGATACAAGTTGTTAATGTTTCTTTTTCTTCAGCTTGTCATTTGCCTTTCACTATTTTTTGGTGTGTCCTGCTATGCAAAATTTAATGATTTTTAATTTTTGTATAGTCAAATCTATCGATCTTTTTCTTATGGCTTTTGGATTTTGAGTCATAGCGTAAAACCTTTCCCCATTCCTAGGTTATGGAAGGACTGACCCATACTTTTAATACCAATATGGTTTCTTTTTTCCCTCCTTCCTTCCCTTCTCCCTCCCCTCCCCTACTCTCCCCTCCCCTCCCCTCCCCTCCCCTCCTCCTCTCCTCTCTTCTCCTTCCTTCCTTCCTTCCTTCCTTCCTTCCTTCCTTCCTTCCTTCCTTCCTTCCTTCCTTCCTTCCCTCCCTCCCTCCCTCCCTCCCTCCCTCTCTCCGCGTTTAAATCTCTGATCCAATTAGAATTTATCCTAGTGCATGATGTGAGGGATGGTTCAAATTTTATCTTTTTCCATCTGGCTATCCATTTATTCCAAATCATTTTTGCACTACTGATTTGTTTCATCATACATTAAATTTTCTTATGAAACTGGGTTGATTTCTGGAGTTTCTATTCAGTTCTATTGCTTTATTTGTATGCCAATACGACACATTTAATGATAGAACCTTTAAAACATGTTTTAATATCTGCTAGGGCTAGCCCCATTCTCCACTTGTGCTTCTTTTCCAGAGATATCCTAATTACTTTTGCTTACTTGCTTTTGAAATGAACCATATAATCAACTTGTTAAGCTCCAGAAGAAAAAAAAATATTTTTATTAGGATCACAATAAATTTGCAATTTAATTTAGGGAGAATTGACATCTTTCTGAATTTGAGACTATCTAACCAAGAATATTATTTTGTTTATAAAATTTTGTGTGTGTGTCTTTGGAGAATGTTTTCACTTTTCTCATGAGGTTTTAGACATTTGTTAGATTTATGTTAGGTGTTGGTGTAAATAGGCCTCATCTTCCATTTTATTTTCTAACCAGTTTATGTTTGTAAACAAGAGGTTACAACTTTTCTATAAAACATTTTATTTTTATATAATTCCAGGCGTATAGAAAATCCAAAAAATAGTGCAAGGCACGTACATATATGCCTTTACCCAGATTCAGTCATTGTTTACATTTTGACCCATTTGTTTTATCATTTCTCTCTTTCTCTCTCTCTCTCTCATATATATATATATTTCCCCCAAACCATTTGAAAGTTAGAGATATTGTGTTCTTTTACCCCTAAATACTTCAGTGTGTATTTCCTAAGCACAAGAACATTTCTTTTATAATCACAATATAGTTTTCAAGTTAATAAAATTTAACATCATACTCTACTATTTAATCTGCAACTGATATTTAACTTTAATCAATTGAACCAATAATGTTGCTTATCCTCTTTGCCTCCTCTTCCCCAGCTCAGGATCTATTTCAGGATCATGCAATGCATTCTGTTGTCATGTCTCTTTACTTTCTTTACTCTGGAACAGTTCCTTGGCCTTTCTTGACTTTGACATTTTTGAAGAGTATGGACCAGTTATTTTGTAAAATATGCCTCAGTTTGGATTGAGATGCAGTTTATTCATGTTTAGATTCAGGAAAAGCTATTGATTTCCATATGTTGAATTTTTAAAAAATAAATGCTGTTTATTTGGTAGACATTTGCTTTCTAAAAATGGCGTCCAAACCCCCCCATAAAATCAACAAAGGATTTCTTGGTTGTAACAGGGTTGATGCCTCTCAATAGAGTGTAGTCTTTTCATTTTTTGGGTCTGATATTCTGGAAAAAGACTATCGGGGGAATGAATATATTGATTTTCATAATGTGCTACTAACTACATTATTCTATTATCTGTGGTAAGTTTTTCTCTAAATTCCCTTCGGTTTTCTACATATAGAATCAGACCATCTGCATATAGAGGTTGTCTTACCTCTTCCTTTCCAATTCTCATGTCTCTGTTTGTTGTCAGAAATCTATAGGGGTATTTGGATTTGGGCCTCTAGTTAATGCTTAATTATTTTCTGATGGGCTCTGACTGCTGATTTACTGCTTGAGAAGGACTGAATATTTCCAGGAGAAATTTGCTTTTCCTATAGGGTGTGTATAGGCAGGCAGTGGTGGTGGCTGGTAAGATGGTGAACACTGTGCTTATCCAAATCCCCAAATAAAACAGAATTCAATGGGAGAAGAGTAGGATTATTTGCTACAAAGCACGGAGATGTGTTCTGCAATCATGGAAACATTCAGTGAGGGCGCACTGTGTGCTACAGCTTGTGCTAGGCAGTAGATTACCATTTGGGGGAAAATTCATTTAGACCCCATTTCATATCAGAGGTGAATTATTCTGGATGTAGTAAATGGCCAAATATATAAGAATTCAATCAAACACAAACATATAAGCAAAAAACATAAAATTTCTGGTGTTTAGGGGAAAGCAAGGAAGGTTACAAATGATTGCAGGAATCACAAAGAACAAAGACTGGCAGATTTTACCACATAAAAATTAAAATTGTTTTTGCATAACCAAAATGGAAAGGCAAACTATCAGATAGGGTAAGAATAAAGAGTTAATATTTATTTGGAAGAAATACACATTAGAGCCTTAATGAGGTATAGTATTTTGCTTATTAACGCTAATGTGTGTGTGTGTGTGTGTGTGTGTGTGTGTGTGTGTGTGTGTGTGTGTGAAAGACAGAGAGAGAAAGAGGGAGAAATGTTACTTATAAATGTAAAACTACATGGCTATACTGAAAACCAAAAGGAAAAGTTCAAAGGAGCAAGAATGAGAAAGAACCTTGAGTGGTCAGGAAGGGATGAAGCCATTTGGCCAATGAAAGCTGGTACAAGGGCTGGGGTGTGAAAGCCTGCAGAGAAGCAGGAGTTGAGCTTGCCTCAGGCTTGGTGGGGAGATACCCACTGTCAGACCACATTGCCATATAGTTCAAACCAGTGGTTCTCAAAGTGTGGTCCCTGAAGCAGTGGCATCTGCATGGCCCAGAAATTTTTTACAAATGCAAATTCTTGGGTCACATCCCAGACCTACCGAATCAGAAACTCTGGGGATGGAGTCCAGCAATCTGTTTTTTAATGAGGTGATTTCCTTGCATGCTAGAGTTTGAGAACTGCCAACTTAAACTTAGCTCAGAGAGGAGATTTTAATAATTACTATTACTTTCATGAATTTATTCAACAAGTATTTATTGAGTGCCTGTTGTGTGCCAGGCATTGTTCTAGGCTCTAGGGATACAGAGGGGAACAAGACCATTAAAGTCCTCATTTTAGTAGTATATCATAAGCTTTTAGCATCTTCTTCCAGTAGTTCCCATGTGTCTTGTATTATTTAATTATTAAATATCTGTCCAGTTGGTCAAGGCCTATATCCTGAGCATTCTCCTTTTCTTCTCACATGCCACCCCAGGAAATCTTGTTGCCTCTTCCCTCAAAATACATCCAGAACTTGTCCTCTTTTATCACCTCCACTGCCCTGACCTTGGCCCAAGCCTCTATTATCCACTATAATTGAGGTAAGTGATGATGGAGGTAGGAGTCAGAGTAGGAGAGGAGGGGAGGGTGGCAGTGGAGATGTGCTTCAACACAGCCACTAGAATGATCTGCTTAGAATCCAAGTCCTATTGTGACACTCCTCTGCTGAATACCTGTGTGACTCCGTATTTCACTCAGAATAAAGCCTCACTTCTTCAAGTACTCAGAGTAAAGCCCAAATCCTTCCTATCATACAAAGGTCTCCAAGACTGTGTGTGATATTCCTTCGTCCAGCCCAACATCTACACAGAAGCCACTGGACTCTCCCTGCCTTGATGTTTCTTTAACCCCACAGGGAGGCTCCCACCTGACAGCCTTTGCACTGGCCACTTCCTCTGTCTTTTGAACACTTTTTTCTCAAATATCCACATGGTGAATTCACTGACCTTCAGGCCTTGACTCAGATGTGACCTTCTCAATGGCCTGGATCGTCTTATTTAAAAGTATCATCTCATGCTCATTGCTTGCAGTCCTTGTTCCCCTTACCCTGCTCATTGTTGTTCCTACAGCACTGAGATTCATAGGTGTGACACAATTTACACTTATGCTTTGCCTGTCTCCCTCCCTTAGAAAGAAAACTTCCTGAGGACAGAGATTTGTCTATTTTGTTCTTGGCCCTAACCCCAGTGCTGAGAACATGGTTTGGCATGTAGTAGCCTCTTCATAAACATTTGTTGAATGAATACATTGTTTGATGTTGTGTGTTGCTATTTTATGATATTTTCTGGCAATTTATCTCAGGTTCGCAGGAATTGTTTATTATGTATCAACTTGACATCTGCAACTGTTTACCTTACTTAAGTTTGGGATTGATTCCCTTAGATTTTTAGAAGGTGATCTTCTTCTCTT
Organism: Pan paniscus; assembly: GCF_029289425.2. Taxonomy (NCBI): domain Eukaryota; kingdom Metazoa; phylum Chordata; class Mammalia; order Primates; family Hominidae; genus Pan; species Pan paniscus. Next base: position 40,003,809 of record NC_073260.2, read on the forward strand.
TTCCTTTTCTATGGGAATTTCTTTCCATGAGCATCTCTAATCTCTATTAAAAACTACAATATCCTGTTTTTTAGAGGGGGCATGCCCTTCTATGGTTTCTCCATTGAGACTAATATTAAATTGTTTATATATAATGTGTTTTTCTCTGTGTGTGTGTGTGTGTGTGTGTGTGTGTATCCATTCTGAGTCTTCAGAAATCTAAAAAGACAGAAGTATAAAAAGACCAAGCCATGGCTTTGTGTGTCTTCTGAGAAGCGCTGTGGCCTGCTAGATATATCTGAGCTACTCAGGTTCCAGCTGCCTCCATCTCACTGGAAGTTCGAGCTATTTCCCACCTCTGGAACAGATTTCCCTCATTGGCAAAATGTGAACCAGGACGAACTCATCCAAAGAAGGCTGTTTCCACTGTTCTAATACAGCCACAAAACCCAGTTTTTGCTGCTTTGTCTATTAATGTGATAGATTAGGCTAATAATTTTCCTCTTGTTGAATCAATTTTGGAGAAAGAAATGACGATGGAAAGATCATGAGATTTTTGAATAGAAAGAAGCTGGATTAAAATCTAATTTCTCCCAGATAAGCTATGAGATTTAGAGTCTCAATGTCATCTTTTGAAAGGGGAGATACTTATCTAAAATATTGATTGTGACAATTAAATGAGATTGTAAATATGAAAGAGCTTTGCAAACCATAAGATGCCATGAAAACTATTATTGTTGTTATTATTATAACCAAAAATATAAAGCCTTACTAAATTAATTGTACTCTATCAGTATTACTAATTGAAAAGAGAACATGAGGCTTTTTCTGCTATTCTTTTTTTTTTTTTTTTTTTTTTTTTTGAGACAGTGTCTTGCTCTGTTCCCCAGGCTGGAGTACAGTGGTGTGATCACAGCTCACTGTAGCCTGTATCTCCTGGGCCAAAGCAATCCTCCTGCCTCAGCCTCCCAAGTAACTGGGACTACAAGTGCACACCACCACACCTAGCCAACTTCTGAAAAAAAAAAATCTGTAGAGACAGAGTCTCTCCCATCTTCCATGTTGCCCAAGCTGGTCTCAAACTCCTAGGCTCAAGCGATCCTCAATTGGGTTTCCCAAAGTGCTCAGATTACACGTGTGAGCCATTGCACCCAGCTTTTTCTGCTATTTAACCTATCATGTGTCATTTGAAAATGTCTGGATGCCAAGCAACTCCCTCAATATCCACTGCTGAAATCTAAATAATCAATATCATCAATATGCTTACTAGAATGTTATACTTTCTGATATCTCCTGTGACCCTATCATAAGAAACGAGGGCATCTACATTTCGGCAGTTGCTGTACCCAACACACAGAAACACTTAGTACTAATTAACCATTGGTTGACTTTCTGACATGGCTATTGGCATTTCTTGGTACTTGGGTGATGAAGTAACAATATTATATTGACTGTACCTATCATTCACTGTGTTTTTCTTTTCCATACAAGTTGGCAGATGTATTTTCATTAAAGGTGGTGGTGGTGACTCTGAGGCACAACATGTGAAAATATCTTTAAAAGATAAGCAGCTATAGTGGAAATACCTTTGAAATGAGCACCAGAGAACCTGGTTTTCCTAATCCCAACTTCACCACTAGTTGAGAGAACCTGAGGCAGTCTCTTAACACATTTACCTCAGTTGCTTCACTTCTAAAAGAAGAGATTTAGAAAATATATCAGGAGCCTTCCTAGCTCTAAAAGTCTATGATTCTAGCTAATGGAATGAAATCTTAACACTTAGAAAACCCCTAAAGCCACCCAAATAATAGTTAATACAATTTAAAAGACAACACAGTAATATCAATCTAAGGCAGATTAAAGCAAAAAAGAACTCTTACTACATTTAAAAAGTAATTAGTTGGAAAAAGGCACTACATGCAAAAACTAAGACCCAGCTACAACCTGAGAGCTATTAAAACCGTTGGCTTTCAATACTATTAAGGGCTGAAAAGAAAACAAAAAAGCTAATTAAATTCTGAGCTTTCTAAAGGTAAAACAAATTCAGCATCACAGTGAACCACATTTTAAACAGCGCACAGACATTAGAATCAATCTAGTGCCAACTCATGTAATGCAGGCAGTAGAGGCTACCGGAGCTATCTGTGCCTGCCCTTGGAATCCCACGTGACATTTCAAAAAACACTGGGCACTGGGAGCTAAGTGCATCTGGGAAGCTGAGTGCTGCTTGGCAGAAGTCCCCAGGCTGAGTGCCTTGGGCAGAAATCCCCCAGTTTAGCAGGAGCCCAGAGCTTACACAAACTCCTGCTGGTCACTGGTCAGAGGGGAGGGGTATCAGACACAGTTGACCCCAACACAATGTCTCCTCTCCTGGGTGATCAGAATGGGACATGCTGACCGCTCCACATACCTGTTAGGTTTGGAACTCACAGCTGCTCATTTCCTGGCAGTTGATAAAAGCCTGGAGCAAACATGTCTGAGAAGAGCTTAGGCAATGTATGCTTGATCTAAGCCCTTTGACAGCCTGGAGAGATGCTGAGAATGTCTCACACAGCTCGTTAGCATGGAATCTGTAGGCTTTCCATGTTGCATCTAGGTTTACAAAGTGGTTACCTATGAATAAGAAGTAGGAAAACAAAATGAGACAAGCTGACAAAACAACTTGAGTCAACACCCTGATTTATCTTGAGGGACTATTCTCTCTTCCACCCCAATGGTACTTCCTACCTCCTAGTTACCTTTTATTTGGATGTAGATTGGACTATGTATTGGGTAGAGACATAAATCTCAAGGATATAGCAATCATTCATTTGTTTAACAAATATTTATTGAGCATCTTCTATGTGCCAGGCAGTAGCCTAGGCCCTGGTGAACTTTATGATACAGGTTTCTGGAACACCCATTATTATTAAACATTCTCATTAAATTATACTTGTTCTAGTGTGAATATCTGTAACAGACACAAACATGCAACACTTCAAATGAATTCACAATGCGTTTGTACTTTGCTGCGAACATGTCCAGTGTAGATTAGAGAAACTTCCTTTGAATATTACAATTTAAAAATTTGAATTCAGTATTTGTTGCCCAAACCACATGATTACAACATTGAGAGAAATCGAGATGTTCTTATGGGACTTTCTAACAGATGTTGAAGGGAGATTTGACATAGTAAGTGGGGGAACACGTATGGATATTTGCTTAGAGTGTTCAGAAAAAGCATCCTCGATAAGAGATGCTTAAACTGAGCTTCAAGTAGAAATGGAATTGGCCAAGAAACGGCGTGAAGGAGAGAGCCTTCCAGGGAGAGGGAACAAGAAGCGCAAGGGCACAGCTTTCAGAGGAGAGCAACAGAACAAGTGTCACATGAAGCAGAAGAGTGAAGGAGAAAAAGGGGAGATGTGGATGGAAAGCAGATGATGGAGGCAGCAGAATGATGGGGTAACATCATATTTTTATTTTTAAAAGACTACATTGGACTTCTGGTAAAAAGTCTGTTTACTATAGTCTCCAGTGTGTAACCTATTAAAATAATCCAAGGAACATAAAGCAGAAAAGAAAAATGCATCTAGAAGAAATATAGCTAGAGCTACAAGTACCAATCAGACTACAGAGAATATCTGCCAAATTGGTGAATTTGGAATCAATTTGAAGAAGAATGCTGAGAGATGATACATAACCCTCCAGATTTCAGGCATGGTCCAGATTTCTCTAAAAGTAAATGAGATGGGCCTCCAGTTGTGAGTTAGGATTTTCTGTGAGCCAGACATACCTCCTGTGTGGGTGGTCTGCTTATCTGAAATGGGCAAACAATGAAAATTAGAAAAAAGACTATCTCTGAATATATTCAGAAAGAATGACCCAGGACAGACACTGTCAGCATTTCAGATCACTCCTTTGCCCCAGCCATGCAGCCCACTCTTGAGCAAGTAGCAGCCTCTGGTAGAATGACCCCATTCTCAAGGGAGAGGTAAATTTAAAAGACCCACTGTGGTACCTATGCATAGAAACTATGAAAACGAAAAGAATGAAGGAAGTTAAAAAGTGAAAACCAGATGAGGAATTTATATCTGACATGGAATTATTCCAAGCTATGAAGAAAAATTATTGCAGAATAGAGAAGAAAATTCCAGATAAATATTTGTTAAGGCTAGGTGTGGTGGCTCACACTTGTAATCCCAGCACTTTGGCAGAATGAGGTGGAAAGATTGCTTGAGGCCAGACGTGTGAGAGAAGCCTGAGCAACACGCAATAACTCATCTCTACAAAAAAATATAAAAAATTAGCCAGGCATGGTAGTGTACACCTGTAGCCCCAGCTATTTAGGAGGCTGAGGTGGGAGGATGGCTTAAGCCCAGGAGTTCGAGGTTGCAGTGAGCTGTGATTGTGCCACTGCACTCCAGCCTGGGTGACAGAGAGAGACTCTGTCTCTCTAAAAAATAAAAATAAAAATACTTGTTCCACCCTTTAAGAAGTTAAAAAGAACATGGCACCTTTGAAAAAAAAAACAGAGAGATAAAGACTCAAGGAAGAGATTCTAAGATAGCCAAAGGAGAAAAAGTGAGCTGGCAATGTTTAGGAAAAAAACTGAAAACTACAATAAAACCACTATAGAAAAAGAAGTCACTTTAGAAGCTGCAATAATCAGATTCAAGAGCTCAAGGAGAGGCTTGAGTAAATTAAAGAAGCTGTAAAGATGTATATAAATTGTTAGAAAGAAAAATGATGGTCATGGAAGATAAAGGCCAACCAACATAAGCATAGCAATGTTGCTGGAAAAGAACAAACACATAAGACATAAATGCATTGAAGGATATCATAGAAGAAAACTTTCCTATAATAAAGCAAAAGCTGAACCTGCAGGTTAAGAGAACTGAATCCAGAAAGGAAAAAAAAAAGACAGAACCAAATAACCCTTAGATATATGTTGAGTTACTAAGCTTCGAAGACAATGTTATATCTGCAATTTTTATTCCATATACAGAATTCCATGTAAGAACCTCAAGCTTGTCTCTGATTTCTCCATTGTAACATTTAATCTCAGAAGACAATGAGAAACTGTATGCAAAATTCTTATAGGAAGTTTTACCTAAACATTTTGTATTCATTAAATTATAACTTATGTATGAAGATAAAAAGCAGACATTCTTTAAAAAAAAATCCAGGAACTATAGCAGCTATGAGCCCTTCTTAAAAAAAATCTACTTGCTGACAAAATCTAACTCATAGTCTCAGGAAAATGACCACAGTCAGTGGTATTGATTTTTTCTTGATATGACCCTGTGCTCATTTATTTAATAATAATAGTAGTAGTAATAGTAATAACAACTGCCATTTATTTGATACTTTCTAAATGCTAGGCACTTTCTAATTTACTTATTTTCTTAATCAACCCTTATAGCACCCCATAGAGTAGTATTCCTAATCACCCCATTTTATAGTAGAAGAAACAGTTTTAGAGCTAGTATGCAGCCAACTCACATGATGATTTCTTCATTTTCTGGCCTCCACTTATGTCTCTTTTATCACTTTAATCTGTGTCTTTTTGCTATGCATTCTGAGATTGCCTCAGGCTTATCCTCCACATTACAGATCTAATTTTCTGCAAAATTAGTGCTGTCCTTTACTGCTTCTGCCAATTATCAAATTATTCTGTAGCATTATCTTTACATATATCCTTTCATTAACTACCTTATTATATATTAACATATTGTTTTACCATCTCATCTTTCATTTCTTGTTTCTTAGAAGCTTTGCTCTTATTTCATCAAGGGTATAAGGCAGATGCTCTCCAAAATGTACTTCTATGGCCTGAGAAAAATGTGTATTTTAGGAACAACCTTTTTCTATCTCTGAGTGTTACATTTATCCTCTAAGTCGTAGGAGATATTTTATAGCCCTTCTGTGGAGTGTGTGTGTGTGTGTGTGTGTGTGTTTATATCTGAATATTTGGTCCTATATTTGCCCAAAATTAAGGCAAGTGAATTCTCCTTAGGTCTTACTTGGATGAATCTAGAATCCTTAAGTCTTTAACTGGAGGGCTGGTTGATTGTAGTCCTCATTCAAGGATGCAGCAGCCTATGGGTAGGAGGGATCTTGTACAAGGTGAAGTTTATGTTAACAAAACTTGCATCCAAATCTCTGTCTGCCTTAGCCTTCAATCCATGAAGGCAGAGTGTCTGTGACCGACAGCCTTCTTGTATTTCTGTCTTCCACATCAGGGAAAGCTGGCCATATCAGAAAAGAGCAGAGCCATTTAAGAGAGACTCCTGCTCAGAGTGAAACCCTGCTGTCTTGGGTTTTCTGCTGAGTGCAACAGGTTTCTCCTGGGCTGCCAGTACAGCTGATTCCCAAAGATTTTTCTATGGCATCAAGTGCATTTTCAAAGTGAAGTAGTCCCTGCTCTCTGGTGGCCGTGTCTGTCCTCCAGCCTTCACCCTTCACAAATTGGGGCTGTCCTTTGCCTTGGAGACTTTCTTCAATCAGGTGTCCAATTATTCCATTTGAAGATTAGAAATTACTCAAAATTCATAATGTGGCCAGGGTGCAGTGGCTCATGCCTGTAATCCCAGCACTTTGGGAGGCCAAGGTGGGTGGATCACCTGAGGTCAGGAGTTTGAGACCAGCCTGGCCAACATGGTGAAACCCCGTCTCTACTAAAAATACAAAAATTAGCTGGGTGTGGTGCTGGGTACCTGTAATCCAGCTACTCAAGACACTGAGGCAGCAGAATTGCTTGAACCCCGGAGGTGGAGGTTGCAGTGAGCAGAGATTGTGCCATTGTACTCCAGCCTGGGTGACAAGAGTGAAACTCCATCCCCGCCTCCACCAAAAAAAAAAAAAAAAAAAAAAAAAAAATTCATAATGTGGTTGAGACCCTTCTCTAGTATTGACAAGTGTTGTTATGCGCCCCATTTAAAAATTGTTCATGTGATAATTTCACTTGTTTTCTTAGGGGAGCCTAATGTTTCTATACATTGCAATATTTTCCCTCCATCCCTTATGCCCATATTTCAGCTTTTGACACCTGCTCCTGGTCTCTCAGTTGTGGCCTCATCAGATGTTCTTCTTTGGCTCTTTGGATTCAAATCCACATGTGGCTCCTTGTTCAGCCCAGCTTCCTAATGCCAGGATGAGCTGCCCTTGAGGGGAAAGTCCTCAGCCAACCACATTTCAGTGACCCCTTTAACTGGATGTTTCTGTCTTGGCTTCCATTCAGGGTTGGAAAGTTTGGACAGATCTCAATAGTTTATTGGGATCTTCGTTTTTCTTACATTTTGGATAAAATCTTTATTTGACATAGATCTTAATCCTTTATTGGCTTCAATTATTTCTCCCTTATCTGTTCTCTTTCCTTTTTTTAAATGAAAGTGTTCAACTGAGTTTTCAGATGCTTTGTGACCTAAAAGGGACTGGGATCTGGTAGGAATCAAAGTTAATTTAGAATCTGAAAGCTCCTGCCTATATTTCCTTGGCAGAATTGAAAGTGACTAAAAGATTCTGTCAGTGTGATTCAACCCAGCTATTTTGTAAAGCCCCGGGCATGGGTAATGATGGGGGAGGACACCCAGAAATAGCAGCCTCGTCTATCATGGATGCAACTTATCAAAGGCCACAGTCAATGAACAAACCTGCTCTACTTATGTCTACTTCTGCTAGAGTCAAGACATGCCCACAGATAAGGAGGGAGTTTTCTCAGGATAAGGTCAGAGTGAAACAACCTCCATCAGAGGAAAAGCTGATTCCTAAGAAGGGGGAAAAACAAGCTAATGTTTTATGTAAAAGACAAAACTGGAAGGTATTGGGCCCTATATATAGCTGCTTCTCTGTTAGAATTGCCCCAGAGTTATGCTGGGATTCCAAGAAGAAGTGATTCACCCATTCCGGTAGCCTCAGGGCTCTGGACCAATGGTCAAGGCGGGAATGTGATGAGTGATCAAGCACTCTGTAGCTCCTTGCTTCTCTCTCAGGGCTTTGGCTGCATTCCCAACATAGGCATCTGAATATATGATAGAGAAAGATGTCTTCTGAACACCAAAGGACTGCTCTGTTCAGCTGGCCAGGAGAAACAGCTATTTGGCGTGTAAGGAGGACAGTGATGGGGGAGCTGATCTGAGCTGGGGCAGCTGATGTGACATCAGCTTTGGCAGGGGAGGTGCTGACAGCAGTGGTTGGGACATGGAATTGTGTTGACAGAAGTTGAATCAGCAGACACCAGAGCAGCAGGCAGGAGCTTGCATGAGTTGTCCCAGATACAACACTCCTCTCCCTGTGAACGTCCAACATGCATAATGTCTAGCTAGTACTAGAGTAAAGACGAATCGATGCCACCCACTACCAATGGAGGAAACCAGCAGCTGGCTCTCTAGCTTTGCTGCTTGCAAACTGCCTTTCAGAACCCAGCCATTCATAAGTAGTAGAATTTCTGTGTTCAGGCACACACACACAAAAAAAGGAACTACTGGCATTTTCATTACAGGTAGTCATTCATTTGGCAACCACCATTTCTTTAAATGTAAGATACTTCTGATTGTAAGATACACAATTATTTCACCCACACTAGGAAAGAAAAATGCTGCCAAATAAACTATGACATATGAATGATTGAAAGATGGATCCTGATTTCAAATTTGTAAAAATAGGAAAAAATATGCATCTTTGAGCTGGTAAAACACAGTGTGCATCAGGCACTGGGCTAGGCATTGAACATAGGGCTGCAGACCAGATAGATATCAAGTCTGGCCTCAAGCAACGTATAGTCTGGTGGGATGATGGATGTTGACAAAGCAATTACAAGTGTGTTGCAGGGCCTGGAAGAGCATGGGGTCTTCTCCAAGGAAGTGACATGAAAGCTGAGACCTGATGGGGAGCAGGAGTTAGCTAGGTGAGGGTAAAGGTAGAATTTTCCAGGCAGAGGAATTAGAATGTGCAAAGGTTCTGAAATGGGAAAGGGTTAGTGTGAGCAAGGACAAGAGTGACTGGAAGCAGAGTCAGGCAGGGCCAAATCCTGCGAAGCCTCTGGCCCATGTTAAAGAATTGGGTTTATCTAAGAGCATGAGAGGCCACAGAGAGGGTTTAAGCAAGCATGAAACAAGATCAGATCGTGTTTTTAAAAAAATCACTTTACTTGCAGTGTTGACGTGAGAGGAGCATAAGAACAGGTGCATGGAGATCAGCTAGGAGGTTTTTGAGACAATTCAGAGAAGAGAGGATAATGGTTTGTAATAGGTGCTGGCAGTAAGAATGGAAAGAAATGAGGCTGTAGCATACTTCAAAAAGGCCAACAATTTCTGTGATTTGTTTGTCTGATTTTTTTTTTGTGGGAGCATGGGGTGGGAAAGATTCAATTGGTATCCAAAAATATATATATATATGGACTAAAGAAAATTATCACTGCAGACTGGAGCCAGCTTTTGATTTTCCAGTGTTAATTGTGACTTGTTTGGAAAATGAAATTCCCATAATTTGGATTTTTCTTTAATCAAGATACACTGCTATATTAGGGCAAAAATGAGCCCAGTGTTTCAATAATAAATCATCTCCTTCAAATTTATTTACTTATTTCTCTAGATATTATTGCAGTGATTTTAGTTAGCTTCATGTTCATAAATGTAAATTGTGAATTTTATATATTAAATTATATTAAATTTTTTTTACGAGCATCCTAACAACAAGTAGTCACTTAAGGAAGACTTTAGTGATAAAGTATTTTGAATTTGTCTGGTGGTATTAAGTGCACGTTTACAAAATAAGAGACAATTATGGTGTGCTAGAAGATGCATTGCCCTAAAAATAAGAAGGCTTGGTTGAATCACAGCTCTCTTAACTCACTAATTGTGTGACATTGGACAAGCTATCCAAATACATTTCATCTGTGAAAATGAAGAAAGAGGATCTCTCTAGCTACCTTACAGGAGCACATGAATGTTAAATAAGATTCATAACAAATATTAATTGACCTCCTATCATGTACTAGGAGGTCAGTACATGAGGCCAGACAGAAGGAATACAGTGGTACACAAGACAGCCAGAGTAATAATTTTCAAGGAGATTCTCATTGCAGAAAGGGAGATGCATATTACAAATTTCCGTAGACATGTAAAATAGTGTTATCATCAAATAGTAGGGAGTATTGTACTTTAATCTTATTAGAGAATAACTTTCAAAAATATAAAATTACTACTTTCTCTTAAATATGAAATGAACATATGTCAAAGATTTTTTAACTTTTATTTTAAGTTTGGGGATGTATGTGCAGGTTTGTTACATAGGTAAACTTGTGTCATGGGAGGTTTGTTGTACAGATTATTCCATCACCCAGGTATTAAGCCTAGTACCCATTAGTTATTTTTCTTGATCCTCTCCCTCCTCCCACCTTCCACCTTCTGATAGGTCCCAGTGTATGTTATTCCCCTCTATGTGTCCATGTACTCTCATCATTTAGCTCCCACTTATAAGTGAGAACACGTGGTATTTGGTTTTCTATTCCTGCGTTAGTTTGCTAAGGATAATGGCCCCCAGCTCCACCTATGTCCCAGCAAAATATATGATATAGTTATTTTTAATGGCTGGATAGTATTTCATGGTGTATATCTACCACATTTTCTTTATCCAGTCTAACATTGATGGGCATTTGGGCTGATTCCATGTCTTGCTATTGTGAATAATGCTACAATGAACATTCACGTGCATGTATCTTTATAACAGAATGATTTATATTCCTTTGGGTATATACGCAGTAATGGGATTGCTGGGTTGAATAGTATTTCTGTCTTTAAGTCTTTGTGGAATCACCACACTGTCTTCCACAATGGTTGAACTAATTTGCACTTCCACTAACAGTGTATAAGCATTCCGTTTTCTCCACAACCTCACCAGCATCTGCTATTTTTTGACTTTTTAGTAATAGCCATTCTGACTGGCATGAGATGGTATCTTATTGTGGTTCTGATTTGCATTTCTCTAATGATCAGTGATGTTGAGTTTTATTTCATATGATTTTTGGCCGCATGTATGTCTTCCTTTGAAAAGTGTCTGTTCATGTCCTTTGCCCACTTTTTAATGGAGTTGTTTTTTTCTTGTACATTTGTTTAAGTTCCTTACAGATGCTGGATATTAGACCTTTGTCAAATGCATAGTTTGCAAAAATTTTCTCCCATTCTGTAGGTTGTCTGTTTACTCTGTTGATAGTTTCTTTTGCTGTGCAGAAGCTCTTTAGTTTAAATAGATTCCATTTGTCAGTTTTTGCTTGCAATTGCTTTTGGCATCATTGTCATGAAATCTTTGACTGTGCCTATGTTCTAAATGGTATTGCCTAGGTTTTCTTCCAGCGTTTTTATCGTTTTGGGTTTTACATGTAAGTCTTTAATCCATTTTCGGTTAATTTTTGTATATGGTGTAAGGAAGGGGTCGAGTTTCAATCTTCTGCATATGGCTAGCCAGTTATCCCAACACCATTTGTTGAATAGGGAATCCTTTCCCCATTGCTTGTTTTTGTCAGGTCTGTCAAAGTTCAGGTAGTTGTAGGTATGCAGTCTTATTTGTGGGTTCTCTATTCTGTTCCATTGGTATATGGGTCTGGTTTTGTACCAGTACCATGCTGTTTTGGTTACATGTCAAAGATTTTATTCAACTCATTCATTAGTGAGGGAACCACTAAGATGTTAAAACCATTCCAAAGAAATTTTGAGAAGCAGAATATTATATTTATGGGCAATATTAGAATGATTGCTAGTTTAGATATCAAACCTATCAGTGTCCAACAGGGCCATAGACCATAACTCACTGGGATTATCTGTTCTACCAGACAAAAATCATTTTTATCTCTACAGACAAAAATCTATAAGCTGGTCACTGGCCCTACAGAGTTGTAAAATAACCTAGTTAATAGAAAGTTAGGCCCCAGTGAGGATTGAAAGAACATTCTAACTAACCTTATTTGCCTGTTTTCAGTTTCAAATTATTTCTCTCACAATCTCAAGTTCTCTTTGTTTTATTCCTCCAAAAGGTCATGTGAATATTAAAATATTTTGGAATAGGCTGGGCGCAGTGGCTCATGCCTGTAATCCCAGCACTTTGCGAGGCTGAGGTGGGTGGATCACGAGGTCAGGAGATCGAGACCATCCTGGCTAACATGGTGAAACCCCATCTCTACCAAAAATACAAAAAAAAAATTAGCTGGGCGTGGTGGCAAGTGCCTGTAGTCCCAGGTACTTGGGAGGCTGAGGCAGGAGAATGGCGTGAACCCGGGAGGCAGAGCTTGCAGTGAGCAGAGATCACGCCACTGCACTCCAGCCTGGGTGACAGAGTGAGACTCCATCTCAAAAAAAAAAAAAAAATTGGAATATTAAGATACCTTTACAATAATTTTTATCTTAAAATATCACTAGGATTGTGGTGGACATTCCAGAGAGCAAAAGTGAATAAACTGGGGGAAAGGATAGTAAATGAAATGGAAAATGGGGACCTGGGAGAAATATAATAAAAACTCAAGTAACCCAAGAATATTCAGAGTTTCCCAAGTTTCAGAGCATCTCAGTAGATTACTACTTTATAATAAGGCCTTCCCAAAGCTCCACTGGCGCCTGCCACCAAAATTACCTAGCACATTTCCAACATTTCAACAAGTAATAATAGTAATATTCCCAGATGTCAGTGAAGTTATTCTATTCTTTAAGACTTAAAATAATGTTGGGAGAGTGACATCAGTAAGATGGTGGAACAGGAGTTCCCTAGCTTTTCTCCCTGCCCCAGAAATTCAACTAGCAATTACCCACAGGCAAGAATATCAATGTGAAAATTCCAGAACTTGGGAGTGAGGCTGAGACATCGCCTTAGACCACAGAATTGAGAAAAGCTGCAACCAAACAGTTAGAGGACTGATTCTGTTTTGACTACACTGCCCCTCCCCCAGACTGGCACCATGCCACATGCAGAGAGTTCCTCTGGGCCCATGGTTTCTGCAGTGGGAGGGGTGAATTAGAAGCAGTCATTGGGCTTCCCCATCATTCTAGGACCCTTTGTAGGAGGTTCACTCCTGTCTTGTCCTAAAACATTGAGAATGCTGGCAGGACTAGAACAGTTGGAGACAAAAAATGGAGGTGGGGCTCACAGCGACCAGCAGAGGGATCTTGATGGTTGCTCTGCATTCCAGCCAATTAAGTGACACACCAGAGAAACTAGCCAACAACATCACACCACAGGAAATATGGTACAGATTTCCAAAAACTGTACTACACAACCAGAGGAGACAACCTGGAACTCTCTCCAATCAGAAACAATCAAACAGCCTAGCCAGAAGCCCCTCTTAATGACAGAGTCTAGCCAGTGGTCTCACCAAACCACAGAGCACAACCAGTAATGCCATTTGACCTTAGAACAAAGGAAGTGATCCAGTCCAACTACGGAGCCTCACAACAAGGTCTACCCATCTGGGGTTGCAACCAGATAGCCCATCCAAAATCCCCAGCCCTAAATAGTAAAAGTCTGTCACCATCAAAGAACACCTGCAAAGGCTAGAAGAGGTGACCATCTGCTCAAATGCACAAGCAGCAATGTAAGGACACAAGGATTATAAACAGTCAGAAAATATAATATCACCAAAAGAAACTAATAAATCTCCAGTAATAGGCCCAGAAGAAAAGGAGATATATAAAATGACTGACAGAGAATTCAGAATACAGTAATGTTGGCTTGAGTCCCTTCCTTCCCTCCCTCCTTCCCTCTCTCCCTCCCTTCCTCCCTTCCTTCCTTCCTTCTTTCTTTCCTTCTTTCCTTCTTTTCTTTCTGTTACCCAGGCTTAAGTGCAGTGGTGTGATCACAGTTCACTGCAGCCTCAAATTCCTAGGTTTAAAGGATCCTCCTGCCTCAGTCTCTCAAGTAGCTAGGACTACAGGCACATGTCACCACTCCTGGCTATTTTTATTTTTGGTAGAGACAGAGTCATCTTATGTTGCCCAGACTGGTCTCAAACTCCTGTCCTCAAGTGATCCTCCCACTTCGGCCTCCCAAATTCCTGGGATTACAGGTATGAGCCACCACACCTAGCCTGATACTTTGCCCATATTCTGTGGGAAGTTCAATGTCCTTTCCTCCTCCTAAGATATCTATGAATTCTGGATGGCTTATGTTCCAGGGCTACCTCTAGCTCTAATTCCTTCCCTCATTGATGTATTATTCTCAAACACATATCGTCTTCACCTCTTCATTGTACTTATTAGTACCGAGTGTAGTGGACTTTACTAAAGTAAGGTGAGATAAGGGAATGTGTTCACATCCTAGCAGTTGATAACAGGATGTTAAAACAAGGCTTTTTCTGTCTGTGTTTTGTTTGAGGTCACAATGGCTGGCTAAGAACAAAGTAATAGTCTCAAGTATCTCTACATCCTTAAGCAGAGTGTTGGAATAGACTGTGCAGGTCTTAAAAAGACCTGTTGTTGTTTTTTTTAAACAACAACAACAACAGTTTGCTGATTCTTAGCCCATCACCCACCCTGAAGGCATAAGAAGGTTGAAGCTGGAGGGGCTAAGAGAGAACCTCTTTGGAGAAAATTGGTTATGTAATGCAGCTTTTTTTCCCTTACTTCACAAGGAGAGGGGTTGGGTTTTTTCTCCCTACTGAGAGAGGGAGCCTTAAGAGAACCATTCAGGCAATTTGACCTGTGATTCTTGAAGTTCTGTAGCACAGAATTTAATGCCAGGCCCAGGCCTAAAAAAAGAAAAAAACACACACATAGGCAAGAGCCTGCTTGAAAGAATCTATGGCAATAAATGGAAACTGTGTTGGGAGCAAGCTGCACCTCTATGAGTAGTGGGGTGCTGGGTGGATGAGAGTATCTCAGGGACCAGATCCAGACATGGTCACAAGGGAGGGAGTCAGCTTGGAGTCATCTTGGATTCCCTCAAAAAGGATTTCCCAGAAGGGCAATAGAAAGATCCTCCATATACACAGCGGTTGAGGGGAAGCTTCACTCACATCAGGCGGGATGCAGTCAGAGGCTGCAAAGGAGAATGTCTCAGGGACATCATGAAAGCACCCCTTGGGGACAGAATCAGCACTGGGACTCTGCTCTGCTCAAAGGGCACCGGCACCTGACTGTGTCCGTGCCAGCCAGGGAGCACATTTCCTGTCTATTCTTCTCTCTGCACTCCCTCTCCACTTTCCCCCTCTTATTTCCAGCCCTAAGAGGGCAAGAGACAGCACAGTGAGGGGGTAAGAAATAGAAGACCAAGGTGGGGAAACAACAGGAAAGAAGCTGACCCGCCATGGGTCTCCAAGTTTGAGGCAGGCCAGAGATGGTGGGTGAGGGAGAGAAACAGAGAGCTTTAACTTTGAATGCAGTAAAGTTTCAACAGTTGCATTTCAACTGTTCATTTTATTTACTGAGAGGAGAATGTCTTTGTGATTGGAAGCATTTGTTATCTGTGAGTTCCTAGAAAGGTTAAGGGACTTGCCTAGACTTGCATCCAGGGACAGAGAAGGAATGGGCCCTCACAGCAGCAAGCGCCTTGATCCTATATGTTTGGGAGGGGGTGAAGGGAGGCTGGGTGTGGTTTCAAACACCACCTTCCCTTCCATCTTCTGGGTGCTGAGGCTTTTGGTTTGGGCGAGGGAGGAGGGGAAAGGAAAGAGAAGATGTCTTTTTATTTAACTGGGCAAGATTGTAGCCTCCGGGGTGGCTCACGGAAAGTCAAACTCATCTTCTACAGTTTTGATAGGACAGTGGTGGCTTCAACATGACAGGTTGATTAGGGACTTGTGTCCAGGAAGCTCCTTTGGCCATTAAGGTCCCTTGAAAAGTTTGGCAGCAAGTTTCAACTGAACCCCAGCTAGTGGACTTCTCACAATGTTCCTCTGATATGGATGCCTCATTGTCCTCTACATGAGGGCAGTCAGGGACCTCCACATATGAGGAGGCTGGGGAGACTGTCTCTCTTTCTCATTCAGATTACACAGCCTGAGCAGTGATAAAGAAATGAAATGCTGGCTCTTCTCCTTGCAGGCATCTCCTTTCTTTGTGAATACTTAGAGAAGGAAAACACATAACCTCAAGAGAGTCTAAGAGCAGGAAGAACCCCCTTAACCTTATGGGAAGGGAATAGCCTGTCTCCATAAATGCAGCACTACCACAAGGCTGATCCTCTCTCAAGCTTCAGGTCTTTTCTTCCTATGGAGTTTGGGTATGGGTGGTGGATCGGGCAGATGATTCCGGAATTAGCACTCTCAGTAAGTCCGTGTTGTTGTGGCTGGGCCTGAACATCCAAAGTGGAGCACCAAGAGCCTTTTGCTCTCTCCATTCAGGGTCTTGGCAGCAGTCCTGGGGCAACAGGAAAATCCCCAGTTGACACACCTGTTACAGGACAGCTGTGGAAAGCCTGCCTTAATAGTCATGTCTATCTCACTCTCTGCCACTGGTACTTATAGCTCTTCATCCATCAAACTATCCAAACAATTTAAAAGTTCATTTATATTTCTTGTCAGTAGCCACTCTCGAGTTAACATGCACCATACATATATTATTTACCAGGTGAGATAGAGCTACTGAGAAATAGGCCCAGGATATAATAAAAAGGAGACATGTTGGAGAGAATCCTCCTCTGGACAGTCCTTTTTATAAAGGTCAGTGGACTATCTTGTACACCCTCCCTTTGCAGGCAGGAACTGATTATTTTGAGGGCAGCAGTTTTCATGTTTGTGTGTAAGCAACTCAAACAATAATGATTCCTCGGATTAGTTTAAATGTGCCTATTCCTCCTCTGTGACTAATTAAGACTGAATTCTGTGCATACAAGAAGCTGTTTGGCATTTGCTGGTATCTGTGAGACCTGCTGTGTTTGATTAGCCACTATTAGTTCATAGCTGTTGGACACACCAACCGACTTCCAAGATTGCCTCAATTATCAAGACACCTTGTCACCTTTCTGGTGAAGTTTTAACATCTTCACATAATCCCAATAGAGAGTGTGTGTTTTAAACTTGGTCTTATCTGGAAGACTAGTAAAAACATTGGGCACTTCCTCCTTAGGTGGTTAATGAAGTCCCCGGCAATTACAATAGAACAAATTACTTACAAATGGTTCCTATTTTTGTCAGTGCTAAAAATACTTTTTCATTTATATTTTCTTCCAGACTAATGTCCCTTTCCAAGGTGGAGAATTGAAAAAGAAAGGATCTGAATACCAACCTTATTAGACTAACAATGCAACATTTAGGAGGATAAATTAAAAATGCATGTATGAATTATAAATAATGTATAACCTCGCCATATAATATGGTGCGTCCACAAAAATGCTGCTCTTTTTTTTTCTTAGGGGGTAATTTTTTTTACTTGTGGATTTGTATTAAAGTCCCAAGTCCTGGCAGCTGGGATCGATGGGTAGAGTTTTTAATTGGAGCTCTCTGGTGATTATCTAGATTGGCACCTGCTGTCAATCAGCTTCTAAAGAAATTACTGAGCCAATGATTAGGCTGATCCTGGAGATGTTAGGCCCCTTGGGGGCAATGTTAAGGCTCCCAACCACAGGGGAACCGTTAAGAACAGTGGAGCTATAATTTTCCAAGTTGCCGGCTTACCTGGCAACATACATGCTCAACTTTCTGGCTGAGTGAACTCAGAAGGATGATATCCCAGCATACATTGGGTCCACATGATTTTATAAGCAAAACAATGCTGCAAGTCCCCTAACAACTTCCATTAGAGTAAAATGACAATACCCCATGTATGTGTGTGGAGCCCTTCACAGTTGTACATTATATAATTGAATCCCATTAATAAAATAACAATGTTGTGCTGGTCATTTCTGGAGAAAATATACCAAGTTCACAAAAATTTCCCCCCCTTGGTGTACATCATACTTTTTTAGAAACACTTTTTATAGAAATATTTTTTAGACTAACATTTTATAATTACTTAATCTTTTAAATTCAGGACCCACTAATTTAATTCAAGTAGGATTGGGCTAAATTTATTTTTTCCTCATCCTTGAATTGTGGCAAATAATGATAAAAAGTGTTCTATTGGTTAAAAAATTTGCTGCCATTTTCTTATAAAGTTAAATGTATGCCTAACATGTGACCTAACAATTCCACTCAGGTTTTTCCCCAGGGGAATGGAAATATGTGGAAATACACCCAAAGAAGTGTATGCAAACATTCATAGCAGCTTTATTTTTAATAGCTAAAAACTAGAAGTAATCCAAACATCCATCAGTAGGTGAGTGGATAAACAAACTGTGATATAGCCAAACAGTGGAATATTAGTCAGCAGCAAAACGAAATGAACTGCTGATACATGGGAATGAATCTCAAAAACATAATGCTGAGTGAAAGATGGCCAGACACAACAGATTATGTGCTGTATGGTTCTACTTCTGTGACGTTCTAGAACATGCAAAATTAATCTATAGTGACAGAAAGCAGATCGTTGGTTGCCTGGGGATGGAGGTGGGGTTATTGACTGGGCAAGACATTTTGAATATTTTGAGGTGATGGAAATGTTTTATTTGCGGATTGAGGTGATAATTATACGGGTATATACATTTGTCAAAACTCACAATCTGTACACTTAAAATTTAGGCATTTTATACTATGTAAGTTATAACAACAAATTAGATTTTTTAAAAAGTGACACCCTGTTACATATATCTTTATTAATAACAAAATTTCTCTATCTCTTGTATCTCTCCGTGCTTCTCTTGTTTCTGATGTTAATTTGTTTTTTAGCAATACTATTTCCAACATCCAAATGGTATTGGAAATCCCAGCTTGAGTTTGACAGATAACTTATAAAACAAGAAAAAAAAAGATTCAATCTTTCCACTCCAGGTCTAACAGGTCCCCAGATTCCATCTATTCCAACTCCTAAATGTTTATTTTGCCTTTATACTGCTGCCTCGCTCCACCTGCACTGCTTTAATTCAGCGTTCAATTATCTGTTCACTGGTCTTCCCTCCTCTGATTTGGTTTGAACAAGAGGATCCTTCATACTATCTTCCAGGTGCCAGAAAACAAAATGGTACCCAGAAGCCTTATGGCTGAGGGAAGGGCAGGAATGTTGGAGAAGAAGCAAGGCAGAGGGTGGAATTGAATAGGGGCTTTGGGAAAGCTTGATGAAGGTCTCCTATGCTTGCTCTGGGATTCTTAGGCCCAAGATATAGTTGTGAGTAAACTGGATTGTTCTCAATGCCATTGGTATTTTTCTATGTTCATTTCTTCAGTGTGTTAGTAAAGCCTTTTAGAAAGTATTGGCCCATTTCAAGTATGTTCAAGAGAAACAGGGCCATATGTGCTGGTGGCCACAGAAATCAAAAGCAGAGAACTTCAAGGAGGACAGGAGACTTGGAAGGGTAGAACTAAAGCTCAAAGATGCAGCCCAGTCAGCTCCTAGCATCCAACCACCCTTCATAATTTTCTCCCAAGTCACTGCTTTTCTGCCTGACCCAAAGAGGATTCTACCCCGTGTGTATTAAGGGAGTGATTTTCTTTGTGTTTGTATCCTCACATTTTTCTCTGCCAGAGAGTTGGTGATAGTGAATGGTCACCTGGAAGGATAAAGGTGACAATTTTAGGCCAGCTTAGTTCATTGTAAAAGGTCTCTAAGAGCCTTTCACCTCTCTGAAAGTGCCTTTTATCAAGACTCCAGATAGGATAGCCTCCAGTGAGAGATTTCCCATCGATTACACACTTGTCAGGGGAAGCACAGGGCCAGCTTAGAGATTTCCATCTTAAACTTTCAAAGGAAGCTGCTTGCTAAAGGTTCTGGAGCTGGAGGAGCCACTAAAAATCAAACAAGTAAGCAGAAACCAAGTTTGACTTTTGGCCCTAGGGGTTGGAGAGATGGAGATGAAAGCTGACAGGCTCCTGCGTGACAGGGCCTCTGTGGAGCCCAAGAGGGTGACTCACAAATCTGAGTGGCACTTCCTCTCCGTGAGTCATCCTGTGAGCAAAGCCTGAACACCCCTGCCCAGCCCCTCAGTGTGAACTCTCCTGGCCTGCTGACCCGGATATTTGCAGGCGGGCCCTGCTACCCTCAACACAGGACACATCCTTGAGGGGTACAGCCTCACTCTCAAAGACAACCAAGGCCTCAGCCCAGCAGATACTTGCTATGGCTAAAAAAGCAGGGAACATTTTATCATAGGGGGGCCATGGGGATGAACTCTGTTCCTAGGTTATCTTGTAGTCCTGGATCTGCTGTTGACAAACTGAGTGAACTTGAACTTCAGTACGTCACTTAGTCTTAGTGTTTGGGGGCCAGAGTTTCCCAAACTATAAAATAAAAAGAGTACATTGTTTTGTGGAAGAGAGGATATGTACACAGCCATGATGTTAGACATTGACAATAATTTGTGGGGAGTGCAGATCAAGCGTAGGTTAATAACACAGAGAGGAAGTGATATTTGAACCGGGTCTTGAAAGAGCAAAGAATTTTCCATTCAGGCAAGAGAGAAGAATATTTCATGCTAGGCAATATATTCCTAAAGCACTGAAGGCAGAAGAGGCAGGGGAGAGATAACGAAGCCAGTATGTGGGAGGAGCAGTGGATTCAAGAGCATGAGAGAGGGAGAGAAGCATAGAGGTGTTTTACATGCAGGATCAGTAGGTGATGTCCACTGTGGGAACGCACTTCCCGCATTCTACAGAGGATGGCCTGCTGGCTCCTGGGTTGGGTGACTGGGCACCTGATGATTTAATTAAATAAAACACCCAAAGCAGAAGGGGGGGTGGAAATGATGAATCGAATTTCTGACCTATTGAAATGGAAGCATCCATGTTCAACCAACTGACGTGTCCATCAGCTGAATAAACCAGTCTCATGCCCAGAGGAGTGCTTGAAGCTAGAAACACAGATCTGGTGTCATCAGCTGACATTGCTCTAGATCGTTTCGAAGTTCTTTTTTAATTCAAAGTCAAAGGATTTGTGATTCTAAATTTTGTAAAAGGAAAAATTCAAAAATAAATATTTTTCTCTTCTCATTCTAATGAGACACTTAGTATGTTATCCCCTGCTTCTCTTTCAGTAATGTTTATGTGTCACCATAGGGTGTTTGCAGGATTTATGCTACCAAATTTTGTTTTATTGAGTTTTTGTTGGCTATTCATAGTGGTATTTTAGTCATCATAGAATGGCCTCAGCCCAGAGAATTAAACAGTAGACTGACATCAATGAATCCTTAAAAAAGGCTTTGGAAAAGACTCTTAGCTATTCTCATCAATGATCAGTGGCTCCCCATTTTGTGTAGAATAAAGTTCAAGCTCTTCAGTTTGACATTTGTTTCTGATCATTAGCCATGCCATGAGCAGTCCTATGGAGAGGCCTGTGTGGTGAGAAACTGAGGCCTCCAGCCATCAGGCACATGAGTGAGCATGGATACAGGTTCTGCAGCCTAGTCAAGCCTTAGATGATGCAGCCCTGGCCGACACCTTATCTGCAGCCCCGTGAGAGGCCCAGAGCCAGAAGCACCTAACTAAGCCACTCTTGGATTCCTGACCCTCAGAAACTGTACGATAAATGTTTGTTGTTTTAAATTTCTAAAAGTTTTTGGGTCATTTGTTAAGCTAAGATCAGGAGAAGGAGAAAATTGCTTTTCTGATAATACTGTATGTGGAAAATGGGCCAGGAAAGGCTGAACATGATTTCAGTATTTTGGAGCTCTCTGCAAGGTGCTGAAAGGAGGGGACGGGGGTCTGGTTCCGACTCTTCTGCCTGTTCACTGAGTGGCCTTGAAAACATCATATCTCCTGTTATTTTCTGTTTGGGCCTCCGTTTCCTTATTTTTAAATGGCGATGGGAGTGTTAGTGCCAGTCTCCAGTCTAAAACCTTTACTTATGTGCAATAGTTAATAGTTGGCAAATGTTTTTATATACTGTGGTCAGGATTTGGAGACAACAAAAAATAGTTCCCCAAATTTCAAACTAAGGAAAATAAAATTGGCTTTTGGGAGTCAAACTTCAAAGTTAGTACATATGGCTTAGGACAGAGACACACCAAATTACCTTAAAGCTGTGTTTATGGGGGCTTCTGACAGGCTACAAGCTAAACCAAAAATGTAATTACTTTCTTCTTACCAGTGAATGATTGGAAATACCATGAATGCTCATTTTTTAATGCACAAAAAGCTCTTTGGAGACTTTCTGGAACAAAGTAAATACTTAAGAGATGTTATTTATTATTGTATTTATTTATAGCTAAGGGAAACAGAAAATGAATAAGTTGGTCATTGAAAGATATTATGATCTGATATTTATAAAAAAAGGAGCCAGGGTTTATTAAGAACTCTAACTTGGTGTTCTAATAAGAAGTCTAGCTGCTACACACAGTACTGAGCAGCATGGCAAATGTCCAACACCGCACAGAAAACAAAGAGTTGGAATTCCCAAGATGCTTAGGCAGGATGTGTTGTTATCAGTGCATCATCATAGCTGTCATGAATTGGATCTGACTTTCAATTGCTGTTATTCTTTAATTAATTAAAGCACTTTGTAAAATTATATACAGGTCTTATCCTTATAGATACCCTTTGGGGGTAATTGCTGAATTGTTATGATTTGAATACTATGTTGTTCCTCTCTCATTTTGATCACAATATTCTTTATCTGCTGGGAAGTGGAAAGGGGTAGAGTGGGTGATTTTGTGTGATTTTTACTCTATTCAATGAGCCATGGTAAAACTTTTGAAAATTATTGACTTAACGGCCCTGTGGGGCCAGCCTTGACCATTGTGTGATTAAATATATGAACCTAGCTGAAGCAAAAAATGTGCCAATCAGCAGCCTGCCAGCAATGGGAGCCAGCAGGAGTAGGAGAATCATAGGGACTTACACTATTATTGGCCATCTATTGCTCTCCATGGACAAGAGAGCCTTGGTCAACAGCCCTAATGGGAAGGGTATACTGAATGTGAAGATGCACACAAGGGATTGTGTCCAACAGACTTAGAACATCCCTGTTTTCTCGGCAAATTCATCCTTATTGTTGAAGAATGTATCCTCTCAACACTTGACCACTAAACATTAGATCCTTCTGACTAACCCCCTGCTGTGGTCTGAATGTTTGTATTCTCTCAAAATTTATATACTAAAACTCAGTTCTCAGTGTGATAGTATTAAGGGGTGGAGCCTTTGGGAGATGATTAAGTCATATGAGTGGAGAGCCCATGAATGGCGTTTGTGCCCTTACAAGAGGCTAAAGAGACCAGAGTTCTCCACTTCCGCCTTGTGAGGACACAATGAAAACACAGCCAACTAGGAACCACAAAGCAGGTCCTCACCACACTGAATCTGCCAGTGCCCTGTGACTCAATCTTAGACTTCCCAGCCTCCAGAACTGTGAGAAATAAACTTCTGTTTTTTAGAAACCAGCCAGTCTATGGCATTTTGTTATAGCAGCCTCAGTGGACTGACATTCCTCCTTGGCCTGATTCCACATTCATCACATGATATTCTAATTATGACATGACTTTTCATATATGTCTATATGATGTTGGTCACAGAGGTGTCAAGTATTTTAATCAATCTGTCTAGATAATGAACATGTTGACTTTCTAGGTTTATATCCTTGTCCAAAGTCAACATTGCCATTCTCCTTGATATAACCCTACCCTTCTAATTTGTCTCCCAGCTTCCACTCTTGCTCCCTCCATTTCAGTGTTGTATTGGCCTCTAAAAAGATTATTTTTCTATGTGTGTTTATTAAAACACTATCTCATTTGACCATCACAGCAAATGCAAAAGGTCTTATTATCTCCATAAATGTATGAAGAAGTTGAGAATTATAAATAGTAAATGACTAAAACAATTAATAAGTTGTAGAATTGGGACTCACACACAAGTGAAGTAGGTTGTTTTTGTTACTGGTTTGGTGCATTTAATGATCACCTATTACATAGGTTTGTTTGTCCTAAACAAATAGTAACAGCATGTTCATGTACTTAATCTTTATTCTATTGTTGCTACAGATGAGAAAATTGAGGCCCAGAGATGTCAGGTGAATTGTTCAAATTTACCCTGCAAGTAACAGAGTTCAAATTTATACACTAGATTTTTTTACCAGTACATTTTTGGAAGATATTATTATTCATATATATATTATTTATTTATTTATTTATTTATTTATTTTTTGAGACAGAGTCTTGCTCTGTCACCCAGGCTGGAGTGCAGTGGCATGATCTCGGCTCACTGCAACCGTTGCCTCCCAGGGTCCAGCAATTCTCCTGCCTCAGCCTCCCAAGTAGCTGGGATTATAGGCATGTGCCACTATACCTGGCTTTTTTTTTTTTTTTGTAGTAGAGACGGGGGTTTCACCATGCTGGCCAGGCTGGTCTCAAACTCCTGACCTTGTGATCTGCCTGCCTTGGCCTCCCAAAGTGCTGGGACTACAGGCATGAGCCACCACCCCCGGCCAATATATTTTTATTTTTAAGGCCTACTATAAACATTCCATTTCTATTTGTAAACATGTTGACAATTTTTAAAATTTTAATTTTATGTTTAACTTTTCAAAATCCCAATTTGGTTTCCATTAAAATTTGTGTATGTGTGTGCGTGTGTGTGTGGATGTTTTCTATTGTTGACATAATAAATTACCACAAACTTAGTGACTTAAAAAACACAAATTTAGTATTTTTGAATTCTTTAGGTCAGAATTCCAACACCAATCTCATGAGGCTGAAATGAAGGTGTTGTCAGGGCTACATTTCTTTCTGGGGACAGTAGTGGGAAATCCATTTATTTGCCTTTTTCAGATCTAGCCATCAATTGCTTCCCTTGGCTTGTGGCCCCTTCTATCTTCAAAGCCAGCAGCAGAAAACAGAATCCATCTCACACAACCATCTCTTTGGCTTTCTGCAGACAAGAACAGTTCTCTGCTTTTAAGGATGCATGTAATTAGATTAGGCCCACATGAATAATCCAGTATAATCCACCCATTTCAAGGTCCTTCACCTTAGTCATACCTGTCAAGGTCTCTTTTGCCATGTAAGGTACCATATTTCCCAGGTTCTAAAAGTTAGGAAGTGGACATCTTTGAGGGCCATTATTCTGCCTATATACATATGCAGAATTATGTATATTATATATATATAAAAAAAGATTATATAGTACATAATCTAGATAATCTGATAATCTAGATAATCTGATTATATAGTACATAATCTAGTAACGTTGTTATGTTACTAGATTATGTACTATATAATCTACATGTTTTGTATATATATAATTCATGTGTTATCTATAGTGTTATAAAAATACTATATAATTTATGCATTTTGAAATTTCTGTTTATATGTATATACACTGTGTGCTTAGATATATATATGATATGTGAAATACCTAGAAGTCTTTTTCACAGTTGTTTTTTCTGATTCTTATTTCTCCACCCTTTGCTCCACACTCAGTGACATAGGTAGAATTGGCTATTTTCATCTTTTCACTTTTTTACTTGAGTCTACTTTAATTGAAGTGATTATAGCAGTCAGAGATGCTAAGTTATAAGCATTGGCAAACATCCACCTTCCACGCCTTAAAACTACAAAAGCCCTCATTTTACTCATACTCCATGTCAGTCATAGGGTGACTGCAGGGCTCTGCTCTGTGCTGTTCTTACACAGGGACCACAGGGCAGGGAAAATCCAGCTCCATCATCCACAAACACCAAGATAGAAGGAAAGTGGTGGATTGTGTGCTCATTCTTGAAGCCCCACTTCCAGGCCCATTTCATTAACCAAAGCACATCACTTGGCATCACCTAAGTTCAACAGCACATTGAATATTTATGGACAGTCCTAGTGACTCCCTTTAAAATGCACAAACATCCTTTAAAAAGTCCATGTCCTTTAACATAGAACTACAAGATTATGAAAAAAAAAAAAAGTCTTTACCCCAGAGGGCTACTGCTCTACCTCAAGTAGCAAGCACTTTAAATTGTATAGTGATTTCTTCTGAATTTACCCTCCAATTTTGAAATAAAAGGTATAGTTCTTTTCTTCCATTTTAGATACCATCTATTAGATTCCTGTTAAGGAAGTTTTGACTTACTTCTCTTCCTCACTGCCTCTCCATTCACACCCTTCTTCTCCCATCTTCCTAACATAATCACATTACAATATTTGGTTAGATCATTATTTAGTGTTTACAATGTCATGATCCTATAAACTACACTTACAGCTGAGCTATAGAGTGTACTATGGTTTCATTTCCTTTCTTGTACATTTTTTCTTAGAGTTGGTAAGTGCCTCTTTTTAGAAATTTGCATAGTTCTCTGTGTATTTATCATTAATTTTTTCCCAAGTTCTCTGACCAAGCTGTAAAACTCCTATTAAAACATTCAGACACGCTGAATCCTTCATTAGTTCCATTCTGTTCTTCAAAACATCTCTCCTCAGCCCTCAGTCCCCCTGCTCCAAGTAGGATGGGTCATTCTTTAGGCTTATTTACATCTAGAATTCCTGTGCCTTGAAAACTGTGAGTTACAAATCAAGAGAGAAGAAAAGACTAAATGACTTCTGAAGTCCCTGGTCCCTGCTCTGAAATTTGAGGACAAAGACGAAATGTTATGAGAAGCCTACATAGGTTCCAAGAACTGACTCTGGACCAGTGTCCTATGGCCAACACTGCCCATCACTGCAGCCTGGTCACTGGATTCTGGGTCCTCCTCTGTACAGCTCAGGTTTACATTCCTTACCTTGACTTTTGTCTCTGCTGCTTTTTACATCTTGATCATCCTCCGATCTCCATTGTCCTGAAGCCAATAATAAGAGACAAGGGGAAAGGGCCAGCCTGTTTTGTGGGGGTTCCTAAACTCCTGAACTCCAGCCCTAGAAGCATCCTCATGGTTTTGTTTCCCCTGTGTCCCATCAGAAAGGAAATTATTAGACTACTCAATAAGTAGAAAATCCAAGTCATAGAGAAAAGCAGTGTGAAAGATAATATCTTGTTATGCTCTTATCTAGGAACTGATTGAATTCCTGAAAGCTCTTGAGGTGCCCCTGCTGGCAGCTGTGGCTGAGGGTTCAAAGCAGAGAAACAGAGCATGTGGGGAAATTTTTTTGCTGCACGATTTTCTTCTCACACCTGGAGATGGAGTGAAATTTGCAAGGGGAGTGGAATGGGAATATACATATTGCAATGATGATGGTAATGCTTTTATACCTGGTGGACAGATGAGATTTGGTTTGGTTGTAGAAGGATAAAGCAGAGAGGACAATCAAAATGATTTTGAGAAACTGATGAAATCCAGACTGCTGCAGTTCTGTTTGTGTGAAGAGTGTGTTAAATAAACCTAAGTGATTTTATGCCTGCTTAGTCTAACACCAAGGAAATGACATTATTTTTCTCCTCTCCTTTTCTGTTATGTGGTAACATAACTGAAGATTGGACTAGAAAAGACATTCCTGGGGCTTTCTCTGAAAATAATGACCCCACCCAGTGACAGGACAAGGATTGATGCTAGGAATTAACCACTTGTAAATGGAAATTAATACTCTAATTAGCAAGATAGGAAAATCCATCTTATTGTAAATAGTGCTACTTATAGATTGTGATATTCCTCCAGGGATTACCAGGTTATTTAAAAGGAATAAATCAAGAACTACATTCAGACCCATGAAGAAAGAGCAGCAGAAATATTCATAGCAGGCATATGCTAAAAACTGGCAATATTTTCACCAAGGTTGTAAAACAATGGATAAAGTCAATTTTTAAAAAGATACACATTTGTGATTTTTAACACTTCTTAGATGGAAAGTGTTTTCAGATTGGCTCTTGAATATTAACATTGTCACCTAGACAGCTTTCTAGCAAACAGACTTAAGACATTGGATAAAAAGATTAGTCTCACAAAAAAATGAGCAGATGAATACTGCATTTCAAATAAAAGTGAGGGTCTCCAAGGATTAAATATAAACATTCGATAAACCTGCAGCTCTGATGAAAATCTATTTAACAGCCTGGCATTTCTATAGCTGTTTAAAATGTGGAACCTGCTTTCACATCCATTAACTCATTTGTTTCTCAAAAGAGAACAGATGAGGAAATGGAGTCCAGAAAGATTAAAACTCACACAGCCTCCCAGGTATTAAGGGGCTGTATTTAATGTTAACCTCCCTTGACCTGGAGTTAAAATGCAGCCATACTTCTCTAGACAGCCCCATGAATGAACATAGAGAGGACATTCCAGCCACAGTAGGGTTGTGACTTCTTTTTGAGTTCAAGAATGAATCCATGCAAGCCAATTAGAAAAATGGCTCCCATTCCCTTCATGTGTATGAATGTAAGGATAGCAGAATTTCATCCTATTATTCCCATTATAACACTCAAGTGTGACAGATTGATTAGGGCTCTGGTAGTGACAGTGCACATCACAATCTGCCTTGAATCAAGACTCTTCATGTAAACATCTTCCCTTCTGGACCACAGGAGCCAAAGACCAGCAACAAGGTCTTTAATATTTTGTCTCCATCCTGTGCCCTTCCCAGTGCCCAGCACAAAGGAGCTGCTTCATTAGCATGTGTGGTGCTTGAAATAAGCCACAGAACAGACACTTTGCAGTGCGCCAATTGAGTTAAATTGTGGACCTGCAGACTGGAAGTAGTCACAGCCCCTTAGAGGGTTAGCGATGTCAGATTGTTCCCTTTTCAATCATATAAGCTGGTTCTTGTTTTTTTGCACAGTTTTATCCCGTTTGGGGGGATGAAGTCAATCATGAGTGACCCCCTACTTTCACACAGAGTGAAAATGTGTGTGAAAATCAAGTCATAAACTCATACTCTAAAAGGAGTTGTTTCCAGGTTTCTGTTTTCCAACACTTTAAATCCCCTATCAGAAATACCAGGCCCTCTGGCTGGGCTAGGGGAATTCTGCAAACCCCAATAAGCGATTATCCATGTGATGTTATGGTCCCTACCCCAGCTATGGACCACACCCTAGCTCACACCCCTACCCAGGCTTTCACGGAGGGCCTGAGAGGTGGCTGGAAAATCAGGGATTGGGGTACAGTGAGAGGTGGCTGGGGAATCGGGGATTGAGGTACGGTGAGAGGTGGCTGGAAATTGGGGATGGGGTACAGTGAGAGGTGGCTGGGGAATCGGGGGTGGGGGCACAGTGAGAGGTGGCTGGGGAATCGGGGATTGGGGCGCAATGAGAGGTGGCTGGGAAATCGGGGATTGGGGTGCAGTGAGAGATGGCTGGAGAATCAGGGATTGGGGCGCAGTGAGAGGTGGCTGGAGAATCGGGGATTGGGGCGCAGTGAGAGGTGGCTGGAGAATGGGGAATTGGGGCGCAATGAGAGGTGGCTGGAGAATGGGGGATTGGGGCGCAGTGAGAGGTGGCTGGAGAATCGGGGATGGGGGCACAGAGAGAGGCGGCTGGGGAATCGGGGATGGGGGCACAGTGAGAGGTAGCTGGGAAATCGGGGATGGGGGCACAGTGAGAGGTGGCTGGAAATTGGGGATGAGGGCGCAGCGAGAGGTGGCTGGGGAATCGGGGATGGGGGCGCAGTGAGAGGTGGCTGGAAAATCGGGGATGGGGGCACAGTGAGAGGTGGCTGGAAATCGGGGATTGGTGCACAAGCTACACGAGCATCCACGGAGAAAACCTGTGCCAAGGGAAAAAACAACATAAAATAATTTCTATTTTATATAAAATTGGGGGAAAGGGTTAAAATAAATTTATATGCAAGCATAGACAAAATATAGGAAATAAATAGACCAAAATTTTAATAATTTATTTTTCTAGGTGGTATTTTATATTTTTTTCTACATTTGTATTGCTTTCATGTCCCCATTTTTGAGATATCTATAAGTTCTTTTTAATTATACTTTTATCTACCTGTAAGACATTAAAAATATTACTGATAAGGCTAAAATCTGACCACTATCCTCAAATCCAGTTATTCTCCCGACTACCCAGAATTAACCACATGCCACGTTGGCATCGTCTCTCTAAACATTTTGGACATACAGTGGTTCCCCCTTATCCCCACTTATTCTTGGGGTATATGTTCCAAGACCCCCAGTGGATCCCTGAAACAGTGGATAGTACCAAACTCTAAATACACTGTGCTTTTTCCTGTATAATAATGGGTGGATAGTGGATGCAAGGTGGGTAGGTGGGACAAAGGGATGATTTGTGCCCTGGGTGGGATGGAACCAGAGGGCACACAATTAAAACTTGTGAATTGTTTATTTCTGGAATTTTTGATTTAAGATTTGCAGACCTTGGTTGACCATGGTAACTGAAACCTCAGAAAGCAAAACTGCAGCTAAGGAGGGGCGACTGTACTTACATATATGTATATATGCCCATGGAACTACACAGTATTGTTTTGTTTCTACATAAATGACATCATACCAATCATATTCTGCAATTTGCTCTCCACATCAGTTACATATAGATATGTCTCAGTAAAAAAAAGAAAAAAAGCATAATATTTCACCAAACTGAGAGACTTGCAGTTCGGGTTTAGCACTAGAATCACGTCAGGAGCTTTAAAATAAAACCAATGCTCAGGCCCTACCCCTAGTGACCCTGAAACAATTTGATTGGTTTCCCCTCCCTAACTCTAGGTGATTTTATTTTTTTTCAGTTGTGACAGTTTAATCACATCCTGCAGTCTTGTACATGAGTGTGTGGTACTCTAGGAAGACATCAAAAAACAAAAAGGAACTTATATTACAATTCCCATCTACACCCCCACCAGAAATATGTGAAAAATACCCATTTGCCTTTATACTTCTCCACTTTATATATTATTACTAATTTTTAAATTTTTAAAATTTTTGCTGCCTTAATGGATTAAAACAAACAGTATGTAGTTTGTTTTCATTTTATTGATTATGTAGAAGATCTATATCTTTTCATGTCTTCAGCAAGGGATTAAGAGCGCAAACCACCCAGTTTTTTATCCCAGTTCTGCCACTTCCGAGCCATGTGATTTCAGATCAGTTGCTTAATCACCGTGCCTCAGTTTCCTCATGTGTAAAATGGGAGACTAATAGTGTCTACTTCATAGGCTTGTTGTGATATTAAATGACTTAATATGGATAAGATTTTAGAACAATGTCTAGTATGTAGTAAGCATGCAATAAATGTTAATTATTCTCTTTGGCTATTTGGACTTTTTTTTTTTTTTAGCATTACTGATTAATCAGAAAACAAAATTAATTTCTTAAATATTGGCCCATCCAGAGAAAGCTACCCAGGCAGGCCTCGAATCAATCATGGCTAGAAACCTTAGATACCTTGTTCCTGTTCTCGGTAGTTGTCTTAGCCTGTTTGGACTGCTATAATACAAACACCGTAGTTGTTTACAGGCTTACAAACAACAGAAATTTATTTCCCATAGTTCTGGAGGCCGGGAAGTCCAAGATCAAGGCACTGGAAGATTTAGTGTCTGGTGAGGGCCCTCTATTCATCTCCTTGCAGTGTCCTCACGTGATGAAATGGGCAAGGGAGTTCTCTAGGAGCTGACTTTTATAAGGATATTAATTACATTCACGAGGGCTCCACCCTCATGACCTAATCGCTTCCTGAAGGTCCCACTTCCTAATACCATCACCTTGGACATTAGGACTTTACATATAATTTTCAGAAGGACACAAACATTCAGTCTGTAGCAGTAGTAAAATGGGAATGACAGCTCTGTACCTGTTTGAAGACAAAGGAGGTGAAACATGTCTTTTGGGGGTCCCTAACAGGTCAGAGGTGATGTGTTAACTTCATTGTTTCATATCAGGAAGCAAAGTGTTTTCATTGCTATCACAAGGTGAGACTGCAACGCTTCATCTAGCAGCCTAGAATGTTAAATCTGGAAGGACTTTGGAGATCATCCACCAGACACTATTTTACAGACGAGAACATTGAGTCCCAAAGCATGAAAGTAATTTGGAAAACTTCCCACCATCACCCAGTGACAGAACCAGACTAGAACCTAGTGCCCCTGACGTTCAGGAGACTTTTTGCTATACTTCTCTATTGTTCATTTAGACCTAGTGCTTGGTGAGAGTCAGGGATGGCAAGAAAACAGATCCCAATATTAATATGTATGTGAGAAATCATGAAAAAAGTTTTAATTTTACTAAATTAAGGCAAAAAGTAAGAAAAATTAGGATTTGCTATTTTAGACATGATAAGAATACAAAAATATTTTTAAACTGTAATAAGACCGGCTTCTTAGCCTTAGGACAATTTCCTAAGTATTATATAACCTAGAAAATTTTTTCATGCCATAGGATAATTTGTTTAGGTAAAAGGCCAAACAAATCCAACCAATTCCGTTAAAGTATTTGAATAAAAACATATACAAGAGACAAATATGAAAAGCATGATTTAAATAACCTGCAAATATTTGGGATCCCAATGTGATTTTACAAAAAACTCATTCTCACCCAAAGATGACAGAATTTGAAAAATTTTTAAGTCTTTAAAAAAATTTTTTTAAAGTCTAAATTTCTGGAAAAGCAATTAATTTTACAAAAAGTTCACCCTTAACGAAGAATTATATATCCATCTCTGGTTTTGAAGAAAAGCACAGATAAACAAGAAATATGAGGCATATCATTTTGTTCAACATGATTAATTGTGTAAAATACTGGTAAGCTTTTATCCATAATGCTTTTCTGGTAGCACGAAAGTAGGTTAAAAAAATTGCTGATTATCTTTTCTCTTCTAAAGTAAAGCCTTCAATTAGTGTATGCAAAAGTCATCAAGGGGATTCAGAAGGCTCAGGGTGAAATGTTAACGAGAGAAGCTGACCAGTCTGGATGCTAATAGAAGGCAATGAGGTCTCGGGGGTGTCACTGTGAAGCACACCATCCTGAATCCCATATACAGGGGTGGGGAAACAGGGTGGGTTCAAACCCTCCGGATTTCATTCCTGGGGCTTGAGATTTCACATCTTCTGTTAGTGACAGCTTACCTGTGCTGGGTTGATTCTCTACTTTTCACTTGCAGGAGAAATCAAAGGGAAATGTCAAGTGACTTATACAAAATAAAGGAGAAATGCAGTGACCTAAAAAACAGGTTATTATATGAAAATAATACCTAAGATAGACAAAGAGATAGCACTTTACAGCCATTCCCTCATTTCCTTCTGTAGCTGGTATCTAATGTTATGTAACAACTTGCTCCAGAACTTAGTATTTAAAACAACAACAAACATTGATTACCCCAGTGTTTATAGATCAAGTACTCAGGCGAAGCCTAGCTGGGTGGCTTTGGTTCAAGGTCTCTCATGGGGTCACTGTCAAGATATCGGCGGGAGCTGCTGTCATCTGAAGGCTTGTCTTGGGCTGGAAGATCTGCTTTCAAAGTGGCTGACCCACATGGATGGCAAATCAGTGCTGGTCGGTGGCAAGAAGCCTCAGTTCCATGATACATGGACTTTTCTTTGGGACTGAGTGTCACAACATGGCACTGGCTTCCCGCAAAGCAAGTGATTCAAGAAGGAACAAGGTGAAATGCAATGTGTTTTATAAGTGACAGTGCCCTGTTCTGAAAAATGAATGAATTGAACTAGATTAGGGAGGGCAAACAGGTTTCCATATATCCAGTCTGTCATGAAAAAGCTGCATGGAGGTATCCTCAGAAGAATTCTAAGGTTAAATCTCAGATAGAAGCTTACCCTAATAAGTTAGTGATGTTGCTGACATCTAGGAGCAGAGAGTGGTGACATCCGTGGCATTTATTTGCCATCCTTGGACTAGATAATCAATTAGCTTCACTGAAAGATGGAGGCTGACATTCTATAACCCACCCAAGCCTTCTCATCAACAGGAGAATGTTCTGAAACCAAATTTGGATTATCCAGTTTTCTATACCCAGCTCAGCCATAATCAGTGTTGCCTTTACAATTTTTGTAAATAGCCAGCTGGTTACTTAATTAAATTCACCCAGTTGTTTTCAAAACATCCAGGAGTATGACCAAATTCAATCTTTTCTTCAAACTAGTTTTGCATAGCTCTGTGAGGTGCTACATGACGATATATGTTATTTTAAACTCTCCTTATTTTTAATGATATAAACAATGAAAGCCTAAGTAAGAGAAAGGAGCTAACACATTTATTCCCATTCTGCCATCTGTTTAAAGCTGCTGATGTAATTCCAGTTTGAAATTGCATTAGCGTTTGCCTCCTGGACTTCTTCCTTATTTCCTTTTGTATTTCAGGCCTTCTGTACTTAAGAGAAAGCACTGCCTCTAGGATGTTGGTCAATTAATGCGAAGCTACAGTATAGCTCTGGCCATTTTCAAACTGGTCTCCGATTTGGATTTCCTTCATGATGAGCTAGAATGACTGTAACTGGAGTGTTATTTGCTTAAATATATTTGGTATTTAAGGTTTGATTAGTGATGTTTTCAGCAATATCATCAACAATCAACAGATTTGTTTACACTGCGGAGGATGGCAGAGATTAAGGGTTGTGGTCATGCATACTCAATCATTGCATACTGGCTTTTTTGACTTTTATCTCTGGATTATGCCTGAGAATTCAATTTTAATTTTTTTTTAAAAAATGCAGCTGCTTTACAGTGATTCAGAGTTTTGTTAAATTGTGTGATATTTTGTGTGTGTTGGGGGGTGTCTTCTATGAGGCTAGATTTCATTTAAAATTAAATTTTGGTTGGATGGCCAGGGTATGGTTTCTTTGCTTTGATATAAACTGGGGGTCCTTCTCTTCACTTCCAAATATCCCCAGTGGGGACCTGGTGGCAGGGGGGCTGCGAACAAGGTTTTTGAAGACACAAGTGGGGCTGCGGCAGAAAAACCAGAAACGTGGGAAGCTTCCTACAGTTTTCTGAGCCTCAGTTTCCCCACCTGAGATTATACTAACCAATTCGGAAGTCTTTCTCTTCTAAACAAATTCTACTGTTACCTGAAACAAACATCTTTACCTTTCCTTGCTCTCACTGTAGTTAGTGGCACTGCTTTGGGGAAGTGACATTGAATTTCATGTCAGAAAATCTCATTAGGATAACAGAAGGTTGGACTTGGAAGGGACCTTAAGGATTCTCCCCCTAAAACTCTTTTTATTTATTTTTGAGACAAGGTCCTTCTCTGTTGCCCAGGCTGGAATGCAGTGGAGCAATTATGGTTCTCTGCAGCCTCGAACTCCTGGGCTCCAGCAATCCTCCTGCCTCAGCCTCCTGAGTAGCTGGGACGACAGGTGTACACCACCATGCCCAGTTAATTTTTAAAAATTTATTTTGTAGAGACTGGGTCTTGCTATGTTACCCAGGCTGGTCTCAAACTCCTGAGCTCGAGTGATGCTCCTGCCTCAACTTCCCAAAGTTCTGGGATTACAGGCATGAGCCACTGTGCCTGGCCTCCCCAAAATATTTTTTAGACTGTCAGTTATACTCACCCTCAGAATGTAAGGGCATGGCCAGTGGACAGAAATGTGTCTTACCAGGTACCAAGAACACAGCTCGACTTCAGCAAGCTGATCTGGAATATCCCTTGCTACTCAGAACCGTGGCTCTGAACTGTGGCTCAGAACCACTTGTGGATTTCTTTCCTTAATATCAATGTCTGGCTCTTACATCCAACTTGCTAAATCAGAATTTTGGGCCGTGGGGACCAATTACTTGTATATTACAAAGCTCCGTGGCTGATTTGGAGTCTAGTGAATCAAAATCTTTTGGTCAAGATGGAGAACCTCAGTTCCGGAAAAGCAGATCACTGGAGGTAGAATGGAGTCAGCAGACAGTGCTGATTAGAAAATCCAGAGACCAGGGTTTGGGCCATGATCTAAGTACTGAAGTCCTGAAGGAGCAGAGAAAGAGGGAGAACCCATACAGCTCGGGAAAAGCAGGGGAGCCCTCACAGGGCAGGTGACATCTGTGTTAGATCTTAAAGATAAGTAGAAATTTTCCTTTTGGAGAAGAAATGATGGCTGAGAGGAGGACAACAATGAAATTCATCACAGAGCATAGCACAAAGCAGGAGGTATGAAAGGCAAATGTTTTGAGCAACTACTCATCTCTTCCAGAGACCATATGAGATGCTGGACATGGAGAAGTTTGACTGGAACATGGAGATGTGGAATATCAGGAGTTTGACCTGTAAAAGTAATCTGCATCAACTCATTAAAAGTCATGACTCCAAAGTAATAATTTTGGAATTGATCCTGTAGTCTGTTGTTTGCAACTGCAAAGTCACAGAACACTGGTATGTTACAATTAGCCATGAAAAGCTACAAGTAACGTATTAGTATTGGCCATGAAGGAGGCAGCAGAGGAGATCCCAACTCTGCTACTCACCAATCATGAGCCACCTACTGTCCCCTGGGAAAATTATTAAAGTGCCTAGTGCCTCATTTTCTTCATCTGTATTGTAGAGATAATTATGGCACCTACCTGACAAGGTTGTTATGAGGCCTAAGCGTTAGTATCTGTGAAGCTGTTGGCATAGTACCTGGCAATATAGATATCAGTAGTAGTATTACTATTGCTATTATTGTTGTTGTTGTTATTTCTACAAGAGTTTGAAGAGTCATATACAGACACATTCAAGGAGGTTCAAGTTGACTTATAATTCACACTCTCTTGCATTATTAAGTGGAACAAAACAAAGTAGTGAGTGAACCTTTGTCTAGTAAGTTGCACATAGCCCTAGTAACATCTAAGGCAGTAAGTGGAGCCTGCAAATATTCTCTTGTGTGAACCACTGCCACAGGCAATGCCAAACATCTTGAGTAGGGTTGCCAGGTAAAATACAGGATACCCAGTTACATTTGAATTTCAGATAAAACAATAAATAACTTCTTAGTATAATAAGCATGTCCCATTATTGCATGGGACAGATACTAAAAAACTTGTAAGTATGGTGGTAGGGATCCATGTGTTTCTTTGGTCACACTTCAGGTGCCAGAGTCCCTTCCAGAGAGGATGGATCTCCCTAGCCTTTCTGGAGGAGGATTCCCACAAGTAGGGGTAGCAGCTTCATCCCTGAGAAATCTTCAGGGAAGCTGGTGTTGGGCCCTGAAGGCTGAAAAGCATTTTGACAGGTGGAAAAAAGCATACAGTGTTGCATTCTAGGAAATAGCATGCTCCAATGACAGAGGCACGGGAGTGTGCCTGGGAACCTTTGAGGAGACAAGGGTGGGTGGGGCTGTGTGTGTGTGTGTGTGTGTGTGTGTATGTGTATGTGTGTCTGCAGGGGTTGGATGGGGCTCAAGAGGACACATGATCAGGGAAGTGTTTG
The DNA here is from genome assembly GCF_029289425.2 of Pan paniscus. NCBI lineage: Eukaryota > Metazoa > Chordata > Mammalia > Primates > Hominidae > Pan > Pan paniscus. Next base: position 40,040,982 of record NC_073260.2, read on the forward strand.
GGGCCAGGAGTTTAAGAGTTTGAGAAATTATATTGAATGAGTTGTAACCTTGTAACTGAATAAGTTACTACCCACTTCCTGAATTAGTCATTTTGCTTCCTTTCTTAATGGGTTTCAGACATGTTTCCCTAAGCACTGCCGTTATTTTTCCTTATGATGATTAGTTTGTTTGTTTGTTTGTTTATTCATTTTACAATTCTTCTATGTTCAGTTAGTGAAAGGTTGTAAGATGGATAGGAACAGCAAGACTCAATGATTATTTAACAAGTAATAAACTGACAGTACATTCAAACAAACTTGTCACTGGAAGTCTTACTCTGCTATGTGAAGTTAACATGGCAGAGCTCATTTATTTAATTAGAAGCTGTTTTTACTGGAAGACTTCCAGGAGGACAGTGGGTGTATTCTATGGCGTTTCGGGGCTCCTTCGATTTCAGAGGTCTCACAGATAGAAATTAAATTGAAGAGGACAATTAAAATAAAACCCTGTGAACTTTACCTCCTTCAGTAGTGTCTGTTGACTGCATCCCCCCGCTTCAGCTGTTTGGGGATGGAGACCTTTATCCTCAGAACTAGGCAGATATAAATTACATTAAATTGTACCAAGCTCTTTTGGTGTTTTTCCCGGATTTAGAAGACACACATCTTGCCATTTCTTGATTAATTACTGCACGAAAGTTGCAGATAAGCGAGCTTGGCTCAACATAACGAAGGATTCGCATGTGACCTGGAAACGCTGTCAGGCTGGGTAAGGAGGAGCTGGGTTCTAGTCTCAGGTGCAGCAATAATTCTTTGTGTGACCCTGGGCAGGTTGTTTCTCTTCCCTGGGCTTCAACGCTTCATTTGTAGAACGAGAAGGGAAACTTTATGGTTGCTTTTAGCTGCTCCATTCTGAAATTCTGGGTCACAAGAAGGCTGTCAAAGGGAAGGACCCAGCCAAGGCAGAACATCAAGGAAAGACCTTTAGAATGGCAGAGGCTGAGTGGAGCCTTAAAGGAAGAACAAGCATCAATGACAGCAGCGAATCCTATAAATGTCTCTAAACAAATAATCATTATTATAGATGTATGCGAAGACTTACCTAGAAGAAAGAGAGAATGCTAGAAGGTTCTTTGAATATTATTATTTTGAGAATCTTAAATGAGTTAATGAGTATGAAGTGCTTAGCATAGATCTTCTTTTTTCTAGGAACAGTGAAGTAGGTTATTTAGATCAATCCTCCTGCTGGAAGCAATGGAAAATATACATTAAAAAAAATCTTCTTAAAACCATTGAAGAGATGACAAAAGAAATATTAGAAATACCAAATTAAAAATAAAGGGAAAATGAAAACTTAGCAAAGTGAGCAAACACAGAAAGTTTATTGCTCTGAGCACACATGTGCCGATTTCTCAAAATCAGAAATATTTTTTCTGGCAGCCTTGAGAAATGAGGGGAACAGAAATAAAATCAAAGCCTAGGCCCACAGCAGAGAGGCAACTCCCAGCAAATCCTTCCCACAACAAGCTAGAATCCCAGAGACTTCACTCCCAGGATGAGAGAGAACCAGAAATGGCACAGCCCTCATAGAATCACAGCCTGGTTCCAGTCTTCTGAGTTTTTTTCTAGTCCCTTACTACTCAAAGTGTGGCCCACAGATCCCAAACAGCAGCATCAGCAGAGAGCTCATCTGCAACATAAATTCTTGGGCACCACTCCAGACCAATTGTATCAGAATCTGTACTTTAACAAGATCCCTGGTAGAAGCAAACCCAAATCCTTTGGAGAGGAACTCACTTTCATTACGGGCCTCAAATTACTGCTGGTAGTAATCTCTCTAATGCAATTTCTGGTCAATACAAAAGATAACAAAGCACAAAAGAAAATTAGGCAAGAGAGTCAGCAAAAACAACAGACAACAGAAACAGATGTACAGGGTCTCTGGAGATTGGAATTATCAAATGCAGTTTCTCAATTAATAAATTATATTCACAATAGCTATGTGTGAAAGGGAACATAAAAAGTAAAAAAGTTCTCTTCAGTGAATAGCAATCTATTAAAAAATTATAATGGATTTGAAAAAGAAATTCTAGACATGAAGTGTTTAGCACATTGGGGTAGTGAGTTCCCTGTCATTGAAGGTACATAAACAAGGCCAGACCACTGAGTATCAGAATAGTTGAAGAGGGCAGTCTAGCCCTGGCTAACGGTTAGCCTGGTCATCTTCAAGTCTCCTTATGGTACAAATGCTGTAAGATATTTTGCCTAAGAACAAGACATCCTCCAATTGACCAGGGTCCTCAGATCATGTCTAGCTTGACTTCTCCAGGTATGGGCTTGAGAATCCTGCCCAAGCCTGCTGCATTTCTGACTGCCCCAGGGTAGCTAACAGTTACCATGGCTGTGTAAACTTGCAGAGAGATAGGGATCATCCATAGAAGCTACAGATGAAACACAGGGAGCCAATCTGAGGGACATATCACATTCCATGGATCCAGGAGAAGTTTTATAACATGTACTTTAAATTGATCATTTGCAGACATCTGCATGAGTTTGCACAAACTCTCTTCACTTTCAAACATTCTCAAAACTTTATAATATTCCAAAAGAAAAGAAAAAACCATCAACTTTTGACCTGCTGTCTTTCTTGGTTCTGTTTATGCTCTCAACTTGTTCTACTCTATCAAACTCTCCAAATGGGGGGGCCTATGGCCATATTTTCCATCCATGCTCACTCTTCAGAATCCCCTAACCCAAATTTCTTTGCATACAGTCAGTTTATTCAAGTTGCACTTGTTCTTAGGTTCATCCTTTCCAACATTTCTGATCATCTTCTCTTTCCTGGGGCTCTCTTTGGAAATGACAGTTACCATTCAAGGGGCATCCTTAAACCACTTTCTATTACATTATTTAATCCTTACATGAATCATGAGTAATCATTTCTGTTATGGCTATTACATGGTAATATTCATTCCTTATAGAAAAAATAGAAAATACCTGTAAACAAAAGCAAATTGAAATCTCTTCTAATTTTACCAACAGGAGATAACTTTTTGCTAATGTTTGTTAATATTTGGGATGTTTTCTCCAGGCATTTTTTTCTGTGAAATTTTGCAAAACATGAGATTTTATATGCTGAGCATACATTTTAGTCTGTCTTTATTTATTAACAATAGATTATGAACCCTTTTCCATGTTAATAAATATACAGCTACAACTTAATTCTTAATGTTTGCACAGTATGTTTCTATATGGATATATGACAACTTCCTTACAAATCTATTGTTAAACATTTGAATTAATTCCAATCTTCACTATTAAAATAGCATCGTATAGCTATATCTTTGTGTACATCCTTAATTATTTCTCCAAAATAAATTCCTAAATGTGGAAATGAATTCATACTTCTGCTTTTGACAAATTTCCCCCCCAGAAAGTTTGTACTAATTTAGACTCCCAACAGCCATGTGTGAACAGGACTATTTCCCTGCACTCTAACCAACATTTGGGTATTAATGTTTTTATTGTCCTGGCTAATTTCATAAGTAGCATTTTATTATTGTTTTAATTAGCTTTTCTACAGTTATAAGTAAAATAGAATATGCTCTTCCATGTTTATTTACCAATTGATTTTTTTCTTTTGTGATTTAAATTGTTAGTATTCTTCATATAGTAACACTGGTACATAGAAATAAATATTAACCAGTATGATTATCATCATAGGTAGCAGCCCTTGTACATTGTAAACAGAATCCCAAATTTTTCATTTCCTTTTAATTTAATCCAATTATATTTTATCAATTTAGGCCATACAGAGGTTTACATTTTCGATATGAATACATTCATAAACTTTGATTTTTACGGTTTCTGCCTTTGATGACATGCTTGGGAAGACCTTTCCCATAATAACATTATATAAATGTTGTTTAAATTTTCCCCTTAGAGTATTTAAATGGTTTCATATTTTATATTTAAATTATTAATACATCTGGAATTTAGTTTCATATAAGGGTGGGATAGAGACTAGTGGGCCTTCACAAAAAGCCAAATGGTTTTTCTACTCAACATTTTAAGTATTTTTCAAACAGAACAGAACAGGAACATTTTTGAATCAAGACCTGTGAATGGCTACATCTCTGAGTGGAAAGGAATTAATTACCGCATGTCAGAAATCAGCATGGGGCCAGAGCTGTTAAACATACTAATGGCTTGGATGGAAGGAGAGCTGCAAAGCAGGCTGCTAGCTTTTCGCTGTCCAATGGTGATTTAAGAGGGTTACTTACAGCTCAAGATGACAGTGAGGAAAGCCAGACGGCCTTCAGTGTCAGGGAAGGGAGCAGCTTGGTGTCAGCAGACAAAATTGGATCTGGTCATGATCCGTCTGCAAGGCTCTTCTGGGCCCTCGTTGTGCAGACGAGAAAGGGGTAAGAATGGCCAAGACCTTCCCTTCTTGGCCAGGCCCAGAATGACCACACCCAGAGGCTTCTCTAGGTAATAGCTCAGCGGCCAACTGTGCTGGGGGTTCCCCTCCAACATGGCCGTCTTCTTTGGTTTTGCTCCGTGGATTTCTAGCTGATGCTTCTACTCTCCTACATCCCCCACTCTACTGTTTTCTTCAGAGCACACATTTGATATTAAAACCATTCTTCCCCAGACTTTGTTTCCATGCTGCACGGCTGTCCCACCATTGCATGTCTTTTCCACCTTTAAACTGTTTTTCATAAGGCTATTTTTTCTGAACATAGCTCTTGGTTATTCTACCAGTGAGAAACATAATGCTATTACTTGACAATTATAACTTGCTTTTAATAACTTGCTTCACTTGTCTTTTAATACAAACCTCTGAGTAATCCTGACAGGTAGTTGGGGAAGATCGTGTGGACAAAGCCAAGATCTGAGAAGTTGTTTGTCTGAGGGGCACAGTGACTCAGGAGCAGCACTGAAACTTGACACCAGAGATCTGGCCCAGCTTCAGAGCTCATCCTACCAGCCTCTGTGATCCCTTTCCTACTTAACTTGGTGGTTCTTGGAAGTCCTGTGGTTCAACATAACTCTAATAATTTTCTCTGTCAAAGTTCCATGCTAGGTTGTAAGGGTACCAAGATAACAGAGTCATACTCTGTCTGAGCAGGTTCACACTAGGAGTGACTTTGCGTATTTTGTCTATACAAAATCAGAAGTGGGCAGAAGAAACTGCTAAACTGTTGTCAGGCTGTTGGTTGGGGAAGGCATCACGGAATACCGCATTTTGGCATGTGGGTTGGGGCCTGTCACACTAGATGACTTTGGCATCTTTAAAGGACATCTGTCGTACCATCCTGCCCATTCCCCATCCACACTACAATTTTCCTTCCCCTACTCTCAGTTCGTGCAATATCACCTCCTGGCCACAGGTATAGATTCAGGTGTGGGACCCATGTTATTTCAATGGCATGAAACTCTGGAGTTTTGATAATTCCATTGGGAAAAAAAAGATGCTGACTTTCTGCAGGGGTATCTGAAGCTGGTGACCATCTTGTCTTTGAAAAGAGAGAACTCACCTGAGAACAGAGCCCACACAGGAGCAAGTAGAACTGAGAGAGGCAAAGGATAAGACTGAGCCTGTGGGACATTGTCTGGGCTCTGAACACAGCCACCCTGAAAGCAAATACTTTGAATTTTACAGTCTTGTGAGCCAATAGATTCCTTTTCTTATGCAGGTACATCAGTCTGAGTTGGATTTCTGTCACCTGCAACTTGAAGATCTTTTGACTAACGTAGAGTTCCATTTCAAATCCAAGGCTCTGTGAGTCTTTGGCAGACTGGAGGGCAGACATGGTGTCCAGCTGCCTCCGCACCTAGCTCCTCTGCCTTTCTGGTCCAGCTGCCCAGCATTCATGAAATGATTGGGCCAAAACTGTGCTGCTTTCAAAGATGTAGATTTTTATTCCTTGGTGGTATGAGGTTTCAGACCAGCAGGACTTTAACTCTCCTTGGTCGAGGCAACTAATGAAGCATTTCTGCAGAGTGGTCCAGCTGCTGATATACCTAGGTGACGGCCACAGATGGTGGCTGCATTAGGCCATTCTTGCATTGCTATAAAAGAATACCAGAGACTGGGTAATTTATAAGGAAAAGTGGTTTATTGGGGCTCATAGCTATGCGGGCTGTACAGGCAGTATGGCACCCGCATCTGCTTCTGGTGAGGGCTTCCGGAAATTCCCAATCATGGCAGAAGGTGAAGGAGGAGAAGGCATGTCAGATGGCAAGAGTGGGAGCAAGAGACAGAGGGAAAGGTGCCACAGTCTTTTAAACAACTAGATCTTGCATGAATTCAGAGCGAGAACTCACTCATTATTGTGAGGACAGCACCAAGACATTCATGAAAGATCCACTGTCTTCACGAAAATACCTCTCACCAGGTCCCATCTCCAACAATGGGGATTACATTTCAACAAGAGATTTGGAGGGAACAAACATCCAACTCTATCAATGGCTCTCCCATGGGGGTTCTATTGTTTGTCTTGGTAGAACAGCATCCCCTTTCTGTAAAATGATCCCTTCCCTCACTCTAGCCTTGTAGTTTGAGTGGGGCTGTCACAATGTTAGTCACATGTGACCAAACTGATTGGCCTGGAGTAGGTACCTGGCCAAGAATGAGATGAAGAAGAAGTCTCAGATCTTCAACAGTGGAGATCTCTGGGGTCTTTGGTGAGCAGGTACCTTGTACTGTGGAAGAAATAGTGTGAGGAACAAATGAAGTGGCTACAAAGAGAGAACATGGGATGAGGGCTGTGGATATGGGGCAGGCAAAATCAAGTGGTTTTCTACTACTGGAGTAGAAAACTCCTTGAGATTTGTCCTTGAGATTCCACTCTATCTTGGTGAAATTGGTCTCCTAATAAATCCCTCTGCAAATAACCAAGCTAATGTAGCTGAATTAAATACCTGGCATTTGCCATCCAAAGGGTGTTGCACAACTCCTGAATTCTCCAAAGCCATCTTGGCTCCATTTAGCTAACAAGCCACCCACCCATTAAATCAGTGGCTCACAGCCCTGCCTCACATTTGAATTACGTAGCGTGCTTTTAAAATACTGTGGTACCCAGACCCAGCTCCAAGGACTTTTACTTAACTGGTCTAGGGGAGGGCCCAAGCATAGTGCGTGTTTTCTTTGTTTTGTTTAGTTTTTGTTTTTTGTTTTTTATTTTTTATTTTTTTGAGACAGAGTCTCACTCTGTCACCTAGGCTTGAGTGCAGTGGTATGGTCTCGGCTCACTGCAACCTCCACCTCCCAGGTTCAAGCAATTCTCTGCCTCAGCCTCCAGAGTAGCTGAAATTACAGGTGCCCACCACCATGCCTGGCGAATTTTTGTATTTTTAGCAGACACATGATTTCACCATCTTGGCCAGGCTGGTCTTGAACTCCTGACCTCGTGATCCACCTGTCTCCGCGTCCCAAAGTGCTGGGATTACAGGTGTGAACCACCATGCCCGGCCTGCATAGGGCATGTTTTTAAGCTACTCTGTTAATTCAAGATTTGTAAACCTCTGCAGAGATGATCCACTCCCCTGACTTGCCTCTAGAATGGGACATGGGGCACCAAGGTGTGAGGAAAAGACCACTGGGTGATCTTGCTGTCTGAGGGGCTCCGTCCAAGCCCATCTTGGTCATTAATTCTGTGACTATAGGCAAGTCTACTGATCAAGTCTCTGGGTCCCCACCTGTAAAACGGAAAGAATAACTACTATGCTGTCTTCCTCGCAGAAGTCTTTTCGGACAGATGTGAAGAACCTAGAACTTTGGGAATCTGGAACCTGCATCTCCCAGAATAGAAATCACACTTTTCATGCTCCTCACACAGGGGAAGAGGATGCCAAGGCTTTTCCACATCATTCCTTTGGAGTCAGAACTGAAATGTTCACAAGGAGAAAAGGGCAACTCCACCTCAGCAGAGGAACACAGCAGAAAATGGGTTTCTGACTGGCTGTTCCCTAGACATGCTTGTTTTGTCATCCTCATTCCCTGCCCCACTCGCGTGCCCGCCCCACCCCTATCAAAGTTCCTGTAGGAATACCTCAAAGATCCCTTGTCAACAGCCAGCTACCCATCAAGGCTACTTGATGATCAAATCAGCCTTTCTAGGCCTTTTCCTAAAGGATTTTAATCTCTGTCCTTGTTCTTCCCTGGATTTTTTTCCACCACTCTTTGGCTTAATAAATGCCTTTCCAGAAGGCTTCAGCGCGGCTGGAAGTATACTTGAACGGCAATTCTAAGTCCTTATTAGCTCTATAGTGATCAGGTGAAGGAATAATTGATCTCAATCAGGAACACCTGGTTTTATAATTGCACAAATGATTATAATTCAATAATAAAAGTCAATTTAACTAACTTAATTCAGATTGCTTTAACCTCTCGCAGACAGTTAAAAAATGAACAAGTAAACAGGAAAGGGAAAAGAAAAAAAGAAAAACAAAGCTCTGTCTAAACTACCTGACCAAATAGGGCCAGAATGTAATTGATTCATTTTTCCCCTACCATAGGTAACATGAATTCTCCCTTCTGGGCCTGTGTTCATTAAAGTCTTTCTGTGTCGAATGTCCTTCTCTTCTCTCTATACTTCCAAACTGTATTCCTTTTTTAAGATCAGGCTGAAATACAACCTCCTTTACCTTCCGTAGAAAGGTTCTGGGATGGTAGGAGTTGGAAAGACATTCACTTCCCCCACGGGGCTTGAGTGAGATCGGGCCCAAGGGGAAGAAAGTGATATCCATTAAGCAGCTATTATGAGTCAGTCAGACATTATTTCTGGCATTTCAATCAGTCTTCACAGAGAAAATAGGAAACTGAGGCTAGGCAAGCTTAAGGATTTCCTCAAAGTTTCATAGCCAGATAATAGCAGAGATAGGACTTGAACCCTAGGCCTTCCTGATTTCAGAGCCTGTGCTCTTTGCTCCCCACCATGACAGACAATCAGGGCATCCCAGGCCTTTCCAGGCTTTTGGACTTCGGCATGACTTCAGCTACCCTTTTGAGTTTCAGCTGCTGCCACTTGAGTCTGAACCATGAAGAATTTGGCCAAGAGGTTGCCAGTCAGATAAGGCTTTCTCTGTTGGCTTCCACCTCACGGCTATTTGCAGGGGGTGTTGTTAGGAGCCTCAAGAGGTGTGCATAGGGTAGAGGAGGATCTTAAGGATCTACCTCAGCGGTAGCTCTCCCCTGTCTCTCCAACCAAACGTTCATTCATGGAGATCAAAGGAGAACATGAAATGCTGGTCTGTGTATCACTTCAACTTTGTGAATCCTAGAGACTGAGCTTCAAGGAGTATGGTCTTGAGATCATAAAGAATGCCTCAGGCTGAGGCTGAGAGATGGAGCAATGCCCCCAAACCAGTTGTTGCCTCTGTCTGCTTTCTGGGCAGGAAGGGAGAGAGGAAGACAGTGAGGGACCTCATTGATCCACCCTTCCATTTACTAAACATTCATGGAGTGCCTGGCAGCCCCTGTGCTGGGGATACTGAGCTGACTGCTGCTACTGCTGCTACTACTACTACTACTATTACTACTGTTTGTTATGAATGATAATAATACCACCTGCCATTCATTAAGAATCAGATACTCTGATAAGGAGATATATGCATTAACCCATTTTCCTTTACAGCCTTCTAAAGTAGGTGCTAGCAGTAACCCCTTTTACAGATGGACAAATTGAGATTAAGAGAATTTAAGTAATTTACCCAGAGTTGCAGAATTTGATAGTGGTAGACAGAGTTAAGGTTTTAACCCATGAATATGGCTTTAAAGTCTGTGCTCTTAACTTTTCCTCTGCAGAACATCTCTAGTTTGTCTCAAGGTATGGTCCCTGCTCTCAAGGGCTCATAACCTAGTGGGGGATATGGGTGTGCACATGAATCAAAGAATTCTGTATGAAAGGGCCAGTGGAGGCATACGTGATCAATGATGGCAGAAATAGGGAGAAACATAATTAACATAATTCTACTGAGACTGGAGTTGGGAGATGATCCAACTGGGAAGACTTCCTGTAAGAGGTGATATTTGAGCTCACCCTTGAACATTCTAGGAAAGATGACAAACATACGTAGTCACAGGCCCAGACTGGGAGAAATTCTGCAATGTTCAGAAGCCCCCAGAAATCTGGTGCACTTGATGTGTAGAGCACTGGTGTATGTGCCAGGTGAAGTTGAGACGGCCTGGAGAGATGGACAGTATGTTGTCTTGGACAGTATTCTGCAAAAACAAAAATCCTGGAGAGTAATGAGTAAGGGATTAAAATAATGGACTATGTTTTATCTATGGCCGGAAAGGAGACTGGGCAGACCAGAGGGGAGGGGCTCATCCAGGGAGAAGTAAGAAAGGCCAGAGGGGAAAGAGTGCAGGTAGAAGGTCTCATTCTTTATCCCTGGACAGCTGGTCTGTCTCCATGTAGATGTCCCCTTCCTGGCCTTTAAAGGCTGAGTGACACTCTGATACACTTTGACATGAGCTTATTGGCCAGTTTCTGAATATGATTTCTTTTTCTAGAACACATTGGCCCTCATGGATAGTGTTTCTTTTCAGAAGCCGTCACTATAAGCTGTGAAATCTCCTCCACTCCTCAGCTCTTCACTATCCTCCTTATTAAGAAATAATTTGGTTCCACAAAAAACTAAAAATAGAACTACCATATGATACAGCAATCCCACTGCTGGGTATATATCCGAAAGAAAGGAAATCAGTATGTTGAAGTGATATCTGCATGCCCATGTTTATTGCAGCACTATTCACAATAGCCAAGATATGGAATCAACCTAAGTGTCCATCAATGGATGAATGAATAAATAAATGTGGTTTAAATACACAATGAGATACTATTCAGCCATGAAAAAGTATGAAATCCTGTCATTTGCAGCAATGTGGATGGAACTGGAGAACGTTATGTTAAGTGAAAGCAGCCAGGCACAGAAAGACAAATATCTTATGTTCTCATTCATGTGTGGGAGCTAAAAAAGTGGATCTCAAGGAGGTAGAGAGTAGAATGATGGTTACCAGTGGCTGGGAAGGGTAGGGGAAGAAGGGGATGAGGAGAAGTTTGTTGATGGGTACAAAAATACAGTTAGAAGGAGTAAGTTCTAATTTCAACAGTACAATAGGGAGACCATAGGTAACAATAATTTATTGCATATTTCTAAATAGCTACGAGAATTGGAACATTCCCAACACAAGAAAAGATAAATGTTTGAGGTGATGGATACCCTGATTACCTTGATTTCATCATTAAACATTGTGTACACTTATCAAAATATCACCCCTACCCCATAAATATGTACAACTATGTCAATAAAAAATAAAACATATACAGAAAAAGAAGTAACACATTAATTAATAACAATATATTAAGTATAAAGCAGTAATTTATGTCCATGTATAATTATTAATTAAATAAAGTAATTTATATTAATTCATTGAAAATGCAGGTAAGGGGCCAGGCGCGGTGGCTCACACCTGTAATCCTAGCACTTTGGCAGGCCAAGGCTGGCGGATCACGAGGTCAGGAGATTGAGACCATCTTGGCCAACATGGTGAAACCCCGTCTCTACTAAAAAAAAATACATAAATTAGCTGGGCCTGGTGGTGCATGCCTGTAATTCCAGCTACTCAGGGAGGCAGCAGAATCACTTGAACCAGGGAGTCGGAGGTTGCAGTGGGCTGAGATCGCGCCACAGCACTCCAGCCTGGTGACAGAGTGAGACTCCATCTAAAAAAGAAAGAAAGAGAGAGAGAGAGACAAAGAAAGAAAGAAAGAAAGAAAGAAAGAAAGAAAGAAAGAAAGAAAGAAAGAAAGAAAGAAAGAAAGAAAGAGAGAGAGAGAAAGAAAGAAAGAAAGAAAGAAAAAGAAAGAGAAAGAAAGAAGAGAAAAAAAGAATAAAAAAAGAAAATGCAGGTAAGGAAGAATTTTTTTAAATTTCCTGGAAAGTCCGTTTCCCAGAAAAAACCATAGCCATTATTTTGGTGTTTGTTCATTCAGAAGTTGTCCGATGGTCATGTGAAGACTGTGTATGGGCATACTTTTCTTTCACAAAAATGCAACAGTATTGCAATTCAGTTTGCAGCCTGCCTTTTTCACATGGCAATATATGATGAGCACCTTCCCATGGGATCACATTTAGAATGAATGGTTTCTAAACCTTTGCAAACCTCGAAATCTGCAGCATGGAAGCACATAGGTGATAAAGCATAGGAGATGGCAAGGATCATGGGAAGCAAGCCATAGTATTTGAGCCCTGGTTTTTCCTCCTAGAGCTGGGTGACCCCTCTGAACCTTACCATTTTTATCTATGAACTAGGGATGTTACCACACCCCTACCCAGCAGACCTCGCAGGTCTGGGGTGAGTATCTATGCAGTGGCAGACATAAAGTGGTAGACTCTTAATATATTACTCAAACATAAGAGATCTGTAAAGACTCTGTGCCCCAAATTCCCCTCCTTTTGCTACTGAGAGCTCTTAGATGACATCCCCAAAATCTGAAGATTCCAGGCTTATCCCTGGGGTACCTGCCAGCCAGTCTTCCTGGTTGGTAATAATGAAGTTCTAACATTGGAATGGGGAGGAATTAAATCAGCCTGTCTGACTTGTCTGGCTTGTTTTACCACAATATTTTCCAGTCTTTTGGCTACTATGGGGCCCATGTTCCAAGCAGGCTGGGCATCTTTCACAGCTCCCTCCTCACAGTGGATCTAATCACCCCAAGTCTCTGCCAGCTAGCCCTGCCAACTTGCTCTTACCTCTGTTGCCTCTTAGAGTTGGATGCTGTCTTCTCTTGCAACAGACCCCTAGAATGTCCTCAATCCTCTGCCCCACCTTCCTGGACTAAGACGACACCACACTTTGCCAGGAGAGGAGGAGGTGTGGCTTTCCAGGGCTTCTTCAGGGCTTCTGATGGTGACTTTCCAGAAAGGCCACTCCAGTGCCCCAAGGCACTCTCTGGTTCTACCCTGCCTCCTCCATATACCCAAAGTGGCATATGGACCCTTTGTCGCCAGCAGTGAGGCCCTGAATGGTGGCCACCCTCACTTCCCAGGATCCCATCACAGCTGAAGGAGCTGTGAATTGAATTCCAGGCTGTTCCTTCTCTCCCTCCAATCCATTCATTCGCAGTTCTCTCTTCCTGAATCATTCTTCCCCCACCCGACACCCACAACCCTTCCCCATTCCCCAGACTTCCCCTTCCTCATCCTTGAGAACTGAGCTCAGACTGTGGGGCCTTTCTCATCCTGCAGGGCTACTTTAGGTGCTTATAGCCTCAAAGCATCTAGTACTTCTAATTACCACAGCAAATTCTAATTTTCTATTAACTTGTCTCTAAATTATGAGTTCCTTGAGAAGGGGACTGTGTCTTATTTTCTGTTATTGCCTAGAGCTGAACACATAACAGGTACTTAGTAAATATTTGTGGAATTAATGACTGAACAAACTTAGTATGTGTTAGTCTCACAAGGGTCACTTCAACCCCCTTTTGTGCTTCTGGAGAATTTTTTTGGTAATCTAGAAATCCATCCATCCTTTCTCCTGCAGCTGAGCTATGAGCAAAAAAATCAAGGTGGGAAGACCTGACACTAACCTGCCCCTACCCATTTGCCCCTGTGGCCTTCCCCAGAGGGAAAGTCTGATCTGTGACTCATAAGGCCTTGGTCGCCTTCTCTGTTGACTTCCTGACCTATCCTCCCAAAAGCTGCCCGGCCCTAGTTAGTTTCCAAATGAAAATGAATTTTGTTAATGTCCTAAGAAGTTGCTAATATCCCTACATGTAAATAGAGATTTCTGCCCAGATTCTGTTTGGATATCATCAAAGCTGAGACAGAAGTCACTGAGCTTACCTCATTCATGCATGCATTCTTTGATGCAGTACACATTTTCTGAGTTTCTATAATGCCCCAGGTACTGAGGTAGGTGCCAAGGATCCACATTCCACTGTAGATAGGCTCTCTGCTTTAACAGATCTCGCTGTTAAAACAACTTCACCTAAAGCCATTTCTTCTGTTGGTAGATTTCTGTAATGGGCAGTTGGGCTAAAATTCAGCCCATTTGTGTGTTTTTGAACCTGTTTAGATGTCCTGTTCTTTTTGTGCTATCTTTTGGAAGTGGGGGGATTGAAAGATTTATTTTTGTAATGATTCGTCTTAGAACTCTTCTTATATCAATTAAGATATACAATCTTTAAAAAATAAAGTATGCAAATGTGTGGTAGATGCTCCTGACAGCAATAACTTAGGCATATCCTGAGAATGACCTTATGGTCTATGAAGAATATGTGTTCAAAGCTCCAAGCTAAGGAATCTGGGAATGGCCAACCTGGAGATTCATTTCTTATCTATGAGGAATATCTGAACCTCCGGCCCATTCCATGGAACACAGACCATACAGGGGATTGAGGCCCTTTATTTTGGGTTAAATGAAGTTGTCAGGTGGTGGTTGTTAGGGGGAGGATGCTCAGTGAAAATGCTGTGTAAATGGCATGCTTTTTACAAGCAGCAATGGTTCTTTTGTCCAGCCTGCCACCACTGGCAGGGGACCGCCCTGTATGTAAGTCCTTTTAATAAATCCTATGTCTCATTGGCTGGCTCCATGTCTCTTCTTCAGCCTCTCGAACATGGTGTCATCCCTACTGAAGTCAATAGGGATTCAGCACAACAGCAAATCAGACTGATGTTCGAAGATTGGAGTTTGTGGTACCAATGGGCTTTCAGTGCCTTTTCAATCCAGTTGCTGGATTCCACTGGCACGAGGAATTCATTTGTGGTTGAAGGGAGGGGTGGTTTTGGAGGGAGTATGCAAAGATGAGAAATGGTTTCCCCTCCTGCAGACCTGAGAGATGGATCCTGAAGGGAAGGTACAGAATAAAAGTTAACAGACCATGTTCATAAAAAAGTGGAAGGCTCTCATCTCATACAGAGCCCACCCTGGAGCTGGGATGAGCCTGCTCACCTCCCTTTCTGTACCAGAGGCCGAGTGTGGTTTTAGCCACACTTTAGGGGGACACATGTCCTTCAGAGGAACTATGTGGAAGGAGAATGTGAGAGGAACCCTGGAGGAAAGGCTGAAAGTGATGCATTACGGAGCAGAGGTGAGGCAGCCCTGCGGACAAGTTGGAACAGCTGGGGGAAGGGCTGCCAAGGTCCTCCGGTTATCCAGGTTGAAGCTGAAGGCTAGCAAGACTTGGGCATCAGTGTCACTGGAATTTTACTTGTGTTCCCAAGATGCTAAGGCCTGAGCATGTTTGGGTTATAAGACACCCCCAAGAATATAAAACAAGCCTATGCACACCAAAATGAATCTTATAGGAAATATAAAATTAAGTTTTAAGCTTCCATTGTTAAATTAAGGAAAAGATCATCTTTACAATGTCAAAAAGAAAAAAAAATTAAGCCATGGATGGATTAATAGGCAAATGGATTGTTAAGCGAACTGGTTTTAGGCAACAGATCTTTAGGTGAAGTGATGGAGCTGCTGTTTGCCCTTGATTGCAGTCCTGAGACCACAGCTCCCCCTCTGCTGAGGCTCTTGAACAGGGCTGACTGGTTGCTCCCATGTGATCTCTGCATTGCCAAGGAGAGGAGGCCCAGCCACTTCTGGCAACACTCTGGGCTGGGGCAGGGCAGCCTCCCCCATGATGGCAGAGAGCAAACAAAGGTAGCCACGCTAAGGCTGGGGCACAAAGGGCTGTGTTCCCAATGTGGCCCCTGGACACTGGCCAACCCTCCTTGTCCTCTAGGACTCAGGGCAGAGGCACAGTATTGCAGGCTGGGAGAGAATGTCTCTGCTCCTAGGAACCTTGGCCTGGGGATCATCAAAACCTCAAGCTGTAAATACCCTTAGGAATTATCTAGTCCAACTGCCTCATTTCCCAGAGCAGTTGCTGGGGCCCAGAGAATGGAAGGAATTTGTTCACTGTCACCGGGAATGCTAGTGACGCAGGCTTCCCCGGCTGGGTTCAGTGTACCACACTGAACCCTGACAAGGGACCCTGGGTTTCCATTCGGTTTATCACGAAAATCAAAATAATTGCATCACTCAGTATTTTCCAGTTACTGGAAAAGTCTAACTTTGTTAAATTCACGAAGCATAAACATTTGCTAATCAAAGTACTTACCCAAATGATACTCAATTAAAGCAATATTAAGGGAAACAAAATGTGTACATGCTACTGACCACCTACGCAGGATTTATATCACATTCCCTTAAATGAGCGTTAAATCAATGGCAGTTCTCACTGGCTGGGACTTGAACAGCAGGGAGTTAGCTGGAGACTTTAGGAGGATTTGACAGGCAGAGGGAAAAGCGCACCACTGTCAGGAGCCAGGAACTCCAGCTCCTCCCTTGGCTCTGCCACTCCAGGGCCCAATGACCTGAGGCAAGTCCCCAGCCTCTCTGAGCTTCAATATCTTCAGCCTTGAAATGATGCTTGAAGTGATGCTCCCTGCCCAGCCTGCCCACCAGGGTTATTGCAAGGACAACATGAGGTGGTCCCTTGAAAATTGTGATGTTTGATGCAAATCAATGTTTTCCAGATGCTCTCAAGCTGGGCCAGTGGCCAACTGCAGAAAGGAGAGTGGCCGAGCAGGGCAGGTCATAGAAGGCACAGGATGGGGAAGGACACTGGAGACCAGGTTCCTGTAGGGTAAGTTGTAATCACTGGAACTGCTGAGCCTGGAGAAGGTGAGATCTTTCCGAAGGGAACGGAAAGTGGAGTCAGTTGGATCTGGGATATCTGGGTCTTCCCGGCCATGTGGCCGTGGGCAAGTCATGTGAGTTCTCCGGGCATGTAAAATGAAGATGAAAATATACATTTTGCAAGGCTATCATAAATATTAGTAGTAATAATAACAGGCAGATACTGAGTGCTTATCATATCTTAGATACTATTCCAGGTGCTAAGTCTGTACTAACTCACCTAAACCTCACAACAGCCCTCTGAGTCAGATGTCATCCCTATCCCCATTTTACTGATGAGAAAATGTAGGTAAAAAGAGGTTCAATAACTTGCTCAAGGTCACACAGCTACATGTTAGAACCAGACTTGGCACTTAGGCCTCTGGCCCCAGAACCTATATATTTAACCTCCCTGCAGGCCATATTAATGTCCTGTGGCTATTGTAACAAATTACCACAAACTTCGTGGCTTAAAACAACACAGACTTATAAGCTTACAATTCTGGAGATTAGAAGTCCTAAATCTAAGGTGCTAGCAGGGCTGCATTCCTTTTGGAGACTCCAGGGAGAATCTGTTTCCTTGTCTTTTCCAGCTTCCAGAGACCACCTGCATTTGTTGGTTGATAGCCTCTTCCTCGCATCACCCTGATCCTCTGCTTCTGTGGCCACATTTTCATCTCTCTAAATCTGAGTCTTCTGCCTGTCTCCTCTAGGGACCCTTGAGATGACTTTGGGCCCATCCAGATCATCCAAGATAATCTCCCCTTCTCAAGTTTCTTAATCACTTCGGCAAGGTCTTTTTTACCACATAAAGTAATATTTGCACTGGGTTCAGGAATCAGGATGTGGGCATCTTTGTAGGGGGAGTCACTATTCCACCTACCACACAGGGCCCCTTCAACAAGTGAGATTAGATGAGAAAATGTTGGTGAAGCACTGAGCCCAGAGATGGAGCATAGTAGGTGTGGATGCTGGTGATAGTGAAGGGGTGAATGGCTGACAAAGACCAGGTGACTAATTTCACAGCTGCCAGAAATCAGCCTCCAGGGACACACAAGGAGCTTTGCCACACGCTGAATCAGATAAGGCCTCTGACTTTGTTTTGCCCCAGAAGCAGACCTCAAGAAGAGGACTCCAGTGCAAGTAGTTTATTTAGAAGGCAAGCCCACAAAACGGAAGTGGGAAAGTGAGACAGGCAAGGCAAGGAAACCAATGGAGAATGCCATGAAGCTAGTTACCACCATAGGCAGGTGGAGCTTAATCCCACTGGGGAATTGTGGAAAACAGTGTGGAGCTCTGCACCTCAGAATTATCCTGCCTGAGAGGTGACAGGGCTGGGGTATGGATGCACCAATTCCCTTCAGTCTGTTGCAAGTTGTTCCAGGGAGGGGGAGAGTGGAGTTAATTCACCTACATGCCCATCTGCACACACACATATAAAGCAGGCTCTGCTATTTACAATAGCAAAGACTTGGAACCAACCCAAATGCCCATCAATGACAGACTGGATAAAGAAAATGTGGCACATATACACCATGGAATACTATGCAGCCATAAAAAAGAATGAGTTCATGTCCTTTGCAGGGACATGAATGAAGTTGGAAATCATCATCCTCAGCAAACTAACACAGGAACAGAAAACCAAACACTGCATGTTCTCACTCATAAGTGGGAGCTGAACAATGAAAACACATGGACATAGGGAGGGGAATATCACACACTGAAGCCTGTCAGGGGGTGGGAGGAAAGGGAAGGGAGAGCATTAGGACAAATACCTAATGCATGCAGGCCTTAAAACCTAGATGATTGGTTGATAGGTGCAGCAAACCATCATGGCACATGTATACCTATGTAACAAACCTGCACATTCAGCACATGTATCCCAGAACTTAAAGTAAAATAAAATAAATAATGATAGAAAAAAAATAAAAAAGTAAAGCAGGCTCTGATGGCCAGAGAATGCCTACCTGCAAATATCCATAGGTGCCGGCAACTGGAAGTCTGGCTGCGTGCACTGAAATGGCAAAGATAGGGGTGCTGCGGCCAGGTACTGGTAGCGTCTGCTACCCCACCTTGAGCCTATAGTCTTCATTTCCTGTGGACACTATCCACAGGCCAAGATAATGCAGAAAGATGAGAAAGTCAAGGAGTCAGCGTCTGCCCAAAGTGAAGGTAAGAGGATGGCTTGGAATTCACAGCTGGCAACTGAAGCTGATGAAAGACATCACCTTAATGTTGCTCTCCAGGGCTTGCAGCCCTTAGGACAGGTGCTGTCTGCAGGGCGGCCTTGTGGTGACAGTGGTCACCCCGCTGAATCCCCAATGCTGTCTTATATTGCCACTTTCCTGGGAGGCTGTCCTCCATCTCTGATTTAGACCACCCCGAGGTCTTACGGTTAAGCTTTTGAGTAGGTTTTGTCATTCTGTATTATTTTCCTTTGTACTTTTTGTTCAGGAAGGTTCCTGGCTGTCTTTGGTGTAGTTTGTATCATATCTTCCAATAAAATAAACACATCTCTCTATAACCTGCCATCCATGCATCGTCACCCCTCTTCCCTTCCTCACCCCAGTGCAATCTGGCTTTTCCCCTGCCTCTCTGGGGAAATGGCTCTCCCTAAGGTCACCAACGGATTCCAAATTCCCAAACCTAATGGAATGTCTTAGTCAAGCTCCAGTCAGCTTCTGATGCTGTCAAATGCTGCAGTGCTGGCTGGTGTTTCCCCCCCTTCTCCCTCCTTGAGGCTCTGTATTTCCTGGGTTTCCATGCATGACACTTCACTGGTTTGCTGGCTGCTAGACTATTTCTGTCCCCTTCACTGAGTTATCTTCCTTTGGTTGTCACTTAATGTCAGTTCCCATGGGGTTTCAGCATTGTCTCTCTTCTCTTCTCCCACTTCGCACTCTCCTGGGGTGATCTCAGCCAAATCCACAGATTCAGTGGCTATTCACCTACAATGCCCGGATCCACAGCTGTCCCCCAAGCCACCCTCCTGACACCTAGATCCAGATGGTCCTCCCTTCCTCGCAGGTCAGTTCCACATAAATGTCACATTCAACAGGCCCAAATCTGACCTCATCTTCCTGGGAAAACCAGCTCTTCCTCCCGCATGGCCCATCTGGGTGAATGGTACCCTCCCATCCCCATCGTTGTCAAGCCATATTGGGGCCTCATCCTAAGTCCTACCTCTCCTTCACCTGCCATATCAAGTCCCTTATCAGTCATATCTTTGTTATTTCCCCTTAACCAGCTCCCACCTGTCCTCTGCTGCCCAGGTCTCTCATCTGTGGTTCGGGCCTCCACTGGCCAGGGCAAGAGTTTCCCAGCGTGTTCTTCTGTAGCTGGGATCAGCCAGGATCATCTAATCACAATCCTGTCATTTTACAGGGCCAGAAATTTGCCTGCTGAGGGGAAGGTACAGGCTGGGTACCCAGGCCTCCTGGCCCATGATGAAATGGAGGTTGAAGCCAGACAGGCCTGTGTGCAAAGCCTCCCTCCCCTCCGTGCCAACCTGTGTTAGTTTCCAGTTGTTGCTATAACAAATTACCACCAACTGGCCTAACATAACACACATTTATTATCTTACAGCTCTGGAGCTCAAAAGTCCAAAATGGATCTTACAGGATTAAAATCAAGCTGCCAGTGGGGCTGGTTCCTTGACGGGGCTCGAGGAGGAAACATGCTTTCTTGCCTTTTCCAGCTCCTAGAGGCTGCCTGCATTCCTTGGCTGGTGGCCCCTCCCACTCCAGTATCACCCCAACCTCTACTTCCACTGTCGTGTCTGTTTCTCTGACTCTGGCCCTCCTGCCTTGCTCTTGAAAGGATCCTTGGATTACGTTGGGCCCACCCAAACAATCCATGAAAACCTCCTCATCTGAGGATCCTTAACTCAATCACCCCTGCAAAGTCCCTTTTTAAATAAGTTTTTGGGATTAGAATGTGGACATTTTGGGGGGAACATTATTCAGCCTACCCTCCTAGCTGTGCCCCCTAAGAAAGTTGCTTAACCTCTCTGAGGTT
Source organism: Pan paniscus (assembly GCF_029289425.2). NCBI lineage: Eukaryota > Metazoa > Chordata > Mammalia > Primates > Hominidae > Pan > Pan paniscus. The sequence continues at coordinate 40,061,668 of NC_073260.2, forward strand.
CTGGTCTCTCATCTATAGAATGGGAGTAATTTTTTCCACCCACAGAGATAGAGTGAGGAAGAAAGAAGAGAATACATCTCATGTCCCAGCCTCTTCCTCCCAGTCCTCATTGGTGCTAGCTAGGATTGGATCAGGATCCAGCTATCCTCCCCACAACTTCCAAGTTTCAGGAATCTTCTCTAGAACTTGAACTGTCATTTGTCATAGGAAAGAGATGCCATGCTAGTCTGAATCTACTGGGACAGCTCTGTATCTGAGGCCTGGGTTCAAGGCAACTTGGCTGCTGAATTGGGGAAGAGGTAGAAGAAGAATAAGAATGGTCTGTCTTATTTTTTTAAGTTGTAAGAACATATTTAATGAAATAATGAATAATGATATTTTGGCTCTAATATTATGAAAATTTAAACTTTGATTATGCATAGCAAATACTTTTATTTATCCATTTTGTAAGAACAATTTTTTTACAGGTAAAAATTATTTTAATTTTTAACTATAACAGAACATTAAAAATTATCAATAAACTTGAAACCTGGGTGAAATGGATAATTTTCTTCTCTTTCTTTCTTTTTTTTTTTTAAATGAGAAAGGAGTCTTGCTCTGTTGCCCAGGCTGGAGTGCAGTGGTACAATCTTGGCTCACTGCAACCTCTGCCTCCCAGGTTCAAGCAATTCTCCTGCCTCACCTTCCCAAATAGCTGGGGCTATAGGCATGCACCACTACATCCAGATAATTTTTGTATTTTTTTTTTTTTAGTAGAGATGGGGTTTCACTATATGTTGGCCAGGCTGGTCTCCAACTCCTGACCTCAGGTAATCCACCCGCCTTGGCCTCCCAAAGTGCTGGGATTTCAGGCATGAGCCACCACGCCTGGCTGATGAAATGGATAATTTTCTAAAAGAAAAAAAAAATACAAACCACCAAGGAGAAGTAGAAAGCCTAACTAGATTAATTTTCACAGAACAAATTGAAAAAAATTTGCCAGTGTTCTACTGTTGCAGTGTTGCTGGTATATCAAAAAAGGTTTTATCTACTTTCATCTAACCTAGCACTGCAATAATTTTAACCCAGCACTGCATTAATTTTTTGATTTTTTAAATTGCACTGCACTAATTTTAACCTAGCACTGCATTAATTTTTTTTATTTTTTAATGGAAAACTAAAAATGGGATACATTTATTATGTACAACATTGTAGTGCCCCTCAATGGCTTTCTAACTATCCAGAGAAACCCAGCGGGAGATGATCTCTCTTTTCCTCCTGCCATGATTATGTCTGGATGACAAGTCTGGCACTCCTGTAGCTGTCTTGTCAGGAGCCTGAGTACAAAGCCAGCCTGAGGATAGCAGAGAGGTGGAAAGAACGCAGGCTCTTAATGATCCCCATGATTAAGTCAACTAAACTTGATGCCTGCTTTACCCTAGAATTCTGATTTTTAGAGAATAAATTATTAGAGAATAAATCTTCTTTATTGGTTAAGCCTATTTCCCAACATTTGCCACCCAAAGCATTCAAACTGATGTGGTAGCTGTGTGACCTTGGATAAGCCTCCTAACCTCTCTGAGCTTTATCATAATCCACCCTTTCACACTCATTATGAGGATTAAGTGGAAAAGTACATACAAAAGTATATTTCAAACAAACTATATAGTGCTGGACAATTTAGGCTATTATTATTATCATTTTAAGCTTTGGTCAATGTGCATTGGTTAAATTGAGTCTATTTAACAAAATTCTTTATATCATGGATTTAGTCAAATTTACTTTATTCTAATCTGTTTTTTAATTGACAAAATTTGGATATATTTGTCATGTACAACATTTTTTGCCCCTTGATGGTTTACATCATGGATTTGTTCACATCTCTGCCCTACTTTGACCCAGTAACTTCAGCTGCATGATTGCAGAGCTGTGCTAGCATGAGGACAATGCACAGGTCTTTCCCCACTCCCTCTGCCTTGCCCAACTTCAAATGGGTCTCCTACAAGGAAAGGGAAGTGGCCGAAGTTTGTGTCATGAGAAAAAATGCCCCAGGAAGGAGAAACAAGGCAGTCTTCCAAGTCTCCCTTGAAAAATAAGAGCCCAGGAATACCTGAGAAGAAGTCTAAATGGCCCAAACCCCACGGGCTGCCCCATGGCTCCCAGGTGCCGAGGCTTGCTCCGCGGTTTCGCATCATCTGTGCCTCTCAGTCAATACATTCCTCTGGGGGAAAATTGTAGTTCTGAGGATTTCCAAATAGCGCCTAGGCCATCTGTTCCTTCTGAGTATCTCCTCTCCTTCAGCATAAGGAAACTCTAATTGGGGGAACCTTTGCCCTTCTCCTTTTCGCTTTTTCTATGAACATGTGCAGATGAAGACAGACCGCAGCATCTCTGTTCATCTGTAGTCAGATCTCTCGACACGATGCACAGATCAGGCAGGAAGGGCTCAGGGACTTGAAGAGGCATGGGCAGTGATACCAGAGGGAATATACCCTGCTTTGGGATGGTTCTGGCAGGTGGCTTCAGACTGCTCCTTGAAAGATGGAGAGATTGGGATATAGGGAGACTGAGGAGAGGAAGATCTTGCAGGTAAAGGGACCAGTATGAGGGTGAGGAGGTGAGGCCACTCAGGTAGCTTGTAGTTCAGCATTGATTAACAAATGCTGGTCTGTGGACCAGAATCAACCTGTGATAGCTTTTCTCTGGTTCACAGTAAAAGTGACAAAAATAAGGACAAAGAGTATGTTTTAAATAAAGATAATTCATTCAACTTGAAGTTTTCTTTTTTATTGTTTTGAACATTAAAATGCCTTTCCTTTTATAAAACGATTGTTATCATCAAGCATAACCATGGGAGCCATGGGTGTTTTCCTAACTGTTCCTCTTCTCTCACCTTCCAGGCGTGTGGGAGGATTACTCTTCCTGACCCTGTTTAAGTGAGGTCTGGCCAAGTGATTTGTCTTCACAAATGAAAGAAAAGTAAAAAGAACATGTCACTTCCAGGCAGAATGTCTGAAAGCCAGTGGACAGTCTGCCTTGATCCATTGTCCTGCCTCAGAGGTCATGGAAATATATGTCAAGACTCAGTCTCTGTCAGCCTGGATTCCCCAGTGACTACAACCCTGCCAACCTCCCTGGGCATGTAGGGGGAGAGAAAAATAAGCTTCCATTGTATGAAGCTAAGAGATCTGGAGGGTTATTTCTTCTGTAGCACACTCTGACTAATAGAGTAGCTAGCAGCTAGGAGGTTTTTTAATATCTTTATTTAGCAAAATGAAATGGTGCCAATCTTAGGTTGATATGATTTTTTTTCTTTTGATATTTAATTGCCCCGGGAAGTACGATGCCTTGGACATTCTGACACTGATAACTGGAGTGTGGGGAGGTGTCCGGTTTAACACGGGTAACAGTTCTCAGGACAGGGGCCACAATATGGGACCCCTCAGCCCCAATGCAACCAGAGTCACACCTGTTTTATCTGCATAATGAATAAATGAACAAGCATACCGGGCTTCTGCACAAGATTTCGCATCAGGAAAGGGTTTTATAGCTGAAAAAGAAAAAGTTAAAGGTTGTGCAGCAAAGACTATGCTAAGCCCTGGGAATGTTGTAAAGAATGAGACAGACACAGGCTGCATATTGGCTATGACTTTCAGCTTTGCGGGGCATGGAGAGGCCGGAAGGGCAGACAAAAGACAAGTCAACTAATTAATTAAATAACTGAAAGTAGAAATACTCTATGTAGGTAAGATATGGGGACTGAAGTAGAGATTAACAGGAGGTGGCAGGCTGGTAAGATCTCTTGTCAGAAGGTAGTATTTTAGTTGCAACCTGGAGGATGGAAGGGCTACCAGGCAAAAAGGTGTGTAACCTGTTCAAGAGGCTGAAGGCCTGCGTAGCAGGAGGCAGGGCTGAGAAGGAGAGAAGCAGGAAATAAGTTGGAGGGTCCACAGGAGCCTAATAAGCAGGCCCTCACAAGCCACAAGGAGGTAAGCGAAAGAGAGCAGCAGTGGATGACGCTGCCTTGCCCATGTCTACTTAATAAACACTCAGACTTGATGCCTTCAAAGCAGAAATCCTGATGTCCACTCGCTTGCTCTCCCCGTCTGCCTCTCCTCCTACCTTTCCCATCTCATAAATGGCAGTTTCATTTTTCAAGTGACTCAGGCCCCAAACCTTGAGATCCCTTTTGCCTCCATGCCTAATCCATCAGGGAATCCTACTGGCTCTGCCGCCCAAATGTACCCTGAATTGGACCACCTTTCACCACCTCAGGGCTATTATCCTTGTCCAAGATGCTAGCATCTCTTATCTGGACTTTTGCAGTAGCCTCTTCACTGGCCATGCTGCTTCCACTCTTTATCCTGAATCCTTTGCTCTACACAACAGTCAAAGAGATCTCTCAAAACACATAGTCAGACCATTGTCTATTCCAAACCTATGATGGCTTTACACCCCACTCACCATAAAACCAAGGTCGGTACCTGGGCCTTCAAGTCCTCCTTGGTCTGGCCCTTGGGCAGCTTTCTTATCTCATCTTTGTTTCTCCTCCCCTTGCTCACTCAGCTGCAACCCTGTGTACCTTCTTGATGTTTTTGTTTGTTTATTTTTGTTTTGTTTTGTTTTTCGAAACAGGGTCTCACTCTGTCACCCAGGCTGGAATGCAGTGGCACATTCATGGCTCATTGCAGTCTTAACCTCCTGGACTCAAACAGTCCTCCAATCTCAGCCTCCTGAGTAGCTGGACTACAGGTGAGTGCCACCATACCCGGTTAATTTTTTGTATTTTTGTAGAGACAGGGTTTTGCCACATTGCCCAGGCTTGTCTTGAACTCCTAGGCTCAAGCAATTCGTCCACCTTGGCCTCCCAAAGTGCTGAGATTACAGGTGTGAGCCACTGTGCCCAGCCCTTCTTGATGTTTTTAAACATGCCAAGTGGCATGGTTTTGTGGCGTGGTCTTTGCATTTGCTGTTTTCTTTCCCTGAACCCATTTTCCTCAGTTATCTGTTTCTTGTGGTTTGCTCTCTTTCATTTGGCTCTTTTATTCATGGTCATGTTATCGGCGTGCAAATCTCTAGAAACACCTTTCATCATTTTAATCTCCACACCTGTTTATTTTTCTTCATGACACGAATCGTCACCTGACATATTTTATGCTTATTTTTTCTGGGCCATAGGTTGGCAAACTTGTCTTATAAAGGGCCAGATGGTAAATATTTTAGGCTTTGCAGGCCATACGGTTGCCGTCACAACTACTAACTCTACCATTGTGGTGTAAAAACAGCCATAGACAGTAAGTAAAATAAATGAGCATGGCTGTGTTCCAATAAAACTTTATTTACAAAAGTAGGTGGCAAGATGGATTTGACCTATAGGCCATAATCTGCCAACCCCTAGTTTAAGCATTTGCTGTCCACTTCCTAAAATGCCAGCTCCAGGAGAGTAAGGATTTTGTCTTTTTTGTTCAATACTCTCTGGGGCACCTACTAATGTGCCTGGCACGTGGTAGGCAATCCATAAATATTTATTGAATTAATTAATTGATTAAAGAATAAGCTCTTGGGAGACCTTGATTATAAGGGCTTGGCTAAGGAGTTTGGATTTTCTTCTTTAAAGAAGTTTGAAAAGAGTCTTCGCCAGTTTTAACAATGTTCATGACTGCTGATTGATAGCTCTTATCTGCAGTCTGCAATTCTCAGAATGAAGACATTTTGAGACAAATAACAGCCGCTTGCTCGTCTCACTGTTTACTCCTCTTGTAGGAGCACTGTATGATGCACATCGCACATTGAGTTGGATGTGTGATGATGCATCAGACTGCTGCCAACAAAAACACATCGAAATAAAATAATCATCTCTGCAGAGGCCCGGGAATGACACTCCAGACATTCCATGGAAATCAAGGAGCCTGCTGCAGTTCTGCAGGAGACAGGATCGAGGACCCATCATAATGCTGGGTGTGGGGAAGCACACAGGTCAGGGCAGGATTAAATGAGTGGCAAGACTGAAAGAGTTGTAAGGAGACAGGTTAGCTTGGGCTGGCTGGAGGGAGTAGGTGGAGACAGATAAAAGCATGAGTCATTTTCTGGGACTTGGTGAGCCAAGGTGTGGGATTGGCCAAGAGTGGGATGTGCTCCTGAATTCTGAAGAACCCAGTTAGAGAAAGTATTTTCCTTGAGGAGAGGTAGGTTGGATATGCAAGTCTGGACTGTGGACAGCCTCGAAAGCCAGTTTGGGGCCAGGCGTGGGTGGTGGCTCACGCCTGTAATCTCAGCTCTTTGGGAAGATAAGCCAGGAGGATCACTTGAGCCCAGGAGTTCGAGAGTAGCCTAGGCAATGTGGCAAGACCTTGTCTCTACAAAAAATTTAAAAAGTTAGTCAGATGTGGTGGTGCGCACCTTGTAGTCCCAGCTACTCAGGAGGCTGAGGCAGGAGGATCACTTGAGCCCAGGAACTGAAGGCCGTAGAGAGCTATGATTGCACCACTACACTCCGGCCTGGGTGACATAGTGAGACCCTGTTTCCACAATAGATAAATAAACAAAAGGAAAACTTTTAAAAATTTTTACAAAAAAGAAAACCAGTTTAGAAAACCTGTACCATCTGGGCAATGGGAAAGCACTGAAGGTTTTTAAGGAATCGGTTGTTATGGTGATGGAAGTTTATCTGCAACAAGATTGAGAAATGAAATGAATGAGCAAATGGATGTGAGTGAATGAGGGAGAGGTGAATCTTAGGTGGAGTCAGCGCCGAGTCCTGAGGGCACTGCAGAGCCAATGAAAGGTTTTATGTAGAGGGTGGCGTGATCCTATTTCTCTTTCCAGATGAGATGGGTGGGGGCTTAGAGGGAGTGAAAGAATCTTAAGCCTAAGAAGACCACTTGGACTGCAGTTTCTAATGATGTCCCTTTTGCACATGTAGCCACATTGTGTGGCATCTGGGTCACTAAGGGTCAACAAGCTGATACACTTTATTTGCTAAATCTGGCAACCGCACTCAGGTGCAACCTTCTCCGTGAAATCTTCCCTGATTTCCCCACCTGGAAGGGACCTTGCCTCCTTGGGGCCCTCACATCTCTTCAAATGTTCCCCTCTAATTACAATGATTACTTTTTATCTTAGCACTGGGCTGCCTAGAACTGAATCACAGCTCTGCCACTTGCTAGCTCTGTGGCCTTGGACAAGTCCCTTAGCCTTCTTGGGCCTCTGTTCCTCATTAGTAAAATGGAGGATAACAATAATACCTTTCTCCTAAGGTCACTGTAAGGATTTAATATATTAAAATATGTGATATATTTAAAACACTTCCTGGAATATAGTGAGCTCTATATAAGCAATGGCTATTATCATCATTATCAATTTTACTGTTACTACTATGTTTATGCTATGTGTGCCCATATCTTATCTGCTATAATAGATTTGAGCCTTTGAAGGCAAGAACTGTACCTGATTCATTTTTGCATTTTCCCCAGTGAGGAGTAAAATGCATTCACATAGTATGTGCTCAATAAGTATTTGTGAAGTTAATGAATAAATGATCAAATTAATGAATGAATGTAATCTTTGGAATGGGATTTAACTATGGTGCTGCAAATAAAGTATTATTTGTATTCAAGGATACTCTGATTTTTAGAAAGAAAAACAAATGATGTGGATAATGACAGGACCCTAAGAACTTGAGTCAGAAACATGGGACAAGGCCGGGCATGATGGCCCATGCCTGGAATTCCAGCACTTTGGGAGACCGAGGTGGATGGATCACTTGAGCCCAGAGTTTGAGACCAGCCTAGGCAACATGGTGAAACTCCGTCTCTACAAAAAATACAAAAATTAACCAGGGGTGGTGGCATGTGCTTGTGGTACCAGCTACTCGGGAGGCTGGGGTGGGAGGATCTCTTGAGCCCAGAAGGTGGAGGCTGCAGTGAGCCATGATTGCACCCCTGCACCCAAGCAAGACTCTATCTTAAAAAAGGAAAGGAAAGGAAAGGAAGGAAGGAAGGAAGGAGGAAAAGAAGGAAGGAAGGAAGGAAGGAAGGAAGACAGGGCAAATCCTACAGAATGTATTTTCTTTTTCTTTCTTTTTTTTTTTTTTTTTTTTTTTAAGACGGATTCTCATTTTGTTGCCCAGGCTGGAGTGCAGAGGCACAATCTCGGCTCACTGCAACCTCTGCCTCTCAGGTTCAAGCAATTCTCTGCCTCAGCCTTCTGAGTAGCTGGGATTACACGTGCCCGCCACCATGTCTGGCTAATTTTTTTGTATTTTTAGTAGAGATGGGGTTTCACCATCTTGGTCAGGCTGGTCTTGAACTCCTGACCTCATGATCCACCCGCCTTGGCCTCCCAAAGTGTTGGGATTACAGTTGTGAGCCACCACACTCGGCCAGCATGTATTTTCAAAACCCAACTCTGTGCCTTCATTTTTCCATTGGCAAAATAAGAAAGTTTGATTAAATTATCTTAAACGTCCTATATGGTCCTAAAGTTCTATTATTGGGAATCACTAGATTCTCAAGAGTCTTGTTTTTCGGTGACTACATCATTTGGAATTTCCTAGAAAAATGAGCGGAAGAATTTCTTTAATTGAAAAATACTTCCAAAGGACTCCTAGTACTAGGATGTAGAGAAAGATCTTATCAAATGTAGTGAGAGCTTGAGTTAGAGGTGGATTCTTTGTTTCCTCATTTTAATTAGTACTAACATATCAAGAAGAAAAATTATTCTATCTACATGAGCCACATGTGCCCCAAAGACACAGGAAGCTTGCAAACAGGGACCAGGCCTGTTCAGAAGTCCCTGGGAAAAAGGACAATGAGAAGCACCAGCAAAATGAATCCAAATTCACTTGGGAGTCACTGACCCTGCTGAATAAGTGGTTTGGCAGAGTGAGCTGTGCTGCTGCAAATCTTTTTGGGGCTCAGTGTAAAGGGTGAAGACTCTGACTTTTTTTTTTTTTTTTTTTTTGAGATGGAGTCTCACTCTGTCACCCAGGCTGGAGTACAGTGGCACGATCTCAGCTCACTGCAGCCTCCGCCTCCCAGGTTCAAGCAATTCTCCTGCCTCAGCCTCCCAAGTAGCTGGGAATACAGGTGTGTGCCACCATGCCCAGCGAATGTTTTGTATTTTAAGCAGAGATGGGGTTTCACCCCATTAGCCAGGATCATCTTGATCTCCTGACCTCGAGATCCACCTGCCTTGGCCTCCCAAAATGCTGGGATTGCAGGCATGAGCCACCAACCTGGCCAACTTTGGCTTCTAAAGATGCCTTGAGACAATGGCAGAGGGAGATCTAGACCAGATGGCCCTGTCTTCTAGGTCTCACTCAGCATCTTCTCCAACTGCCTGTGTGGCTATCATTTGTGTTATTGGATGTTAAATTCTCCAAAGATTGGGCTTATTTGTCTGAAGACTCACTAGCGTCTAGTAAGTGCAAAACAAATATTTGTTGAATGAATGAATAAATGTTGGTTAAGCCTTAAAGTCTGACTTTGGGGAATGGTGAGGTGAGAGAGGAGGTGTCGTGGGTCCTTTAATTTCCAGGTTGTGTGGTGGTAACCCGATGAACAGTTATTTCCAGGTTAAAAGAAATTATATGTGTAGTTACCAGATAAAGGCAAAGCAACCAGCACATGTTCTTCCTTCTTCTCTCTTGACTCCTTCTCAGTCACCCTGGGCTGAGAGTAGAGTCCTGAGGGCAAGGAGCCTAAAGCTGTAACACTGGCACAGTCTGTGGGTTTGCCCATCGCTGAAGGAAGTGCCTGGGATATCGGGTGGCTGGTAGCTCGGGATAACAAAAGCCATGAGGCAGACACGGCTGATTTCTGTTGGGGTTCTGCCTCTCCTACACAAACCCTGCAGCATGTGATCTCCCCCAAAAGAGCCCTGTGCTGGGTTGCTGGGTTCTGGGCAGGGAGAGGGAAGCTAGATTCCTCCTCAACAGATGTCACCATAATTAGATAACTCATTATATCAAGGAATAAGGAAGGGAGATCGACATGGATACAAATGCAAACATATTGATAGCTTTTCTGCATGTGAGTTTGTGCAATCTGGGAAACTGATTTCCTGGACAAGGCTCAAGGGATGAGTCAGCGGTTGGAGCCCGGGGAGATTTTCCACAATGAAATTCTAGTCCCAGGAAAGTATCCTAAGAGCTTTCCACCCTGTAAGATCATTCCCAGGGGCGGCCACGGCTGGAAGCCAGTGTGGGTGTGTGCCTATGTTCGGGAGAAGCCCAGCAGGGAGCCAGAGCCTGGGGGTTGGAGGAGGGCAGGGGACACAGGCATGCTGTGAGTGAGGCAGGCTGCATGGGCCGTGGCTGAAGCTGACGCAGCATACCCCATCCACGAGGGCTGCCCCAGCCTGTGGTGACAGCCCTTGGAACTGGCTAACAGCAGGAACAGGCTTCTGCCATCTGAGTTTGAAGCCTCCCTGGGGAGGTCCCCAGGGTCCCCAGGCTGGGATTAAGTGTCTTTCACAAGTGTTCCCATATGACCCTGCTCATTCTGTTGGAGCACCCATTGTTCTATCATGGATGTGCCTCTTTTCCCTGTGGCAAAATGTGTGCCATGGACTACATGATCTTTTCCAGTTCGAACATTCTAAAGATGGATATGCCTAAAAAACAGGAAAAAAAAAAAAAAAGAAAAGAAAAGAAACTGAATTGACATCGAACACATGGCCGCTCCTTGGCTGAGCATTTCGCATCTATCATTTCCAACAACCTCCTGCAGTGGACCTTGCAGTTTTCAGGGGGCAGTGAGGACTGAAACCACTTATGCCTTCTGAGATCCCAGAGCAACCCAGGCTCTTTCCCTGTGGTCTGGTTGGCAATGTGTACTTAGCACTTTTCTCCTACAGGAGACTTAGGGAAGTGGAGGGTGTGAACAGGGAGAGCTGCTCCTGCAAGAGTTCCTAATGCGTGCTCCTCCCATGCCTTCATTCTCCATTCCTGCACCCCAGGCATTTCATCTGGGGTTCTCAGACATCATCCATTCCTTTCTCCCCATCTTCACCCCAGCATCTAACACCCAGTGAATGACCCCTCCTATTTTACAGAGCAAATAGAATCAACAGGAAGGGAACTCCCTCATCTTACTGCCATGGAAGAGGTGCCCCACCTCCTCCCTAAGAACTTTCCTGCTGGCTGAAACCCACCTCACACTCGGAGAGTCGTGGTCTATCCTTGATTGCATTTCTTGAATCTCTCCTTTCCTCTGCCCCCAGCCTAACCTAGCCCCTCTAGACTTTCCTCTGGGCAATTATGATATACCCCACCATCTCCCCAGTGGTCTTTCTGCCACTACTCTCTTCCTCATTCTGGGCCTTAGATTTCCCACCCACATCTCACACACCTCCTGAACCTACAGAAAGACCTTTCAGCTGCTTGAAGCTGGCACTCATAGATCTTGGTATGAGTCCCAGGGAAAATCCTTTTTTGGTACCCAAAGTCCATAAGCAGATAACACTATCCCAAAGTACTTGAAGCAGATAGGCTTTAAATATAAACGCAGAAGTCCTTAGTTGTTTATGTTTAGAAGCCAGTGCTATGTGTGAGATGTTAAAGATATGGCAGGCTTCTAGCTATACATTCCTAAAGAATTGGTGGTCACTATAGCCCAGAGAGTCCAGGCCTCAATGAGAGATGACTGTCAATAAAAGGTAGGTCTATGCTCAGCTGATCACATAAAACAGCCAGTGACCGCTGCTCCTGAACAGCCTGCGGCAATGACACCTGGTCCTGCTACTATTGCTCCTGCTGACCGGAAGGCCACCTGGGCTGGGAGAGGATGCAGAGGGCCCCCTTTCCTCAGGGATTAGATATAGTCAGACTGTCTCCACTTTCCACTGGAGTCATTGGCCCCAAACCTGCTTAAAGGCTGGGAAACACTGACACCCCTTGCCTAGGAATCCACTTTCTTCCTATTTGGTCTTAGGGAAATAAGAGGCAGTGTTAAAACTTTCTGGACAGTGTTTTGTTCAGGCCTTGTGAATCTGTGTAAAAGTCCATTTAGAGGACCTGTTTGTATTTGTAGCTCCAACTCTGGAACCAGAAAGTCAGTCTTTAACAGATGAATGCCGACTGTCCATCCCCTTTCCAGCATTGTCTCCTGCTCATTCTGTATGGCGACTCTCTTTCCCTAGATGTGCACCATGCTTCTTTCTTCTGTTTCCCTTTATGGCCAACTCTGACCATCCAGTAAGGACCCTTTCAAACTTCACCTTTCCAGGCAGCTTTCTGGGCTTTGCCTAGCATAGTATCTCTCACAGTCCCGTGCTATCCAGTCAGCACGCTCTACTTTCTATTAGAGATATTGTTGTGCTTGTCTTGTCTCTCCGTCTATTCAGGAATTTTTCCAAGAAACAAATCAGTCTAAGTCGTGGAGCACATCCTCTGGGCCCCAGCATGATGCTGACTGCATGTAACTTGCTATGGAAGGAGTATATTGTTTCCTGGCACTTACTAGATACCTTATATTCATTATCTTTCCAAAGTTAATCTTTTCAAAGCCTTGACAGGGATATCATCCCATTTTGCAGATGGTAAAACTGAGGTTCTGAGAGGTAACATGACTTGCCCAGGGTCACTTGGGTAGCAAGTGACTGAGATGGGATTTGAACCAGACTTTTGTTTGCAGGCTCCTGCAGTGTGAATGGAGGGGTAGGAGAGGTAGAAGAGCTAACTTGCTCAGTTGTGTAAACACTGCTTTATAGACACAGTCTTTCCCCACCAGAACATATATTTGAGATGCCTTTGAGAACTTTTGAAGGAGCTCTTGGAAGAATGGAGTCAATGTGGCCAACACACTAAAGGGGAGCACCAGAAAGCAGATCAGAAACCAAGAGTTTGGTTTTCTTCTGCTGGCCCTCCTCCCCTTCAAGGAATTTGGTTTACAAGTTGTGGAAGAGAGAAGGGGAAAAAAGATAATTTCCAGATGAGAGAAATGGTGTAGATATGAAAGTGTGGGCAACTGTGGGAAGATACATAGGTTGTGTCCATATAAAAGAGACCTCTGTAAAAATGTATGTAGTTTGTCATTGCTTTCTGACATCAGACTGCTGTTTCTTGTCCATATGACCTAATGAGGTGGGACTGGAGGTCACCCAGTATATGTCCCCACACGTCTCTTCCTGTGAGCAGAGCAGGTGTTGGTATCTCTATTTCACAAGAAGTGGATTTATGTGCTTCAAACCAGAATTTGTCTACTCGGGCTGCTGTAACACAATACCAAAAACTGGTTTAAACGCCGAAATTTATTTTTTCACAGTTCCGGAGACCAGAAGTCCCAGATCAGGGTCTAGCAGAGTTGGTTTTTGATGAGGGCTCTCTTCCTGGCTTGTGGACAGCCACCTTCTCACTGTGACCTCGCATGATGGGGAGTGAAAGATCTTGTGAGCTCTCTGGTGCCTCTTGTTAAAAGGACACTAATCATATGGTGTTAGAGGCCCAACTTATGAGCTCATTTAACTTTAATTACCTCCTTAGGGCCCTATTTCCAAATATAGTCACACTGGGGGTTAGGGCATCAACTTATGGATTTGGGCAGGGCAGTGGGTGGAAGGAGACACAATTCAATCCATAGCAAAACTCAGATCTCCTAATCCTGAGCCAGTGTCCTTTCTCAGGGGCTGCTTACATCTGCGTGTTCTCCTGTGGCCTGGCCTCATGATGTGAATCCAGCCTGTCTATCCCAGGTCTTGTGCAAGGAGGAGAGAATCACCTCTGTGCTTTTGAACTCTCCTCTCCCTGTTCGTGGCAGTTTCCCACTGGTTCTCAGAGTCCTGAGACTGATGCTTATTTGTTGTGGGGCACTGGTGATCTTTTTTGATAGCAATAGAAAGAGAAAGAACTATGGGATCCAGTTCACTGTACATTCAAGATCCATCAAAGGTGGGCTGTGGCTATAGAAATAAGAACGCCGTTTTAAAGTGCAATGTTCAGATGTCCAAGTTTACTGAGCTATTTAAACCATGTCTAGAGTACTGTGTTCTGAGCGTCACTTATATCCAGGTTGCCAAAGGGGTGGAAATAACACTCTCTAGTTAATGGTTAAAGGAACTATGGATATGGGGTAGAGGTGAATATTTCTTCTCTAAAGAGCTGTTTTGAGGCAAAGGAAGATGAAGGATGCTTGCATGGGCCTGGGTTGGGGAGGCAGGATGGGTGGAAGAAGCTCTAGCAAAGCAGCTTTCACTTAGTCAGAGGACCCTTCCTGAGGCATAGAACTTCCCAAAGATGGATGAATGGTGGTGATCTCTTGGGTGTGTCCAAGCAGAGGTGGGATGAGCTTGGGGATTGGAGGAGAAGGTCAGATTGGCAAAGAGTAAACTATTACATATGAAATGTAGCCCGTGGGGTTTTCATTGCAAAAACACAATCTGCCTTCTTATTTTGGACTTTCAATTTATTACTAAGAGAGACAGAACAGCCAGGAACTTTTTGGAATATACAAGAGCCCAAGGTAGCCAGTTGTAAATGACCCAGAAACTAAAGGAGCCTACATTTAGGAAACTTGCCTGCATTGTACATCATTCCTATTTTGAGGATTCTTACCTCCTGAAACAGAGACTGTCATTTCTGGCGCCAACTTCAGAAATAATAACATCCCCTTAGGGCTTGTAATCCACACTAGAGAAATCATTAGCTCAGATACCTAGCACCATCTGAAAGAGCTGCTCTATCTCACTTGAATCAAACCAAACCAGCAAATATTTACCGAACACCTTGCCTGTGCAAGGCCAACCAAGATGGGTAAGATCTGGTTCCTGCCATCTAGGCACCAACAAGAGAGGGAAGGGGAGAGGACAGGTTGTAAAAAGCTTAATTACAATGTCACCTCTTCTAGCGCTTTTCTAAATTGTTGCAATTATTTGTTTAAAATGGCCAGCTGCCCCACCAAGCTGTGAATTCCCAAGGACAGTATAGCTTACTGGGTGAGACACAGCACTTATACTAATAAAACCTGAGCTCAGCTTTCCACCCAGCCATGTGTCAGTTGCAACTTAGGACAAGTTGTTTCACTGCTCTATACTTCAATTTCCTCATCTGAAAATGTAAATAATATTGGTACTGATTATTGTGTGAATTAAAGCAAATAATATATGTAAAGCACTTAGCACTGTGGCCTGGTATATACATGACACAATAAATATTTGCCACTACTAGTAATAGTAATACCGTGGGATTGCTCTATGTAGGAGTTAATTTCTGAAGTAAGTTCACAAGGTAGAAACCATACATAATCAATATGATTCTTCAAAATCCCATCTTACATGCTCTCAAAATGATATACCTCTCTTCTCTCTCTCTCTTTCCCAGTCTCTCCTCCCTGTCACATGAATAGGATTGGCCCACTTAAGTTAATAACAGCTAATATTTAATGTGTGCTTATTACATGGCAGGTACTGGTAGAAACCTTTACATGCATCAACCCATTTCATTTAATGCCATATCAATTCCATAGGTAAGTACTAGGATTTGCTCCATGAGAAAACTGAGGCACAAAAAGGTTAAACAACTTGCCCAAATAACACAGGGACTTTAATCCAGGTGGTCAGCCAGCCAGGCTCCAGAATACGCATTTGCAACCCCTGGGTCCAACTGTCTCTTCTAAAGTAAATAAGATGTGACTGTCCTCTAATACTAATTTTGGTATGGCCAGGCATTTGTACAAATCCTGGAATACAGTGGATGTTTGCTGAATGTTTGTGGAATGAATGAATTCCTCAGGTTACTCATTGTAAGAAGTACTGCCTTTGCACAGAGAACCCATCTGTTCATAAACTCACAGGCAGCGGAGGGGAAATGGGGCTGGGGTGAGGCCAGCAAGGAGCATCCCCACCTCGGGAGCCTCTTTGCTGTTCTCTGTTGATGCTTGGCCAGCTTCTGGTCCATGTCTCCATCCACATCCTCCTGGAGCCAGCTCATTCCCAACTCAAACCATCCTGCAACAAGAAGTCTTCATCCCATGCAGCTGCCATCTTGTGTCATTTTGCAGATGCTATGTCACTATCTTCTTCTAGGGTGAGGGTGTAAAGGGAGCAGGGAGGCCAGGAGCAGTGGCTCATGCCTGTAATCTCAGCACTTTGGGAGGCCAAGCCAGGTGGATTGCCAGAGGTCAGGAGTTCAAGACCACCCTGACCAACATGGTGAAACCCCGCCTCAACTAAAAATACAAAAATTAGCCAGGCATGATGGCGGGTGCCTGTAATCCCAGCTACTCGGGAGGCTGAAGTGAGAGAATCACTTGAACCTGGGAGGCAGAGGTTGCAGTGAGCCGAGATCACGCCATTGCACTCCAGCCTGGGCAACAAAGTGAGACTCCATCTCAAAAAGAAAAAAAAAAAAAAAAAGGAGCAGGAAAAGGTGTTTACGACTTTAGCAATCTTTAGAGGGACTCTAGTAAAGTGATGTTTCTCCAAGTAGATTGATGGGGGGAAGTGCATACATGTATTCTCAGGGGTTCATGAGTTCTCTCCAAGAATTTTTAAGTGATGTGTTTTTATTTCAATGATTATGTGATTAAATTAATAGTCATATATTCTAGGGATTAAGGCTGCTAACTCTTGCATCAGAGATCCTGGATGCAAATCCTGACGTTGCCAAGCAACAAATTGAATTGAGCCCTTGCAACTAGGCTCCTAAATGATCTGAGAAGTTGAATGCAGCAAACAAGTTTTCCTCTTGACCTTCTTCTCCTTCCTCCCCATCTAGGCAACTCAGAATCTGGTTCTAGCTTGTATTTACAGTTAGGTCCTGGCCTTTGGTGCAAGACTTTCTGGTGGGGGTAACTCTTGAGCTGAGAAGGGATCCACCAGGCTGGTATGTTACTTAACCATTACACTCACTTCTACAGTGCCTTCTGGTAGAAGATGTCTTCTCCCTATGCATTTGGTCCTGACAAAAACTATGTGAGGTAAGTAGCGATACAGTTGACCCTTGAACAATGTGGGGCTTGGTGGTGCTGACACCCCACGCAGCCGATAATCCCCACTTTTGAACCCCAAAACTTAATTGCTAATAGCCCACTGTTGACTGGAAGCCTTACCCATAATATAAATGCTCAATTAACACATATTTTATGTGTTGTATGTATTATGTGCTGATTCTTACAATAAAGTAACATGGAGTAAAAAGACTTCACTAAGGAAATCATAAGGAAGAGAACAGCTATTTACTATTCAGTAAGTGGAAGTGGATCATTATGAAGGTCTTCGTCCTGATCATCTTTACATTGCATAGGCTGAGGAGGAGGAGGAAGAGAAAGGATTGATCTTGCTGTCTCAGAGGTAACAGAGGTGGAAGAAAATCTGTTTAAGTTTCCCGCACAGTTCAAATCTGTGTTGTTCAAAAGTCAACTGAATATATATTTATATTTATATACAGTTTACATTAATCATAATTTCTATATTTGCAAATCTGCCTACTCATTAAGATTAATTTTTAACCCCCAAATCAATACATGCAGCACTTTTGCTGTGAGCAGAATGGCAAAAAATTGCAGCCACCCAATGTGCACATTCCCAGCTGAGGTCAAACAAGGCGACACTCTGCCTCCTTGTTTCAGCTCTCACACTATAAACAAGTGTCCTTTTGTGGTCTACTCGGTACCACATTTTTCACATTTTTGTGCTTTTTTGTTTGGTATTTCACTGTTTCAAATGGTCCCCCAGCATAGCACTGAAGTAAGCCCAGGGAGGCTGTGATGCTCCTTACAGAGAAAACAGCTGTGGTAGAAACACTTCGTTCAGGCGTCAGTTACAGTGCTGCTGGCCATGAGTTCAGTGTCGATGAATCAGCAGTAATATTAAATAAGCTATCTTTAAACAGGTGAGTTCAATGTCAATGAATCAGCAATAATATTAAATAAGATGTCTTTAAACAGAAACACACACATTATTAGGTTTTATGATTGACAGAATTGTAACCAGAGGCTCACTGGAACCTAACCCTGTTATTTCCCCTTTGAGCAGTGGTTCAGTATCTGCCAGTGCAGTGTTCCCGGAGGCTTTTTAGAACACAATGACTGCAAATCATAACAATACAAGGCAGACTGGGTATACATAAAATATAAGAAATTTTAAAATCGAGGCTCAGAGAGGAAGGATAATCTGCCTAAATGGCCTGGATTTCATATCTGATGCAGAAGCCAGAGTTGGTCCCTGAACTCAGGTCTGTCTGAGTCCCTGCTCCCTCTGCCACCACCACTGCCACCCCCCCACACTACCCCCACTGGTCAGGGGTTCATGGCCAGATGACTTGTACAGACAATGGCCGTTTGTGGAGTTTGGGTAAGGAGGACTAACACCAGATGTCTTTCACCTCTCCTTTGCTAATGCTGCTCTTTGTTTCTCCTCCTACCCTTTTTGCTCATTTATTTTTGGATTATCCATAACCACTTTGCCATTGCATTGAAGGTCCTTCAGAACAAGTGAGCTTGCTGCAAAGCACAAACCTTTCCAAAGAGGTGTCTAGGGAAACAACAGGGCAGTCAGCTTGGAAATAAATGCAATCTGTTTTTTTTTTTTTTCTTTTTTTTTTTTGAGACGGAGTCTCTCTGTCACCCAGGCTGGAGTACAGTGGCGCCATCTCGGCTCGGCTCACTGCAAACTCTGCCTTCCAGGTTCAAGCAATTCTCCTGCCTCAGCCTCCCAAGTAGCTGGGACTACAGGCACCTGCCACTATGCCTGGCTAATTTTTACATTTTTAGTAGAGACGGGGTTTCACCATGTTGGCCAGGCTGGTCTCGAACTCCTGACTTCAAGTGATCCACCTGCCTCAGCCTCCCAAAGTGCTGGGATTACAGGCGTGAGCCTCCGTGCCCAGCCTGCAGTCGACTTTTACATTCAAGTTCACACATAAGCCAGTGAAAATTCCCCTACTTATTCTTACTGAAATTTAAACTCTAGAACAGGGCAGGTGAGAGGAGAGGAGCTGAAGGAATATCTGCACCTTCCCTGACTCTACCTTGGCAGCCTTCAGCAATCCTGGAGAGTCTCACCCCTTCCCACAGAGGAGCAGGGACTCTAAGCATCTTCAAACAATCAGTGCCATTTTGTGGGAACTTAGATCCAATATATCCCTGTTCACGGGTCCCACAATGCTTAGAATGATGCACTGCCCTGAGGAGTTTGACAGACGTGGCAGAGGAGAGAGGCAGGAGGGAGGAGGAGAAGAGATAATTAACAAGTGTCTGTGAGGTGGCGTTTACATTTAGAATTCCCTTTCCTTTCAAAGGAATCTCCAGGATAGCCAAAGAGTCCAGCTTAAAGGTAGCCAGCCAGAAAAAGTGCCCAAACCACGCAGTGAGATCACACCTTTGAAGACCCCACCTTGGCATAGACTCTACGGCTTTCACAAATGATGCTGAACTCTCAGCAGCACCAGAACCTCAGGCTCTGACACCCACAAAGCTGCAGGTCTCCAGGGCTGCTTGGGCCAAAACGTGGGTTCTGGGCAGCCCCCTTCCTCCTGGCCCACTTCTAAACTACACTCTTCCCTGGGCATATCTGATTCATAAAGCCCAGGGCACGTGACTGAGTGACTGAAAACAACAGAAATTTATTGTTTTACATTTCTGGAGACAAGAAGTCCAGAATCAAGGTGTTGGCAGTGCTGCCCTCCCTCTGGAGGCTGTAGGGGACAATCCATTTTTCGCCTCTTCCAGCTCCGGAGCTGTAGACATTCTTCGATTTGTGGCCAAATTGCTCCAATCTCTGCTTCTCTGATCACAGCGCCTCCTTCTCCTCCCTCTCTGTGCTAAATCTCATTCTGCCTTACATTTATAAGGACATTAGCACTGGATTTAGCGCCCACCAGATAATTTGGGATGATCTTCTTCATATCAAGATCCTTCACATCTGCAAAGATCCTTTTTCCAAATAAGGTAATAGTCACAGGTTCTGGGGATTAGGACATGGTACTTTTTTTTTTTTTTTTTTCCGGAGGAGGGTAACCATTCAACTCACTGTACCTGGCTATAGATTCAAACCACCAATGAGGCTTTTTATACAAGTACAGATATGGAAGCCTACTTAGACCAATGGAATTGAAATCTTTAGGGCTGTGGCATCTAGACTGCGTTTTGTTGTTGTTGTCGTCAGCTTTCCAAGTATTGTGCTGCTTAGCCTGGCTTGAGGACCAGTGATTGTACAATCCACCTCTTTATACAGCTGAGACCAGAGGCCCAGACAGGGGCCAAGACTTCCTCAAGTCACATTGTACAGGCTTGGACCCCCAGCAAGTGTTCCTCAGCCACTTCCAGCTGTGTGCAGCCCCCATCCCACCAGGACCCTTCAGGCTTTCAGAGCACCCAGGTGGCCAGCATCTTCTCTGGCTTGCTCTTAGCTAGGATCCTTATGAACTTTCTCAAGATTCAGGACAATGCCTGGCCTCAGATTGGATGGGTCCCCAAACAGGGGCCAAATCAACCTGCTGACTTGCTGTGTGACCTCAAGGAAGTCACTGAACTTCTCTTTTTCTAGTTTGCTCATCTTTAACATGGAGGATTCAGCTCATTGTGCTCTAAGGCAACTTTCATAGCAGAAATGCTGTGATTTGGTAATTCTAAGCATCTGAAAATGTTTTCTTTGGCCCTTGGCCATCCCAGGATGTTTGATAAAATCTGATCATTTGGATAAGTCCCAGAAAAGGAACAGATAAGAGCCTGCGTTGGGTGCTGGGAGCCCACCTGATGGGAGAATGTGTGTACACGTGGCGGGGAATAGGGAGCATGGTAAAGTGTGGAGACTGAGAACTAGAAAGAATTAAAGATTATTCAACTTGTTCCAAATATAGAAACTGAGCCCCAGAGAAGGAAATGATTCGTTCAAGTTCATACAGCTAGTTAAAGGCAGAACTGGGATTAGAATTAATCCATTCCTGGGTTCTTTCCCCTACAATGAGGATGACAAATACATTTCCTTTTCTGCCCTCTGATCAATTAGCAGTGGCTGCCTTGAGCACTGACTTCTGGAAGGTTCCCAGGTTCTTCAAAATTCAGCAAGAAGAATGCTGATTGATTAGCAATGTCTGATATGGCCACAGGAAAGGAGAATACCCAGAATTTGTCAGCCAGGACTTACCAGGACTTGTGATAGAACAAAATTGCCAGTGGGGAACTTGAGGCTCATTCCTCATAGAGAACCAACAGGTGAAAGAAAAGCAGTAAACTACATAATTCCTTCTGCAGAAAACTCTTTTAAGTGCCTGGCCCAAAATTCAGAGGTGGTAGTCAATGCATGCTTAGGGAACCAGTTCAGTCAAAGTTTGCTAAGTAACACTGGGAACAAATAGTATTGCAAACTGTGAAAAGGGAAGCAGAACAAGATAACGAGTAAGGTAGAAACACATTGTACAATGTGCACCAGAAGTTTTTGTTGTATTTTTTAATGTTGCTCCAACTGTAATATCACTGCTTAGACTGAGACAGTGAAATTAATTGATTTACTTTCAGAAGCATAGTTGCAAAGTTGTATGTAAAACTATATGAGCATATGGACTTGCTAATTTCTCCATGCCTAGATTTAATTCTAGTCAATAACAATAACAACAATAGCTATGTCATTTAATCCTCTTGACAACTTTATGAGGTAAGTGTTTTTATTATCACTGTTTAACAGATGAGGAAACTGAGGTATAGATGGGCTGAGGGACCTGTCCAAGTTCACACAATTAATAGGTGGCAGAACTGGGATTTGAATCTAACTTGTGATTTCAACATGTCCCTCTAATTAAAAGCTGGACCCAACCTGAGGCATATTTGAGAACTCATGGAAGTTACTAGAAGTGGGGTATAGGCCTCTTCAGAACTGACCTTGAAATTTCAACTCTTCTTAATACAAAAGCAACATCATGGTCTTTCTCTTGTTTTCATTTACTAGGCTCCAAATCACCAAACTTCTTTGCCTCTCTGGGAAAACTAAATGACCCACCACTTCAGAAGAAGCTCATGGGGTCTGTGCACAGCTTTTCACATCCTCCCTGAAACACCAACACGCCCGGTCCAGGTTAAAGGATATCAGCACTGCCACACACTCTTCTTTTTCCCAAATTAATCAAGAAGTAGGAATTTCTGACAAATGCCATCTGCTGATTTTTCAGAGAGACAAGTTTTGGTGGTGTGACCAGCAGGTGCCTCGGCTTTTTCTAGCATGCAGTACCAAAATAGTCACCATGGCAACCCTGGGAGGGCAGACTTCCAAAGAGATGCATTGTGAGCTCAGAAACTCTAGAGCACTTTCAAGCTAAAAGGAAGGAGGCTCAGCAGTGGGTTTCCAACCGTGGCAAGTAGCGGCTTCTCCCCACATCCCTGGGCTGGACCCCAGGCCCCTGCATACTGGGCACAGCCAGGACCCCCCCGACCCCGGGGCCTGTGCTTCTAGGAAGAGGGGGAAAATGGAATTTGTGGGGAGTGGCAGGCAGGTGGAGCAGGCAACTCCCAGATTTCTTGCAGGAGCTAAAGTAGCATGGAGGGTGATAAATGGTGCCCACCTGGGTTGGGAGGCAGGAGAATTGGGTTGAAATACCTGCCCTGTCACTTGCTAACCAATGACCTTGGGCAATTGACTTGGCCTTTCTGACTCTCAGCTTCTCATTTTCAAAATGGGAGTGGTGAGCTTGCACTGCCTCTTCACAGGGAAAATTGTGGATATGATAGGAAGCTTGTGAAGACTGTTGGGAAAGTGCTTGGTGGACAGTGCAAAGCAGAAGAGAACAGGGATTTGGGGATCAGAAAGCTTGGGTTCCAGACCAGGCTCTGCTGCTTTCTAATCTTATGAGCTTGGGCAAGTCATAGAGCTTGTCAAACCTACTCGCTCACCTTGGAAGAAGGCTCAGAAGCCCTGCCTCACAGAGTGGATGTGCAGGTTATCTGGGCTCTTTCTGTGACCTGGGATTTTACACTCCCCTTCAGTGCAGACACCAAGACAGGATGGACAATACAGAGGATTTTACTAGGGGAAACATCTGTGAGATAAAAATGGGGAGGGAGCTGGTAGAGGCTAGAAGACAGGAAAGGCTGGGAGAGCCATCACACCTTGATGCAAGTCTGACCTAAGTGCAGGAGGGAGGGAAGCAAGTTTGGGTGGAAGCTCCTAGACTGCCTAGAGCAAGGCCATCAGAGAGTCCTCAAGCCAAAGTCACCTATCAGAGAAGTTCCCTGTTTCTTGGAGACAGGTCTGCCTTAGTATCCCTGCCACACTCAGTTGCTGATTATCTAGAAGCAGCCAACAGGAAGAGTGGCCTCTACATAAATATGGGTGCAAGCAGCTGGAGGCCATGATCAACTGAACTCTCTCTTCAGGAGACATATTCTTATGGCCACCACACCTACCCAATCCTGATGTCTTTTGCTTGAACATCCACATCAGGTACTTGGCCTCAGACCCACACCTCTACTTCAGAAGCCTTGTACCCCACATCCATGGTCCTCTTACCCAGAACATTATAGGAACTCAGGTTCAATGATGTCTTAGAATACCACCCCTAGGAAAAAAATATATTTTCTACATCTCAATTAGATTATGTAGCAAAGGTGCACAGGCATTGTTCCATTCTGCATTTGAATGTGCGTGTATGTAGGAATGCATGCTTCTTTGTCAGTGTGCACGCATATGAACAGTATATTTGTATATATAGATGAGCATTTATATCTACGTGTATGCATGTTGTGAATTTACGCAACAATACCATTAGCCCATTAGCACTACATAAGCATTTTGCACACAGTGTCTTTGATCTTTACAACCATCTTTGAGGTAGATAAGCAGGTAGTTTTGTAGGCACAATCCTTGTTTCAGCTTAAATGTTTTCCCCAACGTGCCACTCAGATAACACAAGGTAGAGCCATGGTTTGAACAGAAATGTCTTCCTTCAAAGTTTCAGCTCTTGTCCTTTCTTCCACCCACCCCCATCCCACCTACTCATATGACTATGTGTTGCATGAAAGCACATACGTGTGCATATAGAAAAAAGATTCAGATAGGGGAGGGGAATATAGCTGCAGAAGTATAGATTGATTATGGATTGGTGACTGGTGAAAAGTATTTCTGCCAGAAGCCCCCACACTACAAAATGTAATTCTATTAATGTGTGTCATCTAAAAACATATATTGTATCCTAGCTGTAAGAATTTCTATTTAATGGGCTACAAAGACAAATTTTGGAGATCCTAAGCAATTTGAGTCTCTTATTCTTCTAGTATAATCAAACAGTGATCCACTTTCTTGGCCTTCCCCCAGAATCCTTGCTCCCATGGCAAGTTTTTCAGCCCACCTGGTGGAAATTGTTTTGTCCTGATTGAGAGGTATTAAAGAAAAAATATCTACCCCAGCACCTTAGTTTTCTAAATCACTTGTCTTTGCTTGTTTCCTAGCAGCATGAAATACTAGTCTGGAGAAATAGATTTAGAATTAGTTTCAATTGACATTTATTGATCACAGGTACTATGCATACAATTTTCATAAATGGTCACATTTGATTTTGATTCTCATCAAAATGATTTCTATTTAGCAATGAAGAACTGAGGGTCTAATGGATTAGGAGACTTGCTCAATGTACCCTGTTAGTAAGGGGACAGAATAGGAACTGGAGCTGGGCTCTGCAGAATTCATGGCCTGGCTCTTTCCACAGTATTCACATTCTCTCCAGGCAGAAGATACGATCTGCCTAAATACTTGCTTTCCAGGCCATCCACTAGTTCTGCTGTATCCTGGGAACCTGCAGGACCAGCCAAGCCCAGGACAGGGCCGCCTGGGGCCAGGGCAGGTAGACTTACCTGGAAGAGCACCAGCCTGGCTATCAGCATATCCACTTTCTTCCCATTTCCTTTTGCAGCCTCCTTCCTTGGTTCACAATGACAGTCCAACTTCTGCCAGTCCTGACTGTCATTCAAGCCTTTTTGCTATTTAAGAATTTTGAGGAAGAAAACCATCATGTACTCAAAATCCTGGTAATCAGAAGTGTCTGGAGATTTCGAGCTGTTAACATAGAGAGGTGGCAAAATTATTTTCTGGGATATCCTTATGGGCCTGAATGGCAGCGGGAGTCGACATAGCTGGTGCCTGGGCAGGTTTCCAAAGCACAGCCGAGGTGGAGAGTAGGTGAGGGCTGCAACAAAGGTCCCGACATCTGAAGAGCACTGCACAGTTTGTCAGAGGATTTCAGCTCCACACTCTCACTTAGTCCTCACAGCAACCCCATGCAGTGACTGCTGTCACTTCTTTTCATGGCTGAGAAGACTGTTGGGAGAGGAAAAATGAATTGCCCACTGGCAGGCAGGTAAGAGGCACAGCTGAAACTCTCACCTAGTTCTTCTGACTCCAAGCCCATCATCTCAGGATTGTACCCAAGTGGCTCTTGCACCAGTATCAGGGCCAATGGCAGGGTCAGCAGAAAATAGCAGAGGGGCCTGAAAACAGATGGGAACATCTGGAAAAGGTAAGGAAGTTGTCTTTGTCAGCTCCAGCCGCTATAACAAATACTCTAGGCTGGGTAGATGAAATCACAGAAATTTAGTTCTCATGGTTCTGGAAGCTGGGAAGTGCATGTTGAGTGTGCCAGCATGGTTGGATTCTGGGGAGGGCCCTGGCTTGACATCTCCTTGCTGTGTCTTTACATGGCGGAGAGCAGAGAGAGGAAGCACACTCTCTCCTGTCGCTCTTTATACAGGCACTAATCCCACCACGAGGGTCCTGTCCTCATCACCTCATTACCTCCCAAAGGCCCCATCTCCAAAAACTATTACTCTGGGGATTAGAGTTTCAACATAAATTTGGGAGGAATGCAAACATTCACTACATAGCAGAAGTATAGAGCCCTGGAGGCCCAGTTCATTTAGTGTAATAAGCCTGGTGCTGTGCTAGGCACTGGGGATATGGCCTGAACAAGGTCATCCAGACCCTTCCCTAAGAAGTTAGACTCCAGTGGGGAGACCAGTGGATAAACAGGCAACTCCAACACAGAGTAACAAGCATTCTGGTGGTGGAGGGACTTGCAGGCTCTGTTGGAAGGCAGGGGAGGGCACCACACCCAGATGCAGCAGTGGGCCTCTTGATTCATTTTCCAAATATACAAAAATGACTTGGGTTTGCAGAAGGAGTGAAAAAAAATAAATAAAAGGTAGTTGCTGTGGGAGGGGAGATAGATCCAAGAAGGCTTCCCAGAAGAAGTGGGCAGCCTTCTGGAACTGGGGCCCTGAAGGATGGGTAGGATCCTGATGTGCAGAGACTTGGAGGAGAAGTATTGTAGCCTAAGGAAACAGCATGGTCCCTGCAAAGGCATGAAGGGGGAGATTCCTGAGTGTAATCACCCACCTTCAGACCCTGTGTAGGCACCGTATAGGATAGGGTAGGGTAGCAGGTGACATAGCTGGAAAAGCAGATGGGGGTCAAGTCGGGCCTTCCAAGGTTTGGACTTTATCTTACAGGCAGTGGGGAGCTGTTGAGAGCATTTTGAGTGGGGCAGTGACACTGCTGGCTCTGCATTTTGGAAAGGTGGTTTTCAGGGCAGTTTGGATGATGCTGGGGAGTAGCTGACAGGTTGAAGATCAGTCCTGAGGAGCAGGTCAGTGAAACATGATAAGGGCATTGGCATTCAGTCTGGGGCGTGAGCAGTGAGGCAGTCACCCAGGCTGGCTTGAGGGGCAGCACAAGCACACAAGCCCCAGTCATATCCGAGGAGAAGTGCAGATCCACTTGGAGGAGCCAGGTTTGCCTTACATCCAAGGGGCAAGCTCAAGGCTAGTGATGAGCCAGAGGGCAGGGGCAGAGCAGATGAAGGGACTCCGTGAGAGCGCAGGGCCAGGGTGGGACGCCAGGGCCGCTAGTGTGAGGGCTACTGCTGGAAAGGGCCGCAGGGCCCGAATTGAATGTGGGTGTGCATGAGTGCATGTATGGGTGTTGGGCGTATGTGTGGATAGTGATGCATGCACGCACATGTCCTGGGCTGGGAGGAGAGGGCACTGGGTTAAAGGGTGACAGACTAGAGAATAATGAGGGCCCCCAAAGGCTTGGAGGGGAGACACACAGGCAGGAGTAGGTCTTAACACCCACATGGGCACTCAACCCTTGGCCATCTCTGTAGCTGCAGAAAGCAGAGCAGTGAGCGTCCCAAAACAGTTTTGTTGCCTTGGTCATGCATCATACTGGAAGGCAGCGCCTGCAGCAACTCCCAGCTGTCCAGCTCAGGAGTCCCGCCACTGTGCCCCACGCACCTACTTAGCACGTGATACCTGAGACACAGACATGAAAACCCGGTCTTAAAAACAAAAACAAAAAAAACTTGAATCAAACTCCTTTCCGGCACTTTCCACTGATTTTCTAGACGTTTGTCCTCTGTGCTCAGGGCTGAGGAAACCGGCTTGCCTGCAGGCTGGTCGTTCCAGGGGGTTCCTTTGAAAACTTCCTGCGGTGTCCAGGAGCGAGCAGCCTGCTGCACGCAGGACGCAATGCCTGCTGAAATCCCAGATGAAAGTGAGCGGCATCGCCGAGACAAGCCTAGATCCTTTTCAGCACAGCGATCCCTTCCTTCCTCCTTTCCTCCCACAGCTCGGCTAGAGTTTTCTGCCCAGAGGAACTCTGTGAGAGCGTTTCAGAGCCATCCGGGCCGCTTGCCCCTAATAGGGCGACGCTGGCTGGCTGACCCCCCTCCTGCTGGGGGGTACTGTACCCACGGCCCGGGGCTTCTCTATCCCTCTCCTCCCCTCCCGCTGCTGACGCACGCTTCCTATAATAAGCCTCTGTTACTTGGAGCAGGGGCGGCTCCGTAGTAAGCCGAAACCGCTACTATATTTACACCCTTTCCACATTTAGACAAAGGCTATTTTTAACAGAAGGTCTATTTGTGGGGGTTGCCCACGTCACACTGTTCACATGCATCTCACCATCCTCAGTCTGTTCTTCTGATTTCACACTTGTACCGGGCCTCTCTCCTTCTCTCTCTCTCCTTCTCTCCATCATTTTTCTTTCGTTTATTTCTTCCTTTCACCAATGTCCTTCCTTTCTTTAATCAGATTGAGGTCTTTGGCAGGCTATTTTGCCAGAGTCCTTCAGGGGACAGCGAGGCCCTGTCCTCACGGAGCAGAGTGGGCAGTGCGGCCACGTGCTGGGCTGTGAACTGTTCTTGGCACCTACTGTGGGGACCAGCAGAGACCCCAGTCCCCAGCGGCTCCATATTGGCCTGTTCTGCCTCCAAGTTTATGTGGGCAGGATGCTGGGATCATGACAGCCTGGCCTTTTCTCCTCACACCAATCTAGTTTTATTGGTGGGAGAGGAGGGTGTGTGTGTGTGTGTGTGTGTGTGTGTGTGTGTGTGTGTTGGGGAAGGGGTGGTGAGCAAGGTCAGAGGAAAATAAGTCAATGGGGTCATCATTCATGCAGAACACTTTTTCAACTTAAATGTTAATTTCATCAGATTTGTCTAAGATGACAGAGTTTTTGTTTGGGTGAAAGGAGGTTTCATATTTCCTAGATGCATAATCCACTTAGGAAAAGGAGGGGGGATGCACGGAGTTAGCACATATTAAGTGCCTGCTGTAGTCAAGCCCTGTTGGACACCAGGGACATCTGGACCTTGACAACGGAGCGAAGGGGTGGTCCTGCCTGCACCAGGTTTCAGGTGAGGAGATTGAGGCCCACAGAGATCCGGGACTGGCCTAAATTCACTTAGCTGGTAAGTGGCTGTGCTGGGACTTAAATCTATGTGTCTGGCTACCAACTGCATGCTGGCCCCAAATCTCAGACCTCCCCCATTGTTACCTTTTCGGCTCTCTAAAAAATCAGCAATCTTCATTAGCACTGTTTCTGTTATTTTCTTTCCCTCGTTCTGCTCCTCTCCTCACCCCCCACCCCAATGAGAAGAGACCTTTCCCACCTCAGAACCCCATCTGCACTTCCTTGGTCTACTTCTTCAGTTGATGAGTCATCTGAAATACAGACATGTCAGAATCTAAAAAGGACACCAGAAAAGGCCTTGCGGGCACTAAAGGGTCCCAGAGAAACCCCATGTTGTCAAATCCCATGTTTTTCCTCCCAACAGTCAATTTGGATTATAGCTTCTGAGTGAAATATTTTTACTGCATTTTTGAGAGAGGAGAGCTGAGATTTGAATCCACATCAGACTGTGCTGGAAACAGAATACAGAGCCCATAGTAGGATGTCCTGCCCTCTGTAGCCTAGTTTCTGAAAGTGTCATTAAACATGTGGGAACCAAATGCCCCCTGAGTCCCCATATTCAAGCCTTTAAAATTGCAGATTCTGGTTCAGACATTTCCTGGAGACTCTGATAAGAGATTATTGTCTTCTTGGTGTCCTAGTGTCAGGGGTCCTGAGCCCAGGAGTCTAGCAGCTGTAACATGAGGCCAAGTCACATTCATCCCTAAAATAGAGATAATAATGTCCCTTGCCCACTCACCCACTTCACAATTTGCAGAGATGTTGCAATGAGAGAATGCATGTGAGTGTGCTGCTTTGAAAGCTGGCAAACGCGACAAGACTGCTAGTCACTAGTGCTGATGTTTTCATCCTTAGTGAGGATGTGAGAGAGGGCTCAGGAAGGCCAGGTGACATGTACAAGGTCACACAGCAAGTAAGTGGTTGAAATAAAGTCACAATAGCCCTGTGTCCCTCAGCAAGGGGCTGAAAAGAAATTACAGAGCCAGTGGGAAGGCTCGGGTGCTGAGCTTTAGCAGTGCTAGGCTGAGCTCAGCCCAGAAATGGGGACACTGATTTGGGACGAATCCCATCGCTCTCCCCAGCTGACCCTCCCTGCATCTTGGTCCCAGTGGCTTCTCAGGCTTCTCTGCAGCATGGGTGTTCCTGCCTTGGCCAGAGCCGAAATCCCAGAGCAGTGAAAGAGGAGCCAGTGTCATGGGGCTTCTGGTTTCAGGACACACTGGAAAGGTGAGAAGGAAGCTTGTCTTCCCATGGATCTGGGCCAGGCCTGGGTGGCGGGGCCTCCCCGCCAGGAGCTGGGACGTTCCCCAGGTGCCCGGGCATCCCCAGGTCAGGAGGGCCGCCAGCAGTTTTTCAAAGCATTAGCTTGGTCAAAAAATAAATCATTAGGCACTTTGCGGAGACCAGATGCTTTGTCAGTGCAGGCAAAACCTGACCCAGAATCTGCAGCCTGGGAAGGCCTTGTGCTCACCTGGCTTAGGGGCCAGTTTGGGGAAAAGAGGCCCCTGCTCTTTGTACCTGCTTCTTGGAGGACTTGATGAGAAGACCTACACACCTTGACCTCCATGACTTTGACCTTCACACCTTGGCCACGCCCTTCTCACCACTACTACCCATCAGCCACCAGCCACCAGCCACCACTCCACCTCTCTACCCCCAACCCTCATCAGACTTTCACCTACTTTCAAGGTTCAGATATTGCTCCCTATGTGAAATCTTGTCTGGCCCTCTTTCTCCCAGTCAGGAATAATTCACCCCTCCTCTCTTCTCTGTGTCCTTAGTGTTCTCTGTGAACGTGGTAGCCGTCTCAGACCAGTCTGTGCTGGAGTTATCCTGGCACCCAGCCTACAATCAGAGGAAATATGCGGTTCATCCATGGAATTTGAGTCAGGCCTAGTTTTCACCTCTTCTGAGGGTGGAGCAGGGCCTCTGGGCTGGAGGGATACAGACAGTGTAGAAGATGCTACGGTGTCCCACCAGCTCCCCTTTTAAGGACCAATGCACACCCCCTGCCCCCAGCTGCTAAATGTCACCTGTTTGCCTGCTAATGACTCAATGATGCCCCCCTTCTCCAGAGAATGGCTCTCAGAAGACAGAAGCTGCATCTCCACGAGATTACAACTTTCTCCCCATACCTGCTCCCCAATCACTGCCACCACAGGCAATGACTAAGTGACACAGAAATGCAAAAGGGCAGTTCCCTCCCCTCAGGAAGGGACACCTCTGCAGTATGCTTTAGGCTCCAGAGAGTCAGTCCACTTCTACCCCCTCTCCAAGGATCAGGCCAAGGCTGGCTTTCCCTGAGATCACAGTTTACGATGACCAGCCTGAATTTCAGTTTTACACTGAAATTCCCGTATCCCATCAGTTTTGGGCAAATGGGGCTGATTGACTAGCTTAGACTGGGTTACCAGATTTAGCAAATAAAAATACAAGATACCCGGCTGTATTTGCATTTCAAATAAACTAAGGATACGTTTTGAGTATAAGTAGGCCTCATGCAAGACTTGCAACATACTTATAGTAAGAAATTACTCATTGTTCATCTGAAATGCAAATTGACCTGGGCAGCCTGTATTTTATCTGGTAGCCTGGCCCTTGACCACGCCTGTGTTTGTCTCTCTCCCTGCTCCTATCCTGCTTCCTTTCCTCCCTCCCTTGCAGGTTTTTCCTGAAGAGCACTCCCCCAGTAAATCACATGTACCTAAATCCTTGCCTCAGACTCTGCTTCTAGGGAATCTGATCTAAGACTGTCATTTGTCCCTCTCTGCTGTCTAAGGTGGCCAGAGAAGTCCTTTCATTTCCCCTGAACCTTGCAGAAACTTTCTTTTTGTTCAGACTTTGCCTGGTCCACCTTGGCTAGAGTGAAGGAAATCATGACACCAATTGTCACCAGCTGAGTCCCCCACGTCCTCACAACAGCCCTGAGTGGTGGCTACAATTCTTAGATCCATTTTTAGATGAGGAAACTGAGGCAAGAGAGATGCAATAGCTTACCTGGCTGCACAGAAAGTGGCAGAGCCTCAATACAGAACCATATTTCCTGCCTCTTAGACTCCTGCTTCATAGGTGCCTCCCAGGGAATTCAGGAGAGACACAAAAGCAAGGCTTTAGCTTTGCTTATCTACCCCCTCCTGGCCCCTGCAGCATTTGGACTTCAAGTTTTGACCTTGTCTCTTGGCACTGGAAGGATGGGGCAATTCTAGGTAAGCTCTCTGGGTGACCCAGGGGGCTAGCCACTAACTTCACATTTGTGAAGAACTGGCTTCCCAGAAACCACAGGAAAATGGGGGTATCCAGAAATCCATGTGGCCACAGCCCCCTTTAGGAAAACTCTATTTTCATTGATCCATGACAGAGCTAGGTTCGTGGCTTAGGGTCTGAGCTTTGATTTAACCAGGAACATGAGAACTAGATTGACTTCTGGGGACCATCCAGCTATGGCCCAGTGGGATTTGAAGTTTCCATAGACCTGACATTCATGTTTAGTTAAGTACTTAACCTGGTACCTGGCACAAGGTAGAGCTCACCTAACAGTGGCTGTAAGTAGTAGTATTTCTCATAAGCAATAGTAATAAGAACATCTGATTCCCCAGATAACACGAGAGTGATAAGAATATGTCCTGCAGCGCACTCAACTAAACAGACTTCAGCTCAAAGCCATCCAAAGATGGAATGAGTTGCCTCAGAAGGCAGTGAGCTTTCTGTCACTCACAGGGAAGAAAAGGGAAGGAATTTGTTTATCTACCTGCCAGTGGGAGATAATTTCCATCCGTTACTTCTTTTAATCAAATGCTGAGATGTTCCAGAAAAGACTGGATGATAGCTTGTGATGGTGTGCCAGCTTCTGAGGGGCTGAACAAGAAAGATGGAGAAGTCCTCCCAGACCTGAGACTCCAGGAGTCTTTGAAAATGCTGACATCCCACATTTATGATAAGACCAGTGGCCACTCGTGTCCAGAAATCTGGCAAATTGTTCCAGAATAATGTCACAGGCTCCAGCCCTACACTTTTCAGAACTGTCCACACACTCAGACCAATTAGAGACCTGGCTTGTGCCCCTGAGTTGGGGGGCGGGGGTAGACACTGACCTATGGGCCCTCAAAATCCTCCTGACCTGCAAGTTCCCCAGCATGGGAGACTGCACCAGGCCCTCTTTCTTCCTGCCTGTCACCACACTGTGCCTCCCCTCTTCTTGAGCAGCTCAACTCAGCCACGGACTGAGTCAGGCATGCTCAGTTGCCAGCCCTACGGCTGCCTGGCTGAAGGAACTGGCTTTCTGCTCCCTCTCCCACAGCTGTCAAAAGGATACCCCAGAGTCCTCATTATACACACACACACACACACACACACGCCCTTACAGAATCTTTGCCCACAATCACAAAATCACAGGGCTGAAAGAGACGGCAAGTACCTAGCAGATTTGTTAAGTCCAGGCCTGTCGAGAACTTCCCTACCAGAAGCCTCCATCCACACACCTTCACAGTGGAGAGCTCACCCCCAGCTGGTGTCACTCTTCCCAGCGTTGAACTCTTCGGCCATTAGAAGGTGCTTCTCGTATCCAGGTGCCAGGCATCCAGGTATCAGGTGACTTCTTCTGGCTTCCTCTCATTGGTCCTAGTGTTTTCAGGAATAGCACAAGAGTCCAATCTTGTTGGAAGGTGTTGTACAAAGAGGTGCAGGAAGATACATGGGAGGAAGTAGTGAGAGATGAAGTCAGAGATAGTGAGAAACGTCAGAGAGAGAATGGGCAGGGGTGTACACAATCTAAAAG
Organism: Pan paniscus; assembly: GCF_029289425.2. Classification (NCBI taxonomy): domain Eukaryota; kingdom Metazoa; phylum Chordata; class Mammalia; order Primates; family Hominidae; genus Pan; species Pan paniscus. Next base: position 40,095,089 of record NC_073260.2, read on the forward strand.
GGACCTGTATCCTGCATGCTGACAATTTTTCCATTGTGCTTTTTTTTTTTTAATTCTGTTGCTCTTCAGCTGCGTGGAAAACATGTCCACCCAAATAACTTACTCTCTGAGAACTGCAGAAAAAACAAGAGTATTGTATTACCTATTGCACTGATGAGAAAAGGATGATCAGGAAGGGAGAAGACTCAAAACTGTGTCACATGGAAAAGAGTTGAAAGAACTGGGTCTCTAGCCAGAAGAAGGGATTTGGCTGGTAAAGTGGTTGCCTCTGACAATCCTTCCTGGGGAAAAAGGATTGCACCAATTCTAAACAGAACAAAGAATTGGACTTAGGACAAAAGGGTAAAGCACCAGAGTGACCAAAAGCTTTCTACTAGACAGAGCTGTCTAACAGTTGTTAAGATGGTGAGAAGTCCCTGTCACTGAAGGTGTCCAAGCAGTGGGGGCACTTGATATTTTATGTCTGACAGTTCATGAATTTTCTTTTAATGCATGCACATCACCACCACCACCCCCAACACACACACACACACACACACACACACACACACACACACACACACTGAAGCCTGGCTGTATAAAGGCAGGTGAGGCACACCAGTGTGGGGCGTGCATCTCTCACTTGGCTTAGCTTTGGTCCCCCAGAGATTTTCCCATTGCAGACTTGCTTGTCAGCAAGAAATAAAAGCCTTTCCTCTCTCCTTGGGAGGAGCAGAGCAGATTGTCTGGATCTGCTGCGTACTGCCCTGGCTCTGGTCTCAGCACCAAACGCGTTCCTTCTGCTCAGTCTGTTCCCGTTTTGACAATGCAGAGGGGAGAGCTGGAGAAAGTCCCGCAGCCCAGAGTCCTGGCAGTGGAGGGCGGGGCTTTGCTGTTGGACCCAACGGATCACATTTGTATTCAAGAAAGACTAGGTGGAGCCCCTTGCTCCCAACACAGGCAGAAAGGTTGGCTGGGATTGGTGCCCATCCTCAGGCATCTTTTGAAGAGAAAGTGCTACCTGCTGCTATCCTTTCAGTGTTTTCTCAAAGGCAGAGCCTGAAAAAGGTTTTCGCAGGAGGAAACTTCTCTAAACCTCTCTAGCATCCTGGAGATTAAAATAAGTTATTTTTTTCTCTGCAAAAGAGATGAGGTGCTCTGATACCTGACGGTGGAGTACTGGACCCTTTGCATGATTAAGATCCAGAAAATATGCTTTTTGCCTACAGCATTGTATGTCCCGTGACCAGTCAGTAGTGGTCCATTAAACAATGTTACTCAAGGTGGATTCACTAAGCACCCACTCTGTGCTAGGCCATACTTCCCAGGCACTGGGGAGCAAAGGTGAGAAAGATCCAGGACTTACCCTCAAGAAGCTTATAGTCCAGTGAGAGACCATCACAAGCAAAAAAAAATTAAATCCATGCACTCAGGGCTCCAGGAGAACTTTGCTGTGAGTGCACTAGCTGTCCGGGAGTATCTGGGGTGGCGTCTGCAAGGAAGGGATGCTTTGGATGAGTTTTCAAGGATACACAGGATTTTATGAAGTGGCAAAGGCAGGAGTGGGAAGGGATCTGTGCATGCAAAGTTCTGGGAAAGATGTGGAAAAGTTTTGTTTATTTAAGGAACTATGAGAACTTTGACGTGACCAGAGGAGCTACCATGCAGGCAGGGAAGTGCAAAGGATGAATCTAGAGCAGAGGTTTTAACCAGGGACAGTTTTGTGCCCCAGGGACACTTGTTTGTCACAAAGAGAGGAGCAGCAGTGCTACTAACATCTATAGCGTAGAGGCCAGGAATGCTGCTAAACATCCTACCATACTACCGTGTGGACAGCTCCCACAAGACCATGATCTGGTCCACAACGTCAATACTGCTGAGACAGAGAAACCCTGAGCATGGTAGGGTGCTTAGGAGTATCCCTGGCCTCTCTGCCCACTACAGAGAAGCAGCAGCCACACCACGAAAAAATGGAGTTCTGTTAGGGGCACTGTGCTTTCTGAGGGTCACACAAAGAAGGCATCCAGGGGAAGGAAGCCAGGGGAGAGTTGAGCTTTCAGATTCTGCAATCTGGAGTCCTCTATAGCTGTGTTTCAGCTAGCCCTCCCAGCTTTATTTTCTGTACATATTTGATAAGCCTGCATCCAGCCTCCAAATTGTTGACAAAAATGTTAAATGCAAAAATTTCAGGGCAAATAATGACTTAGACTCAAATAATGCCATTCAGTTTATGGGCATTTTGCATCCTTTATCTCATTTATATTCATTTTACAAAACAGAAAAATGAAGCTGGGAGATGTTCTGCAATCTAGGAATTATTTAACTATAACACGTTCAGCTCCCATCTCTTCTCCTAGGCTGGTCCCTGAGTGCTCCAAGGACCCATGCATCTGGCCATAGGGGATGCTGGGAGTATCCTCCATCCTGGCCTGAAAGAGCTCCCTTTCAGCTTCCTGGATTCATATCTGTGTGAGTGGCTAAGGGCAGGTTCCCTGGTCTCCCTCTTCCCCTAGCTGTGACACTCACATACCCGTCTGACTACAGGGGACTCTCTCCCTCCCTGAGGCTAAATTGGTAAGAGGACCTCTCATGGATAGCAGGCAGGAACAGCTGCTCGGCTCATGTTTTCTGGCCAAGAAGCATTACTGACCCTGTGATTTGGCCCTTCATCCAAACTGGCAGATGGGTACAGGTGCCTTGCCGTGATGCTGCTTCCTCTCCACCAAGCATGCCTGACCATTAAATCACCCAGCGGAGGACAGCACCAGTCAGCTGAGGGGTGGGCTCTTTCCAAGTGGAACCCCAAAATACTGCTAATCTGAAATGTCACTGTTCTCAGGGACAGCACGAACGAACCATGCCAAGTCACACACTGCAGAAACACTCTCAATAATCAACACTAGGTGTTCTAACAGTTTGTTCAAGCCTGTTCATCTGTGGTTTAGAAGTTTATAACATGACAATCTTTTACTCCAATAGCTTTCTGAAAACTGATTTCCCATATTCCCAAAGCCATCGCCAGCTCCCAGCTTTGTCATTCAGGAAAAAGAGTATGCACCTCCCCTTCATCCTCCTCATCTCTCACCATCATTAAGTACAAGCCCAAGGAGAAGAATCAAGGGCAATGAATCTTCATCAAACAATAAAATCCTGCCTGGTACCAGACCTACCTGTGCCATCCAAGCACTGCCTGCCCTGTCCCTCCATTAAACATCTTACCTTTGCTGTTGGTGGCTCCCGGGGCACTGTCCTTTCCGTGGCTCCTCCTCCCACCGGCATGGCCCAGCGGCTCTCTCCTGCTGCTCTGGCTCCGTCCCTCTCCAATAACATTGCTCCTTCTCTGGCAGGGTCCAGCCACTTTGTCACAAGCTACATCTATGGCGAGCAATGACCCCCGGCTGCAGGGTGAGACAGATAAGAGGATAAGAGGGAGCAGGAGCAGACGGAGAAAGAAGGTGGCAAGACAGAGCAGGCGAGAGATAGTGGTGGCTAAGTCTAGGGTGCTGATTATGGAGTAAAGGGAAAAGGAGGCATGAAAGCTGAGCCCGTGTTGAAAAGAATGTCAAAGGGAGCTCAAGCACTGGGCGGGGTGAGGGCAGAAGAGGGGTCCTTTCCAACCCTGGGACCTTTAAACTGTACAGGGGCTACCCTGGCTTGGAGCCATGCCATGCCTCTGATCCTAGGGAGTAAGAATCTCTTTTTGGGGGTGCAGGGCAACAGCACCCATTTCTCCATGAGCCACGTGCTTGCGTTTTCCAGTGGGATGCTCTCCAGGGTCATCTGGGTCCTCCTGCCTTGTGCTTGTTCATCACCTGAGCATGATTCTTGCCTGCTCAGCAGGGCGGTAGGGGGTTGTGAGCTCACAGCCCAGAAGCTTGACCCCTGTGGGGGCTCGGCATTGGTCCCTGGGACTCTGTGGCAGTGAGGCAGCCACACGGTGTCGAGTGGCTACTCTGTATGAGGGGATTTCTAAAAATACATCTGTCCTGCTGCTCATGGGGCTCATGAGTGCCAGGCAGATGGGACAGGCATGTACAACCTGCTCCCTCCTCACTGTCCCCACCACCGTCCTTCTAGTTCGGGTTGCCGTCTCTTCTCACCCAGACTATTCCACCAGCCACCTGCCTGCTCTCCCTTTCCCCGTGGCCCACCAGGTATTATAGTTACTAAAAACACAGGATCCTGTTGGGAGACCACACCTCAGCTAAAGCCTATTCTCTCATTCATTCATTCATTCACTCACTCACTCATTCAATCCTCAGCATGCACCTCATATACATTTAACGTGCCAATGTGGCATGCTTTTTCGAGGCCAGGCTTGTGGCAGATGCTACAGATTGGGTGAGTGAAGCCAGACACAAAAGGACATAGTGTAAGAATCCATGTGTGCAATGCTCGGGAATAGGCAGATGTAATCTACAACAATGGAAGTCACAAGACTGATGACTTCTTGAAGGTGGCGTGTAGCTATTGACTGAGGAAGGGGAGGGTGGGCTCTCTGGGGTCTGGCAATGCTCTATATTGTGATCTGAGTGACGTTCTCAAGGGTGTAACAAATTGAAAATGTACTGAGCTGCACACTTGAGAACTGTGCCTTTTACTATAGTATGTTAGAACTCAATAACTTTTTAAATGTATATAAAACATAATTCTGGTTTTGCTTTTTGGAACTATACACATATCCATGACTCAAGAATCAAGGAGAAAACTATTAATACTCTAACAGTGCTTGTCTCTAATTGGTAAGATTATGGTAAACTTAATTTCCTTGTTGATACTTTTCTGGATTTCCCAAATATTCTACACTGAATAGATCTTGCTTAAGTAATGAGATTAAATATATTAAATGTTATTTTAAAAGTAAGAACCCTCGAGGTGAGACAATCAGCAAGCACGAGGCAGGTGGCTGTCTTCCCAGAGGGGCCAAGCCCACTCACGAGCTTTTGTCCTCTTAGGCAGCAAGGACACCAGCTTAGGAGTCATGTTCCAGGTCTGTGAGATTTCAGTTCAGCTAAATAAAGCTCTTGGCCCGCTGTGGGTGGTGAGGTGGGGCTGCTGGTGGAACCCTCGGGGTTTTCCTCTCATTGCTGAGGGGAAGGAGGCTCCAGGGCTTTCAGAGGCTTGCCAGGCCCATTCTTACCCTGGCAGCCGTTTAGACTAGCCTGACTCAGAGTCCCGTGCAGTTCTAACCTCTTAGACTTGGGACTTTGAGCCCCAGCCTGCCTGGAGTTCTCTCTTATGGAGGGGGGATAATTTCAGGATCCTCACCACATCCCTTCAGCAGGAAGGACCTGCCCTGTGCAGTTTGGGGACACAGAGAGATAGAGTGAGCTGATGGCACAAGTAAAAAAAAAAAATTTATATATATATATAAATTTTATATTATATATTAATTTTTATTATATTTTATATATTATATTATATACTAATTTTATTAATAAATTTTTATTATATATATTATATATTAATTCTATTAATATTTATTAATAAAATAAAATATTATATATATAGATTGAACCCTGGAAACTCTAAGGAAGGAAGAAAATGGAACATGGAGGAATCACTCTGGGCCTCGGTTTTCCACTGGGAAATGGGGCTGTTATGAGATTACCATATGAATAAGCATGTAGAAAATGCTGGAATGGGGGCTGGTTTTGTGTTCTGGTTTTGGTGACGCTTTGGGACATGGAGACCGGCTGCATAGCTGGCTCCCTGGCCTCCTGCTCCAATTCCAGTGCCCCACTTTCTTACTCTCTTACTCTCTTGGCCACCACAGCCCGGACATAGCAGGGGCAGGATAGATTTTTTCGTATGTGTGTCCAAAGCCTGATTTCTGCATTGGCAAAGCTATTGTGGTCATGTGATGAGGATCAGCTTGTGATTCACAAATGTATTTTGTATTTCTAGCTTGGATCCTAAAAACACTTCCCTCTTCCCTCCCACCTCCCTCTCCTCTGCCCACAACATGAAGGCTCCCACAGAGATGTCATGTGAAGGCTTCTCAGGCTGAGCCAAGGGAAGAGCCAGTGGCCAGCTCTGCCCTGTGACACACACAGCCTCCAGGAGTCACATGGTCTCCAGCTACCACCACCTGCCCTCTGTCCCCGGCCTGCTGCCCTCTCCCTGGCAGGCTTCCTGAGCTGATGCTTCCCTCCAGACTGCAGCGTAGCAGACAGTGAGACTGACGGACAGAGGGTACCGGGCCAACAGGCTTGGACAGTTCTGTTCCCAGCTGACCTTGGGGTGGGAATCCAACCGGGAAGCTCCTGGACACTACATGGTGTGCCCTGCAGGAGATGAGGTGCCTTACTGACCCGATCCAGAGGTAGACAGAGCTATTGGCAGCTGCTTCCCCACAACCAGCCCCAGCTCCACGAGCAGGGAGCCTGAGCCACAGGTGCTGAAATAAGGCAATGCAGGGAGCCAATGGCAGCATCCAGTGTCCCTCATGGAAAGGCTGGAAGCAGGACATTGCCAGGCCTTGGGGAGAGGGAAGAGGACAAATACAGGAGGAGTCATCTGTGTACATATTCACAAAAAAGAAAAACAAATCAGGGGTTCTCAATCAGGAGCTATTTTGCCACCCAGGGGACTTCTGGTAATGTTTGAAGACGTTGTTGGTTGTGGAAACTGGGGAAGTGCTACCAGAATCTAGTGAATAGAGGCTAAGGATGCTGTTGCTGAACAGCCTCTGATGCACAGAACAGCCCCCACCCCCAACAAAGAATAATCCAGCCTCAAATGATAGTGTTGCTGTTGAGAAACCCCGATCTAGAGAGAAAGCAGCTTTGCTAGGGAAGATTTGAGCAGGGCCCCATGAATAAACCCACCAGAGTGAGCTGCAGCTGTGAGTTCCAGGCTTGGAACCTTCCGTGCCTGTTTAGTGCCCTCAAATTTGAGCCCACACCCTTCGGCACACACACTAAGACTTCCTTCCATGATCAAGCCCTGGCTTACCCTTCAGCCTCATCTCCCACTGAGTTTTGGTCACACCAGACCATCAACATCCCAGATACTCCAAAGTCCTTGCCCTTGAGGAAGGAGATTCCATACCCTGTCTGGAATGCTCTCCTTCCACTTCTGTCTGACAGATACTCACTCCCCGCTCCCTGTTCTGCATCCAGCTGTGGCATATTTGAGAAGACTTCTTTCATTGCTATCCTGCATCTTCCTTGTTCCTGGGGTAGCACACAGCCTCTCTTTCATAGAACATCACACAAGACAGATGCTGGGATGGCTGACTTGTGTATCTGTCTCTCCCACCAGACTGTGGGTTCCCTCAACAGGGTGAACATGAAAAATAGAAGCCACCGGTTTCTCCTGATAGTGTATAGATGGGCAGATCTGGCCTCAATGGCAGAAGATACTTGGGGAACTGGAGAAAGTACAGAGGGTGATGTGAAATCAACTGGGTCATCAAAAGAAGACGGGTATACCACAATTTGTTCCTCCACCTGCTGCCCATGAACATTTGGAGGGTTTCTAGTTTTTGGCTATTACAAATAAAGTTGTCATGAACATTTGCATACAAATCTTTGTGTAGACATATGTTTTTATTTTTCTTTGGTTAAATACCTGGTAGTTGAATGGCTGGGTCATATGATCAATTTATGTTTAACTTTTTAAGAAACTACCAAACTGTTTTCCAAAATCATTGTACCATTTTACACTCCCACCAGCAGTGTACAAGAGTTCCGGTTCCTCTATATCTTCACCAGCACTAGGTTTGGTCAGTCTTTTTAATTCTAGCCATTTTAGTGGGTATGTAGTGGTATCTTACCATGATTTTAATTTGTATTTTCCTAGTGACTGAGGATGTTGAGCATCTTTTCCTGTGCTTATTTGCCATTCATATATTTTCATTGGTAAAACATATATTCAAAGACAGAGTTTTGAAAATTATGAACATGGTTTTTGGAATCCATCAGACCTAGTTTCACTTTCTGGCTTGGCCATTTACTGTGCAATTTAGGATAAGTGGCTTATCCTCGCTGAACTTCATCTTCCTCTTGTGTAAAATGAGGATAAAAGAACCCAGTAAGGTTAGAGTGAAGATCAAACACTAAATGCCTTTAAAGTACTTAACCCAAGGCCTAGCATATAAAACATAATAAACATTATTAATAATTATTACAACTTTCTCTCTTGGTCCAATTGGAATTATAACAAGCAAGACCTCTGGCGTACCTCAGAAACTAATCTCTGCAGGAATTAAATGGTGTTTTATTTCCAGTACAGTATATATACATAAATTTTTTTATCCTTAGGTATTGGAAGTATGGAATTTTGTACCAGTCTATTATGTCACAGCAAAAAGAGTCTTTAGAGATATCTAAACCAAGGCCATGCCTTAGCCGAGGTCCTCTAGTAATAAGAGCCTAAGGCAAGAATTACAATGCTGGGACTTTATTTGAGAGGTGCAAACCTAGGGTTCTCGGGGTGAGGAAAAAATTAGGAAGGAAGACAGGAAGATTTGGAGGTTATTGTGCAAGTTTCCACTACACAAAAAAATTGCCAAAGAGACACAGTAGGTCTCTTGACAGAAGTGCTTGCTCAGCGCCCAGAAATTCCCTGGAAGGCTTACAAAGAGAAAGCACACTTCCCTGAAACCCAAGGAGGGAAAAAGCAGAGGTTGCTTGTCTGACAGCTTCCCTCCCATGATCAAGATTGACTTCATGGAGAACAATATCCCCTCCACTTCTGGGGCGTGTTGTCCAGCACCATCGTGGCCATTCAGGGACACACATCCCTTAGATGTTCTGGCATTTCACCTAAGCCCAGAAGTCAATGGGCAGCTTCGTGCCAGTGGGAACCAGCCAAGGCAGAAGAAGAAAGTGCACCAGAGTTACATCCTGTCTTAGTCTGGGAACGCCTAGAAGCAGATCCTGAGTCAAAAATTTGAATGCAAGAGGCTTTGCGGAGGAAGAGACTCCAGGAAGCACTGGTAGAGGAAACAGAGAAGATAGGGAAAGCTGAGAGCGTGGGGGTGCCAATGTACTGTTGTGGGCGCAACCCTATTGGAGACCTCGGGGAATCAGTAAGAAACCCATTTTAGGATTTTCCCACATCGACTTCTACCTCCCCTCCCCCAACAGAAAGGAGGGCCAGTCTCTGGGAGTAGGGCTCTTTTGGCATATCAGGTACCACATCTGCCACATCACGGGCCAGGAAATTTTTTCTTAATTGGCCAGGATTTTTTTAGATTTGTTGGCTGCATGGTTTCTGTTGCAACTAGTCAACTTTGCCCTTGCAGCTCAGCCACAGGCGATACATAAACAAATGAGCAGGGCTGTGTCCCAATACAACGTTAGTCACAAGAACAGGCAGCCAGTTGGCAGGCATAGTTTTCAGATCCCTGTGCTACAAGTATGATGCATCCCATTTTGCATGGAAAAACTGAGGCCTAGTAGAGAAAGGTAACTGATCATGTAGCCAGCCAGAGGCACATCTGCTGACTTTCTGTTCAATATTTTCTCTACTGTGCCTTGCTACCTCTCTACTGAGGCCTTTGTGTGTGTGTTTAAAGAACTGGCAAACAGAATTCTCCCAGAAAGTATGTGTGTAACCCATATTTTTTAAATGGTGGTGGTTTGTTTCCTCTTGGTGGCTAGAGAGGCTCCAGGGCCTAAAGTTTTGCAGGCTCCAAGAATGGCTCCAGGCAGCTATCACCCTGAGCATCACTGAGTGGGGCTGCTTTGGAAGCCTCCTCCGTGCCAGCCTCTTCCACCAGCCTCTGCCTCTGCTGCCTTGGCAGAGTGTCTCCAGCAGTGGTCACAAAGCGCGGAGTGAAAAAGCAGTTAGAGCATTGGATCCTGTAAAGATCTAAAAATATCCAGGAATGTGTGCACATATGTGGCCCTTCTGTGATCAAAACATCTGGGAAGAAGATCAAATGTTCCTGCTTTAATTTGCCTAAAATTCTGCGAGGACTTGGAAAGGGAAAGATGTTGAAAGTCATTGACTTTAAGGGGGTGAGGTGGAGGGAGGGAAGGACGTCACAAGGTTTTGTATTTTTAAGGCAAAGTAAGTTATGTGTATGCAGAATCCTCCCCTGGGGTGAGTCCTGGACCTTGATTTCTTTGGGATTCTGGGGATTGTTTCTCATAACGGGGGCGGAAAGTTCATTGGCTACAGACTTGAATTCCTGATTTGACTGCATTTGTTTAAAGGAAGATCAAAATGCCAAGACCCTCAATCAAATATTAGGAGCCGTGATACCGTAACAAATCACTAAATGTCAAATTTGAAGAAGGCCTGGTGTAAGTCAGGCATTTTTCAGATGCAGAAATCAAGACCCAAAGGGAGAGCTTTCCTGGGTATCCCTCCTGACTCTCAGACCACTGGTGCATTGCAAAGAAGAGTTGGAGCAAAGTTTCAATCCCGGTTCTGCCACTTCTAAGCCATCTGACCTCATCTGTACACGGATGATCCTGAATAGTTTTGTCCGTAAGAAGCCAGGTTGGAAACCTCTGGATCTCGTGTAGCTGCTTGCTGTGGCCCTGTAGCAGGGTGACCAAAGGCAGGAAGATGCCCACTGTCTTCATTACTTTTCATGGTTCCAAATCCTAATCAAGTGGCCTAGTCATTTGGGCTGACTGATGTCAATCTAGAATTCCATTTGGTCCCTGGCTTGAATCTTTGGCCAGAAAGTGGTTAACTGGCCTCTAGAGTACCCTTTCTTCAAGCTACACCCTAACTCTGGGCCAGAGAAGGCAAGCCACTCCCTCAAGCTTAGGCTGCAACGAAGGCAACCGCCCATGCGTCCACCTGTGACACTCTTGCCCATGCACCCGCCTGTGCCACTCTTCAGTCCCACTGGCCTTTGGAGGCCAAATAGTGGCTGCATGGGAGATGAGACGAAATCCCGGACTGGGATTCCCAAAAGAGATTATGCACGAGGAGGAAGATCTAAGTAGCGCCTCGTACTCAGGCACCAGAACTTCTCAACCTGCTTCCATCAGGGAGAACAGTAATCCAAGCAAGACCTTGACTTGATCTCCACCAGCGGCGGTGCCTAGTGCACCCTCTGGAGGCCAACCTTTCTGTTCCTCTCCAGTTATTCCAATGGGCTCAAAGACCAGGCCCACCAGGGGCACAGCTGTCACTCTCAAGTGACAAAATCATGAATTACCAGGATAGCCCTAGTAGTATCTTGGCAACACTGTTTCTTAGTCCTTTCCGCTGTTGCCACTCGGTCCCACATGGGATCATCGAGATGGGAGGTCCACACACCCAAGGTCTTTATGAATGTCTCTTTCATGCTGCTGTACACTGTCTACACTTAGCTAAAAAGTCACGTTCTCTCATATTAACCATGTGGCTAACAAGCCAAAGACTACATAATGAACATCCAAGAGCAATGGACTATGATTGTAACCGCAACACCCCAATTTGCCACCACCCTATTAAGTTATCATTGCCTATCCTCTCCTATTTTTATCAGTCCACAGAAACATTAAATATACCTCCTTTGCCACAGAGAGAAAAATCTCAAAGTATGTAAAATCTCTCAATAATTATCCCTTGTTTCTTTTTATTTCACTTGGTCCCAGCTGTAAGAGCTGTAGGAGCCTAGATGGAAGCTGGGTCTCTTCCTCAGCAGCTGAAGACAGACTGGAACCATCCTCTGTTGACCTGCCAAGTTGGGTCCATCTAATGCTCACTCTCTCACGTGTCCTGCTTTCCCAAAGTTCCAGAGAGTCAAGAAGACAAACTGTTGTGCCAGGACTCACTTGCAGCATATGGAAAACAAACTAATCTCCAAGCTGAACGCCAACCACATATGCCCGCTTCCAGGAGATAATGAGCTGGGATTAAATAAGATTAAGACTCCTCCATACAGCCCATCTCTGGGGATTGACAGCATCCAAATGGCAGGGATAGGCTTCAATTATCTCCATTTCTAGGGCTATATTGTTTTACATATTGGTTGGTCACATGTTATAAGTGTTTTTTTAAAAGCACCCCTGGGTTTTTTTCCTTAATTTGGGAAGTAGGGAAATGGAATCAGAGAGATACTTGGCCTGCTCCTAGTCTAGATATCAGGCTAGAGGGAAAAAGTGAAGTCACATCGATATGGAGATATGCTTGTGATTTCTACATTCTGTAAGTATGGGACTGATACCAGGTGCTTCTTAGAGATAGTGTTGACTAACGTGGCCTTACTCCCACATTTGCTCAGGAAAGTCCCAGTCTGTTGTCCTGACTTCCTGTCTGGTTTAGCATTCATCCAGGATATATGTTATTTTTACTTCTAAGGGGGTTACTTCCTCTGCCATGCACACTGTAGGCACCTGTCTGGTGAGCTTGTTTGTATAAAGTATCTGAGCATATTTCCAGATGGAAGTTAGAACAGGTGAGACTATGTGACTAATTAACATGGAAACCATGAGGAAAATGCTGAGCTTCCCATTCATTGGCTTCACATCTAGACATAAGAGAAGAGGAAAAGATTAAAGTCCAAATGAAGAATTGAGCAAGAGTTTTCTGATTCTCTTGATTTTTCTGTACCAAGGATAACACCCACATCCCTGAGTTAAAGAGAGAAGGTCAAATTATGAGGGTGTGTTGGCTGCAGGCTCCAACCTCTGGAGAGGAAAGCTAAAACACCTTTTTAAACAATCTGCTCATAAGCAGGAATTTTCTGACATGGGTGATGAGCACTGCTCTACTGGGGTGCTAAGATAATAGTGGCAAATGGATTTCAACCACTCTCCAATTCCAATTATCTAATACAGATGCTTAGAGCACCATGTTGAGAAAGAATCTAGGTTTGGCAAGAATGAGCGCCCTCATTGATTTGGGATGTTGGCTGTGGTTCCGGAGCAGAAAGCATCTGCACACATCTCAGTAACTTACCATTTCTGTGCTAACAAAAAGAATTTCAGTGGATGGAACACAAAACTTTAAAAACTATTCCTTCTACATGGCATACCCTACTGCATGCTTTTTCCTTTTGAGACTGATTATGTCTGTAACTGTAGTTGGCTAACAAGGGCCTAGGGCAATATTCTAGCTTATAAAGCCCCACTCTTCCACCATAATTTTCTAAGCGAGAGGGTAAGGTAGGAGATTTAAGCCTGCTCTACCAGATCTCAGGATAATGCTTTCTTTCCCTTTTATGCTCTTTTCCTTGGAAGTGTCCTTCCTTAATTCTGCTCATGGAGATGATAGCTCCTACAATGAGCTAGGATGACTTTTAGTGATGGACTTGATTAATCTAGGGGCACAAATTTGGACGCTACAGTTTGGATATAGTCTAGCCTATCTCACCAGGGTGAGAAGATTTGGTGCCAAAGCTTTCTCTGTAGTAACATTTTCCCTCTGACTGGCTTTGCTGATCTGTGCCCTGCTCATGGACATAGCAGGACTGGTGCCAGACAAGGTAGGAAGCTGATGGACTTGTGGATTTGAGATCTCAGCAAAACATCTTGTCATTTCAGCACAACAACCAATAATATATATTTTCCTGCAGCTGTGAGGATTAAAGACAATGTATAGAAAGTGCCTAGGACTCAGGCTACTGTTATATAGTTAGCTATTACTATTATCATCACAATAACAACCAATGTCACTCAATGACCAAATCTTTCACCATCTGGTTTGATTTTTGGCCAAAGTAATACATACTGTGGTGACTACAAGGTAATTCTCTTGAGAAAATAGCTGGACAACAGCAGGCAGTGCAAATCTCCTCTAAAGACCCATTAGTAAGAAATTCAGTACAAATTCCATCCTATATTTCATTGCTCAAATGAAGTGTTGAACATAGTGGGAAGTTTGATGTCAGCTACTCTGCTTCCGAGGGTTTGTACCTTGAGAGATTTTCATAATGTCTTTGTTAGAAAAAATGCTGGAGGCCCAAGGCGAGCTTCCCCAGATCATGCTTGCTCATTGGTGGGCTGGGTGTGAGATGTGCACACACTCCAGATGTGGTGCACCAAGCCATTGGGAAACCTTAAGGCCCTTCAGCAAGCTGGCTCCAGGATAACTAGAAGCCAGGTGGAGGGTCTGTATACTGGGTCTTTCCATGAACATGTTCATCATGCCATTGCTATGGGACAGCATGGATGGAACAACTCTTAGGAGAGAACTGGTTTATATTATTTAAAATAACTATAAAGATAGAATTTGTAGATTTTGGTTAAGTTATAAGGTTTATATGTTGCCTATTCATAGGGAAGAGAAAAGGCTCCACAAAGGAGTATGTGCACTTTTAAGATAGGCCAATAAAGATGCTGAAGGCCCTGCTCTCCAAAGAAAACTGGTGAATAAGAAAGCTGGAAGCGCTGGGCAGGCCCTGGTTGTATAAACAAATGTTGGACCAAAGATGCTAAAGGGCCCCTGCTTTTACAAGGAGAAGAGGAACTAAGAAACAGAAGGCCCAAAGGGACCAATGATGCATCTGGTAGTCGAGGAAGGAGGCTGAGAACGGACAATGTGAGCCCAAATGTGCACTCTGTGGGTTCAAGGATAATCTATGTGAGCCCAAGGGTATACGGTGTCAATGTCTGCTGTCTGAGAGGTCCTAAGTTTGAGAGGTGATATAAAAATGGGATTTGGGGCTGTGCCCAGTGGCTCACATCTGTAATCCCAGCATTTTGAGAGGCCAAAGCAGGTGGATCACTTGAGGCTAGGAGCTCGAGACCAACCTGGCCAAGGTGGCAAAACCCTGTGTCTACTAAAAATACAAAAATTAGCCTGGTGTGGTAGCACATGCCTATAATCCCAGCTACTCAGGAGGCTGAGGCACAAGAATCACTTGAATCCAGGAGGCAGAGGTTGCAGTGAGCCAAGATCTCACCACTGCACTCCAGCCTGGGAAACAGAAAGAAAAAGGATTTGGGGCAGGGGAGCCAGGTATACTCTAAATTCTGCCTAGGTCCAACCACTTTCTTTCTCATGAGGCACCCAAGGGAAATACAAAGGCTCAAAAGTACCAAAATAAGACATTATTAGCTGAGGCTTTAACACTAAGATCTATTATAGAATTCCAATAAACTAGATTAAAGCACGTTGAGGGCTTCCTTTTCTTAATCAGAACAAGTTGTATGAATAGTTAATGTTCCACTGTATCCAGGAAATCATCCCATCTGGGGCAGAAGTGCCCGGGGCTACTGGTGTCTGTGTGTGTCTTGGCTGTCCCTCTCCCATGATCCTTCCCACTCTGGCTTCACCCAGCATCCAGTCCTCTCATTTGCTAACGAGGGTCCAAGGATGTCTCAGAAACCACAAGACTATAAGGAAGAAACTGAAGGAAGGAAGGTTTTAGTGCAGCTGAGGAAGGACTTTCTAATGGCCAGATCTCCAGGATGGAAGAGCTGCCTCTGAAGATCATGAGCTCTCTGTCTCTGGCAGGACAACTTTGGGTAGAAATGCTGTAGAAGGTTTACAGCCTCAAAAGAGAATAGACCTATTAGATCCTTTTCCATCTTAAAAAGCTATGATTCTTAGTCTTTCACCACTCCCGGCTTCAGTTTCCTGATCTTTACAATGACCCCTGAAACACTTTTCTGCTCTGTGGTAATGATAGACCCTTAATAATGTTGCCACGTTTCTGGTGCATCATAGGTGAAGAGGACTAGAATGAATAAAATAATGAATAAACACATGTATTATTTGTACTGGTGCTTTACTTTAAGGAAAACCACTGGATTAACTGGTGAGGGGAAATTGCAGGAGAGAGTGAAGTGGTAGCTCTGTATTGCCAATATTGCAGAAAATATGCATATATCTTTCATTCTGCCTAATGTTTTATCAGTTCATGCTTTTCCCTTCAGAAATTGTGTGCCTGCACGTAGTATATAATCCAGTTTCCCAACCAGCTTTAGGAGATGCCAAATATTTAATGACACCCCACCTAGAAACAATAAATACATTTGAGTCAGTCTTAGACTCCTGGGGAAAGGGATGCTGAAAATTTGATGAAAGGGATTAATAAATTATAACCAGGCTATTAAGACGTGAATCACTAAAGGCTCCTGACACTCTTTTCCTCTCTCTAATTAGAATTAGGAAACAAATAAACAGAGTCACCTCCTGGTACTCAGAATTCTGCCCCCACCTTTCTGAGGCCACTTTGTTGGTCTAGTTCATAGACTTTCATTTAGATATTAAGACGGCCTTTACTGATCAGCAATAAGGTTCTGAAAATCAATTCAGAGGCAGTGCATTGGCTCTCTAAGCCAGATGCTATGACCGTATTGATGAGATGCCATTCACACAGCTGGGGAAGGCGAAAGTCCAATTTGTGAGCCATAGGGTATCTTCCCAATCAAAGTGCTCCTGCTGATGGATTTCAGGGCCTGCTTTAAGCTATCACAGACCCAAGCTTCATGGAAGGAAGCATAGCGATTGTCTCCTCCCATCTCTTTATTCGTAGGCAGAAACTGAGGCCACAGGAGAGGAAGAAAGTTGCCCAAAGTCATGCAACCTTTCATAACTAAACACACAAGAGCCTGGATCTCCTGACCCCTGGACCACTATTATTTCTACACCTATTATGAGGGCCCAAATTCAACAGCTTTGTATTTTACTGTTCAATCATTAGATTAATGCTTTATAATACAGACATCAGAGCCAACTACTGGGAGACAATTCCATCACCTCTTTGTAGGGGAAGCTTGGTGGCTCTTCCCCTTGAATACAAGATGTAGACTTCTGATGTCATACTCATTCAGTTTGGGTGCAGAAACTGACTCTCTCATTCATCTTTATATCCCAGAGCCTGGAACAATGCCAGTATTGAGGAGTCTTGGGGTAGAGGGAGCAGGGATTATTTAAATGAATGAATCATGAGAATTTATCTAAGTTCAGAACTTTTTTTTTCAGTGCATAGTGACTCAAAGCAAATAATGGAAAAATGCATTTTCCTCCAAATAATTCCCAAGTTCTGTTTCAACTTGATCTTCAACAAACATTTGTTTGGGTTTACTACCTGCTAGGAACTAGATAGAAGGAAATAAAACACAGCCCCTATCCTCAGAAGCTCATGATCTAGTAAGAGAGACAGATGTCCCAGTGGTTACAATCCAGGGTGAGGGTATGCATGTTAGAGGTATATCAGAAGAGGGACATGCAGACCAGAGGCAGGGGCACAGGTGACAGCTGAGCTGAATGTTGAAGTCAATTGGGGAAATGATGAGGAAAGGGGTTTTAGGCAGAGGGAACAACATGTACTAAACACTAACATGAGAAAGCTTGAGAAAGCTTGCCCAAGGATGTAGGAAGAATGCAACCAACAAATTTTAACATGTTGTACAAATTAAATTTAAAATTGTTTGCCTCTCTGTTTGCTTTTCCAGAAGAGGTCATTGGTGACTAGTGAAAGAAGCACTGAACTTGGAATAGGGATAACTTGAAAAAAATAATGATTCCATTTATTGTTGCTAAGCTTATACTGTATATTCCAGGCTCTTTACTAACAGTCACTGCATGATGGGAGAACTTTTACCTCGCTCCAGTCTGCAGATGGGGAAGCTGATGTTCAGTGAGTACTAGCCTGTACCAACATAATTGTTTTACTTCTCAGTCTTCTTAGCTGAGACCCAGGGATGTGGCATAATTGGATGGCCACCTTAGACACAAGTATAAAGCCACATTATCCTCTCTAATGGCAGGGAGTTTCCTGCTGCCATTAAAAAGCAGCAATCCCTCCCTCTTCCCTGAACTACCCTCATGATGATTCCTGCCAGAGCACCCAGGAATATCCCAGAACATTCTAAGACATTCATGGGAGAACACTGTCCCACCCACTCCCCTGCTCAGGCACCTCAGGCACCTTTCAGCAAACTTTCCTCATGGGACTGGAAGCGTGCCCCCTCGGGCGTGTGAGTGTGTGTGGCGGGGGGCGGGCAGTCTCTTCCATTTTCCCAAGAATGTTCTCCCATCATCCCATCCACTCCTCTCTTCCTCATATACTTCCATATATTCTGAGCCACACCTGCCCCCATAGGTCAACAATTACCCGGTAACCTTAAAGTCCACGCCGGGCTCAGTGGCTCATGCCTGTAATCCCAGCACTTTGGGAGTTCGAGGTGGGTGGATCACCTGAGGTCGGGAGTTCAAGACCAGCCTGAGGCAGGAGAATCACTTGAACCC
This sequence comes from Pan paniscus, assembly GCF_029289425.2. Lineage (NCBI taxonomy): Eukaryota > Metazoa > Chordata > Mammalia > Primates > Hominidae > Pan > Pan paniscus. The sequence continues at coordinate 40,113,167 of NC_073260.2, forward strand.
GGGAGGTGGAGGTTGCAGTGAGCCGAGACTGTGCCATTGCACTCCAGCCTGGGCAACAAGAGTGAAACTCCATCTCAAAAGAAAAAAAAAAAAAGGTCCAGCAACATCACCTTTTCTGAAGTTGCTCCTTTTCTATGTTAAACACAGAATCACTCTCTGTTCTGGGCTTTCCATGCCCCTGGGGGCTTCCCTGACATTTGTCATAGCTCAGTTTACTCTGCATCCCACAAAAGACTGAGACTCATGGAAGGTAAGGATGCTTCCCAATTATCTCGGTGTCCTCAACACCATTTGGGTAAATGGTCAGCCTCCCAGCTGTAAATGTTCTGAATTCCAGAGCAGATTCAAGCCCTGACCCTGCCACTTCCTGGTGCTGGGCACCGCCTATGTTAAAGACTGATGAAAAATGGGGACCTTGCCTCAACAGGTCTCATGCAGGCCCATGTGAGGCAAGAGGGTGCACCTTGATCTACTTCTTGCTCAAATAAGCTTCTAGTGGTCCCATGGGCCACCTTCATCTCCACCCATGCACAAGTGAGCAGGTGTTAATGGCATGTGATCAGGTGTTCCTGATCAGCCCACCACCCCTCCTATCCAGATACATCTTCACTGCAATCTGCAGAAAGTGCTTGTCATTTCTAGGGAGTGGATAGCACCCTTCCCTATTTTCTGGCACATTTATTTTTTTCTCTCTTATTATATTCCTTTGGCCATTTTGATGAGATTTTGTATGCATGAAAATACAGTAAAATGCTTATGTTCAGATTTCTGTCTTAGACTCCATTAAAGTTTTTAAGTAGGTTGATTTCTTTTAAGAAGCACTTCTGACTGAGGAATGCTCCAATACTCTGACTATTTTTTTTCTTTTTTGAGACAGAGTGGCACTCTGTCACCCAGGTTGGAGTGTAGTGATGCAATCACAGCTCACTGCAGCCTTGACCTCCTGGGCTCAAGTGGTCCTCCCACCTCAGCCTCTCAAGTTGCTGGGACTACAGCATGTAGCATCTCGCCTAGCTCATGTCTTTTTTACAGAGACGGGGTTTTGCCACATTGCCCAGGTTGGTCCAGACCTCCTGGGCTCAAGTAATCCTCCTGCCTTGGTCTCCCAAAGTGTTGGGATTACAGGCGTGAGCCACTGAGCCCGGCCTCATATTCTGACTCTTGATGCTAATTGGCTCGTTCTCTAAGCATTGGAGTTTTTTTGCTTGTTTGCTTTTTTATTGAGATGGAGTTTTGCTCTTGCTGCCCAGGCTGGAGTGCAGTGGCGCGATCTCGGCTCACTGCAACCTCCATCTCCCAGGTTCAAATGATTCTCCTGCCTCAGCCTCCTGAGTAGCTGGGATTACAGATGTCTACCACCACACCCAGCTAATTTTTTTGTATTTTTAGTAGAGATGGGGTTTCACCATGTTGGCCAGGCTGGTCACGAACTCCTGACCTCAGGTGATCCACCCGCCTCAGCTTCCTAAAGTGCTGGGATTACAGGTATAAGCCAGCACGCCCTGCCTAAGAATTGGGTTTGAATCCCAGCTCCTCCAGTTGCTAGCTGTGTGATCTTGAACCAATTATTTAGCCTCTTTGAGTCAGTTTTCTCATCTGTAAAATGGAAATAATGCCACCTTTTTCACAGAGGGGTTATATACTTAACAAATAACCACAAATTGCTCATAAGAGGTACTCAATTAATCATTGCCCCTCTGTGTTTAGAAGAGGTATAATGTGTTTGCTACATACATCTTTCCTTCTAGATTACCTTTCTAATCCTCTGCAGAGGAAAAGCATGGTCCAAACCCTATATTCCTCAGAAATATATTGAGTAAACTAATAATTCAAAGTGTCTATTGGATTGGAAACTGATTTTTTTAACTTAGTAAGATCAGTTTCACTGAAAAGTTTGGGCAACGAGTTGTGATGTGAACCTGCCACAGCTCACATCCGCCTTCTATTCTCTACACTGGTTTTTCCATATCAAATCTCCAAATTCAAATATTCGCAGTTTCCAAGCAAAAATATAAGGCAGAGCTCACACCTCCCAAGTCTCAGCCACCACCGGGCCCAAGACGATCATTGAGAATGTTAATTGAATGCTGTAATTATAGTGAATGTGTAATAGGCATTTTGCACTGATGTTGTACACTGCCAAGAAAATATTTACTTGGCTAACTCAAGTCCACAACCAAGTCTGTTTTTTTTCACAACCGAAATAATGTTTTCATTTGGCACCACTAGATGACACACCAGTGTGAAGCATCCTGGATGTTTCAGACATACTCAAGATGTTCCTTATGCTGTGCCCCCTCGTAAGTCATCTGCCTCTTTTCTTCGCAGGACCTATACCTAACCCCGTGTGGGTTCTTCTGTGTTTCTTATTGGCTTTGGATGCCATTAGCTGTTTATTGAAGATTCATGTGGAGATGAGCAGAAGTGAGCTGGAAGAGTCTGAAACTTTGGGTTAGGTTTCTTGTCTCTGACCCTGTTTCATCAAAGCCATTATTTCCTTTACACTGGATGCTTATTTTCCTGCAATGTTTGGTCCATGGTGTTCACAGCAAGTCCTTTTAAATTACAGGCTCACTGGCAAATAGCAAATTCTGCTTCCCAAGCCTTGATCACCCATCTCGACTCTAGCCATTGCCCTTGACCAGGAGTTGATCTCGGAAAATGGAAATGGTGGATTTCACCTTTAGCTCCAACTTCCCAGATGTTCTCTAGGACGCGTTGGTCCTCCACAGGGACATTCCTATCTATCCAGTGGCCCATCCAGCCTTAGAGCGGGTCATTCTAATCAAAGGCTCCTTTCGGGATGGAAGCACTCACATTTAGAGAAATCTTCCCTCCTCAAGCCCTGAGGTGATCCCTATTCCTCTCTCATTTTTCTCCAGATTTCACGGTGTGGTTCATAGTTTGTGGTTTGGGGCTGTGGCCTTTTCCTTGTTCCACTAAATAGGAAGAGTTTTCTTTCCCTCTGTTTTATTCATGTTTGTTTTCAGTGTGTTTCTAAGGAGAGACAAGAATTACAAATGCCTTTATGCTGCCATCTTTAGCCAGAAGTTTCAAAAGCCTTTTGAAACCCAAATCCTTTCATTTATGTATTATCCTTCTGTATTGTGTATGCTTCTATAAATTTCTTCAAGGCCTGCTATGAAATAAGGTGAGGGTATCTGTATATACATTTTTAAATGTCATGTTCTTCCACTTGCCCCTCTCCACACTTTGATTTCTGTTTATCTCTTTGGAGGTCTCCTCATCTTTAATTTTCTTTTTTGTCATTTCTTTCATCCGATCTGGAAACCCTTCTATCCCCTAAAAGTGCTCAAAGAGATACTCTCTGGGGACCCCTTCTCCTCCTCTAGCCAGAATACACTTGCCAGATGTGTGTTAGTTCTCTCCCTTGGCAGCCAAATTGTATAGGTTCCTATAGAAGTTCCCTCATTGTCCATGTGTCCTGAATCTCTAAACCAAGCTTGTCTAGTCCACAGCCTACAGGCCACATGCAGGCTAGGATGACTTTTTTTCTTTTCTTTTCTTTTCTTTTTTTTTTTTTGAGACAGAGTCTCTCTCAGTCGCCCAGGCTGAAGTGCAAGTGGCGCGATCTCCGCTCACAGCAAGCTCCGCCTCCCGGGTTCACGCCATTCTCCTGCCTCAGCCTCCCGAGTAGCTGGGACTACAGGCGCCCGCCACTACGCCCGGATAATTTTTTTTTGTATTTTTAGTAGAGATGGGGTTTCACCGTATTAGCCAGGATGGTCTCGATCTCCTGACCTCGTGATCCGCCTGTCTCAGCCTCCCAAAGTGCTGGGATTACAGGCGTCAGCCACCGCGCCCGGCCCCTAGGATGACTTTGAATACGGCCCAGCACACATTTGTAAACGTTCTTAAAACATTATGAGATTTTCCTGCAATGTATTTGTTTTAAGCTCATCAGCTATCGTTAGTGCTAGTGTATTTTATGTGTGGCCCAAGACAATTCCTCATCCATTGTGGTCCAGGAAAGCCAAAAGATTGAACACCCCTGCTCTAAACAAAACAGCAGTGTGGTGTGGCTCTCCCAAAACCCTCTCGACTGCTGCTGTGGAAACTGCTGCTTTCTGGCCTTGATTGAAAGGGCTTCTGGGAGAGCTATTTTAGGCAGCCCATACTGTGTCCCTTGTCTGAAGACCTGCTGTATATTATTGAGATGAGCCCCCAGATAGCTGAAGAGCCCCCTCATTCCTCCCACCACATCCCCGCTGGGGCCGCTGAGCAGTAGAAGCATGGCAGAAGCAACATCCTGCTCACCAGCGTTCCCACCTGCTTCCTGCACCTGTTTTCTTGGGTTCCTGATCCAAGGGGAAAGGAAAGATGATTCAACCTTGCGTGTATGTTTATCCTGCTGGTGGAATGTCATTAAATATGGAAAATCATGCAAGTAGAGTTCCAAAGAAATGGATCACTGGGTTGATGATCCCCTGGACTCATTGTGTTCGTGGCTGAGAAATCTGGTTTCGCAAAAAAAGATACTTTGGGCCAGGCGCGGTGGCTCACGCCTGTAATCCTAGCACTTTGGGAGGCCAAGGTGGGTGGATCATGAAGTCAGGAGATCGAAACCATCCTGGCCAACATAGTGAAATCCCGTCTCTACTAAAATTACAAAAATTAGCCGGGCATGGTGACACCTGCCTGTAACCCCAGCTACTCAGGAAGCCGAGGCAGGAGAATCACTTGAACCAGGGAGTTGGAGGTTGCAATGAGCGAGATCGTGCCACTGCACTCCAACCTGGTGACAGAGCGAGACTCCATCTCTAACAAACAAACAAACAAACAACAACAACAAAAAGATACTTTCAGGACCCTGAGGAATATGAGGGAGGATAGTCATGACCTGTTGCTGATGTAAACAAAACAGGAGGTATAAGAGCATGGGATTTACTGGCAATAGCTTCTACGAAGCTCCTATTCACAAAATCCTTGAGAGGTACATTTTATACCTTATCTCATTCAGTCTTTCCAATAATCCCACAAGCAATTACCCCCATTTTATGCACAAAGATATTAAGGATTCTTATAGAGAGAGGAAAAGACCAGAAGAGTATTTGATTACACTGTTTGGTGATTACGTGTTAAAAACAAAAATGTTTTAATATTTTACTTCGAATAGGTCTTCCATGAAGCTGCAAATCGAGAGGTGAGGCTGACCCTGAGCTTCATGTCTTTGAGCAATTTGAAGTTAGGAAACACTCTCTCCTGCAGTGCTTTTGAATATGGGAGTAAAACCTGCCTCTCTCCCAGGCCCACAGGCCTTCTTCCTAGGGTGAGCCCTTAGCATGGGCAGGTCAGCTACACAGGTTAAGATAGCCAAAGGCATCACCACGGCTCCAGGTCTATCACTGGGTGTGTGAATATGACTGAATAGTACTTCCCAATTATATCAAAGATCACAAGACTTTTGAACTAGAAAGGCTGTTAGAGATTCTAACCCCTGCATTTTAAAGAGATTGCAACTAAGGCCTAAGCTGGTAAAGTACTTTACTCTGTTTATGTTTTTTAACTGTGTAAGGACAAAAAGTCAGTATCATAACAAAATAAATCTCCTCCTTCATGTTTTCATAACCTTCTCTAATATTAAAAAGGAAAAAGAGAAAATAGTCTGTAAATGCAGCTCCAAGACAGATGCCTGCAGTCTGCAGGGAGGAGGAGGAAGAGGGAGTGTACTGAGGCGTGAGGCTGAGAGGAAGGCGAAGAGAGAGCACTGACGAGAGAAAGGGCCAGGGAGAAGCAGAGATGACCTTGGCAGTCCAAAGAGCTCCATATTCCAAGGATGCAAGGAAGACCTCCTTCATTTATTTTGCAAACTAAATTAGAAATGTTTCCTGGTCCCATCCACCAAAGGCAGAGGAGAGCACTATCTTACTCTCATGACTCCCTCCCCTCCCCCAGATCGTACAAAAACCTCAAGGGCTTACACATTTTGAAAATGTTGTTAGGCAGGAAAAGCCCCCTACAGCTCTCAGCTGGAGTGACCATGACTGTCCCTACTCCTGCACGGACACTGAAGTTAGTCCCCCGCCATGCATCCAGTGCCCCAACCATTGATCCAGGGACCTCACTGCCCATCCAGTGCCCCCGACACCCATTCAGTGCCCCCTCCATTTAATCAGCATCCCCCACTATGCAGTGCCCCTACCATCCATCCAGTGGTTCCCACCATCCATCCAGTGACCCTTGCCATTCATCTAGTACTCCTCACCTTCCATCCATCCCCCCCGTTCATCCATCTAGTGTTCTCACCATCTATCCAGTGCCCCAACCTTCCATCCAGTGACTCCCCATCCACCCACTGTCCCCACCATCCATCCAGTGACTCCGCTGTCCATACAATACCCCCCATACCCATTCAGTGCCCCCTTCGTTTATCCAGTATCCCCCATTATATAGTGCCCTGCTATCTACCCAGTGACTCCCACCATTCACCAAGTGCCCCTCACCTTCCATCCAGTGATCCCACCATCCATCCAGTAACCCCCATTGTTCATCTAGTGCTCTCACCATCCTTCCGGTGTTCTCACCATCCATCTAGTAACCTCACCATCCATCCAGTGACCCCACCATCCATCCAGTGACTTCACCATCCATTCAGTGACCCCACCATCCGTCCAGTGACTTCATCATCCATCCAGTGACCCCACCATCCATCCAGTGACCTCACCATCCATCCAGTGACCCCACCATCCATCCAGTGACCCCACCATCCATCCAGTGACTTCACCATCCACCCAGTGACCCCACCTTCCATCCAGTGACCCCATCGTCCATCCAGTGATCCCACCGTCCATCCAGTGACCCCACCATCCATCCAGTGCCCCCCACATTTATCCAGTGACTTCACCATCCACCCAGTGACCCCACCTTCCATCCAGTGACCCCATCGTCCATCCAGTGATCCCACCGTCCATCCAGTGACCCCACCATCCATCCAGTGCCCCCCACATTTATCCAGTGCCCCCTCCATCTGTCTAGTATCCCCCACTGTGCAGTGCCCCTATCACCCATCCAGTGCCCCCAAAATCCATCCAGTGCCCCTTCTATCTACTAGTATACCCCACTATGCAGTGTCCCCACCATCCATCCAGAGTCTCTACCATCTATCCAGTGCCAGCATGATCCATACCATGCATCCCACCAGCTGTCTAGTGCTGCTACTATTTCCTGCAGAAGAGTCTTGCTTGCCCAGTGTCTAAAAGCCAAAACTGGCCTTTAAGGAAAGGTCATAACTTTTAGTACCCAGTCTTTTCATGTACTCTCATGCCCTATAGCCCCAAAGATGCAATGCCACAGCTGGTTCAGTCATCTACCCATTGTGAAATCTGCAATCACCTCCTCTTGAATCTACTGGGGGTCAGACTACTTACCTCTTCAACCCCACTAAACTTTGGGATGGCCTGCTTTTCTCCCACAGGTGTGCTTGTGAATCTATCAGAGAAAGCTCAGACCTCAGAAACACAAAGCCCAGCCCAGGTGAAATAGTTTTCTTTATTTACTTTTTTTTTAACAAGGCGTTTTTTAGGCACCTGGTAGATGCCAGGCATTATTGGTATGCTATTCAATCCTCACCACAATGTTTTGCTGTTCTTAGAAGATCTAAGCCTCAGCAATGTATCCAAGTTCACTCGGCTAGAGCTGAGATTCAAGTTCAAATAGAAATCCCCAATGCCTGGGGTTTGAAGCAGCACATTCTGCCTTCACTCTTGCTAAATTTTGTGAACCACAGAATCATAGAGTTGATAAGGTAGGCTCCATCTAGACCAGTTCCCCTGCAGGTATAGCATTGCTGATATATAGTCCCCCTAAATATAGTGGAGAATTGGGCACTCTCATCATTTGAGGAGCTTCTACAGCATCGACTGAAATCTACCTTCCTTCAGTTTCTGCTGCATGTCCTTGCTTAGGGCCACATACAACCAACCCAATCCCTTCTTCCTCTAATAGCACTTCAAGGTTTGAATGGAAGCCCTCTGTCTTCCTTCTATGTCTTTTGCAGCCTAATCATCTCTAGTTTCTCCTGTCTTTTTATCATCCATGGCTGGTTTCACTCTCTGCCTTTCAATTCTTGTGTGAAGCTGGGTCATCAGGGAATTTTCAAAGAAGTATCAACTACTGTCAGTGACATCACTGGGCATTTGTGTTGAATAAATCCTCATCCCACTCTTTGATGGACTCTACCAGGTGCTGGAGACTTTTGATGATTGCGTGATTTAGAAACATTCTTGAAAAACCCGCCCAGTGAGTAATGAGGTGTTTACCTGTAATTACCTCAGAACAAAGGTTAAGCACTTTGGAATATTAAAGATATTTTAGAAGATTATTTTGAAAATTTGCAAGAGGGGTAATATGAGAACATCTGTTCTTAAAATCCTTGTAAAATATTCATGTACAAATAACTTAAAAATACTAAATACTGAATTTCTTTGGAGTCATTTGGGTATGTGAGTTCAGGAAGTCTCAGCTGGGAAGAGAGAGAAATTTTCCTAAGAGTTCTTCCTGAATCTTTTTATTTTACAATTTTCTTTATAATACTACACCTTTCCTCAGGGATTATTGCCATGATATTTAAATAGGGTTTTTTTGTAATAAGAGTTTTTAAAAATAGATTTTTCTTGGCAAGGGAGAGGAGTTCTCTTGGAACTGTTCTAGTCTTTGAGATAAACATTATATAAAGGAGTGTTTATGCCATGAACCCAGAGATTCACCTGAAGAACTGTCATGCCCTCTACAGAGCAGTTTCACATTCATGAGTTTCATTCCAGCCTCGAATATAGGCAGGCCCTCGAGAGGCCCCTGGTTCTTGGATGTTTTGCATCCTTTCTAATGCCTGTGTTACTCTCCATTTAAGGAGTCTCACAGTGACTTTTCAGTAAGGTTGAGATAGAATTCTCTCAGATACGAAAGGACCTCCAGCCTTCTTTTATATGCAATTCTGGATGGCAGTGTTTGGAAACATAGCCCGGATTCTACTGAAAGATGAATTGCTGACCTAATCTACTTTATAAAATTTATGATGTCCAAATAAGATTGCAAAAATTTAGGGGGAAAATTTTCCAATTAAATTTGAATTTCAGATAAACAAGCAATCTTTAGTAAGTATGTCCCAAATAATGTATTCAATCTGGCATCCCTATGCCCAAACTCAGTGTCAACTGCCCAATGTTCATTTCACTAATGAGCTTTAGAAAATTCTCCATTATGTGTAATAGAGATTTGGAAAAACTGCATCTATTTTTTAAATCTCTATTAAAGGCATAACAAATCATTTCTTGACAAAAGAAATAAGTGCCAATTGAGGCATATGGCCAGTCTCATCCAATGTATGTGCCTTGCACGAAATTGGAATCTGGGCTTCCAATCATTTCTTAAGAGCTGATAATTAGGGGAAACCACAAATAAGCTCAAAACAAAAAAAGATGAAAGAGTAAGGAAATGATCTCAGCACCGAAAGAATGGTAAGGAGGTCAGAGATCTTGTGTTTTAGTCACTGTTGTTTCCCCCCCACATCTAACGCTGTCTCTAATACACAATAAATGCCTGTACAATAATGTATAGATGAACAAATGATTGAATAATATGCTCGAAAACTCTTTTTTAGCCACAGCTGCAGTATATCTAAGGGCCTTTCAGATCTCATTGTTGCCTTAGGCTCTAAAATAAGAGACTAATTAGGCTTTAAAATGTGTGGCAGTATGAGTGACTGAGTTTTGATACAAAACAAATTTCTCTTTCCTAAATAGGACTCTGCTTCTTACCTGAGATAAAATAGGTAAAATAGACTGAAGTTTAAATGTGAAGCTGTATAACTGTTCCCAGTATAGGCATTCATGATGAAATAGTTTCAAAAACATTGACCACCACCAACACCCCCACCTGACATACAATTCCCTGTGAAGGAGGGATACTCCATGTGGAAATGTTAAAGTGTACAGCAGGATGCCAGGGACAAACAAATCTTAATGGAAGGAATGGAACAAAGTGGAGCGAAGCTGGGATGTAACAGTACAGGACAGTACTATGTTAGACTGGTCCATCTGATCAATGTAAGGAATTGAATTGTATTGTATTTGTTTGGAAATGTATTACCTATTCATCCTTATTCAAAAATAGACAAGAAGTGACATAACCAAAATACATGTGCAAGTATAATTTAAAATATTAAGAAGGGACAACCTATTAGATATTTGAAGTCAACCGATCTGTTGCCTTGAGGTCTTTTTAAGGCTAAAATATACAGCTTCTTCAACTGTTCTGTATTCATCGTGGTGTCAATACACCTCTATTCTTTGTCAGTACCTGAACACACTTGTGCTTATAAATGACCCACTTATCATGTGAAACAAAAACCTGGCCACAGGGCAATGGAAAACTGGAAGATCACCCTCCTCGTTCTAGGCTCCATACCGCTCAATGCCACCTACTTTGTGTGACAAAAAGGTGACACCTACTGTGTCACCTTTTTATTAGGATGGTGCAAAAGTAATCATGGTTATCATCAGGAACTTTACAGGAAAAAGTAATGGCGAAAACCACAGTTACTTTTCCATAGTACTGTGTTAGTTACACAGTAACTAACATTAGATTGTATTAGTTACAATCTAATAGCAAAAACTCCAGCTGTGTAAAAGGTTTACTTTATGTTATTGTTGCTTATTATTGAAGGAGTATGAAAGTTAATGTGACAAGATAACATTTTAAAGTATTTTAATGTGTTTTTTTCTCTCACTTTTTTGAACATCAAATATATCCTTTTCAGCCAGAGGTTCATTGTCTTGAGGAGACGAAGGATTTTTAGAGCTGGAGTGCAAAGAGAAAGATATCAGTTCAAACTTTAACTTCCAATTTAGGATCTTATAACTGTGAAAATCAAGAATTTTATCCTCAAAAACAAAGTTTTCTTGGGAGAAGAAAAGATTTATGGTAGGGTGCTTTTTCATTCTCAAAAACAAAGTTTTCTTGGGAGAAGAAAAGATTTATAGTATGGTGCTTTTTCATAAACTTCTGAGCAGGTAGAATGCAGGATATGAGTAAGAGTAGGAAATAAACACATTTCCTAGATAGGAGGAGAGTGTTGGGAGATGGGGAGAAGAGAACAAGAGAGTTGGGACTTGGCTGTGGTCCTTTCCTCACACATCTGTATATCCCAGAGCCAAGTCTACCCCTTCTTCCCCCATCCTTAGCACAGTGTCTGGGAGTTGGGGGCCCCACATGACATCATGGTTTTAGAGGGTGGGTGCCTGGCTGTGCTTCTTCCAGATGTTCACTGGCCCTTGTGAAGGGGACTTGTCCTGTTGCTCTTTGGATGTTGATCTCTACCCAAACTGTGTGCACTATCGATGCTCTTTGTGTGTGCCATGGTCTCCAGTTACAAGCTCACCCCTCTCAGAGAGCTCTGCAAGCTGACTTGAGGCCTCTTACACTCTACTGGCCTTTCCAGCATCTCTGAGTACCCCCAGCAGAGCTCAAGAGAATATATCGATCTCCTCGGAAGCACATGCAGGTGAGGATTGCTGGAAGGGGTGATGTGATACTATCCTTGTGCTCTGTACCTGAACACGCTGCACCTGTTCATCTCCTCTACTGTGGTTGGCCCATGGAGCTCAAGACACCTACAAGGCCATGTTCCCCTAAGATTCCTGATGATCACTGGAGCAAATCTCCACACCCTTAGTTCTGGGGTTACAAACCTGTCTGGGGTTCTCTATCAATCACCCCGGCTTTTAATTAAACAATATTAATTACCTAACAAGTATGATATACATTTAAGTATGGCTTAAGTGTACAGTTGGATGGATTTTCACATCCACTTAAACCAGGAAATAGACTATCACTAGAAAGCCCCTCATGCCCCTCCCATTTATTAACACATCCTTCCCAAAGCACCACTATTCTGCCTTCTATTGCTGTAGATTAGTTTTGATTACTTTGAACTTTGTACAACATGTATTGTTTTGTGTCTGGTTTCTTTCACTTAATATTTCATTTATGTTGTTACCTGTAGCTATAGTTCATTTATTTTCATTGTTGAAGAGTATTCTATTGACTAAATGTACCACAATTTCTTTATTTTCCCTACAACTGATGATGGATATTTGAGTTGTTTACAGTTTGTTTGGTTCTTTTTGACTTCTTAATATAAAATGAGAGTTTACAGTTTTTGGCTATTACAAGTAATGCTGCTGTGAACATTCCTGGTGATGTTTTTTGAAACCCATATATGCACATTTCTGTTAGGGTATCATAAAAGTGAAACCTAAAAGTGAAATTGCTACTCATCAGCTATATGTATGTTCAGCTTTGATAGTTACTGACAAACTACCAAAACAGTTGTATTAGTTTGACCTTCGGAAGTTGCCATTTTTCCCATTGATTGAATATCAGTAATTTTAAATACCAGTAATTTTAAATGGCTTAACTCCCAAATTTACATTCTACCAGAAATGTTTGAGAGTTTCAGTTGTGCCACATCCTCACCAACATGTGATACTATCAATGTTTTAGACTTAGCCATTCTAGTGAATGTCACATTGTCTCTTTGTAATTTTAATATCTGTTCTCCTGATAATTGATGAATAATCCTGAGCCCTTTTTCATGTTTATTGGCCCTTTGGATATCCTCTCTTCTGAAGTTTTGTTCAAAGTTTTTCACATTTTTTAAACTTGCATTGTCTATCTTTTTCTAATCGTACATGTTTCTTTAATATTCTGGACACAAGTTCATTGTCAAATACATGTTTTACAAATATCCTCTCCCACTTATTGGTTTTCTTTTCACTCTCTTAATAGTGTATGTGATGACAGAAGTTTGTTTGTTTGTTTGTTTGTTTTTGAGACAGAGTTTTACTCTTGTTGTCCAGCCTGGAGGGCAGTGGCATGATCTTGGTTCACCACAACCTCCGCCTCCTGGGTTCAAGCGATTTTCCTGCCTCAGCCTCCCGAGTAGCTGGGATTACAGGCCCCTGCCACCACACCTGGCTAATTTTGTATTTTTTAGTAGTGATGGGGTTTCTCCATGTTGGTCACTCTGGTCTCAAACTCCCAACCTCATATGACCCATCCGCCTTGGTCTCCCAAAGTGCTGGGATTACAGGCATGAGCCACCATGCCCGGCCTCGACAGAAGTTCTTAGTTTTAATATAGTCTAACGTCCTAATATTCTCCTTTCTGTTCAGTGCTTCTTCCACCCTAATGTTTAAGAGCCCTCAGTCTACCCCAAAGTCATCACTCTATTCTCGTGTGTTATCCTCTAGAAGCTTTATAATTTTAACTGTCACATTTATAGCTATAATCCGCTTGGAGTTGATTTTGCATAAGGTGTGAAGTAGATGACAAGATTCATATTTTTTCCATATGGATACCCAGTTGACCCAGAATCATTTATTAAAAAACCAATCTTTTCTCACTATATTGCAATGTCCCCTTTGTCATAAATAAGGTGACTGTACATGTATGAGTCTATCTCTGGCCTTTCTATTCTATCCCACTGGGTTGTCTGTCTCTCTCTGTACCAATACAATGCTCTTATAATTACTGTAGCTTTATCTGATAGTGTAAGTCCTCCAATTTTGTTCTTCAAGATTATCTTAGGAATCTGGGCCCTCTGTGTCTCCATATAATTTTTGGAAGCAGCTTATTAATTTCCCTACACACAGACACAAATCTGCTAAAATTTTGATTAGGTTTATAATAATCTATAAATTAATTTGAGAGAAGTGATAATATGGAGTCTTCTAATCTGTGAATGTGGAATAGGCCTCCATTTGTTTAGTTTCTCTTATGAAGCAGTAAATGCTTCAAGAGGAAAAGCAATGCAGAACGCTAGGCTCATCTCAGTGGATTTGCCTTCTTTCAATGATCTTGACCCTTCAATCAGTAGTTTATTGATGCCTCAAATAGGTATTTTTCCCCTAGTTTAGGGGTATTTCTTTTTGGAAAGGAATTGATCTGATACAAGTGGAGGTGAGTATAAGATGAAAAGTAGGAGTGGAGTAAGTTAGGACTCTGGTACTCAACAGAGGTGAGTTCAGATCCAAGTTTTGCTATTTACTATATCTGTGACCTTAGCAGGCCTCAATTTCCTTTAAAAACACCAGATTAAAGACACAGAGGTGGCCGGGCACAGTGGCTCAAGCCTGTAATCCCAGCACTTTGGGAGGCCGAGGCAGGCGGATCACGAGGTCAGGAGTTTGAGACCAGCCTGGCCAACATAGTGAAACCCTGTCGCTACTAAAAAATACAAAAAATTAGCTGGGCGTGGTTACGGGCACCTGTAATTCCAGTTACGCAGGAGGCTGAGGCAGGAGACTCGCTTGAACCTGGGAGTCGGAGGTTGCAGCGAGCCGAGATCTTGCCATTGCACTCCAGCCCGCGCAATGGTATGAGACTAAGACTCCGTTTCAAAAAATAAAATAAAATAAAATAAAAATAGAAAGCACAGAGGTGGCTAGGCACAGTGGCTTATGCCTGTAATCCTAGCACTTTGGGAGGTCAAGGCAGGTGAACTTCTTGAGGCCAGGAGTTCGAGACCAGCAAAACCCTGTCTCTACTAAAAATATAAAAATTAACCAGGTTTGGTGGTGTTCTGTAGTCCCAGCTACTAGGGAGGCTGAGGCATGAGAATCACTTGAACCCGGGAGGCAGAGGTTGCAGTGAGCTGAGACTGCATCACTGCACTCCAGCCTGGGTGACAGAGCAAGACTCTGTTTTTTAAAAAAATTTAAAGAAAAGCACAGAGGTGGAAGATATGGGGTGTATTCAGGAATAGCTGTTTGAATGAAGAATAATGGAAGAGAAGATGAGAAATGCAAGAAGTCCACATAATAGTGACAATTGGTTGTGTGTTCACTGGGCACCAGGCAGAGTGCTATGAGACACTGGCGTCCTCGCTCCACAGATGAAGAATCTAAGAATTAACGAGTAACATCCCAGGTTTCAGGTAATACCAAAAAGTGGTGCAGGCGGGATTTCAATCCAGGCAGCCTGATTTAGGATATTTGCTTCTAGCCAGAGACTTCAGTAGTGGACTATGAAGTTTAAACTTTATTTTACATTCACTAGAGACCTATCAGATTTCTTTAAGGTTGGAATAATATATGAATTAGGAAGGTCACACTGGCCATGCTTGAAAGGTGAGTCAATCTCTCAACATAGTTTTTATATTTAGATTTCTATGTCCTTGTCCAGTATTGTTTAAACAAAATAATACAAACAAAATAATATTTCTGAAACTTCCACAATAGTAAGTTATGTATCTAAAGAGACCCAAATGTTATCTATTTTCTTGGTTTTATTTTTCTGTCTTGAATTCTGGGTTCATAATTTTTACCAAAAAAGACCCTACTGCTTCTTGAGAAATAGATATGTGTGACATATATCTTCTATATATATTTATGTTCCTTTCTGACTTATTTCCACATGTTTGAGATTGCTAATTAGCTATCTTATTTTCATGTTTATTATTATTACTTTTTAATTGTTAAAAAAAATCTCTCAATAGCATAATCTTGTTAATACTTCTGTGTCTGCCTTCTGGCATGGGGGATTTTAGGTGCTACAGACTTTTTTTTTTTTTTGAGATAGAATCTTGCTCAGTTGCCCAGGCAGGAGTGCAATGGCGTGATCTCGGCTCACTGCAACCTCTGCCTCCCGGGTTCAAGAAATTCTACCATCTCAGCCTCCCAAGTAGCTGGGATTACAGGCACCCGCCATTGTGCCCGGCTAATTTTTGTATTTTTAGTAGAGATGGAGTATCACCATGTTGGCCAGGTTGGTCTTGAACTCCTGACCTCAGGTGATCTGCCCACCTCGGCCTCCCAAAGTGCTGGGATTACAGGCATGAGCCACCACGGCTGGCCCAGATATTTTTAATGAATTATTTTAATTTCTCTGGTTGTGAAAATAGTATGCATTTTTAGCTTATTTTATGTGAACATCATCTTTTGGTGATTAATTCTTAATCTATTATTAGCTTTTTCTCTTTCCTTGTTGTTATCCCATTTGTTCTTTTCATTAAAACTTCATTGTTGTCTGCCTTTTGGCAGAGACATTTTAGCTTTGCATATTCTAAGTAGGTAATATTATCTAATGTTATTTCTTACATACTTAAATACTGCATAAATTTATTACCTCTAAGCAATTGGACCAATATTGTTGTCTTCTTCTTTTTTTTTTTTTTTGATACCTATTGTCTTAAGCTTGATGTTGAAACCCTCTGTTAACTTATAATGATAGTTTCACTATTTGCTACTTAATTTGCTTGCTTCTCAGAGTATTTCCCTGGCTTGGGAATTTAATGGATTAGTTGCCTCCTGGGTCTATTATTAAAGTGATTTTTTTAATCCGTTGATGATGAGGATTTTCAACATGATTTTATACGCTCTACTATAATGATGATAACAACAATAATAGCAACAATAATAAATTTGAGTGTTTATTATGGTTCTGGCTCTGTACTAAATGCTCTGCAGACATCACCTCAATTAATCTTCCTAAAATAAGTATTATTAGTCCATTTACTATATGACAATACTAAGCCAGACACTAAGTGGCAGAGTGTGATTCAAACCCAGGTCTTTCCAACTCCGAAGGCTGTGTCTGCTATATTTCACATTAGCCTCATGTGACCCGGTGGCTTTTCAATAACACTGAAAATTTGGCTGAGCCCATCCTCTCTGGTCTTTGACTTCATTTTTTGTGACTTTCAGTTTTGTCATATAAAACCCAACATTTGCTGGGCATGGTGGCTCATGCCTGTAATCCCAGCACTTTGGGAGGCTGAGGCAGGAGGATCACTTGAGCCCAGGAGTTCAAGACCACCCTGGGCAACATAGTGAAACCCCGTCTCTAAAAAAAAAAGAAAAAAGAAAAATAAAAAAAAATAAAACCCAACATTTCTTTCAAGCCAATAATATAAAAAAACTAGTAGGAATCTTATGGCAAGAATTAAAATGAAAATTCAGAGTTTCCAGTTATACTTGAGCTATATTTTAAAATCCACACAATGTATTGACTTCCTTGGGTTTAAAATTATTTTGAAATTTCTTAGCATACATACTTGGCTTGGCTTTGAATGTTTCTCTGTGCTGTTTGGCATGTAGGTGCCTGTAGATTTAGTTAACCATGGAGAGAGTTGCTGTTTGTCATTGTTTTGATGGAAGCTCTTATTCTGCCTTCTGGAAGCAAAGGAGAATGGGACAAGAACTTGATGTAACACGTGTCCCAACCCCTGGTCTTGCACCACACACACGCCCCCAAATAAAAAAGCGATGTTCTCAGAGGACCATCTGGAAATGGTGGCCCTGCTCACCTGGGGCCTCAGTCTCCTGGGACAGGCCACCCACATCTGCATCCACATGTTGACTTTCCCTTTGCTCCTGTGCAGCCTGCTGCTAGCCAGAGCCTGTATTTCTGTAGAGAAAGCCTCTTCCTGGTCTTCTTGGTCAACAGAGAGGCTCCCCATGGCTGAGCATTGGGCTATTAGTTTGGCTAAATTCCATCCTCTTGGTTTAGGTCAGTTGTCCCACCCTGTCCAATGGTTTAGCCATGACTCTTTCTTTTGTTTCATCTTTGAAACTCTAAAATACACTTTTTTACCTCTTCACCTAGACTTTATTTACAATCATTAACAGGTCCAAAGATGGAGTTTGGAGTCATAGAAAAATTTTCCCTACAGGTTTACCCTGAGTAATGAACAGGTTATGGATTCAGTTGTGCTTTAGGAAAAGCATCCAGCTCTCAAAAAATTATCTAGATGACTTACTGATGCCAAGATATAGAGATTTGGCAGCTCCTCTCTGCCAGTCCACAAAAACAAAAAGAAACAATATTTATTTGCTAAGGCTTAATAGAACCAGCTAACCCAGGAACCACAAGTGTGGATTCATATAGATCATCATGCCTGGTAACCGGTGCTAGAAGTTTTTCAGGATTGCTTGCGTGTCATTTAAAGAGGTGACATGGTATACTGGAGCCACCGGAGAGAGTTTTAATTGTATTTAACTATGTCTCCACATCAACATATGTGGGTTTAATTCCTAGATCCTCACCAACTGTCATAAAGTTTTTTTTATAAACCTAAGCTTCCTCTATTATAAAGTGTGGAAAATATGACTTACCTCCTAGGGTTCTTATGCACCAGATAGCTTACCCCACGGAAAGTTTACAGTGCCCAGTTTTCTGGAACTGACCCTTCATCACTTTCCATTTTTTAATTTCTTACTTCCTTTTTTATATTGTTAAAACTTCATGTTCTTTCACTTTTCAAATGTACATGATCTTTTATAGCGTGTAGTTTTTCAGGGAGATTTGACTCTCCAATGACTCAGAATCACTGAGCCCACCTCCCTGCACTTTTCTAGTACACTAAGGTGAAATGTAATTAGGCTGGGAGACTTGAATCCACTCCCCTCTCTTCCTTGGTCTCAGGTTTCCAATCCCTTCTAATTACATTTGCCTGATCCTTTCCAGTTGACATCTCCTTCTCAAAGGAGACTTTGGACACAGAATGGAAAGGAGTAGTTTTGTTGTCTCTCTTTTACCTAGAGTTGTGGACCATCTGACATTTATCCCAATCCCAGCAGCTATGTGGACATCACAGTAGGATTTCCCATGCAGCCTGCTAATCTCCTTCCCCAAGAAAGGTGGCGCATGCCCTAGTCAACCTTAGTCTTGGCTGTTAGGCTACTGGGTTTACAGGAATGGAGGCCTCTAAAGGAACAGGTGCACTCAAACTCTCCACCCATCTACAGCCATCTCCTTGCTTTGCTCCAAGAGAAGTGGATTCCGAGCTGCAAGCTCAGATTCCAGGGCCCTGACTGGGCTATGTGTACCTGTGGGAAAGGCCCTGAGTAATTCACAATCATGCCTATTGGCGTGTGGCTCACCCCCTCTATTTGTTCTTTTTCATGAACTTGGTGATGAGAGCACCAGAGTCTTCTTCATGGGAGGAGATATGATCCTGCAGTTCACTCTCTCTTTCTGATGAGTGTTATTTGGCCTCTGCCATGGTCTGAATGTTTCTGTGATCTGAATTCATGTGTTGAAATCCTAACTCCCAAGGTGATGGTATTAGGAAGGGGCCTCTGAAAGGTGATTAGGTCATGGGGGTAGGGTCCTCATGAATGAGAATGGTGTCTTATAAAAGAGGTCCCGGAAAGACCCTCACTCCTTCCACCACATAAAGACACAGTAAGAAGGCACAATCTATGAACCAGGAAATAGGTCATCACTAGACATGAAATCTACTGGCACCTTGTGCCTCTTAGCCTCCAGAACTGTGAGATATAAATTTCTATTGTTGATAAACCACCCAGTTTATAGTTTTTGGTTATAGCAGCCTGAACAGGCTAAGACAGCCTCTGACCTCCTGAGGCTGATGCAGACTGGTCATATGACTTGAGTTTAGCCCTCACCATTGAGAGAAGCCCCCATTAAGCTTTGGGCCTCAGTCACACTCTCAGCCAAGTTTACCAGAGCTTTACTTTACAGTTTGGGCACAAGCTCAGCAAGAATATGCTGCTTTGGTATGCCATAGTCCCTCAGGTATACCTCTTTGGGGACCTCTTAAGATGGAGTGGTGAGCAATATTCAGCCATTTCTGGGTCTTCTGGACATGAGACATGCCAGCACCCCTTCTGGCACTTAGCTGAAGACAGCCTTTGTGGTTTTTTTCTGTTCGTTTTAGCAAATCTCAGATTCAGTAGGGTTGTATCCTCTATGGCATGACCTTCTAAATCTCTGCTGTTGTCTTATTTTTGGCTGTTTCAGAGTTTCTGCTTCCATCTGTGTTCAAAAGCCTTGTAAAATATGTGTTTGTCAAGAAAGACCTCAGGGCCACTATACTAATATTAGAGGCTACTACTATTAGAAGAGTTCAAGCAGAAAGAATCACCATCCACCATTAACCTTTAACCTTCTTGGTTTCTCTTCCCTCTGCGTGTATCTCTCAATATGTCTATGTATCCCTGTGTCTGTCACTCTCTCCCATCCAACAATTCTGCTTGGACCATTTTTACCACCATTGCTTCTGGTCCTCCTAACTCTTCCAGCTGAAAAGCAATTCTCTTTCCCTGTAATTCATATAAGACATCAGCCTTCTCACAACTCCTTCAACTCAACAAGTTCCTTCCTGCCTCAGGACCTTTGCACATGCTGCTCCTCATCTGGAACCTCTCTGCCCTCTGCCTCCATCCGCAACATCATTTCCCCAGTGCAGCCTGACTCTTCCTCTAGCTTCTCTCTCCTTGCATCCTTCAGGTCTCAGTTTGCATATCATTTCCTTAAAAGGGCTTTTCTGACCAGACCTCCCCTCCCCTAGTCCAAGCTATATCCCCCAAGGCCTTCTCAATCATATCACTTCTTTTCCTTTGTACCATCAATCACATTTCTAATTATAAGCATATATATGTCTGTTGGTTTCATATCTTCCTCTCCCACTTAGACTCTAAGCTCCATTAAGGGAGGCGCTTACTTGCCATTGCAACCCCATACCCAGCCCAGGGCATATAAAGCTTGCAATACATATTTAATTGAATGGATAAATTAACGATCAAATGCTGAACATTTTAGGATCATTTTCCCTAGAAAAAAAGAAAAGTAATAATAAATTGTAAAATGCAGCACCTGAAGAATTTCAAGGATTTGAAACATGTATATTTACTAACATTTGAGCCCAATTAGCTTGACCATGTTGTCACATAGGGGAAACTAGCACTAGGATGCCAACCATCTCAGTTTGGGACTGTCACAGTTTTAGCACTGAAAGTCCTGCATCCCTGGAAACCCACAATCCCAGGCAAACCAGGATGGCTGGTCATCTTATACAACACAGCCCTTGTCTTAAGCCCACCTGGGATAAGAGGATAAGAAAACTTTCTGACCTCTGAAGGTGTTCTTGCAGCACCAAGACTGATTAATTTTTGTGGATCTTGTAGCTGTGTAAAAGTCTTGTCTTCCCTTTCCAGGCAAAGGTGTGTTTTGGCTTGAAACCAAACCTGGGGTTGGGCTCTTATTTTTGGAATAACTCAGGAACCATTCACTGCATTTTTTTCTTAGAGTGGCCGTCGCTAAATATGGTACTATTTTTTATTATATTGAGACATACAGGATAGAATTTTTCTTTTTCCATATGTTAAGGTATTTTATTTACACAGGGACTTCAAGAATTTTTGGCCACTAATTATCCTGGTGCAACTTTATTTGGGTTTCTCTTTGCAGGTGCTCCTGGGCTGTTTCTGTGATAGTTATTCAGGAAACTTATTGTAAGAATTTTCCTTTGTTTTCTTCCTCTTTTCCTCCTATTTTCCTTTTTGCTTCCTTCAAATTTACCTATAGCTTGGAGAACATCTCTCCTCTGCCAGTCCTCAAGACTGTCTCTTGTTTCAAAGCCCAACTTATAGAATTTCTTGGCTTTGCTTGTCCTTACCCTCTCATCTGCAAGACTATTTTCTATTGCTTCCTGTTGGCTGGTAATGATTTCCAGTTTTCCAATTATTGTTTCTAATGTCCTTTTTATAATTCCTTGAAGCTTATGATTATAAAAAGGGGTTGTGTCAAAATCTCCCTGTTTCTGAATTTCTGAGAAACGCTTTGTGAACCATGTCTTTTCTCTATTTTTCTTGTCTGCTTTAATTTTATTCCATTTTATAATGGTAATTACTAATAATACCACTCAAAGGTGTCTTCTTTCATTTTGTCACCCTTTTTTCCCTTTCTCAAATTAATGTATTAGCTGGTCTACTATATTCTTTCTTTAGAGGTTTGCCTGTGTTGTAACCCAGCAGTCCTCATGACCCCTCCCCTGACTTGAATTTTTACTGAGTTCTATTATTACGGGGGGAAAACTCCACAAATTTGAATGCAAAGGCTCGCAATTCATTCTAACCATATCTTTTCATTTTTGCCATTTAGAGTTGGGTATTGAGGCAGAGTCCACAGCAATACTATTCTCTGTGTGGCATCTTCTCTGAATTTTACACCGAGGCATTTAGGAGCATCCTTATCCTGACCTGAACTCAGAGCAATAAAGTGATGTGATGTGTTACAATGTCTGGTCAGGACTTGGGAGAAAAAAAATCCCTGGGTAGTTATCTGAATTAGGAGCTGTGTGAGATAAGGTATCCAGCACTTGGCTACCACAAGGACTGTTTCCAGCTCATGAATAATTAAGCCAATATGAAAATCTTAATAATCAAAATAACCTGCAGACACAAACTCAGAGGTTTGGTGGTATCTCATGATTTTTCCTTGAAACATGCCAAACACCATTTTTATTGATTTCAAGAAACAGATACACATCCAGGAAGCCTTCAGTAGTGGGAAACTTATTAAAGGGTGCAATAGCAGCTCTGAACCAATACTTGCCTAGCTCTTCCACTCTCTCACTCTCTCTCCCACCTCCACCCCACCCTCTCTCTCAGAGTTTCTGCTATGTCTTGATCTCTCCCGTTCAACTGCCCTAAGCAAAGTCTGATAGGGCCAGATGATTGGCACCAGGGAGGAGTTTCTCTATTAGTCAGCCTTTAGCTCCAGCTGGTCAAATCAAGACAGCAGAATTTGTCCTGCTGAAAGCATAAGGCTTTATATGTCATTTAAAAAATGCTAAGAGGCTACTTTTCTTGGAAAAGAGCTGCATAACTGGCACCTTCAAGGCTGTGTAAGGAAAAAAGTCAGAAAATGAACAGCTGATAAAGCAAACAAACTAGAAGTTCAAACTTAGAAAAGGGGGGAAGTGGCTTTCTGAATTTTTCCTGCAACATTTATTGCTGTCATATGCCTCCATGCATTTTGCTTTGATGTATGAGGTTGAACTAAAAATAAATATTTGATCATTTCCCCTTACAAAAATGGCTATTTCACCAGTTTAGATCTGCTATCTCTGACTTGAAATACTACTGGTTTCCTCTGCCTGCTTTTTCTATCCAATTCCTACCTGTCTTTTCATGCCCAATTCAAATGCTAATCCACAATGATACCTCCCTCGAGTTGCCCAGAAGGAACCATGCTTCTCTCCCAAGTCTCTGCAAATCATCTATTAATTTATTGTGAGCCTAAGCACTGTCTCCGTGGTATTGTACGCATTCTCTTCCAGAGCTGATCTCAATATCTAACCATGAACTTCATCTTTGTACCCATCTCTCCAATTCCCCAGCATCTCCTAGCACTACATCTGGCACAGAGGAAGAGCTGGGAGTAGGCAGAATGATGATTAATATGTTACTTTACATGGCAAAAGGGAATTAAAATTTCAGATGCAATTAAGGTGGTTAATCAACTGACCTCAAAATAAGCGAGATTAACCCAGCGGGCCCAATCTAATCATATGAGTCCTTAAAAGTGGAAGAAGAGGCAGAAGAGAGGGGCAAAGTGATGCAATGTGGAGAAGGACTCAACCTACCATTACTGGCTTTGAAGATGGAGGAAGGGGCCATGAGCCAAGAAATGCAGGTGACCACTAGAAACTGGAAAAGGGGGGAAAATGGATTCTCCTCTAAAGCCTGCAGAAAGAATACAGCCCCGTCAACACCTTGATCTTAACCCAGTGAGACCTGTGTCTGACTTCTAACTTACAGAACCATCAGATAATATATTTGTGTTGTTTTAAGCCACCCTGTTTGCGGAAATTGTTACAGCAGCAATGGAAAGCAACACAAAGTTCAATAAATATTTGTTTAATTAATCTGTTGTAGTGATTTTTAACCATTTTATTTCTAAAACAGGTATTATATCAACTCAAATCTCACAGAGAGTCATATTTAGAAACATTTTCTTTATGGAGATAAGAAGAAATATAAATTTTCTTTCTTTTCATTCATATATACATTCAAACAATTTTTTTAAAGCTTAAAGAAGGAGAGAAGTTCATTCACAACCTCACTGAGATCTAACTACTTTCATTTTTTCTTCTTTTCCATCCCTGATTGTAGGTGCAAATAATTTTACTATTAAAGTCATAGCAGAAATATAGTTGAATATTCTTTAATATTTAATATTGCATGATAAATATTTTCTATAGTTCTATCGTTTTCATAATTGCCATTGTAATCATTGCTTTATATTATTCCATTAAGTCAGGACACAAAAATTTACTTCTGTTCCTATTCCGTGAATCAGTTGAGTTGTTTCAAGCATTTTTCCTTATACTTTAAGAAAATATTAGACCGGGCACCGTGGCTCATACCTGTAATCCCAGCACTTTGGGGATGCATTGCTTGAGGTCAGGAGTTCAAGACCAGCCTGGCCAACATGGTGAAACCCTGTCTCTACTAAAACTACAAAAATGAGCCAGGTGTGGAGGCACACACTGGTAATCCCAGCTACTCAGGAGGCTAAGGCATGAGAATCCCTTGAACCCAGGAGGCAGAGGTTGCAATCAGCTGAGATCGCACCACTGCACTCCAGCCTGAGTGACAGAGTGAGACTCCATCTCAAATTAATTTTTTCTTCATTTAAACTTTTCTGTTGAATTATCTGCAAAGCAGATTTCCATAATTGGAATAACTAAAAGAAAGAATCAGAGTGGCAGCTCTGGCTCTTGAAGCTCACTAAGGTCATTCCAAGAAGACTGGAGAGGAGTTTTCTAGTTTCACAATTATTTTTGTCAGGATTTGGGGTCTAGAATAGTTGCTTATATTGCATTGCATTGATTATGATTATGAAATGTATAAATGCATTTATACATTTGTTATTTTATTAGTTATATATTTTTAGAAAAATATGCTTATAGCTTTTGCTCATTTACCTATTAAAGACTTGATTATTTTCTTATAAATAACTTTTTAAATACTCTTTAAAAAATGTAAATCTCAACTTTCTGTCAAATTTATATACATGTTTTGTCATCTAGTTTGCTTTTCAATTTTAGCTACACAGGTTTGCATTTGTAGTTTATTTGCTTGTGTCATTTTTTTTAGGAAAAATAAATCAAAATATCAAAAACAAAATGAAAATTTATGTTATCTGAACTCTGTAGTGGATTAGGCAATTCAGAATAAATCTAAAAGTTTGAAATTGAATATTATATGAATAATCTGGTAGCTTTCAATTTTAGTCTGATAGTGCATTATATAATTTATAACATAAATATAAATTTATTATTTGTTACAGAACCTGTAGCTCATTTAATTTTTGTATCTCTTGACAAAGCTATAATTTGAAAACAAGCAAAGTCTATTTTAAAATTAAATTCATTCAGGGCAAACTAACCTCTACTTTTTTTTCTTAACATGTTTTTCTAATTCCAAAAGTAGTATGTGTTTATTTTACAAAAATTAAAAATGACAGAAAAGAATTTAAACATAAATAAATTTCAACCCTGTGCTCATCATACAGAAATACCTCCTGTTAACACTGAGGTGTATTCTTTCAATCTTTTTGCAAACTGTGTGTGTATAAAAATATTAATTAAATTTTGATTAGGCTATTTTGCATCATTTTTTTTACCTAATATTTTCGATGAGAGTTCTTCCATTTTATTAAATACGTTTGAACCAATTGGATAATGAACTCTTAAAGGAAGTTTTCTCATTCCTTAGCAGAAGAGTGAGTCCATTTTTTTTGCCCTGGATTCTGAGATCAAGTTCATTGAGACTCCCAGGAATAGCCAACCACAGAAAGAGATGCCTGTTGTGGAGAACCAAAGCTTTCCCTACGGCAGCTCTATGTCACACACCCCACCAACTCTGTCCACCTCCCAGAAGTCCATGCACATTGTGTTCTGAGGTGCTACTTATTTTTAGGTAATGTTTTGGTCCTGCTTCTGCAGCTGTTTTTAATCACAAGCCTTGGGCACTGCATCTTAAAGAAACTCTGGCAGAGACAAAGGTGAAAAGAAGGAGGGAGAAGGACATGTCCAAACATCTTGGACATGATATTGACAGAAAGGGAACTTATCCCCATAGAATTTCACATTCATTACTGTGCTGTGACAGAAGTAGTAGAGGCTGCAATACCAGACAAGCCTTGGTTGGAGTCCGCATCTCCCTCTTAATTGCCAGTTGAGTGACCTTGGAGAAGCCACTTAACTGAATTCCAATCTTCTCCATATAACAGTAAATACGCCAAGTTATAAGGGTTCAATGACTATGTAAAACTGCCTTTTAAACTATAATAACCATTCCTGTACCTTTAGTAGAGAGGAAGAGGGAGCTTCTGAGGCATCCTTCGTATGTTCCTGTTACTTATTAGTTATAGATTTACCAGTTTACCAACAACAAAATAAACAAGGTAATGCTAGCAGCTATAAGGTAATGCTAGCAGCTATAACAAATTCCCAAACTCCAGTGGTTCAATACAATAAAAGTTTTTTCATTCAGGTGAACATCCAACACAGATATTGACAGTTGGTGGGCCACCTTCTGGGGACCCAAACTCTTTCCATCTTGTGGTTCTGTTCTTGTCTCCTAGGGCTTCAGGGTCCTCTTCATTCTGTCAGCAGACGAGGAAAATGAAAGAAGAAAGAAGACACACACTTATTTCTTAACCGCCACAGCTAGAAAGTGACATTCATCAATTCCATTCACATTCCCCTGGAGAGAATCCATTTCATGGTACACCTTATTTCAAAAGAAGCTGGGAAACACAGCTCTAAGTTTGGTGACGCCAGCCTGCCACATATACAAATATAATTAATAGAAGAAAACACAGCTAAGTCTTCTCTTAATGTCGTCTATAGGTTCTTGGAAACTGTGACTTTAAGCAAAATGACATACTGTATGCTGTAGCAATTTAACTCTTGTTTAAATCAATTAGTCTATGGTAAAATTGTTTCTATCACACTGTACATCATTTTGCTTAAAGTTGAAGTTTCCAAGAACCCATCAATGACATTAACTGAGGATTTACTGCATATGCCAAGAATAGATGCTAAGATTGAGCATTATCCATAGTTTGGGCTAAAAGTGAATCCAGTGTTTCTCTTTGTGACCTTTCCAGCATATTCTGGTAGCCTTATTTACAGGGGTCTTCAGAAGACTACATTTGTTGATGCGCTTCTTCGTTGATTATTCATTCATTTGTAAAAGAATTTGTCAAGCACATTCTCTGAGCAAATAACTTATACCCAAGAAAATTGACAGATTGGGTGCTGAGATCTCTCCCTTTGCTGTGGGGAGGATATCGAGACCCCTTGCTTCCTCTCTCAGACATGCTGCAAGCGGCCGAGAAGAAAGCCGCTGTACTCGTATGCCTCTGCTCCATTCTAATACAGGACACAGATTCTGAAGTCTAGCTGCTGGCTCAGCTCTAGCCTCTGACTCTGATTAGCTGTGTGGCCTTGGGCAAGTTTTCTATCCTCTCTGGACCTCTGCTTTCTCATCCGTACGATGAGAGTGAATGAGGGCGAGTTTGTAAAGCTCTTTGGCACAGTGACTGGCACACAGCGAGGGTCCTATGCATTAACTCTACGACCACGATCACTGCCTCCTGCAATCCACCCACACTGCACGCAGATCTCTAACAACCCCCACTTGAATGTGCAGGTTGGAGAATTGGACGAAGAATTTGTTATTCAAGTAAATAACTTTTCCCGAATCCACTAACTGTGAAATCTGCCAGTGAAGATGTGCGAAGTGTGATTATTTTGATGATGGAAAATTGGAAAGAGAATGCTCTAAATCATGGTTTGCCAATTCGTTTCATAGAAAAATATAATATTAATAGATATTTATTAAATGATCATTAAGCCCACTCTTGTGCAAAGTGCTAAACTGAATTTTTTACATGTTCGCTTTCACTTAATTCCCACAGTAACCCTGTGAAATGGCCATTATTCCCTATTTTACAGAGGTGAGTAGCGATAACAACCAATATGAGGATCAAAGGGGCTTAAAATTTGCCCAAAGTCACACAGCTGGTCAATAGTCAAGTCAGGATTTGAGCCCAGGGCTGTCCAGCTCCAGGTTTTGCCCTGCTCACTGGGTGCGCTGCCTCCTGGGTTCCTTTAGTGAGGCTCTCTCTTGGGTATGGCAGAAAAGAGTCACAGTGTTCACATAACACTATCATTTTCAAATGCCATGTTTATGTTAAATCCTTACAGCACCCTGTGGAATAAGGGAGCTGGAATTGCTGACCACATTTGAGAATGAGGAGAAACTGAGACACAGGGAGGCCTGTCGGGTGTTTCGTGAGGGAGTGGTCAATAACAGTAACAGCAACATTTACTGAATGCTAACTACATGCCTTGCATAGCAATAAGTACTTTATATACATTTCACATTTAGTGACCTTAAAATCTCCATGAGACAGGTGCCTTATTATCTTCATTTTACATATACAGAGACTGCCACTTATATATTGGAATCCTATGCCAATCAGCTAGCATGCAATGAAGGAGACCAAAAAAAAAAAAAAAAAAAAATTCAAACCTAAAGCAACTGAGAAATTTTGTCTCCCATGCATCTTATCTGGGCAGGGGGGCAGCATTTATTAATACATATTTCCTGAGCATCTACTTTGTGATCTACATGCAGCAGTGCCCAGGCAGACAATTCCCCTGAGCATGGAGTGACAACTTATTGGGAAAAAACAGATAATAACAAGGAAACAAATTGGTCAATAACACACTTTCTGATAGAAATAGTACCACAGAGGACATAAAGCAGGCCAAAGGAGCAGAGAATGATAGCAGGTAACTAGTTTAGATAAGGTGGCGATAAATTCAGGTGCCTGCATATTAATAAGCATCCAGCCACACAAACACCTCAGGGAAGGAAGTCCAGACAAAGGATATAGTAAATGTATTGGCTTTGAAGTGTGACAAAGCTTGACATGTTTGGAGAAGAGTAAGATGCCTCAGGTGGCCATAGATTATAGTTAACAATGAAATGACATTAGAGATGAGAACAAGGAGAATAAGAATCATCAGGGAGTGGTGGCCAATTGTCACTTGCAAACATAGAGGCAAACATCCTAAATTATAAATATTAGCAAATAAAATCCAAGAGTATATTAAAGAATACATTTTTTTTCCAAGGAGAGCTTAGCCCAGGGACGAAAGACATTTCAACATTAGAGAAATTCATCCTACAATTCAGCACAGAGATTAAGGAACATTAATTACCTCAATAAATACAAAAAGCATTCAATAAAGTTCAACATTAAGAATTAATTTCTTAGAATCTCAGTAAGTCAGAAATAGAATGCAAGTTCCTCAACATAAAAAATGGCTGTCTATCAGAAACCCTCAGTAGTTAAATATTTAATGGGGAATTCTTAGAAGCATTCCCACTAAAGATAAGTGCAGGACAGAATTGATTGCTGTCATGGGTACTAGTCATTAGTGTTCTGGGGGATCAAAAGATAAGAAAATTAGAGATATAAAGATTGGAAAGAAAAAAACAAACTTTTACTCAGTGCAGATGATTGCCCACTTAAAAAAAATTCAAGCCAGGCGAGGTGGCTCACGCCTGTAATCCCAGCACTTTTGGAGGGCGAGGCGGGTGGATCATGAGGTCGGGAGATCAAGGCCATCCTTGCTAACACGGTGAAACCCCGTCTCTACTAAAAATACAGAAAATTAGCCGGGTGTGGTGGTGGGTGCCTGTAGTCCCAGCTACTCGGGAGGCTGAGGCAGGAGAATGGTGTGAACCCGGGAGGCAGAGCTTGCAGTGAGCCGAGATCATGCCACTGCACTCCAGCCTGGGCGACAGAGCGAGACTCAGTCTCAAAAAAAAAAAAAAAAAATCAAGAGAAACAACTGAAAGCTATTAGAATAAAAAAGTTCAAAAAACTGTGGATAAGCCCATCAATATAATTCATTCAATAGGCTTCCTATATACCGGTACTAATTAATCTAATAATAATTCTAAGGGATTCCATTCGCAACAAAAAATCTAGAAAATAAATATAATTTTTAAAACATACAAGATCTATTTAAAGATAAGTAAAAAATGTACTTAATGATGTGAACCTAAATACATGAAGTAATAAACTATATTCCTGGTTGGGAATTTCAAGACTTAATATTGAAAATATACTGATTTTTCCCACATATATCCATCAATGCAATTTTGATCTAAATTCAATAGCATTTTTAATGCGGGTCTTATCCTACCAGATCCTACCAGGTGTCAAAACACATTGTATGCTGTAGTAATTAAAATGGTCTATTATTCATACAGACATTGATAAGCTGATCAATGGAACAGAATTAAAAACCTAGAAACCAACTCAAGTATATATGAAAATTAAGTATACAATAAAGATGGTAGTTGAAATTAATGGAGAAACAATAGACTAATTCACAAGTGGAAGTGAACCGATTAGCGATTCATTTGGGAAGAAATTGTCTTAGATTCCTAATTCACACCATCCATCCCCAGGAAACAACTTTTAGATGAATTAAAGAGCGAAATCATAAAAATATTAGATGAAAACATTGGTGAAGAAAACTGGTAAATATTTTTTTAACTTAGGGTGGCGAGGTCTTCCTAAGCAAGAGACAAAACCCAGGAACTGTAAAATAAATGTTTCCCAGCCAGACGCAGTTGTTCATGCCTGTAATCCCAGCACGTTGGGAGGCCAAGGTGGGAGGATCACTTGAGGTCAGGAGTTCGAGATGAGCTTGCCCAACAAGGTGAAACCCTGACTCCATTAAAAACACAGAAATCAGCTGGGCATGGTGGTGCGCGTCTGTAGTCCCAGCTACTTGGGAGGCTGAGGCAGGAGAATTGCTTGCACCTGGAGGCGGAGGTTGCAGTGAGTTGAGATGGTGCCACTGTACTCTAGCCTGGGCGACAAAGCAAGACTCTATCAAAAAGAAAGAAGAAAGAAAGAGAGAAAGAGAGAGAGGAGGGAGGAAGGGAGGGAGGGAGGGAGAAAGAAGGAAGGAAGGAAGTAAAGAAGGGAGGAAGGGAGGAAGAAAGAGAGAAAGAAAGAGAGAAAGGAAAGAAAGAAAGAAAGAAAGAAAGAAAGAAAGAAAGAAAGAAAGAAAGAAAGAAAGAAAAGAAAGAAAGAAAAGAAAGATTGGTTTCCCAAATTTAACCTCATAAAAATTGTAAAATTCTTTAAGTTAAAATACACCATAAGGCAGGTTTAAAAGTCTGGGAAACAATACTTGCAACATACTTAACAGGTAAATGATTAATATATGGAGCATATGAAGAGTTTCTAGGCTGGGCGCAGTGGCTCACGCCTGTAATCCCAGCACTTTGGGAGGCCAAGACGGGTGGATCACGAGGTCAGGAGTTCAAGACCAGCCTGGCCAAGATGGTGAAACCCCGTTTCTACTAAAAAACTACAAAAATTAGCCAGGAGCGGTGGCAGGTGCCTGTGATCCCAGCTATTCGGGAAGATGAGGTGGGAGAATCGCTGGAACCCAGGCAGCGAAGGTTGCAGTGAGCCGAGATCGCGCCACTGCACTTCAGCCTGGGAGACAGAGAGAGGCTCCGTCTCAAAAGAAAAAAAATAAAATAAAATAATTAAAAAAGAGTTTCTAACAGGAAAAAGACAAATCCTCAGAAAAATTTGAAAAGGAAATAAACAGGCAATACACAGAAAATATACACACAATGAGCATGCAAAGCTGCATATCACAGCTGGTGAGAGAAAAGAGAATTATTTGGTAAAAAGTAAAAAGATAGATGTCAAGTGTTGGTGAAAATGTGAAGAAAGAGACATTCTCCAGGCCCATTCTGTGTGTAAACTCATGAAGTTAACCGATGAAGGCCACTTGAAAACGCCCATCAAATTTTAAAATGCACATATCAATTGACCTGACCCTTCTACTTCTAGGACTTTTTCCAAAAGAAATACTTGTTTGTGTGCCCCATACAACATCTTGTACATGTATACAAGAATTTCATCACAGTATTGTGTATAGTAGTAAAAAAATTAAAATCTTCTAGCTTACTGTCAATAAGGAAGGCAATAGTTAATTATGGTATATTGATTCCATCCCAGGCACCTCTGATTCATCATTCTTGCAAAAGACTTCAAGATTCTCTCCTATCATTTATGACATTGGCGTGCACACTTCCTCGTTATAGACAAGTCAATGATATAAAACAAACAAGGCCTGAGGTGTCTGGGCAGGCTTTCTGAAGGCATGTCTTCCTTACATACTTTGCCTGGCTTACCACCCCTCCACTGACCAACCCCCTACCCCCAACCCTCCTGTAGCCTAGATGGAAAAAGAATTTAACTTGTAATACAACCTCAATACATGGGAGTCTATTCATCATTCCCTAAATAATTACAAGCCTATAGGAATCAATACTTAAGACCCCAAAATAAAATTCAGAATTGCAATATCACTATTTCCAGTATTATTAAAATAACTAGCATACCCAATCTTTTGAAGTTATCAAGTACTTCCAATCTAGTATTTAAATGATTTTTACAACATGCCTGTGAGTTGTACAAGACAAATTGTTATCCCATTTCATAAGTAAGGAAACTAAGGTCCAGAAAAGGAATGTGATTTACCCAAATCCCATAGCTAATAATAGGCAGAGCCAAGATTGAGTGTTGGCTTTCTGACTGTGAAACATCTGCTCTTTATACATAAATCCAGCTCATGCCAATATAATTAGTAATATCCCATTTATCCAGATTCTAACCTGGTAAATTTGATGCTCAGGAACATTTACCCTCACCCAGAAATGCCCCTAATGCCCCTGCAGCAGCCCCCAGACCAACTCTCTCAAAGTGTCCCCATGGAGCCAATTCGTTTTTTCAGGAGGCCCTGACTCAAAGGCTTTTGCCTCTAGTCCAGGAAATTGTTCCTAATCAGACTCATGGGTTCCCCTGCCCCTGAAAGATCAGAAATAGAGAATTTGAGTGGGTGGGAGTGGGGGCAGGAGGAACCTTTAAGAAGCAAGCTGTGCTATTCTCACTGTTTTTACTCAAACATGAATCTTTGTTCTCCGATGCAAATTTTGAGAAGTTGGTGCCAATCTGCTCTGAACAAAAGAATTCTGGTCTGAACAAACAAAATTTGAGATGGGAAGTCTGGCTTTCCTAGTTGCGCTTTTGACCATCTGCCTCTACCCACCACCCACCACACTGGATCTCTCCCAAAGGTGGCGGTGAGCTTTGAGGAAAACTTCCCAGCTTGCTTACCAGTAATGGAAGTCAAAGAGGTCCAAGGGTATCAAATGTCAAGGTTGCTAAAATAACATCCTTACAATGCTTAGGAGGTTGAACCAGTTGACTCTAAGAGCCTTCCCTCCACACCTCAAAGACCTTAGTTAGGGTCCTATGAAAGAGGGAGGCCTTGATTTCAATGGACATTTATCAAAGGCCTAATCCTCTACTTCCTCTAAATAAAATTTTCTATTGGCTTTGTGCATATAATATTGTATTAATGGTATTATTTTAAATATATTTTTTATTAAGCAAATAATTGTTTAGCAAAAGTGTACTTTTCCTTGTTCTCATCTCTCAGCTATATACCAAAAAACTGTAAATGGATTAATTTTTTTTCCACAATACTACATTGAATGTTATAAGCATTAGTTCCAATTGACATAGATTTTTAAAGTAATTTTAGTAGCTGCATATTTTATTCCATAGTTATACCTCAGTTTATTTAACAGGCTATTATTGGATATTGAATTTTTTCATAATTTTATCAAAATTATAAATAATGCCTCTATGAGGATCTTTGTGAATAGGTCTTTATTTTCTGTTGAATGATTTACTTACCCTAAAATTCTAGGGGGAAAAGTATTGGATTGAAGGATATATGAGTATCTTTGTAGTTCTTCCTAGTTTGGGCAAACATTTAAAATGAAAATCAGTCCACCAACCTCAGTATTGGACATTGACTTCAATTTTCCTGCTGTTAATCACAACTATATTTGTAAGGTTTTTTCACAGTTTAATATTTTCTTCCTCTATCCTTTGTTTAGTTGTATCTACCTTAAAACAGCTTCACTTATCTTTCTCACAATCATAAGGACAGGGGCATTTTAAAATGCGCTTGTGTGTGTGTGTATCTCATATTTATGTTCAGTTGAAAAAAATATGACCCAGCAACTCATATGGTAAATATGAAATAAAGAAGTCAGCCAACCTGTATATCTGCCACTTTCAATAATGGATTTTTCTCTGGAGTCAAAGGAATGAACCTTTGTATCTAAATGCCTCCTTCACTGATTCCATATGCCCATATGCCTGAAGGGAGTCAGCATGGTTATTAGAAAAAAAAAATCCAACCCCATCTCAGCCCCATTGAATCAAAATATCGAGGAGGGACATGAGCATCTGTTTGTGTAAATTGGAGTTGGGCTGGATTCTAAGTAAGCATCCTAGGTGATATTTGTCAGCAGGGACGTTTGGAAACACCTGGTTGAAACCTTGGGACATTGGGTGAAGATCACAGGGAGTCAGATTTCTAGTTACCTGAGAGAATTCCAAACAGTCAGACCTACCTACTGGTAGGGGAGGCAACTTATTCCTGGGAGGCAACTTATTCCTGTCAATGAAGTGTTTGTTTGGAGACCAGATTATCACAACCATCCCTCAGGAAGACTCCTTTTGAATTTGGGAGCATTCTCTGACCATGGCACCAAAACTCTACAGAGCATCTCCTATAAGCAGGCAGAACTAGAGGCCTTTAAGTGTCTTTTCCACCCTAGCACTGCTTGATTTCAAATAATAAAAAAAATAGTTCACTAATGTAGCTTCAGTATTTTCCTATTTATCTCTCCATCTCTCCAAGAAGACATAATGTAATCTTTTGATTTGTAATAGAACTGGAAAGTAAAACTATCTTTGACTCATAATACTCAGGATATTCTAGGTATTTTAGCCACCTTCCCCTTTGATGTTCAAATCCCTGTTACGACACCCCAGTAAGTGATCCTCCAGCCTCCAGTGAAGACTTGGTGACTTAGTGCTCCCTAACTCCATAACGATCCTTTTGTAGGACCATGAAAATCATCATCTTTACCAACAATGTACACAAAATGCCATCAATTGCATAGGGAGAGGGAAAACTGAGTCACTGGCATAGCGGAGGCCAGAGTTTTGCCTCTTGATTCCTAAGCGCCTTTCTGTGGGTTCAAATGGTTATATCTGTTTGGGGTGTAAAGGAGGTCAAATCTGGGAACCTGTTCTCTAAAGAAATAACCACCAAAATGCTGTGTGTTGAGCCCAAACATGTATAGATTTCAACCTCCTTGAAACTCCTCTTACTTACTCATCATTGCACGAAATGGGCAGTGAACTGTGAAGATCTGTGAAACATGGGGGGAGGGAGGTGAAGAGAAGGGACGGGGTCACAGCCTGTACCCATCCTCCTCAAAGCACCATCTGCACCAGCAGCAACAGCATCCCCTGGGATGTTTGAAATGCAGAATCCCAGGCCTCAGCCCTACAGAATCAGAGCCTGCATTTTGACAAGGTCCCCAGGTGATCTGCAGGCACAGCATACTAACATTATATGACTCATAGAGATAAAGAACGTTATTTTACATTTTTTTCTGATTATAAAAGTGGTAAAAACTCAAGTTAGAAAATTTGGAAAGCATCCCCCCCATCCCCATTTGGATCCTTGAGAGAAGAGGAAGGCGGCTTGCATGGGGGCGTAAGTAATCAAGCTCTTACACTTGGTGATTACAACACCTCTCCCAGGTCTTTCAGTAATTATGAGAGCAGTTATGATAAGTCCAATATGACTGGCCTGGGGTAAGGTGGGCGGCAGAGTGGAAAGAGGAATGAAAGAATTACTAGTATAACTCCAAAAAATAACATGGAGTACTTACAAATTTGTGGGCAGGTAGTTTGTAAACCACAGTGCAGGCAGGAAAATATTTCTCTTCTTGCCCATGACTTTCATCTGGACTGATGCTAAGCCTTGGGAGAGGGGTGCTGGGAACTATCCAGATCTGTTAACTCAGCGGAGCCAAGTGCTGCTGAGGAAAGGCAAGTGGGTCTCCCAGGATGGTGGAGATATGAAAGGAGGTGGTTAAAGAATGATGGTGCTCTTTGAGAGATGAGGACAAGGAAGATCAGGGTCAGGAAATGGGATCTGCTTCACTTCCCTAGAAGGTAGTGTATGAAAAAAAAGCCAAACTCTGTAAAATATTTGAAGAGATTTATTTTGAGCCAAATGTGAGGACCACGACCCAACACAGCCTCAAGAGGTCCTGAGAACATGTGCCCAAGGTGATTGGGTTACAGTTTTGTTTTATACATTTTAGGGAGACATAAGACATCAATCAGTTCATGTGAGGTATACCACACATTGGTTCAACCTGGAAAGGCAGGACAACTCAAAGCAGGGGCTTACAGGTCAATGGTGGATTCAAGGATTTTCTGATGGGCATTTGATTGAAAGAATTCAGTTATTATCTCAAGATCTGGAATCAACAGAAAGGAGTGTCTAGGTTAAGATATGGGGTTGTGGAGACCAAGGTTCTTATTATATAGATGAAATCTCAAAGGCAGCCTCCCTTAGAGGCAATAGATGGCACCTTTAACAGGTGCTAGACTCTCAGCTAATCTCTACAGGATCAGAAAAAGACCTGGAAAGGGAAAAGAATCTCTACAGAATGTAAATTTCCCCCACAAGAGACGGTTTTGCAGGTCCCTTTCAAAATATGGCAAATAAATATATTTTGGGGTAAAATAGCTGATACTTTAAACAGCCTGCTATCTGTCATGTGATATTATACGAGAGTCAGGTTAGAAGTTGGTGTCTTATTACTACAAAGAGTCTGTTTTGTTGGTCTTAAGATCTCTGTTTTAATATTAATGCTGGTCAGTTGTGCCTGAACTCCAAAGGGAGGCGAGCATAATGAGGCATGTCTGACCTGCTTCCCATCATGGCCTGAACTAGTTTTTCAGGTTTCTTTGGAATCCCATTGGCCGAGAGGAGGGCTCCATTGAGTCCACTGTGGGGTTTTTTGTTTGTTTCTTTGTTTACAATAGGAAAAGCAGACACTGAGCAGACCTTTGAATCATTCCCTTTGGCAGGGGTTGGGGGGACTCCACTGACTAATCTGTATCCCCATGGCAGAGGCTGCAGTGAGGAGAAGCCTATAATCAGAAGAGGTTGTCTCCACACTCCAGCCTATCCCATTTCCTCCAGTCTCTAGAGCTAAGGAAGTAGCCCAGTTAGCCTAAGCTCAATTTTTTTTTGTTTGTTTGGTTGGTTGGTTTTTGAGACAGGGTCTCTGATGCCCAGGCTGGAGTGCAGTGGTGCCATCAGGCCTCACTGCAGCCTCGACCTCTGGGCTCAAGCAATCTTCCTGCCTCAACCTCCCGAGTAGCTGGGACTACAGGTGCAAGCCACCAGGCTGGCTAATTTTTGTATTTTTTGCAGACAGGTCTCATCATGTTGCCCAGGCTGGTCTTGAACTCCTGGGCTCAAGCAATCCACTGGCCTTGACCTCCCAAAGTGCTGGGATTATAGGCATGTGCCAACATACCCAGCCCACCAAGCCCAGATTCCATACACAATGTTCATAATTTATTCAATTAATCATGTAATATTAAAATTCTCCCACACAAAGTCCCTTGAAAACATCATTTTAAAGATGGTATCATTACCATATTTTATTTAAATATTTCCCATTATTGGAGTGTTAGGCAATTTCTCTTTTTCACCACATATATGATGCTGTAATAAATATCTTTATCCACATAACCAATGACTTCCTTTTTCATCTAGGGAAACTCTCTTAAAATCAAAGTGAACCATACATATGGAAAAGTGCAAAAATCAAAAGAACGCAGTTTAATGACTTTTCACAAAGTGAATACCTCACAGAACCACCACCCAGATCAAGAAACAGAATATTGCCAGAACCCAAGGCCTTTTTGTGTCTCCTCAGAGTAATACTATCCTAATATTAAGCACCATTAGATTAAATTTTCTATAAATTCAAACATACATTATATTTATATGGTTGCTTATTTGTCTTATAAAGTATAAATACAAATATAAATTATATTTATATATTTACTAATATATTTCATACTTACATATATATATTTATGTTTTAGATACATTTTAATGTATTTTATGTCATTATATATAAATATATATTTGAATTTTATACAAATTCAAGTATAAAATTGTGCAGATTTTTTTTCAGAGCTAGCTGAGGTTATTTTGGACAACAACAAAAAAAGCAATTGAATTGTTTTGTAGCTGGAGGCATGGGCAAGGAGGGTGCCCCAGGGAGTGAACTCCCCCGAACGTGGGCTGAGGGCGAGGGCTGAGCCTGAGGTGGATCTCCTGTTCCCTGTGCTTCCCTCACAGCGGCCTCCCTCCCCCGCTCTGGGTCAGCCAGGAGGGGCAGGCGGGGAGGGGCTGCTGCAGCTGTTCACTTGGACAGGACGTCAGAGGACTCGGACTCCAGCTTGCCATCATGGGTCTCGATCTTCTTCACAACCACGGCCCTGGTGGAGCTGGTGCAGCTGAAGGAGCTGGAGTCCGCGCCAGAGCCAAAGCTGGAGCCCAGGCGGTAGATGATGCCGGGGCTTGTGAGGCCCCCATAGGCCGAGCTCAGCCCACCTGCATAGCTGCTGGTGATCTTCGTATGGATACTCACGTTCTACATCACAGACTCCAGCCGGCTCTCCTCGCCCTCCAGCAGCTTCCTGTAGGTGGCAATCTCAATGTCCAGGGTAAGCCCGACGTTCATCAGCTCCTGGTACTCACGCAGCTGCCCCATCATGTCCTGCTTGGCCCGCTGCAGGGCGGCCTCCAGCTCGGACAGCTTGGCGTTGGCATCCTTAACAGCCAGCTCCCCACGCTGCTTGGCATCTGTGATGGCGGCCTCCAGGGAAGCCCTCTGGCCTTTGAGGCCCTCGGTCTCAGCCTGGAGCCAGCTGATGTTCCGGTTCATCTCGGAGATCTCAGTCTTTGTGCGCCTTAGGTCATCCCCGTGCTTCCCAGCCAGCGTCTGCAGCTCCTCATACTTGATCTGGTACATGCTCTCAGCCTCAGCCCGGCTGCAGTTGGCAATCTCCTCATACTGCACCTTGACCTCAGGGATGATGCTGTCCATGTCCAGAGAGCAGCTGTAGTCCATGGACAGCACCATAGACATGTCGGAGATCTGGGACTGCAGCTCCCGGATCTCCTCTTCATACAGCTGCCTGAGGAAGTTGATCTCGTCAGTCAGCCCTTCCAGGAGGGACTCTAGCTCTACCTTGTTCATGTAAGCTTCATCAACATCCTTCTTGATGAGGACAAATTCATTCTCCATCTCCGTATGCTTATTGATCTCATCCTCATACTTGTTCTTGAAGTCCTCCCCCAGCCCCTGCATGTTGCCAAGCTCTGCTTCCAGCTTCAGCTTCTCCTGGCCCAGAGTCTCCAGCTGCCGCCTAAGGTTGTTGATGTAGCTCTCCAACATGTTGTCCATGTTACTCCGAGCCATCTTCTGCTGCTGCAGGAGGCTCCACTTGGTCTCCAGCACCTTGTTCTGCTGCTCCAGGAACCATACCTTGTCGATGAAGGAGGCAAACTTGTTGTTGAGGGTCTTGATCTGCTCCTTCTCCTGGGTGCACACGGCCTGGATGTTGGGGTCCACCTCCAGGTTAAGGGGGCTCAACAGGCTCTGGTTGACCATGATGGCGATGATGCCTCCCATGCCACTGGCCCCACCATAGCCTCCACCCAGGCCACCCCGAAAGCTGCTGCTCCCCACTCGGGAGCAGCTCAAGGAGCTGATGCAGACACCAGGCCCACTCATGTAGGTGCAGCTGCTGAAGGCCCAGGGGCCAGAGGACTTCTGGGTCACTCTGATGGACGTGATGGAGGCAGGAGTCGAAACAGGCAGGCTGAGCCAGGTGGAGATTCCAGAAGGAGTGGAGATGGGGCTTTTTTATGAGATGGGGGTCTCACTATGTTACCCAGGCTGGTCTTGAACTCCTGGGCTCAAGCAATCCTCCCACCTTGGCCTTCCAAAGGGCTGGGATTACAGGTGTAAGCCACCCTGCCTGGCCTAGATTTTGCATCTGGTTCCTTTGCTCAACATTGTTTGTAAGATTCATCCATGATGTTTTTCTTGTAGCAATAATTCATTTTCATTGCTGTATATTATTCCATTGGGTGAATACACACAACTTTTCTTTTGTATTTTGTTCAGTGTTTCTAGTTCTTAGCAGGAGCATTAGGCTGCTACAGGCTACTCAACCATGGCCAGAAGCAGAAGTCCACTTATTTATTTTTGTTAAATTCTAAGAAGTAGAATTCCTGGGCAAAAAGAATATTTTTTAAGCCATTGATGCACACTGCTCATTGTTTTCCACAAAAGCTGTGACAATTTACACTCAGGAAAAAATCATGAAGTTCTTCTGAGGGATGAGCATCAAGAGTCATCCTAATAATAACAAAAAGTTTTAAATCTTACTAATAGTATTTAATAGTGTCAATATTGTATTAAGGCTGTTTCATATATAAATTATAAATACTAAAATGCTGGTATCATATTTCATAAAGTTTTTTGTGCCAATTTATTACTTAATTCTCACAAAACTCTGAGGGGTAAATTTTATTGCTGTCTCATTTTAAAGATGAAGGAACTATGGCTCAGAAAAACTGAAGTGTCCTGTCTATGTCACCTAACGGCCAACAGATAGTCTTCCTTACCCATGGCAGGCTACACCTTGCCTAAATTGCTGAAGAAGCATCCCAGATT
Source organism: Pan paniscus (assembly GCF_029289425.2). Taxonomy (NCBI): domain Eukaryota; kingdom Metazoa; phylum Chordata; class Mammalia; order Primates; family Hominidae; genus Pan; species Pan paniscus. The sequence goes on from NC_073260.2 coordinate 40,153,783, forward strand.
CTTCAGGCTAAAATAGGTACCAGGGAGAAGGACATGTCGCCCTTTTGTATGGAAATGAGCATCCTTCAAAGCCCAGTTCAAATGACAACCCCTTTCCCAAAGGACTCTTCCCTCCCTACCCACCCTATTGGAAGTAACACAGCCACAACTTCCTTCTGGAAGCCACACCCTTATACTGGAATGGGGCCCTTGCCTACAAGATCCTGGAATGTCACTGCTGAGATCATTTAGTCCAGGGATTACAAATAGGGAGCACACACCAGTGAGGCTCCCCGCTCCCTTGTCAATGGCAGACATAACAAATCAATCACCATCTAGCCACTGTCTCCCATGCTGAGTCCATCTGAGACCATCTCACCCCCAGCTACCACGTTGGCTTTGTCTCTGTTCCTTGTGCATGCCAAGTTCCATCCCACCTTGTGACCCACACATTGGCTGCAGCCAGATCTCCTCATGACTGAGTTTTTCTTGTCCTCTCAGGTCTCAGCTCAAATATCATCTCCTGCTGATCCCCCCAAATCTAAGGTAGCATCACCTTCCCTGATTTGTCTTCTCTTATGATCATTTTTAAATTTAATTTATTTAGCTGTCTGTTTTTATAGTTGTTGTATCCTGAGAACTGAGCCTCTTCTAAGTAGTTCACCTATTCCCCAGCGCCTGAAAGAGTCCCTGGTACTCAGCAGTTGCTCAATTAGTAATTGCTGAATGAGTGAGTTAATCAAGACGTGATTTTCTGCTGAGTCCAGGTATGACCTGAAAAGCCTTCCCATCACAGTGTTACAGCCATTCGCTACCAGGAATCAGAAGTAAAATGTGGGATAAAATATTTTTGCCATGGCTAACTTCCTTAATTCCCCATTTTACAGATGGGAAAACTGAGGCCCAGATAAGAGACTTGTCTTTCCCAAAACTACAGAATGAGGGAGGGGCAGAGCTAGGACTGACACCAGCTCCTCCCACACCCCCATCCTTCCTGCTCCTCCCCAGCACAGGGAAACACCGGAAGAGCTGTCATAATGGCTCAGCCACAAAGTAGAGGATCCTGGCCACGGAGCTCTGGAGCTTGCCTATGAATTACGCACCTAATTACCAGCTGCCTTTTTTTTTCTATTCTGTGGGTAAAAGTCTGATCACATAGAAGATTCTCCCTGTGTTTCCGTGGATACCAAGCAATCTAATTTCAAACTCCCTTGCAAATGGCAAGTGAGTGAACTTAATTTTAATAAAAACAAGGAAAATCATACGTGTGAGCTTAATAAAATCTAATTTGGGCAATTTAGAGCTCAGAAAATAAAGCCTTTATGTAAAAACTAGCAATTAGCTTTATGAAACAATACAGTGAACCTTAGCATAGGGGAGAGTTGGGAGCTGGAAGACTCGAGGATAAGGAAATGTGGCAATAATATAAGAAAGCTAAAGGGGCAGGGAGCCTGGTTCCTGGGGTCAGAGGGTTCAAGTTCAAGTACACAAGCTACCACTTCTTAGCTCTGTGACCTTGAGAGAGCCGCTTTTCCTCTCTAGATCCTATTGTCTAAACCCTAGTGTCTTTGTTTATAAAATGAGGTTAATAAAACCTCCTTGACCTAGTAGAATGGTTGTACAGACAATAAGAAAACAAATAGGCAAGAGCTTTGTAAAAGTGTCCAGCAATTGTTATCTCATCATTTGTCCCATCTAACATTCTTTCCAGCAAAGAAAGAAAAGAAGGCTAGTGGAGCCTATCACCTGGATCGGGGATGTAGGATGGAATGGTGTTACTAGAAAGGGGTCCTTATCCAGACCCCAACAGAGGGTTCTTGGACCTCGCACAAGAAAGAATTTGGGGCAAGTCCAAAAACTAAAGTGAAAGCAAGTTTAAAAAAGTAAAAGAATAAAGGAATGGCTACTCCACAGGCAGAGCAGTGGTGTGGGCTGTTCGACTGATTATACTTACAGTTATTTCTTGATTATATGCTAAATAAGGGGTGGATTATTCATCAGTTTTCCAGAAAAGGTGTGGGCGATTCCCGGAACTGAGGTTTCCTCCCCTTTTTAGACCATATAGGGTAACTTCCTGACATTGCCATGGCATTTGTAAACCATCATGGCACTGGTGGGAGTGTCTTTTAGCATGCTAATGCATTGTAATTAGTGTATAATGAGGAGTGAGGACAACCAGAGGTCACTTTCAACGCCATCTTGGTTTTGGTGAGTTTTGGCCAGCTTCTTTACCGCAACCCATTTTATCAGCAAGGTCTTGTGACCTGTATCTTCTGCTGACCTTCTATCTCATCTTGTGACTAAGAATGCCTAACCTCCTGGGAATGCAGCCCAGTAGGTCTCGGCCTTATTTTACCCAGCCCCTGTTCAAGATGGAGTCCCTCTGGTTCAAATGCCTCTGACAGTGGGGGTAGAGGGCAGGTATGCAAACTTCCACATTCACCTTGCATTTAGATGTCGCAGACCTATGGCACACTGCCAGAGGTGACTCCCAGAAGTGGTTTACAGGAGCCAGAAGCAAATCTCCAAGTCAGAGTGAGCCTGGGGGAAGACCTGAGGCTCTTGACATGTAATCGCTGTAGCCCAGCACATCTGCACCACTGACAGGTCCCCTTTACATAGAGATCTCTACAGGTTGTATTATTCCCATTCTACAGAGGAGGAAAATGAACCACTGAGAGACACAGCAGCTAAACTCAGGTCACACAACTAGTTGACCCAGCCAAGACTCAAGCTAGGTTTCCTGATTCCATCCTCCAGCCTGCTTACCAGCACCTCTCATGGTTACTAAAGCAAGTGACTGTGAGAGTGAGAACCTGCTATATCTGTTGTGTCCCTTCTTCCCTAAGGGCATGTGCAGCTTCTATCAGAGTTGCTAGGAGCCACATCCGCAAAGAGCGTGGTCTTCATCACACATCACTCCAGAAGCAGTGGCTTTTCCACTCCAGGCAGAAAGCAATTTTTTCCTAGTGCCTTCCCAGAAGCAAAGTGGGTAATTAATTGCACTGAATAACACATTAAATGTACTAATAATTGGGTAGTCACAGCAAAATGATTACTTTGAAGAAATATTACCAATTCCCTGTTGTACTTAACATTTCTCCTTATTTATCATTACCATTTTAATCAATAATAGTCACAATACTAACAAATCCGCCTTAATTTTAATTGTTTTCAATTTGATGTACCAGTACTTGAGTATTCTGAGCATACTTCATTATTTATATTAATTTAAGAACACTTAAAGGCAAATTACGTAGTTTGTACTTTCAAGTAGGCAGGTAATTATGACAAAGTTTCTCTAGATTCAGCATTTTCATGCATTGAGCAGTGTGAGGTGTCAGGTGTCTGCCCATTTCTGTTAGGCTCAAGGGTCAGGTATGGAGAGGATAAAGGAAGACTCTCAAAGCCTCCACTTGAATTAGCATATTCTGGCCTTTTAAAAGAGGTTTGGGTCCCTGAAAGTATGATTAATAGCTCAATGGCTTTGCCTTTACTTATGTTGTCTAGCCTTGAATGCAGCATTCATCCATTCATTCACCAACGCCCAGGGCCAAATACTGCGCTAACACCAGAGACAGAAAGAGAGAGTGAGAAACTTACTGTGAGAAAGGCTGGCCGTAGTCAGCAGTTGGAATAGGTAAATAACATGTAACTGAAGGAATTGAGGAGTGCTTCTGGGAGGCAGAGGCGTTTTCCTTGGTCTGGAAGGGTGGGTAACATTTGTCAGGGAAGTGACGGAGTGGACTCCAGCTTTGGCAGAAAGCCGGTTAGGAGGCTCTGGCAGAATGGGGGCTTTTCAAGGTGACACTGGAGCTAATGACAGAGAAAGTTCAGAAGGAAGAACCATGGCCAGTGTAAAATTGACCCTTGGATGTGGCTTAGAGTGGATGATTGGGAGTTAGTGATGCCAGAATCTAGAAAGAGGGAAGCCAGGAGGAGGAAGCCAGGTGGAAGAGGTAAAAAGATGGGTTTCTTAGGAAATCACTAAGTTCTGAGGGCCATAGAGTAGCCAGGGGAGAAATCTAGCAGGTAAAGTGGAGAAGCTGGCTACAGCCCAGAGGAGTAGATAGCACTGGAGAGAGGGTCTGGAAACCCTCTGGTAGAGAGTCCCATGGGTGAGAAGGGTGACAGTCACAGCTCTTGCCTCTGAGGGCTTCACTTCACAGGTATATATAAACTGACCACAGCTTCACAGATTTCAAGCCCCCTTGGAGGTCCCAGCCAAGAAAGTTTCTTCTCCCCTTCTCTGTCCAGTGCCAGCATAAAGGGCACATCTCTTTGAATCAAATTGTACTGAATTGAAATTGCACAACTGTGTTGTCAATGGCCCTGTTTTGTGAGGACATCCTGCTGCCTGAAGGGGAGGATGCAGGGGCTAACATGACTCAGAGAAGTCATGCTGATAATGTGGAGATTAACAGCAATGGATGGGTCTGTGTCTCCACTCTGCATGGCTGGGGTATCAAGGTCCTGGCACCAGTAATGATTTGCTAGGGTGTTGCAACTGGTGCTAATGATTTCTAGAAACCTAGAAGTTATAGGAGAGGAATTTAATAGGAAAGAGGCTCCACCTCCTGGTAATACTCAAAACCAACATTTCTTCAGCGCTTTACAGTTTATAAGCTTCTGTCAGCTTTTAAAATCTCATTTAACTCTCTATCTTGATCTGGGTGGTGGTTACCAGCTGCACATGTAAGTAAAAAAAATCATTGAGCTTACAGTTAAGATTCTTGCACTTCAGTCTATGTTATACTGCCATTTAAATTGTGTAAATAAATACACGGATAAATAAATAACCTCTTATTTAATTCTTCTAACCATCCTATGAAGTTAGCAACTTTGTTATCCACAAGTGAAGGAACCTGAAGCTGAATGACTCATCCTGGATCCTGGGCTGATGAGTGAAGTGACTAAGCCAGAATGGACTGGCATGGATTCCTCTGGTGCAATTTGAATAACAGGGATTATAACATCAACAGGGCTTGGAAGGACTGAAGAGGGAGCAATCATGGTGCCAAAGGGCCCTTTGGAGGTCTGTGGGGATGAGATCTGCCATCTCCACTTGGCCCTCCCTTTCCCTGGGACACAGGTTTGACTTGGGCAGATATCTTTCTAAGTGCACATTTTCTATTGAACCACAACTCAGGGACGGGGAAAGTTCCAGGAGTCTGCATCTCAGGAGTCCTCCACGTTGTTCCCCATTGGTCTCTCAAAGTCCCCTTGGAAATTTGCTCAAAATGAATAATACAAAGTAAAACCATCCTGGCGTTGTCAACAGGTTAGACTTCATACCTTCCTGTTCTTTCAAAAAGGAGCCGCTAACAAGCACCAGAATCTACCTGGCCTTTGGACCTCTGAAAGGGAATAGGAAGCCTGTCCTCCTTCCTGCCTGTGGGAAACAGACTTTTAAAACAAACAAACAAAACGAAGACAATAGCCTGTGACAAGTAGAAGAACGTGCAAAGTGGGAATCCCAAGCAGAATGTAACCAACTCCGCTGGGAGTGTCCAAGGAAGGCTTCACACACAAGGGGTGTGACTCGATTTATGCTTCTAAGCATAAATGAAAGTTTGGTGAGCAGAAAAGAGGAATATGCATTCCAGGCACCAGGAACAGCGTAAGCAAACACCCAGAGGCAAAAGCATATCAGATGAGGTTGGGGAGAAATCACGGGTAGTCAGAAGGGCCCGGGAATCTGGTTCCTTTCTTTACACACAAGAACTCCATTAAGGTTACCCTTGTGCCTCATGGATTAGAGAAGGGTTGGAGTAGAAGTGCCTCTGGTCTCAGCGGACCTTTAAAAAGGTTTGCAATTCAGATGTGGCAGCCTTCTGTTCTTGTCCTTATGTCCATGAACTCCACAGGACTCAGAAATTCTTAAGTTCAACTCCACAAAATGTTAACGATTTAGCTTTCTCTTGGCTAATCCAGTTTGCAACCTCCCCATATTCCTCTGCTTAGCAAAGCCCATCCTTAGGAATCTGACCTCCTCCAAGTTTCCAGCCCATTCTCAACTTAAAAGGAGGCAGAGTTTGGATATAGTATTTTCCCTGTGCCAAATAGCATAGTAAATTCATGCTTGACATATTTGTGTGCAACATGCATTTGAAGAATCTTCCAGAAACATGTTCTAGAAACAAGAGACTGCCAATAGCCAGGCCCTGATTTGCCATGCCCTGGAGTGGAGCTTTCTAGTAGAGCCATTCATGCAGTTTCTGGTCCTACCTTTGATATTCAGAAACTTTTTTCTTCAATACCTGAGAAAATTAATCCACTCCATTTCTCTCCAAGTTTCCAGCATCAAGATGGGATTGAATCTCTGTCAGGTGTCAGCTTTCAATGTGATGAATGGGCTCTTCGTTTCTGCCTTCACGTCTGGAAGGTCCAGATCCCCAACTGGGATGACTGATCCACCTGGGGAAATGGCATTTGACAGACCCACAGCTTCCTGGGGCCACTGAGGATAAGGTTGCAGACAGGGCTCCGGACAGGAAAAAAAAAAATTAACATCTTTTTGCTCAATCTGGATGTAATTTGAAACAATACTCTTCAAGCTCTCTACCCTGGGGATTTATTAAGTTATCAGTAAGCAACTCTGAAATAAACCACACTCATGGCTTTATGTTCTTTCCCTGCCCCACCCCCAACCCAGACTGCTCCTCCACTTAACCTGTTACATTCCAGGTAGGAAAGAGGGAGGACAGGACCTGTGGTCTGCAGATCAGAGTTCAAATCTCCTCTCAACCAAGTTTATTATTATGTGGTTTCAGGCAAAACTCTCTGAAGAGCCTGTTTTCTCACCTGCAAAATGGATGTGAAAGCACTTCCCCAGGGTTGATTGATTTATTCATGTATTATTCCTCTAATTCACTGTATGCTTCTGTGTCAGACCCAGTTCTAGAGGCTGGGAGTACAGAGATGACTCTCACCTGCCCCCACTCTCTGGAGGTCAAATGAGAGAATGAATGCACCCATTTCTTTGTAAATCACACGACACCATGCATCTTAATTATCAGTCCTACTACAGTGGTCTGACGCTCAAAATGCTTGTAATAGGAAATCACGACAATGACTAAGAGTGAAGGCTTTGGCACAAGACCTGGGTCACTTACTAGCCGTGTGACTAGCATAAAATCCTTAGGCTCTCTAGCCTTGGTTTTTTCATCTACAAAATGGGAACAACAACAGCTCTTTCCTCAGAGGGCGGTTTGAAGGAGTAAATGGAATAACGCACCTGAAATCATTTAGAGAACTGGCTGGCACTTATAAGTGCTCGACAACTGTTAGCTATCATTGTCATACTCATTCTCATTAGGATGATAATGATGTTCATTATTTTAAGAGCAGACAATCGAGCACAGCAGTCCAAAACCACTTTCCTCGCCCCCGGAAGGAGATGAGAGTGAACGAGCTGGAGCATTGACGCGCGCGCCTGGGGCGCCACGTGGTGACATGGGTTTCTCCTGTTTATCCCTCGAGGCTTCCTTTCAGCGTCTTCTTCCCCAGCAGCTGCTCTGTCAACAGTCCATATGCTGCCTCGGCTACGGAGCAGCTTTCAAGAGGGGGCTGCCAACCCCGTAGGAGAACTTTGAAGACAAGTTCAGGGGCACGCGTGCTGGGGCGGCAGTCACCCCGCCCCCGCGAGCCTTGGGCCCTCCCCTCCCGCCCGGCCTCCCCGCACCCCTTCTGGTGGCGGAAGTGGAAGGGGGCGGGGGGCGCAGGCAGCCGGGCCTGGTTCCGGGGAGGGTGTGCGCGTGGCAAGGAGGCCAGCTGGAGGAACAGGAGGGGACAGATGCCATGGGGGCCCGGATTTGTTCCTGCAGGAAGAGTGCAAGGAGCTAATTGTCTAATTACCCAGGAGCGGTTTCTCCGTGGCCCTGCCACGCCGTGTGGAAAGAACTCCAGTTTGTGCATGTCAAACAGTCGGTGGGCGGCTCTGGGGAGGAAAGGGAAGGCGGTCCTGAGCCTGGATTTCTTCCAGGCTTGTACTGCAGAGTCACTTCTAGCTCTGGACCCCGAAGCCTTACAAATACTGCTTTGAAAAATTCAATCATAGGCTCTACATCCCTTCAGCTTAGCTGGCTGTTGGAGAAAATTATATCCGCTGCTTTTCTCTTCCCCCACATCACCCTCAACATAAACACACACACACACACACACACACACACACACACCCCTTATACCCTGCCATTGGTCATTTACACTGAGCAGTCATCTAGTTTCCAATCCATTCTTTAAAATATGAAAGTCCTTGGGTCCTGGCTTGGTTCTTTCCTACGCCGGCTCCCAGCATTTTCATACTGTCAGGACTTTGCTATGCTGGGCACGCCATCTATGTGCCCTTTTTATGCAGCCCTTTGTAACCAGTGCCTTCTGCATCATCCTTCAGGAGCCAGTTTTGCACCCTGTAGTCCCAGCTATTTAGGAGGCTGAAGAGGGAGGATCACTCGAGCCCAGGAGTTTAAGGCCGCAGTAAGCTGTGATTGTGCCTCTGCACTCCAGCCTGGGCTACAGAGCGAGGCCCCATCTCTAAATTAAAAGAAAAAAATCCACCTTTCCTTAGGCTTTCATTATATATAATGTGATATGTACATACATATTATGTTTCCTGTCTGTCTTTAATTTCAGACTATTTCGTATGAAAAGAAATGTAACTGGCCTCTGTGCAGCACCTTCCTTTGTTCAAGAGACTTCCACTCACATTCTTCCATCTCTACCTCCTAAGTGACAACCTTGTGAAGTGGGCAGTGTCCACTTCACAATGCAATGCGGGTGGTAGATAGAGTATTTACAGATCACTCCAACATGCTGTGTACGTCGGGGTAGCCCTTGAAACACGGGAGTCTAGATCTTATTTAGCACTTGCAGACACATTTCTCAAGTCCTGGCAGTTGACCACTGCTGGGATCACCCTTTCCAGGCTCCTACCACCCCTTCAGAGAATTCTGGCCTCATAATCTCACACCCAATACACGTGAGTGTAACAGTAGGAACTGCATTGGTCGTATGTAAAAAAGATGCAGTTACCATGTGTTTAACCACATCTGTAGGTGCTTATTTTTTCTCACATAACAATTCTAGATTGCCACCTCATAGTTGCAAGATAACCACTCACTTCTAGCTGCATACTCATATTCCCTAAGGAAAGGGGGAAAAAGGAAGCAACAAGATGGAAGAGGCAGCCACCCTATCAGGAAAGCAACGTCACCAAAATAACCAGCAGGTTTCCAGTTATATCTCTTTGACCAGAACGTGTCATATGGCTACCCTCAGCTGCAAGGGAATCTGGGAAATGTAGTCGTTTAGTTGGGCATCTTGTCAACCCAAACAATATCAGTGTTCTATAAATAAGAAGAAAAGGGAGAAGGATACAAATGTGTGGTGATCTTAAGGTGTGCCGTTCTCACAAGAGAATAGGCTCTAGGAGGTCAAGGAACGTATCTGTTTATGCTCACCATTTGTGTCCCAGAGCCAAGCCCAGCACCTGGCACACAGTGGGTGCTCCATAATATGTTTGAAATGGGGGAATGAGCCTGAGCAACATGGGGAAACCCATCTCTACTAAAAATACAAAAATTAGCCAGGTGTGGTGGTGCATGCCCGTAGTCTTAGCTACTCAGGAGGCTGTGGCAGGAGGATCACTTAAGCCCTGGAGGTCAAAGCTGCAGTAAGCTGTGATTAAGCCCCTGCACTCCAGCCTTGGTGACAAAGCAAGGCCCTGTCTCAAAAAGAAAATAAAAATAATAAATGGGGGAATGAATGAATCAATGAAATGACTACTAAAGTCACCATTAGTAAGGTATTTTAAGCTCTAAATGGGCTTAAATCTCAGGCCCCTAAAACCCTTCCACATATCTGGTATTTGTCAAAGTTCAAAGGCTTCCGACACTCCAGCTTCTTCCAGTGTCCTCTGTGTACTCTGTGTGTCGCTTGGATAACCCCTAACACCCATTATCAGGTCACAATAAATCAAATCTGCAGCATTTCATTCTGGGTTACCTGGAATATAGCCCTCATATTCATAAATTAATAGCCAATTATGGAGCATGAGATAAATAATCCCCAGCATCAATACATATCATCCATAATTACAAAGACAGGATCAGGTGTATCCATGCATAACACTTGGCTGGAATTCCCATTTTTAATGCAGGTATTTATTGCCACATACATATCATTTTGAGGAAAGGGTAGTTTTGTACCATTTAATAGAAAAGACACCTACATAGATAAGAAATCCCTCTTCATAAAATGCTGTAAATTTGATAAATGAATAAAAGCATAAAATTTAGCCAGAAGTTTTCCCTTTGATGAATGGGTTTTAAAATACTTACAGTGTGTTTTTAAATGACAGAAAAGAATAGGACACCCAAATCAGATCTAGAAACCCTCAAAAAGAGATTACATTTTAGGTGAACTGTTTATAGAAAAAGCTGGCTTTCATTAACTTAAACCTCCAGGAACTGGTTCTGTGGGCTCTGGGAGGAAAGATGGTCCCGGGCAATTCCAGAAGAGGTCAGAGCGTTTTGATGATCTCTTCTTTCCATAATGGACAGCAGTGTCTTAGCATCAGAGCTAGGGGGTACAGGGTCAGAGCTGGAGGTTTTCTGTGTTCTTAATGGTGCCCAGCAACGGTGTTGACTAACCCATTAACTTAACCCACCAACCGTACTTCATTACAATATATTCAGAATTTCACTGAAAGACATATGGATTCTTCAGGAGATTCTTACTCCTTGAACCTCAATTTCTTCATCTGTACAAAAAGAATAAAAGTAGACGTTCTGTGTGCCTTTTCAGTATGGTTGTGAGGATCACATAAAGAGAACGTGAAGCAAACTATCATACCCATCATCTCACATCGTTACCCATTTGTGTGTGTGTGTGTGTGTGTGTGTGGCAAGAGCAGTGAAAATCTACTCATTTAGCAAGAATCCCATACGTGAAAACATGGTGTAGATGATAACACGCTATACCAGTGAGAGAGGTTTTTAGGATGGATAATGATTTTCACAGGAAGTATCTTAGTGGGATTGTTTGGGTTGGGGATCATACATTCCCAGCACTAAACATGGCATATCTGCTGGATATCAATGGGATGCAGGGTTGTACTCACTCACACTCGAATAAGGAAGGACCATTGTCACACTAATAGGGGCTGTGTGATGCCCAGGAGTCTAGATGTCTGAGCTCTCCTTCTGCACCTGCCACTCTCTTATCCTGTATGTTTGAGCTACTTATTTCCATGCTGTGAATCTCAGTCTTCTCATCTGAAAAAAATGGAGGTGTCGAACTAACAAATCTCTAGGGAGCTGTTCTGGCTCTAACCTAGTAATTCTGATACTACAGAATCCAGGATCCCAGTGTGTGGTGGGATCGGGGACCTGTTCAGATGGACATCCACCCTGAGGCCATCTGAGACCCTTTCTGGCTGCCCCTGCCCTGCTCATCAATGTCTCTCAGAAGATCTTCTCTAGCCTCTTGGGGGTCCTCCCTGAACAGCTCAGGAACCTCGACAGCCTCTGAGACCAGCCAAGTTAAGGGTCTTAGGACAGGGCTGAAATTCCACCTCTGTCTCAAGCTTGGTGCTGTCTACCAAGAGCCTGACTGGGGGACATCAAGGCAACCTTCCCTGACTTCATCAAACAGTTCCAAAAGCCTGCAAACAGGTGCTGGCTTTTTAAGAGAAGTAATTTCTGTGGCTCTCCACTCTAGCCACATTAGTCATTCAAGTGTTGAGGGACAATATAAATTCCTGTCATCCTACTTTATGTGACCACTAAGATTTATTCCAAGCGACAGGTCATTAACGTGTCTTCTCTTTATTTTTTTTTTCTCAGATTCACTGAAAATTCATATTTCTGCTTTATTATAGACTGCTAACAGCTATGTTTTTGGTCAGAAAGTCAGCAATAAATCTGAATTTAATAAACTGACAAAAGACCACTATCCCAGAGATGGTCTGAGCCCACATTCCTCCTTTCCTTCCATACAAATGCTTTCGTACTGAGATATCTTCCACATAAAAGCTACATTCACCATCTTAATAGTCACCTTCCCCCCACCCCCTTAGATGTTTTGCAGTTTCAAGGCTGACTATATAATTATGGATTGTCAGAACCTGAAGGCCCCACAACAATCGCAGTGGGTGGGGAAAGACCTGAACTCCAGGCTCAGCCATTCCCCTGCCACGCGACCTTGGACACGTGCTAAGCCTCAGTTTCTTTATCCATAGAATGGAAATCATAGTCCTCGTCCCATCTGCCTCTCAGGGGACCATGAGGATTAGATTCAAATGACAGCAGGATGGAAATCATGAAGCTCTATGCAATTGGGGGTCAGGGATTGTGACTGCTTTTTAGTTGTAAATGTTCAGCATGTTAGAGCCAGTACGCATGTTAGAGATTCTTCACTTTACAAAAGAACACTGAGGTAGCAGCAAGTGGACCTCTCCCCTCAGGGAACCAGATGCTCCTTTCGGGTATTTTTCTATTACACAATAGTCTCCCCCAAATCTCACCTATTTGCTCTTGAAAAAGGGTTTAGAGGAGGGGTTCTCTGCAGTTTCCTGGAAGGCCTCGCTCTACTACAGATTGCATGGATAAGGAGGCTCTAAGAACTTTCTGGCTGGGACCAGAGTCATTATCATGTCTTTGTTTACCTCCAATCAGTTGCGAGCACCTTGAGGGAAATTCTTGCATAAAGTAGGCATTAGGGAATGACTATTTGAATGAATTCCAAATTAATCCAAGGGGACTAATGTTCTGGCTAAACTCCAGATAGCATTCTGGGTTATTGGGAGGCACCTATGCTAAGATCTGAGCATCCCTTCCAGAAGGCAGCAAAACTGTCTCTTAGAAAATGGAAAGCCTAACCCCTTCCTTTCAGGGACTTTCAGATGCACTCTAAGAACTACAACTACTCCACTCCCCAGAATTGTGGACCAGAATGAGGACTTTTAGGAGATTAGCATGCAGACAAATACATCAAGCCTTCTATAAACTTCTACCTTCAAACTCTCTATAAACTTCTGTCTGGCTTTGTAAATAACCATATAAGAATTTTCCCAATAAACACTGGAGGCAGAAATGAATAGACATTTCCGAGGACCTGTTTCTGACTAGTTGAGCAAAGCTTATAAAAGTTATACTGTGTGCTCTGTCAGCTTTTTCACTATTTCATAACGTCATCCATAAACCCAGAATAATTCTTATTTACCAACTCTCTCACTGCATGATTTTGCAGTCTCCAGCCAAAACTTGATGCAAATGGTGAAAAAATTAATCCTATTGAGTAAAATTAGAAAGCTCTAAAATTAGGGTGGTTTAAAAAAAAAGAGAATGGGCTGCCCTGAGTAATAGCAAGTCTCCCATAACTGGAAGTATGTAAGCAGAGACTAGAAGACTATCTGCAAAATGGTCTAAAAGAGGAATTCCTAAAATTGGTGGGAAATTGGTTTAGACAACCTCCAAGTCTTTGCAAATCAGACGTTCTGGGAATTGAAGATGTTGGTTCCCCCCAAACTTTTCTGCAGGCCTAGTATCTGCCAGGCTGTGTGCTGGGAAAGGATGAAGTAGACCCAGCTCCTAGTGATGCTAAGTGAAACCCCAGTGTGATGGTTAATACTGAGCGTCAACTTGATTGGCTTGAAGGATGCAAAGTATTAATCTTGGGTATGTCTGTAAGGGTATTGCCAAAAGAGATTAACATCTGAGTCAGTGGGCTGGGAAAGGCAGACCCACCGTTAATCTGGGTGGGCACCATGTAATCAGCTGCCAGCACAGCTAGAATATAAAGCAGGTAGAAAAACATGAAACAGCTAGACTGGCCTAGCCTCCCAGCCTACATCTTCTCCCATGCTGGATGCTTCCTGCCCTCAAACATCGGACTCCCAGTTCTACAGTTTTGGGACTTGGATTGGATGTCTCCTTGTTCCTCAACTTGCACACGGCCTGTTTTGGGACCTTGTGATCACTTGAGTTAATACTTAATAAACTCCCCTTTATATATGTATTTATTTATATATTTTTATATATATGGGAGTTTAAGTATTAATAGGATTTTATATTTATATATATATATATCCTATTAGTTCTGTCCCTCTAGAGAACCCTGACTAATACAGCCAGCTTAGTGAGAAGACAGACAAGCCAGCAGCTAACTCCAGTGCAAGGCAGAATGGTGTACATGTTGGAAAGAGGTGACCAACAGCCAGCTATGAGTTTGAGGGATAGTTGTGATGAAGAACCACCCAGAACTGGAGGAAGTCCCCATAGCCTGCTTCCTTGAGTTAGAGGGCTCTAGTTATGGGGAAATAGTCTATATATAATAATACTTTTTATTGAGCATTTATTAGGTGCCAGACACTTAGCCCACTTGTCAGTTAATAGGCATAAAAGTCCAAGGTAGGTACTACTGTTTTCCCCTATTTTACATATGAAGAAATCAAGGATAAGGAGGGCAAGTAATGTGCCCAAGGTCACATGCCCTAATACGAGGTCAGCCCTGATGTGAAGCTAGGCAGTCTACTTCCAGCCATTGCTCCTAATGAGGCTGCTATTCTCAATGCCTCTAGAAGAACAATGAAAGGTTTGGACCAGGCTGTCTATAATGCCTGGCCTCCCGAAACACCAGGAATGTCCAGTACTACCCCTCCAGGATGGGGCTGAGAGGAAAGCAGGATTTCCCGGACCAGGTGAATGCAGCATCCATATTAACTTCATGCTCCCAAGTATGGATTCCTGAGCCTTGAACTCCACGGTATCTCTGAGAAGCCTTCTCACACACAGCTTCACCTTCCTAAAGCTCCCCATGAATCCAGAACAGAAGAGGAAAGCCTCGTTCTAGGATGCCCACATCCACATAGATTTTTCCGTAAACTCCCTCGACTTTCAGCTGGAATTAGATCTGGTTTCTGAAATCCAGACCATGAAGGGGTGGGGCGAAGTTCTGGGAGGGCCAAGCTGGGAGTGCCTGGTACACACAGGGAAACTGCTTCCATTGACCTGGACAGGCACTGGGACAAAGTAAGAAGACAGGTGAGCTACAAAGCCATCAGGTAGCCCTCAGTCCAAAGTCAATGATGAGACTGCAGCCTCATGAGGTGTGGGGGCTTTACAGTGTCAATTTAGTGAAGCTGGAGTTGTGTTTCTTAGAATTCCCTTTTCTGGGTCGTGCCAGGTCAGCTTTGGCCACAAGTACATTTTGCAAGAGATTCAGAACAAGGAAAGGCAGCAGCAGCCACATTCTTGTTATGTTCAGAGGCCAAGGCAGGGCACCAGCCCTCACAGACATTGTCACATATCTTCTGGGTGGTGTGGGCCAGCATTGGGAACTGCGGCCTCCCCCAAGCCCACCAGCTCCTGCAGATGCTCTCGTTTCAGCTCCCCTGATCCCTGGGCCAGTTCAGCATTTTGTTTTTGCTCCATAAGAAAATGCATAACTTCTGTAAATCATCCCCCTCATCAAAGTTGGAGTCTTGGGTGAAGTGAGATGCCAGTGTGGATTCCACCCCATTCCCTGAGTTCCAGCTGATCCATTTTAACCTCAGTTCTCCACTTCCTGTCCATCATTTCTTCCCCACTTCTGTATCTGATGCTGACTTCAGGCCCCAGCACCAGACACAGAAATAATGGCCTTGCATAGACCAGTCCCCGCAATTATATAAGGTGAAATTTCTATAGCCAACCCCTTACTGTGTCTGTCTCACCAAGTGGCTCTGCTTCTCTGACTGAACCCCAAGTGATATGAAGAGGAAAACGAGGCCAAGCCTGGCAGAATGGAGGGAGGGATAGGCTCGATTCCAATTCACAGCAGAAGTAGGTTTGTCTGGTGCAGGACCTGATGAAGCTCTTGAGCTTCTGAATGTGGGCTAATTAGCTGTCTTGTGAAACTATTGATCTCAGAACCTGAAGAAGACCCAACCAGTCAAGGAGCAAATGGATTCAGTTAATGGAAGGCTGAAATTAGCTGGGGTCACATCGGAACTTTTGTATGACTTAGATACAGCACTATAGCTGCTACAGACACCACACACACACACAGACACAGACACACACACACACACACACACTATAGCATCTATAGTCTTCCGTAGTCAAGCAGTACTTTTGGTGGCTTTCTTTTACTCCTTTCTCCCTCCTTCCCTTTTCCTTTGAGGTGATGCTTTAAGTTTCAATGACTTTCTTAAATCTTAAAAAAATCATATCTGTCCAAGTAGAGGACAGCTTGTGCACCCGGAGGAGGCCACTCATGTGTGGTCCTGGGAGGGCCAGCCAGACTCTTCTGGCCTCAGAGAACCTGCAGGAGAACAAGAGGAAGGTAACTACTTTTAGTCCCTGATGTGACAAGAAGCTGCTCCTTGGACCTGTGGGCAGAAGCTTGCTCCCTCTGCTCAGAAGCAGAGTGACCATGGCCGTTTTGTTCACCACTGTCCCTTAAGACTAGAATTGCCTAGGCCCTGCTGGCACTGGAAAGATCCCAGTGATTTTACCCGACAGTTGACCTGACAAAATCATGAGCAGGTTAAGGAAAAGAACATCTCTTTCAGCCAACATTCAATAACCAGAACAAAGGAGACACAGCAGAGTTCAACAAGCAGGGGACCCACTGGAGCAGGATGTCAGAAGACTCAGGTGAGAATATTAAACAGCAATCTAACAGAAGCTCTCGAGGAGATCCAATTGAAGAATAAAAATCACTTTCTAGGCCGGGTGCGGTGGCCTGTAATCTCAATGCTTTGGGAGGCTGAGGAAGCCGGATCACTTGAGGTCAGGAGTTCAAGACTAGCCTGGCCAACATGGTGAAACCCCATCTCTACTAAAAATACAAAATTTAGCTGGCATGGTGGCTTATGCCTGTAGTCCCAGCTACTGGGGAGGCTGAGGTGGGAGAGTCACTTGAGCCTGGGAGGCGGAGGTTACAGTGAGCCATGCCACTGCACTCCAGCCTGGGCAACAGAGTGAGAGTCTGTCTCAAAAATAAATAAGTAAATAAATAAAATAAAAAGCACTTTTTAGGTACAAACAATACAGCATTCTCATCGAAACTTTTAATACCTAAGCTGAAAGAGAAGATAGTCATTTCTGAAAATGGACTTAGTAGGCTTTACAACAGAGCAACAAATGTAAAAAGACAAAAATCGTGAAAGGAGAAGATGCTAAACACTTGAAGACCTAAGCTGCAAGTAATAAGCATTTCTGAAGAAGAGAAGGAAACAGATGAGATGATCACAAAAACTAAACAAATAATAAAGGATTTTTTTTATCTAAAGAAAGATTAATTTCAATATTAGGAGAGCTTTTTTAGTCCCAGAATAGACTAATTAAAGACAGAACTAGAAATCTTGACATAGCCTAATTTTTTGAAAAGTCCCAAATTTCGATTTCACCACTGTTTAGTCACTGTTTTTTCCCTGACAATCAACAGAAAGAAGAAATTAGTTAAAAAGAAAACAGAAACAGACGAGCACCCAACTTTCTAATTGTAATACAGCAAGCTAGAATAACACCTACGTGGAAAAATAAAAATATTTGCAGATATGCAAGGATTCTTAGGGTGTGTCATCCATCTACCCTTGCTGGGGAACATACTTGAGAAAGCACACTAACCAAAAAAATCATTCAAGCAGGAAGGTTAAGTAGATTAAGCAAAAACACTGGGAAGCAGCACTGACAAGAATGCTTAGTCACAGCGGGCATTTATTCTGATCTGATAGGTGGGTTCCTGTCAATACCGGCTGTTAAATGTTCTTAATATTGCATATATATAAAATATATCTGTAATATATTATATTATATATATGCAAGCGTGTATGCATATATGAATAATATGAATGGGGACTTTTATTTAAAGTTTTAAATAAGAGGTTTTAGAATAGGGAAAAGGGAATAGCTGTGATGGTTAATTTTAGGTATAAATGTGATTGGATTAAAGGATGCCTGGATGGCTGGTAGGGTGTTCTTTCTGGGGGTGTCTGTGGGGGTGTTTCGGACATGTGAGTCACTGAAAGGAAGACCTGCCCTGTGGGCCCAGTTGTAACAAGAAGATGGAAGGAGGACTCTCTCTCTCTCTCTGTCCCCCACCCCTCCTACACCCACCACCTCCCTTCTGGAGCTGGAGCAAACATCTTTCTCCTCTTGCCGTCGGGCATTAGACTCCAGGTTCTTTGGCTTTGGGACTCTGGGACTTGAACGAGTAGCCTCCTCGGTCCCTCATACTGGGAGCATCCCTGGTTCTAAGGCTTCTGGAACTGGACTGAGCCAGGCTATGCGCTTCTCTGGTTCTCCAACTTGTAGATGGCCTATTGGGAGATTTCTCTACTTCTGTGATTATGTAAGCCAATTCCCCTAATAAATTCCATTTCATAGATTCTCTTGGTTCTGTATCTCTGGGCAACCCTGACTAATACAATAGCCTAAACTAAATGTTTTAAACTATTTGAGCAAGAGCTGGAAAAGAAAATTAAGGGAAAGTTTGAGAGTAAAGAAATAAAGCATTTCTAATGATTTCCTTTCATTTTGCTCTTAGAGAGGGATAGGTAAATAAACAATTTGTTGGGAGCAAGTTGATAATTGCTGTCATAATCAGACATAAGAGATAAAATATGTTCAATGATGATTCTTGGGGCTAAAAAAGTAACCACTTGCAGAATTGAAAAGCAGAGAAATACTTCCAAATTAGCAAGAGGAAAAAAGAGGGGTTAAATGACAATTTACTCAAGCTAGCAGATTAATTAATTAAAGGAAAAAGAGGAAGCAATAACAAAGTAAAACACAGAGAAGTATAAAATTACATGTAAGGATATTTACTATCCTAAATGCCGATGGTCTGAATTCCTTTATCGAAGTACAATATATTGAATTAAAAAACAATAAATACACTTTAAAAGATAGGAAGTAAGTTAAAATAAAGGGATACCAAACAAATTCAAACAAAATGAAAGCAAAAGTTGCAATAGTATATCACACAAAATGCATTTAAGTTCAAAACATTACAAAGGATAAAGAAAATGAAAAGTCATGAAACTTTCTTCCCCCTAAAAAGTCGCAGCTAAATATAAGGCAAAAACTCATAGAAATACATGGAGAATTTGATTTTTAAAATACAACTCCTGTGGGAGATTTTAATATGCTATTTTAGAAAGTGATAGACCTAAGAGTAAACAAAACATAACAAGAAAGGCAAGGACCTATATGACATAGCCACAATTAACAATATACATTGGGCCAGGCGTGGTGTATATCTCAAGGTGCTGTAATCCCAGCACTTTGAGAGGCCAAGGAGGGCAGATCACAAGGTCAGGAGTTTGAGACCAGCCTGACCATGGTGAAATCCCATCTCTATTAAAAATACAAAAATTAGCTGGGCGTGGTGGGCGCATCTGTAATCCCAGCTACTCAGGAGCCTGAGGCAGGAGAATTGCTTGAACCTGGGAGGCGGAGGTGGCAGTGAGCCAAGATCACGCTACTGCACTCCAGCCTGGGTGACAGAACGAGACTGCATCTCAAAATAATAATAAGACTAATATTAATATATATAATATATAAACATATATATAAACAACTCATATTAATACATAGAAAATTTGTGGTTCTACGGATATAGAAAAACACATTTGCCTTTTGAGCACTGAAGTATTTATAAAAATCAATCAGAAGTTGGAGTCTGTCTAATGGTCCCTCAAGATTAGGTTTCACATTCTCAACCAGAGAACTACACAAAAGATGCTTCTGAGTGTATTATATCTGGAGTCACATGTTGTTTTTCTGTCCTTCATTGGTGGCATTAATTTTGATCACTGATCAAAGTGTTGTCCAATTTTTCTACTGTGACTACACACAGGACTATTTGTTGTCCAATTTCTCTACTATGACTACACACAGTTCTCACTACATTTAATATCCATTGATGATTCTTGCTTGAACCAGTTTTATTATGATTTTTGCAAAATGATTATTTAACTCCAGTACTCTCTCCACATTATTAGTTGATATTAAAAAATGCCTTCATTTTTTCAGCGCTTGTTTGCAGGTTCTATCAGGGGAGTGCAGCTACTCATATGCCCTTGATTGAAGACCAGTCCTCCTCTATTGGGGATGGTCATCCTCTTCAACCAAGGATGTAGCTTCTGGAGGGAGGCACATGGAACAGTGAGGGAGGAAGGGGACACCTGCCTAGGCAGCCAGATCAGCCAAACAACCCTGGCCATCAATGCGGCAAAAGATGTCACAGCCAGGTCACCCTCACATCTGGAAAATGCCTTATTTAAAAAAAAAAAAAATGAAGACTTAAAATGAGTATTTTTCTTAAGAAACTAAAAAAAGGGAAAACAAAATAGTATAAAAGTTTGAGGAATGAATTGATAAAGATAAAAATGAAAAATAATGAATAGAATAAAAGAGTATAAAGCATAAATAAATTCAAAATCTGGGGTTTTTTTAACCACTATATGAGGCATTTTTCTTTTTAAAAAGTATATTTTGTATTTTTCAGTTCAGGGATTTCCATTCGGCTCTTCCTTAAAATAATTTCAACTTCTGTTTTAGATTCAAGGGGTGCATATGCATGTTTGCTACCTGGGTATGATGCATAATGCTGAGGATTGGGGTATGATTGATCCTGTCACCCAGGTACTGAGCACAGTACCCAATAGTTGGTTTTTCAACCCTTGTCCCCCTTCCTCCTGTAGTTCTACTGTTGCCATCTTTATGTCCATGTGTAAAAATCTGTATTTTTAAAAGACACCAACAGATCAACTGCTCACTAGCTTGATTGAGAAAAATAAAAACAGCAAAAAATACATGCAGGAAGAATGAGAAAGGAGATAAAGACAGAGATATCAAATTGTGAAATAATATTATATGCAACTGTTTGAAAATCTAAAGGGATGGATAAATTTTTGCCAAATGAAAATGACAAAAGTAGACCCAAGATTAAGTTTTTTTAAAAAAGCCCAACTTGTAAGGACCAAGACTTCAGATAACATTAGAACGGTTATTAAAATTTCTATTTTTAAAAGGCATCAGAACCAGATGGTATAGCTGAGCTCTCTCCAACCTTTAAATAATAGATAACTCTAATGTTATTTAAACTATTCCACTCAATACAAAAGAAAAGTTCCCTACTTCATTTTATAGTGGTAGCACAACTTAAATTTTTAAAAATATAATATTTAAAATAGAATTATCAAACACTTTTATAAATATACATAAACATTTATAAAAATTTTTAGCAAATCTAATTCACAATCAAATATCTACAAATTTAAGAAGGAAAATATGTGATTAAGCTAGATGCTAGGAAGATATTTAACAAAAAATAATAGTATTTTACCTCCCAACTGAAAATAAAGTTCTAAGTAGAAAACAAATAGTAGGACGCTATTTACCCAAAATCTACACAGTACACCCATCCAAATCA
Source organism: Pan paniscus (assembly GCF_029289425.2). Lineage (NCBI taxonomy): Eukaryota > Metazoa > Chordata > Mammalia > Primates > Hominidae > Pan > Pan paniscus. The sequence continues at coordinate 40,175,185 of NC_073260.2, forward strand.
GGAACAATACACGGGTGCCTTCTGTCACCTTTTTGTCCTCCTTCTTTGAAGAAAAAAAATTAAATCCTCAGAGTGAATATTGAAAAAAACCATTAAATCTATAAATCATATAATTATAACCATTTTAACCCAAGAGACTCTTAGAAATAACTTCTGTAATTAATTAGAGAATTTGGTAAAGTGGCTTGATTGAAGATAAATATATGAAAATTAACATATTTTCCATCTGCTAGTAGTAACCAGTTAGAAAAGAAATTGTGGGAAACATCAAATCCTTAGTAACAATAACTACAAATGTACAATATTTTGTCAGAACAGAACTAGATCTATGTGAAGAAAACCTTAGAATCCTATTTAAGAACACATCACAAGAATTGAGCAAATAAAAGGATACAATATTCATGGACAGAAAACTTAGGATTGAGGCTGAGATGGGAAGATTACTTGGACCCAGAATTTCGAGGCTGCAGTGAGCTGTGATTGTGCCACTACACTCCAGCCTGGGCAACAGCAAGATCCAAGAAGAGAAAAGGAAAGAAAAAAAGGAAGGAAAAGAAAAGAGAAAAGAAGAGGGGAGCGGAGGGGAGGGGAGGGGAGGGGAGGGGAGGGGGCCTGGAGCGGTGGCTCACGCCTGTAATCCCAGCACTTTGGGAGGCCGAGGCGGGCGGATCACGAGGTCAGGAGACCGAGACCATCCTGGCTAACACGGTGAAACCCCGTCTCTACTAAAAAGTACAAAAAATTAGCCAGGCGTGGTGGCGGGCGCCTGTAGTCCCAGCTACTCAGGAGGCTTAGACAGGAGAATGACGTGAACCCGGGAGGCAGAGCTTGCAGTGAACCGATTTCGCGCCACTACTGCCCTCCAGCCTGGGTGACAGAGCGAGACTCGGTCTCAAAAAAAAAAAAAAGAAAGGAAAAGAGGCTTGGAAAATGAAATTTCTCCCTGAGTAAATACATAAATATGATGTCATTTCCATTTTATAACTGGTTACAAGCTATTTACAGATTTATAGAGGGCCAAGCATGGTGGCTCATGACTGTAATCCCAGCACTTTGGGAGGCCAGAATAAGAGGATCACTTGTTGCCAGGAGTTTAAAACCAGCCTAGGGAACATAGCAAGACCCTGTCACTACAAAAAAAAAAAAACAATTAAAAAAAAAATTAGCCAGGCATGGTAGTGTACACCTGTAGTCTCAGCTACTTGGGAGGCTGAGGCAGGAGGATCGTTTGAGTGTAGGAGTTTGAGGTTACAACGAACCATGATTGCACCACTGCACTCCAGCCTGAGTGACAGAGCTAGACCCCATTTCTTAAAAAAAATTACAGAGAAAACCAAATATTAGAAAACTATGAATGGCAAACTATATGAGAGGTAACATGGCTTATCATATATTTCTCACAGAAAAATAAAATAGGTCAGTGAAACAGAGTATAGGAATCCAGAAACTGAAACAAGCATCTATGGGAAGTTGGTATATAACTAAGATATTTCAATTCTGTTGGGGATAAGAATCAATTATTTAATAAAATGATGGCAGACTTGATTAACCATCTAAAATAAAATATAGTTCAATTGTATCTCAAAACATATAAAAATAAGTTCCATTTATATTAAAGACTTAGTGATAAAAAATTTAAACAACAAATAGAAAAGCTAGTAAAATAGCCATGTAACTTTTAGGGGAGGGGATATCTTGTGAGTCAAGACAGGGTATTCGGATTATATGAAGGGAAATATGGGCATATTTTACCACATAAAAACGAAAAATTTGTGTAAACCTAAAGGAAACTAGAGACTGGGGAAATAACAAAATACATGATAAAGAGCAAATATTTATAATAGCCAACGAGCTGCTCCTTGGTAATAAAATCATAAAAAAGAGAAAAGTGGCATATGGGTAAGGATATGATATACAATTCATGGAAGAAGGAATTCAAATGACCAATAAACACAAGAAACGATGCTCAACCTAAAAAATAGTAAAGAAAATGCAAAATAAAGCAATAATAAGACACCAGTTTTTCACTGATAAAATTGGAAAATTTTTAAATAAGAATGCCAGCTGCTGGTGAAGATGTGGGGAAATAGTCACGCTTATACAGTGCTGGTAGGAATGTGAATTACCACAACTCTCTTGGAAAGCCATCTGCCAATATCTGTTCAAATTTAAAATATAGATGTACTTCAACCCAGCAATGCTAATTCTAGAAATATTTTTGATAGACACATAATATAATACAAGGAAGTTTTGTGCAGCATTATTTGTAGTGGGGGAAACTAAAAGTGGGTAAACATTAAAAAGAATGATTTTTGTGTCCATCGACCTGAAGGATTGACCAAGATGTATTGTTAAGTGACATAGAAAAAATGAATTTGGAGAAAAATATCTTTAATAAGAATCCAGCTTTAGGCCAGGTGCGGTGGCTCACGCCTGTAATCCTAGCACTTTGGGAGGCCGAGGTTGGTGGATCACTTGAGGTCAGGAGTTCAAGACCAGCCTGCCCAACATGGTGAAACCCTGTGTCTACTAAAAATACAAAAAGTTAGCCAGGCGTGGTGGTATGCACCTGTAATCCCAGCTACTTGGGAGGCTGAGGAAGGAGAATCGCTTGAACCCAGGAAATGAAGGTTGCAGTGAGCTGAGATCATGTCACTGCACTCCAGCCTGGGTGACAGACTCCTTCTCAGAAAATTAATTAATTAATTAATTAATTTAATTTAATTTAAAAAAAAGAATCCAGCTTTAGAAAAAAGAAACCAAAAAATTCTATATATGAGTAGATCTTTGTATAGGGTTACAGGTGCATAGAGCAACGTATGCAAAGATACACATCAGGTTATTTCTGTTGATCCTTTTGGGAAAGAAGGGTAGTCAGAAGGTGGAATGGAAGAAGAAAGGAGATGGGGGAAGAAAGAAAAAAGTCTATAGCAAAATGAAAACTGCCAATGCAATGATGTTGAATGTGCTTGTATGATGGTATTTGCGTATGTTTATGTTTATGTTTTTTCTCTTTTAATGGGTTAAACTTACCAGAGATTTGTCTGTTTTAAAGAAATCTGCTCTTGGATTTTCTGCTTCCTAATTTACAAATTGCTACTTTCAACTTTAACTATTTACTCTGTACCATTGAATTTAATTTAATACTTTTGGCATTACTTTAAGAAGGTATAATATTGCATTTTACCTGTGACTAAACTATTTACTTTTATATCTACAATTATTTAGAATCATAAATTTATTACTGCTCCAAATATAAGTAGCACTAAAAGGAATACCTCTGAGTAGTTATTTCAGAGGAGGAAGTATGTGTAAGGCTGTCTTAGTCTATTTGAGCTGCTATAATGAAATATCTTAAGACTGGGTAATTTATAGATAACATAATTGTATTTCTCACAGTTCTAGAGGCTGGAAGTTCAAGATCAAGACACCAGCAGATTTGCTGTCTGGTGAGGGCCTGTTCCTCATAGATGATGACTTCTTGTTGTGTCTTCACATGGTAGAAGTGGCGGACAAGATTCCCTCAAGCCCTTTCATAAGGACACTAATCCCTTTAATGAGGATGGACCCCTCATGACCTAATCACCTCCCAAAGGCCCCACCTCTAAAGCCATCATTTATGGGGTTAGATTTCAACACATGACTTTTGGAGGGACACCAACATTCAGACCCTAGCAATGGTATACTTTCCAAGACCTTTTATTTCATGGTTTTTTTATTATTTTATTTTTATTTTTTGATTGCTTCACATATGGATATCTTAACTAAGTTTAATTCTTGGGTCACACTATTTTTATTTTAAGCTCTATATGTATTAGCTCATGGGATCTAGAAAAGCGTCTCTTAAAGTATGTTTGGCAGAACGCTGGTCTTACATTATGTGTCTGAGAAAAAGAATCTGACAGTCAAAATGTCTGGGGAGTGCTTCGTGTGTTGGGCATAAATTTCTAATATTCAAATATTTAGCATGAACACAAAAAGTCTGAAAACCACTGACCTAGGACTTCATATCTGGTAAACCCCCACCTTTAGGGGTGCATCATACCTCCACTACCAATCTCTTCCCACCTATAAATTCATCATTTCCAGACTGTAATTAGATTAAGGGGAAGGAGATTCCAGAGGATGCCTAAGGTCTATGCTAAATGCCTTGTTTTGGAAGTTCCATTTCTCAGACCAGGGAGGTTCTTCACTGGGGAGTAATGGATACCCTGGGGAGGAAATGATGGTATAAATGCCTGGAGTATAACATAATGAAACTAATTTGGCTTATACACTTCAAATTTCAGTTTCAATGTATTAAAAGTTTCAAATATATCTCATAAATAAATATGCCAAACTCCACTAGAAGTCTGATCACCTCTTAAATGGACAGTTGGTCTTTTCTCTGGTATTTCAAAAATCAGGCAACAGGACCCTCCAAGCAAATTTCCCTTTGACAGTCAATGAACCTCACATAGAACAGAAGACCTTTGTTATCTATATTTAATTTTTCACAGAGCAAAGCATATAATTATGCTTTTATCCAGTTTTTTAAATAAAAATTACTCTCTTGATAGCAAGGCTGAAATCCTCTCATAAATTGCTTGTCAGTAAAGTCATCATATATCCTAAAAATTAGATGAAATTTTAAAACTTTTCCCTCTAAAAACTCTTAATTTCAGACCCAGCATTGCTGGATCACCACCAGGACACACTATAAATATATTTTTCCCATTCAGTTCATTGATTTTAAATAATTTTGGCACAGCATCAAAGACATCATCAACTTCAATGATGGTATCCAAGGCTTTGAAAAGCAGCACTTTTCTATTCCAATATATCTCTAACCATATATCTTGCATAAATAAATGGCTGTGCTCAATCTCTGTCCTCTGTGGATTTGTTACAACTAAAAGTAAAATGAGCAATGATTGGCTCTTTTGCAAAACTTGAAGCCTGATATCTTCAACTAACACATCAATTTGACACTTGACTATAGAACTAAACAGAAAAAAAATGTTTCCTGGTATTTTATCTCAATTTTATCTCCAAGTAATTTTTGGCAGTATTGCAAATGCGATATTTGATGAGAGTGTCTCCATTGGTGCAACATTTTAAAAAATTATTCTTTATGCTTAAAGGGGCTATTTCATATAACATTTTCACTTTTATGAAAACGATCCCATACTATGTGTCACAGGAAGACATAATTTGCACAAAAATTCACTGTTTTTCTAATGAGATCGGTAAAATTGCACTTTAATATTATTCAGAGATTCTCAATGCATACTTGCCCTTTATTTTTAAACCACTGATTCTAAGGAAGTTGGACTTCTTACTTTGCAATGTATATGTACCCATATGTATTAGTTATCTATTGCTGCATAACAACTTCAGTTATAATTATATTGCCCTTATGAGTCCTTTGATCTTTTGTTTGGTGGTCTAAAGGATTTCTATTTATCTTTAAAGTCTCATAGTTAATAGAATATGTTATGAAGCTGACCTTATGGGTAAATTTTTCCATGTACCTAATGGACCCTCTCAATATGTAGATTCTGGTTTTCTTTTATTTCCAGAAAGTTTTATTGAATTACAGTTTTAAATATTCATTCTGTGCCATCATTTTGTTGGCTTCGGGGACTCCAATTATATGTACACTGATTCTTCTTCACCTGTCTGTCTACCATGTCAAACACTTTCTCTCTGACCCTTTTTGCTTCTCACTTTATCTTGTTTTTATTCTCTTGGTTCTGTTCCTACCTTTCTTCAGTTTCTCCATCCAAATTTTAATTTAGTCGATTCTCTTTTGGGTACCTTGTAGTCCTGATTTCTGATATGATTTTGTCTTTTACTTAACTTACTTGTCTAAATTTAATAAATGCTCTTTGATTTCTAATTCAGGGGTACCCTTTCATGTCCGTGTATCAATGTGCAGTTTCTTTACAGAATGGCTTATTTGTGCGTGTTTTGTTTTGCTTTGTTTTGTTTTAGGTTGAGGAAGGAATTGTCTCTCTTCTGATTTGTTGGTTATCTCTTATATTGCAAGACTATAAAATTTCCCCTTTTCCTTCTTTTCCCCTTCACCACCAAATCTCCAAAAAGCACCCTTCCCTACCTTTTCATATTCTCTTCCCTCAGAAGCAATGCCTTTTGAAGACTGCCACCTCCAATAGCATGAATTTTTTAATTCCTTCCTTAGAGCTGTGCTCTGATCTACTAGGGCTTTTTGGTAGTTTCCAACTCAGGGTAGATTTTTTCTTTCTGGCAGTGGTTTTAGATCAATCATAAGTCTGCCACCTCTTCTCTTTTCTCTTCTGCATTGCATTTCCCCTACTGTTCTTGTTATTCACGGGGCTACTGGGCAAAGCACAAAAGACAACTTGTTGGAATTTGGTATTTCTTTTTCTTTTTGAGACCAAGTCTCGCTCTGTTGCCCAGGCTGGAGTACAGTGGCGTGATCTCGGCTCACTGCAAGCTCCGCCTCCCGGGTTCATGTCATTCTCCTGCCTCAGCCTCCTGAGTAGCTGGGATTACAGGCGCCTGCCACCACGCCCAGCTAATTCTTTGTATTTTTAGTAGAGACGGGGTTTCACCGTGTTAGCCAGGATGGTCTGGATCTCCTGACCTCGTGATCCGCCCGCCTCGGCCTCCCAGAGTGCTGGGATTACAGGCGTGAGCCGCCGCGCCCAGCCGGAATTTAGTATTTCTTTATCTACTTGTGGATCAATTTAAAATTGGGGCATTCTCTTTCTCCTGGTTCTGCTAAAGTCATGTATTTTGCTTGGTTTTATTTATCCTTCTGTCATCCTGAATTGTTTTGTGAGATTCAGATATTTGTGGCCATCATCTCAGCTAGGCCTGGGGCTAATGTAGAATGCTTTTTTACTATATTTTTGTGTGACCCTCATCAATCGTAGAGATTTGACTATCTTAAGTTCCTGTAGTTTTTACTAAGAATCTATGTTTGTGTTTGCCAGATATAAAATTATGTTATCATGTTTAGTATGTTTTTTCAAGCTCCATACCCTGCAACCTGTAGATTCTAATATTGCCCCCACCTTGTCACCCCAAGAGGCAATCTCCACTTTCCTCATTCCTTGTTTCCTGACCACTATTCTAGCTACAGCACAAATCAATGTAATGTATATAATGCAGAATCTGGAAGTGGTAGGGTACAGAAGCCCTGACATGGCCAGGGGAAAACTCAGAGTGGCAGGCCCTAGAGTCAAAGGATTTCCTAAACCTCCATGATTTTAGGAAGGAAAATATGAAACTCTATAGATATGAAAAAATGAATCAGATGAAATTAATGCCCACTCTGCCCGCCATCTGAGGTATTAGCCTCAGAACATAATTATTTGCATATTGTTATGAGGGAAATAAAATCAGGAATCATTTTAAAATGGAAAGTCATGAGAAAATTATGACATATGTATAAGTCAAAAAATGCCATTTATTACTTTAGGTCTCATAATCTATAACTTTAAAGTAGTATGTGTACCCATTAATAACTGGTAGAGTGTCATTTTAGACTTAGGAACAAAGAAGTTGAACAATTTTTTTAAATCCAATCTCTTTGTTGGAGGAACCTCTATATCCAGTTCAGTCTCGAAAAATTCTCTCCATTTCTAAACCACCTTGTTTTCTATCTCTATACTTTTTCTTAAGATCTTTTATTATGAAATATTTTAATAAATGCTGCAGAGAAGATTAAAGGGGTGTTGCAACCCTCGGAGCATAGAGTTAGAGGCTCGGCCTATAAACTATTAGGAAAAGTCTTATTTTATAACTATTTCATACCCATTTCATTTGGTTTATACTTGTTTTCTTTATCTACCGTGGAACTGAATATTATGAAAAACATTTTTGGCCCCCTTTCAACCAACTCCATGCATTAGCTGGTAGAATGGACAGTTATTCAGGTCAAAAAGTCCCAACTGACAAACACTGAGGTTCTTGTTGTTATTGTTTTTGGCTTGGTTTGGGTTTGGTTTCACTTCTGACATAGGTCTAAAAGCATAGTTATGGACCTAGACTTTAGGTCCTCAGGTATGTGACTGGACAAACAAAGCACCCACCAGGACTTTGTTCTAGATTGTTCCTCAGCCCCTGGTCTCCTTGTTTGTGTTCCTAACAAATAACTCTTTGTCTTCAATACTTTAGCGAGAGCAACACTGAAACATCCTTCCCACTTGAGTGATGTAATTCACCATCTGATGGAACCTGGTGCAAATTATTACTCACCAGCCCTAAATGAGACAGTTGTACTAATGAAGGGCAGCAGGGAATGATGGGAAGATAAAAGCATTAGAAGGAGGTAGGAGGCTGGGACCTAGTCCCTGCTGTGCCACTGGTTCACTGTTAAACCTAGGCAAGTCTCTGTCCTACTCCCTGGGCCTCAGCTTTCCCATTTGAACTAGATGATCTTTGGGGATCCTAGTAGCTCAGGGGAACTCAGGCCTCTTCTAAAAGGGACTTTCATTATAAATTGGCCTCTAAGAGCTTTCTAGGCCTCATGGAGCAGTGCCTGCATAAGCAGGAGAAAGGGGTGATCTCAGAGAAAGGAAAGATGAACGCTCGCCCCACAGCTCAGGCAGGCAACAGAGGATGAGTGAGCACTCAAAGCCATCTCGGCATCTAGTCCTTGCTGTGTCACCCATACCGAGAGGCCAATCAGTCTCTGCTTGGACACCACCACCAGTGGTGACCTCATTCCCTTTCAAATCATCCCCTTTTGTTTTACATGTTTAGATGCAGTAGAGATGAAGAGAAGTGTGTACGTTCAAGAGCTATTCACAGGTTAAAGTGACAAGAGGGAGGTGTCAAGGATGAAGCCTGATCTTCTTTTTTTTTCTTCTGCCTGCAATGTTTTCACCCCTAATTCTTTTTTTTTCTATTTTTTTTATTACTCTTTAAGTTCTAGGGTACATGTGCACAACGTGCAGGTTTGTTACATGGTATACATGTGCCATGTCGGTTTGCTGCACCCTTCAGCTCGTCATTTACATTAGGTATTTCTCCTAATGCTATCCCTCCCCCAGTCCTCCACCCCCAACAGGCCCCCATGTGTGATGTTCCCCTCCCTGTGTCCAAGTGTTCTCATTGTTCAGGTCCCACCTATGAGTGAGAACATACGGCATTTGGTTTCCTGTCCTTGTGATAGTTTGCTGAGAATGATGGTTTCTAGCTGATGAAGCCTAGTTTTCTGACTCCTCAAACTATATGGATGGTGATACATTCAATCAGGAACATGCTGGTGGTGGGTGGGGGAAGGTCATGAGTTTAGTCTTGGACAGATAACTTTGAGGAGCCACTGAAACATCCAAGTAAAGGCAAATGGCCAGTTGGATATTCAGATCCAGAGCTCAGAAGAGACAGCAGGCTGGGGACACAAAATTTAAAGTCATTGTTCCAAAAATTGATAGCTGTAATCATTGAGGAAGACTGTGAAATAGAAAGGAAAAAGGGGGCCTCAGACGAAAACTTGAAGAATACCAACATTGAAAGCATAAGTAGATGAGGAACTGCTTGGCAACCAGAGAGGTGGGGAAAGAACCGGGAGAATGGCACATCAGAAACAGCCCAAGGAGGGTCTCAGGAAAGACGGAGTTGTCAATAGTGTCAGGGGCTGTTGAGGAGTCAAGGAAGATAAGCAGAGGAATGTCTATGGAATGCAATGAGGTGGAGATGATTGGTGACTTATTAAGAATTTTTTTAGTGGAGCAGTGGGGCCAGAAGTTGGAGTGGAAGGGGCTGAGGACTGAGTGGGAAGTGAGAAAATGGGGCAGCAGGTGTAGACAGCTCTGTAAAGGCATTTAGCTGTGAAAGGAGAGAGATGGGCAGTACTGGTGTGAATGGAATCCATTGATGCCTTCTTAAATAGGAAGGGGTTTTCCATGGTTATATGTTAATGTGATTATACAGTTAAGACAGAAAAGTTTCATATACAGCAGATAAAGGGCTACTGATAGTTCCTTAGAAGGCATAAGGGAATGGGTTCAAAGAATAGAGGAAGGAATAGCTTCCTAAGTGTTTCAAAATTCTCTGGGGCTGAGTTTCAGCCAGAGCACTTCATACAAGTACATGGCTGGTTTTTTGTGTTTTGTTTGTAACACTGGGTCAATTTTACAGAATTACAATTTTACAGGCCAGGCATGGGTGTCTTACGCCTATAATCCCAGCACTTTGGGAGGCCAAGGGGGTGGATCACCTGAGGTCAGGAGTTCGAGACCAGCCTGGCCAACATGGTGAAACCCTGTCTCTACTAAAAAAAATACAAAAATTAGCCGGGCATGGTGGCACATGCTTGTAGTGCCAGCTACCCAGGAGGCTGAGGCAGAAGAATCGCTTGAACCCCAGGGGCAGAGGTTACAGTGAGCCGAGATCGCACCACTGCACTCCAGCCTGGGCAACAGCCTCGGTGACAGACTCTGTCTAAAAAAAAAAAGAATTTCAATTTTTACCATTTCCTTTACGTGTGTATTATCCGCTCCTCCCAATCAAAATTATTCAATTCTATGACAATACAACCAACATCTATAAAAGTTATGATACCTGAAGAAATGTTATATTTTTTCAGAGAAATGAAATTCAGATATTTTAAAGAAAGAAAATCCAGAAAACTGTTTTGGTACACTTCTCCAGAATATTCTCCAGCCTCATCTTCTGAGTGGCTGAAGGAAATCCAAATGGAAGATAAGACATCAAGAATTTGTGTTAATCATCAATCAATCAGCCTTCTTTGTCCTCAAAGAAGAGCCAATGGGCAGGAAACCAGGGTGCTCTGGTTCTCAGTCATTCCCCACGTGGCCACCCAGCCATCTGACTCCTAACAAAACCCCTGACTGTTGGTTGTTACCCCCTCCCACAGTGCCCACCCTGCCCCCACATTCACTCATGTAGATTCAGAGCCATTTTCATCACAACACAGAAAAGAGAAAGCTATCTCCATGGGGACCTTCACTCAGAAGAATGACCTCCCTTCACGGTCAAGCACCATGAAGCCATTGAAGCTCTCTCTCTTTCCTACTTGGGTATTATGACCCATTTTCCTACAGCCTGTTTATTTAGAGGTACCCACTCTATTAACATTTGCTGAGACCTTTCATGAAACACATAGAAAAAGATCACAGGAACAAGTGGATAATGAAGACAAAGCCCTTCACCAGTAAACCTTAGGCTCATAGACTCTAAGGGGATTCTAAGAGACCATGGGTTAGTGGGGTCACCCAGTTGAGTCTCTCACCCATGGGGAGGTCTCCACATCAGCTTCCGTAAACAATGGCACTGCAGCCTCTATTTGAACCCCTGAAGTGACATGGGGTTCCTAACTTATGAGGCTGACGCAGGAGAGGACAGGACACTATATTTGAATTTCTAAAGGATTATCTTTAGGAAGAAGGGCCTGACCCTAAGGGCAGAAATAGGAAGCTAAGGTAGAAGCTCAAAGAAGCAGTTTTCAAGTTCACATGAGGGAGAAGACCTTGAGAGACAGGGCCGTCAAACAGATCTCACGGTCTCATCTTCAGTTGTTCTTCCCCCTTCCTTCTGATCCAGAGGACCCTCCTGCCTAGCCTACTTATGATCCACTGTAATTGTTGAAAAAAGAATTCCTACTACTGAGCCAAGACAAGTCTGGGAACTTCTACTGGTTTGTCCCTTTTAATGCTCACAGAGACAGTGGCCATCCCATCATTTTCTAAGAAGAAACCTTCAGAATTTGATAATCGGGTAGTGTCCTACCTGAAATCATCTTAACAAGGCTAAGAAGTCCCAAATCCACCCAGCAGACAAAAGAGAGAAAGAATGTTTACCTAGACAAGAGCTCTCCCAACTGTGATTTTTTAAAAGCAGAGGATGCTGTCAAGACACAGCGCCACCAGCAGGGCTTCTGCCCACCCTAGCCGACCCCAGCAGAGGCACACAGTTTGATTGCAGGAGTTGTATTTTTGTTTACACAAATGGGTTTGGACCTCACCTAAAGTCCTGCAAGTTGCTTTTTAAAGTAATGATTATGAACATCATTAATTTTTATTGTTACGAACATCTTTCCCTTCTGTGCATGCAAATCAACCTCATTCACTTTACAAGCTGCCTGGTATTTCATTAAGTGGGTGCACATAATTCATTTAAGTAATCTGCTCTTACTGGACATCTGAGATAGTTTCAAGTCCTTCCAAAACCACAGTGAAAATTCTTATGCACACATTTGTGCACACGTCTGTCAGTGTTCTCTAGCAAATGCGAATACCTTTTCCCTCAGTTTTTCAAAACAAGCACCTAGTGCATACATCTCTGTGCATGTGTATGAGTATTTCTGAGACTATATTTTGGAAGCAGAATTGTAGAGCCAAAGGGGATAAATATTTTTAAAATGTACTGCCAAATTGCCTTCCAAAAGGCCTTACCAATTTATATATCCTCACCAATGAGAAAAAGACGGCTCCTGCTTCCTTCATATCCACCAACACTCTGGTTATTTTTGACATTTTAATTTTTGCCAATTTGTTAAGTGAAAAGTAGATTTTAAAAAAAGAATTGTATTTCCCTGGCCATTGATGAAGTTAAGCATATTTTATATATTTGTTGGCCATTTTTATTTATTCTTCAGTGACTTGCCTGTTCACAACCTCTATTGATTTTTCTTTTGGGTTTTTCATCTCTTCATATTGATTTAGAGGAAACTTTTATATCAGTGGTGCTTTATTAATGCTTAATCTGTTTTCTGTGCTATAAAAATCTTTTCGTGCTCCATCACTTATCTTTTAACTTTGCTTATCTTTGCTCATTTTTTAATGACTTACTCAAATTTTCTTATTGATTTGTAAAGACTTTTTCTATCTTAAGGATATCTGTCTTTGTCATAAGTCTTGCAAATATTTTTGTTTTCCCTTTTTTGTACTTTATTTAGAGGAGATTTTATGTTTATTTGGACACATAGACCGTTGTATATCATAAGTCCTTAAAAAGGTTTTCCCTACCCTGAGATGAGATACTCACCAATATTTTCTTCATGTTTTCCTAGATATGATTTTTAAATGTGTCTGGAATTTATTTTGTTGCATAGTATGCCATAGGAATCTCAATTTTTTTTCTCCCCAAAATAGTTGGTCAAATTTCCCAATATCTTTCATCAGATTAGTCATTCTTTCCTCTCTGATTTGTAATCCCAACTTACTCATACACTTAATTTTTATTTGGACTTAAAAGAGGTAAAAATGATGTTTATCAACAATCTTGACTTCATTTGCAGGGGAGAGATGAATTGTTATTTGTTTTGGATGGGAAAGGAGAGTGCGGTGTGGGATAAAATCAGGGGAAGGCAGTTAAGATAGTCATGGAATTTGTTGTGAAAAAGGAAAGCCTGAGGAAGAAAGGCCAACAGAGAAAACTACTGAGTCATAAAAGGAATGTGTTATTTTAAAAAATGACTTAGGATTCGCCATAGGGAAGGAATATTTGGGGGAATCTTAAAAAGAAGATGATGCAAACAGAACTGAATTGGTTATACTGGGCTCCCAGCTGAAGGGGAAAGGCCCACAGTCAGTCTACCTTGCCAGATAAGCCTTGAATGCCTGTCACGAAGCCTGGCATAGACTGCATGTTATGTTGGGGGGTTTTAATTAGTTAAAAAATTCAAAGAACTAACATAATTGCTATATTAAATAGCTTTAAAACATATATATGTTCATTATTAAAAATTAAAGAGAGAAGCCAGGCATGGTGGCTCACACCTGTAATCCCAGCACTTTGGGAGGCCAAGGCAGGAGGATCACTTCAGCCCAGGAGTTTGAGACCAGCCTGGAAAACATAGAGATACCCTGTCTCTACAGAAAATAAAAATTAAAAAGTAACCAGGCATGGTGGCACATGCCTACCATCCCAACTACTCAGAAGGCTAAGGAAAAAAGATAATTTGAGCCTGGGAAGTTAAGGCTGCAGTGAGCCATGACTGCGCCACTGCACTCCAGCCTGGGTGGCAAAGCGAGACCTTGTGTCAAAAAAAAGGGAGAGAGAAAGGAAAAATAGAATCATGCTAGCTAACATTTATTGAGCACCCACTATTGTCTAGCACTATATTAGCTGCTTTACACATACTTTGCTTTATAAAAAGAAAAATTAAAACCCCTGTCATCCCACCGTCTGAGATTAACCACCATTAACACTCTGCTATATTTCCTTCCAGTCTTATTTTCCTGATATGTATTTTATGACAGTAGCTAATAAGTGTTGAGATCTTATTCACATGCCCAGAACTAATAAAATTATTTAAACCTTTTAAAATACTTTTTAAACCTTGTAACAATGCCATGAGATAGGCAGTATTATTACCTTAATTTTACAGATAAGGAAATTGAGACTAGAGAAGTTAAGCAATGTGCCCATTCTGTATACCCAGTTTTGTTAATTTTGTCACTTAAGCTTGTATCAGGAATGTTTTCCCATGTCATTAATTATTCCACAGAAGAGATCACTTAATGGCTGCATAATAGTCCATCACATGGGCATGTCATCATTTATTAAAGTATTTCAGTGTTTCTCTTCAATTCTTGGTGATTTTTAATAGAATAAATACTGCTGTGATTAACACCCTTGTACTTAAAATTTTATGCATGTCTGAGCACTCAGATAAAAACAAATTGCCGGGCGCAGTGGCTCACACCTGTAATCCCAGCACTTTGGGAGGCGGGGGCGGGTGGATCACCTGAGATCAAGAGTTCGAGACCAGCCTGGCCAACATGGTGAAACCCCGTCTGTACTAAAAGTACAAAAATTAGCTGGGCATGATGGCAGGTGCCTGTAATCCCAGCTACTCGGGAGGCTGAGGTGGGAGAATCACTAGAACCTGGGAGGTGGAGGTTGCAGTGAGCCAAGATCTGGCCATTGCCCTCCAGCCTGGGCTATAGAGCAAGATTCTGTCTCAAAAAAAAAAAAAAAGAAAGAAAGAAAGAACGATTGATTAACAGTTGATTTACTGAGTCACTTTTTTCAGGATCTTTCCACATATTGCCGAATTGCCTTCCAAAAAAATTCTACCATTTTATAATAGACCAGCGATAAATGAAAGCATCCATTTTATGCCCCAGGCAACACTAGGTATTATTAATTTTAAATCCTAGACCATTTAAATGGGTAAACAATATATATCATAATTTTGTTTCATTTTTATTATACAGGACAAACAGAACAGACTTTGGTTCTTCCAAAAATTTTAACGAAGCCTCTATCATACTCCCGGCACTCTTGTGGGGGCTAAGGATACAACAATGAACAAGACAGACCCAACGTGAACCTCTTAGGGCTCACAACTTAACACAAGGGGTACATTGAACACAAATTAATGAATTCCAATTGTATGTTCTATAATAAGCATTTGTAGTACTTAGTGTTTATTGACCCTTTTTAAGGTAAAGCACCAAGAACTTATTGAATCTTCGTGACAACGCTTTTACGTAGATACTATTATTATTTCCCTTTTACAAATGAGGAAACTGAGTCACCGAGAGGTTAAGAAATTTGCCCAAAGTCCTAGAACCAATAAGTAGCAAAGACAAGATTCAAATCCAGTCAGAGCAGCCCCAGTGCCCTTAACCACTATACCATAATGCCTTCCTTCTGCTAGAAGAAAGACGTGTGGGCTGCTGTGAGATGCTGAAAAGAGTGAAAGAAGATGCAGAAAAATGAAACAAAGCAGATGTTAGCCAACAGTAAAAGGGAATAGAGATGGCAGGAGTTCACTTGGTCAGCAATATTGCCATGAAGTGCTGAATTGTATCTTTCCTCTTTTTCTCAGAGGAGTAGGTGAGGGTGACACGTGACAAAAATCAGCAGGTAGAACATTGGACAATAAATCAACCTGGAACAGTCCAAACAGGAAAGGAGTAGCCTAAATTCTCCTGCTAGGAGGCAGAGGAAAGAAGGGAGAGACCTCCACCTCCCTAGGCCTCAAGGAATCGAAAGATACATTGTTCAGTAGCAGCAGTCAAAACTGAGACGATAAGGAGAAAATGAAAACTTTTGCTTTTCCAGGGCTCCTGGCCAAATACCTCCCAGTGTGGTCTGAAGCCCCCGCTGGAGGCACCTGTGGTTTTGCAGACCAGCGGGCTCCATTCTGGTGGGCTGCAGCGCCATCTAGCAGGCGTGAGGCTGAACGGCGTCATAACAACTGGCAGTCCAAGAGTCCTTGAAAAGACAAGGACCCACGTGGCTAGCACCGTGCTAAGGTCACTGTGGTGAACAAACAAGTCTCTGCCCTTGAGAAGTTCACGGTCCATCTCCGGAGACAATCACAGGCTCTAGAGCAGAGACCTGTGCAAGTGTTCAGGAAACACGGAGGGGCAAGGCTGACCTTACCTGGAGTTCAGGGAAGGTTACATAGAGAATGTGCTATTCAAATCAGCTCTTCAAAGATGAGTCATTATTAAAGATGAGTACAGTAGTAGAAGATGGAAGAAACTTCCAGGCAATAAGACTGGAAGCTCAAAGGCCCAGAGCTGTGAAAGGGTGTAGCGCATTCAGGGAAGACTGGAATGTCCAAATCACAGCCGAGAGCAACTTGACAATTTAGCCTAGTCATTTTAAGAATTACATTACTGAGATTTGAGCAAGAAGGGGGCTTTGTGCAGATTTATATCCTAGGCTAGGAGTGTCCACATTGGAACCCATGACTCCTGACTCTCGTTCCCATGTGCCTCCCACTGAACCATGGAAATGCAAGGCCAGCCACCTCCATCCAGCTCCCTGGGAAGGGCCACATTCACATGGCAGGGACCACTAGTGAGGCTGTGTGCATAGAATTGAGACCTTGAACTCAAGAAGAAGACACACCTGCACTCAGTAGCTCCACCAGTAGCTATGTAACTTTCATCAAGTTACTTATTCTTTCCGAGTGTCCATTTCCTTATCAGTCAAATGGGAAAGATGACAGCCCTTACCTCATACAGTTGTTGTGAGAGTGGAAAGAGTGAATTCACATTAAGGGCTTGGCACAATGCCAAGCACATGCTAAATGCTTGATAATGAGATATTAAAGACCATAATTTTAATATTGTCACTTTTTTATTGTACTATTATGGTTTTATTTTTTTACTCAGAAGTATGATTATTGATTTTTATTTATAATTTTTACTATTTCTTATTAAGTGTTGAGAACTGGGGCCTTTCTGGTTGCATAAGAACAAACACAGAAGCCCCGGTCCTATTTTCAAAACTTGAAGGGCTGTGCTGGAACGAGAGAGTAGAGGTGGACTGAGGTGCCCCAAGGGCCAAGCTGGGCACGATGGCTGAGAGCTGCAGGATGGAAGATTTCAGTCCAATGTAAAGAAAACCTTGCGCACTCATCAAGGGGCCTTGGGAGGAAGGTATTTATTTGTTATTGGAAATGTTCAGTCTAAGACCAGATGACCATTTGTCAAGGCCACCTCCTACCTTGCATAGGGCAGGAAGTCACCTAGTCCATGGCACTATCTGATGCTTTAAACATCTAATTGAGCTCTAAACATCTCATTGAGCTCATATTCTAGGGGAATATGATTTGTTAGGTCATCCAGGAAGACGGCTGTCTGTTTATAAATTTCAGTCATAAGCAATGCTCGAAGAAGTCAGGATCCATAACACATAACCTTGTATTTCAGAGTAATTTGTTAGATTTTAGCTGGAAGCATGAGGAAGAGTCTGAGATGCTCGTGTCAGGCTAGAGACCAGGGAAATGGGCTAAAGGAAGAGAAGGCAGCTCAGCTTACCCTCAAATGCTGCCCAGAAAATGTGCTTTCATTCTGAGAAGACGTGCACGGCTGTCACAACCCCGAGAGCCATTAGAGCGTAGAGGTACCTACTGTCTTAAAATAATTCAATAACAAAGCACACAAAATGCTCACTATTCAAACATTTATACAGGGTCTGCTATGTGCAAAGCACTTGGAATATAAAAGTAAATCTAGAGCCGGGCACGGTGGCTCATGCCTGTAATCCCAGCACTTTGGGAGGCTGAGGCGGGCGGATCACCTGAGGTCAGGAGTTCCAGACCAGCCTGGCCAACATGGTGAAACCCCGTCTCTACTAAAAATACAAAAAATTAGCCGGGTGTGGTTGCAGGCACCTGTAATCCCAGCTACTCTGGAGGCTGAGGCAGGAGAATCGCTTGAACCCAGGAAGCAGAGGTTGCAGTGAGCCAAGATCGTGCCACTGCACTCTGGCCTGGGCAACAAGAGTGAAACTCCATCTCAAAAACAAAAAGTAAATCTAAAAAGCAGATAGAGCTAAGAAGGTTATAGTCTAGAAGAGGCAATAAGACCTGAGTAGAAAATAACTGCAATCCAAGGTAGAAAATGCCTAGTGTTGTGAAAGAGGCACATGGGATTGTATGGCTTTCACAAGAGGAAGCACTGGAGGAAGGTTTTGCAGAGAAAATGACATCTAAGCTGGGCCTTTAGTAACACAAAAGACTTGCACCCCAAATGATGGAAGGGAATAACATCTCAGGGGAAAAAGTAGTGTGGGCAAAACTGCAGAGTTCCAAAAGCATGGGCTGAAGAATTGGAAGTACAAGTAGGTGGCGCCCCCTGTGACTGGAGCACAGGGAGTGTGGAGGGGGTGGGGCAGGATGTAAGATCAGAGAAGTAATTAATCATCCAGTAGTTGCACTCCTAGGTATATACCAAGAGAATTGAAAACATACCTCCACATAAAAGACCGACACACCAATGCTTATAGCAGTTTCACTCATAATAGCCAAAATGTAGAAACAAACTACTGTCCATCAACTGACAAATGGATAAATGAAATGTGTTATATCTATACAATAAAATATTACTCAGCATTCAGTAATAGGAGGGAGTGAAGTATCAATACATGCTACCATGGATGAACCTTGGAACTGTTCCAAATGAAAGAAGACAGTTACCTAAAATGCATACTGTATGATTCCATTTATATGAAAGGTCCAGAATAGGGAAATCTATAGAGACAGAAAGTATCCTAGGGCCAGCAGGGAGACAACGGGATTAGGTGTTGATGGAAAAGGGTTGCTTCTGGGGATGGTGAAGGTGTTGATGGAAAAAGGTGTTGATGTTAAAGGGTTTCTTTTGGGGATGATGAAAATGTTCTATAATTGAGCATGGTGATGGTTGTACAATTCTGTGAATATACTAAAAACCATTTAATTGTACATTTTAAATGGGTGAATTGTATGGTATGTGAATTATATCACAATAAAGATATAACCCCAAAAATGGTCCTTCCCCAGAGGCAGCAATGAGAAGCACTGGAATAGACCACAGAGAACACTTAGTCTCACTCCCATGGTGCAGAAGGAAACATTAAGACCCAGAGAGGGGAAAGATTTCTCCAGGGTCTCACCACAGGTCAACAGCAGAGCTGCAACTAGAACACAAGACTCCGCCTGTGCCCTCAGTGTCCTTCCCACTGCACGGGACTATTCCCAACATTCTTCCACTCCTAGGACCACACCCTTCAAGCAGAATTCATGATCATGGCTGTCAGAGTCTACCTAGAGAAAGGGAAGTAGAAGCAGAATATTTGTGGTTCAGTCTCAGGATTGGAAGAAAGGTCATAACTGAGGCTTATATCCCCTTTTTAATATTTCCATCACACGGTCATCTAGCAAACCTTGAACAATCTTGATGATGGGAAACTTGGTACCTCCAAAACGTCTCTGAACAACTTTGTGGTGCACAGAACTGCATCTCCCTCCAGCTTCCTCCTGATGACGGGAGAGCGAAGGGCCACACTGTAGTCAGACTGTTGTGAGAGGCTTTACAATGAACCGCAGCTGCATTTGCATTGCTTTTTCTCACTTGATTAAGTGCTTCTAAGGCAGAGGCTGTGTTTTTGTGTTTTGTTTTGTTTTGAGATGGAGTCTCGCTCTGTCGCCCAGCCTGGAGTGCAGTGGTGCAATCTCGGCTCACTGCAACCTCCGCCTCCCAGGTTCAAGCAATTCTTCTGCCTCAGCCTCCCGAGTAGCTGGGACTACAGGCACGCGGCACCATGCCCAGCTAATTTTTGTATTTTTACTAGAGATGGGGTTTCACCATATTGGCCAGGCTGATCTCGAACTCCTAACCTCATGATCCGCCCGCCTCAGCCTCCCAAAGTGCTGGGATTACAGGTGTGAGCCACCACACCCGACCTTTTCTTTTTTTTGAGATGGAGTCTCTCTCTGTCACCCAGACTGGAGTACAGTGGCGTGATGATATTGGCTCACTGCAACCTCCACCTCCCAGGTTCAAGCGATTCTCCTGCCTCAGCCTCCCAAGTAGTTGGGATTACAGGCTTGCACCAATACGCCCAGCTAATTTTTGTATTTTTAGTGGAGACGAGATTTCACCATGTTGACCAGGCTGGTCTTGAACTCCCGACCTCAGGTGATCCACCTGCCTCAGCCTCTCAAAGTGCTGGGATTATAGGTGTGAGCCACTGTGCCCGGCCTGTGTTTGATTTTATATCTCTATCTCCTGAAATATGGCCAGACTCAGAGAAGGAAGTTCTAAACATTTGCTGAAGGAATTAGAATGAGTGAACCAAAGAAAGAAACTAAAGAGCTTGATGCTTCTAACCAAGTCCTTCCCCTGGAGAATGTCTCTTTCCTTGGTATCAGTTACATGTCCCAATCTTGATGCACTGCCCATTTCTGTGGCTGCTCCACTGCCTTGACTTCTGTCTTCTGCCCATAAGCACTGGCATTTCTCAAAGGTTAAACATCAGCTTTTCTGGCTCTTCTCACTGTTACAGAGTTCCTCTCTCTCCAAGCTCACTCCAGAGGCTCCCCTGCCAGACTCATTGCTCACGTGAACTTGGGTGGTAATTCTGATGCTACTGGACATCCCAATTGAACATCCTCCCATCACTGCAGATGTCCAAAACCAACTCATCGTGCCTTTGCCAAGAGCAGCAGCCTTTCTAAGCCTTCATGCCTCTTATTAGAACTAAATATGGCAGGAAATTTTTTATTTTTATTTATTTATTTATTTATTTTTGAGATGGAGTCTTGTACTGTCACCCAGGCTGGAGTGCAGTGGTGCAATCTCGGCTCACTGCAACCTCTGCCTCCTGGGTTCAAGCGATTCTCCTGCCTCAGCCTCCAGAGTAGCTGGGACTACAGGCGCCCGCCACCATGCCCAGCCAATTTTTTTTTTTTTTTTTTTTTTTTTTTTTTAGTAGAGATGCGGTTTCACCATATTGGCCAGGCTGGTCTCGAACTCCTGACCTTGTGATCTGCCTGCCGTGGCCTCCCAAAGTGCTGGGATTACAGGCATGAGCCACCGCGCCCAGCCAGGAAAATATTTTTGTAAGTATGAAGTCGACTTTTATTCTCATATTTTTTTAAACACACAGTCCTTGTCCTACTAAAACAAAATCAGGAGGCTAAGACATTCAGGACTTGCCTCTGTGCCTCTGGCACAGCTGAAATGTAAATAGGAAGCAAAGAATCAACTTGTGAGTTATTGAAATCCATGGCAAAAACAGTCTTGAAAGCCAGAATTCTGGTTTGAAAGAGCCTGTCTTTTTAACACAGAATAGGGCTCTGAGTTCTTCAAGCACGGTTTGGGGCATGGAAAACAAAGCCTGAGGAATGGGGCTTCAACTCCAGCCAGAGTGGCTTCTCCTTTTTCCTTTAAATGCATCCCTATCACATAGGCTCAGCCCCTTCCCCACCTTCACTTCTTCTCTCCTGTCCTGCTCCAGGCTGAGCCCTCACCACCCAGGCCTGGACTATTGTAACAACTCCTTACCCAGCACCTTGGCTCTGTTTCATGCCTCCTCCATCCATCTTACACAGTCTACCACAGCGATCTTTCTAAAATCCTATCTCACACACCTCCAATGTCTCCTCTTTGCCTGCTAGAAACAATTCATATCAATTCAATAAATACTTACTGAACACCTACTAGATACTAGATGTTGCGCTAGACCGGTGTCAGCCAACAACAACCCCTAGGCCGAATCAGGCCCACCACCTGTTTTTATAAATAAAGTTTTATTGCCAGTCCTGGTGGCTCATGCCTGTAATCCCAGCATTTCAGGAGGCTGAGGTGGGAGGATCACTTGAGCCCAGGAGTTCAAGACCAGCCTGGGCAATATAGTGAGACCTCATCTCTAAAAATAAAAAAATTAGAAAATGAGTCAGGAGGAGCACTTGAGCCCAGGAGGCTGAGGCTGCAATGAGCCGTGATGGCAGCACTGCACTCCTGCCTGGGTGACAGTGTGAGACCCTGCCTCAAAAATAAATACATACATAAATAATGTTTAATTGGAATTCAGTTACACTTTTTCATTTACATATTTATTTACATATCATTGTCTATGGAGGTTTTCATGCCAAGAGGGCAAAAATAGTTGTCACAAAGGCAGTGCAGTCCAAAAGTCTCAAATATTTACTACCAGGCCCTTTGTAGAAAAAGTTTACCAACCCATGTGCTAGAACCCAGGGCTACCACAGTGTGGTTCCCTGCTATCACAGAGCTTCTAGAGCAAGGCCTTCCACCATCTAACCTTGCCCTTCTGCCCTTTCTCCTGTCACTCTCCATGAGTCCTCTGAGAGTCCAATGGTTCCTAGATTTTTGGAATTTATGAATCAGTAAAAATTTTTTTCAACTACACAGGATGTACATAGGGTTGTCAAGTGGGTACTGTTCAAAAACCAACTACCATCTAACATCAGCATTGTTTTCTAGAGAGAAAGAATCAACATTAAAAAGTTGCAAAAATATTCCTTATCTAAAAATAAAGAACATTTCCTCAAGTGACATTAGGTTTATGAGATTGATTCTCCTGGCTGTGTTTTTCCATTTTTGGTGTGGAATGATAGCATTCTTCAGTCACCACAGGTCTGCAGTCAGGCACAGAGGAATCTTTGATCTAGTCTCGGCTGACTGGTTTACTTTTTACTCCTCAAATTTTCTGTGGATCTTCCCGTGAGATTTGACATCCAGAAAGCTCTTCCTCCTTCTTTCCTGCTCGCTGTGCAGAGCCCAGCTCATCAGCAGCAGGAGTGCAGGGTTCCTCCCGCAGCACCCTAAATGCAGGCTGTTCAAAGGCACATCCGGGCTGTCAGCAACACGGCTGAGTGATGCGACTGTGGGTGTCTCTGTCAGCTGCAGAGCAGGATGACAGGATGGCCCAGAAGGCTGCCTGGCGTGTGGCCCTTCCTCTGGCACAGGCAGGTGAACCTGCTGACACCGTCACGCTGACAGCTCCGTGGCACAGATTCCACCCGAATACCGGATTCAGTGAGCACCGGCTCCTGCCAAGTCTCTCACATGACCCGGAGGCCACGAGGGCCTGGGCGGCCGCGGCCAGCTCCCAATCAGCAGACGGTGTCGACAGGCACTGAGCGAGGTCGCCTTACTGGCAGGCAGCCCCAAGATACTGGGTCCTCACTGCTCACATGAAGCTTCTGGAATCCCCTCTTACAGTCCCCAGACCTGCGGGAAATAAATCATGGCTGCACCGGGAAGGTAACCCCAGCAAGGCCTGGCCCCGATATCTGGCTTTCGTTTGGGGACACGCACTTTCCAAAAGCTCCTGCTTACCCAACACCTCCTCCTCCCCTGCTGCGTGTTGGGGGAGGGGAATGTGCTTATGGCCACTCGTAAAATTCACCACTGTGGGTGAGAGATGACATTAAACACCATTTTTCTTTTTTATTTTTCACAAGTGGAGCAGGAGCTGCATTTTTCTAACAGTTTTCCATATCAGAAGTTGAGAATTGCATTATCCTTCCGAGCTGGTCTATAGCAAAGTTGTTTCACTTCTCAATTGTTCCCATTTAACCCATTTGTGAGACATAGGCTGGCGGTGGGGCGCAGGGAGGGTGGCAGAGTTAAATTTCCAAGGGAAAACTAGAAACCCTGAATCAAAACTGGAAGGAAGTTTCAAGATCACCTGGCTCAAACAGCTCATACTTCTGAGGGAAACTGAGTCAAGGAGGGACAAGAGCTCAAGACTCCACTGGTAGAACTGAAACAAGAAATAAGATCTCCTTGGTTAATCTAAACCTCTTTCAACTATAGTCTGAAAAGTCCAGCATATCATTTCCTAAAATCCAGAATGAAGGTAATTTTCCTTCTAGAAAATGAGGGTGTAGGTACTAGCTCAGCTTAGGATTCGGTGAGGAAGGGGCACTGTGGTGAAGAGGGAAGACGTGGAATCCAGCAGATAGTTACATGAAATACACGTACCCCTCACAGTAACACTTCCATTAAAGGCTGAAGAAATAGAGCCCCCACATTTTAAGTAATGACGCCATAAAATTTGTTCCCTAAACACCATCACATTCAGCCCAGATGGGGAAGCCAAGGCTCAGGGAAGGGACAGGAGCTGAGTGAAGGTCACACACAGTCTGGTGAAGGGTGGGATTAGGGGCTAGGCCTCAGAAGTCTGAGCCAGCTCTCTCCCTGGCGCTGGGTCAGACCATCAGCAATCCCCGTCCTGAGGCTGATGGCCAGCCTTCAACTTAGGACCTCGTCTCAGCTTTCCCCACTGAGAGTCAGCTGTTCTTTCAGGCCATTTTGGTGCCAGGCTGATATTGCATTCCTCTCCTTGGCCCCAGAGCCAGGGACATGCTCACTGCTTGGACTGGTAAGGGGACCCTTCCCACTGCCTGAGCCATTCTTCGCAGAATGATTTCTGTGTAGTAACTCAGAGGACAGCTGGTTTGAGGGCTGGCAGGCGAGGCTTTGAGTCAGGCCTGGCTAGTTGGTGAGGATCACCT
Organism: Pan paniscus; assembly: GCF_029289425.2. NCBI lineage: Eukaryota > Metazoa > Chordata > Mammalia > Primates > Hominidae > Pan > Pan paniscus. Next base: position 40,199,900 of record NC_073260.2, read on the forward strand.
GCCTTCCAGGAGGGCTTGGGTTTTACTGCCGTCTTGCCACGTGCCATAGGAGGACATGCTGAACTCTCCCCATGACTTAAGGGCAGGGCTCAGGCTGCCTGGGGAAGGCAGGGAGAGAACCTGAGAGCAATCCAGGCAGCGCCCCTTTCCTGGGGGTGTCATCAGGGCATGTAGCATGGAGGCAGCAGTGCCAGCTCCTGTCCTCAGGCAAAGGGGAACAGGCAGTCTTGGCCTTGGAACTCCCAGTTCCAGACCCACTTCCAGCAGGCACTGGCTAGTGAGGCCTGTCTAGAAAAGCAGCAGACCAACTTGGCACCAGGCAAAGTTGTGGGAGATGCTCTTCCCCACAGAAAGAGTCAAAGCGTCAGAAAGTAACACCCTGCCATGGCCCAGATCCCCCAGCTTCAGGGGCCGAAGAACCCCAAAGATCTTCTCACCCACACTCCTCATGGCACAGGAGAGAAAATGGAGGCACTGAGAGAGGAAAGCGCTTGCCCAAGGTCACACAGCAACTTAGAGCAGGGCTGAAATCCAGTCCCGCTGTCTGATCCGGTTCTTAACCCACAAAATGCTTTCAAAGCGTAGAGTGATACACCTCACTCAGAAGCCCAAAGTCCCATGAGGAGAACATCTTTAGGAGCCACCAGGTGCCCCTAGCAGGATGAAAACTAAGAGCAGCTGCCTTTTTTTTTTTTTTTATTTGAGACAGAGTCTCATTCCATCACCCAGGCTGGAGGGCAGTGGTGCAATCTCAGTGCAACCTCCACCTCCCTGGTTCAAGTTATTCTCATGCCTCAGCCTCCCAAGTAGCTGGGATTACAGGCGTGCACCACCACACCCAGCTAATTTTTTTTTTTTTTTGTATTTTTACAATATAAACGCGGGTTTTCACCATGTTGGCCAAGTTGGTCTCAAACTCCTGACCTTAAGTGATCTGCCTGGCTTGGCCTCCCAAAGTGCTGGGATTACAGGAATGAGCCCCCGCACCTGGCTAAGGGCAGCTGCCCTTTACAGAGCCACATTACACAAAGCACTTATGCATCACCTTTTTACTTTCAAAAATCTTATAATGTAGTGCAATTACTATCATCAGCTTATGTGAAAATAAACCCAGAAGCCCTACTGGAGCCTCGCTAGCCATTCCTTGTTCTTGTTTTCCCTTGGCTCTGTCAAAACCAACCAAGGGGCTGGCAAAGCTGGCCATTTCTAGAAGATCCTTGGAGCAGGAGGTAAAAGGGCTATAAACAGAATTCCAGGTAACCAAAGTCTAGAGGGCCAGAATATGGACTCTGCAAAACACCATGTCCAAACCCATAAGGGGAACGGTCTGTAAATGTCCAACACTCTCCCTACAAGTGGCTCACTCTGTGACCAGCACAGGGCCAGGTGGGTTGATCTGAACAGGAGCCTCCCAGAGAAGCAGGCCCATGGTAACCCTGTCCCTCAATTTCTGTTCCATCTCACTGCTGACTCCTCCTCCTCCTGCCCCTCCACTCTCCTCCTGACAGCCAGTTGCACATCTATTCAAAGAAGCCACAATCAGAGCCCCTCCAGTCTTTCTGCCTGCCAACCCAGCAACACCCTGTGAGGTGTGTGCCTCCCTGTCACTCAGCCTCAGCTGATGGACAAATGGGAGTACATCTGGAAGAAGTGGCCCAATAGGGAGGGTCCTGGACTTCAAGTCCCTGGAAAAGCAGCTGAGAAGCTTGAAGGCACTGGGGTCATTCAGCCTGAGAAGAAACTCAGGGAAATGCTGTCAATATCACCACATCCCTGGAGGGTTGTTAGGAGTGGAGAGGGCAGATTCACCCTGTGGGGCTCCAGAGGACAGAGGTAGGAGGGGGCAGGGTGGACACGATGGGCAGATTTTAATTCAAAATAAGGAAAGCTCCTTCTTGGGCAGAAGTATCCCAAGACAGCCCAGGATACGTCAGAACAAATGATGAGTACATTATGCTCAGGGCCAGGAAGCTCAGACTGGAGCCCCAACTCCTACCTGTGCCATATTGAGCAAGTTACTCAGTGTTCGTCATCCTACAATGGATAGAGTGATGTGTTTCTCACATATTCACTTGGAACTCCTTATAGCACCTCCAAAGGCAAACCTGAAATTCTGCAAAAGAAAAGAGTGCAAAGACCTCAGCTCCCACTTGTCCCAGTTTCAACCTTACCCATGTACAGAGATCATGATCTCAGCCAGGGTAGTCACAAACAGAGCTTACAAGGGCAGCGGGTACAGAGAAAAGAGTCCTGGTCAGGAGCCAGACTAGCCTTGGCTCAAGTCCCAGCTCTGCCTCTTACCATCTTCATCTTTAGCAAGATACCTTGCCTCTCTGAGCCTCAGTTTTCTTATCTGTAAAATGAATCTGCAAGCCCCTGCCCAACCTCCTCATAGGGTTGTGACAAGGATCAAATGAGGGAGAAGAACAAGCACCTTGGAGGCCATAAGCACTTTTACCTTATCCTTATGGCAAGGATATGCTGAGGATTTCCAACTGTAATTATTTTTACCCCAGGAAGAACATGAGTAACACAATTGCATTCCATAACAAAGGTCTATTCAACAAATGTTCACTGGACACTTACTGTGAGCCAAAAACTGTGCCAGATTCTAGAGGTGCAAGCATATATAAGACAAAATTCTGTGTCCTCGGAGACTCACTGGAAAGACAACCGGTAAATTATTCACTAAAGCAGAATGTGGTACACAGAGGTGTGTACAAGTTACAGTGAAAGCACAGAGGAGAGTGACTAGGGCTGGAGGAGGCAAGGATGGGGGCATCAAAGGAGGCAGCATTCAAAGAGAGTCTATAAGAATGAAAAGGAACATTTACAAACCTAATAATAGACTGTTGAAATGCATGAGCCAAAATGGACACAATGGAAGGGAGAAATAATACAGTAACAGTCAGAAACTTCAATATCCCACTCTCAGTAATGGATAGAACAACCAGACAGGAAACAGGTAAGGAACTAAAGGGCTTGAACAACCCAAGAAAACAACTAGATCTAACAGACATACGCAGACCACTCCACTCAACAACAGAATACACATTCTTCTTATGCACACATGGGACATTCTCCAGGATAGACCATATATTAGGCCACAAATTAAGTCACAATAGCCAACAGAGATGGAATCAACCAGAGTGTCCATCAATGGATGGATACATAAACAAAATGTGGTATTTACGTTCAATAGAATGTTATTAAGCTTTAAAAAAGGAAGGAAGTTCTGACATGCAACAGCATGGATGGACTTCTAAGACTTGCTAAGTGAAAAAGTCACAAAAAGATAAATACTGTAAGATTCCACTCATACAAGTAACTTAAGGTAGTCAAATTCATAGAGACAGAATGGTAGTTGCCATGGGGTGGGGAGGGATGGAGGACTAGGGGGTTATTGCTTAGGGGGTACGGAGCTGTAGTTTTGAAAGATAAGTTCTGTGGATGGATAGTGGTGAAGGTTGCACAGCGATCTGAATGTACTTAACGCCACTGGACTGAACACTCAAAAATGATTCAAATGTTAAATTTGATGTTATGTTAATTTTACCACAATTTTTTTAAATAAATACTTTTTTAAAGAAAAGAATGAGGAGAGAGTGTTCCAAGCAGTCCAGATTGGGAAGAAAAATCTAGACAAGAGAAACAGCTTATGCAAAAGCACAGAGATACAAAAGTGACTAGTGTTCTCTGGAAACAACAAAGGCATCCCCATTGTGTAAGACACACAGGGTGGCCACAGTGGGCTGGAAAAGTTCCCTGAATACCCTGCTAGGAAGTTTGGATGCCACTCTGTGGGCTCTAGGGGAATGGCATGGTCACAGCTGTGGCTTAGAACAATCAAACTAGGAGGAGAATGGGGAGGGTGGGTGGCACGAGGAGACACACAGAGCACGATACCACCTCTAGACAGACGTGAAGAGGGAAACCGCCTTCCAGACGGCCCAGCCAACCAGCCCTGTGGCCACCATCCCAGTGCTGCGGTGAGTGACTCAAGCTACTTGCCTCAAGGGGCGATCCACTGAAGGCAAGAGGGATTCCCCTGGAAACTTTGATTCTGCTGAGAGAGAGAAAGACTGAAACCAAAAGCAGGTGCGTTGGTGGGGCCTTGGGCGTGAAGTGCCTTTCTGCCGTGTCATTCTCCCCACACGGGGCCATCTGTTTGGGTGAGCCCCAAAGCCCATGGGGCCTTGTCTCCCCTGCAGGCCCACCCTGTGGTTTTCACCAACTGCAGGGAGGCAAGGTGGCTGCTCGAATGTGCATCCAGGCAGGAGGAGGGGGTGAGGGCCTCTGGAAAGTCTCTGAATCAAGTAAATGTGGGAAATCCCAGCTCTGTGACTTAGAAACAGGTGACCTTGGGCACTCCCAGGTCCCTATGTGGGCCTCAGTTTGCCTTTCTTAATGTGAGGAGCGTACAAATAGAGTTATAGGCTTAACTCCTAACAAGAAGTTAGACCTATACTCCTGTTGCTTTGCCCCTCCTGTAAAAGGAGTTAGACCTACAACTCTGTTGGTACGCCCCTCCTCTGTGAAATGGAGGAGTTAGACCTGTAACTCTGTTAGCATGCCCCTGACATTAAGAAAGGCAAGAGGTTATAGACATTACTACACTCATTTAAGTAATTAGACAAGCAAGCATATACACACAGACACATACAGAGACACAAACAGACACACAAGCACACACACAGAGACCACAGAGAGTCCAGAGGACAGGTGATATGGTTTGGATCTGTGTCACCACCCAAATCTCATGTCAAATTATAATCCCCAGTGTTGGAGGTGGGGCCTGGTGGGAGGTGATTGGATCATGGAGGTGGATGCTACGTGAATGGTTATTTAGCACCATGCCCATGGTGCTGTTCTCGTGACAGAGTTCTCACAAGATTTGGTTGTTTGAAAGCGTGTAGCACCTCCTTCCTCTCTCTCTCAGTCCTGCTCCTGCCACGTAAGATGCTTACTCCCACTTTGCCTTCCTCCATGAATAAAAGCTCCCTGAGGCCCCCCAGAAGCAGATGCTGCCATGCTTCCTGTACAGCCTACAGAACCATGAGCCCATTAAACCTTTTTTCTTATAAATTACCCAGTCTCAGGTATTTCTTTTTTTGTTTATTTGTTTTGTTTTGTTTGTTTGTTTTTTGAGACAGAGTCTGGCTCTGTCTCCCAAGCTGGAGTGCAGTGGCGCAATCTTGGCTCACTACAAGCTCCGCCTCCTGGGTTCACACCATTCTCCTGCCTCAGCCTCCTGAGTAGCTGGGACTACAGGCGCCCGCCACCACACCCGGCTAATTTTTTGTATTTTTAGTAGAGATGGGGTTTCACTGTATCAGCCAGGATGGTCTCGATCTCCTGACCTCGTGATCTGCCTGCCTTGGCCTCCCAAAGTGCTGTGATTACAAGCATGAGCCACCACGCCCGGCAGATATTTCTTTATAGCAGTACAAGAACAGACTAATACAACAGGCAAAGCATTCTCTTTTTTAAAATTGTTATTTTAGGTTCGGGGTATATGTGCAAGTTTGGTATATAGGTAAATTGCGTGTCACGGGGGTTTGTGCACAAATTATTTCATCACCCAGGTAATAAGCATAGTTTTCTGATCCTCATCCTCCTCCCACCCTCCACTCTCCATCGCCTTGACTCTTAATAGTGGTCTACATTTCATCTCACTTTGGCAACCTTAAGTGAGTATCTCCTCTGTGGGCTCCCTTCTCTCTCTCCCTCTTTCCAGCTCCCTTGGTTCTTAACCCTTCTGCCTGCTTTCCGGGGTCCATGTTTTCTTCCTCTTAGGAGTAGAGGGAGCACTCCAAGGGGCTTTGCAAACTGTGGATGGAAGGAGGAAAATGAAGACAAATCCTTCCCCACCTAACCTCAGGGTAAAAAAAAAAAAAATCTACCAAATAAACACACATCTTTGAGTAAAATTAGCTGCCTTTTAGCTAAAACTGGTGTGCTATTCTACTCAAAGCATCACTTGGTTTTTCCAAAGGAAGCGAGCCAAGTACAAAAATATGTATCCTCAAAGAAGAATTTGTTGAAAATTAGATTGTCAAAAGTCAATTTGCCAGAAATGTCAATTTGCCAAACGATTCACTGCATCACTGAGAATGTTTTTAACTTGATGTTGTAGTTTCACCACCATGAAAGCAAAATCACTCATGTCCTAGGTGGGCAGGCTAGCCACAAGATAATGCAGCCCTGCCATCATCACCCATTGCATTAAAGAACTGCCCTGGGGGTTGTCTTCATTACAGCCAATATCTATAATCCAGGTTTGGGATTGACAAACTTTTTTTTTGGCGGGGGGGATGGAGTCTTGCTCTGTTGCCCAGGCTGGAGTACAGTGGTATGATCTCGGCTCACTGCAACTTCTGCCTCCCGGGTTCAAGTGATTCTCCTGCCTCAGCCTCCCAAGTAGTTGAGATTACAGGCGCCCGCAACCATGCCCATGCTAATTTTTGTATTTTTAGCAGCGACTGGGTTCCACCATGTTGGTCAGGCTGGTCTTGAACTCCTGACCTTGTGATCTGCCCACCTCAGCCTCCCAAAGTGCTGGGATGACAGGCGTGAGCCACCATGCCCAGCCGACAAACTTTTTTTTATAAAGGATCAGATAGTAAATGTCTTAAGTTTTTCAGATCATACTGCCTCTGCCACAACTGCTCAACTCTCAACTCTGGCACTGTAGCAGGAAAGCAGTCCTACACCATATGAGCATGAATGAACATGGCTCGGTTCCAATAAAACTTTACTTACAAAAACAGACAGTGGCTGCCATTTGGTTCACAGACCATAGTTTATCGACCCCTAATTTAGACTAACACATTTGCCAATACTAATTTGAGAAGAAATAGAGGACCCTATTAGTGTTATACCTGAAGAAGAACTTGAATTAATAGTTTTAAATTTTTCTCACAGAGAAATTATAGGCCCCAGATGGTTTTTACAGGTGGATCCTCTAAACTTTAATAAAACAGATAATTCTAGTTATATATAAATTCTTCCATGCAAGAAATAAAAATGAAATTCTTTAACTTGATTTGTAAAGCTAATATAGTGTAGATAACACAACCAGCCAAGGATGATATGAGGGGAAAATATACAAACCCCCACCTCAAAAACATACACAAACATAAGAATTTAAAAATAGATACATAGAAAAAAAAACAGCCAGAAAATGGACATAGTTAAGCAGTGTATAGAAAGAAATACACCATGATTAAGGAAAAGAGACAGGATAATCCTCTGTCTTTTCTTTTCCATAAAAAATGGGATGCTTTAACACTAGGAATCTATTGATGTAACTAAGAAATTAAAGGGAGAAAATTACATAGTCAATCAATAGATGCAGAAAAAGAAACCTAATGAAGTCAGTCATGAATGGATATTGGTAAATAGTTTTTGCAATATATTTGGCAAACTGGTAATAGCAGGTAACCTTCTTAACCTGATAAGAAGATAGCTACCAAAAAACCTACCACAAGTATCATATTTAAAAATGCAAACTTTATGATCTCTTTAAAAATCAAGAATAAGAAAATAACCCTGAATTCAACTCCTATTCAACATTATACTAGAAATAGAAATAAGAAGTTTAGGGATAGAAAGTGAAAAACAAAACTCATTATTTCTAAACAATGTTATCTTCAAAGAAAATCCAAGAGAATATATACAGCATTTAGAACTAGTAAGAGTAATATCATATCATATCATATCATTGTAGTAATATTATACAATAAAATAGTATATAGCAGAAAAAATGAATGAACTCTATCTGTATTATTAATATGGTTAATAGTAATGTAGTTAAATCTCAGGGTTAGGTAGAAAAAAAGAAAATTGAAAAAGGATACGAGCAGTATAATGCTGCTTATGAAATTTCTTTAAGACACAATACAATACCATATATTTTTGTTTACTCTTGTAAAAACACAGAAATAATTGGGACAGAGAAGTTGCTTTCTAACTTGAGAATTACTTCTGGAAAGACAGAGAGGGGAATGGAGATGCATTTCGGCTTCACCTTTATCTGTAGTTTTACTTTCTTTCCAAAAGGATCTAAGGCAACTGTTAACATTTCTTCAATCTGGTGGTGGGTATATTTGTCCATATGACATTATTCTTCTTAATTTTCTGTAAGCTTGAAATCTTTCCTAATTAAAACCACTTTTAATGGAAAAGAAAAGGAGCCATGATGAAAACTGTCAGGTCTTTGAGTAGGTTCTGGCTGCTCCTGTGAGTACAGGAAAACACTGAGGTCATCCTGCCCACACTAGGGCGACACAAGCCTCTAGACCCTGAATTCTTGAGATCACTGTGGCTTCCTGCTCTGCCACCCCACTGAGAGCTACCCTACTCTGCAGGTTCCTTGGAAGGATAAGTTTCTCTTGGGGCAGTGGACACTGTTAGAAATGAAGGCAGTCCATTCCATAGACCCCTTTCCATGGACAGGGGTCACTGTTAGAAATGAAGGCAGCTCATTCCATAGACCCCTTTCCATGGGCAGGGGTCACTGTTAGAAATGAAGGCACTCCATTCCATAGACCCCTTTCCATGGGCAGGGGTCACTGTTAGAAATGAAGGCAGTCCATTCCATAGACCCCTTTCCATGGGCAGGGGTCACTGTTAGAAATGAAGGCAGCCCATTCCATAGACCCCTTTCCATGGACAGGGGTCACTGTTAGAAATGAAGGCAGTCCACTCCATAGACCCTTTCCATGGGCAGGGGTCACTATTAGAAATGAAGTCAGTTCATTCCATGCACGACCCCATCCTACGAACGTGATCTTCCATTTCCCATCTGGTATCATCTGAAGCTCAGTTTAAAATTATCTTCCATAAAACTGTCATAAGAAATTGAAGACAAACAGATTTGTTTATCCTTGGGCTGAACTGCAGGCACATATAATCAAGATGGGCATTGTCCTCTTAATCCCTTCATTTGAAGGCCAAGAAGAGTTATATCTTTAGGAGAAATTATGTTCCTCTTTGACTTCTACTATGGCTCAAGCCTTCAAACCTTCAACTACCTTTTCTAAAATACTATGAATTTGAGGCTGAGGCAGTGAAAGTACACAATGAGCTCAGCACTCGTTTTTGTAGCCCAAAGTAAGAATATGCTCAAAGAATCATGGGAACATGCCAGAAAGTCACAGGAGCCAGCATAAAGGGGTTTCCAAGTGATCATCAAAACCCATGGAATAAATCAGGTTCCATGAGACTCTAGTCACATAAATTAATAAATGAAAACATAAATAAGTGGAAGAGAGAGAAAGTTCTCCTTTGTAATAGAATGATGACTACTGAATATCAAAAGAATGAAAAAAACAAATACCACAGAATTGGAATATCAAGGAAAAGAGCTGTGAAAGCATGGAAGGCAGAGAGTAATGGGACCCGGTGTGCATGCTGATTGAGGAACAAATATATATCCCCGCTCACAGAAAAAGAGCCTACTTTCCCAACTCTGCCTCTTCTTCCCACCTCCTGAAAAGCCCATTTTCTTATTGACTCCTCTGAGATTCAAAAGGCTCTTCTCTCTTAATGGTGTTTTCACTTGCCCCCAAATACCCAAAGAGTAGTACCAGTGTACCCCAATGTAAACAAAAAATCAATGGCTGGACCTCCCCTTCAGGGAGAGGAAGCAACCTGGAAATGTGGGCTTCATATTTACCTAGACCGAGAAATGGAAACGGGCTTCGTGACTTTCTTGATGTGTGACCTCGAAAAGCCCACATTCTTTATGCTCCGATTATCTCATCTGTACAACTGGGATTAAAATTATTTCTCTACTTCACTGAATGGCGATCCAATTATTCACCATGTGACAAGGTGCCTGTAAACCACAAGGACAGCAGACACGGAAGGTGTTATAGAATCAACAGAGATTCTGAAGAAAGGGCTGGGGAGAGACAGTGTGGTCCACCTGCCCGCAGGCCAAGGTCAAAATCATTATTCTTGACATTTGAATAATACACTGAACCCTTTTGAAAAATAAAAGTCAGACAGCAAGCACTGATTTAAATTACTTTTATTATAATGCTTCTTCTATATGAAGAAACGTAGAGCTAGGTTTTTTTATTTTTTATTTTTTTTTAGAAATAAACTTTTTTTTATTATTATACTTTAAGTTTTAGGGTACATATGCACAATGTGCAGGTTAGTTACATATGTATACATGTGCCATCCTGGTATGCTGCACCCATTAACTCGTCATTTACATTAGGTATATCACCTAATGCTATCCCTCCACCCTCCCCCCACCCCACAACAGTCCCCAGAGTGTGATGTTCCCCTTCCTGTGTCCATGTGTTCTCATTGTTCAATTCCCACCTATGAGTTAGAATATGCGGTGTTTGGTTTTTTGTTCTTGCGATAGTTTACTGAGAATGATGATTTCCAATTTCATCCATGTCCCTACAAAGGACACGAACTCATCATTTTTTATGGCTGCATAGTATTCCATGGTGTATATGTGCCACATTTTCTTAATCCAGTCTATCATTGTTGGACATTTGGGTTGGTTCCAAGTCTTTGCTATTGTGAATAGTGATGCAATAAACATACGTGTGCATGTGTCTTTATAGCAGCATGATTTATAGTCCTTTGGGTATATACCCAGTAATGGGATGGCTGGGTCAAATGGTATTTCCAGTTCTAGATCCCTGAGGAATCACCACACTGTCTTCCACAAAGGTTGAACTAGTTTACAGTCCCACCAACAGTGTAAAAGTGTTCCTATTTCTCCACATCCTCTCCAGCACCTGTTGTTTCCTGACTTTTTAATGATTGCCATTCTAACTGGTGTGAGATGGTATCTCATTGTGGTTTTGATTTGCATTTCTCTGATGGCCAGTGATAGTGAGCATTTTTTCATGTGTTTTTTGGCTGCACAAATGTCTTCTTTTGAGAAGTGTCTGTTCATGTCCTTCGCCCACTTTTTGATGGGGTTGAGAGCTAGGTTTTGACTTCTTATGCTGTGAGAGCATCTTTTAAAGTAGAATGTGAATAATGGCGTCTAGGAACCTCTGGATTGAGGGCCTGAGAAAAACAGTGGAAGTGGAAGAGCAGCCTCTTGAAAGGGAATGTCCAACCTCTTCCTCTTTTTCCTGTTTCCCACAGAAAATTTAACTAGCTGTGTTCAGACCGACATGATGTAAAAAAAAAAAAAAAAAAAAAAGTTCCCATCCTGGCTTACATGGTGAAACCCCGTCTCTACTAAAAATATTTTAAAAATTAGCCGGGCGTAGTGACGGGCGCCTGTAGTCCCAGCTACTTAGGAGGCTGAGGCAGGGGAATGGCGTGAACCCGGGAGGCAGAGCTTGCAGTGAGCGGAGATCACGCCACTGCACTCAAGCCTGGGCGACAGAGCGAGACTACGTCTCGAAAAAACAAAAAAAAAGTTTTTGATTTTTGAAAAAAATCAACTGTGTGCTTGCTTCTTCAAAAAGAAGACTATACCAGGGCAGAATATATTCCTATAAATACTTATGATTGACATCTGTAAATATTTATAGTATTAACTTTTTGTGGACACACAGTAGGGTGGGGCGGGGGTACTGGCATCCAGGGGAAGGGTAGATGTTTTCGTTGTTTCTATCCTGTAAGGACTGTCTGATGGCTACAAGTGTTAACGAAAAGCCAAACTGTATTGATCACATTTAAAAGCTCTCTCTCCAGAGTGGGCTATGCCACACTGCAGTATATTTATACAACGGAATACTCTATAGCTATTAAAATGAATAAAACATAGCTACATGGTACAACAGGGGTGAATCTCACAAACAAAGCAAAAAATGCAAGTCACGAAGAAGACTTACAGTGTGATTTCATTCATATAAAATTCACAAACAGCTAAGTCCACTCTATCATACTGCGATGCATACATACATCGTAAAATCAAAAAGAAAAGCAAGAAAATGATTCTCACAAAAGGGAGGCTGGTGATGACCTGGGGAGGGGACACTGGGAGGTTAGGGGTGCTTGCAAAGCTCCCTTTCCTGGCCTGAGTGGTGGTTACACAGGGGTTTCCTTAATTATAATGTAATTTGTGTAATTACAATGCATTAAGATGTATTTTTTAAAAACATTTTCTCTTCGTATAGATCACATTACTCAAAAAAACGAGGAAAGCTGAAGCAAATATGACAATATTAACTAATCTCAATGCCTGAATATCTGAATTAATTCAATTAATGAATTAATTGAATATCTCAAACTCTGCTGGGTCTATATCATTAATTATTATACTGCTATATGAAAAAAGCTAGGCCAAAAAAAAGATTACATACATTATATATGGAATTTGATATTCCATTTGTATAAATTTCCAGAAAATGCAACCTAACCTAGAGTGGGAGAAAGCAGACCAGTGGGTGCCCGGGGGCAGGGCTTTCAAAGGAGCCCAGGGAAACTGTTGGGGATGATAGATACGTTGATTATAATGATGGTTTTGCAGTGTATACTTTCATTAAAATGTATCAAGTTATACTCTTTAAATATGTGCAGTTTATTGTATGTCAGCTATACATCAACAAAGCAGTTTTAAAAAAAAACTCCCCTGTGCCTTTTCATATGTTTCTCATAGTCTTCAGTATGCATATACTGCTTTGGAAATGAGGAAGATACTTTTAAATGGTCAGAGAAACCTAAGTACCTTGAAGCTGTCTACCAGAGTTGTATGTATGCTTGTGGTCAGTCATGGGTTTCAATTATGTCAATGTATTTCTGTTCTGCTTTTGATAGAAAAAAAACCTCCACGCTCTTCCCTTCTGTCTTTTCTCCTCTCTCCCCTCTTTCTTTTCCCCTCTTCTCTCTGTCCCTCTCTCTCTCCCTCCCTTCCTTCTTCCCGGTCTCCCTTCCCCTTCTCTCTCCTTCTCCCCTTCTCCTCACTCTATTTCCTTTCTCTCTGTCCCTCTCTCTCCTCCCACCCTTCCTTATCAGTCTATTTCCTTTCTCTGTCTTTCTCTCTTTCTCTTTTTCTTTCTCTGTCGCTCTTCTTCCCCCTCCTCTCTCTATCTCCCTCTCTCCTTTTCTCTTTGGTTCTCACTCTTACTCTCTATCAGAAAACACTTTTCTTCAACTGAGCAGGCAGCTTTGGGAGACATGACAACACTCATAATAATGACAAACGATCATTTCTGTCATTTAATAGCATTTTATAGTTCACAACATGATTTCTCATATCTGTCTTCTGATTCTCACAACAATCCTTGGGTATAGTAACAGGAAAATAAAAAGCAACTGTAACCGCTTCTGCCTTATAAGGAGGGTGGTAAATTTCACAACAGTGGGAAAGTAAATTTCTTTACTGCCCCTTCCACTTTCAGAGACTGTTAGTGAAGACAGCAGATGAAGGACAGAGACATTTCTTCTGCTCCAGTTCCCCACCCTTCAGCAACGGCATGGCCTCTTAGTTTTAATTAAAAAATGCATCCCTGGCTATGCAAAGATACATCCAGAGCTGAATTGAGGGTTGCGGCAAACACTGCTGTTGGCCTATCCAAAATATATTCTTTAGGGCCCTGACTTTTTGGTGAGCAGAAATGTGTCCCTACCAAAAATTTAGATTTCTTATCCTCCCTTCTAGATAAGAGCGGTCATGTGACTACCTTCAGGCTAATGGAATGAAGAAACTATTGTGTAGGATTGGAAATGCTCCCTAAAAAAGTGGCTGACTCTGTTGGCAGGTCTCTTGTTGACCTTCCTTCTTCCTCTACCCGAAATATGGATGTAATAACTGGTGCTGCTGCAGCCACTCTGCAGGTATGAGGTGGCCTTGATTGAGGACAGTGAGCTTGTGCTAAGTACACCAAAACAGAAACACAAGAGGAGATAAGGACATTAATGAGATGGTAGCATTACCACATCAGCCCTGGAATACTTCTGTGGTTTGGATGTGTCCCCTCACCTCAAATTCAGGCATTGCCAATGTAATATATTTAGTGTGGCTTTTTAGAGGTGCTCAGGTTATGAGGGCTTCTTCTTTGTTAGTGGAATTAAGGTCATTTTAAAAAAGCCGTCACACAGCAGGATTTGGCTAGCTTGCTCTTCACCTCTTCTGCCATATGAGCATGCAGCGTCCTGCCCTTATAGTGGATGCAGTCTTACCAGACAATGAAACCAAACCTCCTAGTGCCTTGATATTGGACTTCAACACCTCCAGAACTATGAGGAATACACTTCCATTGTTTATACATTACCAGTCTGTGGTATTCTATCATAGCAGCCCAAAATGGACAAGCCAAATGCCTACTTCAAGACTTCTTTTGCCTGAGAGAAAAACCTTAGACCTCATTTAAGGCATATTATACAGGTCTCTGTTGGGCCAAAATATAGTTTCTAAATGATAGAGAATTGATGAGCTTAGTGATTCTGTGTTTTGAAGTGAAGAATGGGGAATTTCTGGGATGAACCCTGCAGAAAGGTTCTCTAAAAAGAAGAAGCAACAAGCAACACAGTGATGCAAACTTCTCTTTCCTCAAGTCTTCTATAATGGCAGCTACATGTGTGTAGATGCCTTGTGTGCTTATGAGGGGAAATCAAGGAAAAGGGGTTGCATTTCCTCAACAATGTGGTGTGAGACCAGAACAGCACATGTGAGAAAGCAAATTGATCCATCCATGAAATTAATTCAAAATAAACAGGATCTCACAGGTAGAGAGGACAAGGAAACATTAACATCTATACCCCCCTCCGACCCTCCTTCCTACCCAGAAAGTCTAGAGAAGCTTGTCTCACTACACTGGGGTGGCTTTTGAACCAATGCCATTTGCATCCCACAGGACAGGTGCTGAAGTTAGCATTGGGATAAGAGGAAGTCAGCTCATTTTATAATGAGGACCAGAAAGGTGAAGGGACAGTTGGATTGAAAGTCAGCTCTTCCAGCTTCTGCACAGCAAAAGAAACTATCATCAGAGTGAACAGGCAACCTACAGAATGGGAGAAAATTTTTGCAATCTACTCATCTGACAAAGGGCTAATATCCAGAATCTACAAAGAACACAAACAAATTTACAAGAAAAAAACCCATCAAAAAGTGGGCGAAGGAGATGAACAGACACTTCTCAAAAGAAGATATTTATGCAGCCAACGGACACATGAAAAAATGCTCATTATCACTGGCCATCGGAGAAATGCAAATCAAAACCACAATGAGATACCATCTCATACCAGTTAGAATGGCGATCATTAAAAAGTCAGGAAACAACAAGTGCTGGAGAGGATGTGGAGAAATAGGAACACTTTTACACTGTTGGTGGGACTGTAAACTAGTTCAACCATGGTGGAAGACAGTGTGGCGATTCCTCAAGGATCTAGAACTAGAAATACCATTTGACCCAGCCATCCCATTACTGGGTATATACCCAAAGGATTATAAATCATGCTGCTATAAAGACACATGCACACGTATGTTTATTGCGTCACTATTCACAATAGCAAAGACTTGGAACCAATCCAAATGTCCATCAATGATAGACTGGATTAAGAAAATGTGGCACATATACACCATGGAATACTATGCAGCCATAAAAAAGGATGAGTTCATGTCCTTTGTAGGGACATGGATGAAGCTGGAAACCATCATTCTCAGCAAACTATCACAAGGACAAAAAACCAAACACCGCATGTTCTCACTCATAAGTGGGAATTGAACAATGAGAACACTTGGACACAGAAAGGGGAACATCACACACCGGGGCCTGTCATGGGGTGAAGGGAGGGGGGAGAGATAGCATTAGGAGATATACCTAAGGTAAATGACGAGTTAATGGGTGCAGCACACCAACATGGCACATGTATACATATGTAACAAACCTGCACATTGTGCACATGTACCCTAGAACTTAAAATATAATAAAAAATAAATAAATAAAAATAAAAAAAAAGAAAGTCAGCTCTTCCAATGTCAAGGTTTGTCTGTTTTTTATAATGCCTTAGTTACACCTGGACTCAAGAGGAAGAGGGAGAGAGGAAAGAGAACAGCCACCTAAGCAACCAGATAGGCCATGTGGGTCCTGGCGGCCAGTGACAACAGCTATCACTGCCAATTCCCTTGTCACAAGCATGTTTACATGTACACGTTGCCTCCCTCTCATGGAGGTGTGTATATGAAAGCCAGGTACGTATAGGTATTTTAAGGGCTTCTTATTATGGTAGCAAGAGCATGAAGGGTAAAAATCTAGGCTTGAATCCCAGTTCTGCCTTTACTATGTGCATGACCTTGGGCAAATTCCTTCCCCTCTCTGGGCCTCAATTTTGTCATTACTGTCAGGAAGGAATTGGTCAAATTAAGTTCTAAGGTCTAATCCTGCTCTAACCTTCCAGAAGCTTATATAAAATATATCATTAAAGTAAGATAAAATCTTTTAAGCACTGAGGCCTGGCGTAGTGGCTCACGCCTATAATCCTAGCTATTCAGGAAGCTGAGACATAAGAATTGCTTGAACCGGGGAGGCGGAGATTGCAGTGAACCGAGATCGCACCACTGTGCTCCAGTCTGGGCAACAGAGGGAGACTCTGTCTCAAAAAAAAAAAAAAAAAAAAAAACTACTGAGCACTGAGAATAAACTCAGCTTTTTATAAATAGATGTGGCATAACAATGAGAAGCCATTATTTCACAAATTGCAGTTCTTAGGGGAACAGTACAGATCTATAACTAGATGAGCCACGAATGCACAGTTGCTTATTCCTATACTATCCTTAAATCACTCCATTACTATTTTGATAAATATTACAGCACATTTCTAGGTCTTCACACCTAGGTACCTCGGTACCTGCTTTAAACCTTGAAAATAATTTCCTTTAAATAAAAATTAAATAGACATAATAAGAATTTAAAATATGTTCTGTTACTGGCTCAATAGCACAAGAGCATGTGACATGAAGCTATTATAGTAACATCAGCAGAGCCATGGGAGGATTTTATTAGACATATCAGATACTTTATTAAACACCCAGAGCCTTCTCATCATAAATGCAGCCAAGCAGCCCCAGAGTGATGGGGAGGAAGCCCCTCGTGAGCTCTAATCTCTTTATTCTGGTATTTAATAAGTATGAATAAGCAGGGATGGATGGTATCGTTTACAAGTCGTCGTGAACCCAGGAAAAGGGTGATTTCAAAGGTTCCTTTGGGGTCGTTGAGGCCTTGTCTATAAAATGTGCCTGGATCATCTGGGTTTCTCTCCATCCGCGGTACCTCGTCTTCCTCTTCATCCGCAGTACCTCGTCTTCAGCTGCACTAGACTCCCAAGAACTAGGTAAAGGGAGACTCTGGAGTCTGGAACCCTCACCTGCAAGTACGTCACTGAGTTAGCCACAAAAGCCTTCTCCAATTGTTCGATCTTGTTCCCTAGCAGCCTACATTATTGTACCTGAATAGGGAATAGGGAAAGGCTTCCTGTTCCCTGCAACTGGAAAGCAGTTTAAATACATCACACATGTACACAGAGCTCTTCCTTGACATTTACAGAGTGGCCCAAAGAAGGCAGGGATTCCCCAAGAGCTGTGAGCTGCCCCATCACAAAAGGTCTGCTAGCAAAGTCAAAGGCTGAATAGAGGATTTCATAATCAAATTGGGAGTGGGGAGGGAAGGTTGGCCTACGGGACTTCAGTTTCCTTTTCAGTCCTAAAAGTTGAAGATTCTGTGACTGATGTAAGACCAAATGCTACTCAATGTTGATAATATTTGTTATTTAAGGCTTATGTGCCAGGAAACTGTGCTGAATACTTTACTTCAATTCTTTCATTTAACCCTCACGTGAAATAAAAGTCAGCCCCGCATCCCTTCTATACGGTTCTATATCTGATTATCCACAGACCAGGGAACTGAGGTTCAGAGGCAGCTGAGCCACGAGATCACATGGCTCATTAAGTGCCAGGCAGGGTCTAAGGTCCCCCCAGAGCCTGTGCTTTCTACCTTTCAGGGTTGCTTCACCCACACAGGGGCAGAGTTACACAACTGGATTGTAAAGGGAGCTTGCTAGAGCTCCAGCCTGAAATCATTCCTCTACCTCTGGCCACTGTTTGTCAAGGATCTGCACAGGAAAACAGGAGATCCAGGGGTGACAGAGGTGGGAAAATCAAGAGTTTGTGGGCTGCAGGGAGAAGACTCAAAGGTCAAAGCCTTTTAGCTACTGTACAGTGAATGTGAGAAAGATGCTCAGGAGTAGGTTTATCCCCAAGAGGGACATTCCAGGGAAGGGAAATTCTAACCAAAAGTATTCCTTTTTCCTTTGAGTCACAGGCTTAGTTCCTCTGGGGGACCTTGGCCAGGCAGGATGTTTGAGGCTAGAGCCAGCCCTTGTTCTCCCTCTTCACTGTGCAAATCCCTCCTGGCAGAAAGCCACCCTATCTCAAGCCTGGGCTGCTGTTTTTAGAGCCCTCCCTACAATCCGTTCATGGCCTGAGCCCACCTGAGGAGCCAGAGGTTCTCTGGCTATTCACAGATGCTGAGATTAGAGTCCGTGGAAGGTGGAAGACAAATTTAAGAGGTCTGGCTTTCTCTCTCTCTCAAAAGGCAGCCCCCAGCAGTGTTTGTTCTCAGAGCAGCCCTGGGAAGAAGGATGGTCACTTTCCTTTCTCCCAAAGATAATTGAAGAGAAGTAAGAAAGTACCTGTGCTTGAAAGCAAAATGACAACAATTAATCTCTAAGCACAAGGCCTAGCCATTAAATTCTTTGGAGAAACAACTTTAGGAGTTTAACGACAATCAAGAGCATAAAATTGAATTAAGAGAAATAGTAATTAAATCAGGAAAGAAGTTTTTGCAAAGGGGATGGTAAAGGAAATTAAAACCAGTAATGTTGAAAAATGTGGTGGGCAGAGCTGGGGGAGGGGGGGCTTGGTGGAGAAGAGCAAAGAGCCAAGCACAAAGCAAACTAGGTTGGGAGATGCAGAATGTATGGCACTCAGAAAAGGAATTTGGAAATTGTTCTCCTTGAAAGACCAGGTGTCTGGCACTTCCAATTTGTGTCTAAATATGCCCAAATCCTAATGGGGACAAGCTTTCTTTTATGAAAATAGAAGCATCCACTTGGATAAAGTATTTTTTTTAAAAGCTGTAGACTTAAGTAGGGTGACCAACAGTCCTGATTTGTCCAGGACTATCTCAGTTTTAGTACTCAAAGTCCCATGTCCCAGGAAACCCCTCAGCCTGGAGAAAACCCCTCAATCCAGGGCAAACCAGAATGGTCACCCTAACTGGGAGGCAGACAGCCCTGGCTCCCCTCTCTGCTATACAGTCAGTAGCTATAGAACTTTGTGTGAGTCACTCCACCTATGTGGGCAACAGTATTCTCACCTGTAAAAGAGGTTGTCATGAATTCCTCAAAAGAGTACAGAAGTTGCTATATGTCAAGATATCTAGAACAATGTGAATGTTGGAAAAGCTTTCAGTAAAAGTTTGATAAAGGGGAATTGAAGTTAAGAATATTGATAAAGAAAATAAAATATTAGCAAACACAATCCAGTAGCACATTAAAAATAATACATCATGACTTTTTTGGAGGTCCCCATGACCACCACATATTCAGTGATTTTCTAGAATGACTCAGGTTTCAATATATAATCGTCCTCACAGTTAAGGATCATTACAGGGAAATGACATGTATTAGTCTGTTTTCATGCTGCTGATAACGACACACCTGAGACTGGGAAGAAAAAGAAGTTTAATGAACTTACAGTTCTGAATGGCTGGGGAGGCCTCACAATCATGGCGGAAGGCAAGGAGGAATAAGTCACGTCTTACATGGATGGCAGCAGGCAAAGAGAGCTTGTTCAGGGAAACTCCTGTTTTTAAAACCATCAGATTTCATGAGACTCATTCACTATCATGAGAACAGTGCAGGAAAGACCTGCCCCCATAATTCAATCACCTCCCACTGGGTTCCTCCCATGACACACAGGAATTGTGGGAGTTACAATTCAAGATAAAATTTGGGTGGGGACACAGCCAAACCATATCAGGACACAACAGAATCACCAGAGGAAAAAGACATGGGTGGAATGGAGAAATCCATGCACAGTCTTCCTATATTCTCTCCCTTCTGTAAGGGACACTGCAAGCAAGTTCCTTTCTCCAGCAACAATCAATGCAATAATGTTTCTGCCAGGAAGCCTGTTAGAGACTCAGCACCCAAGGTTTTTTTGTTGGTGGCTGGCCACATGGGCCTCTTCTGCCTGGCAACTACCAAAATTCCAGACTCTCAGAGGAATCACCTTCCTCAGAAGGAAAGCTGGTGTACTGGATAAACCACATTGTCAATCAGCCCAATCAGCCTTATCAGTTAGGGAATTATTCAAATGCCAAGTTTTCAGACACCAGCCAAGGGCCAACCTTGCAAACAGAACATTCTAGAAATAGCAGGGTCTGGCTGGCTATGATAACTCTTTTCAGCACAATGACCAAGTGGAGTTCATTCCAGGAATGAAAGAATACACATAAGTGATCACTAGAATCTGGCTCCCTAAGCTGCTATGTGTAACAGCAAATCCCAGCTGGCTGTGCCTTCACTGGTCCAAGTTCTATACATGGTGATGTGAATGCCATCAGCTCTGCTAAGCAAACTGGTCACTACCAGATTCCCTGCTAAAAATTTACCATCAGCCAAGGTCTTCTTGGCTTCTCAAATCAGAACACTGGATTTTTCTCAGTTCACCTGGAGATGAACAACTCAAGATGACTAGATCCAGACCAATCTAAACAGAAACAACGCTTGCCTCATGCATAAAGAGGCCGACTTTTTATTTACAATGGAGGATATATCCTTCTAGTGAGCCAAAATGCTTGTGTTTCAAATGTGGGGTACCACCTTTCTCAAGAGTAAGATATCTGGAAAGCATAATCAGTCATCAGAAAATTGCTTTAAGCCAGGCATGGTGGTTCACACCTCTAATCCCAGAACTTTGGGAGGCCAAGGCAGGGGGATCACTTGAGGCCAGGAATTTGAGATCCTACCTCTACAAAAAACAAAAAAAAGTTAGCCAGGCATGGTGTTCATGCCTGTAGCCCCACCTACTCAGGAGGCTGAGGCAGGAGGATTGCTTGAGCTCAGGCAGCATGTCTTCTGATATAGCTTGGATATCTATATAGTATCCCTGCCCAAATCTCATACTGAAATGCAATCCCCAGTGTTGGAGGTGGAACCTGGTGAGAGGTGATTAGAGTATGGGGGTGGTTTCTCACAATGCTATAAAGAAATACCTGAGACTGGCTAATTTGTAGAAAAAAAAAACAGTTTAATTCACTCACAGTTCCACAGGCTGTACAGGAAGCATGGCCGGAGAGGCCTCAGGAAACTTAGAATCATGGCAGAAGGCAAAGGGGAAGCAGGTACTTCTTACATGGCCCGAGCAGAAGGAAGAGAGAGGCAGGGAGGTGCCATACACTTTTAAACAACCAGATCTCACAATAATTTACTACCACAAGAACACCAAAGGGGAAATCTGCCCCCAGGATCTAATCACCTCCCACCAGGCCCCGCTTCCAACACTGGGGGTTACAATTTGACATGAGATTTGGGCAGGGACACAGACCCAAACCATATCACACAGTCTCAGGTATTTCTTTATAGCAGTGTGAGAACAGCCTAATACATCCTCTATAAAAAGAGGCACTGCTATGCAAAAAAGAACAGAATGAAGGGCTCTGTGGTTTCTCAGGGCCTTCCAGCTCTACAGCTATGACTGTGCATCCCAGCAGGTGCTAGCACACACACGAAAAGGCGTACTTCCCCAGACACAGTGCAGACAACGCAAAACAAATAGTACCCTGGTTACAACTTCAAAGAAGAGAAAGGGGGACAAATTTAACACACCTGTTTGGGTGATGGGCCTAGAATAAAGTATATGCCCAGTGACCCTGGCCCCACATTGTGATTTCTGCTTTGGGCTCCTGCTTTAGGGAGTGGAGACTCCCAGTTGAGTGATCTCAAAATCTGCTATGTAGCAGCTGCAGATTCCTTCCAGGTGCCCCTGATGCATGTTAAAGTTTGGGAACCACTCATCTAAGCAGCAAGTTGCTCTATATTCTACAACCCAGACCAATTTAGATAGATCCCTAGAAGAATGAGCATGTTTTCTTACTGGCAACTGTATTATTGAGTAGAATAGGAAAGACAATAGAGCACGCAACTACGTGATTCATTATCTACGATGCGTGTGACCAGAGTCAATGGGAAGAAAAATGAGTATGCATGTTTGCAGGACTAATTTAATCTTTATATATGTAATTCAAATTCTTCCCCTCATGTCTTCATTTGCTTTCTGAGGCATAAACTTCTAGACCTTTCCTTAAAATGGAGCAATCCAGACTTTGTATGACTATACCTTTGATTCCAATTTGGTGCATTTGCATGTTTTATCTTATTTTAATGCCTTCAGCATGGGAAAGAGACCCAGTTGTCAGAGTGACCAGGAATAGCATTTCAACAGTTTAGCCCTTACTCAAACCTTAACCCTACTTGGTCAATTTCACTGTGTTCCAGGCTCACCTAACATTTGTGGTCACAAAAATGCAAAACACTGCACTTCTGCTAGCTGCTTCCCCCTATTTTGTCTCTATAAAGTCTCATGAACTTGACTTTCTCCTAAAGTTGCTAACATAGTTGATTTTATTTTTACTAGCTAGTCTTGCCGTCTTCACTCCTTCCCCTTTGATTAACAATGCCCACTATTCAAAGCCTACCACTTAGTTTACCTACTTCCAGAGCCTACCCTCTAGAGAGGTCAACAGGCTTATGCACAGGCTCAAAATTGGGTTCATAGTGCAGTACTGGGAAGAAGCCCTGGTCTGGAAACAGGAAAGACTGGTTCTGGCCTCTGTTCTGCTGCAAACCTGCTGCACAATCTCAGGCAAGTCCCTTCCCCTCTCTGGGCCTGTCTCCTCCGTCATACAATGGAGAAAACCCAGTGAACTCGCAGCCCTTCCAGCTAGGGCATCTCAGGATTCTCTGCTTTTCCTCTGTTGGACAAGCGATCACACAGTATGGATTTCCTGGGGACAGTGCCAGTTTTGCAATCCCTGGCACCACAGCCCATACACCATGAGCATACTAGTTCTTAAACTGTGGTCCTATTTGATTTCACCAATGGCAAGGGGGTTTGAGAGGGCTTCCTACTGGTTTTTCCATAATCACATAGCCATTTCTAATTTGTAGCCCCAGATAGGAATAGGATCCTAGTATACAAATGCCCAGTCCATTTAAGCTAATGACCTTGCCAGGTCATTTCTAAAACCCCAATAAAAGGGCATGGCACACAGTGCTCAGTAAATGTCTGCTGATGCCTAAACACTATGCTTTCTCTATAACTGCAAGAGCTCCATAGAATGAACAAAGCTCAGAAGGACTGAAATACAAAAACCAATTCCTTCTGCAGAATCTAAAACCTCAAACTAAAGCTATTTAAGGCTTGAATTACATCAAACAATAGTGGGGCATATTCTTGGGACTGTTATTTTTAAAGGCACTACCTTTCAAGCTCTATTGTTGTGACATCCTTCCCTCACCCCAAATACTTAAGATTCCCATCTACGTAACTCTAGTA
Source organism: Pan paniscus (assembly GCF_029289425.2). Taxonomy (NCBI): domain Eukaryota; kingdom Metazoa; phylum Chordata; class Mammalia; order Primates; family Hominidae; genus Pan; species Pan paniscus. Next base: position 40,223,451 of record NC_073260.2, read on the forward strand.
GGTCAGTCAAAGATCTGCAGTGAAATCCCAGGTCTTCCACTTATCAGCTGAGTGGCTTAAGCTTCCGTTTCCTCCTGTGTAAAATGGGGCAAAGAGCAAACTCCTCATTAGATTGCTTATTAAATAAAAAACCGTATCTCTAAAATTGTTGCAAATGAGCACTTGTTAACTGTTAGTCAAGGAGTTAAGGATGATCTACCCCAAAATATGCCGATTTGATATATTGATTATTTAAGGAACTGTAAGCACTTAAATAACTGTAGTTGTGGAAAGGGTTATCTGACCTGTACTTTCCTACATGTAGCAAACCATAAAATATCCTTTTGAGGAGGATGCCTTCCCCATACCAAGGTGAGAAAATATCAGGCCCTGAGCATTGCTGCTGCAATGAACCTGTACAAATAAACTTATTGAAGAAACCCTTATATTCCACTATCTCTACAACCCTCCACCCCATATATCTCCTGGTGACTTCCCTAGAATTTACTGCCCCCATCTCAGATCCCTTTGCCCTGTCATTTCTTCACAAATTTATTGTTCTTTGTCTAAAACCTGTAAGTTTTCTCCCTTGGCTATTTCCTCGGGTCTTTATTCTCTTGTGAGGGTCCCCATGTACAATGTAAAAATAAATACAATGTGCATGCTTTCCTCCTGTTAATTTGTCTTGTATCAATTTGATTCCAGACCCAGCTGAAGATCCCACTGAAGAACTAAGATGGTAGAGGTGATCTTTAGCTTCCCCTACATTAGCTAGTTAACGCAGCATTCTTACAGCTTTCTCGTCAAATCTCTTATCTGTTGGGAATTATCACACCTATACTCATTTGTGCATAAGAAAAGTGAGATCCAGAGAAGTGAGTTGCCCAAGATCACACAATTGCTTATGTTTTAGGGCCAGCAGTTGAACCCACGTCAGGAACACTTCCGATCACAGAAGATGGAGTAAAGTAGATACGCTAAGTTTAGAAGGTGCACCCAAAGAATCAAACAAACTTGGTCCTGGCCCTCCTCCGGCATTTGAAGAGAGGGACAATGGCTCTGGAGCTACCAAGGGGCAGCTTTATGGGAATCAAGAGCATGGCTCCCTGCACATAGGAGCTCCACATGCTTGACAGTATTTTCTGTTGAATGAATCCAGCTTTGTAGGCATTTTCATCTATTTTAACTTGATGGCAACATTTGCATGATTTCAAAACATCCTTTTCAATTCTTTCTGTGGGGACACTGGCACCTGGAAAAAAAGACTGATAAGGACAAGTGTGAAAACAGAAGCTACAACATATTTAGCTTCTCCCAGGCACAGATGCTATCCTCATCCACTGTCTCACTGGAACATGTCTAGGGTAATATTAGGGCCCACAGACCCTACTCTTTCTAATCCCTACTAGTTTCATGGATTCACTGGGCCTTTTCTCTAACATATTTTTTCCCCAATGGCTTAACAGGCTTGACCCAAACTGCAGTTATAATGTAACTCATTTTTCCAGTTTTAATTACTTAGAGCTTCTACTCAGCATGTGCTAGCTTATGCATCCATCAGAAATGGTTAGAATTATAGTCCATGCTCAAGGGAGACTGAGGATTTGTTGGGCCAAGGTAAAGATTTAATTAGGCTTTCAGACTTACTATAGATCCCTATTCCCTAGGGCTCAGGAAACAACAATCTAGGAATACCTATTAAAGAGAATACCTTAAAGAGAAAGGAACACAAAATGTAGTATAGACACGTAATATTATTGTTCAGTCTTTAGAAAGGAAATTCTAACATATACTGCAGCTTGGATCAATCTTGAGGACATTATGCTAAGTGAAACAAGCCAGTCACAAAAAGACAAATACTACGTGATCCCACTTATATGAGGTCCATATGGACTGGGGCAGGGAGAAGGAGTTATTGTTTAATTCGTGGAGTTTTAGTTTGGTGATGGTTGCACACTATGAATGTACTTAATATCACTGAATTATATACTTAAAACTGGTTCAGATGGTAAATTCTATGATGTGTATTTTACAATTAAACAAACAAAAAAAAGGAACAGATTGGACACGATTCTCAGCTATGTATGAGCATTGTATCATCAGAGCCCAAAGCAGCTACATAATAGATGTTCTATATCTTTATGCCCAACCCCCCATTTTCCTTCTCTTCCTTCTGCTGAATGAAGCATCTCCCTGTTCTGCCACTGAAACTAGCATCTTATAAATCACTAGCTCAGAAAATTCAGTGACTTTCAGCTAGTAGTCCACTAGAGACCATGGCTAGGCAGATGGGTGCAGCAGAGAGAATGCACCCCTCACAACCAAACAGCTCCCCCATGTGGCTGCAGCATCTCCCCCAGAGGAAAAGGCCCCTCTGGACAGAGGAACAGATTTCTTTTCCAAATTAAAGGCATAATTTTTAGCTATAATTGGTACCATCAAACTCGGTATCAGGGAAAAAATCCATTATGGGTACTATCATCTTTAATTTCTTCCAAATGAAATTGAGACATTTTTCCCTGCATTTCAAAAATGAAGACACCTGTTTCATGTAATAAGCAACTCACAGGATCCAAGAAAACCAGTTTCCCATCAATTTTTTCCCAATAAAATACCATTTGTTAGAATTTACAAGAGCTCACTTACCAATATATTTCCCTAGGAAATCTTTTTTAAAGATACATATTCTCATCATTTAAATTTGACACTTTGAATCTAAAAGTACTTTACAGCTAGCATTTTAAAGAACACTTAAGAAACTGCTTAACTGTTCAGACTTTTTTCTCAAAAATAGGCTTAGTGTATGAAAAAGATGTTTTTTAAATTATCTGTTTTTTCTTAACCATTAATAATATACCTCTTTATCATTTTGTGACTCTGTTGGACAACTAGGACACTTCCCAGGGAATGCCCTCTCTTGTCAGAAATTCTGGCTTGGAGTTCTGGCTGGAGTATGCTACCTTTGAGCAATTCTCAGTATTTCCTAGGGCGTACCAGAAACTGACTATTTATACCCGGTATGGCAACATAAGCTAAGTGAAACTTAAGTTTTATTTCTGGTTAGAATTATATCGACTCAGTGTAGAAATGCTAGTATCTCACTCTGATTAGATAAGTCTTACCAGATTTTGAGATAATCCAATTTATCAAATGGATTATCTCAAAATGGGTTTAACAATAAGAGGTAGATGAATGGAAATCCCTGGTCTACACTCATAAAATTAAGAACTGAGAAAGAAGAGGCAAAATATAATCTATGGCCCTATTAAAGACAAAGAACAGACTGCGCCAACATTTCATCCGAGATTTCTGGTTTCTTGTTTGATTGTTCTCCTAAGTACTAGCTTCCTTTGGACACAGATCTGTCTGACGGAGTCAGAGACACACTCCTTGAGAACCACAGAATACCCAAAAGGACAATCGCCAGGACAGAAATACCTAGAAGAAAACAAGCCAAGGGCAATTACAGAATCTTGGACTTGAATAACCACATGGTCATGTGAGGAACTGTCAATCCAACAAAAAACTCAATATTCACCAGACATATTTGCTACATATTTACTTACAAATCTAAAGGCAGAAAGACTAAGGGCCCTAGCAGTGAGGCATCAATGATCAGACTCAGTATAAGTGAATTAAAAAGTTTATTAGCCATAGAAAAAAACTGATTCCTCAAAATCAATTATTGATAAATCCCCTGTAAAACAGCAAGCTTACAGAAAATTTCTCTCATGAACAGATAGTCACTATACTTTTGGTCCAAGAAATGCTGGGTTTTTTCCTCCTTCTTCAGATGACAGATGGATGTAACTGAATCTACGAACGAGTGTACTTGCCCCAAATGTGCAACATAAATACAGAAGCGATGAACAGAAGACTCATAACCAATACTGGAACAGGGCCACTAGAAATAAGAAGAGAAAGCATGCTTACTTTTAGTAATAATATATTATTAGATCTGCAATACTAAAGATTGCCTAGGGGAAAAGTAGAGGTAAGGTGGGCAGCACTCAAGGTTCATCCAGAAACATTATTTGTATCATTTTAAAATATTTCTAAAATTATGATTGTGGATACTTTTGAAGGTGTGATGATGGCACTGCAATTGTGTTTAAAAAGGACGAGTCCTTATCTTTTAGTAAAACATACCAAAACATATACAAATGAAATGATCTGATGTCTTGGAGACATTAATCTAATTTCATGTATTTGTTGTCTTCTCAAATAAAAAGAAGAAAACTCTTTCAGTGCAAATGAACCCATTACCAAACTTTTTTTTTCAAATTAAGATTTATTTAAAGACAACCTTCTGAATAAGACCTAGTATTTGCTAGCACACCAACGTGACTATAGCAAAAAATAATTTAATTGTATATTGTAAAACAACTAACAGTATAATTGGATTGTTTATAACACAAAGGATAAATGCTTAAGGTAATGGATACCCCACGCACCCTGATATGATTATTACACATTGTATGCCTGTATCAAAACATCTCATATAACCCATAAATATATACACCTGTATACCCATAAAAATTAAAAATTAAAAGACAACCTTCTTGAGAAGGGTTTAAAATGAGTCCCCTGAAGAGCAATGGGCTACAAATGTTCTCTCTGAGGTTCCCTCTCATGCCTATAATCCCAGCACTTTGAGAGGCTGAGGCCAGGAGTTAGAAACCAGCCTGGGCAACACAGTGAGATTCTGCTTGTACAAAAAACTAGCCAGGCATTGTAGTGCGCACTTGTAGTCCCAACTACTCAGGACTAATTAATCCAAATTTATCCAATTTTGTCTCCTGGAGTAAAGATCACTTGAGCCCAGGAATTCAAGACTACAATGAGCTATGATCATGCCATTGCACTCCAGCCTGGGCGACAGAGCAAAACCCTGTCGCTAAAGGAGAAAAAAAAATTCTCTCTGAAAACTCAAACTACCTCCACCAAAGACCAAAAGGTTGGCAGTCAGGATACCCCCACCTCACATATCCCCAACCCCAAGAATTACTTCCTAGATATATTCTCACATTATCATATAAGTCTCCAATATAAGAGAAAACAAGAATTCCAGGGAAGGCTTTATAAACTAAATTTGTGATCCTTTTGTGACTTTGTAAACTAAAGTCAAGGTGCTGGTCAAATTAATTAAAACTAATTAAAATTATAAAAACTAATTAAAATTAATAAAAACTTTACAAATTTGTAAAGTTACAAATTTGTGACTTTGTAAACTAAAGTCAAGGTGCTGGTCAAATTAATTAAAACTAATCCAAATTAATTCAATTTTGTCTTTTTTATTTTAACCAGATGGACAATATGCAAAAAGCATAGGACTTAATCAGAATATCCAGTTCCACCTCTTGTTGTGTGTCTTTGAGCATGTCACTTTGCCTCTCTGAACCTGAGGTCCTCATCTACAAAATGGTAACATCTCTCACCTCACTGGATTGCTGGGCAGATCAAACTAGACAACAGACATTGAAAGTTCTTTGCAAAGTACAAAGTGCTATGTAAATCAGAGTTGCTGTTATTATTTCGAATCCTCATCCACCGAGTTTAGTCAGGAAACAGTTGTAGGCAGTGGTGTTCTGGAACCTAACAGAAATCTGTGGGATCAGATCTGCCACACAGCACCAGAAACCCTGAGCAAGGCATGGGGACAGGGGTCCCTGGACACCCATTTCCCATCACCTAATGAGCACTCCAATGCCTAAGAACTTGGAAAGTGGTATTATATGTTCACCCTCCTGAGTCTACTCACCACCCACCAAAGGCAAAGAGGCCGAGGAACTCCTGGTAACACAGCCTAATGGGAAAACCTCCATCAGGTTGTAGTAATATCAGCTTATGCCTTCAGGAGAACTTTGAAAAATCACCCAATTCCTATTCAAATGATTACTCCTATTTCTTGGTACGGGGCAAGAACACCAAATGAAGAGCAATTTCATCTAATTAAGCAGTTTTCCCTCCAGTTCTCTCCGTTCTCATTTATTTTGACATAGCTCCATGAAGAACTTCCTTTCCTTTCCCTCACTCCATGAAAAGATGTCATTCCCGGCCCTACAATGCCTAATCGGTTGATAAACAGGCAAACCAAACCCAGTCCGCCCGGCACAAATGAGGCTGTTGTGTACAGTAAATCGCATCAAGGCAAACGCTACTGGTGACAGAGACAGAGCGCTGCCACTGCTGCTCTGCTGCCACTGGACAGAAACACAAGGACTGTTCCTAAGACTTACACTTTGAGCCCAGGTGAATCTTCTGTGTAGAATCGCCACATCCCCCCGGTGCCTGCCGAGGTTGTGCGGCCTGCACTCCTTGTCCCACAGCTGGCATTTTTCCTGAAAGAGAGGAAAATGTTACAAATGGCCTTTTCTGGAAATTATTAGAATAGCATTATAACATATGCTACCATTATTACACAGTTAAGGAATCAAAAAAAAAAAAAACTTTCTTTGCTAGAATCTACCCAAATTCCTGCTTTTACTCCTTTGATCATGATAACCACAATGAACTAAGTGCCTACCTGATGCCAATGCATACAATAACCCTGAAAAGCAGTCACGATTTTTCCATTTTATAAATGAGGCAAATTGGCCTCAGAAAAGGTTAAGCAAAATATCTAAGACCCTGCAGCCAACAGGTGGCTGAACCTAGCTCTGACCCTGGAGCCCATCTGCATGCCCAAAACATCCAGCTGTGTCATGTGGACAAAGCATTTCACTTTCTCCTCACATGCATTTTTCATGAAGCCAAATAATAAATCCCTGTTTTAAAATGCCCTGAATCCACACAAGCTGATCTTAAAATGGCTACTTTAAAAGATGTATTTTAAAATTAGTATATTTACTGCAAACAGACAAAAACTTTAAGCTTTAATTATATCCAGGGCCCAAGATAGAGTACACACTTTATAAAAAATTACTTTGTTATGTGTTGTCACTAGTTTGTTTGTTTTTTTTTTTTTGAGATGGAGTTTCGCTCTGTTGCCCAGGCTGGAGTGCAGTAGTACAATTTCTGCTCACTGCAACCTCCGCCTCCTGGGTTCAAGCGATTCTTCTGCCTCAGCCTCCTGCTTAGCTGGGATTACAGGCGTGCACCACCATGCCCAGCTAATTTTTGTATTTTTAGTAGAGACAGGGTTTCACCATACTGGCCAGGCTGGTCTTGAACTCCTGACCTCATGATCTGCCTGCTTTGGCCTCCCAAAGTGCTGGGATTACAGGTGCAAGCCACCGCACCTGGCCATGTTTTCACTATTTTAATATAGTGATCACAGATCTTGCACAGAGAGGTAGAATGTAAAAAAAACGCAGGGAACACCCAACCAAAACGTGTCTCTCACAAGGGGATCAAGGCTTGTAAGATACACTATGTAATACACGCAGCCCTGGCAGACAGAAGCAGCCTAGCAGCACTTAGGACTCTGCTGCCAAGGAATAGGCCCAAGGAATCCTTTCTCTCCTCTTTGGGAGAAGCCCTCAGTCACCGGGGAACCCCACCCAGCAACTACCCTTCCCTGCAGTACTTCCCCAACCCCAGCTGCTCATCGTGCCCCATGTTGGAGTGGTACAATATGGGGGTAAGGGGCAAGTGGTGAGAAGTCACAAGCAATTTTCTTCAGACCATGTATCACCAACTCAGAAGTCCTAGTGGGGAGGAGAGGGGAAGCCTATCTCATTGCTGCCTGCACCATTCAGCATCAAATCCCAGTATACCCTCCCTCAAAATCTCACTCCACTATCTGTGGGCTGATGATTCTGGATTTTTGAAAAAGGGAAGGGCATATACGGAAAAGAAGAGAAGTGAAAACCCTATCCCTACTATCTATTCTTGCTTTCCTCCCCATTCTGGTCCTCATGCCTCCTTTACCCAACCACGGTCTTTACTCCACACTCTGAATGCAGGAAGCACCGTCTACAGCACGGGGAGCCTGCCCTGCTACATGACGGAGTGGGAGAGTGCGGTCCTTGTTCTAACAGGAAGAGCTGTGTTCATGCCAGAACTTTGAAAGCAATCAGTGCCAAACCATGATTTGGGTCTATTGTACTACAAGGATTATATTTCAGACACATTAATTATGGGCTACGTGGTAGCCTGGGAACTTAAAACTTCATTGTGTGACCATTCCTATGGGAAAACTGATTGTAAATGGCAAAACATAACTGTACAGGGATTTACAGAAAGATTCATGCCCTTAGAAAAGGTTTCACACACACAGATACATGTCATTCCATCTGTGGGGTATGCAGCTGAAATCTTCCTCCTTGTTCATTGAAAAGGATTTTAAGCTAGAAGATAAACCCAGTGTGAACATATTATAGTCATGGACTGAGCCAGGACTTGGACGCATGCACTTCCTACTATTTCCACAATATCACACCTCCAGTTCCTGACTTCAAAGTTTCCTGGAATTACAGGAGCCCCAGAGGAGTCAGGCTGGCTTCTCTTAAGATTTCTTATTTCTGCTGGCGCATGGAACATAGAAGAGTATTTGAAAACCAGAGCCCCTAGAAATACTAAAGTGTACTCAAAATACTTCCCATTCCCTAGGGGTAGCTAGGTAAAGGTTAATAAAACACATTGAATCTCTCAAATTTGTATTTAGGGGCTATTTTACCCTTTCTTTCTGGCCACTGTATAACTGTCTCTCCCTTCTATACCTCAACACAATGGTTTTCATAACTAACCAGTTACACACTTGGTTCTAACATGGTGCTTCTGTTGCTCCTCAAAGCCAACCTCATCGACCTCAGAATCTTCATACTTACCCACTCCTTTTGCCTAGGAGGCCTATTCGTCCCCAAACCATTGTGTGATTTGCTCTCTTGCTTCTTTCAGGTATCTACTCAGGTATTACCTACTGTGAACACCCTATCTAAAACAACTACCTACCTTTGCCCTATCCTCACCACTCTCTATCCCCCACCCAGCTTTATTTATCTTCATAGCCCTTATTGCCTGAAATTACATTGTCTTATTTTCCTTGCGTTTGATCTCCCACACTGGAATATAAGGTTCATGAGTACAAACCTTGCCTATCTTGTTCACAGACCCATCTTCGGAGATGAAACAGCATTTGGCATGTAGTAGACCTCAATACCTTGATGTCTATACATTGGTGGCTATTCCGCCATCTTAATATCCCTGATTCCCATTAATCCTGCTAGAACACTATGTGGCACTTCACACCTTTACAGTTGATAAAGCATTATTGCTCCTCACAGCAAGTTCCTTTTATATTGTATTTAGGAGAGCAAGAACACCAACTCTGGCCTGAGCTTAAATTTAATAACATTTCTCCTCCAAGGTAGTATCTATCACCTCATCAAGCATGGAGAAGGCAACTCTACAGACAACATAATCCAAAGCACTATTATGAATCATTAACTTCCAGTGTTTTCTCAGACTTATAAAGCAAAGATATTCTTAAACAACCAATACTTATTACATTATACTCATGAAATGATACTTAATCACTACCATTCTAGAAGGAAACACTGTCAGGTCTCTCAATACATACAACCATGGTCTTTCTTGTTACACTAGCTCTATCACACTGAATCCTAAAAGATGACACCAACACCCACGACTTTAAAAACTGCATCTGTCTGTCTTCAAATGTTTCAGTTCTCCATTTCACTTGTGCATCAGTTATTTCATTTTTACTATTAAATAAATTATTTCATTATCATATGTACATTTGATAAATATGTGCTTTTTCTTTTATTTCTTTACAAATTCTCGGATGGCCAAACTTCCCTGCCACAGTATTACCAATTCTCATTAAGCAGAACCATTCCCAAGGAACCACACCCACAGGACATGTTTTCCATTCCTGCACAAAAAATCTCTAAAACCCAGGGTGGGAAGGGGACAGCACTCAAAGCCCATATAAGTTAAACCTCAGCCTGATACACTCCTCATGAACATCCCAATGACAGGGAACTCAAAATCATTCAGGATAATTTTACATTTCTGCCAGTTCTATTATAATGTCTTTGTTCTGATGTGAAATATTTCATGTAAGTTGAAATCATCAGTTTTAGATTTACCTGTTGCAGCCAGAAAATGTCACATCCCTCTTCACATCCTTCAGAAGTTTCCATGCATGTGTTCAAGATTTTTTCCTCCCTAGATAAAACCCCACTAGTTCCTTCAAAAATCCCAAAACAACTTGGTTGCTTGATTCCTTCCTTCAGTCATTATTTATTGTGTCATGCCTTATGGTGGGTACCTGGGATAGAAATGACTTGAGCAGGTTCTCTGTTAAAGTCTAAAGGAGATAAATATGGAAACATCACTGGTCTTATAATGATATGAACAAAATGCTATGGGGGCAAAAGGGAAAACTAGTAGCTATTGCTGCTTACAGACAGAGAAGGCCTCAAGAGGAAATAACCCCTGAGCTTAGTCTTGGAAAATAAGTAGAAATTTGCCTTGAGATGAGGGAGAAAGTTTGTGAATTCAGAAAACAGTAATGAGTTCACGAGTGCTGGATCATACGACAGCAAAGAAAAGATTAGGCTGAAGGCCGGGCGCAGTGGCTCACGCCTGTAATTCCAGCACTTTTGGAGGCAGAGACGGGAGGATCACAAGGTCAGGAAATCGAGACCATCCTGGCTAACATGGTGAAACCCCGTCTCTACTAAAAATACAAAAAATTAGCTGGGTGTGGTGGCACGTGCCTGCAGTCTCAGCTACTCAGGAGGCTGAGGCAGGAGAATCGCTTGAACTCTGGAGGCAGAGGCTGCAGTGAGCCGAGATCGTGCCACTGCACTCCAGCCTGGGCGACAGAGTGAGACTCCATCCCAAAAAAAAAAAAGGAAAAAGAAAGGTTAGGCTGAAATGACCACTAAGAGCTTTGGTATCCCCCTGGTTTTTTTTTTTTTTTTTTTTTTACTTCAGCAACAAGAAAGTAACAGAAACTACGCAGAAGAGTAACAGCAGAGTGAACGATGGACTGGAAGGCAAACAGCCTGAAGAAAAGGGTTAAGTAGCAAATGCAAAGCAGTAGAAAGAGAGAAGGAAAGAGCTTATGAGAAAGCTTTCAAGCAGAGTTTAAAGTCTGGCATATGACTAGAGAGAGAAAGAGCATAAGAAAAATCCAAGATGACGCTGACGTTTCTGGCTCTGAGTAAATGAGTGTACAACAGTGCCATATGGAAGTAAGGAGATATAATTGAGAGTGAGAGAGCTGAGCTGAAAAGAGACTAAGTTTTGTGTAGGACGAGTTATCTGTAGGACAGATTGCTTATGGGGCCGCCAGATGGAAATGTGAGTGCAAACCTCAGGTCCAGAGACACCAGTTTAATGACATCGGTTTTCTCAAAGTTATCTCTGACTCTATTCCAGTTTGTTAACTTTCCTTTTTTAAGAGTAGTGCCCTAAACTGAGCAACGAGAAAAAAAATGTCGCCTTCCTCCCAAAAGGCCTTTAACTACTCCCACGGCCACGTCACTAGAAGCTCATTTTGCCTTTGTCAATCTTCACATGCTAGGGTCTCCACCCCAGAATCAGCGAGGTTCTGGGTCCTATCTCCGAGTCTGGAAGCGAACGAACTGCAGGGTTCCTTACCTCTGCCGGACAGTGGATCCCGCCGCCCGGGCGGCCACTGCTTTGCTGGGAGAGCGCCCTGAGGATCCCACGTTAGTGCCACTGGGGGTCGGACCAGGCTGTAGAGGGAGACAAGCAGACAGACGGGTGAGCGCGGCAGGCCTGCCCCAGAACCCCGGCCTAGACACCCACACCCGAGGCTGGGGGAAGCAAGGGAGCTACAGAGGAAAAGCACGGCGCAAAGCAGGAGGAGTCAGGGCTTCTGGGAGAGGCGGGGATCATGGAAGGGCCGCCATACCATATTGGAGATGAGGGTGGCAAAGCGCTGACGCGGACGGATAGAAAGTTACGGAGCCTCCGAAGGACAGGCAGCTGGCGAGACTGGCTCAGGCCCCGCCCCCGGACTTGGAGGCAAGGTCCTCTCTGACTCCAGGGACGCCTGGGTCGTCTCACGATATGCCTGTAGACAGTCTGCTACAGACAACTTAGTTACCTGCTATATGGGAAGTAGAGACCTCCGGCCTCCTTCCTTTGGATCACAACGTCCTTCAGAAACTACAATCCCTACCGAAGGAAAAATATAACCGGGGTCAGACAAGCTATTTTCTCAGGCAGTTACTAGACCCTCACAGATTTGCGCTGATGTGGCCTAACTGACGCACGTACGGCAGGGCGGGGTCGGCCCGCAGTGGCCAGCTGGGAGCTACGAGCGCGGAGCTTGCGCAGAAGACCCCCATCAGGGTGCGGGGTGCAGTTGCGGCTCCAGGGCCATGGCGGAGGAGCAGGGCCGGGAATGGGACTCGGTTCCCAAGCCGTCGGTGCTGTTTCTGCACCCAGACCTGGGCGTGGGCGGCGCTGAGCGGCTGGTGTTGGACGCGGCGCTGGCGCTGCAGGCGCGCGGGTGTAGCGTGAAGATCTGGACAGCGCACTACGACCCGGGCCACTGTTTCGCCGAGAGCCGCGAGCTACCGGTGCGCTGTGCCGGGGACTGGCTGCCGCGAGGCCTGGGCTGGGGCGGCCGCGGCGCCGCCGTCTGCGCCTACGTGCGCATGGTCTTCCTGGCGCTCTACGTGCTGTTCCTCGCCGACGAGGAGTTCGACGTGGTAGTGTGCGACCAGGTGAGGCGGCCGCGGGGCCGGCTGCGCGAGTGCGGACCTCGCCGTGGAGGGCGGCCGCGGGCATGACCCCTGAGAGAAGACCTTCCCTGTCTGCGGTTCGCAAAGATCGGAACTGACATGGAGAAGTCAGGGTTGTGAGCGAGCCTGTGGTTCTCTAACTTTAGTGTGGGCCCATTTAAAGTTGCAGATTGCTGGGGTTCCATTCTCCAGGAAGTTTTCATCCAGGTGCCCTGAGGTGGGGCCCAGAAATCTGCATTTTAACTGGGTCATAGGGTGATTCCGAGGTAGTCAGTCTTTGGGGCTCTGAGAAACGCTGGTATTAGAAGTCAGCTTCAGTCACCTTTTACTAATGAGTAACTCGCGTGTTGTCTTCCCGCTTACCTGTTATTTTTGTTGACTCTCCTTTCAGGCCATTTGCATCCCACTGTCCTTGTGTTCGGAGCCAGGCCACACCGTCCTCAGCAGTGTCATGTGTTAAAAACGCCAAGCTGAATATATCATGCCCCTATTAAAACTTGTACATGGCTCCCCATTGGTTTTTGGAGAAAAGTTCAAGCTTTTTACCTTGGTAAATAATGTCCACCTGGATCTGCCCTGTAGCTATTCTTGACTCTTTCCTTCGTGCATTTTTCCCCATCCTAAAAAAGATGACTTTAAAAAGTAACATTTACTCGATTAAAAATTTAGTAGTATAGAAGGATGTAACCTAAAAGCCCCGTCCTATTCTACTCCCTGAAGATAGCCACCGTTAAGTTTCTCTTGTATTTTTTCAGAAGTTGTGGTGACACCAGCCTGTGTCTTTTCATAGGTATATCTATATCTTCTTATTGGTACATAATTGGTATTATGACATACCTACTATTAGGCATCTTCTTTTTCAGCAAAAATTTATTTATTTATTTATTTATTTATTTTGAAACGGAGTCTTGCTCTGTCTCCCAGGCTGGAGTGCAGTGGCGCGATCTCGGCTCACTGCAACCTCCGCCTCCAGAGTAGCTGGGAGTACAGGTGCGCGCCCCACGCCCGGCTAATTTTTTCTATTTTTAGTAGAGATGGGGTTTCACCATGTTGGCCAGGCTGGTCTCGAACTCCTGACCTCGCGATCCGCCCACCTCGGCCTCCCAAAGTGCTGGGATTACAGGCATGAGCCACTGCGCCCAGCCGGGACATTCTTATGTATCAATATTAGAGATTCACTTCATTCTTCATAGTGGCCAGAAAATCCACTTTTGTTTAAGTGTGTCATAATTAAACATTCTCCTTAAAGGACACTAATGTTGTGACTAGTTTTTTGTGAATAGATCAGTGTTGTAATGAACATCCTTTTACTTCTTTTTTTAAAAATATTTTTGTACTTCTGCAAATATGTCGTTTGAGGAAATTCCTAAAGTTGGTGGGTCTAAGAGTTGTTCATTTTAAATATCAATAGCTACTGCCAAGTTTGCCTACCAAGGAGGCTGTGTCACTTTACTCCCCCACAATGTATGATAGAGCCTCTTACTCCATGCTTTTGTCCGCCTTGGATATTAACCATTTTAATCTTTGCCAAACTGATAGGTGCAGATGGCATCACATTTGTATTTGTGTTTCTTTAATTATGACTCCTGAGTTACTTTTGATTATCCTTGCTTGCATGGAAGCTTTCTTTTTAAGTAACGTGGACATTTACCAAACATCCTGCATGTGTCAGTAGGCATGAGGCAGCTGAGACTATAGTGGGTAGAGGAAAAATTATTGGCTTGGAAATAGGCATCTTGGATTCAAGTTCCGTATCTACTGCTTTAATTAAGTGGCTTTGAATAAATTGCACATTATCCCTAAAGTTACCTTCTTCAGGTTTTAAGTTAGCTGAGACTAAAATGACTTGTAAAGATTACCCAACAAGAAAGTCTGTAGTAATGCCAGCATGTAGTTCATGCTCAGTGATGACTAGCTTTAATATTTATTGAGCACATACTGTGTGCTAAACTCCGTGTGTTTTGCATATATCAGTGCATTTAATAATCACAAAAAGTATATGGGTTTTTTGAACTATAATTGTCACCATGTTACAGAAGAGGAAACTAAGGCCCAGAGTGGGATAAATTACTTGATCGTGGCCACACAGTTAGTAGAGCTGAGATTCAAACCCTGGCAGTCTTGAATCTAGAGCTTGTGCTCTAAACTACTATAGTTCATTCAGTTCCTTAGAAGGAGAAAGATCCTAGAGCGGCACTGTTCAGTATGGTAGCCACTAGCCACATGTGGCTTTTGAGCACTTGAAATGTGGCTAGTCTAAACTGAGATGTGCTAAAGTTAAAATACAAACCGATTTTGAAGATGTAATGTGAAATATATGTATATATAAAGTATCTCATTAATACTGTTTAGTATTGGTTACATTTTGAAATGATAATGTTTTCGGTAAATAATATGTTAAAATTAATTTCACCCTTAAAAACATTTTTAATATTACTAGATTTCTATTAGACAGCACTATACAAGAGGAAATCACTGGACTTGAAGCTTTAAATGTTTAGCACACATCTAGCAAACGTCTGTAGCCTTCTGTACACCAGGCATATGGTACTGGGTGAGAGTCTTGGGGAATAAAACAGAATCAGACATTGCCCATGAGGAGCCCACAGACTAGCCAGACGGGGTGGGTGTCTGTGTTTTTGGTTTGGTTGAAGTTGAGTTGACCACTTTATCCGCTGTTGATTTTTGCTTTGGCTAGGTGTCTGCCTGTATCCCAGTGTTCAGGCTGGCTAGACGGCGGAAGAAGATCCTATTTTACTGTCACTTCCCAGATCTGCTTCTCACCAAGAGAGATTCTTTTCTTAAACGACTATACAGGGCCCCAATTGACTGGATAGAGGAGTACACCACAGGCATGGCAGACTGCATCTTAGTCAACAGCCAGTTCACAGCTGCTGTTTTTAAGGAAACATTCAAGTCCCTGTCTCACATAGACCCTGATGTCCTCTATCCATCTCTAAATGTCACCAGCTTTGACTCAGTTGTTCCTGAAAAGCTGGATGACCTAGTCCCCAAGGGGAAAAAATTCCTGCTGCTCTCCATCAACAGATACGAAAGGAAGAAAAATCTGACTTTGGCACTGGAAGCCCTAGTACAGCTGCGTGGAAGATTGACATCCCAAGATTGGGAGAGGGTTCATCTGATCGTGGCAGGTGGTTATGATGAGAGAGTCCTGGAGAATGTGGAACATTATCAGGAATTGAAGAAAATGGTCCAACAGTCCGACCTTGGCCAGTATGTGACCTTCTTGAGGTCTTTCTCAGACAAACAGAAAATCTCCCTCCTCCACAGCTGCACGTGTGTGCTTTACACACCAAGCAATGAGCACTTTGGCATTGTCCCTCTGGAAGCCATGCACATGCAGTGCCCAGTCATTGCTGTTAATTCGGGTGGACCCTTGGAGTCCATTGACCACAGTGTCACAGGGTTTCTGTGTGAGCCTGACCCGGTGCACTTCTCAGAAGCAATAGAAAAGTTCATCCGTGAACCTTCCTTAAAAGCCACCATGGGCCTGGCTGGAAGAGCCAGAGTGAAGGAAAAATTTTCCCCTGAAGCATTTACAGAACAGCTCTACCGATATGTTACCAAACTGCTGGTATAATCAGATTGTTTTTAAGATCTCCATTAATGTCATTTTTATGGATTGTAGACCCAGTTTTGAAACCAAAAAAGAAACCTAGAATCTAATGCAGAAGAGATCTTTTAAAAAATAAACTTGAGTCTTGAATGTGAGCCACTTTCCTATATACCACACCTCCCTGTCCACTTTTCAGAAAAACCATGTCTTTTATGCTATAATCATTCCAAATTTTGCCAGTGTTAAGTTACAAATGTGGTGTCATTCCATGTTCAGCAGAGTATTTTAATTATATTTTCTCGGGATTATTGCTCTTCTGTCTATAAATTTTGAATGATACTGTGCCTTAATTGGTTTTGATAGTTTAAGTGTGTATCATTATCAAAGTTGATTAATTTGGCTTCATAGTATAATGAGAGCAGGGCTATTGTAGTTCCCAGATTCAATCCACCGAAGTGTTCACTGTCATCTGTTAGGGAATTTTTGTTTGTCCTGTCTTTGCCTGGATCCATAGCGAGAGTGCTCTGTATTTTTTTTAAGATAATTTGTATTTTTGCACACTGAGATATAATAAAAGGTGTTTATCATAAAAAAGAAACAGTATTAGATTTTGGTCTCCATAATCTATTTTGGTATTGTTATGAACATGGATATGACAACCAAACTGGAAATCAGAACACTAGGGTAAAGTGGATATTGAAATGAAGCAAGAATATTGTCACACATGTGTTGTGCATCTTGTTTAGGGTATATTTCTTAATGTCATCTAGGTCATTAGTTTTGTTAATATTTGTGTTGTCTTGACCAAGCTCCTACTAAGTGTAGGACACAAATGTTTTTTATCTTCCAAGGCCTGGCTCAAATGCCACTGCTGCAAAGCTTTCTTTGACCCTCTGGCCACCTCCCAAGCCAGAAGTTATCTTCCCCCTCCATGTACTCTAGCCTTTTCATGACACTGATCTTTTCGTGACACTGACTTATAGTTCACTGTTTACCTGTTGGTCTAACAGCAAATCATAAACAGTAGTTTTCAACATACTTCTAAGGCTAAATTCATTTCCAGAAGTAGCAAAGCTTACTAGCCGAAGGCTCCACATTTATCAACTCTTAAGAGCTAGACTTGAGAGCCTAACAGCCTATATGATTTTGTGTAAATTGATCTCTATACCTCAGCTTCTTCATCTGCAAAGTGAGATAATTGTACTATTCTACTTTCCTCATAGTGCGGTTATAACAGATTATGATAATATTACAAAGTACTTAATACTTGGCATGTAGTATATATATTAGCTATTAGTATTTTGCAATTTGGGGATATTGAAAATTAGAAATTGCATGTTAGTTCATGCTGCACTACCATATTGTTCTTTTGGGGCTCTTCAATGGGTGAAATTCCATTTTACAGTTAATCATGTGCATCTGTATCACAGGAGTATTTTGGCAAAATGATTCTGTACCAAAAAGGAGTACTATAAAATGAGGGTGCCAAATATATTGAGTCTTTTATGGGATTAAAAGTTCTGTTGCATTCCATTTTCTTTGGCATTGTGAAAGCTTACCATGTAGTACAGAAGGTATGATTTGGTTCATGTGTTTCTGAGAAATGCAGCCTTTCCAGGAAGCCTGGTGGCTCTTACCATGGAGTTTAGCACAGATAGACTTGGCCACACTGTGACCTACAACATGGTGCTTACCTTACTAAGCAGCACTAAACATTTGCATATTTGACCATTTTTATGCGAATCCTTTCAAATGGACTACATGGGTTCATGGACCCTGATTTTAGCTTCACTTCATTGTCCTAAGCCGGAGTGAGTGACAATAAGATTTCACAGGTCTGGGAGGGATGGAGTCCTGCCTGCCATGAGCTTCCAGCTTCTGACCATTAGTTCCTGGTTCCTGGACCCTAGAATGGAACTTTGCCCTTAAGAAGTGTTCACACCTTCCAAAACTAAGCTGAAGTTAGGGAAAGTAGAAGCATGAAACATTGAAGGTGAATTGTTGGGGCCTTATCCATAGTAATTCTGGTAATTACTTTGTGCAGAGCAGGAAAGGAGATACATACATAGCAGATGCTTAATCCTCAACAATTCACTGAGATGTAGGTATTCTTCCCTTTTAGATGAATGTAGTTAAGCAAGTTGCCTGCATCCCATGGCCTTGAAGAATGGACAGAATCTCAAGGCCCTCTGATTCCAAAGTCCAACCACTTTACTATTCTTCAGTCTGCCCTCACCCTAACCAAATTCTTTGTGTAATGTTTTTTCAGTACAACTCCCTCTGCAGCACTACAGTTGTAGTTGTACAGGTCTTTGGGTTTAGAAAGACTTTGCGATTTACTGTCCATTTGCCTCTTCCCATCAGTCTTCTGAGGTGAGTATGATTATCCCCCATCTTACACACAAGCTCAGAGAGGTGAAAGACTTGCCTGAAGGCACACAATTGAAAAGTAACTGAGCCAGCATTTGGCCCTTAGTTACCTGAGCCATCCGGGACTTTGCGCATACCAGAATTTCTCAGTCTCCTCCTCTTTGATAGGCATAAATATTATTTGTCCTTCATACATACACACACACATACACACATAAAAACACGATGGGCCAATAGAAGAAGGAGTATCATGTCCATAAAGAGACCCACTCAGCTAAGGGGGAGTAGTATTGCAGTTCTTTGATCCAATGACAAATGTCTACTGAACACGTATTTGGACAGCCTTTAGAGCTTTTGCAGAGCTCATTAGAGATTGTCTCATTTGCTCTTCACAGCATCCTTTCAGGTAATTATTATAGGCATTTTTAGAGATTGAAAGTCTGAGGCTTGCAGCTAGGAAGCAGTGGAGCTACGATTCAAACCCAGGTATGTCCAACTTGAGGTTAACAGTTCTTTTAGTTGTACTACAGTTGCCTCTTCAGCAAATGCTTCATGACCAGCCTGACCAAAATGGAGAAACCCCGTCTCTACTAAAAATACAAAAAAATTAGTGGGATGTGGTGGTGCATGCCTGTAATCCCAGCTACTTGGGAGGCTGAGGCAGGAGAATCGCTTGAACCTGGGAGGCGGAGGTTGCGGTGAGCTGAGGTCGCACCATTGCACTCTAGCCTGGGCAACAAGAACAAAACTCTGTCTCAAAAAAAAGAGTAAAAACAGCACCAGAGCACTTCACTGCTCCACTCTGCACACTCCATCTTTAATCATAACAATCAGCCCTTCTCTGTCCACCTTTGCCAGGGTCACTAATCGTCCTGTGATCTCCTTCCTTTGCATTTCCACCTCCCAGAATCAAAGCCAGTCAAATCTGACTGGGACCCCAGAGGCCACCTAACCTAATTTGATATTGCACAGATGGGAAAACAAGCCCAGAAAGAGGAAGGGACCTGTCTGAATTCACACAGAGGGACAGTTGCAGCCCTCCTCTACCTCTATCAAAAACCACTTATATTCTATCACTTCCTTTGAACCCCTTACTCCATTCCTAACCTTAACCCTCTCGAACTCTGTCCCCAATAGCCTGAGAAGGTGTCACCCTCCAGACACCAGTGCTCTCATGCCTGTCAGCTAAGGGGAGAGGAGTCTTCCCAATGACCCACTTTCTAAACTGTCCTTGATAAAGCATCAACTCTTGGGAGGTAGGGGAAGGGAGAATTTTACCATCCTGACCCCTGAGCCAAGGGGCTGCTGGAGCCAGCAGCTCTGTTTATGCCAAGAGGACTGGAGTTTTGGTGTTGGTATCACAATGAGAGTGTCCAGGCCAGAAATTTTTTGTTTATGGTTTCTGATATTTCCTAAGTTAGATTTTTTTTCCTCAGAAAAGAGAAATTTGAGCAATAAACTATAAAATAGTCTTGTTGGTCATTTATGTCTACTAAGTTTTCAACATAGTAGACATTTGTGTTTCCAACTAATGCCCTGTTTGAGATATATAGTTTGTTCTTTATAATCCTTATTATTATATACTGAGATTACTCCAGCTTTTTTCTACTATAAGCAGTCCAGAGGAAAAACAACTGACTTTAAATTCTAAAAGCAAATATTTAAAGTTTTAAAAGGCAAATTTGAAAAGCAAAAATGAAAAATCTAAAGAAAAAAAGACATGAAAAGATTGCAAAACTGCTTAGGGTACACGAAAAAAAAAAAGCAATTATCAAAAAAAAATCACTGGCGATGTTTATTTTCAAACCAAATGATCATGTTAACCAGCTTGCTTTCAGCCAAATTGTATGCTTCCTTTGCGTTAGAGAACCTGGAAACCTAACTTAACACTTCAATTCAATAGAGTAATACATGATCATATGTTAGGTTATATGGGCAAATATTTAAAAATTTTAACCCAACCCTAGCTTAGGCAGAAAGGGAAGATTTTTAGGAAGCTACTGGGATAGATTGGGTAATTCAAGGAAAGTTACAGAATTGAATCAAGAGAAGTACAGGGATGTAGCTAGGCTAGATGTTCAAATGAAACCAGGAATTCAAGTGCCACCAGAACACCATTTCTTTATATGATACTTCATTGTCTTTCGTTATAGACTAACTTCTCTTTTGTAGCAGGAAACATGCTACCAGTGAAGCCAAGCCCTCCACCTTAATACTTCTACTACCAAAGAGGAACTGGCTCTCTTTTGCAGAGTTTGAAAAAATAACAGAGAAGGGTTAAGATGGACCTTTCCTGGTTCAGGTGCCCTTAAATTAGTGAAGCAAGGTTGAGAGGCAAGGTACTATGGGTTGCCAGATTCAGGTCAGCAATCTAATCTTGAACCCATCAATTGTGGCCAAGATCTAGGATCATACAGCAGCAGAAATCATATCGCTGGGAGAAGGGAACAGAGTGTATATTGAGGAAGAAATTGGAAGCTGTTCCCAGAAGAAAGTGAGATAAAGTAAGAGATCCCTTAAAAACTTATACCTAGTTGGTGGTATGAGTCATCAGAGAAAGGCATAAGCCAACTAGAATAGTTCCTAAATGCAGTTTTAATCTTGTTTGCAATTATTTTGAAGGGGTAAGACCATCTGGATGAGTCCTAATCATCCAAGAGAAAATATATTATTATTTAATAGAAACTTGGTCAGCTGAGGCAGCTTAGGGACATAAGCCTGGGAAAAAGAGACCTAGGGGAAGGCTTCAAAATGGCTGACTAGAGGCATTTGAATAGAGCATCCAAGAGAACACTAGAATTCAACAGAGAAGTGACAGGAAACAGTTGAGGCATGGAAGGAGAGGGAAATTAGGCAACTGGCTCAGCCAGGATTGGCTAGGTGCCCAGAGAGGCTAGTGTGGGGAAAGGGAGAGATCCCCAGTGAGAGATCCCCAGTGGTCCACATTCCCACCACAGACTTGCAACCCTAGCCATGGGACAGCCCCTGGATCTTCATGGGCCCAGAGACCTAACATAGGGAGCTGCCTAGAGACCACGCAACAGCATTGCTCAAGGGGGAGAACTCATGCTGGATCTCATGTGCTCCCTGAGTCCTAAGCAGCTATAGCATGGCACCGTTTTGCAAGCCCAGCCCACACCAGACTGCATTCTACCCTGGGGCACAATGGCCCCTGCATCTCCACATGCCTGGAGCGCTACTGATATACCCTCATGTACACCCAGAGGTCTACAGGAGCACAATACCAAATGGACCCAGCAGAATACCAGGGTTCCCAGCATTCTAACACACATAGTGTCCTACATCCTGGGGAATGAGTGGTGCAGTGGACCAGGGAAGCTACCCCTGGGACAAAGGGAATCAAAAATGCATGTTCCCTAGGGCCTGATAACTGCCTACCTGGGAGAGCTACCACAAGCAGCAACTCAACTGCCCCCAGCAGAGGAGCTGCTGTGCACATGCCCTGAGGACAGGCTCTGCCACTGTCCACTGCAGCCACTGCTGCTGCCACTGGGAAACCAAAGCATATGCCACTGGCAGTGATTCCACCTGCCAACAGCAGGGCCACTGCTACATAGTTGCATGTGCCCTAAGGACAGGCTCCCCCAACCATTGCTGCTGCTGCAGCCACCAGAACATTCCACCAGGGGTCTGGGGAGCACCCTGCCCTGCCCAACACAGCCAGCACCTGAGGACACCACCAGGAGGCCTGAAGACAGGCCTGCCTGGCCTGGTACAACCCCCATCTGCCATGCTCAAGCACACTACCTGGGGGTATGGGGATTGCCCTGCCTCATTCACCACCACTGGCATCTGTGCACTCCTCCCAGGCACCTATGGATGGGTCTACCCAGCCGTCCCCTACTACCTCAGCAGCTCCCCTACTACCTCACCGGCTCTCCCACCCCCACATGCACCACCTCCCAAGCCTGTTGCAGCCACCACTAACACCAACATATGCTGTTTCAGAGTCCAAGTGTTGTGCCACCACTGCTACTGCCATTGCCTATGCCACATATATTATCCAGGGGTTCATAGACTCAGCCACACACCCAGCCTACCACTGTCACTGCCAGCACTATAGCAAGGGACTCCTGGCGGTCCAAGAATCGGCATGTTTGGACCCCCAATGCTGGTGTTCACATACATCTGGAGGCCCACGGAAAGACACACTTGGCTCGCAACTGGGGCATAAGGACTGATAACCTGGCATCCCCATCCTCAGTAAAACCTCACCACAGCCTCCACTAACAACTACAGCCTAAGTCACTGAGGAAATCACAGACACCACCAATGCTTTTTACACTAGAAGAAATCATATGGAGACTACACTACTGCATGCACCCAGAAGCAAAGCTAAAGTGCTCTACCCAACACCATAGATACATCTTTAGGAAAGGGTCTCTCCCTATCAAAACCAATCCAAAAAAATGGAAGAAGTTACCGTTAAAATAGATGCACAGATGTCAAAGTAAGGACACAAGAAACAAGAAAAAGCAAGGACGTATGACACCTCCAGAAAAAACCAGTAATTTTCCAGTAATAGATTCCAATGAAAAACAAATTTATAAAATGCTGAAAAAAGAATTCAAAATAATAATATGAATGAAGCTCAGTGAGATACAAGAGAACACATTAACAATTACTTAATTGTATTGAGATTAACAATACAATGAAATTTTAAAAATTCAGGATATGAATAAGAAATTCACCAGAGATATAGATAGCTTAAAAAAGAAACCAAAGAGAAATCCAGGAACTAAAGAATTTAAGGAATGAAATTTAAAAGAATACACTTGAGAGCTTCAACAGTAGACTAGATCAAGCAGAAGAAAGAATTTCAGAACTTGAAGACAGGTCTTTTGAAACAAGCCAGAAAAAAAAAAGAGAGAGAGAGAGAGAGAAAGGGGAAGGGGAAGGGGAGACAGAAAAGCAACAGAAAAGGAGAAGTATGAAAAAAGAAGAAAAAAGTGAGCAAATATCTGAACTGTGGGTGTTCCAGAAGATGAAGAGAAGACCAAAGTTATAGAAAACCTATTTAATGAAATAAAAGTTGAAAACTTCCCAAGTGTACCAAGTGTACATCCAGATACAGGATACAGGAAGCTCAGAGATCCTCAAATAGATGTAACTCCACAAGTTTTCTCCACAGCACATTCTAGTCAAGCTGTCAAAAGTCAATGACAAAGAGAGAATTCTAAAAACAGCCAGAGAAAAGTCACATATAAAGGAACCCCCATCAGACAGCCAATTTTTCAACAGAAACCCTACAGGCCAGGAAAAAATGGGATGATACATTCAAAGGGCTGAAAGAAAGAAAAGAAAACTGGCAGCCAAGACTACTCTACCAAGCGAAGCTGTCCTTCATGAATGAAGGAGAAACAAAGTCTTTCCCAGACAAGCAAAAACTAGACCAGCCCTACAAGAAGTGCCTAAGGGAGTTCTACACCTGGAAGCAAAAGGGTGATTATCTACTATCATGAAAAAACACAAAACTATCAAACTCACTGGTAAAGCAAACAAACGAGGAAGAAAAGGGACTCAAATGTTATCACTACGGAAAATCACCAAACTGCAATGATAAACAAGAAAGAAAGAAAGATAGGAACAAAAATTATATAGAACAACAAGAAAACAGTTAACAAAATGACAGAAGTAAGTCCTCACATATCAATAACACTCTTGAATGTAAACAGATGAAATTTTTCACTTAAGAGTGGAAAAAACTGACGGAACGGGTTTTTTTTTTTTTTTTAATGACCCAACTATATGCTACCTATAAGAAATTCACTTCACCTGTAAAAGACATGCAGACTAAAAGTAAAGGGATGGAAAAAGATATTCCATTCTAATGGAAAGTACAACAGGCAAAAGTAGCTGCATTTGTATCATATAAAATAGATTTCAAGTCAAAAACAGGGTGATATATCCAGGTAGTTGTGGTGATGCTGGCCAAATAGTGCTTGGCAGGTGAGAATGTAAACCCAGGTTCAAGTGAAGTAATAACAGCTTGAATGTTTTTTCTTTCTTTTGAGACAGAGTCTCGCTCTGTTGTCCAGGCTGGAGTGCAGTGGCACAATCTTGGCTCGCTGCAAGCTCCACCTCCTGGGTTCATGCCATTCTCCTGCCTCAGCCTCCCCAGTAGCTGGGACTACAGGCGCCTGCCACCACACCTGGCTAATTTTTTTTTTTTTTTTTTTTTTGTATTTTTAGTAGAGACGGGGTTTCACCATGTTAGCCAGGATGGTTGTGATCTCCTGACCTCGTGATCCGCCCGCCTCGGCCTCCCAAAGTGCTGGGATTACAGGCGTGAGCCACCGCACCCGGCCAAGAGCTTGAATGTTTTCATGTGCTAATGTTGCACACTTGTAAAAAAAACTTTGGAAATGGAAAATATATATTAGTGCACATTGACATGCATTTTGAGGCAAAGACATATTGTTTGGTTCCACGATTTGTCCTTAAAGTGAAAGAACATTTAAAGTTTAGAATTAACCTAGCTGTAGCAATGCTGTTCTGTTAACAGATAACTAGAACTTACATTCACATTTAATTTATGTTAACTATGTAAAACCTAGTAGTGAGCATAATAGTCAGTAAATGTTTGGATTCCTCTTACCCCTCAATAAGTTTATTTTTAACATATTCCTGCCTGCCTTTCTGACCCTGTTGAATCAGCCTGTGGACTAGAGTGTTAATGAAATGTTATTGCCAAAGAGATTATGAGAACATTGGTATATCATGTAGATATCATACAAAGTCTTCTTGTAACATAAAAAATGTAGTTTTATTATTGTTTATGCCTCAACTATTTAAGTGAATATTAAAGGGCTTAGGAAAAAAAAGTCAAAACAGGAAAAAGAGACAAAGAGTGTATTATGTAATGGTAAAAGGATCAATTAAGCAAGAGGATACAGCAATTCTAAATGTACATGCACTCAATACTGGAGCACCCAGGTACATTCAGCAAATTCATTCGATCTAAAGGGAGAGATAGATGCCAATGAAATAATAGTGAGGGACTTAAACACCCCACTCTCAACATTAGACAGATCATATAAATGGAAAATTAACAAAGAAATAATGTATTTAAACTGTGCTTTAGACAAAATGGAACTAACACTCATTTACAGAACATTTCCTCCAGCAGCTCCACAATACACACTATTCTCATCAGCACATAGAACATTTTCCAGGATATATAATATATTAGGCAAAACAAGTGTCAACAAATTTCTACAAATCGAAATTATATTAAGTTCTTCTCAGACCACAATGGAATAAAACTAGAAATCAGTTACAAGAGGTACTTTGAAAACTGTACAAATCCATGGAAATTAAACATGCTTCTGAACACCCACTGGGTCAGTGAAAAACTTAAGAAGGAAATTTTTTAAAATTCTTGAAACAAATGAAAATGAAAACACAACATACCAAACCCTATGGGATACAGCAAAAGTAGTACTAAGAGGGAAGTTTATAGCAATAAATACCTACATCAAAAAAGTAGAAAGATTTCAGATAAACGATCTAATAATGCACTTAAAAAACTAGAAAAACAAGAACAAACCAAACCCAAAATTAGTGGAAGAAATAATAAATATCAGAACAAAATTAAATGAAATAGAGACCAAAAATACAATACAAAGGATTAATGAAAAGTTGGGTGTTTTTAAAAAGATAAAACTGATAAGCCACTAGCTAGACTAACCAAGAAAAAAAAAAGAGAGAAGAGCCAAATAGACAAAATCAGAAATGAAAAGGAGACATTGCAACTGATAACACATAAATAAAAAAGAACATTAGAGACTATTATGAACAGCTATACACTGACAAACTTGAAAACCTAGAGGAAATGGATAAATTCCTAGACACGTAAACCTATCAAGATTGAATCAGGAAGAAAGAAAAACCCTGAACAGACCAAGTAACAAGATTGAATCAGTAATAAAAAGTCTTCCAACAAAGAAAAGCCCAGGACCAAGTGGCTTCACTGGTGGATTCTACCAAACTTATAAAGAAGAACTAACATAATTCCCCTGAAGCTATTCCAAAAAACTGAAGTGGAGGTAATTCTCCCTAACTCATTCTATGAGGCCAGTGTTATGCTGATACCAAAACTGGACAAGGACACAACAAACGAAGAAAACTACAGGCCAATATCCCTCATGAAATAGACACATAATAGTTTGTACATTTACAAAATACTAGTAAACCATATTCAGAAGCACTTCAAAAAGATAATCCACCATGATCAAGTGGAATGTATCCCGGGGATACAAGAATGGTTCAATATACGCAAATCAGTAAACATCATATATCACGTAAACCAGTGGTCCCAACCTTTTTGGCACCAGGGACTGGTTTCGTGGAAGACGTTTTTTGTATGGATCGTATGTGGGGGGTCGGGGGTAGTTTCAGGATGAAACTGTTTCACCTCAGATCAGCAGGCATTAGATTCTCATAAGGAGTGCACAACCTAGATCCCACACATGCACAGTTCACAATGGGGTTCTGACTCCTGTGAGAATCTAATGCTGCCTCTGATCTGACAGGAGGTGGAGCTCAGGTGGTAATGCTCCCTCACTGACTCATCTCCTGCTGTTCCAGGAGGGTACCAGTCTGTGGCCTAGGGTCTGGGGACCCCTGACATAAACAGAATGAAGGACAAAAGCCATAAGGTCATCTCAATAGTTGCGGAAAAAGCGTTTAGTAAAATTAATCACCCCTCATGAAAAAAACAACAAACTAGGTGCAGAAGGAACATACCTCAACATAATAAAGCCCATATATGACAAACTCAGAACTGACATCATCATACCAAATGAGGAAAAGCTAAAAGCCTTTCCTCTAAGAACTGGATCAAGACAATGATGCTCATTTTCACCACTTCTATTCAACATAGCAGTGGAAGTCCTAATGAGAGCAGTCTAGGCAAGGGAAAGAAATAAAAGGCATCCAAATTGGAAAAGAGGTAGTCAAATTATCCCTCTTTGTTTTCTTTTTTTTTGAATTAAAAAAAAAACTTGTAGAGATGGGCTCTCCCAATGTTGCCCAGGCTGGTCTCGAACTCCTGGACCCAAGCAGTCCTCGCTCAGCCTCCCAAAGTGCTGAGATTACAGATGTGAGCCACTGTGCCTGGCCTGTTTTTCTTTGCAGACGATGTGATCTTATGTGTAGAAAAACCTAGACTCCACCAAAAAAAAAAAAAAACCCTCAGATCTGATAAACAAAATCAGTAAATTTTCAGGATGTAAAATCAACATAGAAAATCAGTAGTTTTTCTATATATCCATAGTGAACTAGCAGAAAAAGAAATCAAGAATCCAATCCCATTTACAATAGCTACCAAAAATATATAAAATACCTAAGAATAAATGTATCCAGCAAAACACTGATGAAATAAATTGAAGAGGACACAAACAAATGGAAAGATGTTCCATGCTCATAGATTGGAAGAATTAATATTGCTGAAATGACCACACTACTCAAGGCAATCAACACATGTAATGCAGTTCCTTACAGTGCAACCCCCAATGCAATACATTATAGGGCTATAGTAACCAAAACAGCTGAGTATTGGTATTAAAAACAGACACATAGATTAGTGGAACAGAATAGAGAACCAAGAAATAAATCCACATACTTACAGCCAATTGATTTTTGACAAAGGCACAAAGAACATACATTGGGGAAAGGACGCCCCCTTCAATAAATGGTGCTGTGAAAACTCGATATTCCTATTCAGAAGGATGAAACTACACTCCTGTGTCTCACCATATACAAAATCCACTGAAAATTGATTAAAGACTTAAATCTAAAACTTGAGACTGTGAAACTACTGGAAGAAAACATAGGGGAAACACTTGAGGACATTGGTCTAGGCAAAGATTTTATAGCTAAGATATCAAAAGAGTAGGCAACAACAACAACAAAAAACAGACAAATGGGACTATATTAAACTAAAAAGCTTCTGCACGGCAACGAAAACAACAGAATGAAGAGACAACCTGTTAAAATAGGGGAACATATTTGGAAACTACTCATCTGACAAGGGACTAATATCCAGAATATACAAGGAACTCAAACAACTCAACAGTAAAAAAAAAAAAAAAAAATCCGACATTTCCCAAAAGACATACAAATAGCCAACAGGTATATAAAAATATGCTCAATATCACTAATCATAGCTCATTAGTGATGTTGAGCACTTCAACATTTTACCTCAGTTAGAATGACTGTTACTAAAAAGACAAAAAGAAAAAAAAAATTGGCCAGGCATGGTGGCTCACACCTGTAATCCCAGCACTTTGGGAGGCCGAGGCAGGTGGATCACCAGGTCAGGAGTTCAAGACCAGCCTGGCCAACATGGCGAAACCCTATCTCTACCAAAAATACAAAAATTATCCAGGCATGGTGGCAGGCACCTGTAATCCCAGCTACTCGGTAAGCCAAAGCAGGAGAATCACTTGAACCGAAGAGGCAGAGGTTGCAGTGAGCCGAGATCCTGCCATTGCACTCCAGCCGGGGCAACGAGAGCAAGACTCCATCTCAAAAAACAAAACAAAACAAAAAAAACAGAAAAAGAAAGAAAAAAAAGTAGATGCTGGTGAGGATGCAGAGTAAGGGAACTCATACACTGTTGGTGGGAATATAAATTAGTACAAGTATTATGGAAAACAGTATGGAGATTTTTAAAAATAATAATAAAAATAAAAATAGAGATACCATACAATCCAGCAATCCCACTACTGGCTATTTATCCAAAGGAAAGGAAATCTGGGCCAGGCTCAGTGGCTCATGCCTGTAATCCCAGCACTTTGGGAGGCTGAGGCAGGTGGATCACCTGAGGTCAGGAGTTCGAGACCAGCCTGACCAACATGGTGAAACCCCGTCTCAACTAAAAATAAAAAAATTAGCTGGGCTTGGTGGCATGCACCTATAGTCCCAGCTACTCCGGAGGCTGAGACAGGAGAATCACTTGAACCCAGGAGGTGGAGGTTGCAGTGAGCCAAGATGGCTCAACTGCACTCCAGCCTGGGCAACAGATCAAGACTCTGTCCCCCCAAAAATAAATAAATAAATAAAGGAAAGGAACTCAGTATGTCAAAGGAATACATGCACCCCCTTGTTTATTGCAGAACTATCCATAATAGCAAAGATATGAAGTCTTTGAAACATGTCCATTAACAGATGAATGGATGAAGAAAATGTGGTGTATATATTCAAAATGGCATACTATTCAGCCATAAAAAAGCATGAAGTCCTGTCATTTGCAGCAACATGGATGGAACTGGAAGTCATTATGTTAGGTGAAATAAGCCAGGCATAGACAGACAAATACGTTCTCACTTATATGTGGGCACTAAAAAAGTTGATCTCAGCTGGGTGGGCTGGCTCACACCTGTAATCACAGCACTTTGGGCGGTCGAGGTGGGTGGATCACGTGAGGTCACGAGTTTGAGACCAGCCTGTCCAACATGGTGAAACCCCGTCTCTACTAATAATACAAAAAAATTAGCCGGGCGTGGTGGCGGGTGCCTGTAATCCCAGCTGCTCAGGAGGCTGAGGCAAGAGAATCGCTTGAACCCGGGAGGCGGAGGTTGCAGTGAGCCGAGATCCTGCCATTGCACTCCAGCCTGGGCAACAGAGCGAGACTCGGTCTCAAAAAAAAAAAAAAAGAAAAGAAAAGAAAATTGATCTCATGGAGATAGAGTAGAAAAATAGTTACCAGAGGCTGGGAGGGGGTCGGAGGGATGAAGAGAGGTTGGTTAATGGATACAAATATACAGTTAGATTGAAGAAATAAGTTCTAATGTTCAATAGCAGAGTAGGGTGATTATAGTTAACAACAATGTATTGTATATTTCAAAATAGCTAGAAGAGAACCTGAAATGTTCCCAACACCAAGAAATGGTAAATACTCAAGATGGTGAATACCCCAAATACCCTGACTTGATCATTACACATTGTATGCATGCAACAAAATGTCATGTTACACTGTCAATATGTACAAATATTGTGTGTCAATAAATTTATTTTTAAACTTACCCTCAAGAGGTCCTTGCAGGCAATCATGCCTTCTCACATACCTTTCACTCGTTGCTTCTACTTCCACAATAAATCTTACTCATATATATTTAGGACCTACCCTGTGCATAGCACTGAAGATAAAGAAATGAAATTAGCAGTTCAATACTCTTTGACTTACATAATTCTGCATTGTTCAATACTAATATCCTCAGACCTGACTTTGTTCACGTTAAATAATCATATTTTACCCATATTTTAATTTTGAATATTTTTTGGTTTGTCTAAAAATAGAGAAATCTTAGATTTAGTGTTTTTTCTTATAGTATTGGCTTTTAATATTTTATTAAAGATTACTGAGGTTGCTCTTATTACACCTGTGTGTGTATATACACACACACATATATATACACACACATATATACTCACACACCCATATATATACACATATATACAGACCTGTATATATGTACACACACATATATACACACCTGTATATATGTACACACACATATATACACACCTGTATATATGTACACACACATATATACACACCTGTATATGTGTACACTGTATGTATCTACACACACAAGTGTAATACATATATACATAATATATATGTGTATATGTGTATATATCCTTTGTACCATCCTTTTTTTTTCTTAAAAAGGACACTTGCTTTCCCTTCTGATTTTCTTCATTCTTCTGCTATTCATTGATGTATTTCATTATCCCATTATTTCAATATAAATAATTTCTTTCAAATATTTTAATTTTTTTATTTCAAGTTTGATAATATATTTGCTGCAGTTGTTTGGACTTACTTCAGTACAATCAACTGGTCTCACTGGTTTCTACCTTAGATTCATTGTTCCCTTTCTATGGAACACATCTTTGAATAACATTTTTTCAGAGAGAATATATGCATTTATATAATTCCCATCGTCTTGCATATAAATAGCTTGATTATATATAAAATTCTTGAGTCACATGTTTTTCTTTCAAAACTTTGTAAATGTTTACCTTCTAGAGCTGCTTTTCCTGTAATATGTTCCAGGGAAAATAAGCTGTAAAAAATGCTTCAGGAAAAAGGGCTCCATGGTTATATAACTATAGGGAAAGTTCCATTCCTATAGGAAAGGTACATTTTCTATCAGAAATGTACCAGGGAAAGTAGCATACTATAGGCCATGAGCTCTCCTGAGGTAATGAAAATGGATTAATTTTATTTCCAGTGTATCCAAGCTACTTGACCACAGTAATACTGAGAGAAAGCAAATGACCAACAATACAGTAACAGATAACATCTTTTCAGCATGTACTATGCACTAGGCACTGTTCTAGCACTTAGTCTGTGTACATTATCTGATTTAATCCTCACAATAGTTCTAGATGGGTGGTAGAATTTTTCAATCTGTTTTAACAAATGAGGAAACAGAGGCACAAAGAACTTAAGAAAATGAGCTAGAAAATGCTGAAGCTAAATTGAAACCCAAGTAGTTAGCTCCTGAACCATTATTCATATCCTTAAGAGTTGGCAGGGAAGGGCAATAAAGGCAACTTCTATATCTTTCCTAAGCCTGAAAAACACAGCGAAACATCTAATTGTGCCAGAAAAGAAAGGGAACTTTCCACCAACCAGAAGTACACTCTGCTAGACTGTCCTAGAATTTGCTGCTGAATTATGGCACAGGCACTTTAGGGGGTAATCTGATGATCATCCATGCAAGTGCTCAACCTCTGCTATTGGCCAACATCCAGGACCCATCATTGAATACTCATCACCTCATCAATTCATCCTCCTCAACTGACGGGCAAAACAACATCCAAATATTCATTGCACATCTGTGCCGGGCAGATTATACATTAGCAATTCAAATCTGGCCGGTGTGCTGGCCGTTCCTGCAAATGCGT
Organism: Pan paniscus; assembly: GCF_029289425.2. Lineage (NCBI taxonomy): Eukaryota > Metazoa > Chordata > Mammalia > Primates > Hominidae > Pan > Pan paniscus. The sequence goes on from NC_073260.2 coordinate 40,256,013, forward strand.
CTGTTTGGGTGAGGTGCCTTGTTGTCTGGGATGGATAATAAGGCAACTCGGTCTAATCTTGAAGAACAATCAACCCATCTTGCAAAGGTGACTGGCTGTGTGTGTTCTTGCCCTGGCAGCATTGGAACAATGGCCCCATAATGCACTCGACTCAGCTGGCAATGAAGTCCCATCCTGATTAGTAGCCGTGGCTGGTGTCAATCACCACAGGATGCATCATTGTCCCCTGGTCCCCAACACAGTTTATTTACAGGAAAACAAAGGCTTTGGGGGCCATGGCTGCTTCCCAGAGATTGCAAAATAGATTGAGCTGTCAAGCACACAAAGTAGATGAAGATTAATGAGTTGTGCGGACAATAAATATGAAGAGATGACCATGAATATGCTAATGGGCATTATCCATATACACTGTAATTGCTACCAAAATTAAAAGGTGGCATGAAGAAGATGGGTCACAGGGTGACAGGGAGATAATCTTGGATGCTTGAGACACTCACTCAAGATAAGGCTCTCTACAGGTTTCCTTTTTCCCCATTAAACCATCCTGAGGCATCATTATTCACAAGCTATCTGAATAAGCTCCTTTTAAACAGGGATATAAGGGGCAGGGTGAGGGTGGGAAGCTGGAAAAGTTACTTTAAGGAAAGGTGTAATTAGAATAAGAAAGGCTTATCAAAGGCAAGAAGTGATCAGCTGTCAGTCTCCCACTTTATCCCCAGGGGCAGAATTGATGAGAGATGTCACTTCAAACTTCAGATTCCCCACGATAAGAGCCACAGGGATTATTGAGAATGGTATTTAGAACACCTTTCAGGGTGCACTGGGTGATTTTTCAAAGTATTCTAATATTCTGATTTAAAAACAATAATAATAATAATAGAGAAAGTTGAAGAACTTAATGTTTCAAGGCAAATGAAATCTTGCGATCATGAATGATTGGATCTTGGAAAAGCTATGCTCTGTAGTACTGTGGCATGGCCGTGGCATGGCTCAGTCTCACCCTGCCTTGCAGTCAGTCCTCACAGTCCCCCATGTGGCAGGATGGTGGTCTCTGTCTCCATTCAACACCTTTCTTCCTTTCCACGCGTATGTCTGTGGATGGGGCTTAAATTATCCTAATAACACACCTAAGTAATGCTATGAGAGGCCGCGAATAACAGAAAGAGAAAGAAAGGTTTTCTTGTTTCATGGGTTCTCTGTTCTGGACAATCTGCTCCCCCAGAGGTCTATGAGATGCTTCCCCGGGTTGTGGGAACACATCTTTGCTCCTTCAGGATAGAGACCAAACATGTTCCTTGGCCTACCCCAGGTGAAGGACTAACAGGATGAAACCACAGTTTCAGGATGAAGAGCTAAGGGTGAAAAAGAGGAAGTCAGGAAAAGGAAGGGGTTCCAGTCTGAGGCTGGACGGAAAATCCGCCTAACAGGGAAAAAAGGAAAGTTTGTACAAATGTTTGAGACAAGCTTACTGAAATGGGTGAGAGAAAAAGGTACTGAACTAAGTATAACTTTAGAAATGAGTGAGGCCTGGCCAAGAGAAAGGCCAAGGGAACGGCACATAAGCACTGTAGTCTAGTGACAAAGCCGTTTCCCATGGGGGTATGGGCTAACAATTCTGAAACCAGCACTTACGTATACTGGAATTAACAATGAAGTAAATAGGTAGCAGATGGTAGAACCCAGGTTTCTCACAGTTGGAGTGAGAGGTTACAGGTAAGCAAGGGGAAAAGGCTACACTGATCGATGTAGTAATAGAGCAGAGTTGAAGACATCAGCAAGCACTCATGTGAAACTTAATATAGATCCAGATGGCTACACAAAGAAATATTTATGGATATATGGATATGCACCGGTTAGTGTACACACATATATTTCCTTGCTCTGTCAGCTGAGAGGGCCTAGAAGCAATGACACTCCAGGGGCAATGACACCCTAGTAGCAACGCCCATGCCTAGCACCTAGATCTTGGTTTCTTTTGTTTGCTTGTTTGTGTGTGTGTGTGTGTGTTTTGAGATGGAGTTTTGCTCTTGTTGCCCAGGCTGGAGTGCAATGGCGGGATCTCAGCTCACTGCATCCCATGCCTCCCGGGTTCAAGTGAGTCTCCTGCCTCAGCCTCCTCAGTAGCTGGGATCACAGGCACCCACCACCATGCCCAGCTAATTTTTTGTATTTTTAGTAGAGACAGGATTTCACCATGTTGTCCAGGCTGGTCTCAAACTCCTGACCTCAGGTGATCCACCTGCCTTGGCCTCCCAAAGCCAAGAGCACCAAAATAAAGTAGTACTAGAGTGTAACCCAAAGTGCAAAATAAATATCCATGGTGTCACGCTGATATAAATAAACGAGTGAATAAATAAGCAGGAGAAAATAGAATAGATCTCTCACTTATTTATTCACTCACTTATTTATATTGGTTTGGAATAAATCTTCCTTGCAGAATTCCAGATAGCTTATGTAGGTACCCCACTCTCAAGGATGTAGAGCGTAATTCCCTACTGTAATTTTAGGATGTGTATAGTTCCTTCCTTCCAAAGAGTACAGTATGAAAAGGGGGAAAAAGAGCAACTTCACAGCCAAGAAACCTGACATCCGCTACCTCAACCAAGTGATTGAGGTCAATGTCTTATGTCATGTTGATAGGATGTGCCCTTGATGTGATGTAGTGAGAATGGCACTTCACCTCCGTGGTCTTCTTCCTCAAAACCCATAACCCCAATCTAATCACAAGGAAAACATTAGACACGTGCCAGTAGAGGGGCATGCTACAAAATACCTGACCAGTCCTCCTCAAAACCAAAAATAAAGCCTGAGAAATTGTCACAGCCAAGAGGAGGCTAAGGAGAACTGACAACTACATGTAATTTGGTATTCTGTATAGGATCCTGGAACAGAAAAATGACATTAGATGAAATGGGTAAAAATTAAGGAAATCTGAATAATTTGGACTTTAGTTAGTATTAATGTATCAGTAATGGCTTATGAACTGTAACCACTGTACCTTACTAACATAAGATGTTAAGAATATGGGAAACTGGCTATGGAATATATGAGAACCCTTTGAACTACTCTGCACTTCTTCTCAATGTCTAAAACTATTCTGAAATCAAAAGTCCAGTTCAAAAAAAAAAGTTTGCAGCATCTTTGTGCTCAGTAGAAAGCTTTCAATAAGACTAGTCATTTTAGTAATGGATTGTGTCTGCATACCCTTCCAGAAGTTGTGCATATAACAGCCAGGGTGCTTAGTTTGCAAGCAACAAACTAATTTTTCCTGATTTACACCAGAAAGGAATTTATTGTAGGATATTGGATAGCACACAGAGTATATGAGAGAGCCTAAAACCAGCCTTGGAGGCCATACAGCTGGGATGATGTTGGAAAGCAGGCTCAGAACCGGCCCTGTGCAGACTCCGCTGTTGCTGCTGTGGACCTGCAGCTCATAGTTTACAATGCCAGCCCTCTGCTGTTCCATTCAGATGCAGCCACCAGATCTGCCGCCTCGGGAAACTGTTGTGGCTGCTGTGGCTGCCAACGCCCTTGCTAGAATGGATCCTGCAGGGTCCCTTCTTCTCCACTTCATTCGCTTGTAGTTCAGCTCAGGAGCGATGAGTCTGATTGGCTGAGCCCAGGCCACGGCTCTGCTTGGTGCAAGGGAGATTGGGATGTGTCTGGCATTTTCAGCTTCTACAGTGGGAGGAAAAGCCATGACTGGACTGAGTTTTTCTCCAAGTTGTGAGAAGTTGGCATTTCCTTTCACTTACAGCCTACAACCAACCATAGGTAAAGCCAAGTGGGGAACTGAGTGACCTTAGTTAAGGGGGAAAATGCCACCATCGAAGAAAAGTAAGTAGCTAGGACATGAAGATCTAGATGGCTAGCTTCACTCTGCTGAGCCCAGCTTAGATGTGACCAAACAGTTTTGTTTTGTTTTGTTTTGTTTTTTTAAGAAAAAAAACACTTTGAACAGGCTTGCAGGGGGATTATTCTGGAGATAGCGCTGCTTTTGTTTTCTTTAAGCTCATGCCATCACTTCTGGGGAATGCTGTGAAGAGAACCATCATCATTCAGAAGCCACCTACATAGAGCTGGGGTCCATGCCTGCTTGGGTGTCACTGTTGCTCCCTCCACTGGCTGCTGTGGACGGCAGAAGGTGCAAGGGAAGAGGGGCAGGGTTCCAGCTTTGTAATTAGACAACTCACACTCTGAGTCCCTGCTCTGCCACTCTCTAGCAGGTGACATTGGGCAAGGTATGTTTTGGAAGCTTAGTCATTCACACCCTTCATCTGTGCTCACACGCCAGCTCTCCTGGCGCACTTACCACTCTGAACTGGAACCATCTGTTAATGCATCAGCGAGCCCACTGGACTATGCCCTGCTCATCCATCTCTGGACCCCTGGTGTTCAGCCCAGGCCTGGCACACAATAAGCACTCAGAGATGTTTGAATAAATAAATGTACATATAAGGGTGGCAAGAGAGCTGTGTGCCTTATAGAATGCCCTCAGTCAGTAAGAATTGCTTATTGAAAATTTTGTGAACTTGAAGTCAAAGAAATGTTGATTCGAGCTCTTCTTAGCAGCTTGATCCTTGGAGCGAATAAGAACTCTTCTGAGTCTCAGTTTTTCTTTTGTAAAAGGAGGGCCAATTATGAGGCAGACAGTGTTAAGTGGCCACCCGAAGGAAATTCCCAAATCCCTTCTCTCTTCTCACCACTACAGAGGCTAAAAAAGCTCAACACTCAGTTTCCCAGTCTCCCTGTGGCTAGCGGTGACCAAGTAACACATGTTAGGCCAATGAGTTGAGAGGGGGAAGATTAAAGAGAGATAAGCACAGAGTGGTCCCAGAAAATCCAGTTAATTTAGGAAGTTTATTTTGCCAAGGTTGAGGATGTGCACCTGTGACACAGCCTCAGGAAGTCCTGACAATATGTGCCCAAGGTGTTCGGGGCACAGCTTGGTTTTATACATTTTAGGGAGACATGAGACGTCAATCAATATGCGTTAGAAGTACATTGGTTCAGTCTGGAAAGGCGGGACAACTCAAAGCAAAGGCAGGAAGACTCGAAGGGGAAAGGGGGTTTCCAGGTCACAGATAGGTGAGAGATAAATGGTTGAATTCTTTTGAGTTTCTGATTCACTTTTCCAAAGGAGGTAATCAGATGTGCATTTATCTCAGTGAGCAGAGGAATAACTTTGAAAAGAATGGGAGGCAGGTTTGCCCTAAGCAGTTCCCAGCTTGAATTTTCCCTTTAGCTTAGTGATTCTGGGGTCTGAGATATTTTCCTTTCACAACAGGAAAAGAAAGTTTCTCACAACTATAGCCTCTACTCTGCCTCCTGCCTTTGAGTGCAGATGTGGGGCTCAGTTGCCATACTGCAGACGCTCAGGAATAAGCCCAGTGGAGAAGAAGAGAGCAGAAGGCTGGAGGCCTTGATGCCGCCACTGGGCAGCTGAAATAAGGCCAGCATCCTCCTCCTCCATCATGTTAAGTAAAGGATAGATGTCTTGTGATTCAGGCCACTGTTAGTTGGGTTTTGTTACTTGCAGCCTAAAGCATCATAACCAATCAACTTTTCTCATAGGGTTGCTGTGAGGACTAATTAGACTCATCCATGCACCTGGCATGCAGTGAGCACTCGATAAATGGGAATTTACTGTTATCAGTATGGACCACAGCCCCACCCACAGGGAGCTCTGTGTGGTTAAGAAGGCAGAGAGAAAAGGAAGGTGTGAGGACGAAGAGCAGAGGGAAGAGGGAGTCAGAAGGGACTTATGAAGAGGTGGGGAAGAGCAGAATGGGAGGGGAATGAAAGGGGATAGAGGGGATTAAGGGAAGTGGGTGGATAAAAGAAAGGGAAGGAAGAAGGAAGACAGGAAGGGGGACCCCAATAACAACTGAAGCAGAATGGTAAAAAAAAAAAAAAAAATCATGGTAAAACAAGAACTCAAAGAGTCCAAAGTTGACTTAAAGGAAATAAAGAATAATAACATTTCTTGTATACCCAGAGCCCTAAAAGGAGATATGGTCCCACTATATTCTGCAGAGTTTCTGTGAGTATTTAACAAGATAATTCATGTGAAAGGCCCCTGCACATGGTGGACACTTAATATTTTCCAAATCAAATGATATCAATTCAAAATTGGCAGCTGCAGAAGGGGCTGAAGAACCTAATTTCTTGCACCCCATTTCATCCTACCTGAGTGAACATCAGTTGGTCCATAAGAAGAGAACCTAAGCTCCTCCCAGGTACAGTTAGAAAGGGGAGGTGAAAGGGTCCAGCTTTTTCAAGACATGGTATTTGATGTTATTTAACGGGAAGGTAGAGGGCAAGCTTGGCAGAGCCTGGTGATTTTCTTTTAAACAGGACTCTGCAATGCAAACAAATGCTATATGGTGCACAGACATGCCATTGGCAACAGTGATCAAAGGTCAGTTTTATTCCAGGTAAGTAAAACAACAACAATAAAATCAGAGTAGATTAAAATAGGTATAAAACCCATTTTTGGGACATTAGAATATAGATGATATTAGATGATTTTATAGAATTATGTTTAACTTTCTTAGTAATAATAGCAGATGGTAATAAAGGAATATGTTCTTACTCTTAGGCAATCGTCTTACTCTACTTGGGCTGTGATAACAAAATACCATAGACTGAGTGGCTTAAACAACATACATTTATTTCTCACAGTTCTAGGAACTGGAGGTCCTAAGTCAGGGTGCCAGCATAGTTGAACTTGGGTGAGGGCCCTCTTCCTGAAAGCTGTAGTCTCAGCTTGCAGACAGCTTTGCCTTTTTACTGTGTCCTCACACAACAGAGAGAGAGAGAGCGCAAAAGCTCTCTGGTATCTCTTCTTACAAGGGCACTAATCCCATTGTGAGGGCTCCACCCTTGTGACCTCATCTAAACCTAATTACCCCCAAGTGCCCCATGTCCAAATATCACATTTGGGGTTAGGGCTTCAACGTGTGAATTTGAGGGGGACACAATTCAGTCCATAGCAGAGATTTCCGTTGAAATATATAGGGATGAAGAATCATGATGTCTGAAAATTACTTTCAAATTATTTTGAAAATAAAAAGAGAAATAGAGATATAAGGTAAATATGGAAAAATGTGAAAGTAGATAATAGGCTTATGGAAGCTGATTAGCTTGATTTACTCACTTTTGTGTTTCTCTTCATCCACTCACTGCCTCCCTCCCAGATCCATTCTTTCATCTGCCTGGCCGATGGTGGATGCTCAATATGTCTGTTGAATTAATATTAAAAATAAAGTTCTCCTTACCTGCTAATATCTGCATGACTAAGTAGAGACATAGTTTTAAGCCATTTGCAAAAAATACCCACAATGAATTACTTAAGTAAACATGATTTGCTTAAAGTCACAGTTTAACCTTGCTTTTTTCCTCCCAGCGTTAAGTATCAGATGAAAGGGTGCTTGCTCTCTGTCCCCAGATGCCCCAGGCTGTCCCTCCAGACTCCAGAAGGCCAAGCTCCCTTTTTCTTTCCCTGTGTGCCTTCTGCCCTCACTCAGAGTCCCTACCACCTCAAAACCTTGGGAGCAAACCACGTGGGCAAAAGCAATTTAACGGAAGACAGTACAAATGTTGTACACTTTGAAAAATTTTTTAAAAGAACTGGCAAGATAAAACATTTAATTGCAAGTAACTTGTAAAAATAAAAGTAGTAAAAGTAATAAAAAAATTACCCAAGAGGCAGAGCTACAAAGAGACTGTAGCTCATTGTTTGAGAATGAATTAGACCTTTATAAAACTCTGAACATTTCCAGATTCTTTAATTGTTATAACGCACCTTTTATTACTTTTCTCTTATTCCTATTGCTTTAGGTCCTTTCAGATTTTTTTTCTATGATAATGGTAATAGACATTACTACTGAGTGAGTGCCTACTGTGTACCAGGCACAGTTTAGCCCTCACAAGACTATGAGGTGGGTATCCCCATTTTATAGATGAAGAAATTGAGGCTCAAAGAGGATAAGTCACTTGCTTATGATCACACCACTAGAAAGGATAGAACTGGACTCAGACCTCCACATCTGCTCACCTCAAAACCTCAGACTCTACACTACTTCCCGTAAGTGTGTTCCTCTACAAAAACAGCTTCGGTCACATAGTCCCCTATTGTTGGTTCATTATATTGCTTCCAGCTTGTATTTGTTTTTCATTGTTGCTGTAACGAATTAGCAACAATTAACACAATTAACTTTAGGGGCTTAAAACAACATGCATTCTCTTACAGTTCTGGGAGTCAGATGCCTACAATGAGTCTTCTGAGGCTGAAATCAAGGTGTCGGCAAGGATGGTTCCTTCTGAGAGAGGATCTAGAAAGAATCTGTTTCTTGCCTCTTGTAGCCCCTAGAGGCCGCCTGTATTCCTTGGCCTATGGCTACATGACTCAGTTCTCTGCTTCCATCGCCTCCCCTCCCTGCAACTCCTGTCTTCCTCTTATAAATACTCCTGTGATTATATTGCGCCCACCCAGCTATTAATAATTCAGGATAATCTCCCCATGTCAAGATCCTTAATTTAGTTGCATCTGCAAAATCACTTTTACCATGGAATGAAACATTCATAGGTTCCAGGGATTAGGACATGGGCATCCTTAGGGGACCATTATTCGGTTCAACATACAACTTTTTGACCCAAAGTGCAGAGCAGGAGTCACTGACTCTCCCATGAGTCATTCTCGCCCCACATTTCAGGCTTCCATCAGGGATGGGCTCTTGCCTGCTCTGACACTTAACAATGATCTTGGATACTAACCAATCCCATTGCCTGCTAGTTTCCTCCAAACACAGTGGAGGCTTGTTTTTAAGCCACTAAAGTTAATTGAGTTAATTGTGGCTAATTTGTTACAGCAACAGTGATGATCAATTCAGTATCAGGCTGTCCTATTTCAGATTCTCCTGAATCACCCCCCAACACACACACACACACACACACACACACACACACACACACACACATTTTATTTCATCCTTCTCTAGAAGAGATGTATTGAAAATAATACCCCCTACCTTCTCAATGTTGTGAAACTCAAAAGTCAGCAGCAGCTTGGAGGTCTCCAGGTCCTGAGGGCCTCTCTGTTGCCATAATATTTAAGTGGAATGACTTTAACCCTAAATCCATATGTGATGGGAAAGAGAGAATCTTCCTAATATCACTGAAGATCTTCAGGGGTAAGGGATTTCCATTTTTCTTAGTCACATAAATGTTCGCTTTTCTACTTTTCAATTCCAGTAACATGCAACAACTGCCCTTTTCCCTTAACTCTTCAGCACATATCGAACACCCAATTCCTTCAACCTCCAAAGCACCATCAGTGCAAGCAGAGTGTGTATAGTGGTATCTAAGTTCATTCCTGTTGCTATAACAAAATACTTTAGACGGGGTAATTTATGAACAACAGAAATTCATTGCTCACAATTCTGGAGGCTGGGAAATCCAAGATCAAGATGCCAGCAGATCTAGTGTCTGATGAGGTCTTGTTCTTCACAGATGATACCTTCTCTGTACCTTTACATGATGGAAGGGCAGAAGAGGGTAAACTCACTCCTTAAAACCCTTTTATAAGGGCACCAATCCCACCCATTAGGGCAGAGTCCTTATGATCTAATCACTTCCCAAAAGCTCCATCTCTTAATACCATCACCTTAGAAATTAAGTTCCAATATATGAATTTTAGGGGGACACCGACATTCAGGTCATAGCAAGTAGAGTAAACAATTACCCACTACAACTTAGATGTTATAATAATAATAATAATAATAATAATAATAGCTGTCTTCTCTGCAACATGTCTTATCTTGTACCCAAGCCTCTACCCTTTCTCTGATGAGGGAATTCAACCTAGGACAGGGGCATCTTAAGCTTCTTAATTAAAGGTAACTCCGTCTCTTCCCATTTAGAATAGTCTCTTGGGTATGGTTTCAGTTGATTTAAAGTTAACATCCATAAAGTCATAAGGTTTTCTCCATTCATAGTTTCTCCACTCCCTACCTCCTAATTTCTGATATGGTATCAGCATAGTGACGGGAAGAATGACCTTGGGTGCTTATGTTCCCCTCTGGGTCCTCACTGGCCTCTACTCCTGCATCCCCATTCTGTGAGGTCCTGGGCGTCCTGTGATGGGGTCTTTTGGTGCGGAAGGTAATTGGTCTGGTCTGGGGGATATTAAGCAGATAACTAAAGTCCTTCCATAGCCTGAGGTCCCAAGAACCTGTGCTTTGTAGCTCCCCTGTGCTGTCCCCTAATTGATATAAGTCAAGTAGTTCTCCTAGAGGTTCCTCATCCCCCACCAGGCCATGTGGGAATTCCTGGATCTCTATCCAGGAATTGGATATCCATCCAGGAGCACTGTCTCTGCCCATCTATCCAGATCTCTCCTCTCTCTAGTGCTACCGCTTCCATGTTAGACACGGCCTCCCCCCAAAGTCGGCTTCTCTGAGAGGCTTAGAGTAGCAGCCCTGATATCTTTTAGCTCCTCCACACTTAGCTGATACTTTCTTCTGCTTACACTTCTCTCTGAGGTTCAGCCCCAAGGTGATAATGTATTGGTCAGCTATTGCCACATGAATGCTGTGTAACAAGCCACCTCAAAACTCAGTGGTTTCCAACAACAAGCATTTTTTTTCACTTCCAGTTGTGTGGTTTGCCCAGGGCAGCTCTGCCTTAGGATGCAAGTCAGCTGGAATTGGCTCCAGGTTTGGATTGGGATCAGATTTGCTCCACATGGCCTTACATTCCCCTTGGAAAATCAAAGAAGCACAAAAGAACACAAGCAGTGCATTGCCTCTTAAGGCCCTGGACTAAACAAGCCACCTAGCCAGATTCAACACCAATGAGACAGGGAACCATATTCTACTCATTCTGTGTACCACAAGGCCACAAGACTACAAGATATTCAGGGTTTACTAGAAAGTCAGAAGGGGGTTAAGCTACCTCTTCCCAGGGGACTCTGAAAAGGCTTCAGAGAGGAGATGACTTCCGAGCTGTTTTAAAAGAAGAGCAGTTTTTTTAACCAAATGGCTCTAAGAGGAAGGGCATCCTGGGCAGAGGCTGCAGGTTATGGAAAGGGAGCAAGAAGTGAGAGAGCCTGTGCTGAGGCTCAGAAGCCCACTGTGCTGGGAAGCGAGCCTGGAGAGTGGCAGAGGCACATTGCGGAGGATGCTAGGAGCCAGGCTAAGGATCTGGAGGCTTGGACTTTGTTCTAGAAACCACGGGCAGTCTGTGATGGGCTCTGGACCAAGGAGGAGGCCTGAACAGGGTTGGATATGTGAGAGTCACATAACTAACAGGCGGGGCGGAGGCGAACAGGGATCTTCCCACTCCCAAAGCCGTGCTTCTCCCATGAGGTCCCCTGCCTACTTCCAGTCACGCCAGGCTCCAAATGCCAGTGTTTACTCCTCTGCCCTCCTCCTGTTGAGAATTACTACGGCTTCCTTGCCTTCATGGGGAAGGAAGAAGGGCCAGCAGGCCCCTTTCAATGACCCCAGAAAAGGAACTCCATTTCACATGACCTACTTACAGAACTTGGACAGCTGTAGACCATCAATATAAATTCCTAGTCTCTATCCTATTTATTTTAGTTGATGACTCAGAATGTTTGAATAGCATATTCATTTATGGCCAGAAAATATTAGCTTCTAAACACTGTAAGCCTGCCCCCAAATCACTTCTTTAAATTCAGATTGTTTTCCCATTCCATCATTTGTGATCAGAGTTTTCATCACAGACAGATTTTTATAAGTCAGCCCTAGACTTGGGATTTATTTATGCCCATAAACAAAACCCCAATATTAATCGCAAACTATTTCTGATTCTCAGTTAACGTCCTTAAACATCTTTTGTCCCTGGGGACTCTTTGCCCTGTCATATGAAGATGACGTTTTAAGATTTGTATTTCCCCAAAGAAGCAAGTAGATCATAAAACCTAATGTATTCCGTGGTTCGGAATGATAATTTCACCAAGAGGTGAGGGAATATTTCACTGCAGATCGTTACAACACCCACGTAAGTTGTTAATATACTACTTCCCATTAAATATTCATCCAGCTTCTGTTTATGGAATGGCTCCTATGTCCCCAGTGGGGACTGTGGGTGGGTCTTGTATGTTTGGGGGGCAGGTAGTGCAGGACAAAGCTGTGGACAGCTCCCTGACTTGGGTTAAGAAGGTTGTGGATAGAAGGCACGTCTACCTTGTGGAGCTAGAAAGCAAGAAGCTATGGAGGGGACACAGCCATTCATGGGCAGTGTGCTGGAGACCAAGCTGGAAGACAACTTTGGCTACAAGAGCAGGGCCCCAGGCTGGCAATGCATGTGGCCACAAGGGTGCCTGTCCCTGAAGACCTAGCTAGAATGGAACAGAGGCATGTGCAGAGCCCAGATGCAGAGAGGTTGAAGAAAGGGGTGAGGAAAAGAGGCATGCAGGATTGGATGCTACCAGAATGCAGTGGGATTCCACTTCACCAACATTTTCTGAGAATCTCTGCCTCCATCCTATGCTTCAATTTTTCCCACTGTAGGAATAGAGGCAGAGAGCTGCATGGCAAAGTGTCTTACAATGAAGACCACAATGAGGGAACCTGGAAGCAAAGGGTTCTAACCCTTGAATTCTGCCCCTTGGGAGTAATCTCAGAAAGCTTATCAAAACAATATGGTGCCATCGTCTTGTGATTAGGGGCAGTCTTTGATAACAGGACTCAAATTCCTGCACCTTCCTTTCCTAGCTAGGTATCCTTGGTCCTCAGTCACGTTAGTGCCCCAGTGCTCCTACCTGTACAAGGTGGGTAATATTATGACCCCCCTCTGAAAGTGGTCAGGAGGGTGAAATGGAATAGTATGTGCACCTAGCACTTAGCAACGAGCCTGGCACAGAAGCAGTGAGAGCCTCGGGGCATTGATGCCACGCTTTATGAAAGGCAAACAGGAACCACCAATATATTTAGGTAGGAGAGTGATGGGATCCAGTCTTCCTTTCAGAAAGGAGACTGGGTTGTGGACAAGGGGGCTTGTGCTGACGTCACAGCCAGGGAATAGGGTGGTTGGATTGTCCTGATATAAGCACAGTGGCAAAGGAAGCCTCATCTGAAACTGGGAAGATCTGTGCCTGTTGGAAGCCAAGAGGAGGGAGGTGGAAAAAATGAGATCCTGGGGGGAATGGGAGAGAGGCAGTCACAGTTATGAGTGGTGGAAGAAGTTGGAGAGAATGGGAATGAGCTGCAAATGCTATGATTTCACAGTTTTACTCTCAAACTAAGTCATTGCTTCTACAACTCTACACTCAATGATGGAGAAACCGAGAAAGAATCATTGAGAGATACATATATGTAGATGTATGTGTAGGTATACAATTTTTTAGAAAAGAAAGAATATTCAGAATCCCTAGTATTTGTTTGCATTAGTTCCTTTACTGGAGCTATAGATCTGAAATACAGTTTGGTTATCTGTCCATCCACCCATCCACTCACTGTGTTTAGCAGTCCCTGACCATAGAAGGTACTCAGCCAATATTTGCTGGGTAAATGAAGGAAAGAGTGAGCGCCAAAGAGATTTGAAGAATGTGAGATTTAATTTAAAACTCTTCATGCCAGTGCGGTATTACAGTCTTGTTTTCATTCATTTCAATGGATAATTCAGGAAGTAATTTAGAAAATAAATCCCCACCACTTTAACTCCTATTAAAATCAAATCAATAGACCTTATAGGTGAGACACTAGCTCAGGGTACTTTCTCCAGTGCTGGTGGGAATGAACATTGATACAACTTGTGTAGGCAGTTTGTACACTTTCTCAAAAGGTGTATGTATTATACACATACCCGGGAATTTCACTTTCAGGATGTTAGCCTTTTGATAGGCTCATCCATGCGTAACATGACATCTTACAAAGATATTCACAGAGCATTGTTAATAACATTAAAAATGAGAAACAAATGTCGCGTAATAGCGTACCAGCTAAGTGATAGTATACCCATACGATGGGATACTATCCCGCTATTTTTAAGCAAAAGCAGCTTTAAATAAGTGGTTAGGAATGATGTCCAAGATACAATGCTACTTGAAAGTAAAGGCATGTAAGCCTGTTTATGTTTTTGTATTCTTAGACTGCTCCTGTAAGAATACCTAAGAAACTGGCAAGGCGTTGCCTCCAAATTGGAAAACAGAAGTGAGAAATAGACTGACTTCCTGTATCCTCTTTTGTACCTACTTAGTCTATTTCAAAAACTAACAAACTTTAATTTCAAAAGCCAAATACTAGAAAAGGGTTTATGACAAAGCAAAATTCCTTTGTTCCATCCCTAGTCCCCCTCCCCAGTGGTAACCACTTTTGACAATTTTACATATCAAATAATATGTTAATTTTGCTACTTCTTGGATTAACAATTCTGTATTACCTATTTATTTTATGTTCTAATAGTTGAAGACTTAGCTCGCCTATAACCCCGACCACTTCCTCTCCTGTCCTTTTAGTAAAGTTATATTATGTGCTAGTTCAGGATACAGCAGGTAATGCTGCAATGACAGACAACCCCAAATCCCAATGGCTTCTATCAAGAAAGGTTTGTTTCTCACTCATGGGACTTGTCTATTACAGGTCCATGGGGGACAGGAAGAGGCATAATCTGTACACTGTAATTATTCAAAACCCAAGGCTGATGGAAGAACCACCATCTCACATAATGCCAGTCGCCTTCTAGAAGAAAGATTGATCCCACTGGTAATGAAATGCTAGCCCTGGAAGTGATTCCCATCACTTTGGTTCACAACTCAGTTACCAGAACTAATCTCATGGCCCCATCTAACCAGAGAGGGTCAGGAATTATCCAGAACAAAGGAGAACCAGAAATATCTTGGCAAGTGGCACTAATGACTAACATAGTTACCTTTGCAGCCAGACATAAAATAGTTAAACCTCTTTTTCTTGTTCTATCAATGTTAGGCATCATTTCCGGACTCCTCATTTTGTAAGATGCAATTGTTACTGTTACTAGCAGCTTCTTTGCCTTCTATCTTTCCTCCAGCTTTGGTTCCTGACTTCTTTCAGTTATACTTTTCCCCACCCCAAACCATTTTTTATTTTTTGTTAGGTTTGCTAACTCTCCCATACATTTCAGTAACCATAATCAGCTCTCTTATGCTCTGCAATTCTATGACTATATAAATATTATTTACTGCAGAGCCAAGCAATGTGCTGCAATTGTTTCTTTCTTAGTGCATCTAATGTTACAATCTCTGGTGCCACCCTAGGGAATTTTCAGATGGATTCTCCTACACTCCATAAACTTCAGTTTGCTTTGTATTTGCACTGAAATTTAAAAATCAACGGGAGCATTGGAAGATGCAGCTGAAGAAATATGGGCCACATAAAGTATTAATGGGCCATGGGAGCCACAAAAGGCCCATGTGCCACCATAGAGCTAACGCAGCCTCCATCGGCTGGAGGCTAGGACATCTGAGGCTGGACAAGGGACAGCTCCTGCAGGAACCGAAGGCAGAGCTTAGTATATGGGCCCAGGAGCCAGCACAGGGAACACAGCCTCGTGCCTGCTCCTCACTGCCAGCCTGTGCTGGCCTCCTCTAATTGGATTGAGTGTTCTGTCATTTTCCCTCAGATGCACCGTGTGGAGAAGGGCCACATGTGCATTCACAGTAATGGTCTCCAACCACTATCCAGTTGGGACACTTTGGGGGCACTACGGAGGTCGGAAACAGCCAAAGGGCAACATGTTTTATTTTGTTTTTTAATGGAATCAGAATCAGAAGTATTAGCACCAATATAGGCTTTGTGCCAGGCACAGTGGTGGCACCCACCTGTCATCCCAGCTACTCAGAAGGCAGGAGGATCACTTGGGCCCAGGAGTTCTGGGCTTTAGTGCACTATGCCGATCAGATGTCTGCGCTAAGTTTGGCATTAATATGGTGGCCTCTCTGGAGAGGGGGACCACCGGGTTGCCTAACGGAGGGTGAGCAGGCCCAGGTAGGAAATGGAGCAAGTCAGAGCTCCTGTGCTGGACAGTAGTGGGATCAGCCACTGTACTCAGACCTGGGGAACATAGTGAGACCTCGTCTCTAAAAAAAAAAAAAAAAAAAAAAAAAAAAAAAAAAAAAGACAAACGAAAAAGCTCCGTGTGTGTTTATTGGGACAGAAGTGAAGGGAAGCAATGGTTAGAGATTATCCAGTCTGACCCGCCCATTCCACAGATGAGACAGTCGAGGCCCAAGGAATGGGAGGGGCATCTCCAGGTTCTCGAGCATCACAGGCTACTCCCCAGCTGTGCACCAGCTTCCCACATCAGTGACCCCTCTCTCCCTGCCAGCGCCTCCCATGTCAAAACAGCTCAGAGGACGGAAAGCTGGAGATGCGGGACGTGCAGAGACCCACCACCTGCCCGCTGTACAGACACTCCTTAGCTTACACAGCGAGTCGCCGTCAGAACCAGGGCCAGAGGGTCGCCCTGTGAACTGAGACCAACTCTCTCCCCTGCCCTGCCTCCCTCTCGCCCTTGAGTTCTCAGATGTAGGAAGGCAGCTCTGCCCTGCTGGCCCCAGAGCGGTCACCGTCCATGGCCAGGAGCCAGCTACGTCCTGTGTGCCCTCCTCACTCTCCGTCCTTCCCTGCAGACGGGAAGAACGCTGGCATCAAACACAGTAGGAGAAGCAGTGATGGCCATCCTTGTACCGAAGGAGCCATTCTTAAACCACGCTGCTAAAGCCACTTTAAAGGCTTTCAGAGCTGTGGGGCAGGGAGAAGTGCCATCGCCCTTCCTTAACAAAGTCACCTTTCACAGCCTCCAGATTCTCCAGGCAGGCGTTTTTGGCTGGCTCTTTGGGAAGATCCTATGTGTGGGCCACCATCGCCCTCTTGTGGCCTATAGGCGAAGTGCTTTACGGTCTTGCTCAGAGAACAAAGGCCGTCAGTCTCCCTCCATTCTCCTGTCTCTGGCACAGGAAGGGGTGGCCGCGTCAGTTTTTCATTCTGGGGGCCTTGGCCTTGGCTGTTGGAGCTTGATAGACTAAAGAGATGTACATCAGCTCAGGAAACAGCTGCTGAGTGCCTGACGGAGGGGTTGAGTCAGAAGGAATGAAGTGAAAAATTGATTTATGTCAGAGGCTTTGGCAGGCATTTGTCTGAGAAATCACCGGCCACCAGCGCTGCTCCAGTGCTCATGAGGCCGCGCATGAGTGTTCACACCCCCTCAACACCCACCCCACCCACCCCGCACCTCCGCTTTCACTGAAACCTTACTTCAAGGCCCAACTCTCACGCCTCCTCCTCCAGGAAGCCCAGCTTGCTCTCTGCAGCTCCTGAGACTCCAAGAAGAGCTTGCGGCCCACCCCTCTGCTTCCTCCTCTGCTCTGGTTCAGCCTCTGCCACGGTCGGAGCCAGCCGGGACTGTGGCCAATGTCTGCTCAACCTTTGAATCTCTGAGGGCAGAGGCTGCATCTTGTGCTCCAAGAGTCAGGCCAGGCCCAGCCCTGAGTGGCTGAGTCTGTTGAATGAGAGAGGTCACTTCAGCCCAGTCATCGCCTCCGAAACCCACACCAAGCCCAACAAGAGATTCAGGCCCCTCTGGAGAAGGTGGGCTTTGTGGGTGCCCTGGCTGGCAGGGCTTTGCGACAGGCTTGAGGATGGGGCCATAGCAAGGGATGAACTGAACACTGACCCCCCCAGTGCTTGTTCCTTCACTTACTTTTCCAACCTCCACTTCCCCAAGGAGTCCCAGGCAATGCCTGTTCAGCTGGTCTCTCCTGGGGCAAGCCTCTGAGGAGGAAAGAGTCCGCTGGACCTGGGGTTGGCTCTGGGGCAGTTATCTTGGTCCCTCTATTTCCTCATCTACCCAATAGCAGCAAAGAATATTGATTGGCATGGTTTGGGAACATTAACAGAGATGACTGCTGAAAACCCATGAGCACCACAGTGAGTCTTTCTGATCATTTCTGGGTTCTGAGCACTAGGTAGGCTGTTCCCACCACATAATCCATTCAACCACTGCTGCAACAGGATGGAAGAGTGGTCCAGAGCCTGGGCCCTGAAGCCAGACTGCTTGAGCCTGAATTCTTGCTCTGACACTTATCAGCTCTGGCACTATCTGCATAGTATCTTAAAAAAGGGAGATAACCATAGCACTCACCTCATAGAAGTATTGTGAGCAGGAAGTGAGTTAACACATCTAAAGGAATTAGAGCAGTGATTGGAGCGTGGGAAATGCTCAGGAAAGTAAGCCCTTGCTGCAGCATTGCATGGAAGCTGCTTGTCTTGAGGTCATCTCCTCCTGGAATGGTGTATCACAAAGACAGATCCGAGTTGCATTTTACATAAAAATCGATCTTTCTAATGCACACACTTGACATTAGCTTCTTCATTCTGAGGTCAACATGCCACTGGTGTGAGGAAAAACCTAGTGTTTTAAAGACATTTGTTGATCTAATATCTATTGAATTAATTAATTACTAGGTTGTATTTTTCCTACAGATTTGCACTACGTGCATGGATGAGGAAGCATGAGGATGCAGTAACCTACAACTGAAATATTGGGCCTGATCTCCAACCCAGGACTATGCCAAGCAGAGGCTAGTGGCAGATATGGGAGCCATATACCCACCGAGAACCCTGAAGACCTTCATGCCAAGCCAGGACCATTTAATGTTTTCATTAATGACTTGAAGGATGGAATCGAGACCCAGCTAATCAGATTTCTGGATGATAGGAAGCTGGAAGGGATCTTTGCTACTTTGGAGGACAAGATTAAAATGCAATCCAAGCTTGACGAATTGCAGAGATGGACCTAAATCAATAAAAAGAGCAACAATAAAGATAAATGCAAGCTGCTTGGAACAGAGCTGAGAAAATTATCCGGGTACCACATGGTGATGAGAGAAATGAGTTTTGAGGGAGCCAGGAGGAGGTACCTGGATGTAAATTGATCAAGTCATGGTGTCTGTAAAGTGGAGGCACAACTCTGTCACCTGGTGGATCCCAAACTTCAATAAGCGTAAGACTATAGCTCAGAGAGCTTTGAAAATGCGGATTTCCAAGCCACAGGCCTGAGACTGTGATTCAGTAGCTGTGTAATGGAGCTAAGAAGATTCTAGTGTAGGTGGCCCATGGGCAGTGCTTTGAGAAAACTGGCAGGGTAAAGACGTAGCCTCTGACCACACCATTATTTCCTAAATGTTTACTATGTGGAATGTTTATCCCATGGGATTTTCTATAAGAAGTGAGTCCATGGTCAAATATGGGAATGTTCTCTGTCCAAAATTAAAAAAAAAAAAATCACAAGGCAAGTGAGCACACCAGTGACCCCAACATTTTCTGCAATCAAATAAACTGCACAAGTTGGTTCAATCCAGAGTTTCCCAAACTTTTTGATTAGGGACTCATTTTTTCATGTAACATTCAAAAACATCTTGTGCAACACCGTTCAGAAAATTCTGAATTTTCTGAATTCAGCTGGAATTTGACAGCATTTAAAATGCTGCTCTGTCTCCTAACTACCCTGGATGTGAACTTTCCTTTAACATTTAGAAGAGAGGAAAGCAAGTTAACTACAGCTTGAGTCCTGGGCTTCTATCGCTTATTGATAGTGTCCCGTGTACCCCAGATGGGTGAGGAGGGCAGTACTTTTCCTCCTCTGTTTACTGTCTTCCTGGAGCTCGTGTCCAGAATCGCTAGTTGCCTTCTCCTTGTCTACTCTCTCCTTTCCTTTAGTAACAGAATCTCCATATTGTTGAATGTGGTAATGTGCCCCGCTACAAAACCACATTCTGCAGCCTCCCCTGCAGATGTGGTCAGTCAGTGGTACACAGAAGTCACTGGGGGGATTTCTGGGGAATTCCTTTAGAGATGCTGACGCATTTGAAAGGCACCCTTTTTGTTCTTCCCCAATTTCTTCTTCTTCCTGCCTGTAACACAGATAGGGTAGGGGTGCTGGCAGCCATGCTGGGCCATGAGGTGACCTTACAGATGGAAGCCACTCACTAAGGATGGCAGAACAGAAAGATAGAAGGAGCTCAAGATGTTGATGGCATTGTGAAGCCACCAGAGCAGTCCTGCCCTGCCTAAGATAAAAAATGTACCCCTATTTTGTTTAAGCCACTGTTTTTCAGGCCTCTGTTGCTAACAGTTGAGTGCAATTTTGAACTCACACAGGGTAGAGTCAGCAAAGCCTTTTTGTCATTTTTCCCAAATCTCAGCTCCTCCGGACTTCCAGCCTGACCACATCCCTGGATGTTCTTTTGTGTGTGTGTGTGTGTGTGTGTGTGTGTGTGTGCACATGTGCTTTCTTGCCCCACCCTCAGCATGAGGCACTGAGGCATGTGGCCAGCACAGTTCTGTGTAGCCTGTGTCTTCGGCTGCCTCTCTTTTGTCTCCTTTACTGGAATTAAGCACAGAATGGAATTAACTCAGAATGACATATTCAAGAGTCTCACGTCCCTGTAGAATGAATCCCTTTTGGAATCTCCATGCTTTATTTCTAAATGTTTTGTAATCTACAATCAACATAGAATTCCTGTCTGAAACCAGTGAGTGGCTCCTGAGAAGAGGCAGGTTGAATGGAAATACAATCTCAAGAATTCCCTTCATATCACCCACGACACTTGCCAAAAGGAAGGGAAAACCAGGCCATTGCAAAGAAAAATGAGAAACAAGCACAACTGAGGACGGGAGGAAAAACACGGTCCCCTCCAGTGAATGAGAGATCAGAGGGCAGAGGGGCCCCTGCTGCAGTCTGTGTCCTCACTCCCCTTTGGCGACTCGCCTCGCTCTCCTGGCTTCTGGTCCAGGAGGCCTCACCCTCCATCAGAGGCCACGGCCCCTGGCCTGGTGCAGACCACATTCTGCCATGTAGGTGCCTGCCAATGGAGATCCATTAGAGTTTCCTTCTGAAGGCCCTGGTGGCCTCTGTCCTCAGAAACAGCACCTGTCTAGAACAGTCTCTAGACTTTTCTTCTCTGCTTGGACTGGAAAGTCCATTTCCAAGGAGCTTTTTCCTGAGTTCAGACCTACTAAAGTGGTTGCATTTTCTAAGAGATTCAAACGGGACATTTTCCTGGAGGAAGGAACTAGAATTCACTGAAAACCCATCAATTGCTTCTGCACATACTCCTCAACGACTGGCCAAGTCAGAGCAAACTAAGAAGAAATTAGTGCTAATCCTCACTTCTGGGAGATACCAACACTGGGCCTAGATAGATCTGTTTGCTCAAGAATGTGATGATAGATAACAAAACCAACATATGAAACCTCAACTTGGGGCCTTGTGAAAATCGTGTAACAGAGAGAATAGGAACCAGTTATAGTAAGGTCCAAAGGAAACCTTTCCTTAAAAACACAATCACTTCCTGAAATAGAAGGAAAATTTGGGAATGGATAGGGGCATATTCTTAATGAGACATCAAAATATGGAAGTTCTATTAAATAAGAACTGAGCGAGGTAAGGAGAGAAAGTAAAGGAAAATAGTTTCAAGATAAAATGCACTGAAACCGGTAAGCAACAAATTTCTTACTTCAGATAATAAACTGATAAAATGTTTATTATAATAAACTTACAAGATATATTATAATAAACTTACAAGATGTTTCCAGAAATGCGATTAAGAAATAGAAAAGATGAAAGCGGTAACAGGGATGGCTATCAATCATGGATCTCCAACCTATGAATAAAAGGTGCCACAGATAAAAACCGGGCTAGGTTAGCAGCAATACCAGAAGTATCATGGGAGAAAAAATTCCCAGATCTGAAAAAATACCCCAAATTCTGACTTTGTTACCATTGAATTCTGCTAAAAAGAAAAACTGAGCCTAAGATGATGGAAGACTAAGGAAGACTGGGAGGTACCGTGGGGAAGGAGCCGGCGAGGCTGAGCTCAGGGCCACGGACCTGGAATCAAGGTCTTCTCTGTCATTCGCCATCTGGGTGGCTCAGACAAGCCACTGCCCTTCTTCTGGGACTCAGTTTTCCTCCCTGTGAAATGGGAGGGTGTCCATCTCAGTTTAGGTTTCCCAAAGAGCAGAACTGAGGCAACGACTTGGGTGCAGAGAGTTAATCGAGAAGGCAATGTCAGGCGGCAAAGCAAGAAAGTGAGGAAAATGAGACAGAAAATTGGCCTCCAGAAGCCAAGGAAGGCAGCTGTGGGCTCAGACCCACTGGGGACCCTCTGAAATACTGAAACCAGCCTCAGAATCATCCCACAAGCTGGGGGCTGCCTTTTGCAGCTTCAGGAGAACTCCAGGGCCAGAGAATGTGGGACAGGGTGGCAACAGGATCTACTGCCAACCCCCTGCAGGCCCAGCACTCTGATATGAATCAGAGGCATTCAGAGGGGAAGATGTGCTGTGACTGAGCGCTGCGGGGCTCCAGGGTGGATGCCAGGCAGGGTAGCAATAAGACAAATGCAATTGTTCTCACACCTGTGTGTCGAGGTGGGCTGTGTGCTCCTTGGGGGAGATGAACCATGTCTGAGTTATCACGGCAGCCCTGAAGCCCAGTACAGAGCCTGGCACATGTTAGATGCTCAGTCATTGTCACCCCCAACTGTCCCAGGGGCAGAGCTTAGACCTGTGACACAGGTTTCAGCTCAGTAGAAGGAAGAACTTTCTAAGAAGTGGTGAAGGGCAGGACCGGCGCCTCAGAGTTTTGGTGCCCTTTCCCCAAGCTAGGCTCATTAGCATCTCACTCTCCTCTGGCCTGACTCCCACTCCATACTTGAATTCCCTCAATATCACATACTCTTTCATTTCCTGTTTATAAATCTGTAGCAATGTGGTGCTCGCCACCTCCTAAAGTAGCTTTTGCCTCCTTCTTGTTCTCAGAAACACCTTGTTGCAAAGGCCGGGTCCAGGTGCAAGCCTCAGCTCCATAAGTCATTTCACCACCCAGGGCCTCCGTTTCTTCTCCTGAAAAATGAGGGTGTTCCGACAGCAGAGTTGAGAGTTACATTTGGTAAAGAATCTAGCATAGCACTCATCACATCTACTTAGTCGATAACATTAGAAAAAATTAAATACTGGCCGGGCGCAGTGGCTCATGCCTGTAATCCCAGAAGGGTGGGAGGCTGAGACTGGCAGATCACTTGAGGTCAGGAGTTCAAGACCGGCCTGGCCAACATGGCAAAACCCTGTCTCTACTAAAAATACAAAAAATTAGCCGGGCATGGTGGCAGGCGCCTGTAATCCCAGCTACTTGGGAGGCTGAGACAGGAGAATTGCTTGAATCCAGGAGGCAAAGGTTGCAGTGAGCTGAGATCGTGCCACTGCACTCCAGCCTGGGTGACGAAGCAAGACGCCATCTCAAAAACAGTAAAAAAATTTTTTTTAATTTAAAAGAAATGTTAAAAAGAAAAAGTTAAATATATAGGTAGATGTGCTTTTATTAGACAATACACGTTCCCTTTTTGCCTGGCAGTAGGCTTTAAGCTTGTCTTATGCTTCAGAGTCACCTTACCCTAGGTTTCTGTTATAAATATTTCTCCCCTCCCCCAGCTTCGCCTCCTTCCTCTATTTGGTTTCTAACCTCTGTGACATCTCCTTGTCTTCTTTGTAGGTGTGTTTATTAAACAGAATATCCACATACTTTGCAGAAGTATTTATGTTCACATCCAGCTGCCTATAAACTGAATCTGGCCCACTCACATGTTTTGTTTGGCCTGCAGAATGCTTAATAAAAATATGAACCAAAATTTTAAAATAGAAATACTTTACCCCCCAAAAAATCTGGATTTCTGACTTTTCTTGAAAAACTGGAAAACGTGGCAATTTTGGGCCACAGTGTTGGCAACCATTGGCTGGAGCTGAGGCAGCTGTTCCTTAGAGAAGACATGGGCTCTTCACTTCACCCCAGTTCTCACCACTCCCTATCGTCTCCCTGACCCAACCCCCGCCTCACTAACTTGGCCTGCCTGGCCTCTATAACTTTTCTCATTGTGACCCCCTGTTTACATAACACAAATCCGCATGAAGCATCTATTTTCTTCCAATAATGCAGGGGCAGGTATTTTCTATATCCCCAGTGCCTCCTTGTTGATTGAATGGATAAATGAACAAATGAATGGATGCTAAATAAATCTGAACAAATTAAATATTTAATTTTTTTTTTGAGACAGGGTCTTGCTTTCCCATCCAGGCTGGAGTGCAGTGGTACAATCCTAGCTCACTGCAGCCTCAGTCTCCAGTATTCAAGCAATCCTCCCACCTCAGCTCCTGAGTAGCTAAGACTACAGGCACGTGCCACCAAGGCCTTCAAATGTTTCTACTTTTTTTGTAGAGGTGGGATCTTACTATGTTTTCCAGGCTGGTCTCAAACTCCTGGCCTCAAGGAATTCTCCCACTTCAACCTCCAAAAGTGCTGGGATTTTAGGAGTGAGCCACTGTGGCTCACCTGAACAAATTAAGTGTTTATAAACATGTACAAACTGCATTGCTGTCATAGGAATGAAGTTCAAGGTGAATCTCACAAGGTTCCCCTCGAGGATAAGCAGAACTCTTACTCCCTGATACTCAAAATAAAATACCCCACTCTTCCGAATAGCTCCCAGACACTATGTCCCCCTTGTAAACAGAACCGCTCCCTCCAAGCCCAGAGGTCAACTTCTTGAATGTGTCATGCCATTTCTTCACTCTCCTCCCCGGGTTGCTTATCAGATGCTCTGTGCATCATCTCCTGCATCCCGTGGCCAAATAAACCAGTCAGTGCTCAATTCTCCAATTGACTGGATGGCTCAGGGAACAAACCCTCAAATCTGATTACAGGAAAATTCATTACTTTAAGTCCTCCCTCAGGGTTCAGAGCTCATAAAAGAAACCTCCAGAGGCCCAGGCCGAGGGGAAGAGAAGCTCCTATGCCGCACGCACATCTACAGATTGCCAATAATTAACCTGAACTAATTATTGTTGAGCCCCAGGTCAGTCTTCCCAGATCAAGGCTCCCCTGACAACTGAGTTTTCAGAGCCAGAACTTTTCACTCAGACACAAAAGGAACATTCAGCAGATTTTAATAAAAAAGAGCATGACTCACATAGGATCCTCTGCTAGACAGAGACCTAGCCGGTTGGAGGCTCACTGGCAGGGACACGATTCAGGGCCCCCAGAGAGACACCTGTGTGAGGACTCTTTTCCTGGCCCTGTTTACAACCCTCTTAGGATTTTTGAACAAATAAGACCACACATCTCAACACATAAAGACAAACAGCAAGTTAGGAAAAATATGTATATTCTGTTCATAATATTAAAAGCTGACATGAAAAAATAAGACAAAAATGAATATTCCAAAGGAAAAAATAGTAAATTATAAGGAAAAATAATTCACCGTGGAAACAATAGCTAATCTATATAATCAACATAGTTTCATTTCATGTTCAGTCTCACTCTAGTAATTTTTAAAAGTCAGTGAGATAGTATTTTGTTTTCTGGCCGGGCACAGTGCCTCATGCCTGTAATCCCAGCACTTTGGGAGGCCAAGGTGGGCAGATCACCTGAGCTCAGGAGTTCAAGACCAGCCTGGCCAACGTGGTGAAACTCCAGCTCTACTACAAATACAAAAATTAGCTGGGCATGGTGGCACACGCCTGTAGTCCCAGCTACTCAGGAGGCTGAGGCAGGAGAGTCACTTGAACCTGGAAGGGGGAGGTTGCAGTGAGCCAAGATCATGCCACTGCACTCTAGCCTGGGCAACAGGCTTTTTGTTTGTCTCAAAAAGCAAAACAAAAACAAACAAAAAACCCATTTTGTTTTCTGAGATTGGTAAAATGTTTTGAGCTGGGCTTTTTTTAGTGCTAACGTTCATATTCATAAGGGTAATGAAATTGAGCGCTATTATACACTGTTGTTTGGAGTATAAAGTCATAAATCAGTGCAATTCTGAGAAGGTAATTTGGCAATAGATAACAAAAACCTTAAAATATGCATATTCTTTAAACTTTTATCTTAAGAACTTTATCCTTAGGGCAATGGTTCTCAAGCAGGGGCAACTGTGCTGCCCAAGGGACATTTGGCAATGTAGAGACATTGATTGTCAGCAAGTTGGGGAAGGGGTGCTGCTGGCATCTAGTGATGCAGGCCAGGGAGGCTGTTACCCATCTCATGGTACACAGGACAGCCCCCCCAGAATAAGAATTATTGTCACTCTTGAGAAACCCTGCTTTAGGAGAAAAAACTCAGGCAAGTTGACAGGAGTATACAGCCAAAGATATTCAGTGAAGAATTGTTTAGAAAGCTAAAAAATGAGAAGCAGTGTGCATCACTAAGTTACCAATTAAATAAATCATATGCCATGCATACACTAGACCATCATAGATCCATTAAAAATTGAATACACTCCAGCCTGGAAGACAGAGCGAGACTCTGCCTCAAAAAAAATTAAATAAATCTGTTTATTGATGGGAATATATTCATTCTATAGTGCTAATTGAGAATAACTAGTTTCAGAATCATATGCCTAGTAGGATCATCTTTTTGTATGTGCATATGTATGTATAGAGAAAAATCTGAAGGTGTTTATCTACCATGTTACACCTTTAACAGTAGTTTTCACTAGGTGGAAACGTTATGGGTCATTTTAATTTTTTTTTTTTTTTTTTTTTTAAGATGGAGTCTCACTCTTGTTGCTCAGGCTGGAGTGAAACGGCATGATCTCGGCTCACTGCAACCTCTGCCTCCCGGGTTCAAGTGATTCTCCTGCCTCAGCCTCCCAAGTAGCTGGGATTACAGGCACGCACCATCACACCCTGCTAATTTTTAAAATATTTTTAGTAGAGATGGGGTTTCACCATGTTGGCCAGGCTGGTCTCGAACTCCTGACCTCATGTGATCCACCTGCCTCAGCCTCCCAAAGTGCTGGGATTACAGGCGGGAGCCATCACGCTCAGCCCATTTTAATTTTTTGTGTTAGTTTTTCAGTGTTTTCTGTTTTTCTTTTATTAGCACGGCTAATGAAGGCCTTCTAACGCAGAGTTGAAGATCAAGGACATTAGAATCAGACACCAAGCATTCTGGCTGGGTCCTGTCTCAGATCTGAGAAAAGCTGCATCCTTGCATGGCAGCCATCATCTGAAACTGTCCTTCACCCAGAGGCACCCCAATTCCCATAAAGTCACCCATGGCAAGATGTCAGCATGTCCATTTTTTTTTCTGGAAATCATCCAAAAGCAACGATTTCTATTGAAATGTAGAGACAACCTAAACTCCAGGATGAAAACTATTTGGAAGGGCTGCCCAAAGCAGTGGAGATAAAACAGGAGATAGAACAAGGGGAGCATGTTGAGGCCGTGAGGGGCTGCAGGCCTCCAAGAGAGCCAGCAAACATAATTTTCTACACTGAGGGGTATTCCCCCAATGTGCAAAATGACTCACTTGTTCAGAACAGTGAGTTCATAGTAAGGGTTATTGCCTAGCATAAAAAGATTTTTCTGGACATGGTTTTGTTCTAAAAAGCAGAGGAAGGAAAAGGGGCTATAAATGAGAGCTCACCCAAACTAGCTATATTTGCAGGCAGTACTTTGGGGAAGCAGCAGAGGAGAAGAGTGAATTTGCATGGCTAACACAAACAGCACTCCCCAAGAAAGCAATGAACAAAACCCAGCTTATTTCCACTGGCTTGGGAGCAGTAAAGGCTAAACAAACTCACATACAATACCTTGCATCACTTCATAATCAAACAAAGAAACCATTGTGCTGGGGACATAGTGCTGAGGCAACTGATTATACTTCCTAGCCTCGTAGACCTCACAATCTGGCTGGAGGAGCCAGATGATAGCCAAATAATTCCACGAACCACGAGCTGCAAATGCAATATGGTGGGTAAGGGCTTGGGCTTTGAAGTGAGGTAAACCCAGGCTCTAACCCCTCACTCCTCCACCTAACCTCTCAGAGACACTTTGCTCATCTGCAAAATGGGAAAGTATAATATAATAGCACCTGCCTTCATGGGTTGTTGTGGGGTTTACAAGAGATAACATATGGAACACACTTAGCGCGGCGCCCAGCACATAGTGGGTGCTCAGTAGGTGTTGGCTTTGTTATTATTAATATCACTGACATGATCAGTAGCAGCAGCAGCAGCAGTAGTTGTAACAGTATGATGAAGAAAAAGCACAAGTTGTTGTAAGAACTTAGAATGTTCTTATAAGGGCCTGGAGGAGGGCATGTTTAGATGGTGGTCATGGAAGCTTCTCTGGGGAAGAGCTAGAGGAAACAAAAAGAACGTAAGTCTCCAGAATTTGCCATAAGTCACCCTGCATGGAATCTGTGCAGCCCCCTTCATGGAGACACAATTAAACCTACCCACATTAAAGGAAAATTCCTGCCACCCACCCAACACCCTTCTTTCACAAATACTCCCATCCCAAAGATGTTTGGTTACAACTGTATATAATTTCAAATGTTTTGCATATTACAAAATGAATACAAATGTTTTCACAACATGGAAAAGAACCCGGTCTGATTTCCACTGATGTCTCTGCAAGTGGCTACTTTGATTTTCTGCAAGTCACTTTTGAGGACTGCGCTCTCTCTTTTTAAAGTACACAGCTTGGGTTAAATGATTTTAAAAGTCCCTTCAAATACAAAAATCTTGGGGATGATCCGGATTCCTCCAGTGCGTGGCAGGGGTGTTCCAGCTGAGCTTAACTAGCTCTCAGGGGCCAGGAGACCCCTGTTGCCTTTGGAGCCCTACCATAAAGCGGAGGTTCCCCTCCCCCTACTCCGTTTGGCCTCTCCTGTCAGCAGGTGCAGCAGACTGGCAGGAGCTAATGAAATGTTTACTGAAAAGATTAGCTTGTCAGTGGAGCCTGGACAGATGGCTATTGATCCTCTGCTCATCTGTCACCCCTGTTCCATTTCAGACAAGGTGCAGGAGCAGGCTCTCTCTGATCCAGAGCTCAGGCAGGGGCTCAAGCCCCAGGTACACATCCCCGGTGGCACACAGGAAAAGAGGTTTGCAGTGTGAGAAGGCCTCTTAGATCTGTGGCCTGGTCCAAACAGTCCCTGGGTCACTGGAAGCCCCCACCTCTTCTCTGTTCAATTGTTCAGCTGAGGGATCCTGGCAAGAACATAGGAAATGTCAGACCTGAGTTCAGATCCTACCTTAATTACTTTGTGAGCTTGTACCCTCTGAGACTCCATTTTTCTTACCTATAAAACAAGGACAATAACACCTGCCTCATAGAAGTATGACAAGACTATAATTAGGAAATTAGGATATCGTGGTTCTAAGAACCAACACCATTGAGGGAATGTTTGTTTTATTCATTAAAATGAAAAAGTTGAGGCCAAGATTAGAACCCTTGCAGAGTGCAGGAATTTTCCCAATGTGTCATGCCCGAGTGGTCTTGAGGAATCTGGCTTCTATGATGTTCTAAGTAGCTTGACCTTATCTTGAGGGCAACGCCATGCCACTGAAGGGCATGATGTGATGAAATATGAGTTTAGCAAGGTAGCTCTGCCTGTAGGGAGGTAAAACTGGAATGTGTCACAGCTACGGTAGTGGCAATGGGAATCCAGAGGCTTGTTGGAGACACAAGAAGGTACGAGACTTGAAGAGTGGTTGATTGATTGATTGAACATGAGAGGTGGCAGCAGGGATGACTCCCCTGTGCATGGCGGCACTTCCAACGACACAGAAGCCCGGAAGTAGAAGCAGTACAGGGGAAGCTAATGAGCTCATTTTGAGCATGGCAAGCGTGAGATGCCTGCAGGACTCCCAAGTAGGAGGACTCCCAGGTGGTTGATGGAGTCTGAGGCTCAGGAGTTAAATCTGGCCCAGTATAGAGATTTGGGAGTTGTCACTGTCATCATCTTCCTCCTCTTCCCCTTATTCCTCATCTAGTTGGTAACGGAGCCACAGAGTGGATGAGGCCACCCATGGAGAATATGTGACCAGAAGAGAAGGGGCCAGCAAAGAAAATCCTGTGGGGACTGGCAGAAAGAAACGCCTGGAAAACAAAGAGTGCTATCATGGAAGTCAGGAGTTTCAGAGGGGAGGGAGTGAGTGAGTGGGCAACAGCAGAAAATCCTACAAAAAGGTCATATAAAAAAACAAAAACAGAAACCTACACAGTGTCTCCTGGACTTAGTAACAAGGAGGTTGTTTTAAACTTGAGAAAGGCAGTTTCTGTGGGGCAGTTGAGGGCCAAAGGTCAACTATGGAGAATTGAGAGTGGGTGGGAGGTGGGAAAACGCAACCTGTGGAATGTCCCTTTGGAGAAGCTCGACACCAGCTGGAGGACCATGGGGGACGGCAGGGCTGATTTGGGAGGGGCGTCCCCTGAGAGTATGCCCTGTGCTGTGGGCAGGATGCAGGGGAAGTGAGCGAGCGGAGACCTGCAGAGAGACAATGAGCCCGAAGGAGCCTGGAGAGGCGCGAGACCAGAGTCCAGATCCAGATTGGGGGTTGAGGCCAACTCTGCAACCAACTACCACCAACAAGGCAGGCCCTATAGACAGGGCAGGCTGAGCCCCAGAGGGAGGAAGGGAAGCTAAGCAGGCCCCTCCTGGAGGGTTTGAGTTTCTCAGGGAGGGAGGTGAGGTTGTCTGATGAGGACATTAAGGCAAGTCAGGAGGCTGTGAACAGTTGCCCTGGGGAAAGAAGGGTACTGGCCAGGGGTCCCCAGGGCTACCAAATGAGGAGGAGACCATGAGTATGCACAGGAAAGGAAGGCTGGGCTCGAGGGATGCCCAGGGTCAAGTGGGCAGGACCCTCCATTTGCTGGGCTGGAGGTACAGTTGCCACTCAACCCAACTGCACAAGTGGGGAGGGACAATGGAAGAAGGCCTTCGGGGCTGCCTGGAGACACCGCAGCTGCTCTCCATTTGTGAGAGGGAGTCCCCCTCCTCTCCATCCCTCCCTCTCTCCTCTTAGAAGCATCTCCCTTTCTACCCGCACCCCCACCCCCACCCCTGCTCCCCGACTTCATGCAAGTCCACATCCTGAGTGCCTGGCATCAGGCACTGAGACCAGAGAGGACAGAAAGCATGTCACACCCACACACATCGGGCAGGGTGGATAGGAGCCCCCAGCC
Organism: Pan paniscus; assembly: GCF_029289425.2. NCBI lineage: Eukaryota > Metazoa > Chordata > Mammalia > Primates > Hominidae > Pan > Pan paniscus. Next base: position 40,287,044 of record NC_073260.2, read on the forward strand.
AGGAGGCCTCCAGCTAGTGTCTGACCCTGGGACCCTGAGGCCTTTCCCAGCCTGTTTCCCCATCTACACAGTAAGAAGGCTGTCCCCAGGAATCCCTAAGTCCCCTGGCCAGTGCAGACATTCTAGAGAGTGAAGATTTCTTTATGAGTGTGTTTTTCATCTGAGCTGCTGGCAAGGGAGGGCAGGGAGGTGCGGTGCAGGGCTGAGCTCAGAAACACAGACACAGAGTTAACTGCCGAACTGTCTAAACAAGATCTGAATGGAAACGCTGCCCTGTTAATTAATGGCTGCTTTTGAGGTTATTAAGTTAGACTGGGTAGGTGTGTGGCCTTTCTTTCTACTGCCCTTCCAATTAACAGGCACTTTGCTTGGTAAATGTTAATTTAGAGTAATTGGGCGTGCAGAGGAGGGGAGTGCAGGCAGGGGAAACAATGGTCCCTCTACTGTAGGTTAATTGCTAGTAAACGTTGTTCCCGGCAGCCCTGGTCCCAGATGAGGATGATTAATGGCCATGGAGTACTGGCTGAAACCCTCAGGGGTCAGCAGAGCTGCGGCAGTTTTAACCCCTCAGTGACCATGATGAGGGCCAAATCCCAGTGACTCCTACTGGGTTTATGAGCAAGAGAACTTGAGGTGTGCTCCTCACCTGTGAAAGAGGCTAATGGAGTCGCTTCTTGCAGGTAAGTTAGGAAAGTCAAGCATCAAGTTGGCAAAAAAAAATGCTTCATTCCACTGATAGATGGAATAACTCGTTGCAGCCATGATTACCCTGGGTAGTATCATCTAAGGAAATAACATTGATTTCCAGAAAATAACAAAACAACAACAACAACAACAACAAAACTCCAACGCCCCCCACTTAACCTCTGCTCTCACACAATCTGTTTCAGCCAAGTCAACCTGTGACAGTCAGTTTGATGTGTGAACTTGTGAACAGTCCCATATTCAAGCAAATGCTACTCTAGGAATTGCTATGAAAGTATATTGTAGATGGGGTTGAAATCAGTGGACTTTGGATAAGAAAGATTGTCTTGGATAACCAGGGTGGGCCTGATTCAATCAGTCCAGCAGGGCTGAGGCTTTCCTGAAGAAGAAATTCTGCCTGTAGACTGAGGCCATAGATCCTGTCCCAGGGCCCCAGCCTTCCTTTCCTGATGGCCTGCCCCTCGGATTCCGTAATGATGTAAGCCAATTCCTTGCAATAAAACTCTTAATCTATATCCCCATCAGGTTCTTTTGGAACTCTGATTGATACACAGCCCAAAAATGACTCGGGCTGGAGACAATGCTCTGAGCCAGGCTTCTTTTCCCTGCCTGCCTCTCTCAGAAATGCAAATGAGAGGTGGCTCATCTCCCAGCTCTCAGAGCCACCTGGTAAGAAAGTTCCTGCACTCACCTGGGTCCCAGAGCCTCCCAAGCCCAGCTGTCTTCTGGGCTAAGAATTCTACAATCACCAGGATAGTTTCTCCCCTGAAAACTTCCTCTCAGGAAAAGGCCATGGATACATTTTTCTTTGGAAGAAAAATAAATTATTGTAACATGCATGGGATTGTACCTATACATGCTTTATTGTGAAAAAGCAAATGGATCAGTATTTTAAATTTATTAATTTTAAAATCTCTAGGTTGTAATGGGGAAGAATAAAAGAACATTGGATACTCTGTGTAAGAAGGGAGGGAGGAATACAAATATATGTTCACATTTACATAAGAATCACTGGAAGGACAAACAAACTAACAAAGACAGTTGTCAATGGAGGTGATGGGGTGGAGTGAATTGGACAAGGGTGAGAGGAAGAATTCTCAGGGAAAGATACTCTGATTTTTTTTCTTCCAATATGATCTCAAGATGATTTTTTAATTAAGTGATTATCTATTCAAAAAATAAAATTAAAAACATATTCATTTCACAAGAAGCGCCTACGCACCTCTATGACGGACTCTAAGAACCGAGAAATGAATCAGAAACAGCCTGTGTGTGTGTGTGTGTGTGTGTGTGTGTGTGTGTTTGTGTGTATGAGAGAGAGAAGGAAAAACAGACAGACAGACATTGCCACCTTGGACAGGGAGGCTATCTAGAGTGGACGGTATGAGTTTTGAACTAGGCAGGATTCAGACAAGCAGAGGAGTAAGGACATTTGGTGATATTATGATGGCCAAGGCCGCACAAGAGACGGTCATCTGTAGCATCTCCCAGCTCTAAGACTCACCCCATTCCCCCTCCCACACATACACCTTTTCCTTCCCCTGCCAACCTGAGTGGATTTCAGACTTCTCCCTCCCTTTTAGAAAGAGTAGAGTTTGGTGGAGATACTGTCCAATCTACCGTGCTTTTCTCTTACAAGATCAGTTCAGGGCACTGGACCCAGGATGGGAACGTGGCTGTTGGGGAGAAGATGAGCAGAGAGGAAAGAGGCCATTACAGAGACCGTCAGCAATCAGCTTCATTCTTTAGGAGACATCCACATCCAGGGCTTCCAGAGGCCATGGCAGGGCTGGGTCAAGCAATCCTGGGGGAGGAGGGGGATCCCATGGACATCCGCCTGGAGTACCAACCCCTGTCACTCAGAGACCCCAGAAAGATGAAAAACGGGGGGGAAAATGCATTGAAATTGTTTACAGGGAGGCTATTCTGTGGCTAGAACATTTCAATAAACCTCTTTTTTAGGGGGGAAGGGGTAAGAAGGCGCTGAGGGTTGTGCTTCAGTAATAAACTGCCTCAGAGGAAAGCGGGTTCAGTAGCTGCAGGGTTTGTGGTTTGCTAGGAGGTGGTGTATATTTGGAGAGAGAGCTCACCTTGTCAGCAAGAAAAGGAGAAGCTGAGCTGAGGGCCATTACCAGCAATCCTCCTGCAAACCAAGCTTGGCCTCTTTAAAGTGTAGCTGTTTGGTACAGCATCATTTATGTGAAAATGGAGAGGGGGCTACATGCATGGCTGGATATATGAGTTTATGTACATATGAATGCATTCATGCATGCATGCCTGTATACATTTGTTAGTTTATGCATGAAATATCCCTGGAAGAATCCAGCAGTATGGTTACATTGGTTGCCTCCAGGAAGGTGAGCTGAATAGCCCAGAGATTATATCAATTAGCAGACAGACTAGGCTGTCTGTCATAAGAAGTGACCCCAAAATGCAAGGCTTAAACAAGATAGCATTTCAATTCTGTCTCACAAAGCAGGGCAGGTATAATGGTGACGAAGTGTCAGGGACCCAGGATCATTCCATTGTGTGGCTCTGCCATCACTACAGTGTTGCCTTCCTCTGCACGGAGGAGGATGGCTCACCATCACCTCTGCAATCCAGCCAATAAGAAAGGGGGAGTAAAGAAAGTGAAAGGCACATCCACGCCCTCTAGGAGAGCCACTGAACGTTAAGCACATGGCCTCCACTCACCTCCCACTGGCCAGAACTCAGTGACTTGGACACAACTAGGAAACGCCCTCCTTAGCTGAGCATTCATGAGTATAGCTAAAATTGGAGATTTTGTTTCTAAAGAAAGAAGGGCAGAATAAATATAAGAGGACAACCTGTAGTCTTTATCTGGGATAGGATGAAAGGGACATTTTCACTTTATATATCCTTTTAGTACCTTTAAAATTTTTTCCCTGTACCCTCTTGATAGACCTTTCAGTATCTTCTGAACCATGTGAATTAGGAAAAAAAATTAAGTTTGAAAAATATATTAGTTTGGAAGTCACAAATTGAGCACATGCATCCACCTCTCCACTACACCACGGATCCATGGGGGTAAAATATAAAGTATTTTTTAAAGAGTGAAATCAGATCAGTGTTGGAAAACAAGACAGGGTGCCAGCAGATGAGAAAGTCTGAGAAAATACTGGAAGCTAGAAAGTAGATGGGATTGGCTGGGTGCGGTGGCTCACACTTGTAATCCCAGCACTTTGGGAAGCCAAGATGGGCGGATCACCTGAGGTCGGGAGTTCAAGACCAGCCTGGCCAACATGGTGAAACCCCATCTCTGCGAAAAATACAAAATTAGGTGTGGTGGCGCGTGCCTATAATCCCAGCTACTTGGGAGGCTGAGGCATGAGAATTGCTTGAACCCAGGAGGCGGAGGTTGCAGTGAGCCCAGATGGTGCCACTGCACTCTAGCCTGGGCAACACAGCAAGACTCTGTCTCAAAAAAAAAAAAAAAAAAAAAGAAAAGAAAAGAAAAAGTAGATGGGATCAGATCAACTGAGAAAGTACAAAGGTAAACCACAGCCCCAAACACCAGGACCAAGAACTTTCCTTCTCAAGGGAGCCCTAGAGAAACCCCAAACTCAGAAACAAGAGACAGAAAGCAAGAGTAGGCCATAGGATAACCATCAGAGTAACTGAGCAAAGAGCTGCATTCACAGTGGCTGGGACATTCGGGGCCCCTCCCTTCTCCCTTCCCCTGCTCAACATATGCTCAACCCGTAAAGGAACAACTAGTGGTAATTTTGCCCTTTGGGTACCTAGGACCCAATCATTATTCTTAAAAAATGTGGGTGATCTATCCAGGAAGGGATCCTAATATACGTGTCTAAAGTCAAGAGAGAAGCAGAACAAGAACAGGGTTGGAAGTCTATGTAGGCCTCCCCAACAAATATATATGGCAAGTTTGGGTTGAGAGGGTGTATTACTCCATTCTCACGCTGCTAACAAAGACATACCTGAGACTGGGTAACTTATAAAGAAAAGAGATTTAAATGACTCACAGTTTAGCATGGCTGGGGAGGCCTCAGAAAACTTACAATCATGGCGGAAGGGGAAGAAAATACGTCCTTCCTCACCTGGTGGCAAGAGAGAGAATGAGTGCTAAGTGAAGGGGGAAGCCCCTGTAACTATCAGGTCTCATGAGAACTCACTCACTATCACGAGAACAGCACCGAGGGAAACCGCCCCCATGATTCAATTACCTCCAACCAGGTACCTCCCAGGACATGAGGGGATTATGGGATTACAATTCAAGATGAGATTTGGGTGGAGACATAAAGCCAAACCATATCAGAAGGCATGGAGGGGTGGTAGAAAGTCCTCTGTCCAAAAGGAAATTATAGCTAAATACTCCAGTCCGTTATTTAAATACCTCCTTACCTTGGCAGGCGTGGGCATCCCAGGCTGCCTGCTGCAATCTAGAGGTGAGCCTGCTGACAATATGGCCCAGCCACTCAAGGGGACCTGAACTGGCCCTCCCCTTCCAGGGAGACGCCTCTTGTGAAAGCAGGCCACACCAGCTATCCATACAGATTAATCTAATCCTTCATTTAGGAAAGTGGACGGAGAGCCATGGAGCCCCAAATATTTGAGGAAAACCAATAGCACAACCAAGTTGAACAAACATGAGTAAACACAACGAGTCATCCTGGAAAAAAAAACAAGATGAAGTAGGTAATGTTAAAGATAAAACCCTAATTAGTATCTCTGGAGAGATTTGAGAGAATGAAATCTCCAAAACAAGAGCCAGCTGCCGTAAAAAAGGAGCCATCGGAGAACAAGAAATAATTTCTAGAAATGTAAAATAAGGGTCAAAATTTTAAAAATTCATCAAACAGGAATAATAGAATGGCCAAGACCAAAAGCCAGAGCAGTTGTGTGGAAGTCAATGAAATCTCCAGAAATATAGAAAAAAATCAGCATAGTAAAAACTAAAAGTCTAGAAACAGGAAAGCTCCAGGAGGCTAGCATCCATCAATTCAGTAGGAGTTTCAGAAGGTAAGAAAAAAAATCAGAGAGGTGGTGGGGGATAAAGTCAAAGACATAATAGAAAGTTTCCCTGAGCTGGGAAAAAATACAAGTCCTCAGATTGAAAGAGGCCACTAAGTACCAGGCAGGATAAACGAAAACAAAACCCATACCTAGATATTTGTAGAAATTTCAGAACCCCAAGAAGAGTGAGAAAGTCTTAAAAGCTTGAATATTAGAAATGAGAATTTAATTAATTTCAGACTTCCCATCAGAAATGCTTTAAAAATCATGCCTTTAAAACTCCAGTGGAGGCTGGGTATGGTGGCTCAAGTCTATAATCCCAGCACTTTGGGAGGCCAAGGCAGGCAGGTCACTTAATGTCAGGAGCTCGAGACCAGCCTGAGCAACATGGTGAAACCCCATCTCTACTGAAAATACAAAAATTAGCCAGGTGTGGTACCACGTGCTCGTAATCCCAGCTACCCAGGAGGCTGAGGCAGAAGAATCACTTGAACCTGGGAAGTGAAGGTTGCAGTTAGCTGAGACTGCACCACTGCACTGCAGCCTGGGTGACAGAGTGAGACTGTCTCAGAAAATAAAAAAGAAAAAAAACTCCAATGGAATATGAATTTGAGCTGAAATTATACTCCAGCAATGCAAGGAAAGTTTATCATGTGTGCACTCGAATGTAAAAATTACTCACGGAAGTACTTGTGCAAAACAAAGGGAATGAAAGAATGAGATTTCAAAAAAATGAGACTGAAGCAAATAAAAAACAATGATACCTGAATAAAAGTGAGGAAAGTAAAAACTACATTAAAAGACCAAGATTTGAATGTTGACAGCTGTGTGGCTGGTATTAAATACATGGAATATTCTTTCTTTCTCTATAGATTTTATCACACTTTTTTCTGCAGTGATTAATATTTATATAACCACAATATGGTAAATGCTATTTTTATTTGGTTTAAGTATTCAAGCCTAGAAGACTTGGCTGTAGTTCCAGAACAGAATGTAAATGTTATGGGAGGCCGAGATGGGTGGATCATTTGAGGTCAGGAGTTCAAGACCAGCCTGGCCAACATGGTGAAACCCTGTCTCTACTAAAAATACAAAAATTAGCCCTGCGTGGTGGTGGGCTCCTGTAATCAGCTACTCGGGAGGCTGAGGCAGGAGAATTGCTTGAGCCTGGGAGGCGGAGGGTGCAGTGAGCCGAGATTGTGCCACTGCACTCCAGCCTGGCAACAGAGTGAGACCCTGTCTCAAAAAAGGAAAAGAAAAAAAAGAATGTAAAAGTTTTGTTATAAGCCATGAAAGTGGGAAGAATGGTGATCATATATATTGACGTGGAAGAACAAACACTATGTAAAGAAGTAAATGTAAGCTGCAGACTAACATGGTTAATATGACCTCATATATATATGTGCCATATATATGAGCATACAGATAAATAACAGTTATATATAAACATACAGATATATAACATTTACATATATAAACATGACAGATGTATAACATTTATATATAAACATACAGATATATAACATTTTTATATAGAGTCATATTATCCATATTGTTCTCTATTTACATATATAAATGTTATATATCTATATGTTTTATAACTATATGCATTTTTATGTGCATAGCAAAACACCTGGAAAACTTTCATTCACTTTTTACTTTCTACACTTCTGTAGCTTTTGAAACTTTACAACCATGAATAATTGTTATAATTAAAAATGTTAAATAATAGAATACTAGCTTGAAGATTTACCACATTTTTAGCTGGCGTAGGAGATATTGCTTTTGGTAAGGCCTCAAGAAAAATAGTCATTGATTTTGGTATGGCCTCAAGAAAAATAGTCTGATTGAGAACTACATTTAGTAGAACTCAATCTAAAACTAGGTAGAAACCTCAACTCTTTTCTAATATGAAAACAAAACAAACAAACCAAAACACTCCCGCAGACCAGAGACCAAAGAAAGATCAACACTGCCACCTATTGAGGATTTATTGGAGAACAGGCTAAGTTGAGTTTTTTTTAAATTGTGATTTTTAAACAAATTTTGAGATATTTTGAGATCTGCACAGACCTGAAATCTGGGTTATCTTCCACCAGGCACACGGATTCTTAGCCATAGAAGTAAGGAATCAGGAGCATACTGAGGGATGCTTGGGAAGGTATGAGTAACAGTTTAAGAAACAGACTCTGTTCAGCCTAGTAAAGAGCCTACCCAAAGGGACTTGGTCTCAGTTTCTTACTTGCTGTGCTAGAGGACAAAGGCTGGGAGTGTGGGACCCTGGCAGACGAGTGGGGAGGAGATATGGGCCAACATATGTCACTCTGCTAGAAAGAATGTTTTAACTGTTACTTTCCAAAAATAAGATAATGTTCTGTGAAAACAGTGAATGCACCCTGTTCACTGAATATATGTCAATAGAGAAGCACTGTGACCCTCCATCCTGGAAGTTACAGAAGAACATCAGCATTTCTGAGGGAGTTAGATTACAGTTAGATTATCTGCATGCACTCGTGTATTCAACCAAATACTTATTGATGCCCACTCTATGTTAAGTACTATGCAGGGCCCCTTCCACCCAGAGTCACAGATCCCGTTCGACTGGCTTTTGGAATGACTCAAACATAGCCAAGGCATGAGATAGTCCAGGAGGAATCAAGCTATATATTTGGTGAGCCATCCTAAACCCAGCCTGTATTTGGCAAGCACCGAATGTCCGTATCAAACTTAACCATGCTTAGGACACATTCTTTAAAAAGGTAGGCAGTGGCCGGGCGTGGTGGCTCATGCCTGTAATCCCAGCAGTTTAGGAGGCCGAGGCAGGCGGATCACAAGGTCAGGAGTTCGAGACCAGCCTGGCCAACATGGTGAAACCCCAGCTCTACTAAAAATACAAAAATTAGCCGGGCGTGGTGGCAGGTGCCTGTAATCCCAGCTACTCAGGAGGCTGAGGCAGGAGAATCACTTTAACCTGGAAGGCAGAAGTTGCAGTGAGCCGAGATCTCACCACTGTACTCTGGCCTGGGTGAAAGAGTGAAACTCTGTCTCAAAAACAAACAAACAAATAAACAAACAAAAAACATAGGCAATGCGATCTGATGAACCAAACTCTTGTTCATTTTTAAAGGTTGACAATGAGACACCATCTCACACCAGTCAGAATGGCTCTTATTAAAAGTCAAAAAATAATAGATGGTGGGGAGGCTGCAGAGAAAAGGGAATCCTTGCACACTGCTGCTGGAAATATAAAGTTCCACCACTGTGGAAAGCAGTTTGGAGGTTTCTCAAAGAGCTTAAAACAGAACTACCATTCAACCCAGCAGTTCCATTACTCAGATACCCAAGGGAAAATACATTGTTCTATCAAAAAGATGCTCACATGTTTATTGCAGCACTATTCACAATAGCAAAGACATGGAATCAACCTAGGTGCCCATCCACGGTGGATTGGATAAAGAAAATGTGGTACATATACACCATGGAATACTATACGATCATAAAAAACCAAAATCATGTTCTTCACAGCAACATGGATGCAGCTGGAGGCCATTAACCTAAGCAAACTAACGCAGAAACAGAAAACCAAATATGGCATGTTCTCACTTTATAAGCTAAACACGGGGTACACATGGACACAAAAATGGGAACAACCGACACTGGGGACTGCTGCACGGGGCAGGTAGGAGGGAACAGGGGCTGAAAAACTATGCATTGGGTCCATGCTCACTACCTGAGTGACAGAATCAATCATACCCCAAACCTCAGCATCATGCAATATAACCATGTAAAAAATCTGCACATGTACACCCTGAATCTAAAATAAAAGTTGAAATGTTTTTAAAAATCACATAAAAAGGAACTTGAGAGAATAAATAAATGAATAAAGGTTGAAAATATGAACATCCCAATAAGATCAAAACAGATTTCATTCAATCATTGGTTAAAAAAAAAAGTAAGAACTATATGAGAATCACAAAATAATAGAGCTGGAAAGACTTCCAAAATGACCTGTATCACTCTGCTCATAAGCTGGGCTGGTCTAAATTGCTGTGAATAAGAATTCTGGTTTTCATTTGGGAGAACAGTACAAGAAAAGAAATATAAAGAGATGAATAATATGTACAGGATTTATTATACAGTCAATGTGCCATAAAGAGAATGCAAAATTGAGAATAAGTATCAAGAATGTAAAAATATTCTTTCACTTTATGTAATTCAAATCAGAAGATCCCAAACTTCCATCTTACTAAAAGGTGCTGGGTTCTGACTAAGGAGAGCTCATTGTTTTAAAAACAATGCCATCAAATATGAGAAAAATATAAACCAATAAAAAAAAATGGAAGTAGTTGATGGAACAAATAAACGGAATAGCAAGGGGAGGCCAGAAATTGGTGGGGCAGTAAGAAATCCCTTTATAAAAAAACTTGTAGGCCTTGCATTTGGGGAGCCCCAGGATGAAGGACTCTCCTTATTGATGAAGTAAATATCCATCTCCATAGCGACATTCTGTTAGATTGGTTCATATTCATTTGGGATTCCTTTAATTGAATATTCGTTCATTCAACAAGCTCCTCTTGGTGCCTGCTCTGAGCCAAGCCCTGGACTAGGCAAGAGCTTCACAGAAATGAATCAGACAGAGTCCCTGTTCTCCAGGCATTCATAGCTAGTTGCAGCAGCAAGCCTTGGAACAACACAGAGACGTAAAATTAATACAAGGGCTTAGAGGGAAGCATGTGTACGAAATGATGCGGCATTGGAAACAGAGTGTGGTGGGAGCCATTTAGGGAAGACCCCTAAAAATTTGGACAAAGCACCCCAAACATGCCGGACTCCCGGAGCATCCAAGGACCCAGCAGAGTTAGCACCAAAAATAAGCACTGAAACTATTTTGTTAATTTTCACGTTAGGTGCTTGGACAGGAAAATACATAGAAACCGTCTGCTTCTCTCAAGGGAAGAGAGGGAGAGCAAGAGTCCTAACTCCCTAAGGGGATTAAAACAGGAACGATGTGCAATGAAATGAGGTAAGTGATTTGGAAATGCAGCAGGGGATCAATGATTTGCCAGCAGGCAGGATGCGCAACAATAGTGGAGGAAATGCCTTCCGACCTGAGCCTTGGGGTTGATTCAAGTTAGCAAGGCAGAGGAGAGGGAAAAATGCAGTTCCAGCGAAGGGCGGAGCCTAGCAGAAAGGCAGGAAGCAGGGTGCGTCGGGACATGCAGCATGGCGGACAGATGAAGGAAGTATGGTGGGTGGCAAGAATGGCAAGGTGAGACCCGGTGCAGTGGCTCACGCCTGTAATCCCAGCACTTTGGGAGGCTGACGCGGACGGATCACCTGAGCTCAGGAGTTCGAGACTAGCCTGGGCTACATGCTGAAACCCCGTATCTACTAAAAAATACAAAAATTAGCCTGGGGTGCTGGCGGGTGCCTGTAGTCCCAGCTACTCGAGATGCTGATGGGCGAGAATCACTTGAACCCGGGAAAGTCGAGGTTGCCCGGAGCTGTGATCGCACCACTGCTCTCCAGCCTGGGTGACAGAGAGAGTCCCTGTCTAAAGAAAAAACAAAAAACAAACAACAACAACAAAAACTGGCAAAGGCGAGTTTTACTTTTTTTTCCTTTAACAGACGTATTGAGATATAGTTTACACACCATAAAATTTCCCCATTTCATGTGCACAATGTTTAGTAAATTTACGGAGTTCTGCATCCATCACCAAAATCAAGCTTTGAAACATTCTGTCACCAGTAGAAGGTCGTAACTGCAAGTTGTCCAGATTCCTGGCGTTTTGAACAAAGAGTTGAACAAAACGCCCAGCAAAGCAAAGAAAGAATGAAGCAACAAAAGAAGGAAAGCAGGGATGTATTGAAAACAAAAGTACACTCCACAGTGTGGGAGCAGCCTGAGCAGCTACTCAAGAGCCCCCAATACAGAATCTTCTTTGGTCCAAATACCCCCCAGAAGTTTCCCATTGGCCACTTCATGCATACTTCATGTAAATGAAGTGGTAGCCCTCAATCAGTCTGATTGGTTGCAGAAAGCAGCCAACCAGAGGCTGAAGTTACAAAGGTCACACTCCTGTGCAAACATCTGATTGGTAAAGGCAACCAATCAGAGGCTACGGTGAAGTTACAAAGTTATACTTCTGTGCAAATGAAGACTGACTAAGCCCGCAGTCAGTCTGGTTGATTGTGGACGGTAACCATTCAGAGGCTGGAGCTAAGTCACAAAGTTGCAAACGAAGACTCCACTGGTACTCAGTCTGATTTGTTGCAGACAGATTTCCCATCTGCAGGCTCTGGTCCTTTTTTTACTTAGGCGTGGAAAGTTAGGGTTTTCCTTTCAATTTAGTTCTAGGAAGTCAGGGTGAAAGAGCCTTAGGTTCCCTGCCTCCAGACCCTATTCTCCTGCCTCAATTCCCATCATCCGAAAAAGCTCCCTTGTGCCTTTTTGCAACCTTTTCATCCCACTTCCTTCACTTAGCATGAGGGTTTTGAGGTCATCCACAGTATAACAAGGATCAAGCAGTCTTATAAACCATGGTATAAATACCTTACCTCTTAAATATCAATTCACCAGATGATGGACATTTAGCTTGTTTCCATTTTTGACTATTAGGAATTATGCTTTTGTGAATATTCACCTACAAGTCTTTGTGTGGACATATGTTTTAATTTTTCTTGGATTAGAGTTGCCAGATTTAGCAAGTTAAAATACAGGAAGCCGAGTTAAATTTAAATGTCAGATAAACAATACTTTTTTTTAGTATAAACATGTTCCATGCAATATTTGGGACAAACTTATACTAAAAAATGGTTTTTATCTGACACACAAATTTAACTGAGCCTCCTGTATTTTATCTGGCACCTCTACTGATACCTAGAAATGATATTACTGGGTTACATAATAGGTTTCTATTTAACCTCTTAAGATACTGCAATCTGTTTTCCAAAGGGACTGTTTACATTCCAGCAATGTGTGAGATTCATCTTTTTCTCATCTTTATTGACACTTGGCTATCTGTCTTTTTAAAAACTATAATCATTTGAGTGTGTGAGGAGTGGTTTCTCATTGTGGTTTTAATTTCATCTAGTCTTTATAAAGAATTATGTTTATTAGCCATTCATATATCTTCTTGGGAAAATGTCAAATCTTTTGACCAGTTTTTATTTTTACTTTTTTTGTCACAGTCCTACACATAATTCATAGTATTTAGAGCTTCACTTTATCAACTGTTGCCGAATTACCATTTAAACATTAATACCCAAATACAGAATTTAGAATTAACTCTACCATACCCAATCTCTGAGCAATGAATTTGTTCACCAATTTTTAATTGGGCCATTTGTATTCTTATTGAATTGTATATATTCTGAATACAAATCTCTTATCAGATGTATGATTTGCAAATACTTTATGCCAGTCTTTGGCTCATCTTTTCACTCTCTTGTTTTTTAAAGCCCCAAATATTTTAATTGTGGTGAAGTCCAATTTATCAACTGGTTTTTAATAAATTTTGCTTTTGAAGTCCTATTAAAATCTTTGCCTAACCTAACATCACAAAGATTTTCTCCTGTTTTCTTCTAGAAGTTGTATAGCTTTAGCTCTTACCTTTAGGTGCATAATGAGCTGAGGGTCTAATTAACTTTCTTCCTTTTTTCCTTCCTTTTAAAATACAGATATCCGATTGTCTCAGCACCATTTATTGAAATGACTGTCTTTTCTCTTGTTGAATTATCTTTGCACATATCTTGAAAGTCCGTTGGTCGTCTGTGAGGGCTTATTTCTGGACTCTTAATTTTGTCTTGTTGCTGTATATGACTGACTATCCTTGTGTCAATAAACAAGTCTTGATTATTGTAGCTTTACAGTAAGTTTTGAAATTGGGTAAGGCAATTCCTCCAATTTTGTGCATTTCAAAATCATTTAGGATCTTTTAGACATTTTGCATTTCCATGTTAAGTTTTAGGATCAGCTTGTGAATTTAAAGAAAAACCTTTCTGGAATATCGCTAGGGATTGAGTTGAATCTACAGAACAATTTGGGGAGAATTGCCATCATAACACTGTTGAATTCTCTAATCCATGAGCATGGAAGTTCTCATTTAGATCCTTTGATTTCTCTCGGCAATATTTTTTCAATTAAATAAATGTATTATTATATTCTTTTTGACGCTATTCTGAGTTTACTTTTGAAGGTATCGTTCATTGCTAATATAATGTCAATTTTTAATATTGATTGTGTATCCTACAACCTTGCTTGCTGAATTAGGTCTCGTAGCTTCAAAAAAATTTTTTTTCCGGTGGATTCTTTAGAATCTGACAGGTAATATTTCTTAATAAAGACAGTTTTACTTTTTTCCCCAACCTAATGTCTTTCTAGTCTTTTTGTAGGGAGAGGGAACAGGGACTGGACAGAACCTCCATGACAACATTGAATAGAAATGATGAAAGGATGTTCTCGACTTGTTTCTGATTTAAGGAGAAAAGTATTCTTTCACCATCAAGTATGTTGGCTGTGAGTTTTTTATCGATGCCCTTCACTAGGTTGAGGAAGTTGCCTTCTATTTCTAGTTTGCTGAGTTTTCATCACGAATGGGTGCTGAATTCTGTCAAATGTTCTTTCCTTTGGCTATTTAGTTATTATAATAATATGGGTTTTATTGTTTCTTCTATTAGTATGGTATAATACATTGATTTTTTGATGTTAAATGAAGCTTACAGTCCTAGGATATGGCCCATTTGGTCCTGGTGTATAAATCCTTTTATCTGTTGTTGGATTCAGTTTCCTAATATTGTGTTTTAAGTATTTTTGCAGCTATCCCCACTGGCTTTAATACTTCTAAAGTATAGGTATTTAAAAGTGTAAATTTCCCTTTAAACAGTGCATTAGCTGTACACTATAAATTTTGACATGCTGTACTTTTTCATTTGTTTAAAATTTTCTAACTTCCTTTGTGACTTCTTCAATACATGGGTTTTTTAGAAATGTGTGATTCAATTTCCGAATATTTTGGGATTTGCAATTTTCTGTTGACTTCTAATTTAAACATGGTTGGAGAACATACTTTCTACTATTTCATCCCTTTTAATTCACTGAGACTTCTTTTATGAAATAGCATGTGGTTTCCCCTGGAGAATGTTCCATGTGCACTAGCAAAGAGTGTGCATTCTGTTCGTGGTGGGTGGTGGCAAATGTTTGGACAATTTGGCTGACAGCATTCTTTTGTATGCCTGTGATTCTCAATTGAGTCATTCTATCAATTATTGTAGGTGTCAAAATCTCCAAATATTATTAAATTGTCCATTTCTCCTCTCAATTCTATCATTTTTCTCGTTATTTTGGGGTCCTGTTAGGTGCATATACATATGTTAACTGTTATATCTGATATATTGGCTTTTTAAAATATCCTATATTTCCAGTAATATTTCTTGTCTTAAAGCCCACTTTACTGATATAGACATTCCAGCTCTCTTACGATTACTGTTTGCATGTTACATATTTTTCCATACTTTCACTTTACAGCTATTGGTCTTTGAATCTACAGTGTGCCTCTGTGAACACCATATAGTTTTTTCTTTTTAAATCCATCCTGACCATCTCTACCTTTTAACTATTTAGTCCATTCACATTTAATGAAATTATTGGCATGATTACTTATGGCTGCCATTTTGCTATTTGTTTTCCAAATGTCTATCATTTTGCTTCTTTCTTTCTGCCTTTTGTGTTAAATATTTCTTGGTGTACCATTTTGTTTTTTTAATATATTTTTAAATTGATGCTTCAGTGGTTACTCCAGGCTCTACAGCATGCATTTCAATTTATTACAATCATCTTCAAATTAGGACTAATTAATTCTAATAAAATACATCTTTGTCCCAATAGAGTTCCATTTCCTACCCACTCCTTTGTTATTAATATACACTGCACCTATATTGTAAACCCAACAGTATGGTGATGTAATTACTATATAGTCTTATGCTACTGAAAGATAACTTACATTTATTTTGGTAGGCAAATATTTCCCCAAGATTCCCATTCTCTAGTTATTTAATCAAATACTAATCTTGGTACTGCAGTGAATGGACTTTGCAGGTAAAACTGAGGTTACTAAATAGGGTAATTATCCTGGATTATCCAGATGGCCCCCTGAGTAATCACATGGCCCCTTAAAAGCAGAAGAGGGAAGCAGAAGCATTAGAGAGATGCAGTGGAAGAGACAGTGGAGAGATGAGGCAGAAGGGGAGATCCGAGAAAAGTGCAAGGATGATTCAACCCATTGCTGCTGGTTTTGATGATGGAGGAGGGAACCACGAGCCAAAGAATTTGAGTGGCTTCTAGAAACTGACAACAACCCCTGGCCAACCTGTCTTACAACCATATGGAGCTGAATTCTGCCAACAACCTCAATGAGCTTGGAAGCCTATTCATCCCGAGCCTGCAGAAAAGAATGTTGCCCAGCCAATGCCTTCATTTTGACCTTTTAAAATATGGAGCAGAGAACCATCTGAGCTATGCCTAGACTTCTGAATTATGGAATTCTGAGATCATAAATAGGTGTTGCTTTAAGCCAGGGCATTTGTAGTAAATTATGGCAGCTATACAATCATACAGTCTTTTCTAGTTGTACATATATCCACCATTTCTGGTGCTCTTCATTTCATCCTGTGGATTCAGGTTACCATCTGGTGTCATTTATTTTCTGTGTGAAGGATTTAGTATTTCTTGTAAGGCAGACGTCCATAGGCAACAAATTGTCTTAGTATTTGTCTGGGAATGTCTTTAATTTCACTTTTTTTCCAACTTTCAACAAAAGCTTCATATCCTGGTGATGTCTTTGTTATAAGGAAAAAAAAAATCCCTAAATCCAGCCTTCAAATTGAAGTAACTATCTTTAATGTGAGAGCAATCCTATTCACAAAGCCCCTCCCCAGAGTCAATCAAGGGTTTGGGGACCACATCTCATCATTTTTCCAGTTCTCTTGTAAGCCAAGTTTTCACCCCCAGGAGACTAACAAATGTGCTGACCCAAAGGCAACAGAGATCACCTGTAGACAGGTCCATCATGCCCCACTGGAAGACCCACACCCCTAAGCATGTGGAGAAAAGCCCCCAGGCACAGAGACACACCTGCAGACAGGAGGGCACTCCCCGAACATGCCATAATATTGTAACTTGCACTAGGCAGGGCTTCTAAAGACTCTTGTAACTCAAAGGTTCTAGTTGCCATCTACAGCAACTACATATGGCATGACTCATTCCAACATATACACTTTATTTTAAAATATGCCACTGGCACTTGGGAAAAATGTAATTTATTTGCACTGCTTCCATTCTTCTACTGTAGTGTTAGGACTTAACATAAGCATCACTCTTCTATTTCCTATTTACATTCTTTTGGAATATTACTACAAATACAATATACAATTTAAAAAAACTTATGGGGAAACACAGCTTATGTTTTTTTCTCCTCTTTACAGGCTTCTCAGTATCATTCGACTTAAATGGAAATTTATATGGACATTTTCTGTACATATCTTAAAGGGCAGAGATTACACTGATAAAGCCTAAAGAATCCTGCACAAATACAATACAGAAAACAGAAAGTACAGATGATGTTATTTGGGGTACAAATATAAACAATACAGTACCATTTGAGTAACTGAGCAACATAATACCCATACTTTATAGAAATAAAACTGCAAACCTGGAGAATGCTCTGACAAATATTAAACATTATATACACAATGAGGTAAATGTACCTTGGTCTCTTGAGAGGTAATTTAAGTTTAAAGCAATTGACATTTTGAAGCATCTCCTTAACATATGAAGAAATATCAAACACCCTATTCCGTTGGCACAACATGAAAAAGGGGTATCAAAACATGGTTCATGATATTCAGTTCACAAATCTTGTTAAAAAATAAAAACAAATTCACTGAAGTTCCTTTTAAGTTGTAATAAACAGGTTGAATGTTATTAATCATATTTTTAAAAGTTTACATTTACAAACAAGATTGCATAATGGGATTGAAAAGTTTAATGTACTGACAATCATCATAATGTCCTAGAAGTCCAGCACTCTTGAGAGGGCCCATGGGTATTCCAGTAATCCAAAACAGAGACAAGAAGCTGCAGTACATGTCCAAAGATAATCCTTAGTATCTCAAAATATCTGAGTTGGCATTTTCTGCCAAAGTGTTAACAGAACCATTTTTTGGAATCACTACCATTTGGAGCCAGAACACTGCCATGGTCAAGAAACAGTTGACTTACGATTCTTCCAGTGCAAGAATAAAAATAAGCTTTTGATGATGTGTCTAATGGGATAGTGATTTTGTTGTGCACTCTTAACGATCTCTTTGCCATCTTGTTTTAATCTGACAGTTCTCAGACATAGAGAAAAAAGGTAACTCATGCATGTACTACAAAATCGCCAAGTGACCACTTACATTTTGTAATAAAACCTGAAATCTGGGATTCTTGATGGCCATGGCACTGTACACCAACTCAAGGCACTTCTTGAGCACTATCATTATTACAGCAGAATTACAGGCTCAGCTCTTCAGACCTTACCCTGTCTTATAGGAGATACAACTGGCCACTGTTTCTGGCACAACTCCACTGCCACAGGAGCCACCTTGCTGCCATCCCACTCCTCATCCATGGCTGAAGTCAAAGCAGGGGCATCCCAAGCCTCATCTGCTCAATCTCCAAACTTGGAGACCCCTCCCCCCTTCCACCTCTAATGACTGAAGGAAATGGAAGTGGGTCCCACAACTTCCATCAGCCGTTTTACTCTAGGTCTCCAGAGCAGCTCTTCAGTCAAACGGCTGTGGGGGAGGCAATGGTCTCTGCGTCAGGGACCAGCAAGCAGGAGAGCAGGTTGCAAGAAACAGCTGGAGACAGAAAGGATGGACCAGGGATGTCTATGCCCCACTAAGTCGTATTTCCCCCATCCCCATTTCTCCTGGCTACTGACAAAATGAATATGGACGCACAATTTACCAGAAGATGTTTTAGCCACGTTGAATCTTGGAAGGTGAGCATCCTAGGATGGGCAGTATAAACAACTGTGTTTTTAAATGACAAAATTATTACTCTAATCAAATTTATCTGCAGTTATCGACAGTAATCATGATCCATCCCACCTTTTAAGTTTCTTTCATTTTCAATATCAGCCAATTGTGGTTTATCAAACCATCCCTAGCCAAAAAAGGAATTAACTGCAGTAATACGTAAAGTCAATTTAGAACTAAACTCCAACTTTAAAAAAATTCCCTGATTCATCAAAAGTACATTTTATCCACTTAGGTAAGAAAAGTATAATTGTAACTCAATCTTTGATTCAATAAAAAATATCTTCAGCAAAAGTGGATAACCTTACATGAAAGTGAGAAATCATGTATTACAACTTTAAATCAGACAACTTTTGGTATATTCTTAAAATTATATAAAAATAGTTTTAGTGATAAAATGCATTGGTCCCCTGGATTTCATAAAGCAGATCTGGTAGGCTTAGAAATGGCCCAAAAACAAACAAACAAACAAAAAAAACCCCCACAAAAAAAGTACCTGATCACAGAATTAGAGATTATTATTAAACAAGTAATACAACACAACTATAAAAACAAACCTCTCAAACTCATTCATTTGCTTCAATGAAATTATGGTAACTACAGAAAAAAACTCAACTTTGTAGTCAAAATAGTAACCTCTAAGCATTTTTCCCATGATGTTTTTAAACACATGAAATTGACACTAAATTCCTATGTAATATGTCACTCATTCTAAAATTACTTTGGTTTTAAGATCAAATAGTCTTTCAAATTTATTCTACGTATAAGAGATAAGACATTATCAGAATGCAACTCATTCAGTGTAAATGGCCACTTTCTCTTCCTGACCAAAATACTGTATGGGTTACTCTGACCCTGTATCGGGGAACTGATAGCACTATAAAGTCGAAGTCTTGCCTCAGAGCTATGATAGTTTTTTCTCCCCTCAGAATAAGATCACAGTGATAAAAGGACTTCGAAAACTGTAAAAGCCCTGCAGAGACTTCATAGCATTGGAAGTAAAAACCAGTTATTATAAGCTAGTTTCAACTTAATGTAAGAAGACCATGACAAGTTTGCTTTCAATATTTGACCAAAGACATCTGTAAATGGAGAAAAACCTATACTCAGAATGTTCTTTAGCTACCACCTCTCCCAAGTAACAAGGGTGCACTGAATGCATTACATAAATTACATGTAAGCAGTTGCAATGTACGCACACATAAGGAAACACTGAATTAAAAGCTGCCTTCCTCAAAGTGTAGTGAGACCTCAAAACCACACTAGCTCTAACCTCAGTTACAAAGACAGAGGATCCACCGAACGTTTACTCCTATATACATAACAAATGTGACTTTCTTGCACATCTGTTATCTATTCAAATTATTAACTACCTTCGCCTTCCTAGAAAAAGGCCTATTATTTAATATTAACCATATTCTAATTTTAAATGTAATTCATGTCTTAAAAAATAACACTGTCTTTGAACAGATAAAGAAAAAAATGGCTTACAGAATACCACATAACTTTTCACAAGCAGCTAGACAAACTTTCCCTTTTAGAAAAATTAGTCTGTATGCTACAAATATTAAAGTACTATAAGCATCTAGAGTGCCACTTGATTTTTTAAAAGTATACTTAGACAACACAATTAAAATGCAAAAGCTTGATGTGAGAATATTCAAACATGACCATGCTAACAATTTACTAATTAATGCCACTTCATTTCTTTAGTGGCTTAAGCACATTTTGGTAGGAGAAAGGCATTTTCAAAATAGAATACCAAATGACATACCACAAAAACCCTTCCAAAAACAAAACAGAAAAAGTTTGGGTTACCCAGATAAATAAGCTTTTTGAATTCAAACACTATAGGTTTTAACATAGAGACTTTCAGCAATTCTACTCATTTCCATTAGAAGGACACAGAAGTGGCACTTACTGGTATAGTACAATCCCATTTTGAAGGCATGTAATGTTCTGAATAAGTGAAAGAACAATAATAGTATACAAAATACAATTGCATAAATTATGTTCCTCACTACTATATGAGGTCATTTTTAGACTCAAGATAAGAGTTTTATAAGTGTTAGTTTTAAGATCCTGAAAAACTATAGAACAGTACATTCAAAGTCTGAATCAAGGAAACTCTAGTGGTTCAGAATCCTCTGAGAATGTACTAACCAGGAGTAAATCACTTTCTTTAGTAATAAGACATGTTTCATTGTAATTCAGCAATCCAACTCCTTTGCCCTTAAAGATGATCTCCAGCACAGCAGAGTTACCTAAAGTTAAGACCAGCAATCATCTTTTTAAAAAACAAGTTTTGTTAATAAAAAATAAAGGTAGACTACACAACATTTTCTGTCCTGGGAAAGAAGCGTTCATAGTGCACAGAAAGGACCCACATGGCTGTTTCCTGGGTCCAAAGAAATCCTGGGAAGTTTTTAATTGACTTTATTACACTGCTGCAAAAGGAAGCAATATCCTTCTGTTCCCTCTCAGTGAGGTAGAACAATTGACCTCCCAAATTAAAACCCAGGAGCAGATCTGAAGAAAAAAGGAGAGTTCAGGCAAAGCTGTAGAATTACATTTTGATGCCTTCCTGTTGACTGAGTTGTGATAATGTTTTCTTAATCCGCAATGCTGTAAGCCTAGCTGCTCCATTGGCATACCAACATTCTCTCATAATTTTAGCCATTACTCTCAAGGCCTACAAGAAAATATAAAAAAAAAATTAATGCATGCACCATTTTCCATTGGTCTGGATAAGAATTTTTACGTGTAAATTTTCTTTTTAAATGACATATACACTTGTTATTGTTTAAGCATTATTTGTAATAGCAAATGAGTAGAAATTACATAAATTTCCATCAATAGGGTACTGGTGCCAGTGCTGGAAAGCAGGTGGGCAAAGAGTGACTCACTTAGCAAACCTGAAAAGGCCGAATCCTAAACCAGAGCTGGGCAAAGCAAAGAAGAAATCTGACCTCACACTGAAATTTTAAGTTTGTACTTTGAAGTATTCACATCAAATTTTTCTTTCTTTTTTTTTTTTTTTGAGACAGGGTCTCACTCTGCCGCCCAAAGTGGAATGCAATGGCATGCCCTCAGCTCACTGCAGCCTTGACCTCCCAGGCTCCAGCAATCCTCCCACTTCAGCCTCCCAAGTAGATCAAATTTCTAAAAGACAAAATCTAGCAGCACTCTCATTTATTAAACTATGTCACATGCAAATTCCTTAAGCATGCTGAAATACATTTTATTTATTTGGGCCTGGAGATGTGATTTTGTTGGAGGTAGCAAGCTCTCTTGCTTATCAGAGGTTCTGCTGAGTCCTACAATAGTTTAAGACGTAAAATCAACTACTGAACTGAACAGCTTTTTATAGCCTTTTTAAGCTACAAATCTTCAAACCTGGAGGAATATGCTCTGCTTCACCAATATTGTAATAGTAACAGCTAGCAATTAAGGAGAGGTTAAATAAAATTCATCTTACGAATCTTTAAATTTACAATTACAAAAACGTTTCTAAAACTTTTTGTTAGAGCTGAAGTTGAGAAGCTCAGATACTGCTGGAAAAAAGCATTTTCCCTAAATTCCTGGTTAACGGTTATCTGGGCAATCAGATGAATAAAACGGAAAATCATTTGAGACACCTTTGTAATCACCTTATCTGAGTTCCTCACCTTACAAAGGGATATTAAAGTCCAGAGAACTAAAGTGATTTGTTCAAAGTCAGACCCTTGAAATGGTAGCCAGGCTGGTCTAGAATACAGGTCTCCTCATTCATGTCCAGTAACTGTCTAGTATTCTGGGTTGCCCTGGCTGAAGGGAGGCATTCATTTAAAAATACGTGCCTTAGTTCGCCCGGCAGATCTAAACTATGTTCTGATACACTAAAGGCCACTGCAAATGTTCCATGGCCCTTTCAATGTGCTTACAATTGAATATGAAAACCAAATTATTCTGTTTTTAAACATTGGTCTGACTGCTATGAAAAAGAAAATTCTTAAAGAAAAGTTTTCCTTAAAGAAAAGTAGCAAACTTTTGCTTACTAAGCAGAAGCAGTTTAGAAAATTGCCTAGTATCAAAAAGAAATACTCACTTCACAGCTCTGCCATCTGTTTGGGATATTTGGCCTTAACTTCTGTTCACAAACAACTTTTCTCATTTCTTCAACTGATGGGTCAGAAGGTACAAGATCATAATAAGGCAGTTGGTAATCTTCATGAATTCCTGTATCAGTTTAAAAAAAATTAAATTTTGATGAATTTATTCAGCTAATGCCAAGGCATTAAAAGATCACCTGAGAGACCTATTACAGTGTTTCATTACTAAAGTAGGTATGTGGAACAGAGATTACAGCTTTCTCTATCTCATCCACATCTGTATCCACAAGCCACTTCCCTGAGTTGATAGTCCACCCACACCTTGAAACTAAGTATTGCCATGAGATCAATAAAGCCTATTTGAAATGACAGTAAACTATGAGCTGTGATGACCAGATTGACATTTTCCCCTAGAACCCTATTGTGCAGCAAATGAGATTCTATTCTGTAAGTGCGCAGGCTCTCACTTGCACAGGGATATATATACCCTATCAGTGAGACTTGAATCTTATGAGGCAAGTTTAAGGTGCCAAGTCCCTTTCTCTACTTGCATCTGTCAATAATATATCCTATTTACTACAATACAGAGAATACTCTGTCCCTCACTGCTTCAAAAACCTAAGGCACTAGGTCTCAGCCAAGTCTAGGTCCCCAAGCCTAAGAGACTGTTTCCTGAGTAAACATTAAAAGTACTCCATCTAAAAAGCTAGAAGTTAAAACAAACTAACTCTAGAAAACAACACAATGGTAACATAATTGTATTCTGTGTATGTAATTGTAACTATCAAGTTGGAGAAAATAACCACAATCTCAAAGAAAAAAAATAAGTTTGACACCCAGGTACATGCTAGAAACAGCTTCCTAGGTGAGCCTCTCAAGCAGCTGTCCATTCTAAAGAACTATGTTCCAATATAACAAGGGGTTGGGTTCTGATGAGTCTCCAGATTCAAATGGAAACAGGAAGAGAATACACTAGGCTAGAGCTGTGCATGTGCACACCATGGCACTGTCCCCTCCCAAAGGTTTCATCGCCTTTGTTTTCTCTGGCACTCGGTGACATCCTGTTTCAGATAATGGACTGTACATAATTTCATTCAATTAAAAAAAGAAGACAATTCTTGAACAACTTCTGCTCATGACAAACTATTGGGGGAGAGGAGAGCAATTTACCACCAATGGAACATCGTCGAGCAATTTCCCAGAATACTAAGCCCATTGCATAGATGTCAGCACGTTTGAAGGATTCAAAATGTTTCATATTTATGGAATCATCGAGAACTTCAGGGGCCATGTACCTAAAAAAAATTTGCAAAAAGAACTTTGAAAATCATCCCCTTACTGCCACATTTGGATGAACATCCTTTCAGACATTTCTTTATACATAGACATATGCACACAATATTACATAACAAATATTAGACTCAAGAAAAATATTAAATATCCACACTGGTTTGCACATTAATGATGTCAACTAAATCCCACAAAATGCTAAAATAGCAGTTTCACGCTATCTGCCTCATGATCTTGGTTTCCAATGAAAGACATACATAACAATTGTGACTGTTAAAGGTGTCCTAATGTACACCACCTATACACGTACTAGGTAGAAACCATGCATTTTAATTTAGAAGTCTTCTCACTGAGGATGAAAGGAAGGGCACGAATATACTCCAGGGAAAAAAATAATAGATACAAAAGAATGCCAGTCCTCATACTGAAGCTTCAAAAACCTACCAAAATTATGGGTCAGGACCCACAGAGACCTACAGCAACCACTGACAAGGACCCCTTAGCTGGTTGAGAATTGAGAGTCATCTACGGCCATACCACCCTAAACACGCCCGATCTCGTCTGATCTTGGAAGCTAAGCAGGGTCGGGCCTGGTTAGTACTTGGATGGGAAAATTGAGAGTCCCCAGGGAATCCAGAAATCTCAAAATTATACATGCAATTTGAATAGACTAATGCTGCTGGCTCTCCAGCTGTCTCCAAGGCCAAGACAGTAGTTTGAAAAAATGCTGTGACAGCTTGTGATAAGGGGTTTGGGTCAGAAATGCCCAGGTTCAAATCTCAGCTCTTCGGCTTATCATCCACATGAAGCTGGCCATATTATTTAACCTCCTCAAGGTGGTTTCCTCATCTGTGAATTAAAGGGTAATAACACCTACCTAATTAAGTTCTTTTGAAGACTCATGGACTCAACAAATATCTACTGAGGATCTACCATGTATTAGGCACTGTGATGGATGCTGGGAATACAAGGCTGCTCTCAAGCAGCTTGCACCTAATAGATATACGCAAATAAATAAACAGTTACAACATAATGCATAAGTGCCTCAATGGTCCCAGTTCAGTGTGCTATGACAGTCCCTAGCAGGGACTCCTAAGATTTTTGAGGACTAGAAAAAACTTCCTACGGGAAAGGTGGGTATGAGGCTGAGAAACAGCAGGGTAAAGTATGCTCCAGGAGACAGCATGTGCAAAAGTTCTAAGAAAGCAAGAAAGGCATATTTTTAGGAACTGAAATATGAAAACAGCAGGGCTAGCTACTGCACAGTATTTGAGAAGGGATTAAATGAGGTAATATACGTAAAAGACCTATTAGACGATTGGCACATAGTAGGTGCCCTATAAACGTTAGTTACTACTGTTATTATAATTAACATGCCTAATGATATTTTCTGGAAGGGCAACCTTTCATCAGCAGGCATCTTTTTAAGTCAGGTAACTCTGGCTTCAGAGCAGGCAAGACCATGAGATCTTCTTACCTGTTGGCAATCTAATAAAGTGCAAGTTTAAGCTGAGTTTCAGCAATGATATGTATATATGAAAGAGAAGGGAAAAAAGGTGATTTCAGAAGATATTAAATATAGTTGTTCAAAAGTATACCTTTTTGTTCCCACTCTGTGGTTTGGAGCAATATCAATGGTATCTGTGGCTGAATCATGTCTTACTGCCAGTCCTAAGTCTGCAATACAGCAAGTTCCATTCTTCTTTACCAAGATATTCTTTGATTTCAAATCTCTATGAGCAATGGCTGGCTTTCCTAAAGAATCAAAAATTAAACATGACTGCTTAAAAGGTAATACCAATCACAACTCATATCTTTAGGTTCAAAAGTCTCTTCTCCCAATCCAAATTATCAAAGCATTTCAGCCCACATGACCTACAATACTTATGGCATTATTAAACTCAAGTGAATCACTACACCAAAAGTCACTGAAATTATATTTCTTTAAAGAAAATGTGGACAATAACATGCTTTAAAAGATGAACAACTCAAAGACTGGGGCAAAAAAAAAGTTATCAGTTTATCTGTTGGTGCCTTATGAATTCTTTTTAAGAAACTTAGCCATAGACTGATATTCCAGCAGCCCAGGAACCAAGCATGTAGATCATCACTTCCCTATCAACTGCAATGTACTCAGTATTAAGTATATTATCTTTGATGCTAACCACTAGAAAATGTTATTAAAAAATAATAATTATAATGTGGAAAACCTGGAACCTTCATACACTGCTGGCAGGAATGTAAAATGGTTCAGGCACTTTAAGAAAACAGTATGGCAGTTCTTCAAACCATTAAATAGAGTTATCATATGATACAGTAATTCAACTCCTAGGTATATACCCAAGATAACTGAAAACATGAAACTACATACAACTTGTACACAAATGTTCACTGCAGCATTAGCTACAATGGCCAAAAGAAACAAACCAAATGTCCATCAACGAACGGATACATGACATATGCCATATCCATACACTGAAGTATTACTTAGCCATCCATCAAAATGACTGAAGTACTCATACATGCTACAACATAAATGAACCTTGAAAACATGCTAAGTGAAAGAAGCCAGTCACAAAAGACCACATATTGTATGATTCATTTATATAAAATGTGCAGAATAAGCAAATCTACAGACAAAAAGGAGCAGTTGTTGCCTAGGGCTAAGGAGTTTGGGAGGAAAGGGGAGTGACTGCTAGTGGCTACAGGGTTTCTCTTTGGAGTGAAGATATTCTAAAATTGACTGTAGTGTTTGCTGGCTGTACAACTCTGAGTATTCTAAAAACCACTGAATTTTACACTTTAAGTGGGTGAACTTTATGATGTGAATTATAACCCAATAAAACTGTTACAATCAATAATAATAATAACTACAAAGATGGAGCTAAGATGTGAACTAGCACTTATGCTATATGTAAAGTGGGGAGTGGGGGAGCCATTGGGTTGCAAGTGGACAACTGCTAGAGCAGAGAGATATACTGGCATCTGAAATCCCACATGCACAAAAACTACAGCATACAAATGTCATAACTAAAACTTAGTATTTAATTTTTCAACTGTAAAACTATCTCATGCAGTCTCCTTATCTCAAGGTCAAATATAATTATTAGATGGCCAGATAACAGTTACATAGCATGTTGATGTTTACAAAGCACTTTCACATTTCATTTGATACTACACATAAAAATATATTCACTTGGACCTGAATTCTGAAACTGAGATCCTCAAAAATCATAAGATTGAATGCTACTTTTAAGAACTCAAAAAAAAATCACAGTTTTGTTACAACGACTAGAGAATCTCTAAACAAATTTCCAGATTCCTAGCTCTACCTGAAATTTTGAACTGAAAGATAAAATGTTCTCATCTAAAAAATTTGTTTTAAATATCTCCAGTTAGGCCACCTACTGTTTTTTTTTTTTTTTTTTTCTGAGACAGGGTCTCTCTCTATTACCCAGGTGGGAGTACAGTGGCATGATGTCTGCTCACTGCAGCTTCGACCTCCCAGGCTCAGGTAATCCTCCTACCTCAGCCCCCTGAGTAGCTGGGACTACAGGTGCATGCCACCATGCCCGACTAATTTTTTGTATGTTGGTAGAGATGCAGTTTTCTCATGTTGCCCAGGCTGGCCATGAACTCCTGAGATCGGGCGATCTGCCCACTTCAGCCTCCCAAAGTGCTGGGATTATAGGCATGAGCCACTAGGCCCAGCCTCCACCTTCTATTTTCATAGACATTATTCATGAAAATTTAAAGCTTAAATAATAGAACTGCTTATAGAATTACCTTGGGTACCAACAATCTCCATGTGAAGATGGGCAAGACCGCTCGCCGTGGACAGAGCAAGTTTTATCATTCCTTCCACAGTAACTGTGTATCTGTTTAAGTAATCAAAAAGGGATCCATGCTCATGATAATCTGACACCAACCAGAGCTGAGTCCAAGTACCATTGTCTGTAAAACAGAATTAACATTTCGGTTGGGCTGCAGACCATTTATGATTTATTTGTTCAATGGTTATTACTTTTTACTCTCAATCCTGAGTCATACACTGCAATATAATGCCACCTTAAGTCTGTATTTCCTTCACATTTTCTTCTACATTGTTTGAATTATACTTTTATGTACACATCCTTTAGTTCCTCAGAGTAAGCCCCTCTTCTTGAGATAAGGCAAGTATAATTAATCCCATTTAAGAGACAAAGATGGTGACTTTTTTGAGTCTTCACAGATAATTGGTATCAGAGCTGGCACTCTTAAGTGCCTAGAAAAATCTCTGGATCGGGTTGGGTGCTCAGTGGCTGTTCCTGGAAGGAGAGAAGGTTAAGAAAAAAGGAGGGAACAGAGAGGGAAGCAAGGAGGTGAGAAGTCTCCGGAGACCAGTGTGGCCACAGTGGGAATGGAAGAGTATGGGACAAAACTGAAAGTGAGTTTCAACAAGAAATGACAAGCTTTAGTGACAGATTGTGTACACAGTTCACAAAGACGCAAGACAAGATGATTATGATTCCAAGGTTGCTAGCTTAGAAAAACAGAAATAGTGATACCTCTAACACATGGGGAAGCTGAAATAGGAACTGAAATGTCAGGAGCAAAACTGGAAAAGCTGGGACTAAACTCAAACAACGAGGAACGTGGGTTCCAAAATTTCCTCTGTAAGCCAAAACACGAGTTTAAAACATGTTTTCTCATAGGAATAATGGTAAAGACACTAGCTAGGCTCCTAAGCTAGACTGGTCCACGACAATCTAATTTAACCTAGAAGTAGCTGGAAAACCACATACTTAATTAAGCCATGAAGAAAAAAAGCATTACAACATTAGGAGACAGCACAATCCAGTAAAAGATGGACGCTTAGAGTCATTCTAACCTGGTTGGAATCCACCGCCTGCCTGTTACTGACAAGGAGCCTGTTTCTCCTTTTATACAAGAATAACGTCTTACTTTGTAAGACTGTTAAAATTTAAAAAACGGAATACTAGACTCTTTAGGTAAGAAGTACATAAACTGTGCTCTTTCTTTCCCTGCTGGTTGTAAAACAAAAGAAAAAATCCATATTGACATGAAACAGCTTCTATTTTGAAGGTATTTGGTTGAAGAAGAAAACCAACTCTGATTAGAAGAGATTAAGAAAGGAATAGAAACTTTTCAGAAGATTCTGGAGGAGATTTCTGGGTACATTTAAAAGTACTTAGTATTAATTTGTTCTTCATGAACTTTATAAACTGATTCTGACCAAACTCGCACCCTTGCTTTTCCTTGATATAGGCACATCACTAGCTTATTTGCATGCCTCTTAACCACTACTGAATTTTGAAAAGCTCACAAATACAAGAAACAAAGTGGAAGACAGGCAGATGGAAGAAAGGGAAACCGCAGGTTATGGACAAGACAGAAGGAAGGTTATATGTAAGGGGCCATAAATATAAAGGGCTGCCGGGGGTGGAATTAACTAAATCAGGAGAAGATAAAGGAACTGAGGTGGAGGGGCTAGGCTCAGAGAAAGTACATTAACCCCTGACAAAGAAGAAAGAAGGGGAGTAGGGAAGAGCCAGCAGGGTCAGCTAGTTCCCATGGTGACCACCAGATGACAGCATCAGCCTGGTTAGAAGTTCAGGGCACAGACTCACCAACATTTTGTGCTGCTGTGTTTGTAACTTGGAATGTGACAAAATCCAGACCCTGGGTGAGGTTTAAGCTTTCAAATGGAGATTTGAGAGTTGCCAACATGGTAGAGTTTGAAACCATGAATGTGGCTATGTTCTTAAGGAAGAAATTACCACTTATAAAATCAGTACCTTCATATGAACCAGTGAGAAGAGTAAGAGTTGAGAAAACAAAGACAACTATGAAGAAGTAAGAAGGAACAAGGAAAGTCTAGGGTCATCAAACACAGTAAATAAAGAAAAGGTTGTTTTAAGAGTTGGGGGAGGAAATAAATGGTGTTAAAGGCAGAAATGAAAATGAGAACTAAGGATTTGGTCAGACTGATTACTATTTTTTGTTTTGTTTTGTTTTGTTGTTGTTTTTTTTTGAGACAGAGTCTCCCTGTGTCGCCCAGGCTGGAGTGCAGTGGTGCGATCTCAGCTCTGACTGCAACCTCCACCTCCCAGGTTCAAGCAATTCTCTGCCTTAGCTTCCCAAGTAGCTGGGATTATAGGCACCTGCCACCATGCCTGGCTAATTTTTTTGTATTTTTAGTAGAGATGGGGTTTCATCATCTTGGCCAGCCAGGCTGGTCTTGAACTCTTGACCTCGTGATCCACCCACCTTGGCTTCCCAAAGTGCTGGGATTACAGGCGTGAGCCACTGTGCCCTGCCTGTTTTGTTTTTAACTTAAGAGGTATTGCATTGTCAGGTGCCACTGATAATCGCTACCTACATCCATCATATACCTCACTGCCCCTGTCTTAATCAAACACTATATACCTCCACATATGATGCAACAGGATGTATATAATATCCTTAGTATGTATTTTGAGAAAACCAATAAA
Source organism: Pan paniscus (assembly GCF_029289425.2). NCBI lineage: Eukaryota > Metazoa > Chordata > Mammalia > Primates > Hominidae > Pan > Pan paniscus. Next base: position 40,317,701 of record NC_073260.2, read on the forward strand.
ACTCCAATTAGGTTTAGCTTCTAAATCTAACTACCAGTTTTTAGAAAAGATAGAAGAACAAGTTAAGAGACATTATGGAAATGCAATCAGCAAAATCCAGAATGTGATAGGCCCTTCAGGATAAACAATCCAATTTCTTCAACAAATAAGCTGCGAGAGGAGAAAAAAGATGAAGGGGGGGCCTAAATTTTAAGACACATAAGAGAAATATCAACTAAATATAACGTGTGGACTTAGAATCATAATTTGAATAAATAATTTTTTTAATAGGAGACAATTATAGAATTGAACCTAACTGGATATTTGATAACATTTAAAAAACTGACAATGGTAGTGTGGTTGTTTCATAAAAACATTTCCTCATCATTTGAAGATACAAATTACATTTTATAAGTGTTTACAGATGAAAACATATTGTCTGGGACCAGCTTCAAATAACACAGTTAGGGCAGAGTAGGCGGGATCAGACATCAATTATGATTGGCAGTGACCTGACAACCGTTGAAGCTGGACGATGAGGGATCACTGTAACTACTCTGCTTTTCTACATATTGGAAATTTTCTACAAATAAAAGTCAACAACAAAAAAAAGCAGTACATGCTTGTAAATAAATTTGAAAACCCAGAGAAGCTAAAAGAAAAATAATAAAAATCACCCATAATTACCAACTGAGGTTAAACACTGTTAATATTTGAATAAATAAATATTGCTAAAGTAAATGGAAGGTGGGAGAAGGAAAAAGATGACTACAGGTCTGGCCAAGCTAAGAGATAATGACAGCATTTTTTTTTTTTTTAAATAGGAAAGCTGGGAAATACATTTGATTCAGGGGTAGGGATGACAAGAGTAGAGCTGAAACACAAGTCTCTGACAGAGGCAGTAAAAATAGGAATCGTGGGGGCTGGGCACAGTGGCTCATGCCTGTAATCCCAGCACTTTGGGAGGGCGAGGTGGGTGGATCACGAGGTCAAGAGATGGAGGCCAACCTGGCCAACATGGTGAAACCCCATCTCTACTAAAAATACAAACATTAGCTGGGCATGGTGGTGCACGCCTGTAGTCCCAGCTACTCGAGAAGCTGAGGCAGGAGAACCACTTGAACCCAGGAGGCAGAGGCTGCAGTGAGCCGAGAATGCACCACTGTACTCTAGCCTGGCTACAGAGCGAGATTCCATCTCAAAAAAAAAAAAAAAAAAAAAAAAAAGTAGGAATCATGGGCATAAAGGTATTAACGGAAGCTAAGAAAGTGGCAGCAGCACAGTCTAAGGTCACTGCTTGCAGTCCCCACTCATTCTGACTCCCTGCTGACAGGCTTCCTTCCTTCTTCAGCATCTGACCTGACGCTGGGCCTCAGGCACCAGCATGATAGGCAGAAAAGTGTCCGTACAGTTACCAATGGCAGGGTGGTTGAAGAAACAATTTATCTCTTTGAGTTTGCCAGAAGATTCATCTATTTAGCCCTTGGCAACTCAGAACACTGACAAGTTATTTTTACTCTCCCCATTAATAAGGTCAATAGTCCATATTGAAACATCCTACTGGTCAGGAAGAGACTAAAAGGAAACAGCTATCTGAGCCCTATTCTCAAAATTTTGAGCAAGTTTATATATCTTTTCTATATCATGAGTACTCTCAATAACTAACTGCCCTAAACTAAACCAACAAAGTACATGGCTTTTTAAAATAGCTCTTTTATATTTTATAAAACATTAAGAGATTTTAGGAATGCTATCAAGAGTCAAGAAAATCTTGAAGAAGTTCCTAGTTCTAAAAGTTACTAATATATTGTATTCGACTTAATGGGTCTAATCTACATGAGAGACATCTATGTCTCATCTACTTTGATGATGGTTAGTCACCATATCTGTAAAGACTTAAAGAGATCTTGTTATATATAACATAAGGAAAAGCAAATGTTACAGACCTTTATTGTCTGCTGCTATAAATCCCAGGATGTTTTCATGACGTAACATTACAGTTTGATAAATCTCTGCCTCACGGAACCACGAACGTTCTTCTCTAGAGGAGAATATCTTAACAGCAACTTCTTCTCCCCGCCACTTTCCTCTCCAAACTTCTCCAAATCGACCTTTGCCAATGCTTTCTTGTAACACAATAGTTCTCGCAATTGTTCTCTGAACAAGCAATGGTAAACCTAAAGGTAAAAATAAATAGTACTCAACACAATCAACAATATTACATGTTTCAAACATCATGATAGGCACTAATGAGTGACCCAGAAAACTGATACTTTAAGCTATCCCTTTAGGAATTTATCTCACTGGGGAGATATTATATTTGCAATAAAATAACTAATTAAAAAAGGAAAATAAGATAATAAATATAATAAAAGAATCCAGAAACTCCTGCTAGAGGGTCAAGGTAGGCTTTGTAAAAGTAAGTTGAATTTTGACTATCCCTTAAGTACGGTGGTTAGGCAGGAAGAATGTGCAGGCAAAGGTAGAGGGAAATGAATGACACATTTTTAGGGAAGCAGCTTGGGCAATCAGAGAGAGGATATATGTGGCAAAGCAGTGAGAGAGAAAGTAAGCTGTCACCAGAAGATGAAGAGTACTGAATACCAAGCTCAAAATAACCAATGAAGAGCTTTAGGTAAAAGAGGAACCTTTAAAGATTTCTGAGAAAAAGGGCCATGGCTGGAAGCAAGATAATTTTAAAATCTTATTTTAGAAAGATGAATCTCGTAACAGTTTCACTGATGGGAGGAAAAAAGGATGTGAACGCAGAAACACAGAAGTAAATTCTGGCTTTCTGATAAATCAGTAAAAATCACCACAGAAACTATTTCGAGGAAAGCAATTTACTTGCTAACAACTGGCTACATAGGCAACACTAGTATCTTGAAGAACAAGGCTAAGTAACTTACCTTGGTAATGGAGCACTGTTTTTCCACTAATGGAACTTGGCTTTCTCCAAAATATATATTTTTAAGTATTGCCATACTTACTTCATTTAAAAGGGTTTACTAACTTACCTGCAACATTTAAGTGGCACTATATGTGAGACCATCACTTAATATCCTATCCCCCATCCGGTAAGTGTCATTTTAAATTACATTGACACTAACAAAGAAAATGCCAGTGTACATCATGTTCCTCACTCATATCTTATTTATACAATCTATGTACATATAAATTGGTGTCATTTATAATCTATACTCAAAGCTGCTTACTAGATCAAATTAACCCAATGACAGTAAATGAAATTATCTGCTCTCTTTGGTTCCCTGATGTGAAATGCTTATAAATCCAAACGTTAAATCTTTAAAGCGATCAGAAGCTCTTCTTCTTAAGTTTCTCAAATGGGTCCTTTCTTCCTCTTGCTCTACCCTCCCCACCTCCTGTAAAGTAGTTAGCAGTATAACTATAAATAACTGTTTGTGTTTATAAGGAGGCTGCTAGTTAGAAACAGATCTGTCAGAAATCCTTATTTAAATCATAGAGCTCTTTCGCACTATGTATAATCAATTCTAATTATGTTGTTTAGTGTAGATACTAATTTATTACATTTTATGAAAGCCTTGTAGAGGGCCACACCACAGACTTAAAAGTACACTTAAGAGTTAATTTCAGGAGACTAATCTGGAAATTGCAAAGACAAGTAATAAAAAAGAAAAAGGAATCACAAACACAAATTCTGAAAACACCTGACAGGTTCAGGACTTGTGTAAATGGTATGGTCAAGAAAGGCCAAGAGGACGAGGAAAGGTTTTGTCTTCCCCTTTATCACTGGATTCTAGATGTCAATTAAAATTAAAAAGCAAATCTTGATCCACTGTATTATCTATATTGGGTTACTTCACATGAATAGTTGAGCATTTTTAAAAAGTTAACAATTGGCCAGGCACAGTGACTCACACCTCTAATCCCAGCACTTTAGGAGGCCGACGTGGTTGGATCACTAGAGATCAGGAGTTCAAGATCAGCCTGGCCAACATGGTGAAACCTGGTCTCTAATAAATATACAAAAATTAGCTGGGCATGGTGGTGTACACCTGTAATCCCAGCTACTCGGGAGGCTGAGGCAGGAGAATTGCTTGAACCCAGGAGGTGAAGGCTGCAGAGAGCTGAGATCCCCCCACTGCACTCCAGCCTGGGCAACAGAGTGAAACTCCGTCTCCAAAAAAAAAAAAAAAAAAAAAAAAAAAAGTAACAATTTTCTTCTAAAGACAAAACTGAATAGGCCTAATTTAGATCTCTATATTCTCTGCTCTACTCTTCTGTACCTTTAGAACTGTTTGAGAGAAAACTTCAAAAGGGAAACAGGGACTCCACAGCTTTACATGCAGTGAACAGGAAATAAGACCTGAACAACATGCATATATTACAAGAGCTCATAAGCTGCACAAGCCATAACAAACACTGGCCTAGAAGACTCACTTTCAAAAGCTGGCACATATGCACATGTGCACACTCACACACTTGGCGTACAGCTGCCAGAACCCGGCTCTTCATTGTATTCCCTGAAGTTCCCAAGTTAAAAGCACAGTCTTTAGAGGTAGAGACAGGGCCTTTCCTTAATTATGGTCACGGTACTAAGTAATAAACATATGAATTCAGAATGTGAAATGCTTATACCTTTTCCTCAATTAATGAAAGAACTAAAAACAGAGTATTACAAACACACAGTTTACTTATTCACAGGCACTAGTCTCATGCCTAAGGTGGCATTAAGGATTTATAATGAATAGAAGGGAAACAGATGGCATTTTCTGCTATTATTCACCAGAAGATGGCTTCTGCCTGGATAGGTTTGGAGGGAATTCAGTACACAATGAACTATGACAGGCAAAGGAGGCCTTAAACTAAGTTTTGTACAATGTGGTCAACTGATACTGTATGTTAGATTTTTCCTCCAAGTATGTTTTCAATAAGAGTAACACTTGTCATTTGGACATAACTCTACAATTTACCAAGTGCTTTCATGCAAACATTTTGTCTTGCTTGAACTCACAACAATCCAATGATGTGCACAGAATCCATCACTTTCATTTTAAAGATGAAATAACTCAAGCATGAGACATTGGTTAACTGCCCAAAGCCACAGAGCTAGCAAGCAATGCAGACAAGTTTTTGCAGGGTAAGGCATCAAAGGAGGGAGAGAAGCTTTCAGAGAACAGAGAGCTATGGTCCCTCATGGATCTAGAAATATATATATATATATATATATATATATATATATATATATATAAAATGGAAACAGAATTATTCCATTGTTTTTCATGTTTATATCTTAAAAGGTTAATGAAGATATTCTTATTCAGTAATCAACTGCCACCCACCCACCAATTCCTTTAATCAGTTAGGTGGGCTTATTCCACTGTGGCAAGTGGCATGAGCGCTGTGTCTTTCTGGAGTATAAGTTTAGAAACAAGAGAACAGGTTTGAGGGATTAATTCCAAATATCTGTAGCCATCCTGATTTTCTGTGACTCTGGTCCTTGATTATCACAGTTTTGAGCAGGATGACTTCCAGAATGAGCAAAATCTTTTTGAAGATCTGAACTGAGAATAAATGGGAAGTCCCAGGAAAGCTCTAAAATAACCCCTGTCCACCAGGCCTGCCTAAAGACTATCACACCTTCAGTACTCAGACTGCTTCATCTAAGTCCAAACTCTCATTGTCTTCCTTGCACAACTGTTTCAGGAATCCCTAAGCTTGCCTTCTGGGACCTGAGCTCCAGTGCGAGCCTGTGTGTGTCCTAGTAGTCAAGGAGAGAGCTCTCTTATTGAATACATATGGCCAAATTCTATAGAAGAAGAATTCAGGTAATAAAATCAGTTTCTTCATTCTTAAATGAATGGATATGCATACATACCAATATATATTCATTTCCTTAAAATAAATAGACATTTGTCATTATATGAGCTTTCTGCAACATTAGATGTGATTTTATGCTTCAGAATTATATTCTTACCCAGTCACAACTTCTGCTTTAACATTCCTTTAATATCACTCAATTATAAAATTAGTGAATTTTTTTTTTTTTTTTTTTTGAGATGGAGTCTCACTGTTTCCCAGGCTGGAGTGCAGTGGTGCGATCTCAGCTAACTGCAACCTCCACCTCCCAGGTTCAGGTGATTCTCCTGTCTCGGCCTCCCGAGTAGCTGGGACTACAGGCGCATGCCACTACGCCCGGCTAATTTTTTTGTATTTTTAATAAAGATGGGCTTTCACCAAAATTAGTGAAATTTTCATTATATACGCTTTACAAATCTTCACTTTATTCATGAATTTAGCCCTTATTTGAAGATGACTCATACTTTTCAAAGGATAGTACATCTCATTTAAAAGTCTTAACAAACCACTTGAAGTGTTTTTATCAACAGTATGGGTTCCATATTTTTGATGAGGAAACAGAAGCCCAAAGAGGAAACATGTTCTAACCAAGGTTATACAGCCAATCAATGACAAAGCTTGCCTTGAAACCTAGATCTATTTATTCTTCACCAAGTGTCAAATTCTAAAAACACAGGGGATAGGAGTGTTCCTCTCTTAATATTTTTCCAAACCACATGCAAGAAAAAGTAAAAGATAACCCCCTTTCAGTTTAAACATGAAGCACTGCTATGCCAAAATCCACCTTGGGATGACTCTGACAATTAGCTCATCTACTTCTGATGCCACAAATATCAACAAATAGAACTGAGAAAAGAAAACCTCATCGGGGCCAAAACTACATTAAATAAGAAGGTGGTTAGACATTTTTCTCACGTGAGAAAATGACATAAGAGTTCATTAGTTTAATTTTAAAAAACCAGGCCTATACGAAAGACAATTTCATATAATGTTTAAAAAGCAAATAACCTTCACAATTCTGAATACATTTCTGTCATGCCTGTTTTCAAATGTAAACATCAAGCTGCTAAACAATCCTGAATAGAATGGGTTAGCTGCAGATCATGTGAATATCTTTGACCTTCAGCTTCATCTATATGAGAATAATTGTTCTTATCCTTTCTACCTCACAGTGATGAAAAGCAAATTAGATTATACAAGTGAGAACGCTTTGAAATTTATACCACCATGGAGCTGACTTACTGATTCGCTTTAACAGTTAAAGTTAAGTTCCAATCTATTTTAAACCAGCCACAGTCATATATACATCAAGCTTAAAGATTTTTATTAGGTTCAAACCTGCAATATTATTTATACTATCTCACATTCTAGCAAGTTGGCTTATTAGAAAACTAATAAAATAAGTATCGCTTAATTTTAAAAAGATGTCTTAGGAAAAAGGAGAAACAATTACGTTACCTGAGCCAGAACCTGACGTTGTCATATCATAAATTAAGTCTTTCAACGTAGTACCCTCTGAAATAAAAGGGCGATCTAATGAAGGGTCCTCTTCATTTGGCACTCGATGGTGAATGACAGTGCGGTTGTGGCAGATATAGACCATCAACATGAGTGAGATGCAGACGAAGCACACTGGTCCAGCAATGACAGCTGCCAGTTCCACAGGACCAAGGCCAGGTGATGACTTTACTGAAAAAGGGCCTCGAGTGAAATAAACATCAACAACGACAAAAACACTGTAGGTGGCAACCCCCATTTTCCTAATCCTACACAATTCCTGCAGCTGGCCACTGCCACCACTTAGCCAAAGAGCCTCATTACAGCAGTTTACAGGGCTCAAACCCAGAACAAGTGAATCAGTCTTCTCCCACTAGGCCTCCTTTTATGCACACCAGCTCTGTCAGCACCCACTTACTCCTGTATTCTTCAGCCATCATTACAAGGCCAACTGCCGCCAATATCATAGGACCTTCCCCACTTATCACATCAGGTCACTAATACCAATAACCTGTAACAATACCTATTAACATCTCCTTAAAAATCATATTTTTTTTAATGTTTGGCTTGTCTTCTTGTTCCAAGGCCAGTACATGCTCATAGCAAGAAAAACAACAACAAAAGAAAACAAAATATCAAAACAAACGAAAAAAAAAAACCACATACATCTTCATCACTTCCAAACAACTCACATTTCAGTATATATCTCTCCACCAATTTTTTTTTTTTTTGAGACAGATTTTCACTCTTGTTGCCCAGGCTGGAGTACAGTGGTATGATGTTGGCTCACTGCAACCTCCGCCTCCCGGGTTCAAGCGATTCTCCTGCCTGAGCCTCCCAAGTAGCTGGGATTACAGGCATGTGCCACCACACCTGGCTAATTTTTGTATCTTAATAGAGACAGGGTTTCACCATGTTGCTCAGGCTGGTCTCGAACCCCTAACCTCAAGTGATCCACCTACCTTGGCTTCCCAAAGTGCTGGGATTACAGGCATGAGCCATGCCCGGCCAATAGCTCCACCAATTTTTTAAAGGCAGAACATATCTTTTACTTTTTTTTTTTTCTTAACAGAGTTTGCATATATATACTTTTTATATTATCTTAACCTCCTGGACTTTTAAGTCCAGATCATTTTCTTGTAACTTCTATTAATAATTAAGATTTTCTGGTTGTTTCAGAAAATTACAATTATTTTGACATTCATCCTGAGTCTTACTGGTTTACTGCTTACCACCATTTCTTTCATATCACATCTTTCCCATTCTTAAGATCTTCAGTAGATTAATCTCTTATCATACAGAATCCTATTTCTAGTAATTTCTTTCAGGAAGAGTCCATGCGTCCTTGTACACTGAACTTAGTTGTGGCAAGAAGGCTGTTGCCTTTGTATATGAAAAATCTTGGCCTATTTCAAGAATTTTAGGTGACCGTAAAAATGTTCCATTTGCCCTTTGATATTTAAGCAGAAAATCTGAACCTGTTTTTTTTTTTTCACCTTTTACAGGTAACCAATGTTTATGTGTGTTAAATGCTTATATAATTCTTTCATTCTTGAAATTGATACTTTTTATTATGTGTGTTTGGATTAATATTTTTTCATTAATTTTGCCTGGTATTCTGTCTTCTTTATGATCTCATGCCTTTTTCTGGAATTCTGATAATAAGCATATTGGATCATCTAAATCTGTTCCCTATATCTCTTAATATGCTCACCAACTGTCTTTTCTCTGAATTGTAACACAGTTTCTTAAAACTTGTCCCAAACTTGACTATAAAATTATGGCATCCAGTCTGTTGTTCGCTCTCAATAGTGCATTTTTAAAAACATTCATCAGTTGGGCTTTTCTTCTGAAAGCAACCTTTAACAACTGTGAAATGTTCTCATTTCATAGTGAATAACTGAAAATAGACCCTGGACTGTTTGAAAGTTCTTCCCTATCATGTGGTAAACCTATTTCACAGGATGACATCTAATCTATCTAGTTCAGACTACTTCTTTTGAACTCCTAACTTTTCATTGGTAATTTTTTGCTGTTTGCTTATCCTAGAGCTGGAAATGAGAAGTTTATATATGTTCATTAGAAACATGAGAAATAAGGTGACTTCTTCACAAGGTTTTGTAAATATCTATTCAGATATTTCAAGCTCAAATGATGGAAATGGGAAATTCTGGAATTATCCTTTTCTTTGCCACATTATAACTGCAGATGCTTTCATCAAAGTCACAAAGATATTGTAGTCCGACCAACCCTTACCACAGGGGAGCTGCATTATCATGCTGAACAGGTGGAGGACTGGCCTTTTCCTTCTGCGCTACAGCAGTGCTTCCTCCTTTAATTAGCACAAGGCCTGGACCAACTTTGAGTGGAGAGTGAGCAACTGTGTCTGCTCCTTTGAGCACTGAAGCCAGGTGCTTCCTAAAAGGGAACTGAGAGTTTGCCCCCATACCCTAACCTCACCCTCCAATCCTTTGTCTAAGTTATTGGCTGGACTTTTCGATGACTAACCTTTCTTATATGGCTAGTCAATTCTTTACTAGTCTGGTGTCATCTGTACTGTAAATTGCAGAAGTTCCTCACAAGTGCTGGCATGTGGGTGGCATTCTACCATTAATCCCACTAGCATTAATACAGGTTGCCCTCATTTTTATATTCCTTTGGGATCTGGGGAAAGAGGTTAAGAGTTAAATACATGTGCTCAGACTTCCATATTAAACCGGAATCTTAAAATTAAAAAGTTTATGAAGTCTTCAAACTGCTGGTTCTGCCAGGAAATTTTATTTATTTATTATCTTTTTTTTTAGACAGAGCCTCACTCTGTCACCCAGGCTGGAGTGCAGTGGCACAATCTTGGCTCACTGCAACCTCTGCCTCCCAGGTTCAAAGATTGTTGTGCCTCAGCCACCCAAGTAGGTGGGATTACAAGCATGTGCCACCATGCCCAGCTAATTTTTGTTATTTTAGTAGAGATAGGGTTTTGCCATGTTGGCCAGGCTGGTCTTGAACTTCTGGCCTCAAGTGATCTGCCCACCTCAGGCCTTCCAAAGTGCTGGGATTACAGGCATGAGCCACCGCACCCAGCCCCAGGAAATTTTAAATGTAAACTACAGGTGAAGGACCAAAAATCTAGAAATCATGTATAATTAATTTACGCAAAAAGATCATAAAACAAGCTGAAATTACAAAATGAAAACATCTAGACTGTTAAGTGCTGCTCTGAATCCCCACTCATTAAAAGACTGTGATTGCTTTAAAAGATAGGAGCATTATACAAGGAAGAAGAAATTCACTCTGAGAACAAAGTAGAGACAATCTGAAGATGTTGTTGTGGGCTTTGTCAGAGTTTGCTTTTATCTATCCTTTTAGGTATAACAGACCTCAGAGGAAGTCCACCCTGGAACCACCTTCTTAAACAACACATACCCAGGAGGCAGGATCTTGGTTACTCTTATAAGTCTGTAACAATGGACAAGTCACTTCTTGCCTCTAAACGGAATGAGCTGCATTAGACAATTTCTATGATCCCTTCCAGTTCTAAAATCACAGAGTATGAAGAGTTTTTCTTGTAGTATCTAGGAAAAAAATTTTATACAACTTACCAGTAGTTGGAAGTTCTATTTTATTGCAATGGTCCTGATTGCAGCAATATGTTGTAGTCACAGACCCAGTTTTTGAAGAGGGTGCACATACAAACGGCCTATCTCGAGGAATTAAGTCAATTTCAGCTATACACATGCTGTTGTGTATAACTTTGTCTGTGGTCTCTGTGACAGAGACAAAGCAGAGCCCATCTGTCACACAAGTAAAATTGTCTTTTGTACAGAGGTGGCAGAAACACTGTAACGCTGGAAAAAGAGAAAGATTCTTAGAAAAAATCTCAAAGTTAACAGTTTGAAATGATCCAATATTCACTCTAATAATACATTCTTGATCCTATTATCACACAATTTCTATGCACTGTTTGTTGCTCTTAGAAGCAAAAAACAACTATTTGTTGCTCTTAGAAGTTTCAAATTATATTAAGAACCACATACACGTGGAAGCCCAAGGAAATGTAGCAACATTTGGACCCAGGTTTTTTCCTGAAGTTTTTTGCTTCCAAGTATAGAAAAATTTTGTTATGTTCAATTTCATCAAAGCAAGGCAAGCATTTGCCTTCCCATTAGAAACAAAGTACATTTAAATTTGTAATGGTTATACTTTTTTTTTTTTTTTTACACCAGGCCCAAACTAAACATTCACATACTCCTCCTTTGAGAAGCAATGTGTGAAAACACTACCACCCATTAAGTGTAGGCTAATGCCATTTCAGTGGCTTTCTGGATAATGGAGTAACGGAAACAGATTTGTACTGAGCCAGACACTCTCTATTCCCCTTGGTGCAAACCCTAAAAAAGACATGTATATTCTGGCCAGGACTGGGGCATTCTCTTAGGGAAGCCAAGCAGACTACACCCGTAACAATACATACATGCTCCAACCACATAGGCAACCTAACTACAGAAATGACTGGCAGCAAAATACTAGCTTCATGCCCACTTGTATCTACTTGATCTTTATGGCTCAACCCCAGGAGTGACCTCTTTAGGGAAGCCTTCTAATTATCACCAACACCTTCTCATACACACAGATACACCTTCAACCATGCTCTCTGATGAAGTTAAGTGCTCTCCAAAACACACACTGCTTACCAAAATTGCTAGTTTTGTTTTTCTTTCTCCTATGAAACTGTAAACTCCTTGAGGCCAGATGCCTGTATTAGTCATTTCTGTCAATCTGCCATCTAACACCATGCCTCATGCACAGCAGCACTCAAAAAATACTTGTTGAATCACAATGATAGAATGTGTGCATAATTTCACCATGGTCGCATGAAATTGCAAAGCACAGACATGTTCTTAAATCCAAACATTCCAATTACTTGTTGGCAAAGGAATAAAAAGGAGTCTAGGTACACGGAATGGCCATCTATGACGTGAGCAGCAAGGTCCACTCTACCTAGAAAAGGAGTGGCTAGGCAGACAGGGGCAGGATAGACAGAGCTAACTCCCTGAAGAGCTAACTTGCTGTACAAGAAAGGGTTAACTCAGCAGGACTGAGTTGCTCAAACCCTGCATATTCCCAAGAAAGACTTGTCTTCAAAACTGGCCTTGGCTGGCTCCTGGTAGATGAGCTCTGAACCTTTGGAATATTCTCTCTGATAAGAATATTTCTGTATGCCTGAGGCCTTGGGTCACATGGTACCAATTTTGTCAGACAGCTTATTCTAACAATGTGATTTACAGTGAACACCTATTACTGCTGGGGGGCTGGGTAGGAGAAGTCTGAGGGGCTGAAGCCTGTCATGCAGGTGCTGCAAGCCTAAGTGACTGACCAACAGTAAAAACCCTGGACACCAAGGCTCAAGCGAACTTCCCTGGTTGACAACTTCGTGCACGCTGTCATACATTGTTGTTGAGAGAATTAAGGCCATCTATGCTATGCCACTGGAATGGGACACCTGGAAACCTGGGTCTGATTTCTCCTAGACTTCACCCCGGGTGCCTTTTGCTTTTGCTGATGTTAACTGTATGGTTTTGCTGTAATACACTATAACCATGACTGTAACAGCTTTTCTGAGTCCTGTGAGTCCTTCTAGCAAACCAAGTCTGAGGATGGCCCTGCAGACTCCCAACTCACTTGCTCAACTCAAATTCAGGAATGTCAGGTTCTCCCTCAAGTAGCTGTTTCTTGGTTGCTGGCTTAATTCACATACTTGTCTATTATCTTTACAGACCAGTAAAGTTTTACCTTAATCATTATTAAAAACGCTTTCTTTATTCATAGACAGGTCAGCTATTTGCTTCCTAAGTATGAAAGAAACTCAAGGAAATGACAAGAAAGAGACACAATCGTAATAAAGACTGCTAAAAGAGACAGTAATTATTCATGACAAGGTTCTCGTGATGGCTGTCTGGGTATGATTTCCTAAGGAGGAATTCTGAACCAGGAATTCATGGACTGGCTTCAGAGGTACATGAATCCTATAAAACTATAAGCCAAATGTTATATGTATTTACATTTTCAAGGAAAAGCTTTCAAAGTCAATCACAATGGAGTCTGTGACCCACAAAGCATTAAAACTACCACCGAAGGACATTGTCATAATTCTCTCCTAAATCCTCTTTACTCATGATTAGTCATTCAACTCATGTTTTCTAAGCATTACTTTTATCAGTTACTCTACCAAAAGCTTAGTACACAAAGATTAATAACTAATGGTCACAGCACTTGAAGAGCTCCAATGACAAGTGAAGGAGAACACTGTAATACAATGTGGTAACCGCTATACATAAAAAATATTGCCCTGAATACTCTCCCAGTTCTCAGATCACCATGGCTCCCCTATGCTGATGAGATAAGGGCTAAACACCTAGCCTAACAAGACTTTTAGTTTGGGGTTCCAATTTACTTCTCACATGGCAAATGCTATCTAGGGCCACACACCACTCACCATTATAATAATAATGTCTTTCATGACCTTGGTCTTTACATATACCATCTCTCTGTCTAGTTTAAACCTATCTTCTTATCTGACTCATCCTTTAAGACCCTATTTCAACAGGATCTTTGCCATTATGTGCTCTAAACCTCGCCCTTACCTTCACAATAATTGGTATCTCCTTTCAATATGTTCCATAGTGCTCTTTGCATACCTTTAGAACAGCACAAATCAATCTATTTATAGCTTGCTGTTAAAGGGCCTTTCATTGCCTTAGGAAGGGCCAAGCTTGTTTTGTTTTTCACATCTCTGAATCCTGGCTCCTTAGATAGTGACCAGAAAAATATTTGCTAAAACAATGTCTCCCAAATATGCTGGGAGAAAAAAAGGATGTATAAGTTGGGTACAAGGTTTGAGAACATATTTTCACTTCAAAGATAATCTAAAAACAAGGATAAACATTCAAGATCATGAGTAGCCACTGTCTCAACACTGGCACTAGGCTTTCACTGCTGCTTCTTCAGCTGTGTGAAGATCCCCTTCAGGCCAAATGTCCTTGTGGCACACTACACACAGCATAAGTTTCATGGTCATTGTAAAAGAAAGAGTAAAAAATAAAGGGAATTTGAATCGACCATATGGCAATACAGGCATGGCATGCATATTCAAAAGCCAATAGCCTAACAGCCAATACCATATATGTACTTTATTATATGCAAGTGCTATATGGGTCCTACATGTGTAGTACAATTTGCAAACATTTGTTAGCAGTAAATATAATTGTAGGTATGCAATGTTTTTCCATTCTCATTTCCAGCAATAACTGGTTTAGAAAATCATTTAATGAAGATTTCAATAATGTCAAGATATTAACCTTATCTTCCAATGAACAAAATGGATGACATCTCAGTAAAACTTATAAGCCTGTATTTGAGGAATGCTTGCTGTCAAGTGTTTTGGTTAGGTATGATGTCTCATCCTGAACTTACCAACAAGGCCTTGAAGTCATTAATGCCCTCCTGCATAACATTACTGATGAGAAGAGGCACTACTCACAGCTTTTATTATCACTGAAGTTAAAATACAGAAACACATTTAAAATGGAATTAGACCTAAAGCTATTTTTTTCTACTGCAAAACCTAAACATCATCTGTCACATGGAATAATTGTATTCATTTGAATTTTGTTTTTTTTGTAGTTGTCTTTGTATTTAATTTGCAGATTTGGTTTATAGTGGTGTATGAGCCAAGAACATAAGGGTTTTATATCTAGTTTCATGTCTACAGAATTTAAGTAACATTATGAAAAATACACTCTGTACTTCTCCTTTCAAAGAGGTCATTACATTACGGTAAATTTGAAAAAGTCAGTACTAAAGGGTTTTTCTTAACTACTCTTTCAATCAGAAGAGGTCACTAGACAAATAAAAACATCAAGATAACACAAAGCTTAACTAGGTAAAGATTTCTCTCTTCAGGGAATTAAAAAATTTCATTTCACCACTTGAAGTCAGTCTTGATTGACTACAAGACTGCTGTTATGTGATACGGCAAGATCGTTTAGGGAAAAACTAAAACGAACTTAATTTTTTCCATGAACATGAGTTTTAATTGCCATTTTTAAAAAAAATTCAAATTTATTTTATTAATAGATAGATTTGGCCCCTGGATACTGCCCCCCCCCAACCTTTTATTCAACTAGGTTTTAAATTTTTAAACGCATATACATGGCAAAATTTCAATCTAAAAAACGTAAACGAAGACACCTCCTTCCGCCAGCCCAAAGCCCAAGTTCTCCTCACTCTGCAACACATCACCTTGACTCTTTCATTTAATTCTGCAATTATTCACTAAGCATCTCTATATGCCAGGTACAGTGTGGGCTATGAGGTGCAGAGATGAGTAAGACAAGGTATTTGCACTTGAGTAGTTCACTAGGGTGGAAGGGAAAGGCATTAAACAGATAATTAAAATCCTGAGTCCTGAGAAGAATGATCAAAGTGTTTCTACTCTGCTGTGGTAGAAGAGATTATCAAGAAAAGCTTCACCAGCATTCAAGTCAGAACTTGGAGAATATGTACAATTTGTTAGATAGATAAGGGTGAGAAAGCTTTCCTGACTGGGTTTTCTTTCTCAGTGGCAGGATTTCATCCTTAGTGGCTGGCATACCAAGTAAGATGATCAAATTTAAATTGTTCAAGATGCTAACTACGATGTTTTATTTCATCAGGAAAATAAACATAATACCTCTCTGACCTATTTCATCATCTGAGCTAATCAAATGAGATACTGTACTTTATTAACACATTTGGAAACGAACATAAACGATTATATAAACACACAGAATTATCCCATATGATAAATGGCATTGTGCCAATGTGGTTTTTATTCGTAGGCCACCAAAGGTAAACTTCTTCCCAAAAGTAGTGACAAAATTCCACTGTAGAATCCCAGACTAACAGAACCACATGAAACTTTGAATATCATCTAGGCAATTCAGTTCTGTCATTTTATTAATGTAGAAACCAAAACTTAAGAAAAGCAAAACAATTTTAAAAATTTTAAAAAGAAAACCAAAAAACCAAAATGATTTATACAAATATTCTACCCAGATTACAGGCGGATGTGAATCCTCACTATATTATCACCAGCCCACGAGTGAAACCTATGCAACTATTTGCTATACCACTATCCCCATGCTAAGTAACCCTAAACTTTAAAGACTCCCAGGTGGACCTGATTTGGTTTAGACTCCTACAGTTTTGACTCTTCTGCTTGATAGCAAAAATAAGAACCAAATCCCCTGTTTAGGACCTTTCTACTACACTGTCCAACTTTGTTTCCATGGCCCAGTCTTTAACAGTGGGCATAGCTTTCTTAATTTTGAGATGCACATTTCTCTAAGCTTTACATTTCTAAAATCTGAATACAATTTACAATCAAAGTAAAAAGAAAACTCCAGCCTCCAGACTGAAAGGTTAAGACATGATGGGTTGTTGTAACCTATGTATGTGCAAACTTGGCTATACATAGAAAAGATTACAAGTTGAGTATCCCTCATGCAAAATGCTCAGGACCAGAAGTGTTTTGGATTTGGGATTTTTTTCAGATTTTGGAATATTTGCATATACATAATGAGACATCTTGGGAATGGGACCCAAGTCTAAGTATAAAATTCATTCATGTTTCATATACGCTTTATATATATAGTCTGAAGGTAATTTAATATAATATTTGAAATAATTTTGAGCATGAAACAAAGGTCATGTTAAGTACTTATGTGCAGAATTTTCCACTTGTGGCATCATGTTGGTGTGCTCAAAAGGTTCTGAATTTCAGATTGGGATGTTTGACTTGTATTCACTTCACCATCACTGTAATTATTTGTCTTGATAGCTCCCTTGCAACTATAACTTAGGTTAAACAAGGATTTCAGTGTGATTCAGCACTAAAAGGAAAAGCTACAGTGTACACAGAAAATTATATCAGAACCATGCCAGGAAATACAATTACTAGTAGTGAAATTTCCAAATATTGCAGAATAAATCAGAATTTTCAAAGTTTGCCGATGTTAGCATGGTGACAGTTAGTACCAAAGGATGTGACATGAGGAAAAAGAGACAACAGGACCCTTGGGGTTATTATTCATGGTATTATAGTATCGGGGTAACAACTCTCGGGGTAACATATCCCAAGTTGAGATCTTGGCTCTTGGTCCCAATATAAAGGATTTCCTTGGTTGCCTCATTTCAGTACGTCTCGAGGTCACATATGGAAGCCTATTAATTCTATCTAATGCCAGGGCTACCCAGGGTTAATTCACAAGCCCATATGTCTTGCTAGAAAAGCTGAGAGGTAAACAGTTGTGTATAGTATTAATATATAGAACAGATATTTCTATCACCCTTGTTAAAGAAATAAAAATTAGCACCGAAACCTTGTCTTCCCAGGCTTAGTGTGTCATCATCTACACAACCTACCTGTAGTCTTTTTATGCATACGCTTGAATACTCTTTCCTTTTTCAACCCTTGTTACTGGCCCTCTCCAGCCTTCTATCACCCATCTTCCTCCAGTTCAGAGCTCAACTGAAATCTCTCTTTGAAATTCACCAGCAATGCCCTTCTGGTCAAATTCAATATTCTTTTCAAAACGTTTCAGGATATGAGACAGAGTACCACCCTTTCTTTATTAGTTTTTATATGACACTAAACTTCCCAAACTTACTTTGCACTTGGCCCTTTGGTACATCTCAGATGTACATCTCCAAGCCTCTTGGCCTTTTACCTGTGCTCCAAGCTTGTATTTTAACTACATCCAGGAAACACTCTGCTTGGCTTACTTATCTATGCAAAGTCAAGCAGAGTGTTTAAAATCCAGTTTTTTCATCACTCTGACTTTGCTGGTGATGACCCTTATTTTCCTCACCCTACCCACTACAGCACAACTATACTTTTCTTCGCAGTGAGAGTATTTCCAAATATTACAAACATGTACCAACAGGCAAGTAAAAGACCTAACATGCACAATGTCCTTTATGCAGTTTGCTTCACTACAGCTGAAAGCAGATCACATCACTGCTGGCAAAGGTGAAGGCA
Organism: Pan paniscus; assembly: GCF_029289425.2. Lineage (NCBI taxonomy): Eukaryota > Metazoa > Chordata > Mammalia > Primates > Hominidae > Pan > Pan paniscus. Next base: position 40,336,095 of record NC_073260.2, read on the forward strand.
AAAGTTGGAAGTTATTTAAAAAAAACTTTCAGGGACTAATGTCAGCCCCTTTTATCATCCAACCTATTCTTCTACCCCAGTTCTTCTGAGTAATCTGCCTTACCCCTTTTCTCCATTCTCAACACATGCCCCCTTCTCAAGGAGATGTGTCCTCTTTTCTCCCTCATCCAGCTTTGGAGTAAAGCATACTATATAGATTCTCCTTTTCTTTTTATTAAATATGTTGCTTATCTCTGTATACATGGCTAAAACCCTGACCTCCAATTCCCTCCAGCCTACTATCCTAGGTTTTGTTCCTCAAAATACTCAGTTCTTCTCAATTCAACCCTCCTGGGGCTACCCTGCAGCAGTAATATCAAAGTAAGCTTGTCAAAATAGAGAACACCATATAATGTACATAAAATTTTCCTCTAGTCCAGATAATATTTCACCCCTGAATTTAGGGCATCAGAATAAACACCTGATTTTTTTCCAGATAAATTCCATTTACTTCTGCCACTTTTAAAGAATTTAAGATGCATTGTTTATCATTTAACCCACATCACATCTTAAAAGAACAGGGCACTCCCAAATTCACAAGCTCTTGTTTTTCCACATTATCTTCATTTTCCAGTCTCCTAGTTTCTATGGAATTAGCCAATATAATGTTAACTGATATCAGAGAAAACACTAAGAATAGGCTGCCCAAATGGCAAGATGGGATTTAACAGGGTAACTAATACAAAGGCTTTCACTTAGATTCGAAATAAATCACACAAGTACAGCATAAAGATCTGGTTAGCAGATCTGAGGAGTTTAACAACACATTTTAGAAGAGTCAGAGCCTTTAAAAAGTATCTTTTAATCCATCAATTCTACTACTTACAGTTGTCTGAGGAAACAATAGGTGAGAGCAAAAATCTAAACTTGCAGATGTTCATTACAGTATTTTATGATTGAAAACAACCTATGTGAATGACAATACAATGACAGAATGAATCCTTATACAATCATAAATGAAAGACTATATAGCCATTAAAACTGGTATTTTAGAAGCATGTTTAAGGACAAGGGAATGGTCCTACTACTAAAGGGCAGGAAGTAAAGCTGTATAGTGTGATTACAATTACAGTCCTGTCAAGTGACCTTGTTTTTGTTCCACTTCAATGAGTTGAGGGGATATTTTAATATACAGAGCAGATGTGTACACTTTGCCTTACCCCAGGCCCTGAAAAGAAATGGAGAAACTTCTATGTCTAAAGGTGAGTGCTAAAACAATAACCAAATTTCTTATTTCCTCTCAATCTAAGTATGCTTTTACACAGTTTCTTATTAGATTTTAATTTGACTAGTGGGTAGGTATTATAAGGATATGGTAGTTAAGTTGATGGAACTCAGAGACAGAAAAACTTAAGTTAAAATCCTATCTTTGCCAGTCAGGCACTGAGTAATCCTGAGGAAGTCACTTAACTTATTTGAACCTAAATTTCTTCAACTTACTTCCTAAATTTATAACATACTAACAAACAGTACCAATCTCAGAAGGTTTGAGGGTTAATGAAATAACATACATAGAATACTTAGCACAGTGCCCAGCACATAATAAAATGTTCAAAAATTAGTTTATGCACTTTTTCAACAAGTATTTCTTTGGAGCTCCTATTACGTGCCAGTCTCTGGTCTAGATGCTAGACAGAGAATCAGGGCTAATGTTGAGACAGCTCTGGTAGGCAATACTGACACAGAACACAATATAAACCATATGCATATACAACAGTGAATGTTCATGGTACCTATCAGCTCTTTCTCCTTCATAAATATTCATACAGTTTTTCAACAATATGACTGAACAGACCTGGCTCAAGAACTTCACTACAGTAGCATTAGGCACACACAGAAAGTATATTTTCAGTTCCAACCCAAATTAACAGTGTAGGGACACACCCAGTGTGTATATGTAATATCCCTAATAAATAAGTTAATATCTAATTAGCCATAAAATGTTCATGCTGGAAGGAATGTGAACAGAAATATCAGATCCCAGCTCCTTTAGAGATGAAGAAACAGAAATGTCCTAACAGTTACATCAACATAATCTAGATTTATTCCAAAAGTACACAAAGAAAAAAAGGATTACTTGATAATCTACAGTGATTTCCACCCCTACTCCCCACAACCCCTCACGTAGGACAAAAGCGAAAATTTCAACCTTTCCCTTTGGAAAGCACGAGTGGCTGTAGGAGAGACTGGCTTGGTTGCACAGATAATAAGGTGTAATAATGAACGTAAATGAAAGTGGCTGATCATCCTGGGCTAGGGGAATGACATACAAAACAGAACTGTGGTAGAGAAGGAACTGTGGTAAGAGAAGGAAGTGGTAACCACTCCCAGCTGCCATTGACTCGGGGCAGAGGAGAGCAATACCTGGGCCAGCAAACAGCGAAAGATCTGTTGGAGCCACAGTTGAAGAAATGAACTGATGGTCCTGGGCAGTTAGTAATTTTAGAAGCAGAAAGCAAGGCCTGAACACCTTTTCTCAGAACACAACAGTGAATGTAACCAGTGTAGGAAGAAAGAAAAAACCTTTAGGAGGATAGAGATAATTAGGATGAGATTCCTGCCCTCAGATTCACAATGCAGAGAACACACCACTGATAAATGATGATGCAAAGTGCACAGATCAGAGGACAGAAAAGGGAGATTTCTCTGAAATATGACATCTAAACTAAGACTTAAGGAAAGCTAGTGAAGAAAGGAAAGTCATTTTAGGTAGAGGATATACAAAAACATTGTACAAAAGATGCCAAAATAAATTTTGAGCCAGGTGTGGTGGCACGCACCTGTAGTCCCAGCTATTTGGGAGGCTGGGGCACAAGGATCACTTGAGCCCCAGGAGTTTGAGGCTGCAGTGAGCCATGATCAGGCCACAGCACTCCATCCTGGGCAACAGAGTGAGATCCTGTCTCAAAAAAAAAAAAAAAAGAAAGAAAACAGTAAGGGAGTTTGGCAGTTTAGGTGATGTAAACAAAAACAAAAAAACTGATAAAATTCAACAGCTATTCATGATATTTAAAAATCTCAGTAAACTGCAGAATTTAAAAAAAATTCTGAAATAATCAGATTAAATAAAAGGCATAAAAGCAGGCATTACATTTAATGTTGCATGACTGTCATTTTCCCTTGAAATCACAAATAAGAAAGAGATATCCATCACTACTTCTCAACATTGTATTAGAGGTCTGAGTGTAGTAAGTCAGAAATAAACAAAAGGAAGATAGACTGGAAAGACACAGAACTATCATTAGTTGCAGAGGACAGCTATGTACATGGAAAATCCAAAAGTGACCTACAGATCAACTATTAGAATCAATTAGTAAATCTAGCAAGGTCACTAATATAAGGTTACTCACTATACCAAAAAAAATTAAATTAAAAAATCATTCTTAAACCAGTAATAAATAGAAAACGTTTTTTAAAAATCTAAAAACTAGGAATAAACCTAACAAAAGACAGGTAAAGACCTCTGCAGAGAAAGCTTAAAAAATATTACTCATTGATAGAAATTACAAAGGAGATAAAATAAAATTTTAAAATGTATTTATAAATGGAGAAGAGTGACAAGTTCCTAACTGGAAGATTCAATACTGTAAAGAGGTCAATATTCCATAAAGTGATCTGTAGATTCAATAAAATCAAATCAGAATCCCCACAGGGTTTTTTTATTCAGTGGGAACTGACAAGTTGATTCTGAAATTTATATGGAAAAACAACATCGCAAGAATAACCAAAGCAATCTTTGAAAGACTTAACACTACTCGATATCAAGACTCCTAACATCATAATAATTAAGACAGTATGGTAATGGCACAAGGACAAATGGGCAAACAGAACAGAGATTACAGAGAAACAGACCCTCACATATACAACCTCTTGATTTATGATGAAGGTGATTGTACACTGGGGGAAAAAAGGTTTTACCAATAAATGGTTCTGAGTCAACCAGATACCCGTATTTTAAAAATAATAAAAATCTCATACCATAATAAATAACCAACTCCAGATGGACTATACATCTCAATGTGAGAGGTAAAACCAATCTTTTAAATGAAAACACAGGAAAACATTTTTAAAACATTTGGGTCAGAAAAAGTAAGCAAACAGGATTCTAACTTAAAGCAAAAAATTGAAGGCCGGGCACGGTGGCTCACGCTGTAATTCCAATACTTTGGGAGGCCAAGGCAGGCAGATCACCTGAGGTCAGGAATTCGAGACCAGCCTGGCCAACACGGTGAAACCCCATCTCTACTAAAAATACAAAAAAAAAAAAAAATAGCCAGGCGTGGTGGCGGATGCCTGTAATCCCAGCTACACGGGAGGCTGAGACAGGAGAATCGCTTGAACCCAGGAGGCAGAGATTGCAGTGAGCCAAGATCGCGCCACTGCACTCCAGCCTGGGTGACAACAGTGAGACTCCGTCTCATCTGAAACGTTCATCTCCCTTGTCAAACAAAATACCAAAGCAAAGCAGTTAAATTGTGGTTGCAGTCTCCTAGAAGAACACAGCTGAATTGAACCAAGCAAGGACAGAAAAGTCCACCAAAATGAAGGAGCTTTTGTATTATTTCTATATTTGCATTTTTATAATATTTTTAATCATTAAATTTTGGACTCCCTTGGAGCCTAAAGATAAAAGCATCTAGTGTTGACTGAACTCCTTTCAGGGAAACATTTGCCCTTTGAGACTAAACTATGTGTATATGAAAACTTAGGCTTGAGATGTACTGTAACCAAGCTAATAAAGTTTTCAGACCTCAAAATCTACATGCCGAGACTTGGCATTAGGAATATGGGTTTCCAATTGCTGGTAGCATTGATACAGTAGCATCTTGGCTACTGAAGAAAGTGGGGGGTTGGTTATTAAAAGATAAGGATCTATCAGGCTCAGAGGCATAAGGGTCTTGATGTTATTTATACCTTGGATAACTGATGATACAACACCGAAGACTATCTTGCAGAATTATGAAATCTATATGTAAGTCAATAATCACTAGGCTCTAGATAATAGTTTAGAATGGTTCACAGGTGATTATACTCATTTCTTCCACAAGATTTTCCTTTTTCCCAGTTACAGAGACTAAGCTAAATCAGATGGAAGCACCCAATTGCTTAGGGCAACTACGCTATTTCCTCAGGGACACACCATCTGTTTGCAATACACAGCTAATTCTGAGCCTGTTGGTCCTTGCAGAGTTTTCCCTTAAGACTTCTGCCTGATGCCTAAAATCCCTTAAAACTCCTCCCTCCTTTCCCTTCTCCCATGGTAAGGCAAGAGCAGGCTGGATCTGACAAAACTTAAATGATAGATGAGATCTAGATAAAATACTTATGTGGCCTTTTTTTTTTTTTTAAGAATAAAGTGAAGAAACAATTATGATCATGGGGAGAAAGAATGTGAGAGCAGAAAGGCTCAAGTTTATACATGCATCGAAATAAGAGGGAAGAAAACAAAAGGACAATGCACCATGGAAAGAAGGAAAGCAAAATAATGGAAAGGGAGAAAAAAGGAGCATCTCTTCCTAGGAAAGTAATCTACAATGCTGTGTTAATCTGCCAACGCTTTGGTGGGACTGGCAATCAGAAATTGTCTTTCCTCACTGACAAACATGACCAGACTCTGGCCCCTGATTTGTAATTTTTTTCCCAAATGTAAAATGAGACAAAATAACTAAAACTACTTTAACTTGTTTATTTTGATAAAATAATTATATATAATTATTGTTGAAGGAAATCTACAATACACAATCTTGGGTGTTTTTATTTAAATCTATCACACATTGAATAACAAAATTAAAATGTCAGTTTTTCAACTAGAGAAAGTACTCAAATCAACAACCACGTGCTGAACAAAGAGACCCAATTAGAGCACATTATAGTTTGATTTGGAAATGAATACATCAAGCAAAAAATAAAAAACCCATACATATATCGTGTGCATGCATACAAATGAAAGGGCAGTTGCTGCTTTTCTATCTCTGTATGTCTTTTCAAGTTTAACTCTATCCTCCATGTTCAGTGCTCCCAAATATCTACATTAGTCCTAGTTTCTCGCAGAAAAAGCCATTCGTTTTTGCCTTTTCCCTGGGGACCTATTTGTAATTCAATGCATATTTAAGAATCTTATAATGTAGAAATGTAACAGGATGCCTGAACAAGGTGTCCTAGAACTATAAATATACACTATTATGTAATCAGTGAGGTTTACACCTAGGAAATCTAGATGGAATGGTTTTCCTGAAGCAAATGAACAAAAATAAGGAGGTTCAGTCTTGGTGGTGAGAACAAGGAAACACTGGAACAGACCTGAAGTAGTACAGCAACTGCAGAAAGAAGGAAAAGTGAATCCTTACAAATCATGAGTAATAAACCTGAATTGTTCACTTTATTTTTCAATGGCCCATGTACAAAGACTTCTATAAAAGCTTCTGCTCAAGAACAGAGAGAAGCTTGTTTTTCCCAATGAAATCAGAATGCTTCTAACCACAGAATGCCCTCATGCTAATGTACGTGCCTATCTTTTCCATGAATACTGGGATTACTGTCAGACCAGTACAGTAGGGCCACACTCTCAGATAAGTGTGGTCTCTCCTAAAGTAATCATTCCCAACGTCCATTACTCAGAAATGAAGCAGTTCTTCAAACAAGAAACCCAAGCAAAGACACTCTGGATCTTACTGACTTGGACCTGTTTGAAGGTAAATGTCTGGCTCTGCCTTTGGTAGCAGTACTCTGATGAAGTGTATCAAATGGAGACACACCAAAAGATAAGGGCATGAGAAAAATGTCTTTGTAAGCCAGACTAAATAGTTTCATGTTGCTCTCTATTCATTATCCTCTAGCTTTTAGCAAAGCTTGATTTAAATGTCCTAGCCTTACATCAGCTGTTCCATTGGCATTAGGGAAAGACTAATGTGTTCATACTTGGATCAGAGACTTAAACTGGAGAAAGATGGAGGCAGCAACACTAAATTGAACCCTCAATACGTGTTAAAGGGGAAGCCTCAGAACAAGAATCAGATTATTGCCAGATCCAGCAATAACCCCTTACCACTTGGAGATTCTCCCTGTATTACAATCTTGGCATTTGGGGCTCCACTTTATTAAGGAAGGTGGCAGTCTCCTCATGAATTCTCGATAGGCAATGAGATCTATGCAAATTATCAGTCTTCCTTACTTGCCTCGGTTACCAGAAAACTCAGAGCTAAGTACTGTGTTCAACTTCTAAAGCTTTCCTCAGCTAAACTTACGGATAATTGTTCTCTTTTTCTTTCCCTTTTTGACTTACTGATTCTTATCTTTTGTGGTCAGTAGATTTGGTCTTACTGAATTTGCTATTATTTCAAGCTTCCAAAATCCTTTTTTGGAAAATGACCAAAATAAAAGCCAATCAATGGATAAACTAACTTTTCTCATATAATACAGGAGCAACAAGATACTGCTCATCTTGAAGCCATGAATCCTAGGGATATTTAGACTATATTTGGCTAAAACCAGTAAGCAAGGAAGCTTGGATTATGCCCAAAAGTACAGAATTTTAGAGGAGAAACAGAGCTTAGAGATAAACAAGTCCGACCTCCTACCTAATGTAAGAAATTCCTTCTACAATTTCTCAGACAGAAGGTTATCTAGCCTCTGCCTGAATAGTTCCAGTGTGACAGGGAACATACTACCTTACAATGTTCCATTTTGACAGCTATGGTAGAGAGTCATTCCTTACATTGAGCTGAATTCTGCCTTTCAGTCTACCAATTAATTCTAGTTCTTCATTACACAGACGTATTTCTTCTTTCAGAAGACATTCTTTCACTTATTTAAATATATAATAATTCCCCTTTATTGAACACCTACTGGTGTCAGGCTATGTACTAAGTGTAAATACTACTGTACACTATCTTCACAACGATCAGGTAAATTAGGAACTATCCTCTTTTGAAAAGTGAGTCACAGATACACTGATTAGACTCTAATTACAGCCAGATATGTTGGTGCTTATATACTACTCCTATAAACAAAGATTTCATTAAATTTCTGACAACCAAGTCACATGAATTTAATCTGCCTTCCAAACTGAAAGAAAAACTTAAGTTAGATCAATCCAAATAGAAAAAGAGAGATGGTCTAGGGATACAACTGCACCAGTGTTTGGTTCATTGAGAAAAACAACAGGAAAAGCATTTAAAAGGATAGCCATCAGGGAGCTCCAGGAGATAGTAAAGCTGACACCTGTAACATCAGCAACCATGACCTGAGGCCTAGGCCGCAAGCAGGAAACTTCCTCTCTTTTATCTCAGCCAAGAACCACACTCCCAAAAGATCAAACGCATTACTGCAGAGAAAGCAGCACCGTCTGAAGGTTAATTTCAATACAACCAGAAGATCACAAGTAATTCTGAATATATACCTCTTTACTAAGAGAGGTGGGGGAAAAATAGAAAGCATGAACCTGCAAAACAGGAAAGAACCATATCCCAGCAAACGGACCAGGACTCCAGATACAAGCTAGGACTTCAGGGTCTAAATAAAAACTCCATTTAAGGTAGCGTTTTAGGACACTAGAATCCTCCTACCCCCAAAAGAGAAGGACAGAGAGAGAGAGAGAATATGAGGTGAATGCTAGATGCTAGTAGCCATTTCTTTGCTTAAGGTGCTCTCCCATTTCCAACTAGGTTCCATTTTTTTTTTAATCTTTGCTGACTACTGAGCAATTTTATTTGGCTACCTTCACCTCAAACTCAACATGCTTAAACCAGAATTCGTCTCCCCTTAATCCTCGTGCCAAATTACTCATTAAGTTAAAGGCATTATCCAGCCTAAAAAAGCTTGGAGTCATTCTTTTTTCTTTCATGGAGTCACTCTGAATTTCTGTACTCCACCTCTTTACAGCTAAGACCTACTGCCACTCAACAAATATTTACTGAGTGCCTAGGATGCACCAGGCACTTTCCATACACTTGAGATACATTAGTGAACAAAACGAAGACATCCACTTTCACAAAGCTTAGAATGATAGGAAGGAGACAATAAACAGTAAATAAGTACATATGATAAGTAAATAAATACAGTATGTTAGAAGGTATTGTTACAGAGAAGGAAAGCACTGTAGGATGATGACAATATTTTAAAAGGTGGCAGGATAAGCCTCACTGAGAAAAAGGTGTCATCTGAGCAAAGACTTGCAGGAGGTGAGGGAGGAAGCCATGCAGGTGAGGGAAGAGCACACAAGCAAGGGAACAGCCACACACAGGCCCTACTACTAATTCCTCTGATTTCTTTGTTTCAAATGTCATACAGTCACCATTTCACCCCATTCTCAATGCCATCAAACCAACTGGGTAGCCACCCTGATCCATTCCCTCTGCGGCACAATTAGACATTCTTTTTCCACATTAAAACCACTCACCTGATTTTCAAGGCCCATAATTCTCTGAGCCCACCCTTTACACCATGAACTTCCATTTCTCCTCTTAGAAATCCTGAAACTTAGAATGCTCTTTCTCCACACATGCCATCCTCTCCAGCCAAGAAGTGCCTCCTTTCCACCACACATCCACTCAAAGCCCTATCCTCCTGCAAGGCAGAGAGATCAAGTCCTACCTCCTCTGTAAAGCAGTCCCTGTGGTTGCTAGTACTGGGTCTGTAGTCATATTTCCTCAGCATCAATTTTTTCAAAAGCAAGACTGCCTCTTACTTTTCCTATATTTCTCATCATGTTGATCACTACTAAATATTTGCTAAGAATATATGAGCTCTTTCCTCTGTAAACTGAAGCTGTTTGTCAATTTAAACACTTTTATTAGCTTTCATAAACTGCTGAAATAGAATGATTAAAGAATGGTTTGTTGCTGTTTTTTTGTTTGTTTGTTTGTTTTTGTTGAGATGGAGTTTCACTCGGTCGCCCGGGCTGGAGTGCAGTGGCGCAATCTCGGCTCACTGCAAACTCCACCTCCTGAGTTCAAGTGATTCTCCTGCCTCAGCCTCCCAAGCAGCTGGGATTACAGGTGCCTGCCACTACGTCCAGCTAATTTTTTGTTATTTTTAGTAGAGACAGGGTTTCATCATGTTGACCAGGCTGGTCTCGAACTCCTGACCTCGTGATTCGCCCACTTCGGCCTCCCAAAGTGCTGGGATTACAGGTGTGAGCTACCGTGCCCAGCCCAAGAATGGTTTTTTATACTCAAAAAAAAAAAAAAAAAAAAAAAAAAAAGCATGGGTGCAGGATATGCCAAAATGTTAATAATGGCTGGTGATGGCTTTTTTCCTTTCTCTAATACAAATTTTCAGTCCTGTGCTTATGTAACTTTTAGAAGAAAAGAATTTGCTATGAATATATGTATAAATCAATACAAATAGTAAGTGATCAACTATCACTGGACTCGTCAGGGAGATTCAAATTACCTAAAAATATAATGTTAAAGAAAGACTGTTAGTATCTGAATGGCCTGCAGTTGCAAAGAAATAGTAAAACTGTAATCAAGGCAATCTGAAGCAAATTCTCATGGTTTGCAAAAAAGGGAAAGGAAACTTTCCTGCTGAAGTGGCTCTAACAATGTATTTACTCTATATGAAAGCAGCATGGACGTACGTGACCCCATCATAAGTAGAGGAGCATTTGTATAGGAAAAGAGTACATACCCTGGAGTGCTTAACTGCAGGCTCCACCTTTCATTAACAGCATAACTTCAGTTTCCTGGTCTATAAAATGGAAACAAAGAGGGTCTTCTTTCATAGATATGAACTAGGTTCCAATCTGAGCAAAATTGTGTCAATTCTGCCTGCCCAGGCAGATGGGGTTTATGGTAATACAAAATCATTTGAGTCTCAGTGGCTCAACTACTGTTAGTCTACATCTGTGCCATTCAAAGCAGTGTCTTTCTTTTATATATATATTTACGATTAGACGATGAAAAAATACTAACACCTTTGGATAATGTTTAGAGTTGAAAAGAATCTTGGGGTAGAGCCGATGTTATCAAAACCTACAGTTATCTTCTGAGCACTGGTCACCTGTATCTGGGAACAAATGGGCTTAAGAGTTTGGAAATTAAGCAGCAAATAAGTAAGAAGTTTTGGTACTCTATACAACTACCATTCAAGGTTGGTTATGAGAATTAAATGATGCCGTATTAGCCATGGTCAAAGAAAAAAAAAGCAGAGAGAATTAAACGAGACAAGACAGATAGAATATGTAGCATATTCTTGCAACCCTTCAAGAAATTTCAAAGCAACCTGTGTGTATACTTTGCAAGTCAATTTTTTTTTAAAGTTAGATTAGAAATCGTTCTTTGAGGGAGCAGCTTTATAAAAGACTTGATCTGATCTATAAAATTGGACCATAAAACCAACTGGACTTAGTCCACTAGTATTTAAGAAAGTGATGTCTGAGATGAATAATTACAAGTCTACCAACCAATTTTCTTCATGATGAAGAAGGGTAGCCATAAGAAACTTACCTGGAAAGCAAACAAAACACATAAAATTGGATCTAATTCAGAGTGGTAAACAATTTTAATGTTTATGGAGACTGCCTGGATTTGACATTGAGAAAATTCAGCTAAGAATGGCATTAAATATAATCCTAAGTATTGGAGTTAGGCTGGGTCAAAACTGACCATAAATTTTGAGAAGACTCCAAAACTTTTCCTCAAGCTAGTTCTATGGGACAAAGCATAAAAAAATCCCTGAGAAATATGCCAGCATCTGCCCTCAATTCCAGAAGCAGGAAGCAAAGATGTGACCCAATCACATGATATCAAACCACAGTCCATCTGTTCAGAGAACTCTGTGTTACGTAAGCCATGACCAAGGAAGAACTGCAAAAGGCAAGAGGTGTGTCGACATTTGCAAGGGGCTCTGTGGTTTGAAGAGACACGTTCTCACATCAGAAGGGCCATCCATAGGATAATGGCATTTTCAAAATTCCATTTATTACACATGAACTTATTTGGTGCAATAAAATGACACTACAAGAATGGTGTTGAGTCCCTGTAACTGCTCAACTAAGGCCTAGAACCTTTTGACAGGGGTCTTCCCTACATGAGCGGCCCTCCTCACAGGAACAAGATTTATCTTCCTCTTGATTATTTTTATGTCAATTCCTCTCTTAATTTCAACAACAAAGCGGATCATCTAATATTCTAAACCAAAGCCTTCTAATTACACCCCAATTCAATTAACTGTACTTACTCAAGACCATCTTCCAAACTACTATAGGCCTACTTTTCTCAATCAATAAGTATATACCAGGTCCTTTTATCAGCAATTAAAAAAAAAATTGACCTTTGCCTTGAGAACTTTAAGGCTTTAATCATTCCCCCTCCCTTCCACCTTTAGAATTCACTTTTCATAAATTCTGTGAAGTTCAAGGCCTACTTCACTTAAGGAAGTCACTCATCCCTTCGTGGATGCCAACCACCTATCCCAACCCTGTCCCACTCCCACCTCCAAGTCCTTCACATTTTAAAGCACCATATAGGGCACAAGATATGGAATCAGAAAATCAAAGTTCCTGTCTCTGTTCTGCCCCTGTGCCACCCTAAGAAATTCACCTGAGTCGTTTTTTCATCTGTAAATTGAAGTGATAATATACTTAGGACTTCCACCATTTGAATGCCTAGTCCTACTGGGCATCCCATAATGTTATTCTCCCTCACTCATTCCACTTTGATTACTTTTATGTTTTGTTTCCAGCTATGTACTATAGCTTTTAGGATTGGGGAAAAAATGATAGAGGTTAATACATCCAAATTCCACAGTATAGAATAAGGAACCTAACTCTGAAGAGTAACTTGCCAGTCACTCAGTAAAAGCCTTGTTTCCTCCCTTGGAGTAGGCCCCAGGACAGTTGGGGACACAACTTCAAAAGAACTTTCACACTCATCAAATCCCCCTCTGAATTCTACCCACCCTTCAAAGTCAGTGTAGGTCCTAAAGTGTCCAAGAAGCCTCCCCCAATCATTCCAGCTTACACTAATCATTTCCCTTTTTGAATACTAATGCCTCCCTATAGAAATGATATTAAAAATATTTAACAACTGGCACTACAAGGGTACCAACCAATCAGAAAGGATGTTTAACCAAAACACACATGGCCCAGTGGGAACTGCTTATTGAACATCAGTCCTGCTCATTAGCAACAACACAGAATAGCAACCTCAAACTCAAATACCACTTTCTCATGTGATCTTCACAATCTCATGAATTAGGCAAAAGTAGGTATTGCCCCTATTTTCTGCATAACTGCTGGTGAAGGTAGGACAAATAACCAATTGCTTTCAACATGCCATACAACTTTTCCTGATTATTTATACGGAATTACAAGTTAATATTGCATAAACTGGACTTACATAAAACAGTATAAATATTAAAGGAATGCTCAAATAGAAATCAACAAGCATTTATGTGGAATAGAATATAAAACACAGTGCTAAGTTCTGAGGCCACAAAAGAAAGAAATGGCATGAATCTTGTCCTCTGGGTACCTATAACACATTCAAGTAGAGTTAAGTAGCAGCACAGGCAGTAGAAATGGACAACACAAACTGTTAAGTGTTGCAGAGTTCTGGAAGACAAAGAATTCAAGAACTAAACCAGCACAGGAAGTCAGGGCTGAGAACTTCTCGCACTCCCAAAAAAGGGGCAAAACTAAATGTGTAGTGAAAAGGCTGAACAGTCAGGAGTCAGTGAGAAAGAGAAATTGCTCGAAGGTCTGCAGTAATGAGAAATGAGATCCCTGGTAGGATACTCAGAGATGGCCCCAATCATAAGCTGCTAAGTGTTGTTCTAAGTGCTGAATACAAATGGGAAATCTTATAAACCTTCATGGGGAAGGCTGAGGAAGATTAGTTTGGCAGTAGCCATAGAAAAGCCTAGATGAGAGAAACATGGGAAAGCAACTAGATTTGGAGGATAACAGGCAGGATTAAGCTGAAGGCTGCATACCAAGAAAGGAGGAGACATTCAAGAGGCATTCATAGAAGAGTTGGATTGGGGGCATGTTTTCAAAGAAAAAAAGTTATGAAATGGCAGAAAGGAAGCAAATAGCATTCTCAGATGGGATATACATATAGACATAGTGGTACTAAACCGTGCACTAGGGATAAGGAATCAATTTCCCTAGAGAAACCTATGTTGGAGAGAGAAGTTGGGCAGAGAACATTAAAACATACTCAGAACATAAAAAGGTGCAAGTCTTTAAAAGGGAAGCCAAGTTACAGAGGAAATAAAAAGCATTTGACCTTTTTCAGAATGTTTTTTAAGGGTGGACTGAGGCATCATCATAACCAACAGGGGAGGCAGACAAGCTGAGGCAGTCTGGGCTTAGAGTAATAAGCACCTGGACAGCTTTGTATTTTGTGCATACCATGGAGACTGTAAACTCCTCCAGGACATGGACTGAGCAATGTTCTGTGTCTTCAACTAAGTCCACTACTGTTACTTGAATACATGAACGCTTCTTGTGCTACTTCTGGTGGAAAAGAGTGCACTGTGTTATTCAAGTTAATAGTGGTGTGGAAATGTTACCTGTGTTTCATGCCTAACTATATTGATTCTCCCAAATGTCCACACAGTTATCTTGCCTTCCTCCCTAGGCCAATGTCAAAAATCCATTGTTTCCTCTAATGCAGGCCCACGTGAAGGGACTCAAGAATGTGCTAAGAGTCGGAATGAAGTCTATCTGATACTCAAATCATGAGGACAGAATCCAAAGTGAATAATAAAGACCAATTGCTCATCAGACGACTGAAGAAGAAAAATGGGCTACGCCAGACAGTATGATGTATACATATTTATATATATATATGACATACAGGTTTGGGAATTGAGATCTGAGTGAAAATCCTAGCTTTAGCACTTAAGTTATTGGGTACTTAACGTGTCTGTACCCCACTTTGCACATCTGTAAAGTGGGGCAAATGCCACTACTCCCTGGGAGTTTACTTGTGGTGATTAAATAATGTACTTATACAATAGTGTACTTTATGCATTTACATCGTAGTAATGCACAATACAGACGGTAGCTATTAGGACTAATTATAATCGTCATCGTCAGTCTTGATTTTTTAAAAAAAATTCAACATCTTTTGTCCAGTTTCAGAAACAGAAATGTACTTTCACTGCATTTTAGTTGCTAACACTGAGGCTGTGTATTTTAGCTTCTAGTGTCTCAGTTCAGCTGCTAACGAAGTTTTTCACTCATCCCTTTGTGGATGCCAACCACCTACCCCAACCTGATTTACTATTTTGAAAAATCCAGCGAACAGTCTTCCTTGAAAACCAGCTATACAGATGTCTGATTCAAACTATTAACTGTCACTCAAGAAAAGGAACAACGTGAGTGATGTTCCTTCGAGGAAATAAAAAGCGTTTAATCAATTCACAGTCGTTCCCAAAATTTCCAAAACCCGCAGAATGAGCAAACGTTCAAGTTTCCACTACGAAAACAATCCGTAGCCGTCTGGTTACTGGACTCACTTCAACACTCCCCAGACGCACGAAAGAAGAAACATTCCGCGCATCTCCGCGCTTCCTTCTTCTCACACAAAGCCCCCCTGGCTGGAGGAGCAGCCCCTTCCAGCAGGGTCGGCTCGGGTCGAGCCGGGCGGGAGTCAGGGCGGCCTGCGGACCCAGGGGTCTCACCACACGTCGCCCCCGACTCCCACTGGACGAAGCCCTAGAGGCTCGGAGCTCACACCCCGCCCGGGAGCCGCTTTCCACCCCAACCTCAAACCCCGCCCCGGGTTCGGCAGCCTCTGGCACGGACCCTCTTGGGGCGGGGGTCCCCAGAACAAGGTCACGCCGTGCCCAGGGGGCGGCGGCGGGCAGCCACGGCTCTGCCAGTCCCCGCCGGCCTCGCACTCTCCGCCCCTGGCCCTCGCCCACTCACACCCCAGAGGGCAGCCCCGGACCTCAGACGACTCCGCCCGACTCCACCTCCCCGGGGAGTCCCGAGCGGGGCGGCCTCGGGCAGCCGGACACGTCCGCCCGCGCCCGGACACACGCCCCTGCCCCGCCTCCGCTCCCCGCTTGCGGTTCGCCCGGCAGCCGCCGAGCTGCGCGGCGCCACGAGAGCCCGGCCCGGGCCCCGGCGCCGCCACCTGCGCCCCCGGCCCCGCGCCATGTTTGAGAAAGAGCAGGAGCGAGCCAGAGGCCGGGTCCGGCCCGCGCGCCCCGCAGTCGCCCGCCCGCCCCGCAGTCGCCCGCCCGCCGCGCCGCCGCTCACCCGTCGCCCCCGGGAGCAGTGCCGCCGCCGCCGCCGCCGCCGCCGCCAGCACGAGGAGGAGCAGCCGGGGACGCGGAGCAGCGGCCGCCGCCTCCATGGTCCCGCCGCCACCGCCTGTGGCCCGGCCTGGCCCGGCCGCTGCCTCACCCCAGCAAACCTCGCCTCGCCCCACCTCCCTAGCCGCCGCGGCGGCCTCGCTCCGGCCCTTTGTAACTGCTCGGGGGACGCGCGTCCATTGGCTGCCGGGCTCCCGCCGGCCCCGCCTCCCCGCCGCCGCGAGCGGCTAAGCGGGACCCAGCCGGGAGCCCCGCCTGCGGGCCCGCCAGGCAGCCAATCCGCAGCCGCGAGCGCCGGTTTCTGGCCACGCCTCACGCTCCCCGGGGGCTGGGCCGCCAGACCCCAGCCCCGGCCCGACCGGCTCCCGGCTCCGAGAGGCCGCGTGGGGGCGGGGTCTGCCAGCCCCAGCACCACTCAGCCGCTAGCCCCGGAGGGCCGGGTAGAGCGATGGGTGTGTCTGAGTCTCTTTCGGAAAAAGGCTGTGGCCGTTCGACGCTCTTTTCTTCTAACCTCCTCTGGGCGCGGAAGATCTGGTACTGCCTCAGCCCCACCCTGACCCCATTCACAGCTCCGCATTGGCAATCCCAGCACATGCCACCCAGATCCGCTGCAGCGCCAGGCCCCTGCATCCACTTCAACTTCCCCTCTCCAAGTCCACGCATCAACTTCAGCATTCCCCCGAAGATCCCTCCTCAGTGCCCTTCACATGCGACTCACTCTCCTATTTCCTCCTGCTCCCAGCGGTCACCCCAAACCCAGCTCCCCCACCTAGTTCCAAACCCAGAAAGTCCTCAGATCCCAGCGTCAGACCCAGATCCTGAGCCCAAACACACCCCCAAATAGCCTCCCGCCTCCCTCCAGCACAGATCCAGGATGGGGATCCAAGCCGCACTCCTCTCAAACCCCTTCCCGATACAGGTTGGAAAGGGAGGATCCCCACCCCAACCCCTCAAAGGAGGGGTTCCCCCTTCTTAGCACCCAGCTCCCGCGGGGCGGAGGGGGAGCAGTCATCATTACTTTGAGCTGTGTCTGACACTGCTGTATAATAATCCTGAGGTGTCACTAAAAACCCAAATAAACTCTACGTTTTCATTCTGAATTCCTAATTTACTGCGAGACGCTCCACCCACCTTCCCTCTGCGACGCCAAAATGAGCTCCAGATTTGTAATTCTTCCTGTCAGACTAGTCCTTTCTTCAGACACAAACACAGCCAAGGAGGCTGTTACGTAGAACAGAGAATATTTTTCCGCAGAACCTTTTAAGGAGGAAATTTTATTTTCTGTGTCATTTGAGCTTAGAATTAAATAAACCTTGGTAGCAGGAATCAGAACCAGCCTTTAATGCCAATTTGTGCACTACTTTAGAGTCACTGGGCGAGCATTTTCCCCACCTGTGAAGGCTTCCTTCCGGGAGATGAAAAGGGAAAAGGCGTGGATATTGGAGCTGGGATCTGAGACCCGCGCGCTTTCTCCCTTCTGTCTAGGACACTTACTTAAGCAAGTCAGCTAACCTTTCTGAACCTCCAACAGGCTCAGAGGCCTGCAACTTGCTCTACACCGCAGCTCCAGCAGCCTCAGCAGCAAACTCCCCTCTTGCTCAGGCTGAGGGATTCCAGAGAGATGGCTTCTGGCAGGCTCCAGTCCCAATTTGCCCTCTCAGTTCCAGTTTCTTCAATGGAGATTTGGTGGACTTTGTGCCACCTGAGGTCCCTAGACTGCCTTTTTGCTGCTCTATTTGCAATGTCTTTCATAAGATAAGAGCTAATGAGATTTTTATTGTATGAATGAATGAATGATCTCAGAAAGTGACTGTTTTTCTCTGGCCATTAGCTTCTTCATCTCTAAAATGTAAATAATAATAGTACCTACCCCGTTTATAAATAAAAGGGATTGAATCACTTGTCTTGGGCCCCTTAAATGACGTAATGTGTCTGGTACAGTGTCTGGAACATAGTAAATATTTAGCTAATGCCATTTCTTTGCCCATCCCCTTCCAGCTCTGTATGATTCTAATCAGCATGTATGTTCATGTCAGTCTGTGCCTTTGACGTACGGAGCCTAGATTAATCAGTGTTAATCACACCTCCAGTTCCTTAACATTTTCCATGGAATTCAGTGGATTCAATAGGAAGGAAAAACAGACTATTTTTAAGTTGTATCTTCCTGATACTAGGAGGAAATTTCCATGAGCCACAGATCCATAAATAAACTACACTAGAATGGAACACTAAATTATTAGTTTAAAATCATGGTTCCCAAATTGTAAAGTCTCTCCAATTACCTGGAGAGCTTGTAATAATACAGATTCCTGGGTCTCCCTCAGCCCTAGCAAGTCTGCTTCAGTTCATGTGGAGAAGGTTCAGGAATCTGCATTTGTAATAGACATCCCAGGTGATTCTGCTGCAAGTGGCACTGGGCCCGCTTCAAAAGACACTGCTTTACTTAAAATTCAGTAAATAAAAATGCATGACCTTATTTGCCTTTTGAGAAAGGTTGGATGGGCAGTAGAAAGAAGCCTCTGGCTTTGGAGGCCTACAGACCCTACTTGAAATTCTGGCTGCCACTCACTAGATGTGGGTCTGGGAACACTATTTGACTGCTTTGAGATTTAGCATCCCCCAGGGTAAAGGAAGATACTGTTGTGAGGTCTAAATGAGCTATTGCACATTAAGGAATCTGTCATAAATCTTAATTCCCTTCAGTCTTTACAGACTTACTTGTTGTTTAAAATGCTTACGTGTTATTTACTCCAATGTCTTAATTTAAAGGGAAGGAAACTGAGGATCAGTTCCCCAGCAAGTCAGCTGCAGAGCTAGGACTAGGAGTCTCACTCCAGTGCCTTGTACCCTGTGTAATGTTGTCTCTTAATCTTTATGCCAAGGACATTGTTTGCTTTTCCTTTTGGATTATTTCCTTAAGTAAGAGGATTTCTCCAAAATAGAGAGCAGAGACTGCTTGTCATCTAAACTACACCCATTCTTACATTTGCTTTATAATGGAGTCCTGATTTTCTTTGGGAAAGCAGTTCACCTAGAAAAAATATATATGTCAATTTCCCAGGGTCCTTGTACCTAGGTATGGCCATGTGACAGAGTTCTGGCCAGTGACATGTAAACAAAAATCTACTTTCCACAAGGCGGAGCCTGTACAAAAGATACTTCCTAGTTAAAAAAAGAAGAGACTCATCATATTCTCTCTTTCTCCCTGGAACGCAGTTGCAATGCCTGGAGGTACAGCAGCCATTTTGTAAACATAAAGGCAATAGCCAAAACTGAGGACTGTAGAGAGAAAAAATGGAGAGAGTCTAGGTTTTTGATAAATTTCCTGAACAGTTGCACCAGCTCTATAATGCTTATTTCTTATTATATGAGAAAAATTAATCTATTTTTTATTCACTTTGAATAACTGCACCAGCTCTATAATGCTTATTTCTTATTATATGAGAAAAATTAATCTTTTTTTATTCACCTTAGAATGCTTCTATTCTGCTCATTTGTCCATCCTATTTATTGTTGCATATTTTATTTCTATCTTATTTTCTAACCTACAAGACATTATTGACTTCTGCCATTATTAGCTATTGCTAATTCTTGGTGCTCCTAACTGAAAAACAAACCACCTCAAAATTTAGTGGCTTAGAATAATAACCATATATCATCTTTCATGAGACTGTAGGACAGTTTTTCAGGTTTAGGCCAATTTATGCTGATTTCCACTGAGTTCACTTATGAGTCGGTTGTCAGGTGGAAGGGGGTGGAAGAGGGTAATCAGCTAGATCAGCTCCTCCATGTGGATTTTCATCCTCCAGCAGGCTAGCCTAGGCTTGATAACATGACATTCATTATCCAAGATAATGAATGAAAGCGTGCAAGAGCCTTGAGTCTAGGTTTAGAACTGGCACCGGCCAGGCATGGTGGCCCATGCCTGTAATCCCAGCGCTTTGGGAGGCCAAGATGGGGCGATGGCTTGAGCCCAGGAGTTTGAAGCCAGCCTGGGTAACATGGCAAAACCTCTTATCTACAAAAAATACAAAAATTAGCCAGGTATAGTGGTTCACACCTGTAGTCTCAGCTACTCAGGAAGCTGAGAGGTTGGAGGATCGCTTGAGTCCAGAAAGTCAACGCTGCAGTGAGCCATGATTACACCACTGCACTCCAGCCTGGGTGACAAGAGTGAAACCCGGTCTCAAAAACAAAACAAAAAAACATCCACTGGCACAACATCACTTCTACCATATCCCATTGGTTTGGGCATGAACTGGGGCTGAGCCCAAATTCAAAGGGTGGGGAAAAAGACTCCATTTTTTTTTGATAAAAAGGAACTGCAAAATCACATTGCAAAGAGGCAAGGATATCAAGAGAAAATAAGTGTGTACATGTTTACGAACACTTTTTTTTCCACCCCCATGACTCATACACCTTCTGCTAGGCCCACCTCCAACATTGGAGGTCACATTTCTTTCTTTCTTTCTTTCTTTTTAAATTATACTTTAAGTTCTGGAGTACATGGGCAGAACATGCAGGTTTGTTACATAGGTATACACGTGCCATGGTGGTTTGCTGCATCCATCAACCCATCATCTACATTAGGTATTTCTCCTAATGCTATCCCTCCCCTAGCTCCCCACCCCCGACAGGCCCCTGTGTGTGATGTTCCCCTCCCTGTGTCCCTGTGTTCTCATTGTTCAGGTCCCATTTATGAGTGAGAACACATGATGTTTGGTTTTCTGTTCTTGTGTTAGTTGCTGAGAATGATGGTTTTCAGTGTCATCCATGTCCCTGCAAAGGACATGAACTCATCCTTTTTTATGGCTGCATAGTATTCCATGGTGTATATGTGCCACATTTTCTTTATCCAGTCTATCATTGGTGGGCATTTGGGTTGGTTCCAAGTCTTTGCTATTGTGAGCAGTGCCACAATAAACATACAGGTGCATGTGTCTTTATAGTAGAATGATTTATAATCCTTTGGGTATATACCCTATAATGGGATTGCTGGGTCAAATGGTATTTCTAATTCTAGATCCTTGAGGAATCGCCACACACACATTGTGTCTTCCACAATGGTTGAACTAATTTACACTCCCACCAACAGTGTAAAAGCATTCCTTTTTCTCCACATCCTCTCCAGCATCTGTTGTTTCCTGACTTTTTAATGATCGCCATTCTAACTGGCATGAGATGGTATCTCATTGTGGTATCTCACCAGTGATGATGAGCTTTTTTTCACACGTACAAACACTTTTTAACCACTTTCTCTGATCTTCATTTCTTTTTACCTCTCAGACTTTCTACTTCAAATCACTGTTATTATTCCTGAAGTTTATATTTTAAAATTTCTTTTAGCGAGAGTCTACCAGTGGCAAATAATCTTAGTTGTTGTTCGACTGAAAATGTTTTTATTTAACCCTCATTTTTCAACAATGTTTTCACTGAACATAGCATTCTAGGTTGATAATTGTTTTCTCTCCACAACTGAACGTATCATTTCACTGTCTCTGCCTTCCATTGTTGTTTATGTGAAATTAGATGGTAGTCTAATGGTTTCTCCTTTGTAAGTAATCTGTCTTTTTTGTCTTTTTTTTATAGACTTCATTTTTTAGAGCAGTTTTAGGTTCACAGCAAAATTGATGTGAAATTACATAGTTCTCATGTATTCCCTGACTTCACCCACACTCACAGCCTCTCCCACTGTCAATGCCTCCTACCAGAGAGGTACGTTTGTTACAGTCAATGAACCTACACTGTCACATCATTACCACCCAAAGTCAGTAGTTCACCTTTGTATTCACTGTTATTGTCTATGTGTTTTGATGAATATACAGTGAGAGTATCATGCAGAATATTTTCACTGCCCCACCCTCAATCACAAAGATTTCCTCCTATATGTCCTTCTTCTAGTTATTTTATAGTTTTACCTTCTTCATCTAAGTCTTTAAGCTATCTTGAATTAAATCTTACGTATGACGTGAGGTGTGAATCAAAGTTCAGTTTGTTCTGTACTGACATCCAGTTGATCCAGGATAATTCGTTAAGATTTGTTAAGAAAATTTCCCCAATGAACTGCATTGGTGACTGTCAAAAACCATTTGTATATTTGTGGATCTATTTATGGACTCTCTTTTTTCCCCATTGGTCTTCTGTTTATTTTAATGCCAGCATCACTGACTTGATTACTATACTTTATGGTAAGTCTCAAAATCAGGTAGAACAAGTTCTCCAACTTCTTTCTTCTTCAGTACTGTTTTGCCTATGCTAAGATATTTATAGTTCCAAGTAAATTTTAGTGCTAGTTTGTCAATATCTACAAAAACCCTGCTATGCTTTTTATTGGAATTGCACTGAACTATAATTCAATTTGTGGAGAATTGACTTCTTTACAATATGAGTCTTCCCATCCATGAGCATGGTATATTTCTTCATCTATTTCAATCTTTAATTTTTCTCAACAATGTTTTGTAGTTTTTATTGGTAGGGGTCTTTCATAACATTTGTTAAATTTATTTCTAAGTAAGTTTTATCAAGGATTTGCATTTATTTTTGCCACCTGGACAACTACCAGTCTTTTATTACTCTAAATTATTGACTTGAGTTGTGTTGTTGTTGTTCTGTTGCTGTTGTTGTTGTTGTTGTTTGAGAAGGAGTCTCACTGTGTGCCCCTGGTTGGAGTGCAGTGGCACTATCTCAGCACACTGCAACCTCTGCCTCCCGGGTTTAAGCAATTCTCATGTCTCGGCCTCCTGAGTAGCTGGGATTACAGTCTTGAGCCACCACGCCCAGCTAATTTTTGTTTGTTTGTTTCCTTTTTTAGTAGAGATGGGGTTTCACCAGGCTGGTCTTGAACTCCTGACCTGAGGTGATCCACCCACCTCAGCCTTCCAGACTTGAGTTTTTTAATTTGTTTATTGTTGGAACCATGTAGGTAACATGAATTCGGGCTTTAAGCACCATGGGGGACAGAGAGCTTGTGGTTCCGAATTCTCAGTGATGACATTATTTCTCCTTTTCGGCTAGGCACCTGGGTTTTTACATCCTCCCAGCAGTTGAAGATTAGTAGTTGTTTCTGGTTCACCCTTTCATTGGAAGTGTAAACCTTAGGGGGGGGTCTCATCTTTATGGAGGAAGTGTCCAGGGGCCTTGGATGGCCCCTGATCTTGTCTCCCATTTCCTGTGCCCTGTGAGACCAGACAACAGAAGCTCAAGTTCATCTGGTTCAGTAAATGCCATAAGAACAACAGCCAGTTGCAGTGCTCCTGAGTTCTTTCTTTCACTTAGAATTTTGGCCTGAGAGTCTCCTATTTTCTTGCCATCTCATAAATGCATTTAGGAAGATACATTTCCCTGTATTTTTACTTTTTGTCTACGGAAAGGTCAATCAACTAATGACCAGGAACAAAACTACTACTACCTAACCTCCTCCATTACACAGATAAACTTAAAAATCACTACCAAGTTCTCTGCCATAGCAGAATACAATTGTAACTGGCATAGGTAACAAAGAGGATCGAAACAAAAGCTATTTTGCCAATACAGTACCAGAGAAATTCAACTTCTGGCATTGTCTCTGCAGCTTCTCAAACATTAAAAATATGCTCACAGGCTGTCTATCCCCATCCCCATCTTTCAAGCTGGTCTCCCCAAATGCTTGGGTTACTTTAGGAAAACGTTTTGTTTTATTTTGTTTTGTGTTTTGTATTGTTTTGTTTTCACACAGATTTTTGTTGTGAATGTCTAATTTTAAATACACTATGGATATAGAATTTGACCTGTGGATAAATACTGTTTTTTTTTTTTTTTTTTTTTGGCTTTGGGAAGTGTATTTCTTATTTTAGGATTAATTTTTATAAATGTCCTATGGATACTAGAAAACAGAAGTGGACTCTATTTTTTGTGCACATTAACTTGTGTGTGTTTGTGTATTTAATTTGTGTGTGAATGTGTATGTGTGTGTTTATTTAGTCCTAGTAGCTAATCCTTTTTAATTTTTTGACGGCTTGATCTGCCAAAGACAGAAAGAGGTGCATTAAGCTCTCCCAACTCCCCACTGCTTTACCTGTTTCCCTGGAGACACATCCTCCGGCCTTCAGCACCCTCCCTTCCTCATCAGAGAACTAAAATGGGATTCAGACTTCCTGGACCCTGAGTTAGGGCTGTGGGCCAGCAGGCTTGAGCATCTTCTCTCTTGTCCTGAGAGGCAGTGCCACAGCTACAGGCTGTGGCTCCATTTGCAGCAGTTTTCAGCACTAATCCTGTCCTCAGACACCTGGACATTAAACAGTCTCTGCCTGCCTTCCTGCAACACAGCCTCCACTAGGCTTCTGCCTGTGTCCTACACTTCTGCTGTGATCCCTTGTGTTATCCACAATTCCGCCAAGTTTGGCCCAACCTCCCTCTTACCATTCCCCCTCCGAGATTGGAATCCCAGGCCCAAATTGCGCCCAGTGGGGGAGTTTCTGCTCCATGCAGACCAACCTCCCTCATGTGCTATTCAAGTACCCACTGCCACTCTCTTTTTGTCTGTTAAAACATCGTGCTTTCTTGGTAGAGTTTCAGAGCTGACAGGCTACATGTCCTATGTCAATCTGCCCTTGTCTGCTGCCTGCCTGGCTAGGTGCATGGCTTCACTATTGTCCTCTACTCTTCCTCCCTGTCAGTTGGCCCTATTCAGTTGCATTGTCTCAGGGAGAGCCTGGCTTTTCCCTTGGTCAGTCAGCAAGATTCCCTTGTGGTCAAGACAAAGTGAGGATTTTCAATAGGTTGCCACTACCCCTTCCTCTTGGCTCAAATTTCTGTTTAATCACATGTTCTGAAAAAGTGTAAAGAAAGAAAACAAAAACATAAAAACAAGGCCATAAGACATGGGGCACATGGCCATGTGGCCTCTTTGTAGGAGACCTGAACAAGTTTAATTCTACAAACATACACACACACATTCACTTGCACACTTAAAACTATACATCCAAACAACAGCATTCACATTGGATGAGAGAATTCAACAGAAGCACAGCAGTACTGCAGGGAGCTTAATACAACTCGGTTTGGCAACTGAAGCACTAAAAAAGTAAGCAAGAATAACTACCAAGATTAAATGTACACACACATATACACAGCTCTTCACACACAAATTCACATGCACAAAAAAACAGAATCTTCTTCCTTTTTCCAGTATCCATGGGACACTTACAAAATTGATCATAAATTAAGAAACCTCAAGAAGTCCCTCTGAGGCAGAAAATAGAGGATAAATCCATGGTTCCTAGTGCATTGAAAGTTGGACATTCATAACAAAAGTTCAAGTGAAAACAAAGCAAAACAAAATATTCAAAAACACTAAAAAAATTTCCTGCAGGAACCCAAGCATTTGGAGAAATCAACTGAAAGAGGGGAGAGGAAAGAGAGCCTGTGAGCGTATTTTGGTATTTAGAGATGGGGAGATAACGTCAGAAGCTGAATTTCTTTGTACCGTGTTGTCAAATAGCTTTAGTTTGAATCCCTTCCATACCTACAACAATTAAGACTTTATTCTGCTGCAACAAATACCTGACAGTGACTTTTGTCTGTGTAATGGGGAGGGGGAAGGCAGGCAGGGCTGGTGAATAGTGGGCATGCCAGAGGATCCAGGAGCTCTGACAGTTCAGTATCAGAAAAGCACTTAAAGGTGAGCAGGTTCCCTGCTTTCTGCAGCACAGCCTCCCCTCTATCTAAGTCAGGCAAGTACCAGCCTTGCATACCTCCTTCCAACTTAATGGTAAGGGCAGAAGATCCCATCTTCATCTAATTATAGAGTCCTGGCCATTGAGACCAGCCTGCCCAACATGGTGGGAAACCTCATCTCCACTAAAAATACAAAAAAAGTCGGGCATCATGGCACACGCCTGTAATCCCAGCTACTCGGGAGGCTGAGACAGGAGAATTGCTCGAACCTGGGAGGCAGAGGTTGCAGTGTGCCGAGATCGCACCACTGCACTCCAGCCTGGGCAGCAGAGTGAGACTCCGCCTCCAAAAAAATAAATAAAATAGAGTCCTGGCCACAAGGCACCGCTAAGAATGCTCTGGGCCAAAGAAGGATGCCAACTATCTCCTGATGGTCTTCTGTGGAGGAAATGGGAGGTCTCAGAGAGCAGTTTCACTGCCTCACCTGGAAAACCCAGGAGAAGAGGGTGAACCGTAGCAGGCTTGAAATTCCCTGCCCTTTAGTTTGAGCATCCTGTGTTCCCAGTTTCATCTGAATATCCCACTATTTAAGCCAAATCAACAGGATCTGGGCAGCAGTGGTGGCCCCAACCGGCTTGAAAGTTCCCAGTGTACCCAGACAAAGTTTCCTTTTGTGTACCTTCCCCTGAATGCCAAATGGGTTATTAAGGACATAGTTACACCCCGACCCCAATGACAGGAGCTTACATTTGATTTTATTAAACAAGAGTAGTGTATTTGTTCCAAGCTCTGAGGCAAGAGACCTGACTTCCAATGATTCCTGCCACAAGTTTGCTGTGCAATCATTCCCTGGAGCTGTTTCCTGCTTGTAGACAGTGTGGAGGGAGATTTGGGAGAATATAGAGAGCTGAAGCTGCCTTCTAAAATTTGTATTTCCTACATCCATCATCAGAGAGAAGGAACATTGCTTCCTGAAGCCTCAAAATTATTAGGATTCTTAAAAAAATTTTTTTAAATGTATTTTTTAAAATTTCAAGATAAGATGTCTCTCTGTCATCCAGACTGGAGTGCAGTGGCACAGTCACAGCTCACTGCAGCCTCAACCTCCTGTGCTCAAGCCATCCTCCAAGTAAGCCTCCCAAGTAGCTGAGTACAGGTGCATGCCACCACATTCAGCTATTTTTTTTTTTTATTCTTTGTAGAGATGAGGTTTCACCATGTTACCCAGGCTAGTCTCAAACCCCTGGGCTCAAGTGATCTGCCCACCTTGGCTTCCCAAAGTGCAGGGATTACAGGTGTGAGACATCACACCCAGCCATGGGACTGGAGTAACCCATTCTTTGGGTTGCAAGAGAAAGGAACCTGACTTGAAAGAGAAAAAAAAAAAATGTTTTGGCTGTCATAACAGAAAAGGACAAGGGTAGATGATGTCACTGGCTATCTCACACTCTCGTCTCCATCTCTCATCCCAGCCTTTCTCTGTGTTGGCCTTGTTCTCTCCTTCAGACATCTTCTTGTGTGCATTACAGAATAGAGGGAAGGGCCAAGGTGCTTCAGGCTCACCTTGAGCTAGGGAACCCAGAGAAAGAGGCCTTTTCTTGCCAGACATTCTTAGACAAAACCCAAGGGATAGACTTGGGTCCAGTTGGGACCAGGCCCCATCCTTTAGGTGAGGGTTTTTCAACAAAGTGTATTGGCCTTTGGAGTAGGACAATTCTTTGTTACAAGACACTGTCTTGGGTGCTGCTGATGTTTGGCACCCTGGCCACTAAATGTCAGACATGCTCCCCAATCTAATAACAACAAAAATGAAACTGCCACCCTGCTTTTCAAGCAGCAGAGGTATGGGGTTCAGTACAGCCTTATGTTGCGAAGCACTGCCTTATATCAATCACCAAAGCCAGGTCTTGAGGCACTGTGATTGGCTGAACCTGGGTCATCTGTTTTCTACCGTGGTGGAAGTCAGGTTGGACATGACACTGTGTTTGGCAGCCCCACCAGACCCATACGGCGTGGGTGGTTGAGGTGGAGTCATTTTTCAAAGGAACCCTCATTCTCAGAAGGGATGCTACACAAAGACCAGCAGCTGTTGATTGCCCCATCCCAGAGGGGAAAAGTGAGTGCTCCCACTGGGAGAAAGGGATGATCACTCTCCTCTTACCAGCTGTCCCCCATGCCTCAGCCACTCCACATGCCAAATCCTGGAACTCCATCTCAAAACCATACCTCCTTATTGAGGCATTTGAGGCCCTCCTGATCGCTTTTGTTTTTGACCCCTCCATGTGTTCCCTGGTCTATAATCTGCAAGAGGGTTGAGGCCTGCTATGTCTCCAGTGCTCAACACCAGGGGTAGGGTGGCAGGGGGGTCAGCTCAGAAATGCCGGAACAAACGAGAGCCAGAAGGGAGGTTCTGTGGACTCATCACATCCAAGGCAAATGTCATTTTCCATGTGAGCCCATCAGAACTAGGCCATATGGTGTTTCCAGGAAAGACCAGAGAGGCCCAGAGCCCTGGCCATCTCTGCATTCTGAGAAAAGAAGGCGGGGTTTCTTCTTGAAAAGCCCCAGTGTCTTCCTGGCACCACAGCTGAGTTGAGCTGAACCAAGCTGGGGAGGAACGTGGCTGCAGGAGCGGGACTCTGGGAAACAACTCACCCAAGGCAAAAGCAGAGGCCAAGATGAATTTTTAGGAGAGATTTCAGAGAGCCTGGGCATATGCTGAGCACTGCTCAGATGAGGCAGACCATGCCAGCATCTCCAACTCTGCCCCAGAGTCATATACCCAGCCCCTCAAAGTACAGCTCCTGACTCCTCCTTCATGCCCCAGAATGAAACCAGAACCCCTTCCTCATTTCTGGTAAGATAGTGAGACAAGGAGGTACCTTCCAAAGGAACTTCACTGTGAAGCTAAGGGAAATGAAAGAAGAAAATGCTGGGAATCCACCATCCTTATAGAATGTGTGTCTGAGCTCCTGGAAGGTTCTGCTCCACACTTGATCTTAGTGTTCCATTTACAGAGGACTCCATGTCATTTCTGAGGTGGGCTCCTGCCTCTCGATTGTACAGGCCCTGGGGCTGCACTGTTGTCCCTCCCCCAGCCCTTCTACGTAGGGTTAGGTGGGAAGGGCAGGTGCCCCTGGAGGGACTGGACTAAATAAAGCAGGAGATCTTTCCACTGATCCTTTCTCCTTCCTCCCTCAAGCATTGCTAGATCCCCTGCTCTCAGCTCAACTCTTTTTTTTTTCTAGGCGCTCACTGTTTAGTGAGGGAGATGGCTACATACAATTAATTACCTACTCTAGCATTGTATTAATAACTCCAGTATAGCTGATCACCCCGAGCCTTCTCATCATAATGTTTCATCAAAAGAAACAACAGTCTAACTCCTCCCCTCATACACCAAAAAGTCACTTAAGTTTTTATTGAAAATAACATTATTTATTTATTTATTTATTTTTGAGACGGAGTCTCACTCCTTCACCCAGGCTGGAGTGCGGTGGCGAGATCTCAGCTCACTGCAACCTCCGCCTTCCGGGTTCAAGCGATTCTCCTGTCTCAGCCTCCCAACTAGCTGGAACTACAGGCACACGCCACCAGGCCCGGCTAATTTTTGTATTTTTAGTAGAGATGGGGTTTCGCCATATTGGCCAGGCTGGTCCTCGAACTCCTGACCTTAGGTGATCCACCCGCCTCGGCCTCCCAAAGTGCTGGAATTACAGGCGTGAGCCACCATGCCCGGCTGAAAACAACATTTTTAATGATGCCAGGGAATTTACATTTAAACCTTCTTTCAAAATGTGGTTTATGCCACCCATCCTCTTCCCTGTATGCCTTCTTTCCTTCAAGAGGTCATCTGCCCATTAGAAAGTGTATCCAGTTTGCCTTCTCCCTCCACTTCTCCCACTGCCCAGAGCTCCATTGCCAGGGCCCTGGAAGTCTGGCAGGCCAGTGTAGACCAGGTCTTGGTAGACTAACAGAGGGAACAAGAGGGAACACTGTTTTCATCTGTGTCCACCACACTGCAGCAGGACAAGCGCTGTGGTATCTGTCTTCTCTCTGACCAATTTTTTCTTTATCCACTCCAGGTACTATTGCTCCCCAGGGTCTGCCCCAGCTCTTCTCCCTTTGGCTAGAACCTCTCCCTGGACAGCCTCAAATGTGCCCCTGGCCTTCCCTGGCATGGACGTGCCAATGATTCTCAAATCTGTTTCCTTAGGCATTCAGCCTCCTAAGTGCCCAGTCTTTTCCATGTGTAAACTACTCCTTGAGGGAACCCAGCGCTTGACAAGGACCTGTGGTCACCTACAAAGCTCTCTTTAAGGTAGCAAAACCATGACTTTTATAAGTAGGTTATTAATGGTGTCACTTAAAATTATCCTGTGTCTTATTTGTTTGTTTTTTGGTCTTTTCTTCTCCCTCCTCAGCAGGCTCTGGTCTGAGGGTGGGGTGGGGTGGACAGTGAATAGCTTTTTTGTGTTTCAGACAAGACAGGGCCTCTCCAAAGCATGTCTTTGTAAGATTTCCAGGCCCATCAAAGGATGTGGTTGGATTTCCTGGAAGATGGATCCCTGGATTAATTGGGTCATGTGTCCCTTGACTGTAGCCAGGGAATGACATGTCCTAGTTGGTCTAGGCATTGGATTGCTGACCACCTCTGAACCGATCCTGGTAGCAACTGGGTTGAAATTACGGTAATTGGTTCAGGCTGTTCATGGCCACTCCTACAGCCCATCCAAACCACAGAATTGTTCTACCATAGGGAGAGGTGGAATAGGGGGAAGATGAGCAAGCAACCAATGTCCCTGGCAAGGTTCCTCTTGAGGAGTGGCTTCAAAACATTTTTGAACATAATTTATAGAAAGAAATACACTTTACACTGTGATCTGGGACACACACACACACATTTTTCACAAAATAACACTTACGCCTTGCTACCTTGCTACTGGGAGCATATTCTGATCTTTTTGTAATCCTGGCTGCTTGATGAGGTAATGCCCAGTTCTATTTCATTTTTTTTAAAAATCCTGGTCTGAACCCACTAAGTTGGCTTTACAACTCATTAATGGGTCATGACCTACAGTTTGAAAAATGTCATTCTTAAGACTTGCACAAACCGCTTGCATTGTTGAAATGATTGTTAAAATGTGGCATAAACTCTCCAAGAATTTGACAGGGAAATGTGTAAGGAAATGGAAATTAGGTTAATGGTAGATCATTAAGGGTGAGGGGGTTGGGGGTGCTTGTCACCAGCGACTCAGAAGCAAGGGCCAGAAAGAAAAGATTTTTGAGCTCCACAAGTAAGGCAGTCACTAGGACTTCCCCCTGAATCTACGTGACTTGTGGCTACAAAGTAAAACTGCCTTTGTAAAAATCATGACAGCAAGAGAAGTCTAGCATGGCCAACTCCATCTTGCTTCTAGCCTCACAACCTGGCTGTTCTCACTCATTCCTGGGTGTAGGGCAAGCTAACCATGGGAATAATTGATTTCTAGTTTAACTTGGAAACAAAGAATGATAATCCTTCCTCCCTAAAACTAACCTCCTCCTTGCTCAGGGACCAAAGCCACTTTTGTAAAACAAATGAAAGGCCATGAGATTAGGATTATGGGAGGGGCCTGAATTCTGCTAAAATGTAGGTGTAGCTTCTACAATCCCTTACTGCTCAGGAGTCATGAGGCCAGAAGTCACAAGATATGTGACTTCCAAACTTGCTCCTATAGGTAACATCCCTATTGCAGAAACTAAAATTGGTGTTTTGAGATGATTTTTAGACTTTTTCATTCTGGCAACCAACTGATCCCTCCTTGACCTGTGACTCATGAGTAAACTGGTCCTATGGCCCCCACCCAGAGAAGGATTCCATGCATGAGGATTGTTTTTCATTACCCTAGGATTTCAACCCCAACCAATCAGCAGCACCCATTCCCTAGACCCCTGCCCACAAAATTATCCACGAAAACCTTTACTGCAATAATGCACTCTCCATGAACTGGCTTTATCTGTGCAGCAGGCAAGAAGAACCTGTTGAACAATTACAAAAGGACTCCACAGGAGTAGCAGCATGCGTGCATTGTAGCTAGGTGTTCCAACATGCTGTGTTCCCATGATTTTTTCTCCCCAGAACCCAATGCCAAACTTTGACCAGACTTCTTCAAGCCCTTGGAAATGATGGTGGGAAGTCAGTTGCTTTCTGGTCATGCTAGAGCCCGGCCAGGCCAAGGACCTACTGTATGTAGGACACTGTGTGTGTACATGGAGGGTGTGTGGGGACAGAGGATGGTGGTAAGGATAAATAAACCATTTACCCATTTATTTAAACTTAAGCTACATACACAATTAAATAATATAGATACATTCATATAATAAAGATGAAATTCAGAATAGTGGTTAGAGGTTAAGATATAGGGAAGGGGCACAGAGAAGCCTTGGACAGTACTAGTAAAATTCTATTTCCTAATCTAATTGGTGGATACATGACTAGTTGTTTTGGTATTCAGTAAACATTAAAGATGCATTGTATACACACATATACACATGCACACATTTGTTGGAATGTAGGACAAAAAATATAAGCCATGGACTCTATGTTTAACGAGCTCACAGACTCAAGTGGAAGGTAGACATAATCAGAACGAATATATTGCACAATGAGCTCACATGAAATCTAAAGAGGCAATTCATTCTGAGTTGTTATATTACCTTGGGTAAGTCATTTTCTTTCTTGAAGCCTTGTACTTCTGACACATTATATAGAGAGATACAAAAGTTTTATATATGTTAAATATGTATATTATACATAATAGGCACACACGTATATATACATATGTATAACAGATTTATTGTGAGAATTAACTGATATATAATACATGAGAAAATGACAAACTGTGAAGCACTTTGAAAAAATGTGAGATAATATGAACACTTTGGGCAACTTTGCAACTATTTCTTCTGTGAAACTGCCATCCCACACAGTTTTGGGCTCAAGTGGCAGTCTGTAGCAAGCAGGTTGTAAGTGACTGTAAACTACTCTTAAGCTAACATATTTTGTGTCTAGCACAATGAGGGATAGAAATAAAGAAGACACTGGCTATTATTGAATAGCTTGCGATTGTCAGAACAGGGACTTGGAGCTTAAGAGACCCATGGGATGGCTCAGCTACGGGGTGTAGGAGTTTGAACCAGTGGGCTATTTGCAGGGGGCGGGGTAGTCATTAATGCTGAGAGGAGAGTACTGTGCTTTACCTTCCCTGAGGGCTCTCTCAGTCCAGTTAGCAGAGTCTCACTGCCATCATCATGCTGGGCCCTAGCAGGTGCTCCCCTCCTAGTGCTCTGGCCTAAGCAGGGACACAAATGCCTCCCCCTAGTTCTCATCAGCCCAAAGGTAAGGAACACTCTGGCTTCCAACGTTGCCAGAGTGGGCTCTCTCTCAAGATCCCCAGACCCCCTCTTCTTGCCCCTCTGCTATATGAGATACCTAATGTCATCCCAGACAGCCAGCACAGCTCTGCAGCCTCCTCACTCAAGGTCCTGATTTCCTGGCCTCATGCCATCTCCATGTGAGAGGTTCTACTGTAAGTTCTTGGGGGCTTGTTCTCAGGAGGAAGGTGAGAATTTGCAATTCAGACTTATGAGTTCAGGTTCAAGGAACTTGCAGACACAGTGACTCCTGAAAGTAGTCTCCAAAGATTCTCCCTCTTGGGACAGAATATGTTCCAGAGACTTGGGGGAGATGGAGTCTCAGGTTGGAGTCAGGTAGTATATCAGTCAGAGTCCCAGATGAACAGGTGGCACACTTAAATGGGGTAACTTGAGGTGAGTTTAATAAAGGAATTATTTTTAAAAGGGATGGCAGGGTATGGGGAAACCACAAGAGATAATGCAGAACCCCAAAGGGCTCATCAAAGCATGAGTAACAGCAGGTGCTGTTACCTGCCCAGGCCTGAACAGGTAAGTGGACGGAGAGCTACTGATACCAGGAGAGGGAGTCCTGTGATAGGAGGAGCCACTTGGTGGGAGCTGAGGTTTTTAATGGAGGGATGCAGCCAGCCCTTGGAAATCCCACAAAGAGGGAACCGGGCAATAAGCACCTCAACCTCACCCTCGCCTTCTTCTTTTCCACGTCTGGTCAGTTGACTGAACCCAACTGCAACCTGCAGAGTTATAGTCCAGACAGCCCAGGTTGCAAGGCACAGAGCAAGGGGGCTGTGGAGGAGAAAATGTCTCCACACAGCCTTGCTGTGATGAGGAAGGTCCACGGGGATCAGACTTGAGCAGCATAGCCTGACCATCAAGATGGGAAACCGGGAAGGTACCAGAGATGACAAAAACATGGTCAAGTAGTCTCCTCGGTAAGACAAACTTCAGACCATGGAATTCAGAGACCAAAAAGGCCACTGGAAGGCAAAGGTGCTATGAGCAAAGCCATGACCTTGATGTCTGAATCCAGTTGCTCGCAGTGTTTAAACCAAGACAAATTCATATCTTTGTAGAGATATTTTTGGCATGCAAGAATCAAATTCATTTAGCAATTTCACTTGCAGCACCAGGTGGAATTTTCCAATCAACTGCTTTCAAGGACATTTAGAAGCAAATCTATAGCAGACACTCCGTTATTTACTTTATTAAGCATCCTTGAATGAGTTAATGAAAAGATCCTTGTGCAGGGATTTAAAAAACCTCAGTATTAGGTTTTGCACTTCCTCTAACTCACTGGGTGTTTTAAGTCACTCCATTTTCCTCTTTGGATCTCAGTTTCCTTCTGTGTAGTGTGAGAGGGTTGGCTGTGATCTCTTCTGATCCCTTCTGATTCTGGCATGGTAAGATTCTAATGGACGCTGTTCAGAACAAGTCATATTTCAGCACAGCCGACTTGGCGGTCACTACATGATCCCATTTTTTGGTAAATTACAATATTGTTTCTTTGAAATCCCTCTTTAAAATTGCTCCATTTCTCTGATGCAGCAAAGAAACAAGAGAAAATAATTGCTTTCCCGTGGACTCATGCCCATGAAAATAAGCCCAAGTGTACTGCTACTAAAAAGAATCCGTCTGCCACACTTCCTATTTATTTGGCTTTGGAGAATTGGACAGAGCAGAACTGAGGGAGGCATGATCCACCACACTGAGTCATCACCTGCAATGGCTTCCCTCTCCAAGAGCCTCCAAGAGCCCAGCGAACAAATGTAGGGCCTGCTCTTACAACCTCCTGCCTCAGTACACTTCTCCACAAAGGAAGAAATGCTCACTTCCTCATTACGATTCCTGTCCACCAACTTTGTTTCTTGTTTAAGTTAGGAAAGAAAACAAAAACAAGCCTTTGAATGCTCGCTCTTTTTTTAGGTCCTGGCATTAAATCTGACTCACCGTACGAGGGATCTGTTGTCTTTGCCTGAGCAGCTTCTCTCTCCTTTCTTAATGAGGGCAACCATCCTCCCCTTCTTCCCTTAGATATCTGCTCCTCCCCTAGTCCAACCACAGGGTTGATTCTGGTGGGAGTGCCAATCACAGATTCTTAGCACCTGGCCACAAAGACTATCACCTGACCTAGGCGTGACCATCCCCCAGCAACTGAGATTGAATGAGGAAACTGATCAAAGCTGGGATAATCGGCTGGAACTTATGTCCAGTAAAGCATGGGGAGGAGAGAGAACCCCTCTTCTTGCTTTGGCAGAGCTGAGCTACATAACATGAGCCAGGAGATTAAGCCCTGCCCTTGCCAAGATGAAGCCATCTGCAGTCAGATAAAATGAAGCCCAAGCACAAAGAAAAGTTGAGACCAGTTATGGAAGGAAAGGGATGGGAGAAGGGAGGAGAAAGACTTGACAATATTATTTGTTTATCTGGACGCAATGATCCAGATTCCAGACCCATCTGGCTTTTTTTACAAGAGCCATTAACTGTGCTTTATTAGTTAAGCTAATTTTACTTGGATTTTTGTTCCATAACTAAAGAGACCTGAATAATACAGAAACTGATATCTGCAAATGAGGACTTGTATGTAATGGTCCCTGAAATGTGGAACTGTCTGAGGCAAGGTAGTGAGGAGCTGCTTCAAGAGATCTAAAGTCAAAAGATATCAAAATGGGTTGACTATTTCTCATGCCCTTTAATGAGGCATGGCCAAAAAGGATGTTTCCATCCAAGCGGGGCTGTTTGAAAGCAGAAGAGGAACAGCAGGCAGATAAAAGAAAGGCTCCTTCTACTTGCAGCAAGATTCCAAGACTGCAGAGAGTTTGACAGTCTTTTTCCTTAAAGAATTGCAAAAGCAAATTCTGTAACTAGGAATAGGGATCCCTGAGGGAGCTGGAGTAAAGAGGGAGCACCTCATCTTGAAGCAACATTGATAGCAACACTGCTTAGGCCTGTGTTCATCACTCAGCTCTCCCTCATCACTCAGAGCATCAAGGCAGCTGAGGCCAGGAAGCTGAGTCCCTGGAGAATGAACACTTCTCTAGGCCTGTGCTGAGGAGCAGAAATCCTTCTAGAATGGTGGCTATTTTACTGCTGCCCTTAGATAACCCCAAGTTCTCTAAGGGGTAGGACCCATAGGAGGGCAGAAAGAACTTGCTCCTCTGGCAGCAAAGTAAGTCTGTACTGTCCCTATCCAGAAGGATGGGACATAGGTTCCTAACTGATGGCAACTGGAATTGCTTCCCCATTCCTCCTTATTTTATTTTATTTTATT
This sequence comes from Pan paniscus, assembly GCF_029289425.2. Lineage (NCBI taxonomy): Eukaryota > Metazoa > Chordata > Mammalia > Primates > Hominidae > Pan > Pan paniscus. Next base: position 40,372,744 of record NC_073260.2, read on the forward strand.
ATTTTATTTTATTTTATTTTTTGAGAAAGAGTTTTGCTCTTGTTGCCCAGGCTGGAGTGCAATGGCACAATCTCGGCACACTGCAACCTTCACCTCCCAGGTTCAAGCGATTTTCCTGCCTCAGCCTCCCAAGTGGCTGGGATTACAGGCATGCACTACCATGCCCAGCTAATTTTTTGTATTTAGTAGAAACGGGGTTTCACCATGTTGGTCAGGCTGGTCTTGAACTCCTGACTTCAGGTGATCCACCAGCCTCAGCCTCCCAAAGTGCTGGGATTACAGGCGTGAGCCACTGCGCCTGGACCATTTCTCCTTTTTAAGTGGAAATCTTGCAAACATATATAGGTGTTCCTCAACATACACTGGGGTTATGTCCTGATAAACCCATTGCCAAGTTGAATATATCATGTCAAAAGTGCATTTAATAACTAACCTAACATAACCTAACATGGCTTAGCCTAGCCTACCTTAAATGTGCTCAGAATGCTTCCATTAGCCTACAGTTGAGCAAAATCATCTAATACAAAGCTTATTTTAGAATAAAGTATTAAATATTTCATGGTGGTTTGCCATTGTGATTGTGTGGCTGACTGGGAGCTGCGCATACTACAGCTGCCCAGCATCACAAGAGAGTATCATACTGCACATCACTAGCCTGAGGAAAGGTCAAAATTCAAAATTTGAAATATATTTTCTACTTAATATGTGTCAGGTCTACACCATCATAAAGTCAAAAATCATAACTTGAACCATCCTAAGTTGGGACCATCTGTATAGCATGGTTACATGCATCATTTAGTCCTAGGTGGCAAGAGCATGAGTATAGGCTTCTCAATGATTACCTGATCCAACGATTGCTTTTGCATTTATTCAACACATATTTGTGGGGTACCTACAAGGTGGCAGACACTCTTATAGACCCTGGGGCTGTAATCATAAAGAAAAAAAGCACAACAACTATAAATGAATCTTGCCTTTACGGAGTCATTTTCATCCCAGGAGGGAGCATCGTTCTCCAGGCAGTCGGCCAGCCAGGTCCAAATCCCAGGAATCATTATTTCATAACTGAGACCTTTCAGCAAGGCTCATCCTCCTAAATTCATCCCAAATCTGCCCACTTCTCACCACCTCCACTGTTTCAACCAGCGCCCAGGACATGATCATCTCTCAGCTGAATCACTGCATCAGTTTATTAACTGGTCTACTTGCCTGTAGCATTGTCGCCACAGTCTACTCCACACACAGAACAGTCACAGTGGTCTTTCCAAAACAATGATCAGTTCATACACTATTAACCTAATAGATCTGTGGAGAGCAAAGCTCTAGATCGTTGTATCCATCTCAACAATAAAATGAATGTTAGCCAGAAGAGGTGAATATGCCTTCGTCAGACTCTCTTTGTGTAAGTAGTCAATGTTGGTTTTATTTTTTCTGACAGTGGAAAATGTCATAATGATCCATCCACTTACAGAATTTGCTGCCTTGAAAAAGTAAAATCTGTCCAATTATATAAGCTACATCCAGTAGCTTCTCAGAGCAACCAGACATAAAATCTAAGCCCCTTACCTTAGTCTACAAAAGCCTAGGTATCCGCAGCTGCCTGCCCATCCTCCCTTATTTTTCTGTCTCCTCCCACGCATACTCTTGCTCCAGCTTCTACCAGCGCCCTTCTGCCCCTCAGCCACAGCAAGCTACTTTGCGTTCAAGGCTTTTACATTTGCTGTTCCTCCTTCTCGGGACCCTCTTCCCCTAGATCTTTGCAAGCTTACCTCCTTTCCATTGTTCAAATGCAGCAGGATGTTTGATGAGGCTTTTCCTGTTTGGGAATTCCAGCTAAAGCCCAGATGTGACAACAAAGAGGCTCTAAGCATGCCACCTTCTCAAGACAGCTGCCTGTCATGGCGCCAGATTCCTCTCCCAGGGCTTATCATGGGAGGTGGCTATCCTTACCAGATCTATCCCTACCAGGCTTCCCGCAGCCCTCCTTCCCAATCTTCATGAGATGCCTGTAAAGGGGTAAGGAGGGGAGTTAGTGTCGGAAGCATCTGTCTTGTGGAAAGTGCAGTGTTTGTGATGAGAAGTGACTCCTCCCTGCTAAGCTAACTATTGGGGAGACTCCAGAGAACTAGGCATAAAGCAGGAGATCCCTAAAAGAAGGGGCAATGGGTATGCTCTTCCCTTCAAGTTGGATATTATTTTCTAATCTGCCCTTGGATTTATCTGATTAAGTAGGAGATAGCTGGAATTATTTCAAGTTGAAAATAGGGGCAGAAGGGGAGCTGCCTATACATAGCCCTACAGTTGCCCTGGCTCAGGGAACCTTGAAGAAGGTGGTTGGGCTTGGTCCCATGAATCCTCCAGAGGACTGACCAGCATTTGAATGCCTGCCACAGTGAGGGTATCAGTGGCCAGCATTAGCCAGAGAAGCAGTACCAGCCAACCCAGAAAGAACTGCAGCTGTGGCCAGGTGAGTAAGACTTTTTTCCAGTTTCTTCTCCTTTGGCCCACCTCAAATACACAGGAAGGGCTAGGCCTTGAAGAAGGAAGGGGAGTGGATATCTGAGACCCAGATCATACCCTTTTTCCACTTTCTTTTCTAGAAGTCAATCTCCCAGCTCAAGAGTGCTCCATGTGAGGTCAAGAGAAGGGAAAAAAGATTTAAACGGAGTTTGAGATTGAAGCCTTAAAGAAGACTGGACTTTTAGTAATCAGAAAGTTATGGAATCCTCCTGTGCCTGCCCTGGACCTGTTTGCCCTCACCCTTTCCCACCCCTGCTATGTACTGGGGCTGGGACCTCATCCCTGCAGGCTGTGCTTCCCCGGGTCAGTTACTTTTGGTTATGTGGCCAAAGGCAGGCACAGGTGAGGGACTGGAAAACAAGAGGAAGGAAAATAATCAAGGTATTTGTTGTCCACTCTCTCTATCTCCAGTGGAGTTTCTGGCCGTGGGTTTTTCCTCTTGTATGACTCTAGGCCTCGCACGGTCCAGCTTTCACCCTTTTTTCATAGTTTCTGGGCTCTGGTCACACATCCTCCTCCATTTGCCCCTCTTCTGACAAAATCTGGGTAGTCTTACTGTCCTCTGTTCAGTTTCTCACCTTTTCCATCACCCATGTAACTAGTTGTCTGCATCAAATTCTGTCTGTTTCAGATACTTTTTTTTCCCCTTATACACAGGGTCTCATTCTGCCACCCAGGCTGGAGTGCAGTGGGGCCATCATAGCTTATTGCAGCCTTGAGCTCCTGTGCTCAAGCAATCCTCCTGTCTGAGCCTCCTGAGCAGCTAGGACTACAGGCACGTGCCTCCACACCCAGTTAATTTAAACAAAAAATTTAAAATTTTTTTGTAGAGATGCGGGTCTCACAATGTTGCCCAGACTGGTCTTGAACTCCTGGCTTCAAGCGATCCCCCTCTTCAGCCCCCAACGTGCTGGGATTATAGGTGTGAGCTACTGTGCCCAGCCCCATTTCAAATACTGATAGTGCTGTTTGTCTTTTGGATGGACCTTAACTCATATACTTCACCAGAGTCTATAAAGGTCTATGTTCTGAGGGACAATGCTATAGGGATAGCATAGTTGGGATAGCAATGGCAAGAAATCAAATGATTTCATATTTATACCTCAATCAAGACATCTTAATAAACCAATGACAAACATCTCAACCCAAGTGTCATGTCTTCAGAAGGGCCTCTTCACGTGAGCAAAGGCAGCACATCCCTCTCCCAATCACATTCCGCCCCATTACCTTTATCTTCTTTTGGCAGTTTTCAGTACCTGAATTCATCTTATCTATTTATTTGTTTGCATGTTTACTATCTATCTCCTCCCATTGGAGTATAAGATATTTGAGGACAGTTACACATCCTTTTCTGTACTCTTATGTCCTCAATACATAATTACTAACTGACCAGCATCAGGGTCTGATTGAATGGAACGTATCTCACCCAGCGACCCTTGACTTGCAACTGGATGTGATAGTTGGATGTTGCTTTGGTTGTCAACCCTTAAGGGCGAGGTGACTGCATTGTATTATGTTTGCCTTCTTGGAATTGTATACGTGGAAGAGTCTACGTGGCATTGTCTGTTTTACTTAAAGGGTGGAATGCAATGAGCATGCAATGAGCATCATTTATTTTCACTTTCCTGTTACTATTTCTTTCTTCTGTAGCATTCTCCTTTCTTTCAGGAACTGTTTCTGTCCTGCCCATGAAACTATCTAAGAATGCAAAATTTGGGGAGGTGAGCAGATTTTCCATAGTCTTTTTTTTTTTTTTTTTTTTTTTGAGGCGGAGTCTCACTCTGTCACCCAGGCTGGAGTGCAATGGCGCTATCTCTGCTCACTGCAAGCTCTGCCTCCCAGGTTCACACCATTCTCCTGCCTCAGCCTCCCGAGTAGCTGGGACTACAGGCGCCCGCCACCACGTCCAGCTAATTATTTTTTTTTTAGTATTTTTAGCAGAGACGGGGTTTCACCGTGTTAGCCAGGATGGTCTCGATCTCCGGACCTCGTGATCCACCCACCTCGGCCTCCCGAAGTGCTGGGATTACAGGCGTGAGCCACCGTGCCCGGCCTCCATAGTCTTTTAAATTTCATTTGTGTTTAGTAAGCAATTCAGATATTTTCTTTATTTTTTTGCATTGGTTTTTGTCATTACATTTTCATAGCACATTATCTATTATATCTATATTTTAAAATTCATATTAGTAAACTGTATAAGTCTCTTTTAATTTTTAAAACATCTTCTGTGTCAGTGGTTTCTAGCTTGTTCATTACAGTTTCCTATATGTGTGTTTTTCTTTCTTTTGCCAGAAGTCTGCTTCTCAGACTTGCCAGAGGTTTCCTTATTTTTTGTTTTCAAATAACCAAATTTATCTCTTTTTAAAGTTTATCAGGTTTACTGTGTTTTATACACTTTGGTTAATTCATTTTTGCTTTTTCTCTTGCTGACAGAGGATCAAATACGTTAAAACATGTCATATCTACTGTCGTTGCTCTAACGGGAGCCAAAAAGCAATATAGAACTATGTGGAAGATAGGGCTATGATTGAAACTGATCATGAGGAGTGGGAAGGCTGGACTGCTAAGTGGGATTGTAGCTGTTGCCTCTTGTGTCTGTGTCACACTCATTTAGCCCATCTCTGATTTCATTCATACCTGTGATAGACTGTCTGACTCACCTTCTGCTGCTGGTGCTCTACCTCAATACTCATACCTCTTGTCTTTCTTCATTCTGTGCTAGGGCCTTCTCCTAATGCCAGGAAGCTTTCCAGGCTGGCCCAGCTCAGAAGTGCCGAGGAACTCATACCCTATGGGCAACCCTCAACCAATGCACAATGTTGGCCAATGAACAAATGCTCCATCCTCCTCTCCACTGGGTAGACACTTGTGGGAAATATTCTGCATACTTCTCAGAGGTCCTGGTGGAACTGAGCTCTTGTTGCTGACAATAGTGACCTCACAGTGTGTCTGTTGATGGACTTTTCCTCTTTCTCTGTTTTACTCTCCCTATCTCCTTGCTCCTACTTCCTGGGATCACCTGCACTAAGTCCTTGTCTCGGGCTCTGCTTTGCGGGACACCAAAACACTCATCACCACAGTCCGGGAAATGTTTGAGGTGAACACAGAATAGAATTAATTGTAGAACTTCTAAGCCAGCTTCTCTCCTGCTTGGGGAGATGTCTTGAAGAAAACTACAGTGCATAGATGAACAGAAAATGCTGTGCTATTTAAGAGCAGTAACACTGAGACCAGGCAGTTTTACTGTGGGCATCTTAAACAAGCGCAGCACTGTGAGAAGAGGCAAACATTCTTGAACTACAAAAAAGCACTGTGGAATCGATTGGCAGAGAACTGTATCAGTGGCAGCTGACATGGTTTGGGGGACAGGACCACCAGAACATCTCTTCAAGATCACCATGACTTCAGCGGAGTGCCCCAAAACACCAGCTGGGCACTTACTGCCAATGGAGTGTTGACACCAGGGAAGTGAATCTAGCCACAGGGGACATCCTGGAATTCCCTTCTCCCAGGAGGTACCCACAGATAAACAATGAGCTGAACTAATTCCTGGGCAAATAGAAGCAAGCCTAGAATATTTGAAGGAATAATTTTTGAAGAATATTTGAGAGAGAAGAAGATGACTTTGTGCTAATTTTGTACCTAGGGCATCAGCCCTGTAATTTAAGTTTTAGAAGAAACACAAACCTGTTTTATCATCACAGTTGGGTAAAGTCTGGAATGTATTTTACAACCACGTTATTGACAATTATTCGGCTCAACATTTCCGAAAATTCAGTCAGTTGTCTATCACCTACACCACAATGTATCATTTGTACTATTAGTTACCTAATACTTTCCTTTCAACCAGCCCACTTTTTAAAACTTAAATACTTACTTTATATTAAATACAAATAAGTATGAAATTATGGATTTAGTATCTACCTATATTTTCCTAACAACTATTGAAATAAATATATAACTGTTAAAGAAAAAACCATCTCAATCCATATGTGATAAAAATACTACACATTGGGAAAATTGATTTGGATATAACCGTAAGTTATCCTGACTTTGTTTCTCATTATATTTCTATCATCACATCCTCTGCTTTGTGAAATACTAATTCCTGGTTAATTTCCATTCGGTTATAATCCTTCCACAAAGTCTGTTTTTCAGAAAAGGCACCTGGATGCTATAATTTTGAGTTTTGACACTTCTGAAAATGTCTCTCTTTGTTCCCATACATGAAAGTTTGGTTGGCTGTGAAATTTTAATATAATTCTTAATCCACAGGGTTATTTATACTTTACCCCATTGTCTTCTAATTTTCAATATTGCAAATAAGAACTCCAATGCCAATCTGAATTGCTCTCTATATAGAAGTGTGTAGGATTTTACATTATTACTGAAGTGCATAAACTTTACCAGAAATGTACACAGGTGGATATTTTGCAACAATTCTGCCCAGGACTCAGTGAATCATTTCAATCTACAGATTATGCTCCTTCTTTAGCTCAGGAAATTTTCTTTCATTTATTTATTTATTTATATTTACATTTTGATGGGGATAGTGTCTCATTATGTTGCTCCGCTGGTCTTGAACTTCCAGGCTTAAGAGAGCCTCCTGCCTCAGCCTCCCAAGTAGCTGGGACTACAGGCTCCAGCCACCGCACCAAACTTCTTTTGTTCACTGGTACTTCTCTTCCATCTAATATTCTCTTTTATTCTGTGACTCCTGTTATATAAATATTGAAACATTATGTCTATCTCCTTCCCTCATCTTTTATTTCATGAATTTATCTTTTTGTCTGTGTCCTCTGAGCAATTATATTAATTCTTTTGATCTAACAATTCATTAAATCAGGTTTCAGTAGCATATATGCTGTAGTTCTATTTTATTCTGGTGATACAGTCGTTCTTTTATTTTCAAGGACTGTTTCTTATTCTCCCAGTATTTCATTTCATGCTTCTTTTACTCTCTGAAATTTTACTGAGAATACCAAGTTGCTTTCTTTTCCTTGTTTCCAGTGGAGTTGGATGAAAATACAAATTTGAATCTTTAAAAGTTATCTCCTGTTTTCTGTAATCGTTCTTTCGAAACAGAAGCCATTGGCTCTGATTAACTGTTGATTCCCTTTTGGAGGCTGCTAGATCTCCTCAAATGATTATTTGGTGTTTGTTGTTCTGTACTGATGTTCTTAAATATGAAAGCCCACATTGAAAGGACTGATAGGTCTTCTGGGTGCTGTCAGCAACTGCACAAGTCTCTATGAGCTTCCCCCCAGCCTTTTCCCAGCTTATTTCTGTTTCAGCCTCTACTGGCACTTTCTTGTGGCTATCAGCCTCAGGAGGGACTCGAAGACAGGCCCTGCCTTTGCTGCTGTGGTTATAGGATATCCAATCATAGCAGGTTTCTATCTTCCAGAAAGTCCTCAAAGTTTCTGCCAGGTTGAGATAGTTCTTCCTGTTTTAACAAGGGGTTGCAGGTCTTTTTTTGTTTGTTTTTTGTTTTTTGTTTTCTTCTGTGTTGTTTTTATCATTTCAGTAAGGTTTGAGGAAAGAATTGTAAGCTCAAAGTGTTATCTTGAAGTAAATCTTGTGTGACTTCCTGCTAGATTGGGCCTGATACTGCAGTCTCTGGGGTGCCCCGCCCATAAACCTCCAAGTTCCCACTGCCAGCATCCACGTGTCTGCCTGAGAGCATTCTGTGGCAGCTGAGCCCACTCTGTCTGTGTGCAGCAGGCCAGAAGTCCTGGAATCTCATCCAGTGCCTTGCCCTCCTGCTTTTCAAAGACTGAGAGGGGTTGGTGTATGAAGACCATAACATCCTTGTCCCTTTGGTTGGAAACTCTGAGGTGCCAGACTGCACGGGCTCCCAGAACCCTTAAGAGGACAGTGTGATCTAGTCACTCACAGTGAGAACTAAATGCACCCTTTAAAATCTTCCTTCCTGTCCCTGTCTCATTTCTCTGCTCTCTTACCTTGTTTCTTGGGATCGCCTTGCAGAGAAATTAATGAATCCTCCTCTAAAGGGAAACTCAAATCAAAACACTGCAGGCTTTCTAGAAAGCTCTCTCCCCTGGTGTGGAGAATGAACTGGAGGAGATGGAACTGTAGAGGCCAGGAGATGTGAGCAACAGTCCTAGGGAAGATAAGAAAAGAGCCAGCACCACATTGCCTCAAGGGAAGACCACCACGTGCAATGCTTTGAAAGGCCGAGGCAGGAGAATTTTGTGAGGCCAGGAGTTCAAGACCAGCCTGAGCAACATTGCAAGGCCTTGTCTCTACAAACATATATATGTACTAAACATACATATATTAGTACATATACATATAGATATATATATGTATATGTACTAAAAATTAGCCAGGCCTGGTGGCACACACCTGTAGTCCCAGCTACTCAGGAGGCTGAGGTGGGAGAATCACTTGAGCCCAGGAATTAAGGCTGCAATGAGCCATGATCACACCACTGTACTCTACCCTGGGTTAAAGAGTGAGATCCTGTCTCAAAAAAAAAAAAAAAAAAAAAATCAAAGTAGTCATCATAAAAATATCCCAACTCTGCAGAGCTTCCTAGCACTTATTTTATGGTTTATTGTTGTTATTTTTATTACTAAGGAGACACTTAGTCAATATCGTTGAATACATAAAAGATTCCTAGGCTCCTGGCTGGATGGTGGAGCCACTCACTAAGAGAAGGACCAGAGGAAAAGGCACAAGTTTGGAAGGAGAGGAGAGGGAGGCAATTTCCTCCCACAAACATATCCGATAACAGGGTGCTCTGGGTCCTTCTTGGAACTCAGGGCCCCCAGCAGGCTCATGCAGGGGGATGATGAGATGACTAAACAGTCGCTGTGGCATGTGTGCCTGTCTATCAGAAGGAATTCAGCCCTCTTGTCAGCAGCCCCTAATGAGCCAGATGATAACATTTTACTTGTTGGATTATGAAGGGCAGGAGCAGAGGGCCAGGATAGTCAAGACATTCGGGGTCGTGGGACAACGTATATTTACCAACAGCAGGCAGAGCTGTACTGCTATGTATACATTGAGTCCCAGCCCTGTGCCTGAAGACAGGCAGAGAAGCCAGGCAGATTGGAAGACACCAGCTAGGATGGTTGAAGGAGAGACCTTCCCCCAGCTCCTACTGAGAGACAACTGGAACAGGCCAAAGATAGCAAACACTGATTGGACGCTTACACGGGGCCAGAATGCTGTTCCCAGTGCTTCCTGTAAATTAACTGAAAGGAGAGTAGTTTCCCTGAATATCCCCCTTTTACAGATGAAGAAACTGAGCTGCAGGGAAGGACTGAGTGTGGAGGACTATTTTCAGTAACTTGGAGTTTTTCAGTAGCTTGGCTATGATTACATGGTTAGTAGGTGGCAGGACCAAAATTCAGACACAGACCAAGGCATCTCTCTATTTACCAGCCCTATAAATTGGAGTACAAGATGGAAAGCAAAAGGAGAAAATCAGTTAGTGGCTATCAAAGAGGTTTGAGGAGGCTCAGTGGTGTTTTGATGGACCAGGAGCTCAAGGGGTAACCAGAAAAGTACTTCTCCAGCTGTTAGGATAGACAAGGACTGCATGCATGTGCTTGTCCCCCACTGGTAGGGTTTCTGAGGAGGTGGAGAGCAGGTGGCAGGAAATATACAGGAGATTTGAAACAGTCTGTGGCATTAGAATGGACTTAGTAGATTTGAAAAGTGGGGGCATCATTTATCTTTGTACTCCCAAGTCCAAACATGATCCTGGGTACAAATTATTATTCAAGAAATATTTCTAAATGAGTGCACAAATAAACAAAAAACCTGCTTGATCTTTCTCAAACATGGATCCAATACCATCTCTTACCTCATTTAAATATTCCCAAGGTGCCCTACCAGCTGTGAAGCAGCATCATTGTCTCGGAGTTTGTCATCTTGCACCAAGAAGATTAAGGACAGGGACACATGTGGGTGGGTCAAAGAACGGAAAGTTTAATAGGCAATAGGAAGGCGAGAGGAGAGCAGCCTTCCCTCTCATGAGGGAGAGGTGACTGAAACGGAAAACCTGCAGCAGATTTTATACGCATGCAGGCTTGAGGAGGCGGTGTCTGACTTAAGTAGGGCCCACAGATTAGTTTGACCAGATGCGACGTTTACATAGCACTTGGGGAAGGCTGGTCACCCCACCCTAATCTTATTCTGCAAATGGGCCTTCCACTTGGCCAGCGCCATCTTGTCTGCTCCTTACTGTACACGTGGCTGGCAAAGAGAAGGGAACATGGAGCCATCATTTTAATCATGCCTAGTCCCAGGTAGCCTTCTCCTATTGACACAAGTGCCAGCATTCACCTGTGCAAGCTTCCAGCTTGCTTGTCTATGTCTGCAGCTCAATTTTACAGGCTGCTCTTTGTTAGAAAAGAACATGATTGGCTGGGTGCGGTGGCTCACACCTGTAATCCCAACACTTTGGGAGGCCAAGGCGGGCGGATCATGAGGTCAGGAGATTGAGACCATCCTGGCCAACATGATGAAACCCTGTCTCTACTAAAAATACAAAAATTACCTGGGCATGGTGTCATGTTCCTGTAGTCCCAGCCACTCAGGAGGCTGAGGCAGGAGAATCGCTTGAACCTGGGAGGCGGAGGTTGCAGTGAGCTGAGATTGTGCCACTGCACTCCAGCCTGGTGACAGAGTGAGACTCCATCTCAAAAAAAAAAAAAAAAAAAAAAAGAAGAAGAAGAGAAAAAAAACTTGATTTTGGGGCTGCTTTTCATTAAAAGGAAAACCTTACTGAGGATTCCTGTACCCTCACTATCTGCCTAAGTACTTTCTTCTTAACTACTACGTCAGTTGCAGGATAAAGTCTAAATGCCTCATCCTGGATTTCAAGGCCAGCATGATCTCACCTCTGTCTATTATTTCACTGCAACGTCCCCCACACTTGATCTTCCCTGCTGCTGTGTGGTAGAATCTATTTTGTTGGCCCTGTCAACCTTCTATCCCTCATTTTCAGGTCATTGCAAATCCCCATGCATTTTGGTTGGAGGAATTATTCCTTCTGCCCAACTCATTTCTGGGGTGGGGGCTGCCAAACACAGTCATGGGCCTGTGATACAGTTGGAACCAATCAGAGTCCTTTCCAGGAATTCATATCATCCCAGTGGGAGAGGAAGTCTTCTCTTTCCTCTGGAGCCACTCTCTGGGGTGGTGGAATAACATAAGCCTAGAGCTGTTTGCAGACATCTCTGCCACATGAATCTTGTCCTCACTTGGATGGAAGGAGCCATATTCACAGAAAAAGAGAAGCAAGACAGATAGACATAGACTTACACACACACACACACACACACACACACATACACACACCGAGAGAGAGAACAGAGTGAGTGACCACATTGTCATGCCACGTTGCTTGAGTCTCTGCATCCCCCGTCCTACCTGGTTTCATGAGCCAATACATTTCTTTAAAACAAACAAACAAACAAACAAAAAACTTGTGAATTTGAGTTGTGTTCCCTTTACGGACTAATAGAAAGTGTCTTGACTGCTATTCAGCTGTACTGGATTGCTGATGGTTCCCAGAATTCCACGCTGTCTCTGACTTACACCCTTTACAGTTTCAAGAGACCCCATGCTAGCCACATGAAGTCCAGGAGGACATGGGAAATGCAAGGATGGCTCCTGCAGTCCATTCTCCTTGTTCCCTGGGTTTTTCTTTGGTCTACTCTATGTGGCCACATCCAGGTTGCCAGAGGGATTCTCCTGGACCACCTCCTTCATGCTCTCCCCACATACCTGCTCAGACCCTCTGCTCCTTTGCACCCTCCAGAGTCTGCCACCTTATGGAGCCTGGCCCCTGACATGGGCTGGCAGCTGTTTCTATCCCTCTGGTTCTGTTGCTGGGTAGGGGCTTTGGCTGCTGCAGGCTTCAGACCCTGAGGGTGTGCAGTATGGACTCACAGCAAGTCTCCAAAAGACCTCTAGCACGATAAAGATGAATTACTCGTGACAATTCTTCCCTCCCTTATCATGCCTGAGACTGTTAATTGGCTCAGCATTCAGGCACATTTGAGACATCCAGGCATGGGATAGAGTGAAGGCTTAGAGGCCGTTCCGCCATTGTGTTTCAACTGTGTAACAAGACTCGGATGCTACACATGTCAGGTGTTCAGAGGAGGAAGTATGAGGAAAGGCAGGCAGGTTTGGGAGCTGGGGGATATCACAGATGTGCTGGCTGTTGGCAGAAGGGCCAGGCTAGGCCTGGAGTGTTTAAGGCTTTCCCGAGATGGGGTGGGGCTCCGATGACACAGCCTGCAGAGGAGCCTCTGTGGCTTGCCTGAGTGACCTTGAGGATACCAGGTTGACGGTTTTCAACATGTGACGGGAAAGCTTGGGCAAGGGCTGGTGTTTAGTGAATGTCAGGTCCAGGATTTTGACACTCATTCTCCAAGTCTAAATGGGGCTGGGGCTGACTCAGGGCCTCCTTCTGGGTCAGCCAGTTATACCTCCTCTGGTGCATGGAGAGGCCTGAATGGCAATGCCATAAGCCTCAATATTCTTTCCAGGGTTAGCAAATGAGGTCTCCCTGACTTTGGGCTTCTCCCCAAAACCCCAACTCACATTGCCTCTTCTGTAACCCTGGGCCAGGTGGGCTGTGACAGAAATGGACGGTGTCTGCGCTTCGTGGCCTCGGTAGCCTCCTGCCCACCTTCCCCTTGCAGTTCCTGTCCATACCAAGCACCCCCAGCCCTCATCACTCAACGGATGGGCTGATCCTCAAAAACCACCTCTCGGGCTTTCCAGCCTCAAACAGTCTTCATTCTGTGACTCATTAGGAAGATTCTCACCGCTCATGTATTTATGCAGCCCCTACATGGAGATTCTGGGCTGCCTTTTTTTCTTTGTTTTTCCTCTTTGATTTCCTTCCTACTTCAAGGACTCTGAGGGCGGATTCACTTTGCTGAGCTTCTGGGCCAGCCCAGCTGAATGGGAGGAAATATCCCAGCATACTTCTTGCCTGGTGATTATGTTTCTCCTAGAGGGTCAGACCAAGAGCCAGAGAATCACATGCTTGCAGCTGGGAGGGAGCAGAGAGGCAGGCTTGCATAGGGGTTCCTTGGGAAGATCATGGGCCCCGACGTGAGGCAGACCCTGAGTCTGAAACCAGCCCTGCCATTCACCAGTGTATGATCTGGAACAAGTAACTCCCTGAGCTTTGACTTTTTTTTTTTTTTGCATTGTAAAGTAGAGATTAAAAAACTACTTTGCAGGGTTATTATGAAAATGAAATGGGATATATCAGAAGTCTGATATTTAATGACTGGTAGCCAATACTATGCTTGTCTTATCCCAATCTCCTTGAGAGACAGAGGCCGACTTGCCCAAAGTCATGCCCTGAGACGGTGGCAGAATCACAGCTCATCCTGTTTCCCACTCTGAGGCTCTACACAACCTACACTGGCCCCACTAGGTGGGAGACAACAGCCAGGGCAGATGAGCATGATGGGAAAACCTTTCAGTTCTTTGATCATCGCCTGGGGGCAGCACAAGTGGCAGGATTAGCAAACCCACCCCAGGTCTGCTTCCACATCAGTGATGGAGAATAAAGGAACTAGCGGGAAAAAGTCAAACGAAGAAAGCACCCGGAAAAGATGTTTTTATGTTCACTTACATGGAAAAAAAATCCAATTATACAACATGTAGATATATGTTTCTCAGAAAATTCATCTCTATGAACCTGTTTGTTTCAGTCGCAGTTATAATTCAACAATTGCCAAATGAAGTCATAAAATTGTGGGGTGGGGGTTGGGGAGGAGAGCCGCCAAGGGGAAGGTAGTAATTATGTGCTATTTCTTTTCTAGTTTCAGATTATTTGGAGTTTCAACTTTTCCAGCAAGTCAGAGTTACATAAACAGACACCATACTAAAATATGATTGTGTAAAAATATAAAATTCCTAAAGCATGATGGCAATAATATTTTAGGGAAAAAAACATTAGAGTCTGATAGCATCAGAAAATACAAATAGGATCATTTGAGCAGTCCTGTTTCTGTGTACGAACAGCAGTTGCAAATGATGGATGTACGTGAAAGAAAAAAGCATTTGATCTGTGTATAACCTAGAAAGGGTAACATTTCTAAACACTGACTTTATAAGAAAACATGAAGGACATCTTACACTCAACAACAATGGTTTAAAAGGAGGATATAACTGTCTGAAGGATGCAGTGGCAGAATGCCATGGCCTTTGTTTTCAACTTGCTCTTAACCTATGTTGGGATGCGTTCACACTGCTGGGGTTTCCTGCAGAATCTAGCACCAATATATGGATCAGATTTTGTCTTTGATCTGAGTCCTCTATGTCTTCAGTTTTGAGTGTATTGAGGTATGTTTTCTTTGGTTGCTGTTGTAACGAATATGTAGTAAAAAAAACTGTAATATTTACAACAATTAAACATTTTAGATTTCAGTGTCAATTCTTCACATAAGAAAAAATTGAAAACTCTTTAAGAATCATCAGAAGGCCATTACTTCCTAGCGTCTGTCATGAAACTGTTTTCGATACATAGGACAATTAGCCGATTAGCACAGCTGTATGCTTTCTGGTCCAGAATCTTCCCCGTGCTCAGCGGGGAGGCAAGTCCCGTGACCGCTGTGTCCGCGGTTCGCCATGCTTCACAGTAGTTATCCACAAGGCGGATGCCATGGGGGCTGGAGCCATGCCAAATGACTTTCTGGGGCCTATAAAGTAATTTTGTCATGTTATTTTTCAAAATGACACTTCTTTGTGGTATTTTTTGGTAAGCAAATTGGCATAAGTCTAGTGAATCAAGTTAAACTCCTTAACCCTGATGCCAAATCACCTCTCTATCCTCATTGCCCTTGCTAGCTTTCTTAACACACTAGATTGCAGCCATACCCAGCTTGCAGTTGTTTTCAAATCACACCCTCTTCTTTTGTGAATCTAAACCTTTGCTCATGGGGTCCCTTGGTCTGGAGGGCTTCTCTTTCATTTTCAGACCAGTGACTCCTTCTCATCTTTCAAAGGCCAATAAACAACTTCCTCTTGCAGGAAGCCATCTCTGATTCTCACCCCTAAGTAAAAATGAAAACAAACATATCCTGTATATCCTATGGTACCTGTTTCTCCACTTACAGTTACAATATTCTGTCTAGAGTCACAGTTAGTGTGTGTCTATTTCCTCTGTAGACTGTGAGCCCTGTAAAAGTAGGAGCTGTGTGGGTTTATTATTGTGCCTTCCAGGCCTGGCCTCAGGCCTCGTATAGAGTAGGCAGTGAGGAGAGGTTTGTTGAGTTGTTCTATTCTGAAAAACTCACATAATTTTCAAGATTTAGAGTGCAAATCACAGTGTAGAGTTACAGGATCCCCAGGAGTTGCATTGCTTACCACTTACTATGTGCCCACTGTGTGCTATATGTTTTCACATATATTCATTTTATTCTCACAATTCTATGACATAGATATGGTTATGTTGCCCATTTGACAGGTAAGGCAGCTGAGGCTGAGAGAATGGAAATGTCTTGCCCAGGATTCCATATTGAGTTACTGGACCTGGGTCTTCTGACTCCAAGGACAAGGCTTTCTCTGAGGCCCTCAGTTGCCTCACTGTGGCTTTATGTTGGCAATATCCTAGAGAAGCAGCTGATAAAGGCATCCCATTGTTAGGATGCCCCCTAAAACTATCTATCACACCATATCGGAGAACTTCCACCCTCACTTACCAAGAAGGATCTATCATTACGTCTCGACCATCAAAGGAGTATATTGGAATATGCATATTGAACTGACCTCCGTGGCCAGAAAAAATTGAGTCCCAATTATTAAAAAGTACTTGGCCCTATAGAGACAAAATACCACATTAGAATCATTATACCATCAGCCTACAAATGAGTTAGATTTTTACTCTTTTTTTTTTTTTTTTTTTTGAGACAGTTTCGCTTTTGTCATCCAGCCAGGCTGGAGTGCAATGGTGGGATCTTGGCTCACTGCAACCTCCACCTCCCAGGTTCAAGTGATTCTCCTGCCTCAGCCTCCCGAGTAGCTGGGATTACAGGCATGCGCCACCATACCCGGCCAATTTTGTATTTTTAGTAGAGGCAGAGTTTCTTCATGTTGGTCAGGCTGGTCTCGAACTCCTGACCTCAGGTGATCCACCCACCTCGGCCTCCCAAAGTGCTGGGATTACAGGCATGCACCACCACACTCGGCCGATTTTTACTCGCTCTTCAAAGCCCAGATGCCACCTCACATTAGAGTCTCCAGCCCCAATCCTAGAGCCTGGACAGAGTGAAAACTCAAGAAATGTTTGTGGTTTGATTTTATAATCCATCCATGAACACTTTTGCTTTTACTGTCTTATTTCTTGAGGGAATTTCTCTTATTAGATGTGTATACAAGCCTCCTTCCAATCAAAATTGTGTTTTATGTCTTTATTTTATTATTGTTATTTTGAAAATATTATGCATATGTACTAAGCTTCAAATTTGTGGCAGGCCTTGTGCCAGTCTACACTGTGGGTGAGATGGAGATGAACTTTTTAGTCCTTTTCCTGAAACAGCCTGGTCCCTTGTAGAGAGATCCAAGAATAAAAATAATTTCAGTGGGTGAAGGTGCTGGAACAGAATTCTGGGAGAGGAGGTGGAAAGTGCTGGGTATGGGGTTAGGATGGAACTTGCTAGCCTCAAGGTTTCAAATTGGAGTACTGGGGTTGCAGAGACTAAAAGGTCTTGAAGTACCTTTAAGAAACAGTCATCAGGACCCAGAGCTTCTCCAGGGTGTATGTGAGTGGCAATGAGCTTTCTCTGCATAGCCTTGAAGGAGTCTGCTATTTCTATGGAATAATCGAGGGATCCTACAAGGCCCTGTCTTACCCACAAATGGGGCAGAGAAATATCTGCTTATATGGGCACAGAACACCAAACCAGGGTTCAGGACAAAGTGCTCTAGTTTGCAGTGATTTTAAGCCAACTGGTTTCTTCTTCTGAGCCTCAGTTTTCTCATCTGACAAACTGAAAAATGAATAACTCTCATGTTTATTAGAAGTCCCTATTAAGATAATGAGGTACTTTGTAAACAAACAAGAAAACCCTGTATCAATGAAAGAAGTTATCACTATCTCTCCTCCTGCATGCTCCAAGGGTCACACAAGCATAAAGAAAACTGAGGTTCAGGGAAGGCAAAGAACCCGCCCAAAGTGACATAGCCAGTAAGGGAAAGAGCAGGCTTAAGTCAACAGTCTTCTGTTGATGTCAGGAATGAAAACTGCCTCCAGGCCCTGTAGCGACCAATGCATGCAGAAGGCAATGGGAACCATATTTATTTTTACCTTGAGGTTCACTATGGGAAGGCTGTATCTCTCTGCTTTCCTCACAATGGTGGACAGATCTTGCAAATGGGAAGATAAGAATGCTCGGTAGGTGGACAACAGTCCTGCAGCTCTGGCCTGCTTGAAGCACTGAAAATCAGCTCGAATGTCCCCAGAAAATGGCATGTTCAGAGCAGCCAAATGCAGCTGAAAAATGTGAGACAAAAGAGAGCAGTCAGAATCAAAGGCAAACTCCAGCCCCCAGAACCATCTCACATTCCTGCAAAGATTCCAGACTTCTTAGGCTGGAAGGCACGTTGGAGGTCATTTTATTCAATCCCTCCCTGACATTGGAATTACAGTCTCTGCCTGACCATCTCCGGGGAAGGAGAGCTATGGTCTCCCAAGCAGCCTGTTTCAGCTCTCTGAACAGCTCTAAGTGGTAGAAATGTCTTCCTTAGGTGAAAAAAAAAAAATATTGCTTGGACCAAATAAAGAACTTCAGGGATCTGAATCTCGGAATCCACCTGCAGGCCATAAGTTTGAGACCTCTGGGTCTGTGCAGGGGTTTTAAGCTGGCTTTGGCCCTGGATCCCAGAGCTTCTCCCAGCTATCTGCCTGCAGCCCTTTCTTCCATCTCCTGGATAGGCCTGGGGCTGATCACATGAGGGGTCTGGGAGAAAGCCATCGAAAGAAGGGTATGGCACCTATGACTAAGACTGCTGAGATAGACCCTTCTGGAACTAGGGGTCTTATAGTAATTCCAGCTTCACATCCCTGCTATCTTGGTCAGCAGCCAAAATAAAAACCAATCCGTAGTCTATTTCTCCCACACTTTCTCTCCCAAAACCCAGCCTCCTACTACTGCCCTCTCTCTCAGCCTTTTTGCCACACCCTCTGGAGTGCATTCCATAATCAAGGAACACTCATCTCCCTGACTCCCATCAATCTCATCTCGGGGGTAACTTTTATCTCATCAACTTAGAGCTGAGAGGCTGGTGCAGGACCTGGGTCCAAGTTACCAAAAAGGAAAATATTTTTAAATATCTTAAGCCAAAGGACATGAAATGAGGCTCAGGCGGTAGGGCAGGAGGCGGCCAGTGTTTCTCTCCTGGTTTCTACCATGCCTCTCAGACCTGAACAAAGCCTCTGTGTGTCCCAGTGACCAGGATCACCATGGTGGTCTTCTGCTTCTCCAGCTTCCAGCCAGTTGGCCACAACTGGCCATGAGCTACAGTGAGTGTCCAGACTGCCCCAAGCAGCCCTTGCACATCTCTGGATATTTTTCTCCATTCACCACCCCTTTCCTTCCTGCAGAGGACAGACCCCAAGGCTGCCACCTGCTCCAGTCTCTCTCTTTTTATTCATCTTGGTTCTGTCTTGACCACCATACTAGATGGAGGTCCAGGTCAAGCAGCATCACACCCCATCCCCATCTCCTTCCTGCCCCGCACTGAGCCAAGGCTTCCCCAGCAGGCCTCCCAGTGGCTAGCATTTTATGCTCTACATTCCCAGCCATTAGGGTAAGAGGGAGCTTTAGCATGCTGCCCACCCACCACAATCACAGGCAGGCCACCAGACTTCCACCTCCACATATACACCCTGACCCTTTGATGTCCTTGCCATCTGACTATACTGCCCCCACCCCCGTCTTCTTCCTCATGCATCTGGAGACTCTGGTGCCTGAGGGAAGAAGCCCTATGGTCTCATCATCTTCCAACCAGTGTACTTTGGGGCTACATCAGAGTGCATCACACGAGGCCTTGATGGAATGAGGCTTCCCCAATGCCAGGGGCCACCTAAGAAAGGCACAGGCAGGGGGCAATTGCAGGGCTTCCTTGCCACCTCTAATCCCACCAAGCCCTACTGTCCTTTAGAGAGACACAGAGAAATGTCTGAAATTACGGTTGTTTCTGAATGACGAGATCGGGGGGTTTTGTGTTCTCATGTTTGTATTTCTTTAATTGCTGGAACATTTTTATAAAATGACAACATTTTTATATTGTACTTTTAGGAAGACAGTAATGTTATAACACTCAAAATGTTAAAATTGCTATTTTGTGGATGGTTGTAGTTTTGATAAAATTGTAGGTGTGTTACTATTTTCTTCTCCATTCTTTTCATGCATTGTTGACATTTTCTGCAATGAATATGTATTAGTTCTGAACTTATAAAATACCATTTAAAAAATCCTTTAGCTACTGCCCTAACTTTGGGGCTTTTTGAAGGGTTACTGACACTCACATTTCTCTTCCTTCACTTCCCACTGACTCTTCAACCAACTAGAATCTTTTTGGCTACTAAATGCTTTGCTCTAGTTTCTAAATTTGAAGGACACCTTTTGGTTCTTCTTATGAATTTCCTGGCAGCCTTTGACACTGTTGGCTACTACCTTGCTTGGCTTGCTTTCTTCCTCTCTGGCTATGGCATCTCAGTTTCCTTCTCATATTTCTCCCATCAGTTCCTTTTCAGTTTTGCTCCTCATAGTCTAATCCCTTCTGACTGTATAGATTCTCTTTTGGGAATCCAACCAGCCCCGTAGTAATTGCACGGCTCATCTCCAGCCAAGATCCCACTGTGGGGTTTCAGACCTTCAGAACCTATTCCTTCCTGGTAGTCTCCACTCAGGTTTCCTCCAGGCACCTCAGACTCACCATGCTCCAAATTAGTTCCTCCTTGGTCAATAGCAGCACAATAGGAAATGCTCACATCTGTTGTTAGAAAGTGCCCCCACAATCCCTGCTATATGGAGTGGCCTTAGACCTTCAAACTCATTCTCCTGGTAACTCTTTATTGGGCTGGGAGTGGGCAATTGACCCAACACAGACCATATAAACTATCTCTCCCAAGACCCTGAACTGAGTCAGTAGTACTGGGGTCAGCAGCTGTAAGATCACACAGACTTGGGGCAAGAATCAGTGCCAGGGTGACCCAAAGCTGTGTGCAAGCTCATGTCACCTACGTATGTGTTTTGGGGTGAGGTTGGGAGGAAGAAAGACCCTTTCAGAAGGTGGTCTATAGAGACAGCAAAGCAGACTAATAGAGACAAGAGTCCCAGGCCTGGCTGTTCTTCCTGTGATGGAGTTCCATGAGGTTTCTATGCTGATTTAAATGAGATCTTTACTTAAGCTAGCAAAGGAATAGAGAGACTTTCTAATCCCAGCAATGAAACAATCCCTGGAAAGGAAACTGTCACCACTCAATCATCCAAGCAGAAACCTGGGCATCATTCTTGACCTTTCTCATCTTTAATGTGCCATGTTCAATCAATGACCCAATTAGTCACTCCTGCTTCCTTCATGTTCTCTCCAATTGCCCACTAGTCTATGGGCTCACTGCTGTGATTCTAGTTCAGATAACACAGGAGTCACCTAACTGGCCTTTGGACCCCTGCTCCTGTCCCTTCTGATTAATCTGCACACTGTAGCCAAGGTAATTTCTGAAACACTAGTGTTGTCATACCTGTTTCCTGCTTTAAACCCCTCTGTAGCTCCCCATTGCCCACAGAAAATGGTCAAACTTTTTGGCTTGGCTTGCAGACCCTTGAAACCTAGCACTTGTTTTGCTGACTTCCGCAGACTAAATGTCTCCCTTTTCTGCCTTGAACTCTACTCTTTTGCCTGTAATTTAATACTAGCAATTACAGGAATGCACAGCCCTTCCCCTTACCTCCCTCTATTCCATCTTCCTTTTGCCTCTCTCCCACCTGGCTCACCCCCGAACTCAGCTGTCCTTTGGGTCTTAGTTTGGAGGTAACCTCCTCCAGGTAGACGTCTCTGCCCTCCCTTATACCCCCAGCACCCTGTGCTTGGTTCACCCAAACAACTTACCACACTGTATTGTAATTCTCTGTTTTTTGTTTGCCTCTCTCACTAGTCTATAAGTATCATGATGGTAGGAACTGTGTACTAAGCATGAGACCTAGCACTTAGTAGATATACACTCAGTATTTGAAGATTAAATGTATAAATTGTACTTACAGCAGGCTTCTCATAATTGGCACTTGAAATAGGGTTTGGTGGAGGCAGAAGCTGATGTGGCTGTTATGAAAAGGAGGAAAAGAAACAGTTCTGAATATGCATTCAATCTGTTCTTCAGAGTGTATTGAGGTGCAAGTGCAATGTTTCTTGAGAAGATGCTTTAAATAATTTGCCATTGTCTGTAACTGTGACTCTTAACTGTAAAGAGTTTCATGACCTGCTGAAGAAATCATCTTCAGAAACGGAGAAAATGTTCTCAAGAGTTTTAAAAAGAGCACTGAATCAAGGAAGGGCATTCTTTTTGATAAACCCATGTTTAATCACCAACTCTTTCACTTAATAGAGAAAGCTACCTCTTCAGAGCCTCAGTTTCATAATCTGCAAAACGGGGATGATAGTACCCACCTCAAAGCATTGCTCTAGGGCTAGAAGATGGACAATGCCAGTTGCCCATGTTCTTATGAGGCAGATGGTGCCAAAAATTAAAGGAATCTTCTAGATTGCTTATACCAACCAATGATTCCACAGATGAACAAACTGAGGCCAAGACAGAGGAAGCCCTCTGCCCAAGAGGATTTGGCTACTACATGGGAACAGCAGGTCTCCAGCCTCTGGATCTAGTTATTCCTCCACTCTACTATGGGAACCTCCTGTTAGCACCCATTAATTTCTAGGATTTCACCAGATACTAAACCGTGCACAGCTGACTGTCCAGAGTTTGGAGAGCTTGGCGCTAGATACCAAGGAGGACTCAGGAAATGCTGATAAATGAATGCATGAGCAGTCCAACAGGGTAACTACTCACGTTGCTGGAAAGCGCAGGGGGTGGAGGGCTGTCGGCAGGAATGGGGATCAGTTCTCCCAGCTTTAAGAAAAACAGTACATTGAAATGAAAGATCAATTACAAACTTTTCCCATTTCAAAACAGAAAAAAATGGCATTTATGGGAGTAGATTATTATTTTTAGAGGGTATTTGAAGGCAGTGTGTTAAAGGAAGTTTAGAAATTACCTGTAATTTTTTCCAGCCATCTCTAACACGAATGAAAAACTCAGTGCTGTCCCTCAGGTAGATGAATGTTCCTTCTATAACCAAATGCGCTTTCTGCAGCATGTCATCCATGTTGCTGAATGCTGTGACCTGTCGGATCATTTAAATTCCAAACACTGCCATTATCATTAGAGCAATGGCACCATCTGATAACCTGGCCTCTCTGTAAAGTCAACTAGGAGCTGTCCCCAGATACTCAATAAAAAGGCTTGTTAATG
Organism: Pan paniscus; assembly: GCF_029289425.2. NCBI lineage: Eukaryota > Metazoa > Chordata > Mammalia > Primates > Hominidae > Pan > Pan paniscus. Next base: position 40,395,806 of record NC_073260.2, read on the forward strand.
TGCCAGATAGAGGTATATACCTTCATTAGTAACTAAAGGGCATTCTTCTTGATAAAACAAAAACATGTATACTTTGAAACACAAATCTAATTTATAATAAATGAATTAAAACAAAAATGACAATATTATGTGAGTATAAAGACATTTACAAATTGTCAATGGAGTTATCTTTGTTTTGGTTTGGGTATTAGCAAAAGCACTGGTAAGTTTTACCACTTCTATTTTTTTAAGCTACTTGGTGGCACTAATATGGTTAAATGGTGTTACTTCATGCTGGTCCTTGAAGAGTTTCAAATTTTTCATTTGGAATAAGAAAGGCAAGCAAGTGAGCAACTATACTTAAGGTCTTAAATCTTTTTTGTCTAGCTTGATAGTTACATTAAATGCATGATAGAAAATGGAGGTCTGTAATTTCTCTGCCTAGAAAAGTGCCAAAGATTAGACAGCCATTTGGCATATCTAGAAGCACATACAGAAGCTACAAAAATCTATTGAATAGCATCAGATCTCAAAGAAATATTGGCCAAGAGAGTTTTTATTTTTCATTGTAACTGAGAAAGATTATAAAATATTAATTTTCACCTAGCCTTGAAGATAACGGCTTTGTGCATCAAAATGACTTAGATATCCCCAAGGGAACCAAATATCAGAATTCCAACATATGTAGGACAGTTCTTTCTTTTGGCAGCCAAATTTTGCAACTAACATCCAGCAAAGATCAAAGAGCATTTTTGGACTCCTGACATCCTTGTGAAGTATTTGTCCATTTTTCTGTGCATTACAGTAATCTTGGAGTGCTATGTCTTGTTCCAATGAACTGCAGGGTAACGAATGTGCCAGAGATGTTCTTTGGCAGAATGGAGAAGACTGAATTATCCAAGTAAATCTGACCAGCACAAGGACCTGTTGTAACATTGTTTATGCTCTTGGGCTTTTGTTGTTTTGTTTTTTCTTTTTTTTCTAGAGATGGGATATTGCTTTTTCACCCAGGCTGGAGTGCAGTGGCACAGTCATGGTTCACTGGAGCCTCGACTTCCCAGGCTCAAGTGATCCTTAGCTTCTCAAGTAGCTGGGACTACAGATATGCACCACCACACCCAGTTAATTTTTACATTTTTCTGTAGAGGCAGGATCTCACTATGTTGCCCAGGCTAGTCTTGAACTCCTAGACTCAAGTGATCCTCCTGCTTCAGCCTCTCAAAGTGCTGGGATTACAGGAGTGAGCCACCGCACCCGAGCAGGTTTATGCTTTTTGAAATACTATTATTGGTGGCCAGGAGTGGTGGCTCGTGTCTGTACTCCCAGCACTTTGGGAGGCCAAGGTGGGAGAATCACCTTGGTGGCCCATGAGTTCAAGGCCAGCCTGGGCAATGTAACAAAAACGCTGTCTCTACAAAAAAAAAAAAAAAAAAAAAAAAAAAAAAAAAAAATTAGCCAGGTGTGGTAGTGTGCATCTGTAGTCCCAGCTACTCTGGAGGCTGAGATGAGAGGATTACCTGAGCTCAGGAAGGTTGAGGCTGCAGTGAGCCGTGATCTCACCACTGTACTCCAGTTTGGGTGACAGAGTGAGACCCCGTCCACCCCTCATCCAGCAAAAAAAAAAAAATATATATATATATAAATACATAAGTAATATGATTGGTTCTTGTTATAACTTAGTCAATTAAGGATTCGAATGGTGGAACTTACATATACATGATTTTGTTTTTCATGTCTTTTTACTTAATAAGTCATCCAAATAGATAACAAATCCCTTCTACTATTTATGGAATTGCACCAAGCCTACTATCATGAAGGCCTGATCCCCAAGGGATGTCAGACACAGGAGATCGTAGGCAGAGTTTTAAGTATATCTATCCCAAATGGAATGATGACTACACACTGATGATAATACTGACCAGGTTTCTGGATCCGGGAAGCCCTGGCTGTCCTGGAGGGCCAGGGGGACCTGGAAGGGCCACAGCTAAGACAAAACAGAAAAGAGAAGTTACACAAAAACCACACTCTGAAAAATGTCTGAGGTATCAGCTGACTCCCGGAGAGAAGTGTGTTCAACCCCATTCACAGCGCCACAAAGCATCCCAACTTCCACCTATATCTTGGGTGCTGTGCCCCCAGCGTGTGACTTAGGCCACATTGACTGGTTCAGGGAAGAGCTGGGATTCTTGATTGTTACCCTGGATGAAGCCATGGCTAGTGCTTTTCCGTTTCATAAGTGAATCAATTCCTTTTGTGGTTGTTTTATAAAAGCCAGCTTAAGTTGAATATTTTGTCACTTGCATTCAAAAATGTCCTGACTCATATAACTTATTTCACCCAAGAGACAAGCATGTGACACTGAACAGAGGAAGCAGGCTCAGAAAGAGGAAGAGAAGGCTCTAGGGAGTGGGAGGAGACCAGGGCGGTGCAGTGACAGTAGCCCTGGCCTTGGGGCCAGAGACATGGACTCAAGTCCTTAGTTTGTCCATTCCTAGCTGTGTGATCTTGAGGAAACAGCAAGCTCTCCGAAGCTGTTTCCTCATCTGCAAAATGTAAAATAGGCATTTCTTCTTCCCTGGGCTGCGGTGAGAACTGAGTGCTTTGAAAATTGTACATGTACAGCATTCATTCGGCCAGGAGCTCTTAGCTTTTGAAGAGTCACAGTGCCCTTAAAAATCAGATCAAGGTTAGTGCCCTCTTTCCCAGAGAAATGCACACATAATTCTATAAAAACATATTACTGGGATGACAAATCCTGGAGGTATATCCTTGAACTCTCTAGGAGTCTATGATTCCTCAACTGAAAAGCCCTTACTTTAGGCAAACATAAAGTAGTATAATTACAACTATTCCTTTGGCTGTTCTTCTACCTCTCTCATCCTCTGCTCACCCTACCCCCGACAACTCCTCCAAATCTGCCAAGCTCTTGGCAGAATTAAGGGTGTTTTTACAAGTCCCAGTAAAATTATACAGTTCTTCAGGTCGTTGCAAGCAAATGTTCAGTTCCAACATAGGACTTGAACACCCACACATAGGTGGCAAATGTCTAGTGGATAGAGGGCCAGTGGACTCGGATTTGGATCCCAGCCATGCCTCCTAATAGAATTTGTGACCTCAAGTAAGTCTCTTCACCTCTGTGAGCTTCAGTGTCTTCATCCGTGAGATGAATTTTATAATAATATCTGTTTTATCTTCCTCCCAGGGTTGCTGTGAAGACTACATGGGATAATGGCCATGAAAGTGTTTTGTAAACTGAATTGCTATACATTATGTGAGAAGCAATCCTTGCTCAATGCAGCAAGGCATCCCGGCAGCCCTAATGTAGTGTTGCTGTGGACAACAGATTTTCTCTACCTTGCACTCACCCTGTAATATGCCTCCACCTCCTGTAGTCCTACTCCTCCCTCACGGCTGTGTGGGCACCTGTGGTTCCATCCACTCGGCACCTTCTTCCTTTGTAGGACCAGTGTCCTCATCTCCTTCTCTTGGGACCTTCCCTTCACCTCTACAACCATTTGGTTCCAGAAAGAGCTACCATGTTCTCATGTGATCCGACCTCCTGGTCATAGGTGATTTGTCCAAGATTGGGTACCTCACCCAAGTCAGGCCCATCAGGACCCTTCTCTAGGACTTCCCCATCCCAGGACTTTTCAAACTAAAATAGTAAAAGAAGTTCAAGATTTCTAGCTGACAGTGGAAGCTGTAAGTTGTCAGTAACCATATTTCCCGCTGTGCAGAGGATGTGGTTTGTGGTGAGGAAGCGTGAAACTGCATGTAGAGAGAAGCCGAGACAAGAGATGGCCAGAGAATCCTTGCAGGGGTTGAGTCCCTGGCTCTGGCTGTTCCTGAGGTCCAGCTGCTTATCTACCTCTCCCACAAGTTGACTGTTCACTCCCTCCTTCACACCCAGTACATTTCCCCTTTGCTTGAGCTATTTTGAGTTACGTTTCTATCACTTGCAGCCAAAAGATCCAAGGCTAAGTCAAAGCCCCAGCCCCAAAGTCACCTCCTGTGTAAAGCTCTCCTTATGCCAAGGACTCTGTAGGTCTCTTTCCAGGTATGCTTCCACCATACCTGGCTCCTGCCAAGCCAAACAACAAAAAAGTATGCCTTCATGCTATTATTGCTGCTATTATTGTCTCCTCCAATGGACATAGTAGAAATAACACAGGCTTTGGAGCTACACTGCTCTGGGTCTGAATCCTGTTGGTGTCATTTATTAGCTGTGTGACCTTGGAAAGGTTCCTAAATGTCTCTGGGCCTCACTTTCCTTACCTGTACAATGGGGATGTTAATGCTTTTTTTAAAGGGTTGTTGTGAGGTTTCAGTAAAATACCATAGCAAAGTGACTAGCAAAATGCCTGGCATCTGATACATGCTCATTACATAGAGATTTTCTTTAATTTTGCCAGTTTTGCATATGAGGAGGTGAGGCTCTAAGGGATGAATAGATTTTTATACACAGAGTTCCAGTCACTGCTGGTCATTAAGACAGGTTCTCACGCCCCTAAGGCATTGACAAAGCAGCCAGGAAGTTTCCACTCACATGTGAAAAGATGCTCAACATCATTAGTCATTAGCGAAATGCAAACCAAAACCACAGTGAGATAGCACTTCATACCAAATAGGATGGCTATAATCAAAAAGATACAATGAGGATACCATAATACGGGAGGAGAAATTGGAACCCCCTCATACACTGCCACTGCTGGTGGGAATGCGAAATGTTGTGACTCCTTCGGAAAACAGTCTGGCAGTTCCTTAAAAAGTTAAACATAGAGTTACCATATGACCCAGCAATTTCTCCTACGTATATACTGAAGAGAACGGAAAACATGTTCACATAAAAACTTGTACATGAAAGTTGGTAGTAGCATTATTCATAATAGCCAAAAAGTAGAAACAACCCAAATGTCCATGAACAGATTAATGAATAAACAAAATGTATATCCTATACAATGCAATATTATTTGGCCACAGTAAGGAATGAACTCCGTGCTGCAACATGGGTGAACCTTGAAAACACTGTGTTAAGTGAAAGAAGCCAGACTCAAAGGGCCATATATTATATGATTCCATTTATATGAAATGTCCAGAATAGGCAAATCTGGAGACAGAAGTAGATTCATGGTTGCCCAGATCTGGTGGAGGAGACGGAAAGAGAGAAAAGAGAACAACTGCTAATTGGTATGAAATTTCTTTTTGGTGTGATGAAAATGGTCTAGAATTAGACAGTGGTGATGACTGCATAACTTCATGAATATATTAAAAACTACTGGATTAGACACTTTAGGTGGGTGAATTTTATGATGTGCAAATTGTATCTCAATTAAAAAAAAAAAAGAAAGAAGGCGGTATCCAGGAAAGCCCTCTGTTAGGCAGTGCAGCTCTGACAAGCCACCCAGATGCTGTGACCTTGAACACAATGGTAGGGACAGCGTGAACAAGGGCACTGTTTATGGCACTAACCTGCTCCCAGGATAGCTGGAGGTCCTGGTGGCCCCGGGGGTCCTGGTGGCCCAGGATCACCAGGTCTTCCAAAGCCAGGTGGCCCAGGCAGACCAGGAGCACCTGGGGGTCCTTGGGGCCCAACGACTGTCTCCCCTTTCTGGCCCTGTCAAGGCAAGCACATGATAACAGAGAGAAAGCATCATTCATCACTAGAAGTCCCATCTAGTCCTTTTATGAGAATATTTAAAAGAAATCAATAAACACCAGCTATTGTTATTACTATCCTCAATCTTGGGCACAATTCAAGGTGGGGTAAGGCCTCCAAGATGGCAGCCCAGTCATTATGTTGAATGACTCTACAGAGAACCCCAGAGAGCCCTGGAGGCAGAAGGGACCTTGGAGATCATCTAGTCTAGCCTTTGCATTTCACAGATGGAGACACTGAAGCCCAGAGAAGTGAAAGGACTTGCCCAAGATCATGAAGCAAATTAGATGCAGAGCTAGAGGCAGAACTCTGATCTCTGGCTTTGCTGGTTCTACCCTCACGGTGAGCTCTGGGACCAAAGTCAATGATCTAGTCATATTCTTGTTGGGGGCACAGCTTGACTTTCTCTCCTTTCACCTGGAAAAATCTCTCATCCTAGGAAAACCACACCTATCTAGGAGCTCCTTTGATAAAATTTCAGAAGAATCAAACAGCTCCTCTAAAAATATCTCCTTACCTTCCATTCTGCTTCTGTTATCTGATGCATTCACCATTAATCATTCTTTGTGTGGAGTGAATTTTCCACCAATGTCATGAATAAGGCAGTGTGACTAATGGCCTGGAAGTTACCTACCTTCATGTGGCCTTGACCAGCTACCTTCTCTCCAGGGACCTCAGCCAACCTGCCCATCAATCAACAAGGATGGGGAAAGAGCTGGCTAATCCCCAAGCTCTGCCTCCGGCTTATAGTACAATGACTAGCCCTAACTGCCTAGTCCCATTGGGGGCTTCCGGGAAAGCTGTAAGTCTTTGGGGAAGATGACTTGGAGGGGTCTCTACTCACAGCCAGGCCTGGATTTCCGGGCAGGCCTGGAGGCCCAGACATAAGGAAGCTGTCATTAATGTCTCCTTTTTCTCCTTTTTCACCTTTGAACCCCTTGTCTCCATTCTCCCCCTGGAAGCAGAGAACATAGGAATATTTCAGTAAGAGTGGGATGAACTCAGTCTCTGACATAAACCAAAACATGAAAAACACAGGCCAAATATTGGTAGAGAAATACTCACCTTCAAGTTGTTCAGAAAGTGTCTCAGGTAAGATAGATCAAGTGGAGGACCTGAAAAAGAAATGCTTCGTAAAATTCATGATTGTAATTTCAGAAATTTTAAAATAAAAGTCTCTAAGTTGGCAACCACAGTTACATCTTAGTGGATGTGAGCCTGCACTGGGTTGGCTAAGAGAGTCTGCTTGGAAGCAGAAACAGGTGCTAGCTACTGTGGGCCCATCAACCCAGACACTGTGGGATCCCAGGTAGGTCCCTGGCCTTCTTTGGACATTGCTTTGCATATAAAAGATGAATGATTGGATTTTCTGGTCTCTCTTGACAATGTTCCCTATTGGACATGCCAGGCCCATGCTTGGTTTTCACTAGAAACCAGTGGAGCCTGTGGTCAGGGTGGAATGTCATTAGTCTTACCCTCTGGCTAGGTCACATTTCTCAGTTGCATTTGTTCTCAGGAGCAAAAAATCAAAGGCAAGATTGAGAACAAGAGCTGGAATACCTGGTGGTCCCTGGGCTCCCTGGTCGCCTTTTTCTCCCTTTGAGCCAGGAAGACCCCAGGATCCTTTCTCTCCTTTAACACCTGCCACCAAACACATACATGTTAAAAAAAATGGAAAATCACCTTCTTTCTATATAAAACCTTTCTGAGACAGGTTTTCAAACTAAGCTCATTTAGCGAAGTCCACTCAAACAAAGCCCTCCTGAGAGATCAGCAAGTGTAAAATCATAAAGAGGGCAGAGGTAGATGCTTCAGACACATTCTCAACCTTGAAAAGCTCAGTCTACTGGGAGACAGACAGAGCTCACAGTAACGCAAGGCAAGATGAAATATGTGCTCTCACTGAGGTTCCAGCAGCGCATCCCGGGAGTGCAGCAGAGGCTGCGGCTAACCCTGGCTTGGTCAGTGCCACAAATGAAGACAGAGACTCAGCACCATGTCAATCTTCCAGACTCATCTCATCTAGGCCTGTGCAGCGTGGGGGTGTAAGGGAACGGGAGGGCTCTCCCAAGAGTGCCCGCACAGGACAACCAAGGGCGCTAAGCTTTCTACGTACAAAGTTGTGAGAATGCCCACCATGAAGTGTTGTACATCCCCACAGGACTAGTGAAAAACACCGTTTCTGCAGAACTGGCATTCCATCCCCAACTTTCCCCTCAACTCTTTATATGGGAGGGGGCATGGAAGAAAGCCTTTTGGGAGATCACTGCTTGGGAAGGGAAGTGGTTCCCTTTCCCCACCTTGATGGGTAGGGTGGACGCTAGGTCTTTGAATTCCTCGTTCCCAAGAGGTGTGACAGATCAACCCATCAATGGTCTTGAGCCTAGAGATGGGGCCACAAAGTGTAGATGAGGCTAGCGGCCCAGGCTTTCTCAATGAAGGGGAGGGAATATGAGCATCACAGGAATGATGGTGTCAACAGGGGGTCAGTAGGGAGTGGCAACTACATCTGTCGAGGCCTCTCCAACCCTGGGAATGCTGTGTGAGACCAATGACCTGTGCAGTGGGGCCCATGGGGCCTCCTTCACCCACACTGAGCCCACAGACAGCAGTGATCAGAAGAGAAGACAGCAAGTGCACCAGCACCAACCGGAGCAGTAGTAGCTGCACACAGTAAGCAGGATGATTGCTCACTAGGAGCTGTCACATCCAGAAAGATCTGTTCCCTCCCCCTCCTTCCAGGGGAGGCTCACAGGGAAGAGGAACAATTGGGGATCTGAGAAAACAAATCCAGCTCCATCCCCTGCTCCCCAAGGTCCACCTTGCACCAGGGGAAAGGGGAGCCTTGAACTGAATCTAAGCATAGAGTTTGGAAACAGGCTGGGCTTGGTAAGCAGAAGTGACAGAAAAACCACAGGGCTAGATATCATCAGGGAGACCACCACCTCGTGGGCCGGGGTGACACAGCCAAGCTGAAGGTGAATATTGGAGGAAAAAGACCTTCCTCTATTTAAACCCCAAGTGGCGTGACAGGGTGTGTGAGGACAGGGGGACCAGAGTGACTGCTCACCTGCAGGCCCCGTCCCCTGGCCTGTGCCTTTCTGATGTGCCATAGCAAAGCTCCTGCATGTGGCTATGAACATGCTGACATTTACTAATCAAACCCTCTGAGCCAGCATTTCTCACACTTTGCTGTGCACTCACCTCACCCGGGAGATGGTTAAAACACGGGTTCTGATTCAGCAGGTCTAGGGTGGGGCCTGAAGTTCTGCATTTCTAACAAGCTCCCAGGAGATGCTTACAAAGTTGCATGGACACCGAGGCAAGGGTCTCCTGAGCTCCCACGGCCCTTCCCTGATCAGCTCTTAGTATAATGCACTATAATTGTTTTTAAAGTAGTTTCACTTAACAGGTTCCAAGAGCCTGAGAGGCAGGAACAGCGCTTCTCAGGCTCTTGGAATCTGCCTCAGCCCAGTGCAGATCATACCAAGTAAGGAATAGGCATCAGTGAATGTTTTATGAACAAATGAACAATTGAAAGAACAGAGTGCTTGTTGCCAATTAGGAGGCTCAGCTAAGATGAGCAGAATAGGCACATGTGTGACCAAACCAAAGAGAGGTGCACAGCCCCACAGCCTTGGCTCAGCTGCCACCCGCACCCCTACAGCATCCAGTTAGACCTTCCTGACCACCTAGTCTGCGCCCTGCACTGGGCAAAGGAAAACCATCTTCCTCAAGGAGATGTCCCAGAGAAACAAATGATGAAGAAGGGAGTGTATACCGTGAAAAGTGATGAGCTCTGGACTCCCAGGATGAGCAGTATCAACCTGGAAAGAGAGGAAGGCCAGGTTAGGCACTGCAAGCTCTGCCCTGGTGTTTGCAGAAACAGGCAGCCACTGTCCCGGGGGCATGTGACAAAAGAGGCAATGCCACAGAGTCAGGCCTTCTTTTGGCTCTGGAGTCCCCCAAAGCCCTGAGTCCCCAGGAGTTGTCAATGCACAGACATCCCAGGCTTTAAACTGGGAGACCCATGATATAGTTGAGCTGGGGAGACAGAGCTGAGGCCTAATAGCCAAAAAACTCAGCCATAAGGAAGCCCAAAGCTTTAAGACAACAAATCGTGGCAGTGGTGGTTTGGCCAACTGTGAACATTCTTGTCTTCCTTTCTTATCAGTTGGGATTGATTCATGTGTAAGGTCAAGCATCCGAGCAAGTGACATGCCCAACCGTGAAACTGGGTCAGCCATTAGCTTAGCTATTGCATGTAATCAAAGATGAGCATCATGGGCAGGTAATTAGCAAAGGGGGTTATCATTAGATTGGGGGTGCTATTCTGGACACCTCATCAAGTTTCAGGGGTCTGGAGTCCAGGCTGTTCTGGATAATATTCCTTCCCAGTTTTCCCCAGATTCCTGCATTTCCTTCTCTATTCAGACAAAGCCACTTGAAACCTGGCTTCTTCCCAATTGATGTGTAGAATCAAAGTCATCCGTATGGTGCCAAAATCCTTCTGTGCTTACGGGTGGAGGGTCACAAGCTGCTCAGGGGCCATCAAGAAAAGATGGGAGTGGGGAGGAAATCTACCAGGAAAAACATTTCTAAGTTAAGGATGAAAGTTGCAGCTCCAAGCTGTTATCTTGCAGGCTATGCTGATAAAGTTTCTCCACTACAGACATGAGCTGTAAATGATTAGGGTGTTGGAAGGAGCTGAAACTAGAAGGGGCTCATGAAATGCTGGCTGTAAGAGGAAGCATTTCTGTTTCAAAATGTCCATTTTGAGAGTTGGACAAGAAACGTCTATGACCCAGCTCCTACAGTATCTAGCCAGGCAATATGAAGTAAAAAATCTTACTAAAAATGCTTTGAGCCTATCTTTTCCTTCTTTTAGGTATCCCCACGACCCCCAAAGGCCACGGTTACTGTGAGAGGTCCTGGTGCAGGTCATGATAATTGCAGTAGCATTTTTACCGCACTCTAAAATTTGTCAAGTGCTGTTCTGTGGCTGGCTCATTTGAGGCCTGAAATCATGTTAGTTAGGAGAGGCTGCTGTACTAACTCACTGTGTGACCTGGAGCCAGCCTTTTGCTTCTCTGGGCTGTGTGGTCGCTCCTGTGTGATAAGGAGGTGGGATGCAGCGACTGCCCAGGAAGGTCACTCCAGCACTGAGATTTTATGTTTCTCTTCAGGCCATGGATATAAACACATACTGGGTTGCTGTTGTCTCCATGTAGAGCCTGGAGCCCGTTAGTCACCTGACATAGGTGGGTCCTGCCCTCTAGGCCAGAGTTCCCAGGCCCTGAGCTGCAGACTTGGATGCCTCAACGTTTAGACTTAGCCAGATGTCTGGGCAAATACGCAGCCAAACTGCGTCATTTTGAAGGCTATGACCCAAGCCTTAGCATCACCTCCAACAGGGATCAATTATGAACTCACCTCAAAGAATATCTCTAAATTGTAATTTGCAAGCTCCTGAGAGCAGAGGCCACATCCGTCTAGTTCACCGTTGTGTCCCCAGGGCCTGGCAGAGTCCTTGGCACTGCATAAGTGCTCAATAAATATTTGTTGAATAAATGAGAATGATTATGCATGGTTCTGTGACTAATGCCTGTACACAAGGCCCACCCTCCCCACTGGGTTTTCTCACAGAAATCTGACTCTCTTCCTATGGGTAAAAAATCAGGGACAGAGCTGCTCAATGGCTGGGGGGCCGGGCAAGTGCCTGAACCCTCAGCATCCCAGTGTCTGCACCTGCTGCCTGGTGGTTAGGAGACCTGAGTTATGATCCCAGCTCAGTCAAGTCCCATGACCTTGGACAAGCCAGTGAGCTTCTCTGAGTCATAGTTTGTTTCATTATCATAAAATGGGAGAGATCAGCCCTGCCTGTCAGTGTTGTGTGCTGTGCAGTGATGTGATCACTGGGAAAGGGCAGCATAGTTAGTTACAAAGTTCTCAGTGCAAAGATCATGGGTTGGCATGGATTGTTTTCTAATCTATGTTTTCTAAGGGGTCTATTTTTCCCAGTTTTATACTACTCCAAGCATGAAGCTAATGTGGTCGCAATAACAAAAGACACTGCTTTTTAGATTGTATGAAAAGAAGCACCTCACCGTGTGTGCACCCTTAGAAGATCCAGTATATTTCATTGCCACAATCTGTTATCTAAAAGCTTCTAGTCACTTGAGGGTCTACACTTAGGGGACAGAAGACATCAGAGAGGACATTTGAGGATAGAAAGGGCCCAAGACAAAGACTGATCTTTTTCTCCGAGTTGCTATCCATGCCAAAGCCTGCTCTTTAAGGCAGTGATTGCTACTTACTGGCATTTTGCAGTGTGGTCGGACGGGTATTGGGAAAATGGCCTGTGGGTAATGAGAACAAGAGAGGTGAGGTCAACAGGACACCTGACTCCAGCTTAGGCCAATCGGGAAGGTCTTCCCACTGCGTGCCAACTTACTCCTTTGATGTTAATCACAGCTCCAGGTGGCCCAGGGGGGCCTGGAGGGCCAGGTAAGCCAGGTGGGCCCTGAAGGAAGAAAAAAAGGCCATTGCATTAGTTCAGGTTGTTGTGAGTGCAGGAGCAGCCACAGGACACTTCCTCCAGAGGAAGGAAAGGAGGGTCTGCTGAAGCCAACCAACTTCTCTCTCAGGTTGCTCAGGGAGCCACAGAGCACTTCTATGTCCCTGGCCTCACTGTATCTTCACAACAAACCATAGGGAAGATGGCAGGGCAACAAGTATTGTCTCTGGTTAACACATGCAGCTAATGGGGCCCAGAGAGGGGAGGTGACCTGCTCAAGACCACACAGCAACTTACAGCAGAACTGAGATTGCAACTCAGATTCTGACACCCAGTTGATACTGAGCCTAAGGCCACCCTATCAGTGCATTCCCAGTATACGGGTGGGAATGGACTGTGGGGGTCCCTCATGTGATATATTGCCAGAGGAAATGTGTCTCAGAAATGCAAGCACAAATGCAAAACTCTTGTTAGATAGCACAGTCATTTTCAAAGTGAAGCCAGCTTGGCCTTAGTACCATGCAACAGTTTCTCCTCCAAGCCTAGAGGCAGGAGCTTGCAGCAGGAGAGGTGAGGCTCTGAGGGCAGGCATGAAGAGTTTAGTTCATGCAGAAAGTGTATTGATCACTCTAAACGAAGGCATCAGTGTCTGGTTTACCTGCCAGTTCCAGTGGGCTTGGTGAGTGAGAGTCAACCCCTAATGCTTCAGGAAAATAGTATTTCTGGATTTCTGGGCATACAAAGCAAAAGCAGTGTGGCACAAACAGAAGCAGCAATAGACTTAGAGCTGTGTTTACATCTTGGTTTGGGGATTATTAGCTGGGTCACCTTGGGTGGGTGCCTTGACTTCTAGAGGCCCTGGTATCCTCTTATGTAAAACAAGATCCCTGCATAGTATCTCATGCAATAGTTATCACCAAGACTAAATGAGAAACTCTCCTTAAAACACATGGACACAGGAAGGGAAACATCACACTCGGGACTGTTGTGGGGTGGGGGGAGCGGGGAGGGATGGCATTAGGAGATATACCTAATGCTAAATGATGAGTTAATGGGTGCAGCACACCAAAATGGCACATGTATACATATGTAACAAACCTGCATGTTGTGCACATGTACCCTAAAACTTAAAGTATAATAATAATAAAATAAAATGAAACAAAACAAAACAAAATCACTTTGCACAGTGTCTGGTACATAGCAGCTGCTGAATAAACATTGGCTTTTTTCTTCTAGACCAGGGTCCCTGCTGCTGCCCAGTGTTTGCCAACCTGGGAGGCCCCACCTGAGTAGCTGATCTGCCTTTGATACTGACTTCCAGCACTCACTGAGCCCCTAGTGATGTGAGTGATCCCTGGGACTGTGTAAAGGAGGGGAGAGGTGACATTACCCTAGAGTTAGAGGCCCTGGGATTTGGAACCACATTTTCTGAGCATGACCAGATCCCTTTCTCCCCTACTCCCTCTGGGTCCTACACAAGAAAGTCTATTTTCCACTAAGGTGTTTTAGGTGGCAGGACCCTCCTGAGAGGGAGCTGAAGGACAGGGCTGGGTGGGAGGACCTTTGGCAGTGGCAGTGAAGGAAGAAGAACAACATTCCTGAACATTCAGTCCACAGGCCCTGCTCTGTGGACCCCGCACTCTCTCACCCTCTCTGGACACCAACCTCCGGCTCCATCCCCAGGGTGACTCACCTGCATAATGACCCCTGGATCTCCTTTGGTACCCTTGAGGCCATTCAGTCCTGGGCGACCCTGGAACCCACAGCAGACACCTCAGTAAACCCTCTGCCCACAGACCAGCCTGGCCCACGTGTCCTCCCCCTCCAGCCTGTCCAATGAACACTGATACCTACAGGTCGCCCGGGAAGGCCAAATTCTCCTTTATGCCCTGGTGGTCCTTTGGGCCCCTAGAGGCAAAACAAATGCCAGATTAGAAAAGAACAGAAAGTCTTGGTTCAGGGAAATGAGGAGTGCAAGCCCACTTTTGCAGGCAGTGGTGACGATGATCCACTGACAGGAGGAAGGAGGGCAGGGAGCCAGGTAGAAGCCCCTGCCTGCGGCCTCCTTGTCTCCAGCCTCTCTGCTCTCAGCTAGAAGCACCTGCTCAACCCACACCATCCCCTGCTTTCCTGCAGGCTCCAACCCACCCCAGACTCTGGACCCAGCCCCTCGCAGTCAGGGTTAACTAAGGAGCAAGAGGTCAGTAGCTCAGGGCCTCAGCTCCCTGGTAGCCAGGTGCTGGGCCAGCCCAGAACATGGACCTCTGCCCTAGGTCTTATGTCCCAGGGCTTATCGCATCCCCCATTCTGAATAACGCAGCCCTGCCTCGCCCCTCAGGCCAGCCTGGCCTGATAACCCACTGTAGGATTTGGTTCCTTCCTTGCTCTAACCTGCCCCTAGGAACCAGAGTCTTGGTCTGACACCCCAGTCATCCAGCTGAGTTCCAGACCATGGACCCTATTTCAGTGCTGGCTTTCCAGGACCACAGGCTTCTAGAGCCACTGTTCTGTTGCAACCTTCAGGAACCTTCCTGCCTTCTAGTGTCTGGGATGCAAACTACTTGGTTGACAGACAACACCACTGATGATGTATGTCTTCCTAGAACACATTCTACCCTCAGTCTGCGCCTTTCCAACCCTGTAGCTGGGTCTGCTGTGTCTCCCAGAAGAATGACTGGTTTAAGCCTGGGGCACTCCTAGTCCCTTTTCATCCTACCATTAACATACATAGCCATGCTCTGAAAAATGACAAATAAAAACTGAGTTGAAACAGGGTCAGTATGTAAAGTACCCAGTCTGTATTACTCTTAGGGAAAGAAAAGCAAAGACAGATGGGGTTGACAGGGCACAGGCCACTTGGTTGGTATGTTCTAGTGCAACACTTCCTGATATGGTTTGGCTTTGTGTGCCCACCCAAATCTCTTCTTGAATTGTAATTCCACAACCCCCGCATGTCATGGGAGGGACGTGGTGGGAGGTAATCGAATCATGGAGGCAGTTTCCCCCATGCTGTTCTCATAACAGTGAATGAGTTCTCCCTAGCTCTGATGGTTTTGTAAGTGTCTGGCATTTCCCCTGCTGGCACTTATTCTCTCTCCTGCTGCCCTGTGATGAGATGCCTCCCACCACAACTGTAAGTTTCCTGAGGCCTCCTAGCCATGCGGAACTAGGAGTCAATTAAACCTCTTTTCTTTGTAAATTATCTAGTCTTGGTATTTCTTCATAGCAGCGTGAGAATGGACTAATACACTTCCCAAACATCAATGTGTGTTAAGAATCACCTGGATCTTGTTGAAAATGCAGATCCAGTATGTCTTGGGTGGGGCCTGAGGTTCTACAGTTCTAAGAAGCTCCCAAGTGATGTCAGTGATGCTGGTGCATGGTCTACACTTTGTGTAACAGGACACCAGTGAATTTGAGAAGGAGTTATAAGCTACACTGGTCACTAGGGCCACAGCTAGCCCACACAGCACCTTCGTGCAAATTAGAAGAAGGTGCCACTTAATGCCTGTGTTTGGCAAGCTGTGTCCAAGCTGGGCTTCAGTAGGAACCACCGCCATGGCATCTGCAGCAGCCTGCTGGCCCCCACCACTATTTGTATTTTCCACAGTATTGGAGGTTAGTAGGTGGTTAACCAGTAGTTAATACAAGAATCTCTCAGTCTGTCTTAGCTACCTGACTTTGGGTGTCCACTCTTCTTAACTTCAGGGACCAAAGGCCTCAGAAGGTCTTTTGAAGGATTCACCTCGAAAGTTACAGGCCATTCTTCAAGGATACAAGTCTGTTACAGAAATGTGAGGTCCTTTCTCCCCACACCTGAGATCCAACTTCAACCAAAGAAACCTGTATACAATTCTCTAGCCCAAAATGTTTCAAATGTTCAATGTTTCAAATGTTCATTAGAGGCAGTGAGGTTCATTTGAGAAGAGACCGGACCTAAAGCCTGACTGGCTGGCCTCAAATCCCCACTCCGCCACTTACAAGCTGTGTCACATGGGCAGGTTACTTAACCTCCTTGGGCCTTAGTTTCCTCATCTATAAAATGGGGATTCTGAGAGTCACTTCTTGGGGTTGTGAAGATGAAATGAGATGACCTATGTGAAGCATCAGTACAGTCTGACCCATAGAGAATGTTCTACACAGGGAAGTAAGTTTAGGGTTCGCCCTTGAGAGAAATGGCAAGAGCTGCTCAGAAGCCCAGACGGGTTATGGATTCCCAGAGCCGTAAGGCCAGAAGGGCCCTAATATCATTTAGTACTAATTCAGTCTCTTCAATGTGCAGATGGGAAAACAGGAGCCCAGAGAGAGAAGAGGGCTTGCACAAGGTCTCACAGCAAATGAGTGGCATATTCACAACCAGAATCAAAAATCCCAGAGAGGTTTTGTGGGGTTCCTTTGAGGGTTTCCTGGGAAATTGGTCATCTTTAGCTGGCAAGTTCTGTGGTATAACTGCAAGTGCACCTCTCCTTCCTGGACACACAGCTAAACTACATTTTGAGGCCACAAGCATCTGGGTTTTGGCTTACGGGATGTGCCAGAAGTGATGTTTATTATCTTTCACAATCTCTTCCCCCTCCCCAACTTCAGCCTGCTAGCTCCTGTGCGACCTTGAATCCACAAGATGGCAGAATCACAGAATGGAAGCATCCTGGATCCCTGAGTCACTTCTTGGAGGAGAGATGCCAAGCTGAGAACAACCACAGTGGAATTTGCAAGAGCGAGAAATAAGCTGCTATTGTGTTAAATCACTGAAAAGTTTATTTAATTGTAGTCAGCCTTATCCTAGTATATGCACATTTTGCACATCTTTGCCACATCTTTGAATTTTCATAACCGGGACAACTAAATCTAACCAAATCGAAGTATGAAAAATGCTTCAAACCCCAGTCCAGATCCAGCTGAGAGATGCTCTGACTTACCATTGGTCCTGGGGCTCCATGCATTCCAGGTTCACCCTAAAACAGGAAGATATATACTTGTCACTGTTTGGGACAGAAACAAAGATGCAAAGCTGGGGCAGATATGTGCCTGCAGGGTCTGGTGACATAATTACCTTTTTCCCCATCAGCCTTTCCAGAGGAATGTCGCCTGTCAGGATGGCACCCGGCTCTCCCTTCTCGCCCTGCAATTCAGAGAACATCTCAATGAAGTCAGGACTCCTCCTTGCCACCTTGTCCAGAGAGTTTTGTACAGAGACTCCTCCTTGCCACCTTGTACAGAGACCTCTGAGTCCTGCAGCCATGATTTATTTCTCTTGCCTTCATCCTACTTGAAACCCCACTGCTCCAAAATTACCTCGTACTAGAGTATTGCAACAGCCTCCTAAATGAATGAATGTTCTCTCAGCCATTCCCTCTATGCACCATCAGAGTTACTGTCCTAAGGCACAGGACAGTCCTATCTTCCATGCCCCTTCAGGCTCCCACTGATAACAGATTTGCATCCTCACTCTCAACCCTCCAGGATCCAGCCCCCGTGTGGTCCTGTCTATCTCCTGCCACATGGTGCCCTCAAGGAAGCTCTGGCTCCCAATGTATTTGACAGCTTGCTTTCCTAGCAACTCAACCTGAGATCTGTTCCCACCAAGAATACTTATTCTTGTTAAAACACCTGAAATTAGGAAAGAGATGACGGTATAAAAACTAGAGGCCTCTGTCAACATGGAGGCCTTATGTCTCCATATGCAACGTTGCCTCCAAACTCTAAGCTCCTGTGCAAACACTTACTTAGTTAGGCAAAGCTATCCCAGACATTAGGAATGAGTGATGGGTAGACTGGTGGCAAGAACACAGGATCCTGACCCCAATCCTGTCCTCAGCAGAGCCATCTACTATGCTAGAGGCTGCTGAGAAGATGATTGTCAAGAGAACAAGACTGGGTGCAGAAACCTTCTATCTGACTCTGAGGCTTTGGCCCTAAACTTCAATGCTGGCCCCTGGGGAGCAGGGCTGAGCCACACAGAAGTCTCTTTTCAATGGGGCTGGGAGTAGCTAGGACAGTAGCATCAAAGCAAGCAGAGCAGCCTCTTTCTTCCATCCCCCTAAGCCCACACCTGGTATTTAGATCTTACCACTCCACTGGTGAGGAAAGGTAGTCCTGAGCACGCCAGCAGGGAGAAGAAGCAAGCACAAAAGCATTAGAGGCAGAGTGAGAGAAAGCGCGTTCACTGCAATGGCCAGAGCAGAACTGCCCGGCTGCCTGGACCAGTCATTCAAGGTGGCAGGAGGTTAGGGCGGGGATGTCATGTCCATCCCTCTAGATCCATCTGACCTTACCACATAGGAAACAGAGTGTTTAAACAGAGTGTTTAAAGCAAGAGGTGCTCTTGCTTCACTGGGCCTCCTCCTAAGCCTGAGCTGGCCAGCCCTGGTCCATCTCCACAGGCCTGTGGCAGGAAAAGCATCCCAAGACACATCCCCACGTGATGCCAAACCTTCACCCAGCATACCGAGCCCTCCATGCCCTGGAGCAGTGGCCCACTAGACATTGGAGGCCCTCTCCTCCTTGGAGACCATTATATTATAGAATGGTGGGGGGAGAGAAGAACGAGAGGAGTTCCCCCATCCCACAGAGCACACCCACCCTCCTTGACTCCCCATGGCAGGCTCAGGGGGTTGCACAGTGCTCCCACTGGCTTTGCACAGAGCTCCATTCCAGCTGTAAGCATGTGCTCTGTTAGCTCTTTGCATATCTCTTCCTCATCTTATTTCTATATCCCTACACCTAGCACAGGAAACTGCCTGGCACACCACAGGGGTCAGTGGACGAAAGATGGATGAGTATATACATGGACGAGTGAATACATTAATCTGTTTATGGACGTCACTCTCCCCCTTATCTATAAAAACCAACTGGAAAGTTAATTCTAAGAGGCAAACACAAAAGAATACAAGCACAACAATAGGTTTGGTACCCTGGGAGTTCTCAGGAAGTGTTCTGTGTGCTAAGTATTTATTCCAGAGATTTTGGACCAAGACTGTTGTTCAACTGCAGAATGCTCAATTTATAATTTATAAATATTAACATTTGTTCTACTCATTAATTATACATGCTTTCGTCCAACACGTGTATTCAGTACCATTTGTATACCAGGCCCCATATTAGTATTGGAGCTATGGAAAAGAAGCTGGCAGGATGCCTGTCCTCAGGCAGTGCATGTTCTAAGGGGGATGCCCAGCAGGTGGTTAGACAAAGCACAGTGTGTGTGAGAACAAAGGAGTGTTGAGTTGAGTTCTCTTTCCAAATTATGGTAAAAATCAATTTCACTACCCACTTCGTACCTTCTCGTCTCATAGAGAACCTGGAGATTAAAAAAGTTAACAGCTGGAGAGTGACCGCTAATAAGTATGGGGTTTCTTTCTGGTATGATGAAAATGTTCTAGAATTACAGAGTGGTTCATGAGGTTGTACAACCTTATGAGCCCACCAAAAATCACTGAATCGTACAATTTAAAGGGGTGAATTTTATGGCATGTGAATTGTATCTCAAAGAAGAGAAAAGTTAATAGCTATTTTCAGCCAATCTGAAACGTTTAGCAAATTCCAGCGCCCAATCCCACTCAGATACCTGGGCCCCTCTTACCTGTTCTCCTTTTAGTCCTGGAAAGCCAGGTAAACCAGTGTCACCTTTTGGTCCTCTAGGGCCCTGGAAGGAATTGTTATATAGTATTTGGTTGTTCGTTAAGATTAAAATGCATAAACCAATCAGAAATATATTTTTTCTCAACAGTAGAATAGACACTGCCATCCCCGAGGTAGGTGGAAGTCATGATTACCTATGACATTTTCTTAACCTTAAGTGGTCCAGAAATTGTGGTCTGGCAGAAAGAAGATAGCACTGAGTGTTAAGAGGCCTTGAGGCTTCACACTTTTTTGAACATTGGTTTCCTCCAACTGGGCACTACTGATCCAGCCTATTATCTGGGCCTGCTGCATCTGCTTGCCCCACGGCTCCTCCAGGCCACCCTGCAGCCCGCCTCCTCCACTATCCCCTTCCACGACTCCCACCCCTTCTCTGGCTCCCCACTACCTATGAGATGGGACCCAGGTACCTTAGCCTGGCACCCCAGCCCATCCCAGCCAGGCATCAACATCTCATCTCCCACACCATCAGGTTGACTCCCTTCCCGCAGCCTCTCTGCACTCCTCCATTGCTTCTGCACTCATGCCACCCCCCCATAGGAATGCCCACCCACCCCTCTGCAGAGCCAAATCCACACATGCAGCCAGAGGCAACCTCTTCTCAACTCCAACAGACACTGAATGCCTGTGACAATGACTCACACAGCCACATCTGCCTCAAAAAGGCATCTCAACACTTTCTTGCTATTTTAACTTTTCACAAGTTCCTGTCTTGTCTGGATGAAAGAGTGAATTACCCATTACAGCAGTGGCTTTCAACTATTTGTTATTATTGTTTAGCAGTGAAACTCTTTTCCTTCCTTTTTTTCCCCCCAAATAAAGTCTTAAATGAAAGCCTAATATATACAAATATGTCCAGTGAAGCTTCCCTTATTGAAGGTCAGTGGCCTGGAATGTGCCTATTTGGCCCCCTCCTTACTCCCTGCAGCGGAGGTCCTGGAGGCTCTCCTGCAGAGCCTGGGACTCCCTCAGGAACACAGGACCACTCATTTAGAGGAAAGTGTGCTCTGAAATGTGCCCCAGGTCTTGGAGCAGCCAAGCCGGGGCTGGAGCTTAGGGGTTTGGCCTTTTCTTCTGCTAACCAAGAGTCATGGTCAGAGTCATGGTCACAATCGTGGTCATGGTTGCCATTCTCTCTTTTGTTTTTTAACGTCTAGTTAGCAGTATTTTTAGTGTTATCATATGATATGTGCCTTTAGAAAATGTAAAAAGTTCAGAAAATCAGCCAGGCTCAGGGGCTCATGCTTGTAATCCCAGCACTTTGGGAGGCTGATGCAGATGGATTTCTTGAGCTCAGGAGTTCCAGACCGGCCTGGGCAACATGGCAAAACCCCAAATCTATCAAAAATATCAAGAAAAAGTTAATGAACAAGATGCCCCTGGAGCTCAGTCATGCAGAGATGGAGGAAATGCCATTCTAGGTGGAAGGAACAGAATGATCGCAGCCACGGGGCACAGATAGAAGACAGCGAGGGTGGTACTTACTGGAAATCCTGGCAGCCCAGGCAACCCGTCTGGCCCCTGTGACACACCAAAGATAGAGCACGCTGGATTAGGAGTGGCATTTCCAGAGTCAGCAGGACCCCCTCCCTCCCAGCCCCTTCCAAAGGCCTCAGCATGTTCCCACAGCTGGGAAGACGGATTGACACAGCATTAGGGAAGAAGGGGCCCTGTGAGGGTCTGGATTTGCCAAGGGGAGGACAGTGACTGGAAATAAAGCAAGGAAGAGAGAGAAGGGGTGGAGGCATGGTAATGCAGGCAGACAAGGCCCAGGGACTGTGAGGACAGGGATGCCCAATCTCTGGTTTTAGTCTGTCTGTGTTTTGCTTCAGTATCCACCCACCTAATACCCGAAACCTCCAATAGCTTGGGGAAAACAAAGACCTCTTGGGAAGAAACTTTCACTTGTTAGCTGGTTTGCTCTAGGGTTTCATTATTGAGGTATTTTGGATTATTTGTTTTCATAGAAATCAAATGGATGCAGTACAGAGGAGACAGGAAGATGGCTCACAATGAGGTCACTCAGCAGGGGAGAAACCTGGTGCCAGAAGAGTCTGCAGATATTTGCAGGAATCTTGGGGCAGCACTAGATTTTCCCCTGGATCTGGATGAAAGGGATTCAGGGCAACCTCATGGGGATCTGCAGGAGAGGCAGGGACATTGGCATTGCACAGCTGTGAAGGCATAAACCTATCTCCACAATGACTTGCACAGAGCGTCACAGTGTGCTAAGCAGTTTCACATCCCTCACTTCTTACAAGTTGCCTCAAAGGCTGGTGAGGTGTCATCAGAGAAGAGAATTAGGGGCTCAGAGTGGTGTGTGGAGAAGATGGGGCTGCAACCTCAAGGCTCCTAAGGCCAGAGCTCCTTCCTTTCTCCTGTGCTGACCAGCAGATGCTGGGAGATGCAATGAGGATTTATTCTACAGGCTGTAGGAGGAAGCTTCCTTCATCTTAGGGCCATTGTGCCATGAGTCAACTCTGCCAACTTGCAGAAATAATGTATATTTCGGGTTTTTTTGTTTGTTTGTTTTGAGATAGAGTCTCACTTTGTCACCCAGCCTGGGGTGCAGTAGTGCGATCTTGGCTCACTGCAACCTCCGCCTCCCAGGTTCAAGTGATTCTCGTGCCTCAGCCTCCCAAGTAACTAGGATTACAGGCACATGCCACCATGCCCAGCTAATTTTTGTATTTTTAGTAGAGACAGGGTTTCAACATGTTGGCCAGGCTGGTCTCAAACTCCTGATCTTGTGATCTGCCTGCCTCAGCCTCCCAAAGTGTTGGGATTACAGGCGTGAGCCACCACTTCTGGCCAAAAATAATGTATATTTCTTATATACATTATAATCCCATTTTAGAGACCTGGAAATTAACACACAGATAATTTCCAGAGTTCTAAAATGGGGCTGTAAAGACTAGAATGAGTCCATTTCTTCCTCGTTTCCCTTGAGCACAAGGAAAGGTGTCTCCAGGCTCTTCCTATACTATGAAATAAGATAATGTAAATAAAAGCAGGCCAAAAGTGTGCAACAGATGTCATCTGTTTGTTACTTAGCATTCTCTAATTTCCATGACACATATTGCCGGTGCACAGGACTGGAAGCTTCCACTGCTTTGGACACAACTTTCCACATGATCAAATTAATGTGAAAGCAACTTTTCAAAAAATGCAAAGCTTTCTTTCCGTTCTACTTTGATATATTCTAGCTCTACGCTTCAGGAGCTAAAAGGATTCCAAAGCAACCCGACTTTGTTTCAACAGGGGCGTCTGGGTAAAAGCCACATTCTGGGGCAGCTGTAGATACCAACCGGAGGCCCCACCAGCTCAGGAATGTCCGAGAAATTCATGAATCCATGGGTGATATTGATCAAGGACTGAAAAGAGAAAAATCAGACAATGAGGACAAAGGATGGCATGTGTTCTGCCTTGTTCCTGGCAGCAAAGCTTTAATTAAAGTCACCCAGCATAGCGGAACACCGCAGACACTGAGAACGCCCTCAGCCCACTGCCAAACACAGCTCTCCCTCCCCCTTCTTATAAAACAGCTCTGAGCCGCCTTCGCACTTTCCTCCTTTACTTAATTTTTAAATCACACAATATACGAATGTCTTCTCTTTTTAGAGTTTAAACATATACATATTATATGCACCCACAGAAAGCACAGTGTTGGGGTGTGTGTGTTTGTCCATGTGGTTATTTTACATAAATGGCATCAGGCGGTATTACTCCTCAACTTGCTTTTTTCACTCGGCCATATTGTGTGGAGATCTTTCCATGTGGAATTTTGGAATATGGATATTTTTAGCTTTAAAAGACTGCCAAAGAGCCATCCAAAGGGGCCAATTTACACTTCCACCAGAAGCACATGAGATTACCTTTTTCCCCACACCCTTACACATATTTGATTTTTAAAAATCATGTTTTTTTTTTCTTCTAACTTTAGTCATCCTTTTTCCAGTTATTTGGGGCTTGTCTTTCTGTGGTCTACCAGCATGATGTTATTTCTCTCTAAAGGGCCAGGATTTTTCATGATGTGATGTCTTAATATTAAATGCATGCGATCTGGTCCCAGCCCACATTCCAGCCTTCTCTCCAATTTCCATCATTCTCTACACACACCCATGTGCACTATCCTCTGCCAGTCAGCTCCCTCGACCTGGAGCACACCACATTGTCCTACTCTCTGCTTTGGCTCAGGGCATCCCTGACACTAGAGCTTTGGAAGTTCTGTCCTCCGCGCCTACCTGGTAAAATCCTTCTCAGCTTTCCAATCCCTGCTCAAAGATATTTCCTCTAGGAAGTCTTCCTTGATTCCTCATAACCCAAACAGTCTTTTCTCCCTTGTTCCCCTCTTTATGTTCATTTGCCTGTCAGTTACAGCTCTGTTACAGCCCTTCTCCTGACCTCACTGGAGGCTCCTTGAAGACAGGAACTCTGTCTTACTTATCTTTATTTTTAATTTTTTAAAATAGAAACTTTTTTAATATCAGAGACAGGGTCTCGCTATGTTGCCCAGGCTGGTCTTAAGCTCTTGGGCTCAAGCAGTCCTCCTGCCTCGGCCTCTCAAAGTGCTGAGATTACAGGTGTGAGCCACTGTGCCTGGCCTTACTTATCTTTATACCCACAGAGCCTAGCATGGACCTGATGCAGAGTGCATGCCCATGAGTGCTTATGCCAGAGTATTTATTATAGGAATGGAGAATTCAATGACACCCAACATTTCATTCAGCAAACACTGATTAAACCAGCACTATGAGGCCAGTGGTGGGGATACAGAGAAGAAAAAAAGCCCCAGAGGGCAGGTGGAGGAGTCAGACATGTAAATAGGCCACTTGCTGTACCATGATGGGGGTTTGAAGGATGAAGTTACTGCCTTCCTTGTTGAGGAGCGTTGGGAAGAGGATGCTTTCCTCCATTTGTGTGGACATCTTCCCATGTGGGATTTTGGAGAATGGGTATTTTTAGTTTTAGTTTTAATAGACTATCAAAGACCCATCTAAAGGGAGCACATAAAGATGTTTCCTGTGACATGAAGGGTGTAATCCTTGGCTTCTCTTGGCTCCTGTACCCCCTCCGTGGTGAGGTGGGGGACCTTCCTGATGGGCAGTTTGGGAAGCACCAAGGGGCATGCCCAGCTCAGCCACACTTCTTTCCTTCAGATCTGCCTGCCTCTGGGAAGCACATCTGGCAACCCATGGGCAAGTCCGTCTGATTGGCAGGAACATGTGGCTCTCCCACTGGGTGAAGGCCTTCCACCTAACCTCCATCAGTAATCAAGGTGGTATCTGGGCCTACCTCCTCACCTTTGGCTTTATTTCTCAATGTGCTCTGCACTTGGCTGGGGAAAGTGTGCACTGCTTATCTGGGGCTTCCTCAAGACCCCAACATCTCTAATGCTCCTAGCCTGTTTTTTCAATTGACCCCAAATGCTGCTAATCAGAAGAGACAAATCTGGAAGCACTATGTGAGAGAACAGTGGAACTGGGGGAGGAACAGGTAGGTGCTGGCAGGTGGAAGTTCTAACACCAGGCACTGGCTACATGCCTCCTGCATAGCCAGCAGCTTTGAAGTCATGGACAACCTTCTCCTCCCTTTGGCAAAGGTGGAAAATATGTAGACAAGCTCTGACCTGAATGATACTCACATTAGACAAGACCTTGATGTGCCCAGGTGGCCCTCTCGGCCCAGGGGGTCCCACAATACTGGCTCCATCCATCCCCCTTTCTCCCTGGTCAAAGCAGCAAGAAGTGAGAAAAAAATTCACTGTACAGCGATAATGCTCCCAGAACCAGGCTGGAAAGCCCTCCCACCCCCACCTTGGCTCTGTGACCTCACCTTGGGTCCCCGGTCTCCTTTCTCTCCTTTGAGACCCTGGAAAAATAAACAAACATAAATATTCTTCTAGTCACTTTGCTCACCTCCATCTAGCCTCTTGTCTCACCATCTCCCCCTAAGCTTTTATGCTTATTTTGTCCCAGGCAATGGGAACCAAGGATAAGCGAAAAATGCCCCTTCTGGAGTCAGAAGGAAGCAACACTCCACAGAGTAAGAGAATCAGCGGCCCTCTCCCAGCATTGGGTGAGGGTCCTCTTGACCCTGAATCTGTGCTAGACTGAAGGGCTCAGCTCTGGGGCCCATTTAACAAAGAGAATGAAATCCAGGGGATCGGTCCTCCTGAGAGCCCGCATCGCTTCATGGCAGGAGATGGACAACACCTGCCAGGGGCTGGAGGCAGTAGGGAGGGGCACCTGCCAGGAGCACAGGGCTTTGACCTGGGGCAAAGTGTGTGCATTGAATGGGGCAACTGGAGGGAGGAAATAAAGTAGAGATGCTTAGTGGTAAGAGACAAAAGAGGCAGAGGGAGAGAGAGAAATAGATGAAGAGAGATAAAAATGATTTTCAAGTTCTCTTCCCACATCATGTTTTCTGCAAAACTTCTATGCTGTTCCTCAAAGACACAAGCTGTAAAGAGCATCTCATTTTCCTATTGCACAGTTGGGGGCTGGAGGCACAGAGAAGGTGAGTTATTGAAAGTGGCAGAGCCGGGATGCAGCCCACAGCTTCCTCACTGTAGTGTGACAGTGTGACAACCCTCATAATGAAGGTTTCAGAGGTGACCTACGATTGCAGCCGTTGGTCTGGAGAGTTTGGGTTCATTCAATAGCTGGGTGCTTCCAGAGCCTTCGGTATCCTGGGGAAGGAGCAAGAATGATAATTTCAGATCCAGTTCCTGGGCACCTACTTGTGCCAGGTGTGGTGTTGGAAGCTGGCGGCTCACAGGGGAATCCGCACAGCCTCTGCCCTGAGACCAGGGTTTAGCTAGCTGGTCTTTCTAGTAGCCCTTAGTACACATCATTTTTATAACCACAGAAAAGGGGAAAAGTACCTCGAATCCAAGTCCCATTGTGCATCCAGGGCCTGGGGGCCCAGGGGGTCCAGGAGGCCCTGGGGGTCCCATGACCCCAGGAGGGCCAGCTTGTCCCTTTTTCCCCGGGGGTCCAGGTAAGCCTCTGTTGCCAGGGTCACCCTGTAGGAAAGAGGGCAGGCTGATTATCTAGCCCTGGGTTCACTCATGGAAGGAACAACATGCATGCCTGAATCAGAAAATCACTCCTTGAAGTTAATTAGGTTGATGAATTCTCTGATCGGTACCGCTTAATGGTACAGAAACAGCTGTCTTGCTAATGACATTTCACTTGGAGATAAGCTGATGCACTCATTTGAATGTATTTGGAGGGAGGGGTGAGGAAGGAGAAAACATTGAAGGGTGTTTACTCCCCACCATCCCCAGCTGTTCTGCCTTCTCTGAGCAATTCCTTTGAGATGTGTTCCTCTCTGTTCCATGACATTTATATGTTCAATATTCCAGCCCAGCAGTCCAATTATAGTAAACTCAAAGAAAGGCGAGGAGGGAGAAGAAAGTTCTTTTTTTTTTTTTTTTTTTTTTACCTTTTCACCAACTGAGCCATTAGGCCCTCTTGCTCCCTGAAAAAAACAAAAACAAAAACATGGACCAATTAATGCATATCTCATGAGGTATGTTCTGAAGACAATGCACAATTATGGACTCTAAGGAAATAGGATATTAAAATAGGACTCTTTCTGTCTCAGATTGGTGTCTCCAAACCAAACACATTACAATAGGTGCCAGTCTGTTGGGCAGGTCATGCTGAAAGCTTGTGAAACCCATTTTTCAACCATCAGCTCATCACCTACCGCAAGAGTAAACCAGAGAAGTTAAAGATTAACGAGGGAGAGATCATAGAAGACTTCGCTTGGAGAGCTGCCAGTGGACTGGAGTGGTCCCCTTCCCCACCCTTCCCATGACGGAGGTAGAGGGTACTTTACCCACTCTAAAGCGAGGGAAGGGGCTTCAAGATCTGAAATGTATCCCCTAGACTTTTGGATATATGGGGGATGATGACTGGCTCTCTTGTGGAAAGATCTAAAGACCCAAAGCTGGCTGGAGTAGTCCCCAGAAGACAGAATTGGGGAGGAGGTTGCATTAGAGCAGGTTGCATGTCCACGCCCAGTGGGGACCACACTACAGTTTCCTGGGGGGTTAGATGCAGATCTCACAGAAAGGAGTCGGCTGTGAGGTCCAAGCAGAGGAGAGGACCAAAGCAGGTGGGCGGTCAGGAATGGTCTGCAATGGGGACAGTGGCCTACATCAGAGGACTGTGGTAGGGCGCCCCCAGATGGAGAATCTCTGAGGAAACCACAAATGCACCTGCAAGAGATGAAGTCAGCAATTGCATGCCACACAGGAGGTCCTGAGAGAGATGCTGATGTACCAGCCATCAAAGACTATGTCCTTCCCCCCAGTTATTTTTCTTCCTGGGCTAGTCTCCTCCTTATATCAAATCCATGGAAATGAGAGAATGGATAGTTCTAAAATAGCCATGCTCAAAAATAAGATGGGGAGTGGCATTAGATCCAAAATAGAAATGCCAAGGGGAAAACAGGGAAGTTGAAGACAGGGGCCTCAGCCATCAAGAGAAACCACAGGGAGAAAAGTCTGCTGTGAAGCCGTGATGGAAGTCAGGTGCATGATGTGGCCCCTGGGCCCCAGAAGGTAGACAGGTTGAAATTCTGCAGCAGGCTAGCTGTCCAGCCCTGCCCATCTCCCCTCCCCTCCCACCCTCACTCCTGCCAAGGAGAAAATATGGGTACCTTAATTTTAGAAAAACAACAGTTGTTTATTGGGCTAAAGACATAAGGCAGAGCCCCAGATGACTAGGAAACTCTGTGAGGTCCAAGGGCACCCTACACGCGGAAGATCAGCTGCTGAGGTGCCCTGCCTGATGGCACATCTTATTCCTTCCATCCCCTTCCTGAACCCTGCATGTCTCAGAAGGGGCTACTGCCCACCTCCCAACAGTCTGCACCAACAGAGGCAGAAAACAGACTCAGGCAGGATCCCAATTTCACAAGTAAACACACAAGAAAGAAACACAAACATCTGAGGCAAGGCAATACTGTGAGAAACAACTAAGTCAACTACAGAATTTACATCCAAGGAAATGGAGTTAAGAAAACAATCCAATCAGGACATTGAGTATAAGACACACATTCTCACAGAGAAAAGGTAGGATAACATAGCCATGAAACAAAGACACGCTATTATGAAATAAAAACAGTGGTTATGATAAAGAACCAATTAGAGATCTTGGAAATTATAAATAGAGAACTGTCGAAATGCAGAACTCTGCAGAAGGACTGCATAACAGAATAGACACACCTAAAGAGAGAATTAATACAGAGATCAGGCTACAGAATTCTCCCAGAAAGCAACACAAGAGGGTAAAAAGACCTAGACAGAATGACAAAGTAGTAAGAGAGATAGAAGCCACAATCAGAAGTTCCAACATCGGTTTAATTGGAGTGGCAGAGGAGAGAATAAAGAGAAAGAAGGAATGCAGTGTTTAAATTTTCTGAAAAAACACAGAAGTCTCCAGATTAAAAGGCACCCCTCCCCCCAAAAAAAGTCCATAGAGTACCAAGAAGGATAAATGAAAGAATACATTTAAAAAATAATTCACATTGGCCAGGCGTGGTGGCTCAGGCCTGTAATCCCAGCACTTTGGGAGGCTGAGGTGGGCAGATCACAAGGTCAGGAGTTTGAGACCAGCCTGGCCAACATGGTGAAACCCCGTCTCTACTAAAAATACAAAAGTTAGCTGGGTGTGGTGGTGTGCACCTGTAATCCCAGCTACTCAGGAGGCTGAGGCAGGAGAATCGTTTGAACCCAGGAGGAGGTTGCAGTGAGCCGAGATCGCACCACTGCGTGACTCCGTCTCAAAAAATAACAATAAATAAATAAAAATAAATTAAAAAATAAAAATAAAATAAAAACAATAATCCACATTTAGTAACAATGCAGAGGAATTTTTAAACACCAAGAATACAGAACAATAAATCCCCAAATTTGCCAAAGAGAAAAATCAGATGACCTCCAATAGAGTGAGAACCAGAGTGAATCTGACTTTGTGCTGGCAACACCGGATGTTGGAAGATGATGGTGACCATCTTCAAATCATCAAGGGCAAATGACTTTCCACCCAGAATTCTATACTCAACCAAATAAGAAAATAAAAACATTTTTAAAAATCCAGGGTCTCAGAAAGTTTGCCATCTACAGACAGTCTGTGAAAACACGACTGGAGGAGCTACTCTAACAAAAATAATGAAAGAGGAAATAGGACACACGAGGCAATGAAAACTATATTCATGTATTACTTTTATGATTACAATTTAATTTTAATTTTAATAAATGCTTGAAGTAGAGTTGTTCTGTCCCTCACCTACCAGCCCTAAGGCACTTCCACAAAGTCCCATGGCTCTGCCAGGGCACAGAAAACCAGGGACTAAAGCAATTTGCAGGTTCCTTCCAGCTCTGAATCTTTGGGACTCTAGTTGAGTATGAGCCTAAGCAAAGCTCTCAGGATAGATGAGAAAGATGAGGCCATGACGTGTCCGCAAAACTGCCTGCACACAATAGGCAACCCCCACGCAACAATCTCCCCCTTTCTCCTTCACAGACTCGAGCCCATGCTGTTTGCTTGGTAGCTGTGATAACCTTCCTCATGGAACTGGCTGCTCCCATGGGTGAGGTTCATGGGTTTGCTAGGTGAGGGTTTCCACCTGATGCTGGAGGAAGACAAATGCCTCTCACCTGGGGGCATGCGTGGGGCATGGGAAGGGTCCCATCTCTTGCAGTGTTTTCCTATTGGGACACACTACCCAGTTCTTGGCCTAGGAATGGGGATCACAGGGGCTGAGGGTGGTCTGGGCTCCCAGGTGAGGCACCAGGCTCTGGAGGCAGGCTCTGAGGCTGGAATGGCAAGGAATTTCTGCAAGCAAAGCCCTCCATAAGGTCTCCAGGGGCAGCTTCATGGAAAGTTGGTGCCTCTGTGGCAAAGGAGCCAGCAGAGACACTCCAGCCATTCTGGGGAGACGGGAGGAGAAGGTGTGCTCGGTGAAAGAAGTGACAGCGACTAGGCTCTGTCACCTCCCTGCTGGCTAGCCTCACCAGGGAGAAACTAAGTGTGACCTTCCACCTGCAGTGGAAACATGACTCCAATAACTGGATGCCAATTTTATAGCCTAACCCAGAGGCTACAGTTGCTATGTCTGCTTCTCTTGGGTATGATTGGCTTGTTGCTGGCTGCCCATTGCAATCTGTCTTTAATGAAAGTGCCAATCTTGTGCATCTTTTCAGTAACAAGTCAAACTACCATCAGGATTGTTGTGAAACAGAAACTAAAGTAGCCTCCCTCTAAAAACCTTGTAGCTGCATGGCCGGCTGATCTTGTTACAGAAAAGTATGTCCATAAAGTGAAAAACTGAATTGTTTCAGTTGCCTTCCTCATTCCTTTCCAATCAAGAGGGCATCTTACAGAGTTTCAAAAGACGTTCTAGAAGATATCATGGGCCTTGGTTTACGGTCTTAGATGATTTTATCCAGCTTAGACATGGTAAAAAGAGAGTATCCAAATCCATTCCATTGACTCACAGATAAGATGGCCATCAGCTTGGAACATGAGTAGATTAACTTGTGGGTAGAAGAGTCCACTTTACTGGAACTTATGTGAACAGGCAGGGTGAAAAGGAGGAGCTCCAATGAACAGGCTGAGGGAAGGCTCCTATTCCCAAAATGGTGATGTTGGAGTTGTACATTATTTCTTAGTGAGAGAATTTTTGTGCAGTGAGGGCATGCATGCAATCTTGGAATTCCAAATAGCAGAGCTGCAAGTATGGTTTTAAAAGTGATGAAATATGAAGGTATCAGTTCACTAATGGAAACATTGCAAAGGAATGAGGTAAAATAGTGCCGTCTGTTACAACATCGTGGTTTAGAATTGATTCAAAATGTTGGCTTACTGTGGTGAATTGGATTTTCTAAGGACATTACTCAATTTCAGCACACAGGAACCTCAAAGAACCTAATGGAGATGAGAATTCTTTTTGCTTGTGTGGCTTCTGAGACAGCACATCTTACTGCCTTGTGGATGTCTGCTGGTTTTCCTTCTGCTGTTTGTAATACTGATAACCAGTTTCTTTTCTGTTACAATTGACTATGATCTATATGATCTTTTTTTTTTTTTTTGAGATGGAGTTTTGCTCTTGTTGCCCAGGCTGGAGTGCAATGGCACGATCTCGGCTCACTGCAACCCTGGCCTCCCGGGTTCAGGTGATTCTCCTGCCTCAGCCTCCCAAGTAGCTGGGATTACAGGTGCCCGCCACCATGCCCAGCTAATTTTTTGTATTTTTAGTAGAGATGGGGTTTCGCCATGTTGACCAGGCTGGTTTCAAACTCCTGACCTCAGGTGATCCACCCACCTTGGCTTACCAAAGTGCTGGGATTACAGGAGTGAGCCACTGTACCCAGCCATCTATTTGGTTTTATGGAGGCCTATAATCCAGATGTTGAACCAAACACTTCTGATAATGAAAGAAGATATAAAATAGGAAATTAGGCAACTATTTCAGTGTTTCATTTAAACATGTTGTTAGAAGGTCTAAACCCATTACTGCATCCTAGGCAAAAGCAGCTTACTTCTCTTTTCTTTCTTATACAAGGTTTAGAGAATTGTTCAAAGACCAATTGGGATTGCTTGGAGAAAGGGAAGGTGATGATGATCTAATTGCATTTCTCTTACATCAACGGAAAAGACAGAAGCTGATTTTACAATGACAGTTTGGCAGCTCAGTGAAATTACTCAAAGGCAATTACTGGCAATTCAGCATTCCACAGTAATTCTGGACACTGAAGAAAATTTCCAAGCACAAACTCTTTCCTGCCCAGGTGTCCCAGTACCTTTTGAGACTGCAGAATAACATGAATGACTTAGATTCTGAAAGTAGAAAATCAACAACAACTGTTAACACTAGGTGTGTTCCGAGAACTGAATGGCAGAATCTGCAGTGCAAAAGCAGAAAGGAATGATTTTTCAGAGATCCATCTTCTTCAGCAAGTTCTTCTGCATTCTTTCTAGAAACATTCTACTGCTGAGAAAGCAGGCTACTCCTCACCCATTCCTTCTTGGGCTAAAGATCTTAAGAGTTAGTTGCTCATCTTGATTTGGGAAAAATAAAGTAAGGAGTATTTCTATCATCGAACTCAGCATAGAATAATCTATTTGATAAATTCTTTTTGAGGTATCATTTAAAAAATATTTTAATTTGTGTAATTTCAATACGTTTTTTGGGGAACAGATGGTATTTGGTTACGTTAGTAAGTTCTTCAGTGGTGATTTCTGAGATTTTGGTGCACCCATCACCTGAGCAGTGTATACTGTACCCAATCTGTACTCTTCTATCCCTCACTCCCTCCCACCCTTTCCCCCAAGTCTGTTGTATCAATCTGTTTTCAATTTTTTCTGGAGACGGAGTCTCACCCTGTCACCCAGGCTGAAGTGCAGTGGCGCGATCTCGGCTCACTGCAACCTCTGGCTCCCGGGTCCAAGCGATTCTCCCACCTCAGCCTCCTGAGCAGCTGGGATTACAGGTTTGTGCCACTGCGCCTGGCTAATTTTTGTATTTTTAGTAGAGACGAAGTTCCACCATGTTGGTCAGGCTGGTCTTGAACTCCTGACCTCATGATCCGCCCATCTCAGCCTCCCAAAGTGCTGGGATTAGAGGTGTGAGCCACCGCACCCAGCCTGTTATATCATTCTTATGCCTTTGTGTCCTCATAGCTTAGCTCATACTTAAGATGTTTGATGAATTCTTAATGAGCATCGTTTTGATCTCAATCTCATATTTTATAATAATAATTATTATATAAAAAACATTTTTTTCCAGCTAAATAACCTGAACCTTATTCTTTGTAGGGAAAACTCCATTTTAGATAACTGCCTAGATTGGTCTATGTGCTGTGCTAAAGAGAAAGGAGGCTGATTTCACCACAGCAAATGGAAAGACTTCCCTATAAGTGGATCTATCCAACGGTGCAAGGCACTGCCTGGGCAGGAGATGAGTTCCTTGTCACTGGAGGTATGCAAGTTGAAGGACAGATATTGTTGATGGGGAGTCAAAGATCAAACGAATCATTGGATCTTATGATCTATTACAGCCCTGAAGCTGTTCATTTCCTTTAGCACATGTTTTGTTATTTTACATACTGAATATACACCTTGGTTTATTAGGGACTTTTTTGGTTTTGTTTTGTTTTTAAGGTAAATATCATGTGCAAAGTTTCCTGCCAGCTCTCCAGATGCAAATTTCCAAGTTCTTTCAAGTCTGCTTTTGCTTGATCAGAAAACCTCATATGTGCACAGTGCAACAAATTGAGATGCATAGCAAATTTCAGAAACAAATGTGATTGATCTCCAACATTCACCCTAGGCAAGCCTGCTGCTCCTTGCACTGCTGATTCTTCAAGCAGCTGCAGAGTGCCTGTACAAGGGTGTTTTGTATGCAGTTGTGGGTGTAGGTATCTTTAAGTTCGAGACAGAGTATGGGAGGGGTGTGTGTGGGTGGGTGGGGGGAAGCCTGGAAGAAGAACAGGTAAGAAGAGTGTAGGTCTGTGGTGCTTCCTGCAAAATTTAATTTCTATGAAACTGTTGGTACATGTAAAATGAGTTCTATAAAGCTTGACAATTGTATCTTTTTCTGAGAAATAAGCTTTCCACGAAAATTGAGTTATGGTTCCAATTAAAATAAACATACTCCAGAGCTGACGGAAACTAGAAATTCAGTTCAGTGATGATGGTGGTGTCTACAGAGTCAGCATTTTCCACGTCTTTGTCCATGAGAGGTTCACAGAAGGCCCCACTTCTGATCCCAGCTGAGATCTCTCTTCCTCCTCTAGACCCCAGTAAAACCCACTGATCGCATCCCTAGCACAGGGCTCACCTTGTCTTTATTGCCTTCCTTTGACAGACATGGCTTATCTCATCAAGCTGGGAACACTGCAGAGGCAGAAACCACTCCCTACACATACACGCCCCAGGTAGCACCAGCACAGGCTTGCAGACAGGAGGCAGGACCAGCTTACAGACAGAGAATGAAGAGGATGAAGGCAGGCCAGACTCTGGGAAAAGTAGACTAATGGTGTCTGAAAAAAGTTTCATTCATGCATCAAACACTAATAGAGGCTTGTGCTAGGTTCTAAGGAGAGAGAGGCAGTACTATGCTCTATGTCAGGGTGGGGGTGAGGAGCAGACAGGTAAGCTAACACCTTTAGTGTCACTGGCAAGGGAGGTTCTCAATAGCATGGGAACTTCCTATGATGCTCATAGAAAGGGGAGGAAGGAGGGGTGCTTTCTGCTCATAATGAGTCAGGGAGAGCTCCCCAGAGGATGTATCTGAACTGGGTCTTGGAGGATGACAAAAGGAAAAGGACATCCCAAACAGGGAGAAAACCATGTGCAAAGGCCAGGAGGACAGAAGGGAAGAGCGCGCCCAGAGCATTTGGGCAGAACCAGCCCACTGGCCAAGAGGCCGTGTGAGGAGTTGGGGGATGCACTAGAGAGGCAGCTTGTGCGAATCAGGAAGGGCCAGATGTCTGCACAGGGCTAGGGTGTGTCCTGCAGGCAGTTGAGCCCTTGATCTTTTCTCAGTAGCCAGGGCAGGGGCTGACGAGAGCCTGCTACAGGAAGGTGAACTGGGCAGGAGGCTGGAGGGTGGGTGGAGAGAATGGGACAGCAACGGGGAGCCCAAGGCCACCGTGCGAATGAGAAGAGATGAGTCCAGCTCAGTGGGGAGACAAAAGTGAGAGATGTGGAGGTCAGACTGGGCCATCTTGGCACTGACCAATCATACCAAGAAAGGGAGGGAAGGAGGAGTTAGAGAAGATTCCATTTCTCGCTCCAGGTGACCAGGTAGATGGCAACACCATTCACTGAAGCTAGGGGCAGACAAGAGTGGGCAGGGAAGGTGCTGAGTTCAGGCTTGGGCATGATGAGTCCCATGATGGGGACATCCAGCAGAAGTGGCCAGCAGGGGATTTCAGGAGGCCAGGGGGTCAGTCACATAAGAGGCAAGGTCAGGCTTAGGGGTAGAGAGAGTAGTGTGGGCCTGGTGGCTCCCATGTGGTGGGACCCTCCCGTGTTCCCTGTACCTTCTCCCCTTTCATCCCGGGAAGGCCGGTGGCTCCATCAACTCCAGGCTGTCCCTCAGGGCCCTGGGGAACATCAGTGACAATCAACCCACAACATTTCTGCTAAATATCACATACACACGCTTGCTAGAAAAGGAGGGCAGGGTTGGGAGGCAGGTGAGGCTGGTGGGCCCAGGGCCTCATGTCAGGTGCAAGGCAGGAACCTAGTCCTTGGCCCAGGCTGGGTCACTACTGACTGTGCACCTGTAGCTAACTGTCCTTCACTCTCTGGATTACATTTCCTCCTCTTTGGGGAAGTTAGAGACAGGGTTGGACCAGATGGTCTCCAAGGGTCTCCTACCCCAGGCCCAGCCCTGATGGCCTATGATTCCAAGATTCTTTATGAATCTGTGTCTCCTGTACAGACGCTTCTTGACTTACAATGGGGCTACATCTGATAAACCAATTGCAAGTTGAAAATATCTTAAGTCCAAAATGCATTTAATACACCTAATCTACTGAACATCATAGCTTAGCCTAGCCTAACTTAAACATACTCAGAACACTTCCATTAGCCTATAGTTGGGCAAAGTCATCAAACACAAAGCCTATTTTATAATAAAGTGTTGAAATCGAAAACAGAATGGCTGTATGGGTACTCAAGGTAAAGTCTCTACTGAATGTGCATCACTTTGCACCACTGTAAAGTCAAAAACATCTTAAGCTGAACCATTCGTAAGTAGGGGGCCATCTGTATTGACTATGATAAAGCAGCAAAACAATACGTAGGATGATGTTTTTCTTGGCTGCTGCTTCTTTCGAATCTCAGCAATGATTCAGATGAGGAGGATTTCTGTTTACAAACAGCTAGCTGCTCTCTCCCCATCGCGAACCTTGGACAGTGCTGGGTTTTGCAATCTGTACACCCCTCCCCTGCTAAAGGAAGCCCCACAGCCACAGAGATGGGGAGAAGACTTCAGTTGCTCACCGGGGGCCCGGGTTCACCAGCAGGTCCATCCTCTCCAGGAGATCCAGGGGGTCCCATGAAAACATCAGTTCCTGGTTTTCCTGGAATCCCAGGTAAGCCAGGAGGCCCTGGGGGTCCTGGAGGACCCTAAAAACACAAAGACTCTGTTAGAAACAGTGGGGGAATACTGAATGAGATACTGAATATGTGCTTCATGCAATCTCTCAAATTCTTTCAACAATCCTACATGTAGGGTTTGGTGATCCCACTTAGCAGATGGGGAAACTAAGGCTCAGTGAGACCATGCGACTCAAGGGCTCTCAGACACACAGCTAATTAGTAGCAGAACTGGGATTCGAATCTCAGTCTTTCTGAGCCCATCATATCGTGTTTTCTCCCAAAAGGCTGAATACAAGAAAGATCCAATTAGTTGGAATTCTGAGAGGTGCTCTGGTGAACTTAGTTTTCTGATTAACTGTGAGGTCAGTCAGGACAGATCATGAGGTCAGGAGATCGAGACCACCCCAGCTAACATGGTGAAACCCTGTCTCTACTAAAAATACAAAAAATTAGCCGGGCGTGGTGGCCGGCGCCTGTAGTCCCAGCTACTTGGGAGGCTGAGGCCGGAGAATGGAGTAAGTAAACCTGGGAGGTGGAGCTTGCAGTGAGCCGAGACCGCGCCACTGCACTCCAGCCTGGGCGACAGAGCAAGACTCCATCTCAAAAAAAAAAAAAAAAAAAAAAAAGAACTGCTTGTGGTGTAGCCTTGTTTTTAAAACTCTTTCTGAAGTGCACTAGTGTTTTTAGCCCATTGCTGGGTTGGCTGATCCCACCAGGCTGGGAGATTCATTTGGCTCCCATTCCATTTAACCACGGAGTCCAGAACCCTTCTGGCCCTGGCCATGAGGAGTGGGCAGAGGGGCAGCCAAGTGGAGCTTTCAACCAGGGATTCAGCACAGGCTCTCAGGGACAGAGGCACCAGCTGCAGCTAGAGAAGGTAGAAGCTCCCCAGGGGGCAATTTCAGAAAGGACTGGTGGAGCTCCAGCCTTGGCAGGAGGCCAGGGGAGCAAGAGGCACCAAAGAGAAAGAGTAGCCTGGAGAGGGAGGCAGGGAGGGAATGCATAAGGGAAGGAGATTTCAGGAAGGTTCTGGAAGCTGAAGTAGAATAGCCACCCAGAGACAAAACCAGCAGGTCTCTTTAATGAATAGGTTGAGAGGAGGGGGAGGGAGGATTGAAAGCCAGTTGGCAGAGGTGAAGGGCACTGGGCACACCTGCTGCAGGGCAGCCTGCTCAAGAAGCCCACCAGGGAAAGGAAGAAGGTGGGGTGAGGAGGTCCTGAAGATAAATGTAGGCTCATACTCACTTACAATGCAACTGATCAAAGTGAACAATTTCAAACATACATACAAGTACAAGGAAAAGTAGAATGAACCCCCATGAGCTCACTGCCGGCAACCCCAGCAGCGGCCAATCCGGTTTCATCTGTCCCTGGCCCCCACGTCCCTCCCTCTGGGGTTACTTTGAAGGCAGTCCCAGACACCAGGTTGTGTCCTCCTTCACACTCACTCTCAGCAGCTGCTCACTGCCCACCAGGTCACCAGAGCCAGAGCCGACGTCCGAGCCCCAGCCCAGGCCAGAGCCCTCTGCCTCTGCTCCTGCCTGGAGAGAGAAGAAATTTCCACTACTTGCATTTAACTGCCAGACTCCAAGGACAGCCACGTCACTGAAAGTTTTCTCCAAAATGGGGAAATGTTTCCTATATCCTATAGCCCGATAATTTCTGCTCCCCGTTTTCTCTCTGACTTTTCTCCCACTCCCCTCTACAGCTACCCTTCTCTCTTGCCGCCTCCCAGCTGTGCAGCCCACTCATGTCCTCGGCCTCCTTTCCTGCCTTTCAATTCCCAATTCATCCTTCAAGGCCCAGTTCCGCAGTCTCCTCCTACACGAAGCCCTCCCTACCCCGTTTCCAGGCAGAATTCTCTCCCTCCACAGTGCTCCCACTAGCCTCTGTCAAGGTCTCAGTGAGATGCTAGGACCACTTGACTCGAAGCTTAGTTGTGCGTGGGTCCATCGGCTCCTCTAAACTAGGGCTCAAGAGCCAGCCCAAACCTGAGACACACTGGGTGCCCAGAGTCCAGCAGGAGGCCGAGCACCCAGAGAGCCCTCAGTGCATACTTGAATGGCATCAAATGTATCTGAAGAACAAGGGGAATCTTCAAAACACCTTTCCAGCACTTAACTCCTGAAGACAAGAACCAGGCAGGGCCTAATTCATTCATTGAATGTGTGTGTACTGAGCACCCCCTGAGAGGCACCCAGAAGAGCTGGGTTTGGGGGTTACAGCTGTGTTTAGGAAGGTCACAGTGGTGGGAACATGTGTGTGGGGGAAGGGAAGTGGTGACATGGAGGTGGAGAGACCAGTTAGGAGGCTGGTGCCATCGCCCAAGAGAGGAGGAGGAGGCACTGCACAGCTAGACTCAGGGGGACTTGGGGACACACTGGGCAGGGCTGGGGAAGGCAGAAGACCACTCAAGGATGTTTCTCTCTTGGTGACCACATAGATGGGGTGCCATCCCCAGAGATGGGGAACCCAGGAGGAGAAGCAGGTCTGGGGCATGGGTAATGAGTCCAGCTTGGCAAGTGTTGAGTTCGAAGAACTTCTGGGACACTCAAGGTGCAGGATTTAAACTGGATAGAAATCAATTCTGCTGCTGCACACTGCAGAGTCCTAGTAGAGGCAGAAAGCCCTAGGGTCTGACTGCAAGATACTTTGGGGACCAAAAAGGAGAGTCCTCAGCCTGTGGCTGTTTTGGCTGCATCCCTGGTCTTACACCTGTGTGTGTGACAAGCCTGGATGGGAATCTCACCGTGGGTCCAACAGGCCCAGAAGGTTCAGGAGGGCCAGGAAGCTCCTCCCCAGCATCACCCTAAAGAGAACAAAATGGTCAGTGAAGTGCTGGAACTCTGTTCCTACCATCTCCCCACCTTTCTGTAGAAATCGTGCTCATCTTTAAAATCAGGATCACACAGGAAAGAAAAATGGCATTGTCCTTTGCAGAGACAGCTTAAGGGAATGCCTTGTCCCACCCCAGGGCTCAGAAGCCCTTTGTTTCTGTGCCATAGTTGGAGGGCACAGGCTGTGGTGGAAAGAGCTGACCAGTATGAGCACGCATCACACACACCCTCCCTTCTTCCAGGATTTATCCCCACCCTCTGATCTGGGCCCCGCTAGAGCACCAGTGCTCAGTGCTCAGGCCCAGTGTGGACTCCCATGAAGCCTGCCCTGCCCACCTGCTCCTCTCACCAGGGCGTGTGACCTTTACAGGAACATCATTGCTCACAGTCTGCCCCTCTGGGACCATGTGCCCCTCAAGGGCAGGCACAGTGCCTGAATCACCTCCAGGTCCCAGCACCTGGCACAAGGCTAGTGCCCCAGAAAATGCTTTTCGAATGACAGAAGCAC
This sequence comes from Pan paniscus, assembly GCF_029289425.2. Lineage (NCBI taxonomy): Eukaryota > Metazoa > Chordata > Mammalia > Primates > Hominidae > Pan > Pan paniscus. The sequence goes on from NC_073260.2 coordinate 40,436,076, forward strand.
ACATTTGGAAAAGAGGCAGATGAAAGAAAATGACAGAGTGGCATCCCAGGAGGTTTTGGCTGTCAAAAAGGGCCCAGAGAAGTGGCTTCTCTGACAAATAAGGTGACAGGATGGCCAGATCCACCAAAAGGAGGGCGGAAATGTCCACAGTAAAGTCCCCAAATCTGTGTGCCTCCTGCTACACCCCAGAGCCCTACCGGCATCTGAAGTCCACTGAGGTAGCCAGAGGCAGAGAGAAGTGAGGACACCGCCCTCCCCAGCCCTGGCCCTCCCTTCCCCACACCCCGGTGGGCACTCAGGAGGCCCCAGGACGGGAGCACCATCTGCTGCAAGGAACGGCCTCTGTGCAGCCCAGAGGGAGGTGAGACAGGCAGAGGACCAGGGTCATGGTAGAGATGAGAAGGCTCCCAGAGGCAGCCAAGCTGCTGCCTATGGCCAGAGCAGGCTCCCTGGGCAGGATCTCTTGACTGGGGTCACTGTGGACACATCCCCCTGGGAACAGCTTATCACCAATAGGTGTTTTGGTAAGAGGAATTTGTTATTCCCGCAGTGACTGACACCAGCTAAAGCACTTCTATAAACATCCCCTCACGTCATCCCACACCGCAGGGTCATCATCACCACCTCCATCTTACAGATGGAGAAACTGGAGCAAAGAAATAGTAAAGAACTTTCGGGAGATCCCACAGCTACAAAAAGGCAAACCTAGGCCTGTGGTCCTCAAAAGCTCTTGTCTGCCCAACATTTTCCCAGGAAGAAAATCAGGGGCAGAGCCCAGAGCCCGGACACAGAAGTGAAGAAAACTGGTTGCAGATGTGTGGCAGAGCCAGGTGTGGAATCACAGGACCCTTTGATACTTGACAGAGAAGCCAAGGCCCACGGAGGTCAAGGGACTTGGCCACGGTCACCAGGTGGTGAGAAGAGACTCAGTCAGAACTGCCCAGTGCCCTTTTCCTGATTCTCCCAGACCTACAAGTCCATTTCTTTTGGGCTTAGCCCTTTGCTGCTTCTGCGATCCCCTTGATCAGAGTGGGCTAAATCAAACCTAAATAACATGTTCAGGACACTTGATCAGGAGCCAAAGTGTTCCCCAGGATGGTCACAGCACAAACCTTTTCTCCTTTGGGCCCAGCCTGTCCTTTCATTTCCACATGTTCTCTTTGAGCCTAAAACAAGAAGATTTGGTTAAAACGTGGCCACAACATATTTGGGACATGGGGCTGCTGAGTTCCGATGACATTCCCTGGTCCTGGTCAGTGAGCTGGGCATGAGCTAGGGCTTGTACTGGGCTGAAGTCAGTGAGCTCCATGAAGAGAGAGGCTGCCTGATCACTGCACCATCCCCTGCACCGGCAGATAATAGGCTCACAGTACCTACTTGCCAAATGACTAGTGGGAAGAGCCTGGCATTTGGAGTCACCCACACCTGACAATCAGTCTTCTCTCTCACTTGTGTTCCACAACACAGATTTTTAAATATATTACTTCATTTCCAGGGCAACATTCTCCATATATTTGTTAAGATCTATTAGTCAGTCCTTAGAAATGTAATGACATCATTGTGACCAGTGTGGGCTTTGCTAATCAACTTCTGGCTCCCGTCTGAAGACAGTGGTTGTAAACAGTGCAGAAAACCAAAGCACTAAAAAATCCAGAGACAAAGGCTCTCACTCCTACTGGACCCCTAGGAGCAAAGCTCTAATCCTTTCTGGGCCTCATCTGCAAAATAATTCTAGACAGCTAATTTATTGAGCATGTACTATGTGCTGGGTCATGTTTTCCATGGATGAACTCATTTAATCCTCACAAATCAAGAGGTAGGTTCTATGATTATGATTCCCATTTGATGCATGAGTCAACTGTGACAGAGAGAAGTGAAGAAAACTGGCCACAGATATGTAGCAGAGCCAGGCAAGCTATACTGTCACGGTGACTCTGAGATTCAAACTGACCTAGAGTCACCATGGCAGTATAGCTTGCCTGGCTCTGTTACATATCTGCCAATACTGATCCTAGAGGCTGGGCCAATACTGATCCTAGAGGACGGGTGCAGCGGCTCACGCCTGTAATCCCAGCACTTTGGGAGGCTGAGGCAGGTGAATCATCTGAGGTCAGGAGTTCAAGACCAGCATGGCCAACATGGTGAAATCCTGTCTCCACTAAAAACAAACAAATAAGCAAACAAAAAAATTAGCCGGGTAGTAGCGGCACATGCCTGTCTGTAATCCCAGCTACTCTGCAGGCTGAGGCAGAAGAATCGCTTGAGCCTAGGAGGCGGAGGCTGCAGTAAGCCGAGATCACGCCACTGCACTCTAGTCTGGGCAAGAGAGTGAGGCCCTGTCTCAAGAAAACAAAAACAGAAACAAAAAAACTGATCCTAGAGATATCCCAAGGTGGGTGCCTTCTTGACAATCTTGTGCTTTTAGACTCTGCTCAGGAATCGGGGCATTCATCTGAGTGCCCTAACGTGGGGACTTAGCAGGAATGTCTTCATCAGACATCAACCATGTCTCCGTTTCTCTCTCTCATTCTATCTCTAACTCTCTCTGTGTCTGTCTGTCTCTCTCTCTTCCTTCTCAGAGCTTTAAAAAATCTATCATAAAAATTGTAAGCCACCATAGTAGAAAATGTATTAAACCACAATGTATTAAAAACCTAACAACCTTCCACAGTTCCACCACTTTGAGGCAACAGCTGCCAACATTTACAGAGGTTATTTCCTTCTAGTGTTTTTGCATGTGTGTATTTTTAAATAGTTAACCACACAATATACTCAGGTTTACAACCAGCTTCTTTCACTTAACATTATATGCTAAGCATTTCCCCCATCATTAAATATTTCTAACAGGTATAATTTTATTAGCTACATAATGTTCCATTGTTTGAATATACTTTAATTCAATTAATCTTCTATTGTTGGCTAATTAAATTATGCCCAATTTTTCTCTATTATGGACAACACTGAGATTAGCATCCTTGTAAACAAAGCCTTTTTTTAAAAAGCGGCAACAACAAAGGCTATCAGACTATCTCCACTAGAATCAATTCCTAGAAGAGAACTTTCTGGGTCAGCAATATGCGCTCTTATGATTGTTAATATATGTGGACAAAGAGCTTCCCAGGAGCAGTAACTCTCACACTCCCATGAGCACAGCCAGCCTTACCAGACTGACTTCTCAAAGCTGAAAACATCAAGGGTCTAAGGAAGAAACTGACCCAGTTTCTTCAACAGATTAATGGCAAAAGGGAAAAAGAAGGTGGGAGACAATTAGAGATTAAGAGACACTTAAGAGACGTATCAACCAAATGCAATGTGTAGACCTTGTTTGGATTCAGATTCAAACAAACTGGAAAGAGGTATTTTAAAACAAAATAGCCAGGGTATTAGATAATACGAAGGAACCCCTGCTAATTTTGTTAGATGCATCGTGATACTATGGCTATGACCAAAACAAAGGTACCAGATCACTCTATCAGCCGTACACACTGAATTATTTACCAGTTAAATAAATGATAGGATGTTTGGGGTTGATTTTTGAATACTCCAGTATTCCCCTTCCCTCCAAAAAAGATGGTGGTAGGAGGTGGAACAGATGAAGCAAGATTATCAGTGTTGATAATTATCCAAACTGAACGATGGGTATGTGGGGGTTAATTATACTATTCTAAGCTCCTTTGTCTAAGCTCTTTTGTGACATTTTTAGGTTTTCAATAATAAAAAGTTAAAAAGAGAAAGAAACAGGAGAACCAGCTCTATCTGTGCCCGATGTGGCATCACTAGGGAGATTTGAACTTGGTGCTTTGTGTATACCTTGGGGTGAGGTGCAGAAGAGCAGGGGGACATTGTTTGGGAAGTCACAGTGCATGAGCAGGTCAATCCAGAGCTGGCTGCCCACTAGATGCCCTGCAAGCCCAAAGCCCCAGCCCCAGTGTCTCAGTTACTTGGTCTAGCACTGGACTCAGACACCTGCATTGTTTTAAGCTTCCCAGCCATCTCTAATGTGTGACCAGAGTTAAAAACCAGAGTTGTTCTTCACCTTTTTTCCTTTTATAGATGATGACAAGGAGGCCCAGGGCCTACAACAAGTCAGCGGCATCTCTGGAAGCAGAACCTTGAACTCCTGGCCCCCAGTCCAGGATCTTCCCACCACACCACACTCTCATGGATGAGGACTTCAGCTAGGTGAAGCTCAAGAGCTCCAGCTTTGCAGGCCAGCATGCAGGTTCAAATCCCAGCTCTACCTCTCAGAGGCAGGCAACAGTGGCAGGTGACTTTACCTCTCCACATCTTATCTCCCATTCACCTTATACTGAAGAGGAGTGTGGTAAAGAGAATCAGGTAAACTTGGAGCACAGAGTGATTAATCAATGTCAGTTCAGATGGCTTATTTCCTGCCGCTTGATTGTGAATTTGTTGGGGACAGGAGTGAGGTCACATTCATCTCTATCTACAAGTGTCCTGACTGAGGGCCCAGAGCCGCTATGTGTCCAGTCAATGAGTGAATCAACGAATGAATGCAAGACAACTCTAAAGAGACAGGAAGCAGCATGATAACCGCTATAGGAGGCCCCGGAACAAGGGGCATTCAGGACCTCAGGGGGCTGTCCTGATCTCCCGTCCCACAGCCCCTCCCCTCACAGGTCAGTCCTGCCGCACCGTGGCCAATGGGCCACGTGACTGTAGCTTGAGTGGTGGCTTTCAAAGTGTGCACAACCAAGTGGTGTTTGGGGAACTGATGAGCCAATGCTGGTCACCAAGGAGATATTTTCCTTTAAAAATGTGTTCACATTGGAAGAGCAGTCCCTCTTCACACAAGCCCAAGCTGAGGGCCAGGTCTGGGTTTCCTATTTCTAAGAGACACAGTTATAGTCCTTAAGTGGTGACAACCCTAGGTGTGTGTACAGAGCTTTGTAAACGTTCTCCAACCTGCATTCATTCTCTGACTTGGCCTTGCAGCCACTCATTTTCACAGATGAGGAAATGGAGGGCCAAAGAAATAAACGGATTTGCTTAAGGTCACACAGTTGTAGCCAAGAGTCATAAAAACTCATGTTGGCAGGGACTTGGAGGTCACCCCCCAACACACACACAGCACTGATGCTCTCATCCCCTCTACAGACCCACCACGTCTTACTGTCAGCTTTGTCCCCAGAAGAACACTGACTGTTAGATCTCATTTCAATCCAAAGATCAGTTTGGGACACAAAGCTAGGTCCCCTTGATTTTAATCTCTTGCTTTTTCTCTATGAGCTGGAGTTTCCTCAAGTGTTCCCCAGGTTAAAGCTCCTCAAATGCCCAAATTTGCAAACCAACGTGAAAACCTACCTCTGAGAAAGCTGGGGGCCAGCCCCTCCCACAACTCTGGCCTTTCTTTCTCTCCCCTGTAAGGTCTGCCAAGTCAAATCTTACAGCTCTATGCCACTTACTGGAGTGACCCATCTTTCAGGAGCCACTGTGGGCAGGGGCAGCGGTGGCCCATCAGGGGGAGGGCTGCCGGACTCTTCACCCCCAGCTGTGATGAGGGGCTCCTCTGTTGTGGCTGCTGCCAAGTCTTCTTCATCACCAGGACCCTGAAAACAAAACCAGCATTAAGGCACCACCTCACCTCACTCATGAGGCTGCCACGGAGTTGTAACAGTCGTTTCTGTGGTGCCAGCCCAGTTTCAAAGCACGTTCTTACCTACGATCATCGTTACCCCCAGCACACCCCTTCTGAAATATGCATCTCTTCTAAGCCTCAGTGCCAACTGTGGACCACTCGTCTCTGAGTAAATTCTTGGGCAAGGCTAGGAGGGAGCAGGGCTGTGGCCTCTGCTACACTCCGGCATTGTGTCCTGCTTCCCTCCAGCAGCTGCCCACCCAGACATGTGCTCATAACCAAGCTACAGGTGCCCCTGCCAAGGCCAAGGATGGCTGTTGTCACATGATGCAGACCTGTCTCTCCCCTGTGAGCCAGAGAGGACACCAAATGACACTTACAGAAGTGACTGCCTGCTCAGGGGCCATGGTGGCTGTGAGGGGAGCCAGGCCATCTGTGGGGACCCCACTGGCTTCCTCATCCTCAAAAGTACTGAGGGACACTTCGGTTGCAGCTGCAGCTGTTGTTAAACTGTCTTCACTGCTTGGACCCTGAAATGAAATTGGCATGAGGAGCTGTGCCCCTTCGCCCATGCCCCTGGTTCAGTGGGTGTGAGGCTGGGGGGTGGAAAGCGCTAAAGCCTCAGATAACTGGAGGCTCCATGATTCCCTTTCCTTTGCTCCTCCAGGACCACACCTTCGCCTGGAGCTCCAGCATTAGAACGTACCTTTCAGGGAATCCTCCCACCCACCCCAGAGTCCCCTCTAGCACATCTCTGCTAAGCACTTCTCTGGCCTTAGCTTTGTGAAAGGAAAATAAATCTCAGGATCCCCAAATCAATAAGCCAAAGGGAAAAAAAAAGTCAAGCTGGGAACTCCTTAGGGCAAACCTGTCTCCCATTCCAGCCCTTAAAAAGATAGCTACTAAGATAAGAAAAGCTACATACTTCCCTAATAATTTGCCCATAAAGAAATTCCTTGCAGACAAAGGACAGACAGAACTCAAAGTCACCCCTCTGCTCACGGAAATAAATGCATATCCGATTGCTTCCTTTGGAAAGGCTAATCAGAAACTCAAAAGAATGCAACCATTTGTCTTTTATCTACCTATGACATGGAAGCCCCCTCCCCACTTTGAGTTGTCCTGCATTTCTGGACAGCACAAATGTACACCTTATATATATTGATTGATGTCTCATGTCTCCCTAAAATGCATAAAACCAAGCTGTGCTCCAACCACCTTGGGCACATGTTGTCAGGATCTCCTGAGGCTGTGTCACGGGCGTGTCCTTGACCTTTGCAAAATAAACTACCTAACTTTCCTGAGACCTGTCTCAGATATTTGGGGTTCACATTTTGGCAACCAAGAAGGGATTCTGAGTGGAGGTGCCACTGACCTTTGACAAATCTCATATTGGTGCTTGATACCAGCTCGAGCTTTCTTTATGGTTCAAACCAATAGGACAATTTGCTGAGGCCTAGGAGCCTCCCCTCCAGAGAATCCCTGATCTCCCAAAATTTGGTCAAGATCTAAAGTTTATTTTGCTGTACAATTCTTTTTTTGGAGTCTTACTTGCTTCTAACAAGGAATGCAAGTTTTCTTGCTTCTAGGATGATGGAAGGCACCTAACTCCTTTCTGGAGTTTGAGCTCATTTCTAACAGGGAAGGCAAGTTTAAATTCTTTCCTGCTTCTAGTGTGGTAGAGAGCAATCTTCTGCCTAAGACCTATCTCTGGTAAGTAGCTGAATTGGGGTTTTGTCGTGGCTGAAGTTAAGATTAACAACCAGCTGTTCCTAATTTCTCCTTACTATTAAAGTGCTCAGTAATCATGTTGTTAGGGTTTTTTTTGGTTGTTGTTCTGGTCTTTCTCCCATCAGATTTGACCAGCTCTACCTGACTTGGTCAAATCTGAATGAGAATTCTAAATTATGGGTAACAAGACCTCTCTGAATTGGCTAAAATTTCTCACAGCTGCAAGAGAGGGGGAAAAAAACACAACATGCACGTTTGCTATCCTTGCTTCCTGTCTTAAAAACTTTTTTTCTTTCTTTTACTTTTCTTCCGCCCTATACCTCCTTCCCCCTTCACTATCTTTAGTACCAATAAAAACCTAGAGGAGGCTTCTAATGACTCAAACCCCTTAAAGTATTCAGAACAAAGGCACCACCCGCCCCTTTTTGGGGTGTTCCATTTTCTCTGTGGAGTTTCAAGAGTCATGAGCAGATTCTTCTTAGGTCTAAAGCTCTGCTCTAATGTATTGTAAGACCTGACCTCTTTGGCTTTTGGGGGTACCAGAGATTACCTTATACTGGGAGAGGATTTGACCTTGGTGCGTATAATGGTGGATGAGAGTACAAAGTTAGAGGTGGCTGAGGACAATTTACAGGAAGAGGTCTTAGCTGTTTTTTTTTTTTCTCCTAGGAAGTTATTGTTTAGGACCCTAATTCTAGTTCAGAGGTACATTCTAAAGGGTGTCTTCTCCATCGCCTTTCCTCCTGAAATTAATCTCGATTGGCTAGTGTGAGCATTTTGCATGAGGAACTGAACTATTGTTTTCACAGATAAATGGGAGAATGAGTTTCCTCAGCTTCAAAGAGAAAGGGCATTTTGCTCCTCCTAGCTGAAAGGTGCCCCTGGGTGACTGGAGGGCAAGTGGGAGTGTCTGGGGGGTTGACCCCCCCATGACATGCAGCAACCCTACAGGGAACCCCCAACAAAATTAGTTTAAAAAGCCTCATTCAGGAAGGGCATATAGGAGCTGGTCACTTTGCATTTTGATTTTGAGCCTCTTGGAGGTGCTAGAACTACACAGAGAGAAACTGAGACACGTAAGAGGGTGGAAATGGCTCAGTGGTGACACACTGTAGAGTCTCACCCACAACCAGCACACTTTGACACACTCCACTAAAATGCTAGGCCACAGCTCAGTTCGTCCCTTAAAATAAAAAATAAATAAATAAAAAAGGCCGGGCACGGTGGTTCATGCCTGTAGTCTCAGCACTTTGGGAGGGATCATGAAGTCAGGAGTTCAAGACCAGCCTGGCCAATATGGTGAAACCCTGTCTCTACTAAAAATACAAAAAAACTAGCCGGGCATGGTGGCATGCACCTGTAGTCCCAGCTACTCAAGACGCTGAGGCAGGAGAATCACTTGAACCCAGGAGGTGGAGGTTGCAGTGAGCCGAAATTGTACCATTGCATTCCAGCCTGGGCAATAGAGGGAGACTCCGTCTCAAAAAAAAAAAAAAGAAAAAAAAGGTGGGAAACAAATAATCTAAGAATAAGGAAAAACAAGGAGAATGACCCTCTTTCAGGCACTCTGTTGGTTTTATGGTGCCTCTTCTTGCAAGTTTTTTTGTAAAATGGACATATATGGCATTTTCATGCACAATTACAGCAAGAAAAATTCAGAGCCCAAAAGTCAATCTGCAACTATAAAGTTCCTAAGTTCTCTATCTCTCTGCTTTCTTCTCTGCCTCTGCCTGCTTTAAGTCTGCTGTTACATTTCTCCTGAGATAAAATCCACTGTTTGCATCATACATTTATTTTTGTTATTGTTTCTGCAGGACAATGTGTTTGTATTAATATTTCATGGCTAGAGTTCTGAAGTTAAAGCTACAGGATTTTTGGTTGTATGAGTATGTATGTGTGTGTTTATGTGTACATACACATATTTTGTTGTGTTTTTCGCTATAAGGTATGACATTGGCTTAAAGAGTACTCATAAATTAAACGATAAACCCAAATGCTTTTCAAGTTCACATGACTTAAGTCTTTAATAAGCTAGCTTTAAAATTACTGGTAAAGCATTATTAGAAATGTCTTAAGAATTGCCAGCATACATTTTTGTTTGCATTTATTGATCAAGCAATTTCATACTTATCCCTGCCAAATACTATAAGGTGTCAAAATTTGGCATAAGGGTTACAAAACTATAAACTCAGCCCAAAACAGGATAACCTTTGCTTGTGTACTGTCTGATAAATAAGACAAGAACATTAGTTTAATGAAAATAGCTAAATCTTGATTTAGTAAAATAACCATATATTTAATCTTAAGGTTCTACTTAGGTAAACACCAGAAATTCACAGGCTATAAAATGGTTGGCAGGGAAATAACTTTAAATAATGACTATTGCAGTTTTCATAAATACAGTAATCTAGGTACAGTATTAAAAATAATTAGGTAAATGTAATGGGATAAATACTTATAGACAAATGTCATAATTTAGAATCTAAAGTTAAATTAAATAATAGATATTTCATTAGTTGGGTATTTTCCAATTAAAAAATATATTGTAAGAAAACATTCTTTCTAAAAAAAGTGTTTTTTTTAAAAGGTGAATAATTTTTTTCTCATTCAAAGCTTATTTAAAGGTTATGTATAAAACAAGGTGAAGGGAATCAGGAAATGAGAGAGATGTAAAGAAAGTTATAGAAATAAAGAGGTAATTTTGGTAAGAAAGCTTAAAGAAAAATAATTTTATACAAGAAAGGATCTTTTATGGTAAATTTTGTCCTAGAATAAAATGACTGTTTTTTTTTTTTTTTTTTTCTTCAGAAAGAGGGATGCTCAGGAAAACTAGAAAGTCCAAGCATGTCAGAAATGATCTGTTTACATCATAAGAAGAAGACAGATGAAAAAAAAACTTTCATATGAGCAAGTTGTCTACAATTAAAGGGAAATTATTTAAAATGGTCTTTCCAGAGATTGGGTTTTGATTTTTAAAAAACCACTTATACACTAAAGAATTGGTTTGAACTACAAAATTTTCTTAAGGTATTGCTTTACTCTTAATAAATTACAAGGCATTATAATTTTTTTACACAAAGTTCGACTTTTATTGCATCTTGCTCTTTTCTGTTTTCTCTCACCTTTTAAAAGGCCTGAAATAATAACTAATCTTCAACTCATTTTCAGCTCCTGTAAGATTTTTTTTTCCTCTGGTTCTAAATGTTGTGGCCTGATGCTAAAAAAAATGTTTTATCTTAGAGATCTAAAAGGAGTATTTTCTTCCAATATAATATTCCCCATAGAGAACAGCAGTCGCACTGCAGAAGGTCTTTTCTTTTGCCTTTGGGTAACTGGCCTAATAAACAGATCTTACACTTTATCTAAATAATTCCTATGTCATTATTACTAAGTTTTAGTTTGCTTAGAAAAGACTCAGATTAACAAAAAGAATATTTTTTTAATTAAGGTTATTACGTCCGTATAACTTTCTGTGAAGGGAGCCGAAGGCCCATGGGATGTGACCAACTCAGCATTCCACTGGAGGCTATATGATCGAACAGCAAACTGTTTATCATGAATGCAGGATGTGAGCAAACTCACAAGTGTTCCTGCCGGCAGAAGGTTTGCTGGAGGCAATCACTCCCTGGTGCCGAGGTTATCTACTGCAACATCTAGAGCCTGTTGTTTGAGGAATGCAGTCTTGCAAGCCTACTCTGGACTGAGCAGCTGACCCCTTCTTCCACTCCCCTTCTCACTGTCTCTTTTGCCTAATAAATATGGAGGGCTGTGTAAAGCTCAGGGCCCTTGTCCACTAGAGGCAAGTTTCCCCTGACCCCTTCTTCCAGATATACTCTTTTGTCTCTTGTCTTTTATTCCCACATTTGCCCCCATTTGTTCAGTCCACCAGGGATCATGGCAGGTTACATAGTGGCGCCCGGAACAGTGACAGAACCAGGTGCTCTACATTTCTGTATGTGCTTTTAAAGTACTTGTGCCATTAAGTTACAGGGCTTTGATTCCTGGGTCTAAGAAGGACACCAAGTCCTGCTAAATCTTAAACACTGACAGCAGTTAAAGCCTCACCTACAGATCCTGTAGAAGATGTCAACCAAAATAAACTGTTCGTGAGACATAGGGCCAAAAATTAAAGCTATTCAACTCCTCAAGGTCCAAAGACTATTGCAGAAGAGGTGGGCACATGAGATTATAAGGGAAGATTTGGAGAGATAAAATAAGTTTAGTTTCTCTATAAATTAACCATTAATGTCAAAGGCATGCTGATGTAAGACCAGCATATCGGCCCCTGTGTCAGATTAACAAGGTTTTCTTGGAGCATTAACCCACTCCTTAATAAAGGTTATAAAGTTTATAAAAAGGCATGGAAACTATATCTTATGGTCAAGATGATTAAAATTTTATAGATTGTTTAAAAATTTTTGAAAAACAAATTTAATTGGCCTCCTGTTGTTTTTATTAGGGCTAATTGTTTGAGAAATCAATCTCTTCAATCCAAGAATAAATATTTTTGCCTTTTTTTTTTAACTCTTTGAGGTATCACTTTGGCTAAATGAATGACTTATTTTACAATGACCTGTGATCCTATTTTGTGATATCAAGTGTTTTATACTTTTTATATTTGACAAAATTTCCAAAGTCAAATTCTAACTTAGGTCCCATTAATTTTTTGATTTTCAGAACCAAGAAAGCTTTTCTTCTGAGCTATTATTCCCCTGAAGTCCAAAAGAGACATATTTGGCTTATTTGATATAATAAAATCATACAGGAAGTATTTTCAAATATGAAACAGTGTTTAACTTTCTTTGGATTATATTTACATAAATGTGTTATTAGTATGTGCTCAGAGTTGTACGAAATTCCTGTGATTCTGATATGTTTTAGCATATTTTATCAGTAGTAATTATTATGTAAAATTGCTGTATGCCAGAGAAGTAACCAAGTTTCCTTGTCAATTGTGTCTTTAACTATAACTGTTACAACACTTTTGTCATTCACAGTTGTTTTGCTTTTATCCCTTTCAAAAGGTGGTTTTATAATCGGCATAGGACTCTGATAGGTGCTCTTCAATGCAAGTTTTGAAGATTGTAATGTTAGAATAGAGAAAAAACTTCCAAGGCTCCCATGGAGAGCTGAAATGTTCATGAATAACATGCAGAACAGGAGTTAACTGTGGACTTTTAGAAGACTGAAAATCCTTTTATAACTTTTTGCTTAAAACATTGCGGATCCTTTTTTTGTTTGTTTATCAGAGCCAAGAAAACTTTTCTTTTGAGCTATTTACAGCTTTTAACAATTGAGTAGCCAGGCGCAGTGGCTCATGCCTGTAATCCCAGCACTTTGGGAGGCTGAGGCAGGTGGATCATCTGAGGTCAGGAGTTTGAGACCAGCCTGACCAACATGGTGAAACCCCATCTCTACTAAAAATACAAAAATTAGCCAGGGGTGGTGGCACATGCCTGTAATCCCAGCTACTTGGGAGGCTGAGCCATGAGAATCGCTTGAATCCAGGAGGCGGAGGTTGCAGTGAGCCGAGATCATGCCACTGCATTCCAGCCTGGGAGACAAGAGAGAAACTCAGCTTCAAAAAAAAATGAGTAAAATATACTCATATAAACAAAATTTGGAGCATATTTCCACCTGATCTCTCCAAAAATTTGGTAATTAGTTGTGAGTATTCTTAACTTACAATATAATTATTTGTGTAAGTGTGATAACAATCTGTTTTCTTTTGTAACAGAGCACAACTGGAGACACTGGTTATTTTACCATGGTTTTGACTGGAATGGCATGCTATCAGATACAGACTCCTTTAAGGAACCAAAGTTGATTTATAGAGCCAATAAAAGCCCCTTGGGAAAGCTGGCCTCATACCTTGTCTACACAATCTCTGTACAGGTTTCTGACCTGTGGTAAGTAAAGAATGCCACTTTCTGACAGGTCCAGGAGCCCCAAGTTTTCTTGAGACCTCAAGGTGAGGCCTTCACCCAATTAATACAGGTATTTGCAGGCATGGGCTGGCCTTAAGGCCTTAAAGTCAAATCTGAGATTCTTTATGGAATAAAGCTCCAGCAAAGTCAATTAAAAAAAAAGAAGAGCCTATATGGCAAATAACTATTTTTGCTGACTTTATGCAAATACTCAGGCCAAGTATAATAAGACTAAAACTTAATTTGCAAATGAAATTGTCCTATGATTTTTCTTTAGTGAAAATGGGACTGGAAAAAGAAAACTTATGTTTTAAAATAAACTATAGAACACCTGTTGTTAGATTTTGGTCTTGCCTAATGTTTTTCCATTTTTATTATTTTCTACAGTTTGGACTGAATTCTAAAATTTGTACTGGCTACAAGTCTCCAAAATAATGTCTTCAAATTTTTTTCTTCTTCTTTTCCATTTTTTCCCCATTTTTGAAATCACTAAAATTAAGCCATGCTTTCTTAAAGCCCTGCAAACTGAAGCTAGACAACTTAAACTTCAGAGGAAAATAACAGCAACCTATTTACATAATAAGCCACTTTCATACCTGCCTACTGATGCATGGACTTCAGAGTAATATGACCTATATCAATTTTCCAGGATTGTTCTTCTTTTTTTATTTGTTGTTTTTCTCCCTCCCGCTATTTTCTCTTGTAGGGCATGAGACTTCACAGCCTGATAAAAATGAACTTTCCTAATAACATGGCACCTACCTGTCTAGGAATAAACCCTCCTAGCCATGAGAAATCAACTAAACCTGAAACTAGAGACTCATTTTCTTTAAAATGCTTTATCTGAAAGATTTTAAAAAGAAAAGGGGGAAATGTGAAAGGAAAATAAATCTCAGGACCCCAAAAATCACTAAGCCAAAGGGAAAAATGAAAATGGAAATTGCTTAGGGCAAAACTGCCTTCCATTCTATTCCTTTAAAAGGTATCTACTAAGATAAGAAAGGTACATACCTCCCTCACAATTTGTCCTTAAGGAAATTCCTTACAGACAAAGGACAGACAGAACTCAAAGTCATCCCTCTGCTCACTGAGATAAATGCATATCTGATTGCTTCCTTTGGAAAGGCTAATCAGAAACTTGAAAGAATGCAAGCGTTTGTCTCTTATCTACCTATGACATGGAAGCCCCCTCCCTACTTTGAGTTGTCCTGCCTTTCTGGACCGAACCAATGTACACCTTACATATATTGATTGATGTCTCATGTCTCCCTAAAATGCACAAAACCAAGCTGTGCCCCAACCACCTTGGGCACATGTTGTCAGGACCTCCTGAGGCTGTGTCACAGGTGCATCCTTAACCCTGGCAAAATAAACTTCCAAAATTGACTGAGACTTGTTTCAAATACTCTTTGCTTTACAGCTGATACACCTCCAGTAACTAGGATCTCACCACCTCTACAGATAGCCCTTCTATTTTCAGACAACCCTGCTAGTCAAATTCTAGTTTCTATTAAGCTAGGACTTGGTAGAACCTGATCCCTGGCTTTCCCACTCTGTCATAAGTGCCTGGACATTAAAGAAAGGGGAAGACAGGGAAAGGGAGGGGAGGTGGAGAAGAAGAGGAGGAGAAAGGAAAGGGCAACTGGAAGAGGAAGAAGAAGGAGAAGGAGACAGCCACTTTGTTCACTGAAAGAATCCATGTAACTGCCCAGTGGCCTGAGGCACCATCAGTGCATGTCCCCCACTTCCACCCCCGGCCACACTGCAAGGTCTCCCAGCATGGATGCTAAAAGGCTGAAGGCTGCCTGACCAGCACACACACACCAGGGGCACAAGTGTGTGCAATGACATCAAAGGCCAGCGTTGTTGATCTGTGATGTCCTGATGACCCCAGCCATTCACTCACTCAGCAGATACTCATTCAGTGCCTATCATTGGTCAGGAATGAAGTATGTCAATGAACAAAATATTGTATCAGTAATCTCTGTTCTAGCAGAGCTTACATTCTGGTAGGGAGCCAGACATGAACTATTTGCCAAGTTTATTATCAACTACAATGATGATGAGGCCTTTTGAGGACAAGAATGGGGAGAGTTCACAGTCTGGAATGACATCTTCTTGAGGAAGTGGTGTTTGAGCTGAATTCTGAAGGATAAGCTAGAATTAAAAGGAGGAGAGAAGGGAGAAAGGTTCTCAGCAGAGAGAAGAGGGTATGAGGCATGATGAGGGAAGAGGTATGAGGAAGAGAGGCATGATGGAGAAACTAGAAGAAGGTCAGTGTGGCTGAAGTGCTGCTGAGAGGCAGAGAGGACGGGCCCAAGAGGTGGTCAGCAAGGCTAGGTAGGCCAGACCCTGCAAGGGCTCTCAGGCCAGGTATGGGAGCTGGGTCTGCAGGGAAGGGCGATGGGAAGCTTCCAAGAAGTGGGGCTGAAAGACTGGAGACAAGCTGTGAGAGGATGGAGGAGGCCAGACAGGGCCCTTAGCAATTGCCTGGGCTGGGGACACGGCAGCTCAGCACAGGGGCCAGCATTGGAGGAGGACAGAGCCGGCGATTCATGATGTGTTTGGGCAGAAAAATCAACAAGACTTGATGCTTGATGGGATGTAGAACTTAAAGAAGAGAGAAGAAAATTCTGGATTAGGTGACTGGAGGATGATGGTCCCATTCATTTGAGGTGGGAACATAGGAGGAGTGGAAAGGAGGAGTTCAGGTTTGAATCAGCTGAGCTGGAAGAACTTGAGGGCACCCATAGTAGAGACAGCACAGGGACAGACTGGCCAAGTGCCTTGGGATGATGTGCCCTGCCTTCAGGAGCTGGACAGTGTCTGTGCACTGCACGAGGAGAGGGCTAGGAAGGCCTGGCCGTGCCCTCTGACCCCTGCTGGGGCCTGCCACCTGCAGCCTGACCCCCCCACTGCCCTCCAGGAGCCCGCCACTCCTCCATTCTGGCTCCCACCCCCTGTGGGTGGAGGCAGCAGGGTCCTGCATGCAGCCTTGGGACAAACCCCACCTCTCCAACTCACCCATCCCCAGGGCCCAGCTGCTCACTGACCTCCAGGGGCTTCACCACACTCACCGAGGCCTTGGCAAACTCCACCCCTGAGTGAGTATTTGGTCAGAGATCCCTGTGCCTCAGGCTCCCATGGGTTTGCTGAGCAGGAGCCCCACACTCTGAGAAGGCCAGGAGCTGCTCCCACCGTGACCTCAACCTCTAGGCACTGTACGATCCTTACCACAGTGGCCTCTTCCCCGAGGCTCTGGGCGGACATGGAGAGGTCCAGCTCCCCGGGGGCCACACCACTGGCCTCCACTTCCCCAGGCATGCTGGCGAGTGCCTCGGCCTCCCCTGCTGCTGTTGCTGCTAGACCCTCTTCATTATCTGGACCCTGAATAGAAAGTCAACAGGAACCACGTCAGTGCCCCATGATGCTGATCCTCCACACTGTGGTGAGGAACAGAAGGCCAGGGCCCCTCAAAGCACCTGCACGCCAAGACCTCACTTCACATGGAAACCCACAGTGAGACATCAGACAGAAATATGGAAGCCTGGTTCCTCACACCACTCATGCTGTGAGACCACCCCAGCATCCCACCCGTGTGGTGTGCCACCAGCCACTCCCTGCCAACCCCGAGGGGCATGTGCTCACCAATAGCCCTTCCAAGCTGTGTCCCCTAATCAGAGAGTGCAGCTTCTACTGGTGCTTAAGTCACTGTGTTGAAACAAAAGTCTAGGTCCTCAGACTCCACAGCTTTCTTGTTGAAGCAGTAGTCTACCCTCGTGGACCACTCCCTGTCCCACTCTCTCCCTAGCCCAGTGCCATCTGGCTTCCACCGCTCCGATAGCCCTGAAGCTGCTCTCCCCAAGGCCACTCACCGTGAATGGACAAATTCAATGGATGTTTCTCAGTCCCTTGCTCACTGGGACTTCTGGGAGGATCTGACATTGTGGGCCACATCCCAGGGCAGGCTGGCACCACCACTCACCCAAACTCCAACACAGCCCCGAAGCCCGGCCTCTTTCTCCAAGTTTGCTTCCCCACTCTTTCTCCTCTCAGTAGTCAGAATGATCTTTCTGGAATTCTAATCTGGCTACATCCATTCCTTGTTTCTTACCCTTCAGTGACTCCCCACTTCTGCTGAATCTTCTCTGTGTCCTTAGAGCCTCTCCAGCCATTTCTCCCCGACCCCTGGCTCACGCTTGACCCCACAGGTATGCTGCCCTTCTTCAGGCTTCAGGCCTTTGCTCCTGCCAGCCCACCTTGCTGAAACACCTGTTTCACCCCCTCTGCTAGGCGACTTCTACTTACCCTCTCAGGCCCGCCTTCAGCATCCTTTCCCCAGGAAACTTCTGTGCCCCCGAGTCTGGGCTCTAGGCCCCTTTTTCAGTGCTCCCAGGGCATCCTGTGCTTCACCTACCACTGACCACAGCCCCTCTTACCACCCTGTCCTCAGGAATCACGTCTATCCTATTTACTATCCATCCCTGAAACCAGGCCTAGTGCCCAGCACAGTGTAGGGCTCTGCACACCGCCACTGAATGGGTCAATGCTATTTAGTGCTTACTCTGACAGACTGCCCCCATGAGACTGTCACTGTGTTTCACAGACAGATAGGGAAAGCCAGTGACTGCTCCCACCCAACACAACCCACAACCCCAGACACAGGTGAAGGGGAGCTTGCACTCTGAGCTACTTACTGGAGTGACCCCTTCCTCTGCGTTCTCGGTGGACATAGAGAGGGTTGGTCCCCCGGTGGGCACACTGCTGGCCTCTGCTTCTCCAGCAGTGCTGATGGGCACCTCGGCCAGCCCCGCTGCTGTTGCTGCTAAATTCTGAAAACAAAGGCATCACAAGAGACCATGTCTCTGGGCTCCCATCAACATGCCTGTGGCTGGAGAGAACAGACTGCCTAACCTTCTCCAGCCACCTGCATTTCTGTAGCTTCTTTCTCTCAAGGACTTTCACATCTATGGTTTCATAAATCCAGGGATGGGAAAGACTGCCCAGGCACCTATGTCTGGTGTTTGATTCCCAGTATTGGTTTGCACCTCCATTAACACGGAAATCACTGCTCCTGAGTCAGCCTGGTCTAGCTCTAGATACTTCTACTGAAACCCATCGCCTCCCTGTGACCTCCCCATGTATCCATCCAGAAGGCATTAGACAATGTCTTTGCCCATGAAGGTGCTTCAGAAATGTGTAGGCAGCACCTCTGTCCTCCTCAGCCATCTCTAGGCTGGGAGACAGAGACATTCCTGCTTCTTCTCTCTCCCTGTGACTCAGTTTCCTTTGGGAATGTACAGGCAGATTCTCTGAAGGTTTCATAGCAATGGGAGAAATGGAAAGAGAGAGCAGCTTTGGGGCTGGTGACAGCAAACTATGTTCTATCTTCATTTCCCAAAGCTTGTTCATTTATTGCAAAAATGTGGTTCTTTTGGTTACAAAAAACACCAGGCTAATCAAAGTTAAAAAGATTTCCTTGCCGCAGGATTTCTCAGAATCTATAAAAAGAGGAATGTAGAGTGCAGCATTTCCCAAAGTCATTTGACCACAGAGCCCCTTTTTCATAAAATGTATTAAATCCTTGCAGAATTACTGTCTCAAAAAACAGTTAGAGGAAAGTTGAGGTCCCAGGATGTTAAAATGAGACTCTTTCTGACTCAGCGTCAGCTAAAGCCCCAAAGGGCAAGTGCAATTTCACAGGCATCAGGTAATCTCCCCATGCTAAAACAAGGAAATGGCACCCGTTCTACCAGCTCCTGCCCATCTCCTACCTCTAGGCTGTGTAAGAAACCACACAGGACTCATTTTGGGGTTGAGTGCCTGGAGAGCAAGAATTCCTTTGGAAAGAATTTTCAGTGTACTGCGGCTCTTCTCCTCCCCTCTACTCACTCCAAACCCTTTGGTGAGCTGGGTATGTATTTCCTGGAATTTGGGAGGCTCAGGGACTGGTGTCTGATTTTTTCCAGGGAGACAAAAGGTGAAAGGAGGGAGCCCTTTAGATTCAGAGTTGGGAGAGAGGGACAAAGGAAGAGAGGGGAAGGGGAGAGGAGAGGAGGGGGAGGTGAGGGAGAAAGAGAAGAGGAGGGAAGTGGGAAGAGGAGGGGAGGGGAGAAAAGGGGAGGGGAGGGGAGAGGAAGGGAGGGAATAAAAGGGGAGAGGAGGGAAGGAGGAGGTGAGAGGGAAAGGGGAGAGGAGGGGAGGGGGATGGAGAAGGGAGGGGTATTTGTCCTGCAGTTGTTTTGCTGGAGATAGACAAGATAAAATCTCTCCAAAGGGAGCTGGCTGAAATGGGCTGTACTCAAAGGGCCATGCAGAAGATCTGGGCAACCTGTATGGGGTGGAAGCCCGGGCAGAAGTTACAAGGCAAACTATGGAACTTTGATCCTAGATCCCCTGCAGGAAGACCTCCCAGGAACCACAAAAGCCCCCATAAGAGAGAGTTCCAACAATCAGGCATCTTCCACACCAAAAGCCCAGATCACAATTTGACCAGCCAAGTACAACTGTGTCCATTTCTCCAGGTGGGCCAGCCCCTGAAGATGTTAAAAATAGCTCTAGAGGATGGGGAGATCATGAGGATAAGGAGGAGAGAGAAGTAAGAAAATAGAGAGGAAACCCCTAACCATGCTTCCCTTTCCTGGCAGTTTCCTAGTCTACAGTAGGCCTGAGTACAGAAGGGGAGAAACTGTGTTTGTAATTTTGTTGAATTTTTGATATTATGCTAGGCTTGACTTTTAAATATCTGTGAAAATTGACTGTTACCAGATAGTGACTGAGAGAGCTGTGAGAACTGTCTTAAGTTTTCATCCCAGGAGAAGGGAAGGAATGAGCTGGTGTTGTGGGTTTTCAGCAGGGGCCATTGTGAGAAAACTATTTATGCTTTAATTTTGCACCCTAGGGAGCCCAGCATTTCAAAAACTGGCTTCACAGGTGTAAAAGCCAATTACCAAACAATAGCATGAACGCACCTGCAGTTAATCTGATTCTGTCTTGAGGGGGACTCAAAGGGCTGATAAAGCTATGTGCCTTCACAACTGAGCAGGAGGGCAGGGGTGCGTTGGTGAGGCCTGGACGCTCGTCACAGGCAAGTGTGAGGACAAGCTTGCACTGCATATCCCCCACCAGTCCTGTGCATCCCTGGAGAGCCTCTGTGGCCCTGGGACTCTGACCTCCTCTGTACCATGAGGACAGAAGCAATCTTGATGCTGTTCAACCAAAACCCTTGTGGTTCCCTCTGGTGCTCAGTAAAATCATCATCAAGTTTGAAATAAGCAAACAAGCCTACTACTGACTAATCAAATGAAATTTACCATCTACTCACCTTTTCTTCAGCAATGTCAAGGAAGGCCCCAGCCCCTGAGCCGCTGTCAGTAATGGGGTCACCATCCACAGAATGAACCCCCTCCAGTGTGTCATTCAGGATCTCACCAGACCCTATAGGAAGCAGGCATTCTGCTATCAATAACTACATTTTGCAGTCTTGGAAAAGAATGAGGTATCTCTTCACCAGCTAACTTGGAAAGATGTTCAGATACCATGACACAGGGTCAAGAGGGGGAAAAAAACAAGTTGCAGAACAACATACATGGCAAAGCATGTGTGGTTTCCATTCCAGGCTCTGGCACCACCTGCAGGCAAGTCGCTCAACTTCTGCCTCAAGTTCCTTATCTAGAAATGGGGAATTACAATAATTCCTACCTCATAGGGTTGTTTTGAGTACTGTGTGTCACAAGGACTAAGTAAGTTAATGCAAATAAAGCATTGAGGACAGCCCCTGGCATATAGTAAGCAATTGATAAATGTTCATTGTTGATATGGTTTTACGTGTGTAAAATAGAAAAAAAAAGTATGAGTATAGATGTCGTATCATTATTATATATATAACATATTCATGTTATGTAACAATGATTACTATATGACATACATAATATATACATATATGTATATGTATATGTATGTGCTTATATATTTATATACTTGGCTAAACCAGTGTTTAGTACTGATATTTTCCAGAAGATAGGAGTGTAAGAAAAGGAAACTATTATTTTTCTGGTTTATACAACTGAGCATTAATTTAATTGTTCCCACATGCATATATTTCTTTTGCAATTTAAAAAGCAGCCCGGAATCCCAGCACTTTGGGAGGCCGAGGTGGGCAGATCACTTGAGGTCAGGAGTTCGAGACCAGCCTGGCCAACATGGTGAAACCCCATCTCTACTAAAAATACAAAAATTAGCCAGGTGTGATAGCACATGCCTGTAACCCCAGCTATTTGGGAGGCCAAGGCAGGAGAATCACTTGAACCCAGGAGGCAGAGGTTGCAGTGGGCAGAGGTTGTAGTAAAGCTGAGATTGTGCCACTGCACTCCAGCCTGGGTGACAGAGTGAGATTCCATCTCAAAAAAAAAAAAAAACGCAAATGGATTTTTGAAGCAAAGAAAAGTTATTCATTGGCCGGGCATGGTGGCTCATGCCTGTAATCCCAGTATTTTGGGAGGCCAAGGCAGGAGGATCATTTGAGCTCAGGAGTTCATGACCAGCCTTGGCAACATAGCGAGACCCCATCTCTACTAAAAATAAAAAAAATTAGCCAGGCATTGTGGCATGTGGCTGTAGACCCAGCTGCTCAGGAGCCTAAGGAGGGAGCTCATGCCTGGGAGGTCAAGGCTGCAGTGAGCCATGATTGTGCCACTGCGCTCCAGCCTGGGTGACAGAGCAAGACCCTGTCTAAAAAAAAAAAAAAAAAAAAAAAAAGAAGAAGAAGAAGAAAAAGAAGTTGTACTACCATGACTGCACGCCTGTTATGGCTGGGCCCATGCCAAGATTGTCCCATGCACTCCCTCCGGCAACCCTCCTGCTGGCCCACCTGTCCTGCCCACCGGGACCCCTCCCACCACCTTCCTGCACGTGGGCAGATCCTGGTTGGGGATCCCACTATCACCCCATGACAGATGTGACCTGCCGGATCCACACATTAATACCTCAGTATTATTAACCCTGGGAATGAGACTGAGACTGGGAAGGGCCCTGAAGCCAGGTCAGCCTGTCCCCGGGCCAGGCCCTTCCCACACACGCTGTGCTCACGCAGGTCCCATGGTCACAATAACTCTGGAAGAGGTGCCAAATCCTCCAAAGGACTCTGCCCCCCTCCCCACCCACTCCTGTCCCATCCTGTGATGGAAGAGTGGCCAGCACGGGTCGAGCACTCTCGTCTTCCCTGCTCTGACCACCAGGGGGTGCCGTGCAAGCAGCCGATTGCCTGTCCTCCAAGGCCTGACCCCTGGGAAGAAGGAGGTGGGGTGGCCCCTTCCACGGGTCAAGATGGTGTCAGGGAAGCTCTGAATGCAAATATTAGGGGCTTTGCTTAGCCAGGGCTTTCTCCCACCATCCGGGCTGTCTACACATCAAGAAGAAAAGGATACTTTGGCTAGCTCCGTTGCTTTCAACTGACCTTTTGTCTGCTAGATAAGGAGTGTGGCTGATCCCGGGAACAGGCGAGCTGCGTTGGGATCAGAGCCCAGTCCCCACGTGGACCTCATCTTCTCAGTCTAGGAAAGCCCTCGCCCCAGCCCCTTTGCCTTAACCCCTTGCTGAGAGATCCTAATTCCACCCCTGAGAAAAGCATTCGCAATTCAGAAGCCACTTCCACAACTGTGGCCAGATTCAGCCCTCTCATCCACCCAGCATCGGGGATTATTCATGCTCCCAGAGGACGGCTAAGGAATCTGAAGCTTGGAAACTGATCAGCAACTTGCCCCAGGCCGACAGCAAATAGGGGGCTAGGCAGGGCCTCCTTCCAAGCTGTCTGACTCTCCCCAGTGGGCAGTATTTCCACAGCAACACCCTGCCTCCTTGGCTCTGTCATGAAGTTATTAAATTATCCTACAATTTTTTCTCTCCAGTTCTCTATACTTTCTCTGACCCACAGACTCCCCAAATTTAGTTGTTAAAATAACACTCATTAACTGATGGCAGAAGCAAAAAGAATAGTGATACGTATTATTGTAGAAGACTTGTATTAATAAAATACAGAAGTACAATAAAAAAAGTAAAAACCATCCATAATCCTACCACTCAGAGATAACTGCTTATAACATTTTGATGAATATTACATCTAATATGTGATGTATTTAATACACACACATCGCTCTACATAGCTATATGTAAATAGATATAAATAACATATATTCAAAATTAGGGTCATAGACATAATTTTGGAATTTGCTTTTTTGGTGGAATATACCACGAGCATGTCCCTGGGTCATTAAATCTTCTGTATCACCAGTGTCAGGGCTGTATGTATGAATGAAATAGAATTTGGCCGACCAATCCCTACTGTGGGCAGTTTGGGTTATTTTTGTTCCTAAGAACAGTGCTGCCAGGAATGATCTTGTACTTACATCTTCAGTCTGAAGTGACGGCCCCTCTGAGAAATGACAGAAACCACAAGCGATCTCAGGGCTTGGGCATATGCCAAGCTAGTACCTGGGGGATAGTGTTTGATGCCTGGGCTTTTACCAGTGCTCCTCTGCACGGGTAGGGGGACAAGAGGCAGGGGCCAGAGCCCTGGATGGGCAGCCAGGGGACCAGCTTTTCTCCTAGGGACTGCTGCTGCCTTGCTGGGTAACTGGCCCCTCTCTGGCCATCAGTTTCTCACTTGTGCCACACAGGAGTTTAGCTGATCCTCTGAGAGTTGGGGAGTTTGTGGCAAAAGTCAGAATGGGTGGGGACTCTGGACTTAGCTCTTCCAAGTGTTGGTTTTTCCACCTATAAAATAGTGGCTAGTGCTACTGAGTAGGCAGTATGCTCTCGGTGTTGGAGACAAAATATCCAAACACTTGGCACACTGTAGGTATTCAACAAAGAGCAAGGATTATTACAAACTTTTCTGTTAAACCCCAGAAGGAATAGATTCTGGGAGTTAGAAGCTCCAGATCTGGGGGTTAGAAGCTCTGCTATCTGAGATCAAATGCCAGCTCTGCCATTCACAAGCTGTTTGCTCCTGGCTGGGTTACTTAACTTCTCTGTGGCTCAATTTCCTCATCTTGTCTGTAAAATGAGGGTGGTTCTCACCCTTTCTTAAAGGGTTGAGGGGAAGGTTAAATGAGATTCTGTATGTTACATACATGGCCCTGGCTGGACACATAGTAATCACCCAATAAAAGGCCACTACGTAGGCATGTGCATCCGGACTTGCCTTGTTCGGGGCTGCTGTGCTGGATGATGCTCATGTTGGTGGTTTCTGGGGTCCCCTCGGGTACAGGTTCACCAGAAAGTTCCATGTCCTCAAAGGGGGAGGATGGAGTTGGAGGTGTGTTTATGGGTTCAACTTTTGCTTCTTTGGGCTGAAGGGAGGAAAAATGAGATGCAAAATGATTTACTTGGCAGTAAAGCAGAAGAAATGACAGTGAATGTCACTGAAGAAAATAATATATCCACAAGATGCTGAATAAACCAAGGGGAAAGCTTGGCCCCGCTTGGTGTCTACCTGGGCAATGGCTGCACCTCCCAGGGCCTGAAAGAGGTGCCTACTAGAGGTCATTAGATTCTGTTCACTTGACAGTGAGACTATTCATCTCAGCCAAAGCTCTCTGAGCACAGGGACCACATTTCTGTGATTCCCAAATCCCAGGTCAGCCAGAGGAGGTGCCCAGTAAAGATCTGTTAGAGGAGGGAATGATTGAATGAATTAGTGAACAAATGAATGAACCAGGCTGCACTCAATAAACTGCATATAAATTCAATGCCAGATATGAAAACACCTATGAAAATGAAAGACGGGTATGGTTCCTTCCGAGGAAACTTCAGCATCTATATAGCTTTCCCAAAGCCAGTCAGTGTCTTAACCAACATTACCAACTAGAGAAAAACAAACAAACAAAAACCCAACAGAAACACAGAGTGCTTCCGTGATCTACGCAGAAATCCTGGCATGGGCTCCAAAAGTCACAGCATCACCCCTGGACCCAAGCAGCAGCTCGTGGGACCCAGCACTTGTCAGCATTCAGATAGCCTCATCACTTTCTAAGCTAAAGGGGCTGGGGGTGCATGGAAGAATCCTGCGAATCAGTGTTGAACTCGTGGTATGAACAAGAAACCAATCTTTGTTTTGTAAGGCACTAAGATTTTTGAGGTTAATTTGTTACTGCAGCATCACTTACCTTTCCTGACTAATAACAGAAGGTTATTTCCTTAATTCAGAATCTAGTAAATCAATAAATTTCTGGTTCATGGAACAAGGAGGATTCTTGGAAGCCCCATCATTTAGAATTTAATAGTTCATTTCTTACAGTCAGACCTGGATCAAATCCCAGCTCTCCACTTATAAGCTCAGTTATGTTGGGCAAGTCATGGAGCTTCACTGAACCTCAGCTTCCTCCTCTGTAAAAATGAGGACAATAAAGAACTACTTGAAGGCAGGAAATAGAAAATGCATGGAAGGGCTAAGCACACCTTTATGTTTAGTACATAAATATTCCATATTTGTTATTGAAAACACTGTAAGTGCAGATGAGCAAAAAGAGAAATCACCTTGAGTCCTAACACCCAGAGACAATCACCATGGATTCTATTGTATTGTAAAATCTTCAGGGTGGAGGTGGGAGGAAAGGCTTTAAGGAGTTGGGCCTTGGAGAATGAGCAGGGTTTCACAACATAGGGGTGGAGGGTTGATGAAAGTCAGGGCCTGGCAACTTGAGCTTGGCAAGAGCCCAGGGCTTGAGGAGGGAAGCAGTGGAACAGAGCCCAGGGAGGCAGGCAGAGGGAGGAGCTGGTTCTATGGGGAGAAGAATGGGCTTGAACCCAAGGGCCACAGGCAGCCACTGGGGAGCATCGGGCGAGGGAGTGGTGGGGGCAGCTGTGTGTTTTAGAGAGTCCTCGCTGGTGGCAGTGTGATCATGGACTAGGGGAACTGAGGCTTACGCCAGGTGACTGGGGGATGGCAGTAAAGAAGTCCACAAGGCAGGAACCAGGGCAGCAGTGGGAGCAGACAGCAGGCACCTCCCCAGGGGAGGTTGTGAACAAGACCAGGTGGGATGTCTCCATTTCACCCAGATGGATGTTCATCTAGCAGGGAAGATAAAGACCCCTGCCCAGGAGGTTCCTCTCCTCTCCCTGTGAGGGATCAATGCAGAAGCCACTCCATCACTTGTTCAGGAACCAATGCTCAAGCCCCTGAATGCTCATCTCTAGTCTGGAGTGAGGCTGCTGGTGGCTGGTAGCAAAGGTGCTCTATAAGGCATTTGGACTTTGGGATGAGGCGGGCAGGGCAGGTGAGGGTTCAGGAAACATAGGAAGACAACGAGATGGGGGCTGAGCTCTGTAACTCAGGGTGGCTGAAGTTGTCAAACTCCCAACAAGGCATCCCAACCCCCCTGCAAGGACAGGGCATGGTTCTGGTGAATTGACCCTCAGGAGTGAGGGTAAGGGGACCTGCCTCAAATAGGTGGCTTTGGTTTTCAGAGGTCAGTGTGAATGGGGATCCAGTGTGGCCTGTGACAAAATAGGAACCTCAAGTCTGAAGACTTGCTATTAAAAGTGTTGCAATTTGCTGAGTCCAGGCTCACGTCCACACAATCAGATTTACTCATTCTGCACATATTTCCAGAGGTCCTACCGTGTGCTAGGTCCTTGGCTGAGCCCTGGGGACACAGAAATGAATAACTAAGACAGCATGTCTGTCCTCAAGCTGTCAGGCGATGGAGGATCCCCAGACCTAGACCAGACGCAATAAACCATGATTCGGTGTGATGCATGGGATGGCGGGAGTGAGAGCCAAGTGCGAGGAAGGGGCTTAGCTAAATAATGGCCTCCAAGGAGAGGATGTGGACTGGATCCTGAAGGCTAAGTAGGAACTTGCCAGGCAGAAATGGGAGCTGGGAGGGGCCTTCCAGGCAAACAGAACCACAGGAACTAAGGCGCCATGGAGGGGAGAAAGTGCTCAGTCTGTCCAGAGAACTGTGAGCATTTGGGTGTGGTTGGGAAAGAGGCCCTGGCTGAGGACCAGAATCACCTGCAGAGCTTTTTGTCAACACAGATTCTAGGATCTTTCACTCCAGATCTACTGAAGCTGAACATCCAGGTCTACAGCCCAGGCAAGAATCTGCTTTTAAAGACCAATCCTCCCGACACAGTGCCTCCCCATCCCCCCATGCCACCCCCACCCCCAACACACACTTACACACAAATGACCCTGATGCACAGCCAGGGCTGAGAACCACAGGGATGTTAATTCCAACAGCATAGAACTTTCTGAAAATGCAAAGAATTGGATAGCAAGGACCCCAATCCTAAATGGGGAAGAAGGCAAGGAGGGGCAGACTTTGTAGTCCCTGACCACTCAGAAAGTCTGCAATTCAGTTCACTGGCGACGGCTCATGTCTGAAAGGGTGGCAGGCTGGAAAGGCTGAGGATGGGGAAGTGAGATTCATTCCAAGAAAGAAGTTAGACAGACAAGGGGCAGGCGGGGACTGTCTGAGCTGAAGAGGGAAATTCCCCGTCCTAGAGGGTGGCTGCCGGAAAATGCCATAAAGCCCTTCCAGGAGATGTTAAAAGGGGGAAGTCCCCAGCTCAGGGGGGCATGACTGAGTGCACTCTGGACCCTGAGCTGGAGACCTGGCTCTGCCACCTCCAGGCTGGGTGCCTCCAGCAACCATCTCCATGGCCTCAGTGCCCTCCTATGTAGAAGAGACCCCAAACACCTCCCTGCAAATGAGACTAAAGGAAATGGAAGCATGTGGAAGAGCGTGAACTGTGGTGCAGACAGACGGGTGCACAGGGAAGGCATTCTGATGATCAGGAACAGACAGGTTAAGGTCAGGACCACCAGGCCTCGAGGCACAGCCCAGGGCAATCCCCTTAATAACTGAAGGCAGCCACAGGGGTTTGGCATGCCTGTCAGCCCAAGCCACTGGCCAACCAGGAGGCCCCAAGAGGAACGAGGCATCTGTACTATGCCCGGTGCTGAGTCCAGCACTGAGCTGCTCTCTGACACATCACATCACCTCCCTTAATCCTCACAACAAACCCACTGGTCAACAGTAGCAACAACAGGCACTGTCCAAGCATTTTGCACAGGGCAATTTGTCTAATTTTCACACTAACCCTATGAGGCAGGTCCACTCTATTGTAACCAAGGAGGAAACTGAGCCTTGGAGAGCTTAAGTCACTTGCTCAAGGTCAAGAGCTAGTAAGTGGCAGAGCTGGGATTCACGCTTGGTGGAACTCTGATTTGCACCAGTTCCCATAAAACCACTGAGAAAAGTTGGGTTGGGGAAGCATGGAAAGAAAGTGTTAGAGGTTCCCCAGAGGCCACCAAGTCCATCAAATCACCAACAACTTTTTCTTTTTCACTTTTCCAGATAGTCTGGGGATTGATTTCATAGCCCCCCTTGGCTGACACGTGCCCCACATCTGCCCCATTGCCTGCAGTGCCATGGTCCTGGGGAGGGTCCAAGCCTGGGGAGTGAGTGGGGCCTGGCTTGAGTCCTGACTTCACTACCCTGTGACCCTGGAAGAGGCACCCCACCTCCTGGGCATTCATTTTTGAATCTGCGCAATGGGGCTGATGCCACCTACCTTGCAGGGTGGCAAGAAACAAAAGTGAAATCATGTATACAATAGCGAGAATTGACAACGTGCTGGCGGCCCTCGCTCGCCCTCAGTGCCTCCTCGGCCTCGGCGTCCACTCTGGCCATGCCTGAGGAGCCCTTCAGCCCACCACTGCACTGTGGGAGCCCCTCTCTGGGTTGGCAGAGGCTGAAGCTGGCTCCCTCTGCTTGTGGGGAGGTGTGGAGAGAGACGTGTGGGCAGGAACCAGGGCTGCACGCAGCGCTTGCGGGCCAGTGAGAGTTCCAGGTAGGCGTGGGCTCGGCGGGCCCCGCACTCTAAGCGGCCAGCCGGTGCCACCGACCCTGGGCAGTGAGGGGCTTAGCACCCAGGCCAGCAGCTGCAGAGGGTGTGCCGGGTCCCCCAGCACTGCCAACCGGCCCACACTGCTCTCGAATTCTCACTAGGCCTCAGCCGCCTTCCCGCAGGGCAGGGCTCAGGACCTGCAGCTGCCATGCCCGAGCCCCCTGGCAGTGGGCTCCCACATGGCCCAAGCCTCCCTGACGGGGACCGCCCCCTGCTCTGTGGCGGCTGTTCCCATCGACCACCCAAGGGCTGAGGAGGCAGCATGGGACTGGCAGGCAGCTCCGCCTGTGGCCCTCGTGCAGGATCCACTAGGCAAAGCCAGCTGGACTCCTGAGTTGGGTGGGGACTTGGAGAACCTTTATGTCTAGCTAAAGGATTGTAAACACACCAATCAGCACCCTGTGTCTAGCTCAAGGTTTGTAAATGCACCAATCAGTGCTCTGTGTCTAGCTAATCTAGTGGGGACTTGGAGAACTTTTAGGTCTAGCTAAAGGATTGTAAATACACCAATCAGCACCCTTGTGTCTAGCTCAAGGTTTGTAAACACACCAATCAACACTGTGTCTAGCTCACGGTTTGTAAACACACCAATCAACACTCTGTGTCTAGCTCAAGGTTTGTAAACGCAGCAATTAGTTCTCTGTGTCTAGCTAATCTAGTGGGGACTTGGAGAACTTTTATGTCTAGCTAGAGGATTGTAAATGCATCAATCGGCACTCTGTATCTAGCTCAAGGTTTGTAAACGCACCAATTAGTGCTCTGTGTCTAGCTAATCTAGTGGGGACTTGGAGAACTTTTATGTCTAGCTAGAGGATTATAAATGCACCAATCAGCACTCTGTATCTAGCTCAAGGTTTGTAAATGCACCAATCAGTGCTCTGTGTCTAGCTAATCTAGTGGGGACTTGGAGAACTTTTATGTCTAGCTAGAGGATTGTAAATGCACCAATCAGCACGCTGTGTCTAGCTCAGGGATTGTAAACGCACCAATCAGCACCCTGTCAAAATGGACCAATCAGCTGTCTGTAAAACGGACCAATCAGCTCTCTGTAAAGTGGACCAATTAGCTCTCTGTAAAATGGGCCAATCAGCAGGATGTGGGTGGGGTCAGATAAGGGAACAAAAGCAGGCTGCCTGAGCCAGCAGCGGCAATTTGGTGAGGTCCTGTTCCCACTGTGGAAGCTTTGTTCTTTTGCTCTTTGCAATAAATATTGCTGCTAGTGTCTTCGGGTCCGCACTGACTTTATGAGCTGTAACACTCATGGCGTGGGTTTGCAGCTTCACTCCTGATGCCAGCAAGACCACGAACCCACCGGGAGGAACAAACAACTCCAGACGCACCGCCTTAAGAGTTGTAACACTCACCGTGAAGGTCTGCAGCTTTACTCTTGAAGCCAGCGAGACCAGGAACCCACCAGAAGGAAGAAACTCCAAACACATCCAAACATCAGAAGGAACAAACTCCAGACACACTACCTTTAAGAACTGTAACACTCACGGCGAGGGTCCGCGGTTTCATTCTTGAAGTCGGTGAGACCAAGAACCCACCAATTCCAGACACAATAGCACCAGGTACACAGTGGTATCAAGAAATGCCAGTTCTCTTCCTTCCCCTCCCCCTTCTCTATCTCTGTCCAAAGCTGCTCAGCTCTGGTGCCCCCTCCCAAGCTTCTCTGCCCTACTCCTGTCCCCTGTGATCATCTCAGGCTCAAACTCCACTCTCCTTTCCTGTCCCTCTCTCAGGGCAACCTTGGGCTGTTGGCACCTCTGCCTGAGTTGGCTTCGCTGTGAATTGTGAACTGGTGCACAGGGCAGCATCAGATGTGAAGGCCACTCTGTGTCCTGCTGCCCCAGGTTGGGACATGCCGGTGGGATGGCCAAGGGCTGATGGGCACACAGGATAGCCACACCACCCAAAGCAGTTGTCTTCCCCAATCACCAGGTAGGCAGGCAACTTGGACCCTTGACCTCATTCATCCCAACTGGCCAAGAGTTGGCCGCCATCCTTGGGATGGACTTTTGCAATACCACTCAGGCCATGACCCCATGGATGGGCATCAGGAGACTCATGCTGTTACCCCAGTCCGGCCCATACACGCTTCAGTCAGTGTCTCCCCCTATCTGGGCCTTGGTTTGCTCAGTTTGTACACAAAGGGCAGTTTTCTGTACACGTTTGTAAAGAAAGAGATGTACAGGACTTCAGGTCCTTCCAGTGCTAACAGAGTCTAGTTCTATTCTGCTGCATCCACAGCTCTGCTGCATGCACAGCCCTGCTGCCCAAGGTCTGTAATCTCCAGCCACTGCCTTATTTCCATCTCCCTGATTTCTTCTATTAGAGATACGTTTACAAAGTAGCCCGACCAGGCAAGGAGACGGCTGAAGCTCTGCTGTATTTAGTGACTCTGCTGCTGCTTGCTGTTTTCATTAAAAACAGGCTCCTGGGTGTCCCCACAGTCTGACTCAGTGCTTTCAAAACCACTTCCATGTCTCAGCCACAGGGAGCATTCCCAGGAGGGAGGAGGTCCAGGCCACTGGAAGTTAGGATTGCCTTTCCCATGCGTCAGAAGTGAGCTCCCTGGAGGACTCTGTGACTCACAAGACTGGGGTCCTGACTGTGCTTTCACAGCTGGAGCACTGAGCAAATATAACAAGAGCCATCGTTCAGGGCCATTTCCCTCATGCCAGATGCTGGGCTGAGGCTTGTCCCTGCACTTCATCATCTAACCCTGGAAACAACCCTATGAGATAGGGCTATTAGAATCACCATTCTTGGAAGAGGAGTTGAGGTTCAGAATGGTTGAGTAAGTTACCTAAGGCCACAGGCTTTTTACCCAAGGCTCCAAAGCAATACAGCACAACGTTTGCCCTTGACAGCCCTCTGATGGCCACACACAGGGTGGCACTGAGGGAGCTGGTGTTGCGGTTCACCAGGGGATTTTGCAAAGTGCCCATTGGCCGTTATTCTCCTGACCTCCCCAGCTGAGTCAACGATTAAGCTCACAGGTCTGGAAACAAAGAGGTCAGACCCAGGACTCTGGGCCCCCTCTAGTAATTCTCAGCCTGCTAAAAGCTGAGCAAGATCACATGGCACAGCATCCCAGTACTCACCGAGGCTTGAGTGTAGGTGACGGCTTCTAAGATCTCAGCTACTCCGTCTGCCTCCTGCAGCCCACTGGTCTCTCCAGATGCCTGTGTGGAGACAAACTGTGCCACACACCGGGCAGAGCAGGCAGGGCCCATAAGAGTTGGATGACTGGGAAAGTCACAGAAACTGACAAACCGACTCTCCTACAGAGACACCGTGTGTGTGTGTGTGTGTGTGTGTCTATGAGAGACGGAGTGGGGTTAAGGAGACAGCGTGTGTGCAGTGTGCATGGTTGGTTATTTATTTATTTTTATTTTTTATTTTTTTGAGACAGGTTCTCTCTTACTCTGTCACCCATGCTGGAGTGCAGTGGTGCGATCTCGGCTCACTGCAAACTCTGCCTCCTGGGTTCAAACGACTCTCCTGCCTCAGCCTCACAAGTAGCTGGGATTACAGGCACACGCCACCACGCCGGGCTAATTTTTGTATTTTTTGTAGAGACGGGGTTTCACCATGTTGGCCAGGCTGGTCTCCAACTCCTGACCGCAAGTGATCCACCCACCTCGGCCTCGCAAAGTGCTGGGATTACAGGCGTGAGCTACTGCGCCCAGCCTGGTTGTTCATTTTATTTCTTTCCACATTTTATTGCTCTAACAGAATACACAATGATTTCTCACTCTCTCTAACATATCGACTTTCATTCGATCCAGGTCCCCACCACTCTCCCAGCCTTTGTGAGGCTGTCATTGGAATCTTGCGCTGGGAACAATTACAGCCGAAGCATGACTTCCTGGCATTACCTAATCTTTCTAATTAGCCTCCTAAAGGCAGACAAGGAGCCCGAGTGCTGTGATTTTGTAACCAATTCCTTGTTCTTGGACCCTTGGGTTGTTTCTACTTTTTCAGTATTAATGGCAATGCAGAGACTAACGCGTGACTACACTGATCAGCATCACATGACTGTCAGGCTGGGACCACTGGCTCATGGAACACAGGCATTCTCACGGGCCCAAATTCCACCTCTCAGGGGCTTTCCAACAGAATCGACAGCATTTTGTTTTTTACAAAGTTAACAAAATCAATTTATGTTCTTTTGTGACGTTGACGCCACCCAAAAGGCAACAGGAATTGCAGGAATGTGCTACCTTCTGCTCACCTCTGACTGCATCCTGGACCCCTTCTCCCTGGGAGGCCTCACCCTTGTCATTGGTCAGGCATCACCTGCTCCCTAACTGGCTTCGAGTTCCTCCTCTTTCCTCTTCCTGCTCCCACCTGACACGTTGAGTTTGGGTTTGAGGATCTCCCCCTGTTCCCATCACACTCAGCTCTGCCACTGTATTTGGGTATGGAAGTGGATATGAGCAGCTTATTAAACACTTCCCAGTTATTCCTTTATCTCCAGCACCTACCCAGGGCTGGCACCCAGCAGGTGCTCAGTCAATCCTTGGAGGGAAGAAGGAGTCATCTTTTTTTTCCTGCCCACCACTCCATCCCCAGCTTAGGAACGAACTCATTTGCCAAGCATAAAAGCTAAGTTGAGGATCGTTTTTTATAGGAATTTACTCCCAGAATATCTGTTTTAACTTTGATTTTAGAATCTTGACACCATTTCTTGGCAAGAAGGCGGGAAAGCAGGCCATTGACGGCCACAGCCATGGAAGATCCTGACACCTTATAAGAAACACAGCTCCCCACACCAGAGATGGCTGATGCTCTTTAAAAAGTGAAATCACGCCAAAAGCCCAAAATAGGACTTGAG
Source organism: Pan paniscus (assembly GCF_029289425.2). Classification (NCBI taxonomy): domain Eukaryota; kingdom Metazoa; phylum Chordata; class Mammalia; order Primates; family Hominidae; genus Pan; species Pan paniscus. The sequence continues at coordinate 40,470,091 of NC_073260.2, forward strand.
GCAGCAGTTGCCAAAATGAGAGGTTTCAGAAACTCCACGCCACTGTCTGGGCATCCAGCCCTCCCCAGGCTGCGGCTGCTGGGGTTGCAGGGCCCACTGTGGGATAGTAGGGGAGCTCACCGAGGACTCTTCAGGGTCACACAGCTCCTCGGGAGTCCTGGGGTCAGGGTGCACGGTGAGCTGCTGGAGGGAGCCCTGGGGAAAAGAGACGGATCAGAAGCCACGGTTTGCACGTACACAGCATGACTGCCAGTGGAAGACATGATTGTTTTTGCAATGGAGACGAACAGGTAAAAGCGTGGGAATGAGGATGTACAGCCTGCAGTCTCAACCACAAAGCCAGGCCACCTCTTGGCCCACTCTCAGTTATGGGGGGACTCTCCTTGGGCCAGTATCATACTGACCCCTGGGCCAGAGAGGCCCTTGGGGAGCATTGTGTTCAAGTGTGCACACCACAGCAGCCTCCTGTCTCCAGGTCCCCAGCTTGTCAGCGGCAGGCCCTGAAACGCACATCTCCCTCTCCCAGAAAGCTCTTTCCCCTGCAGCTCAATGCTTCTGGGTTTGAAGGCCTCGTCCCAAGAAGGGCTACCACAGCCTCCCTGCCTCCACTCTCCTCCCCTCTCCCCACACCTGACAGCTTCCTCTCCATGAGGCTCCTAAAGTGAGCATTTAAAAATTGCCCTTTGTGTTTTAACTTCTTAACATTCTCCAATGTCTTTCACTCTACTCCAGATAAACCCAAACTCCACCCCGTGGTGCTGTCCTGTTCACCAACGAGACATCAGTAAATACGTGTGCTGACTAAATGAGTAACTACAATAACTTAGTGACCTTTAGAATGTCTTATTCATAAAAGCCCATTTTGATAGTAAAGTCAGTTTAAATTTTTTTTAAGTGCACATTGCCTAGAAGGCGGGAAAAGCTACCTCTCACTCTGGTATTCTAGTGTATCCCACCTTTTCAGAAATTACTTACGTGCAATTGTCACCCATATCCAAAGATCAAACCATTTAGGGCTATAACAAACCTTGCTCTTTTATATAAAATCTTAAAACGTACAAAGTGCTTTCACACAGATTATCTTATTTGACCTACAAGACTGTGGGGTAGGTTTTCTTATCTCCACTTACAGATAAGGAAACACAGAGAGGATCAGAGAATCTGGATAACTGTCTCAAATTCACAAGGTAAGTTGAAAACTGGGGATGGAAATCTAGGTTTTGGGGTTCCAGGCCTAGTGTTATTTCCCATCATAACACGCATGCTTCTTTGAGGACATAAGAATAAAATAATAACAATAATAGTTGCTCCATTTATTGCATGGCGAGTCTGTTCATCCACCTCCCTGATCTACCTGGAGTGGGACTTTAACTCACAGTGAATCTCTCGAGCCCTGTAGCTCCTGCATTGCCCACGAAGATTCCAGCGCTGGACTCAAAAGCCAAAGCCTGGGAGGACCGCTGGAAGGGGAGGCGGCTGTGCTCCTCACAGTTCACGAGGAGGGTCACTTCCTCACCCTGGACAATCATGGCGAAGCGGTTCCACCTGTGGGTCATCACAGGCACCGAGAAGGCAGCAGCCTCTTGGGACACATGGGAGCCTGGCTCCGTGTAGTAGAGGATGATCCGCTGGTGGCCGTCCTCCACACCTGAGAGCCGCAGGCCCAGATAGATGACCTTCTGGAAGGCGTCAGTGATGGCGAAGAGCACGCCACCACGGGTGCTGCTGGGCTTCACCACGACGCTGATGGCGAAGTCCCTGAAGAAGGTGGATGGGATGAGAGTCCTGGCTGGGCGGCCAACATTGGCACCAGGCCCGAAACTGTAGGCCGGGAAGCCACCATAGCCTGTGACAAAGGATACGGACGAGGGCAGTGGGACACCGATGAGCTGCGTGAGGTCCAGGTGACCCTGGGAAGCAGTCTCTGCAGGGAGGGAGAGAGAGGCTGCGCTTTACAGGTATATTCCACTTTGCTTGAAAATGAGGAAGAAACGCAGTCACAAATGAAACGGGATCACTCAGGAACCCCACTGAAACTGTAGTTCCTAAATGGTTGTTTTTCAAACGTTTTGACAACGACCCACAAAAAGAAATGCATTTGCACTGCAACCCAATATACACACGTGTAGACAGATATCTGTAACACTGAAACAGAAGTTTCATAGAACATGATTTAATACTCACCAGGCACTCAAATATTTTTCTTTTCATTTAATTATTCTTTTTCTGCTTCATTTTATTAAAAACATGCTGGTAATTAATTACTAAATTGATTTTATAACCCACTAATAGTTCATGACCTGCAGTTTGGAAAACACTTATGAGTAATCCCTAGAATATATAATGTTCCCCCATTGACTTGGAGATTTTTTTTTTCCCCACTATAAAACTGAATAGGGGCCAGGTATGGTGGCTCACGCCTAAAATCCCAGCATTTTGGGAGGCCCAGGCAGGTGGATCACTTGAGGTCAGGAGTTCGAGGATAACATGGCCAACATGGTGAAACCTCATCTCTACTAAAAATACAAAAATTATCCAGGCATGCTGGCACATGCCTGCAATCTCAGCTACTTGGGAGACTGAGGCAGCAGAATCACTTGAACCCCGGAGGTGGTGGTTGCAGTGAGCCGAGATTGCACCACAGCACTCCAGCCTCAGTGACAGAGGGAGAGTCCATCTCAAAAAAAAAAAACAAAAAAACTGGATAGGTTTGTTTTGTTTTGAATGAGGTCTATTGTTTAAGTGCCTCTGAGTGTGCAGGGAAAATCAGGGACACAGTGAAGTGTTCCCAGGCCTCAAGGCAATTGAAATTTGCGTCATTGTCATCGCCTTTGACATCACCGCCATCACCATCCACATTCCCTAAGCTCTGTCTGCACCAGGCCCTGCTCTAAGCTCTCTACATACATTAGCTCATGTAATCCTCACAACAAACCTATGAGGTTAGGTACTCTTATCCCCATCTTACTTCTGAGAAAACTGAGGCTTAGAGAAATTAACAAATTTGCTCAAGGTAAGTTGCATGCAAGTTTCAAACCCAGAGCATCTGACCCCAGAGGCTATGCCACCACACCTTGCAGGGAGAAATGGTGGAGCTCCATTATGTGTCCTGAAAAGGCCCCCAGGCTCCAGAATGTTGGCCCATCCAAGTATTTTCCCCAGGAGAAAGCTGCAGACTAGCTTGCAGCAACATGCACCCACTTCTGAGTTGACATCCAAGGTACCAGTAGTGAGACAGGAAGGCAAGTCCCAGGGAGAGGGGGACAAGACCACTGTAGCCAGGACAATGGACAAGTAACACCCTTTGGCCTTGGAAGTGAAGCCGGATCCTGAGGATTCAACCAGATGAGGAGGCCTGGAATGAGTAAGGATCAGAATCGAGCAGTGTCCTCCTCTGGAGGCCAGAGGGCAGGGCAGACTGACTGATGGCTGTCTGGGCTATCGCCAAAGGCCAGAGGCCACTGAGAACCTAAGTGGTTTCTGAGGACTTGGCGGGTTTGTCTCCAGAGAAAACCCCAAACACTCGAGAGACCCTCTAAGGAAAGCCCTACCTGAGGAATCAGCCTGATTTCCAGTTTACCCAACTTGCCACCATCTTATTGGACACAACTACATAGCTGTGTGAACTCCAGTGAGTCACTGAACCACTCCAAGTCTGAGTGTCTTCCTCTATCATACAGGCACTAGAATGGGCTCCAAAAGAATGACTAAATGAGACCATCCACGGAAACCCCTGGTTAATAATGGTAGCAGTGCAACAAACATTCGCTATTCTTTATTTTTATTATATCCACTGAACAATCTCAAGAGGTCAATGTGCAGGGATAATCACTCCTGCAGCACCGACCAGGAAAGCGAGGCTGACATGGGAGCCTGCCTCTGTGCCCTTGAGCTCCCTTATAAAGAATAATAACAATGTGGTTTTCATGCATAGTTTTACTCAGTCCTCACAGCAGCCGTGGAAATTAACTGCTCTTATCCCTTGGGAAGATGAGATGACTGGCCCGAGGTTACTCAGCCAGTAAGTGGCAGGACATTTTCGAGCCATGGCTGGTGTGATTTCTGGCTGATTCACTGCTGCAGCCTCACTGAGACGGGGGAGTCTGTACCGGGGTTGCGGGTGGGGCTCCACCTAGTCTGCCTACTATATCAATGACCTTTCAGCAGCAAGAAGGATGGAGTCAAGACTCCAGGTGGTCCAGGAACTCAAACTTCCCATGAATGGGTATGTATACTCAGTGGCTGGGAGAGGGAGATGCCCTGACTGCCGTGCCCCCATCTCAACTCTGCAACACTCACAGAGAAGGCTGCTTACCGCCAGTACTAACCTCAATTATTATGAAATATCTAGGTTACACAAAAAAATACAGTATAAAGAACAATATGAGACACTTGGTTGTTAAATGGTTAAAATACCAAATTTTATGCTATGTATGCTTAACCACAATTTTAAAAAATGCGACTAATTAGTCTATAGCGTTGTTGTGAGGATTAAAGGACATAACACAAAGTGCTGGCACATGGCAGATGCCTAAAAAGTGGTGGATATCATGGCTGGACACACTGTGGCTCACAGCTGTAATCCCAACACTTTGGGAGGCCAAGGAGTGCAGATCACTTGAGCCCAGGAGTTCAAGGCCAGCCTGGGCAACATAGTGAGACCTCACCTCCACAAAACAACAAAAAAGCCAGGTGGTGTGCACCTGTAGTCCCCGCTACCCAGGAGGTTGAGGTGGCAGGATTGCTTGAGCCCAGGTGGTCAAGGCTGCAGTGAGCCATGATCATGCCACTGCACTCCAGCCTGGGTGACAGAGCGAGACCCTGTCTAAAAAAAAAAAGAAAAAAGGTAGCCATCATCATCATCATCATCATCATCACTGTCATCTAGACTTGCTGGTTTAGAAAAGAACCGCAGAGGTCACCTGACACAACTCTATCTGTTGATAAAGTTGTATCAGGTTGTAACTGGTGACCTCTAAGTTTCTATCGTACCAGACCCTGCCCTGTCTGATTTGATAACCAGGAGCCACATATGGCTATTGAGCACTTGAAAAATGGGTCTTCCCAACTGAGATGTGTCATAAATGTAAACTACAAACTAAATTTCAAAGACTTTGCTTGGAAAAATATCTCAATACTATTTATATTGATTATATGTTGAAATCATTTTTAAAAACAATGGATAAATAAAATACATTATACATTAATGGGTGTGGTCATGTGTGCCTGTAGTCCCAGCTATTCGGGAGGCTGAGGTGATAGAATCACTTGAACCCAAGAGTTTGAGGCTGCAATGAACTACGATCATGCCACTGCACTTCAGCCTGGGCAACAAAGAAATATCCTATCTCTCTCTCTCTATATCATTTTTTTAAATTTTAAAATAGGGCCTGGTATGGTGGCTCATGCCTGTAATTCCAGTGTTTTAGGAGGCCAAGGTAGGAAAATTGCTTGAGGCCAGGAGTTTGAGACCAGCCTGGGCAACATAGAGAGACCATCTCTACAAAAAATTTAAAAATTAGCAGAATGTGGTAGTGCATGCCTGTAATCTACTACTCTGGAAGTTTGGCCAGGAGGATCACTTGCGCCTAGGAGTTTGAGGCTACAGTGAGCTATGATCACCCCACTGCACTCCAGCCTGGGTGGCAGAGTGAGACCTGTCTCTAAAAAAAATAATTGTAATATTATGAGGAACAAGTATGTGCCCACCACTCCACTTAAGAAAGACAGTATCAATTCAGCTGAAGCTCCCATGAACTCTCTTCAGTCCTTTTCCTCTGCCCATGGCTCTGGCAGGAGCCATTCTTGTGAATTTGGTGTTTATCACTCCCAAGCATTTGTATGTCCACTCGATACGTGTTTCTAACAGAATGTAGAACCAAGGTGTGTGTTCTACACCTCATATAAATGGTGGCATGATGCACACATTCTTCTGAAACTTGCTTTTATTTTTCACTCAGCATTGTATTTTTTAGATTTATCCCTGTTGATACATGTGGCTCTGATCTTATATTTTCTTTTCTTTTTTTTTGAGACAGAGTCTCGCTCTTGTTGACCAGGCTGGAGTGCAGTAGCACAATCTCGGCTCACTGCACCCTCTGACTCCTGGGTTCAAGCGATTCTCCTGCCTCAGCCTCCTGAGTAGCGGGGATTCAGGTGCCCACCACCATGCCCGGCTAATTTTTGTACTTTTAGTAGAGACGGGGTTTCGCCATGTTGGCCAGGCTAGTCTCGAACTCCTGACCTCAGGTGATCCGCCCACTTTGACCTCCCAAAGTGCTGGGATTACACGCGTGAATGAGCCACCGCGCCTGGCCTGGCCTTATATTTTCACAACAGTACTCTATGGTATAAATAAGCTACAATGGGTTGATTCACATTTCTGTTGGTGGAAGGTGAGGTTTCCATCAATATTACAAATGATACTGCCACGGACTCCCTTATACACATCTCCTCCTGCTTACCTGTGCAGGTAATTCCACAGCTGGAAGTGGAATTATTGGATAATATGGGTATGTGCACCTACAGCTTCCCTGAATGTTGCAAAATTGTTCTCTGAAGCAACCGTGTCATGCATGTCGCAGACCCACCAGCAGCATATTCTTGCCAACATTTAGGGGAGGCAGAGAGATGCAATTTGGGAGAGGTCCACGGGGCTTTTCAACTGTAGTGATAGTGTTAATTGTTCAGGTGGTATTCAAAAGAAATATTCATTGTATTTTTCTTTATAGCAAATTTCATGGAAAATATTTCATACAATTTTTATGAAAACGATTAACCCCTCCTCGACAAAAGAGCACATCTGATCCTGTTGCTATCCTGCTTAGAAGCCTTCTGTGAAATAGGATTTTTCATGGCCCTCAGGGCCAGGGCTGACCAGGCTGCTGCCACCTGGCTCAAGAGGCCCTCTGTGGTCAGGACCCAGCTGCACTCCCTACTCCCTGACATGCCTGACACAGCCCCGGCGTGCCCCATGCTGTCCCAGGGACTCCCACCCCTGCCAGGAATGCTTTCCTCTGTGCCATCTGCCCCAGCCCAGCCCAGTTATTTTCACTGAATGACTCCTGCTCATCAGCCCAGGCCTCGCTTCCCCTGAAATCTCGCTTCACCTCCCGCACCCACACCCTCCCCTCTGGGGGCTGCATTAGAAGTCCTCTCTGTACACACGGGGTCCTCCATCATAGCCCCTGCATGTCACTATTGGGTCACTTGCCTCTCTTCCCACTGGGCCATCTGTGTTCCCAGTAACCAACCCAGGGCTTATAGTGAATGAATGAACAAATGAATGAATGTGTACATATTCTCAAGTCCCCTCTTTTTTTTTTTGAGACAGAGTCTTGCTCTGTTGCCCAGGTGGGAATGCAGTGGCATGATCACAGCTCACTGCAGCCTCCACCTCCCAGGCTTAAATGACCCTTCCACCTCTCAGCCTCCCAAATGTCTGGGGCTACAGGCATGCAGCATCACACTCAGCTAATTTTTTCATTTTTTTGTAGAGACAGGGTCTCGCTATATTGCCTACGTTGGTCTCGAGCTCCTGGACTCAGTGATTCTCCTGCCTCGGCCTCCCAAAGTGCTGGGATTACAGGTGTGAGCCCCTGCGCTCAGCCTCCAATCACCTCATTTTAGAAAACACTAAACTAAGGTTAATAGAGAGGAAGTGTTTGCTGGCCATGAACTCAGATTTGATTCTCAATTGAATGCTTATCCTCTCCAGTTTACAACTTGCTTTAAAACAGAAATTAATTTTAGTTAAAAGATTGGTAAATTTGGTTAAATTAGACCACTTAGAAAAAAAAGTTCTGCATAGAATAATAAATAATAATAATAATAATAATAATAAAGATAATCCCTGCAATGTCAAAGAAAACCCCAAAACCATGAAATGATTGATATTTGCTACAAAAATCACAGCAACAAACTCATTTCTCTAATATGCAAAGTAAATGAATACCCAAAAGAAAAATGGGCAAAGAATAGAAAATTCTAGACACAGTAAAAGAAATTAAAATCTTAAACATATGAAAAATACTCAACCTCATTCATAATGAGAGAATGAGTTAAGATTACGAAGGGATACCATTTTCCCTATCAGATTGGCAAAGATCAGAATACGCTGTGTTGGCAAGGGTTTAAGGCAGCAGGCCTTCTCCTGCGTTACTGGCAGGAGCATAAATTGTTATAACGTGGTGGGAGGCAATTTAATAACATTTATCAAAATGGCAAATGTGCATGTACTCGTTGACCCAGCAGTCATACTTCTATGAATTTTTTAACAGATAAAGTTACATATGTGAAATATAAAGTACATACACAAATATTCACAGCATCGTGGTTTAAATTTACCTAAAATTCCCATCTTTGGGAATGATTAATATAATAAATGATGACAGGTTCACACAACGAAATCCAAGGCAGCGTTTCAAAAGATGTGATTCCTTAAGTACTAATATGAAACAATCAAGATGTACTATATAAAAACAGACAAAATAACAAGGTGCGGAAGTGAATTGCTATCAGTTGGAAATGTATGTACTAATACAAATTAAATATACAAGATATATTTAAATATATATGGTATATTACAATAGCTCTAGAAGAATACACAAGAAACGGGGCAGTGGTTGTCTCCAGGGAAGGAAGCTGGTGGCTGGGGGCTGGGAGACTTGCTTTTCACTGGATATCTTTTTATACTTTTTTCTGTTTTACAGCATATACATGGTATGAAAAGTAAAGACATCTACATATTTTTAAAGAGATTAACTCCTTGCATCCACTTATAGAAATCATAAAACCTATTCTTCTTGCTTTTCCTCACTCAGATACAGCTTATCTTTGTACAGAAAGAAAGAAAAAAAGAAGGAAAAGAAACAAAGAAAACCACACATCCCACTGAGATTTCTTTTCTTTCCTCCACGGTTTAAAGATAAAAACAAAACAAAACCACAAACACCCTACTGAGAGCTCTGCTTTCTTCTTCACTTATCCAATCCAGTAAAAAGCTTTTCCTCTACTTCCTCTCTCTTTCCTGCTGGGAACAGGAGGGGGAAGCCTCTTTCTGCTTGGAAAATTCCTGGTGCCACAGAGAGTAAAAGCACCAGAGCTTCACATCCTGTGGCTTGTTTCCAAGTGGTGTCTCTGAGGGATCCAGGGCCAGGTTAAGCGTTCAGGGGACACAGGGAGAAGGGCCTGAGAGGCTCCCACTCAGAAAGCTCATTGCTTAAACCAGCCTAGTGCTTCCCATGGCCAGTAGATCCAGGCTTGCACGTGGCAATTCTGGGAATTCTTATGCCCAGGAGTCTGCTTAAAAACAAAAATTCATGAATCTATCCAACATCCTTGTTTTCTAGACAGGGAAATTGATGTTCAGGGAGACTTCCATGGCCAGGAGGCACAGCCAGGAAGCAACAGATGGGGCAGCCAAGCAAGGGTGGACAGAGTCTTGGTACCACGAGTCCCAGAGCTGGTGCCCTCCCACAGCCCCGACCACTCCAGGTCCTGGCCAGTGGTTGGTCAGCTGGAGAGGGGGCAAAGGAGGCAGCCTGCAGTGGAGAACATCCTCTTCCTTGGACACAGCTGGGATGAGACCCCTCCTTTGCCCTTTACCAAACACAAAGCCTTTGGGCGATGACTTCCTGGTGATCAGGGGAGGTCCCTGCCCACTTCCCATGTGGGGATTCAATGAGACGACAGATGGGAAATGCAAGGTATAAGCTTAACAAAAATCAAAGTCTGCAAAAAAGATCCCTTCCTAACCCTCCCACCCTCCATCCCCCTAGACCTCAGCCATTCAAGACAGGACACATGGATAGGCGCTGGCCCGCAGGCCTTGTTTCCACAGAGTCCGCCAAGAGGGAGGCCAGCCATGAATGTAGAGCAAGCCCAAGTCAGCCCCAGCAGCCCAGCTCTGCTCTCAGCAACCCCCACCACATCCTTCCACATCCACTGTCCCATGGCATGGCGTGGTAGGGGACGACCCCTGACCTGGAGTGACCCATGCTCACTCGCGGCTGCGCCTGGGCCTGCTGGCTCATTTCCCTTTGGCCTCCAGCAGGAGGGCCACCTGCTTAGGCAGCCACCAGGGAGGGGAGGAGAAGCCAGGGAGCCAAGACAAACAGGCCCAGCAACTGGGTCCATGGGCTTGACCTTGGATGGCTCTGTGCTGGGCAAGAAGGGAGGAGGGTGGAGATCACAGCTGGTGGGAAGACATCCCGCCATTTTGGAGGGGATTGGGGAGTGGCGTGGAGCATGCTGATGGAACTCTGCAGCCTGAGGATTCTTGGAAGCGGCCCACACTTATCCCCAGATAATAATACTTCTCTCAGAGGACAGTTGTGTGACTTAAATAAAATAATATACCTAAAATGTTTGGCACACTGCTTAGCACACAGAGTGCTTAATAAATGGTAGCTGCCATTTCTTTCACTATTATTATTACCCTGCTATTTCCCATGCAATTGTCATACTGGAAAACTCAAGGTATCCTGAATGGGTCCTACATTTTACACCTTTGAGCCTTTGTGTATGCTGTTCCCTCCACTTGAGGAACTGCTCCACACATCTCAGGGCCCAACTTCAATGTCATCACCTCCTCCATGAAGTCTTCTTGGATTCCCCCACCAGGTAGTCTGGGCATTCCCGCTCCCGCACTTGGCCCTGACTCTATGTAGCATATATGGCATTGTATGACTAAGGTGTTGGACCCTACCATCTTGGAACCTCCTTAAGTGTAGGAACTGGCGTCCACTTCTCCCTGTCTCCCCCACACCCAGGCTCTGTCCCTGAGCAGGTCCTCAGGAAGTGTTTGCTGGCTGAACTAAATCCTAGGCATTCCTGAATTGAAGGTGCCAGGCTCACAGTCTGAGGCCCTGGTGAGAGTCACTGAGGTCGGGCTCCAGTCTGACATCCAACAGTGACCTCACTGCATGCCCATCCATCACCTGAAAGTCCACGTTCCCTCCCATCTCCACGATGCTGGATCCACTGGCCCAGAGAGCCCATCTGGGAAGCATGAATCCATGGGGCAATGAGAGACCCAGGGAGGGGAGGAAGGACTCAGGTTCAAGACTCTGTCTGTGACCTTGGGCCAGCTGCTCCCCCTCCCTGATCTCAGTTTCCCCATCAGAGAGTTAGACCAGATAGACTCTCAGAGCCACATCCACTGTGATTTATTCTATGTATTTTCACTGCCTTCAAACACTTCCTGGGGCTACATCTGACCGGTCTTATTCTCTCACTTCATTAATGCTTAGAGATAGCTTCATTTCCAATGGGGGTTTTCAACTTACTTTTCCAATTCATGAATTTGATCATATTTCTAAAGCTCCCACATTGTGCCTTGTGTAGCGCTGGAGACATGGAGCTAAGCCTGGAACATGTGTGCTCAAGCAGCTCACTATCTAGGTGACCATTAGCAGTCATCTGCTCCTATTACAAGCTCCAAAGCCTTCAATGGCTCCCCAGTGCCTTCAGCATAAAAGCAAAATTCTACTCGAGACACCCTCTGCTTCATCTCCTCATTCTCCCCCCGTGTCTTTGCCTTCACTCATGCTATTCCTTCTAGTAACATCACTCTTCCCCATCTTCTCACATCTAAATCTTTCCAGTCAGGCTCAGCTGCACCCCAACACACGGGGGCCCCACTCTCACTCTGCAAAAAGGGCCAAAGTCATCCCCCCTCCTCTAAACATCCACAGAGCCAAGGGGATGCTGTGAAGGAACGGACACAGGGAGAGACAACCTGAGCCTCCCTCCCTCAAATCTAGTTCAGACTCCTAAGTGCAGTTTTGGGGTGGCCCCTCCTCAGGGCGCAGAGAGGAGAAATCAGACGGTTTCAGAGACAGAGGAGGCAGAGGAAAATCTGAGCAGTCAGGGCAGGGTGCGACTTTCCTCCCAAGGGTCCAAAGCCAGTTTCCATGGAAACCAGGCAGAATCCCAGCCATGAAGAAACAAACAGAGCAGGGTTCAGGTTTTCCTTCCACACAGATGACAGCGATTTGGCCAGAGATGAAGAACAGGAGCGAACTCTCACCTCTCCTCCTCCTCTCTGCCACAGGCTCAGGGACATCATCTGGCACCTCCCCTACCCCGCTGGGCCTCGGTTTCCCCTTCCGTGCGATGGGCTGGATCAGTCCTTCCATCTGTGGGGTCCTGAAGCAGTGCCCGGGACTAGCCTGAGCTTTGGAGCCTTGCCTCCCTAGAGAACTGTAGCTGGCTTTGCAAAGCTCCCTCTCACAGATGATCATCTGGGACCTGAGCCCAGCGCTAGCGCTAGTTAGCATTTAAAGCCGGAGGAGGCTAAGGAGCGTTCCTCGCTCCAGGTGAAGGAGCGCTGCGGATATGTCCGGACGGAGGCGCGAGGGAGGCTGAGGACGCCCCGGGACCGTGCGCGGCAGCGGCTCCTGGCGGTCTCTACGGGAACTGCGCTTCCACCAACTGCAAGGAAGGCTTTCCACCTGCGCTGTGAACCGGGATCCCAACAACAGACTCAAAGCGAAAGGTCTGTTAAGGGACCCAAGAGAGCAGATCTGAGGCCATGCAGTGAGTGTGGCCAAGCCAGGCCTAGAACCCATAACGCCTCCTTTCCCTCCTCTGCTGTTTCTCTGCACCGAGTGCTGGGAAAGGCTGAAGGTGCCCCTCCTGGGTCTCTACCATTCCCACACACGCCTCTAAAGACCAACGGCACACTTCAGTCAGCTTAAACGGGGCCACGGTGACTCCTGCAAGCGGGTGGGTGTATTCCCACTGGGGGGCCGGGGCTGAGGGGGTCCAGATGACCCTATACTGCCTGTGGCCTGGGGCTGGACCAGTAGGATGAGGGTATGTAGGGTAAGGTGGGGGGACTGCCCTTGGGACCCCAGAAGGGCTCCTCTCACCTGAGTTTCTTGGCACTCAGCCCCTGGGGAGAAGAGGAGGTGCTCAGTCCCCCTCCTCTGCGCCTGCAGCATGGGGGGCAGACCGTCGGAGAAGCCACGTGTCCCTCCTCCTTGCCCTTTGTCAGCTTGTCCTGCCAGCAAGTTGGGAGGGTGGGGTTCTTGCATCTTCTAGGACGGTTCTTTCCCTTCCCTTTGGACACCCCTACAGAGAGGTGGCCCCCAAGGACCCTGGGTATGTCTAAATCACATCTGGCATGTGACTTCCCTTTCTCCCACCTCCCTGGAGGGACAGGAGTTCAGCAGCCGCAGACTATGTGGGACAGTGCAGCTCACCACCTGGGGAGGAGCTTCCTACAATGCTCACCCATCCAAAGCCACCTGGCTTCCACCTGCTCATCTCCACTCACGGCCACCTGACCATTGCTGCACAATTCGAAGTCTTCAGAAGTCCTTTCTCATGTTGAACTGAGGCAACCGCCCCTGCAACTCCCACCCACCTGGCTGGGCCTAGCTCTCTACCCCTCTGAGACCACACACAAGTCGGCCTCAACTTCTACATCCTGACCTCTCAGATGTTGCATGGGGTGGTGGAAAGGGCCTCAGCCTGCAAGGTGGACTCTGCCACCAACTTGGCATATGACTTTGAGCAGTCCCTTCCCTTCTCTGAGCCTCAGGTTCAATGTCTGTCAAACTAGAGCCTTGGACTAAATATTTTCCAAAGGCCCTTGCCAGGTCTGACAGCCTCATCGTCTGCCTCCTCCTTGTCTCCTGCCAGTGTTTCAGTTTTTCTAACCGCCCCTAACTGCCGGTTCTTTCAGTCCACAGCCTTCAGGCCTGGAAGGAATGACTCCAACAGGGGCCGGGACAAACCCAGCCCTCCCCACAGACTTCCTTGTCTTTAGCCAGCAAGGCCTGGCCAGAGGCAAGGAGCACTGTGCTCAGGAAAATGTCACAGCTCTCTGCCTGTGTGGAAACTCAGCCCCACCCAGGCTGGAGTCTCTGGGGGCTCCTGTTTTCACCTGACTCCCTTTCTGAGGAAAATGAACACAACACAACTCATGGTGCCTGAGGGTTTATCTGCACCCAGCAAAGATGCGAGAGGTTCTTAGAAAAACCTATCACCCAATGCATTTCTTAGAAAAAGAACTGTTTCCTTGCCAGGGAAAAAATCCTGGATCAACTTAGAAAGGAGACCTGGCTCGGCCACAATCAAAGACCCTATTTTTCTGAATTACAGAAGAGCATTTTTCTACATGTAAACTTAGAACGCCTCCTTCTCTTTTCCGGTTTTCATATATAGCATAGGAATTTTCCTGTTCAATGAAGTTACTGTATAAGCTCTCCTCCCTCTCTCTCTCTCCCTCCCTCTCTCTCTTTCTCTCTTGCTCTCTTGTTCTCTCGTTCTTGCTTTCTCGAGCCTCTGACCTAAACTAGAGAAGACGATTTGAGGAAGCCTGGAGCTGGGGTCCTGGCTGAAGCTTGGTTTTCCTGGCCAGCAGCTGAAAAGCACTTAGCCCAGCAGGAAGTAATCCTCACCTGTCCAGTATCCTCTCCTGTTTCCAAAGCATCCTCTTACCCGTTCCTTCTGCCAGGAGGGAGGCAACGCAGGGATCATTCTCTCATTTTGCAGAGTAGGGAATCAAGCCCCAGAGACAGGAAGTCACTCACTCAGAATCCTCAGTGCAGCAGCCAGCACTGAAGATGTGAAGCTGGGCTCTGCCTGTTACAGCCCATTGCCTTTCAAGCTTTCCTTGTGGCTCTCCCAGGCCCAGCTGCATACCTCTGTGTTCCCTCAGTCCCCCTCCAACCTTCCTCCCAGACACCCTCATCTATCTGCAGTCCAGTGGCCAGTTCCCCTTGCTCTCATATGCTTAGACATGGGCCCTGGGCATGGACCATGCCAACTCATCTCTCGGTCCTCAGCACCAGCACAGAGCCTGGCAAAGGGGACTCTGAATGAACAGAATGTCAAGAAACAACAGCATCAGCAGCTAAAATTTTCTGCAGGCTTGCTGCATGCCAAGTGCTGTTCAAAGGGCTTTCCACAAATCAGTCATCCTTACACTTGATTCTTTCTGAGATGGATGATATTATTACCCCATTTGCAGGTTAGAAAACTGAGGCTTAAATTACCGTTCCAATTCCATGAGGTTAATAAGCAGTTGGAGTCAAGATTCAAATGGGACTAGGTAAGGTAGCCTGGTGTGAAGGTTGCAGCCCTAGCCACATATCACAGTCACCCCTGGGAGCTTTTAAAAGTCAGAGGTCTGCCCCTTCTGCTTGGGCCTAGGGAATCAGAGTCTTTCAGGGTCTTGCCTGCGTCAATCTGATGCCCACTCTCAAGTGACAGCCACAGGTAAGGGCTAACTGCCTGGGCTTTGGCATCAGACAGACCTATGCTTAGTCCTGGGTCTGCCACTCATGGCCTTTCCACAGATCACCTCGCCCCTCTGTAGCCTCCTAATCTATAAAGTGGGGCAGCACTAGGACCTGGCTCACAGAGATATTGTGAGAACGGACAACACAATGAGAACCCTACTTCACACAGGGCCTGGTGTGTAGTGAGCATTTGGTAAACACTGGGAGTCCTCACTCATTGGGTTGGGTGCTGACCAGGGCCGGGCACTCTCAAGCTGTCAGTGCACAGCACCTCTGTTCAGCCTCACAACCACCTGCTAGCCATGAAAGAATTAGCAACATAATTGATGAACAGGCCCAGCGGATAAGGAACTGAGGAGAACAGCCCAGAGAGAGAGAGAGTGGGGTGGCTCCCCCGTCCTGTGATCCGGCTCTGCTGAGAGCATGGGGTGACTCCCCTATCCTGTGACCCGGCTCTGCTCACCACCGCTCCCTTCACACATGCCCACGTGCATGTGCACACACGCGGACCCCTCAGTCCTGGCAGCAGTTAGCCGCAGTGCAAGAGCATATCCAATCTCAGGAAGAAGCAGTGGTTCCTGCTGTCTTGCTGCAGTGGGGGTCTTTACGTCCCTTCCTTTACCCCCTTCCCTCAACCTCTGTTTCCTGGATCCTGGGCACAGAGCCACCCCAGGGACCATGTGGACTAGGTGGCACAGTGAAGGCCAGCAGGTGCGGGCAGGCGTGAGCACCCATGGGCATCTGGGAAGAGTTTCGTTGTCAACTCTTCTCGGTGTACAGACTTTCCCTTTCCATTTGGGGAACAAAGACTCTTTGAGTGCATTGAAGGCCTTGAATCCTGAGGATGACATCAACTGAAATGAGTCATCACCCCCACCCGGCAGGCAGCTCTGGAGGGCTCAGCTCAGGGTTCTGGGAGGAAAACACATGGAAAATGGCACGGAGAAAAAGGGGCCTGTCAGGGGCATGTGAGGGGCACGGGATGGGAGCATGCAGTGACCTGCTGGACATGGATACTCTACAGCCCATGGCTCCTGGAAGCCGTCAGGCCCAGCATTCCAAGGCGACACAGGACTGCTGGCAGGGCCAGTGTAGACACATAGACCAGGGGGTTTCAAGCAGTATGTTCCAGGGCTGGGGATGAGAAAGGGAGGGGGATACAGGAGGCCTTAGCAGGAGAAGTCCTGCCCCTTGGCCCCCTAACACACAGGCACACATGCACACACGGATACATCCACAAATACACAGTACAAATCTGTTATTCTTACCACTCTCTCATACACACGCATAGGTTCACATACTCATAACACACACTCATAGACATACTTTCGAAGGTTCACGCCACACAAACTAACACATAGATATACAAATACACACACGTTTATATACTCCAATATACACCGACTCATGCACCTCCACCCGCACTCACCCTAGACTCATACAAACTCACACACTGACACATGCACACACTTACCTACTCACACACTCACAACCTATTCATAGACCCTGTCCCACACACTAACCCACGTCCGCACACACTCACCTACACTCATATACATACACCCAAGCAATTCAGACTTCATTTGTTTAATAATTTGGGTTCCATTAAGTCTCATTTGAATGAAGAGTTCTGTGGCTAAAAACAATCAAACCAATCATCGAAAGCCCTTCCACATCACAGCTGTGGAAGCTGGGGTGTTGTAGGGGCAGATATTTACAGAGGAGCCCACAGAAAGTCTGAAGCCCACACTGTCTTCTCCTGCTAACCCCTTAAGGGCTCAGAGAGCTCAGACTGCTCTTCCCACACACAGGGTTTGGTTTCTCTGATTTGGGTACATTTTCTGCATTTCCCTCCTTTCCTCGTTGTCAGTAAAACCTTCTCCCTAGAATTATGGACTTGGGGTCCTGGCTTCACAAAGCACTGAACTCCACGATCCCTCAATTGGAAGCTATGCTAGAAATAGTACATAAATAAATTCAGACAGCTGCTGTGAACAGGTGATGCCTGGCATGTAATCCAGAGCCTGGCATAGGTAAGTGCTCAATAAATGTTTGTTTTGTGCATGAGTGAATGGGCAATAGTTCCTGTATACGGAGCCCTTACTATGTCCTGGGCACGAAGTGCTTTACTTGCATAGCGGTGGTTCTCAACCCTGGCTGCACAGTAGAATCACCTGGGGAGACTTTTTTTTTTTTAAACTACTAATGCTTATGCCTCACTCCCAAAGATGTTGATTGAGCTGGTTCAGGTGTGGCTTGGGCATGGGGAGGCTGCACAAACTTCCCAGTTGATGCTAATTATAGCCCCTGACTTCTTCACAACAACCCCACTCTTTTTGTTCCCAATTTACAGATGAAGGAATGAGGCACTGGGAAGTTAAATAACTTGCCCAAGGGCACCCAGCTATCAAATCCCAGACTGGAGATTTTAAGCCCTCATCTGTCTGATGCGAGGCGTTGAGTCTGTCTCTGCTGCTCTCCAGGGATGTCACTTCAACCCAAGCCTGACCCACTCCAGGAAGCACACCCTTATTGTTGTCCCAGCCCTCAGTGACCTTGGGCCCATCTGCCTCTCTATTCCCATTGCCCTGACTCCCTCCCTATGGCTGGGGGCATCAACACTGGGCACCTCCCTACCAGCTACCAGGAACGGGGCTCTGCTGACAGCGAGAGGGGGTCTCCCACAGGCTTTGTCTTCTGACCAGTTCTGGGAGGACAGGAGGCTCTAGTCTTGCTGGCCACTGGGCAGCCACTATTCTCTTCTGGTCTTCCCTGACATTTTCTCAGAGCTAGGAGACGGATCTCTGAGCAACCTGGTATTAGGGAGAAAGACTCAACCTCAACTCTGCATTTAAAAGATGGGCAACTTTGGATAAGATACTTCACTTCTCTGAGCCAGAGTTTCTAGATCCGCAACAGAGGGATGCTACCTACTTCAGGAGAGAGTTTTGAGAATGACCTGAGATAATAGACATAAAACACTGAGCAGAGGGCCAAGCAAAGGCCCACGATGAATGAAGCATAGCGGTGGTGGTAGTTAGTATTATCAGTGACATTAGCCTTCTTTTCTCTCCCATGAATTACTGCTTAGAATTGCCGTGAAAGGCAGCTTTGTGCAATTTTCCCCTGGGCCTCAGTTTTCTCATCTGCAAAATAGGGTGATACAATCTTTCTCATGAGACTGCAGTGAGGATCCAGTAGAGTTTTGAATGAGAAAATGCTTTGCCAAGTACAACTTGCCAGGGTATGAGGAACAATTAACATGGACAAAGGGCTCCAGACAGGAGTCTGGGGGGCTGGGATTGGCGTTTTTTCTCAGATCAATGAAATCTGAACATGCTGAAATGCTATAACATAGCCAGTATAGCTTAATAGGCAGAATTCTCTGCCCCAGCCTGAAAATGGGTTGTCTTGAATAAAGTGCAGCTGACCAGAAGCTGGAACCTGGGAGTCAGCTTACTCCTCCTTCCCTGCCCCCGCCCCCAGGCAGGAAGCTATAGGCCAGGCCCAACTGCAGGAGCTGCAAGAAACAACTTAATAATGATAATAGCCTGTGTTCCCTAAAGTGGGTTCAGTGGTGACCGCCAGAAAAGATATGTCCATGTCCTCATTTCTAAATATGTTCATTACATTTAGAGTCTTTGAGATGTAATTAAGTTAAGGATCTTGAGATAAAAAGATCATCCTGCATTATCTGGGTGGGCACTAGATCCAATGACAGGTGTTCTTATAAGACACATGGAGGGGGTTTGACAGACAGAAGAGGAAGAGGCAATGTGGCCACAGAGGCAAAGATTAAAATGAAGTGGACACAAGCCAAGGATTGCTGGCAGTCACCAGAAGCTGAAAGTGGCAAGGAATGGATTCCCTGCTAGAGCCCCAGGAGGAGTGCCACCCAGCCCACACACCTCCACTTCACACTTCCCGCCTCCAGAACTGGACAAGGATAAGTTACTACTGTTTTAAGCCACTCAGTTTGTGGTCGTTTGTTACCGCAGCCCTAGGAAACTCACACATTCACTGAATGCTTACTTACTGCGTGCTGTGTCCAAGCACAATTGCAAGTGAGTTACCTGGACTGGGTCATCCAATACTCACAGTAACAATGAGGAGGGTGTTCTTATTACCTTTGTTTTTATAGATGAGGAGGTTGAGGTGCAGAGGGATTAGGTCACACAGCTAGTAAGTGGCTGGGCCAGGTTTTGGACCCAGACAACCTGGGTTCAAACTCCATAGCCCGTCTGCTTATCCATGACACCAGTGGTTCTCAAAGTGTGGTTTCTGGACCAGCAGCAGCAGTAGTATCTGGGGACTTATTAAAGATGCAGATTCTCGAGACCTACTCTAGACCTACAAAATCAGAAACCCTGGGCTGAGGCCCAGCACCCTGTGTTTTAACCAGCCCCCTACTGTCTCTGATGCACAACCTAGTTTGAGAACTGCTGTGCTGTTGAGGCAAAGATGGCATCCTGCTACCTGAATGGAGGCCAGTCATGGGCAGTCATGGACCTGGAGACAAGAGCAGGCAGCCAGCAGCACAGACGTCTGGTGCAGGGGCCAGAGACCCAGACACAGGGTGCAGGGGCAGGATTGTAACTGCTTCCACCATGGACCAACCCAGGCAGGGCCCCAGTACTAGATGGTAGAGATAGCGCTTTTCTGTGATCATAGCACAGCATTCAAGCCACCTCCCAGCCAGGCCGTTGGGATGCTAAGTCCCCTGAATCACTAGATCCCACTGATGGAAAACAGGAATGTCCTAGGGCCTGGGGTGAGGCAGCCAAGTGGCCCCAGCTGTGGGGGAAGAAGGCTGGCCAGCAGGAAGCCTGTCCAAGTCAGCCCCTGGAGGTAAGTGGATGTAGAGAGGCTTGGGCACTCCAGCCCCCTGGGTCAGGGCCTGTCAGGAGAGGGTTCTGCAGGCAGGGGGAAACTTGTGGTCTCCAACAGAGCTGCGGCTCCCCAGGGAAAGTCAGTACAGAGAAGGGTCGGCACACACCTTCCAGGAGGGGACTGCGGTGGCCAGGTCTACGAGTCATACTATCTCTCTAGGAACCCCCATTCCACCCCAGGGCCAGTTTCACGGAAAGCTCCAATTTCTCACTACTCTGTTATCTGTTCCTCACCTGTGTCCCTCAGCAGCCTGTGAGCCCTTCAGGAGGTAGGTAGCATGTTCTGTTTCATCTCCATATCTCCCAGTGTCACCCTCATCTCCCTAACGTGAGACCTTGCCTGAAGTAGGCATAAATTGAGCATTTGATGAATGAATGAATGAATGAATGAATGAATGTACAAATAACGCACATGTGCATGAATGAATGAGCTTAATGGACTCTAGACAAGCGTGATTGTATGCCTGTCTTAACACATCACATTTATCATCAATCATAAAGAATTCTAATGAATGCCAGTAGTTGTCACAGTAATCCCACCAGCACCATTTAGCTTAATATGCACTTAATAGCTTAGCTCTCACCTGATCCCCACTGTTGAGATATAATATAATATTAATAACCACACAGAGTTGATTGTAGCTTTGCTGGGGGCTGCAATCCCCTCTCCCTAAGCAGGAGGCTTTGAATGAGCAGCCTTCTGCAAAATGGCTGCCCTCGGCTCTCCTTCACTGAGATGAGAGTGACTCTCTTAAACACACTGGCTTCTCAGACTTCAGACTCATTTCCAGCTGCCTCCATCTTCCTCCCCTCTGCAACACGGTCTGGGTGGAGAATGTGAACAACCATGCTTCCCCTTCTCTGTTATATACTGTTAGGGTCCTTGAGGTTTGGCTAGAGGCCTCAGGGAGGCTGCTCATGGCCTATCCGGGTGTCAGAGCATGAGCTGGGGCCATGGGGCAAGGTAGGATGGGACAGGCCAGCCCTGGACATCCCAGGAGCAGAATGGTAAGATCCCTGGTCCTCCTGTGTGGAGAAGGCCCCCCATCTCCTCCATGGGGGTGCAGCATTGGGTTGGGAGGAGCACTGAATGATAGGAGGAGCTTGAAAGAGTATTTTAATTCTGAGCTTTCTAAGTCTTTCTCTAAGTGAAACATGGCCTGGGGTGTTTCTTGATTTCTTTGGCATGATTGATACTATGTGGTCAATGAAATCTCTTGAGTTGTTATCCACAGGCCTCAAGGCAGCCATAATTTACATCTCCCTAGGGGAGAATGGTCCTCTCTCTTCCCTCCCAGAAGGAGAGTCAGGAGGGGACCTTACTATCATTCATTCTATCCTGGGCCCAGTCTGGCCTTGTCCACAACCAGCATCCACTTTCCAACCCTGTCTGGACTTGGCCCTGGGCTGGGCTCTGGGGGATCAAGAGGACAAGGAATTGGGTCCCCTGGAAAAAAAGGACCAGACACCAACATGGGGCCCAGATACAGGTGACCTGAGCTTGGAGCCAGGAGCAAAGGACAGGAAAGTCCTGCAGGAGCTTAAAGAGGGAGCACTCCCTGCCCACCAGGGGACACTGGGAAGGGGACCTGAAGGAAGGGCCAGTGGAGATAGGCCTGAGACGCTTCACACAGGTGAACACAGTGGAGTGAGCAGAGCATGAGCAAACCCACACAATTAGGAAAACAAGGGCCAAGTGAGTGATTCCAAGGATGGGAGAAATGGGACCCCGAGATAGCCTCCAGCATTGGAGCAAAAAGGAGAGAATTATGGATCCAGAGAGATTCAGACTTAGAAATGTTAATCTCACAACAGGCCAACCCTGAGCTCAGCACTTAGGTGCATTAGCTCACCTAACCTCAAGGCAGTCTGATGGGGTGGGGACAGTGGCTATGCCATTTTCAGATGAGAGGACTGAAGCTGAAGGAGCTTAAGACTGCAGGCCTTAACTGCAGTGGTTGGGACTTCCCAGCTCTTGCTACTCTCAATTCTTTTTCCTTTAGGAGACTGGAGTCAGAGAGCCTCGAATGTCCAGCCAAGGAGACTAAAATTTATGCAACAGGCAACCGGGTGCCTTGGCAGATTCCTGAGGAAGGTTCTAGCTGACCATTTTAGGAGGAATCCTCATTTCACCCCAAGCTGCTGCCCTAGGCAGTTGGGTCCCCTTTCTTTTTCTTGCCAAGGAGAGGGTGGAATTGGGCGATCTGGAATGTGGTGCGAAGGCGATAGTTTGGCAACAGCAGGAGACATACTTTCTTGCAGCCTCTCAGCACTTGGCATGTTATGCCCTGGGCAAAATCAAGCTGCCCTGGGAACAGCCCGGGGTGTCCCAACAGATGAGCTTGTGTGAATTCAGCCAGAGCAGACAAGCAGCGCAGTCAGAACGAGCTCATAGCTTCAGTGGGCACCGTGAAATCTCGCCTACATTGGCCAAGGCACTGATGAAGAATCAGGGTAACCTTCAGAGCTGGGAAGAACCTCAGAAAATACCCAGTCCAATGTCCCCAAGATGAGAAAACTGATGCCCAGACTGATGGTGTGACCAGCTCGAGCAGCTTTGGCATGTTGTATTCCCCCCACTGTAAGATCCAGGCCACTCTCTCCCATGACCTGGAAGATGGCATGGGAAAGGGCCTCATACAGAGCTTGGTACACACTAGGTACCCAATGTAGAAAGGAATGCATTTGAATCTGTGGTGGGGACCTGTGGTTCACATGCAATGACGTTGATGCTGCTGAGTAGGGGAAAAGAAATAACCAGAGAAATTTGTCCGAGGGTTGTTGTCAAACACACTGTCTTTCTACAGACTTTCCTGCTCAGTTGTGCAAAGAGACACACTCTCTGTGGGATGCTGGAGCCCCATTTGGCTCCAAAATGGGATTTGAGTTTAAGGGAACAGCCAGAACAGATGGTGACCCTGAAGTCATATTTTGAAACAGGCTGACTCTTGTTTAATTTAGATGAAAGTACAGCTTGACAGTCTCCAAATGTTTGCTGGAGGAACAGCCTGTGGACCACCAGAATAATGGGAGAGGGAATCAGACCTTCCAAGATGAAAACCCAGTGGACACCTCCTAACTAGAGACCAGGAATGGGGGGGGTGGGAGGGGAGGTGACCTCGGGGGAACCCCAGGAGGACCAGCCTCCCCCAGAATGGTGCAGGGCAAAGGACATGGAATTTGATGCCAGAGAAACTTGTATGTAAGTCCCTGCTCAGCCACGTACTAGCCAGGTGATCTTGGGCATGTTCTTTAACTTCTCTGAGCCTTAGCTTCCTTATCTGGAAATAGAGGTGGCAATACTTAGCTCTCAGGGTGGTGGCACAGGGCAAATGTCAAGTGCTAAGCATATTCTGTCCATTTTGTTCATTCATTCATTTGTTCATTCACAAATGACTATCAAGCACACACCATCACATGCCTGGCACTGCAAGTCATGGAGATGTGGGGTGAATGAGATGGGCATGACCTTAACTTTGTGGGAAAGATGGCTCAGCACTGGGTTCCCCATCCCTGGCTCTGAGCACTCCTGGGCATTACCTGCTGAGTAGCTCATATAGCCTCAGGAGGTAGGACTCCTATACCCATCACCCACCACCACCATCCAGATGAGGAAACCCACACTCTTTCTGAGCAATGTGCCCAAGTCACATAATAAAAAAAAGTGTTGAACTAGGATTTAAAGTTCATGTGATGTTTCCAAAGCTCAGCTCTAACCACACACTACTGTCAAGCACATCCCTGAGAATGGTACGGATATGATCAAGCAGCACTGGGGAATTTCAAAATGGAGTGATGCCACCCACCTGGATATCAGAAGACCTAGTTCCAGACCCAGTTCTAGAACAAGGAACCTGTTGGGAGTCACATCGCTAAAATGTGTGTGACTCCCAGGAAGTTCCTTGTTCTCTTTGAACCTCCATCTTCCCATCTGCAATTTGGGGGAGCTGGAATAGTTGATCCCCAAAGTCCATCATTTTCTGAGGCCTCAGGCTCCCAGTGGGTTCTGATGGGAGTAAGGTGTTTGGGGGGACTTGCAGGCATTGTGAGAAGTGAGGCCCAGGGGGTCCTAGCTACCCAAGGTGCACAAATGGTGAACTGTGCCTTCTCACACAAGGAGCCTATGCTATGCAGCATGGACCACGCTGGGTGGAAGGCTGCCTCCAAAGAGTGATTCTTGGAAATCTTGAACCTGAGCAAGGCTGACCAGCCTCCCACATGCATATGCATGACAGCATTCTTCACATTCCACCCAAGATCTCCATGCTAAAGCAGCTCCACACACTATTCCTGGAAAGGTAAACGTGGATGGAGAAATGAAAGCTTCTCATGGCCATCAACACACACATTTCTATTCATTCCAGAAGCATTTATTGAGCACCTGCTGTACAGCAGGCACTATTCTAAGTGCCGGAGATCCAGCAGTGATAGACAAGTTCCTTCCCTCTTGGAGCTGACAGTTCTAATCCAAAGCTTTGGAGGGCAGTGACCACCTCCATCTTGTCAATATCAAAGCATTAATAGACCCCTCAACACACAGGTGTTAGGTATCTGTAGACAGAAAATGTCCATGTATCCTTTGCAATAATTCTAAATATCCCCCACAAGTTGGGGACCTCAAATCTGTATATAACATCATCTCTGCTAAAGCACTCTGTCATCAGATAAACCTGAGGGCCTGAGTCTAGCCAAAGAGCCCCCCAGGACCTTGAAAATTTAATTCTCTTGCTTTATCTTTAAAAGCACTTAAGTTTTGAATTCCACTCCAAACATGTGTGTGTGTTTGTTTTAATAATATAAAAATGTTCCAAATTATTCCCCAGTTGTTACTGGTCTCCTCACCACAAATTACCAACCACTGAGTAAAATCCTCCAGGAAATAAACAATGTGGCTCTTCGCATGCCACTGTCACACAGCCAAGGACTGTGAGCACACCCGTTTGAGAAGCAGGTCTCCAAAGGAATGGCTTGGACAGGAGAGGCGTAACGCATCCCCCACATCTCACGGGTACAACCATGTCTAAAGGAATTGCTCCCCTGAGTGAAAGCACCTAAAAACCTCCCACCCGAGTTATTCCTCCCCAAACCGCATTTCTGTTCCCTGGCAAGAGAATTCTTCCTATGTTTACGGATGCACGTTCTCAATACAGAGATCCAGAGAGAGATAAAAAATAAAAAGAGATCATGTCAGACCTGGATGACCTTAGCGCTGGTCTGACCTCTTCGTTGTATAGACGGGAGGAAGCTTTGCAAAGCCAGGACTGACTGGAGTCTAACCGCAGACAGCAACTGTTAGAAACCTTCCTCACTTGCCTCCACCACCTCTTTGCCAGGCAGCTGCCGTGGCCTGGGAGGCCCTGAGAGGCCAAGGTGGACCAGGGGCTCTTTGTGCTGGCTCCGGGCTCTCTTCTGACTCTGCCTTCCTGACATTTTACTGCAAGTCTCTTAAATTCTCTTCTCTTATGCTATGTAAAGGTAGAGACCCTTTGCCCCCGCCCTGAAGCAATTCACTGTCTGATAAGCAGAGGCAGGAGCAAGGCAGGTAGTAGAATCCAGGGCTTGACTGCACTCTACCTAGACCAAAGGCCTTTACCCCGGGTGGCCCTGGGCGGTAGTGCTGCAGGACTGACGGAGGGTGGGAAGCCAAGATGCTCCCCCAGGGCCAGGCTAGGAAAAATGGCTCCTGGGCGAAGGTCCTGCTTTCATCCCAGAAACTTCACCCTGCCTTCCTCCCTCAATGTGTTCGAGCCACATTCAGGCTGTCTCTTCCATCCTCTCCTCATTCTGTTTCTCTGTATCTGGAACATTCCACTCCTCTTCCAGCCCATCATCCCCACCTCCTTTCCTGGCTAAATCTGTTCACCCCTCAGATCTCATCTTAAATCCCATTCCTTGGGGAGACTCTCCTGACACCCTGGTACAGATGAGAGTGTCCTGGCATGTGCTTTCATAGCTCTCATTGCACTTTCTAACATTTTCTACCATTTATAAACATAAAGAGTCTTTTTGTACAATCCTTTATTTAGCAACAATGTCCCCCATTAGACTATAGGATCCTAGAGGGCAAGCAGCAAGCCTATCTTGCTTTTCATTTTCTGCCCAGGATATCACACATTGCTTGTATTCAGAGAACAGTCAATACATATTACATAAAAGTGGGTAAACAAATGGATGAATGAGAAAGCCCCCAGGTTACAACAGGCAGAATGGCCATTTCTACCAAGGGCAGAAACTCTGGAATGAATTCCATCCCACCCACTTTGCAAAGTCCTTGTTTAGCTATGTTTCACTTTCCCCACATCAGATTATGATTGTTTATCTCCCTCCACTGGAAGGTCAATGATTCTAAACTCCAAACACAAATGACTTGGTCCTGGCCCTTCCCATCCTCAGCGAGATGGACTTACAAATGAGTTCTCACCCCTGATGGAATAAACCCAATACAAGCAATGCTGAGAGAGGACACAGGACAGCTTAGGCACAACATCAGCTAGCACTGAGATGGAACCTTGTTACTGGCCACTCCCCTTCATTAAGGGCTTTCCATGTGCCAGGCACTGTGCTAAGAGCTTGGGGCGTTATTTCGTTTATAGTTTCCTCGCTCTACAGATGAGGAAACTGAGGTTTCAAAAGGATTAGTACATTATCCAAGGTCACCAACTGATACATGCAGAGCCTGGAACCAGGCCAGCTCTATCTGACTGCCCAGATTCAGCACTTGCCCTCCAAGCTACACAGCACTGCAGCTTACACTTGAGTGCCACACACATCACCTGGGGGCCTGGTTAAGGTACAGATCTGATGCCGTGGGTCTAGATCTGATGCCGTGGGTCTAGATCTGATGCTGTGGGTCTGAGGCAGGATTTGGGATCCTGTATTTCTTTTCTTTTTTTTCTTTTTGAAACAGAGTCTCCCTTTGTCACCCAGGCTGGGGTTCGTTCAGTGGTGTGACCTCGGCTCACTGCAGCCTTAACCTCTTGGGCTCAAGTGATCCTCCCACCTCAGGCTCCCAAGTAGCTGGGAGTACAGGCACATGTCACCACATCAGGCTAATTTTTTATAGAGATGGGGTCTCACTATGGTGCCCAGGCTGGTCTCAAACTCCTGGCCTGAAGCAATCACCCTACCTTGGCCTCCCAAAGTGCTGGGATTACAGGTGTGAGCCACTGTGCCCGGCCTTGGGACTCTGTTTCTAATGAGCTCCTGGGTGATGCCCATGCTGCTGGTCCAGGGACCACAGTTTAAGCAACAAGTCTATCAAGGTGAAAATGCAAAGGAGGATTTCCGTAGGGCAGGCTGAGGAACAGCGCAAGCAAAGGGTTAGAGAAGGGAACATGCATGGTCAATTCAGAGACCAGCAAGCAGTTCAGGGTGGTAGAGCCAGGGTACGGGGAGGGATGTCAGAGGAGAAGAGGCCTTGAACTGCAACCCAAGGAGTGTGGAATGCATTGTGCGTCACGGAAAACATGGAAGGGTTTTGACAGGGGATGTGACATGATGGGACCTGTGTTTTAGACAAGCTACTCTGACTCACAGTGAGAAGCCATGCTAGAGGACAGAGAGATGGGAGATCCTGCTGGCCAGGGAGCTGCTGTAGCAACCCATCAGAAAGAGGTAACACAGGCCTGAAGCCAGGTAGGGCAAGAAGATAGAAGGGAGAGGTTGCATGCAACAGACATTGCAGGGGCAGAATTAATTTTTTTTTATGGCAAGATCTCACTCTGTTGCCCAGGCTGAAGTACACTGGCACAATCACAGCTCACTGCAGCCTCATTTCTAAGAGTGGTTCCATTTGAGACTGTGTTGGAATGGTATGCAGCTCAGTTTATGTCTGTGCTCAGCTCCTGTCATCTCTGCACTGTTGCTTTAGTTCATGGAATGGCTGAGAAATTTTTCATGACTTGGAAAGAGTACTGTAGCTTTGTTTTAAAGAAACTAATTCTGGCCAGGCATGGTGGTCTCCTGGGCTCAAGTGATCGATCCTCCTGCCTCAACCTCCTGAGTAGCTGGGACTACAGGTTCATGCCACCACACCCAGATCATTTTAGTTTTTAGTTTTTGTTTGTTTGTTTGTTTTTGGAGAGACAGGGTCTCACTATGTTGCCTAGGCTGGTCTCGAACTCCTGGCTTCAAGAGATCCTCCCACCTCGGCTTCCCGAAGTGCTGAGATTACAGGTGTGAGCCATCGTGCCTGGCCAGAATTAATTTCTTTAAAACAAAGCTACAGTACTCTTTCCAGGTATGAAAAATTTCTCAGCCATTCCATGAACTAAAGCAACAGTGCAGAGATGACAGGAGCTGAGCACAGACATAAACTGAGCTGCATACCATTCCAACACAGTCCCAAATGGAACCACTCTTAGAAATGGGGCGCATCAGCCATGGCTTCCAATCCAGCCACCCTATCTCCGTGATGAGCCAGCCTTTTCCTCACTTTGTGGATTGAGTATCTAAGTCCAGAGAATGGAGGGGACTTGGCAAAGCTCCTGTGACCAGGCCTAGAACCAAGGAATCCGAGCCACTAAACCAGTGCGGGGCATCTTAGAGAACTTCCCTCCGCTGAGAAAATGAAGACATTCAGTTGCAATTTGATATCAGCCCACACTTGCAAATATTAAACAAATAAAGCCACTTCATTCCTTAATGAAGGCTCATATCCTAAAAGGGGAGAGGAAGACCCTGAAATGGAGCCATCTACTGCAGACAGTTAGACCTGAAATAAAATTAGAAAATATGTCACATGGAAAAACTCTGCAGTGAGAAATGGTTTCTTCCACCCCTCCTTTTTTTCTTTCCGTGGGAGAGTGAGTAATTTGGCATTTTAACTAGACAGGGGGAATGAGCAGCTGTAGTCTGTTTTGTACCAAATACACACAGTTGCTGGGCAGTTTTGTATCCCACTTTGTGAATGGGATGACAGTGCAGGATGTGCTCAGCAGTGAGATGAACAGGGCTGAGCAGAGCTGAGCCGAATCACTGCCCCCAACTGCCAGAACGTGCGGCCAAACTGAACTCAGATATCCTAGCATGTTCATGCTAACGATGCTTTTAGAATTGTCTTTCCAACCCCTTCATTTCCCAGATGGGGAAACTGAGGCCCAGAGAGGTACAGTGATTTGCCCACAGCAGAAGAAGAGCAAAGGAATGTTAAGGCTGAGGCTCTGGGAGAGTCTCCACCATGTCCCGCACTGTTGCCATAGTTGCCTCCGGCATGTCATGGGCTCCTCCGTGGCTGGTGGCGACATGAACGTAACAGGGTTCCACTGGGTTATTACTTCAAAAGGCATTGCCTGAGTACTGGCCAGGGGCCAGGCACAGGGCTAGGTGCTGGTGGTATAGAGAACAACCCCAGCCAGGTGTGATGGTGCCTGTACCAGGAGTTTGAGACCAGTCTGGGCAACATAGTGAAACCCCATCTCTTAAAAAAGGAAAAAAAATGAAGGTAGAAAAATTATTCAGGCATGGTGGCGCACACCTGCAGTCCCAGCTACTTGAGAGGCTGAGCTGGAGGACCACTTAAGCCCTGGGAGGTCAAGGCTGCAGTGAGCTGTGATTGCACCACTGCACCCCAGCCTGGGCAACAGAGTGAGAACCTGTCTCACACAAACACACAAAGAGAGAGAGAAATAACCCTAGTCTGGTTTTTTCAGAGTGTCCCTTCCCATACTCTAGCTACTCTGGAGGCTCTATTGGTTGGAGATTAGGGTGTGGGAAGGGATATTCTGGGAGATGAGGCCAGGACAGCACTTGGTGGAACTTCAGAGGGCCTCAAATGCCACACTAAGGAGTAGAAGGCTGTATTTATCTTCCGATGCTGCTATAACAAACTACCACAAACTTAGTGGCTTACATCAACACAAGTTTTTTTATCTTACAGTTCTGGAGGTTAGAAGTCCAACACAGGTCTTACTGAGATAAAAATTAAGGTATCAGCAGACCATGCTTCTTTCTGGAAGCTTTAAGGGAAAATCAGTTTCCTTGCCTTTTGCAGCTTCCAGAGGCTGCCTGCATTCCTTGGCTTGCGGCCCCTTCCTCTATTTTCAAAGCTAGCAAACAAGGATGCTCAAGTCCTCTCACATCACACCACTCTGATTTCCTCTGCCTCACTTTTCCACTTTTGAGGACGCTTGTGATGATATTGGGCCCAACCAGATAATCTGAGACAATCTCCCTCATTTGAGGTCAGCTGATTATCAGCCTTGATTCCATCTGCAGCCTAACTCCCTTTGCTATAGAACCTAATGGAGTGACACATCCTGGGGGTTAGGCTGTGGGTCCTTCAGAGGGCCATGACCCTGCCTACCACAGATGGTGATCATGGGAAGATGGCAAAGGGTTTTAAGCAGGGAGCAACACAATCAGAGCTGGTTTAGAGTGTTGCTCAAATGTTAAAAGTGCACACGAATCACCGAGGATCTTGTTAAAATGCTATCCTCAGTCCCCTAGATGGTGTGATTCTGATTTATGAGTTCTGGGGGTGAAGCCAGAGATTCTGCATTTCTGCCAAGTTCCCAGGTTATGCTGATGCTGCTGGTCCATGGACCACACGTAGCAAGAAGCTAGAAGCAAGAAGATTGAGTGGCAAGAAGCTAGAAGATTACTGTGGCTGCAGTGTGGAGGATGGGTTCTAGGGTGGAGAGGATGGAGGCTGGGAGACAGACCTGTGTGCTGATGTCAAGTTGTAATTGAATTTCTTCATTTCACAAGGCTGTGGTGAGAATTTCATATACGAAATACACACACAGATACACATACATACATGTAAATGTACATGTAAAATGTATATTATATAAAACATATACATACACACACAGATGTGTGTATGTGGATATGCATGTGTGTATATATAACATATATGTATATCCTATATATTAAAACTTAAAACAGCACCTGGCACAGAAAAAGCACTATATAATTATTAGCACAGATCATACTGTTTTTTGGTTGTTGTTGTTTTTTGTTTCTTTGTTTGTTTTTGTTTTTGAGATGGGGACTTTCTCTGCCACCCAGGCTGGAATGTAGTGGCGTGATCTCGGCTCACTGCCACCTCTGCCTCCTGGGCTCAAGAGATTCTCCTGCCTTAGCCTCCCAAGTAGCTGGGACCACAGGCGTGCACCACCATGCCCAGCTAATTTTTGTATTTTTAGTAAAGGCAAGATTTTGTCATGTTGACCCGGCTGGTCTCAAACTCCTGACCTCAGGTGATCCATCTGCCTTGGCCTCCCAAAGTGCTGGGATTATAGGCATGAGCCACTGTACCCCAGCCATACCCTTGGTATTTTCTTAGGTTCATGTGAAGCACCAGAGCACTGGCCTAGGAGTCAGGATACCTGGTTCTAGACCTGGCTCTCCTGCCAAATTGAACTGTGACCATGAGCTAGTCACTTTCCTTCTCTGAGCTAGACAATCAAGTCAGAACTAGCTAGCCACTAAGATTGTAGTTGGAGAGGAGAAGCAGTTGGCTGGGCCTATTTCAGAGGTTCTGTGTGTAATGCTGTTGAACTTGCAAGAACTTGGGTTCAGCTTGTCATCAGCTAGAATCTCTACTCTATGTTCTGTGAGATGAAATGGTTGTAACTTTCCTATGCCAGAAAAAGCACAGCTTAACTTTTCTTTCATGAAACATTCTATTCTTGACATACATTCTATAGGCAGTGCCTACTCTCACCCTGCTCCAGCCCCTTCGTCCTGCACAGTGAATGGCTGCAGGGTGGTCTTTCAGTGTGGCTGGAGGCGCACATAGACTTTGCTGGTCAAAGGTTCATAATGCTGGGTTTTCACTAAGATCTCCACAGTCCCAGGCTTTGAATGATTCATTCATTAACTTATTCAAATGCTCATTGTGTCCATTTAGTGCCATGTCAGATGCTGGGGAAACATGGATAAATAAAAACGGCTTCCTGCCCTCAAGGAACCCACAGTGATGTGGGAGCAGGGAAGTAAGGAGGCATTGAACTGATCACCAGTGACAGGCCCGATGCTCACTAATCCTTAGAGTAGGAATTGCCCTAATTTACAGATAAGGAAGACAAGGAGTCCCTCTCTGGGACTCAGCATCACCACCTTTGAAAGGAAGCAGTTGGACTGCATTGGTTATTCTCAGCCTTGGCTGAATCTTAGACTGCACCCAGGAGATTTTCAAACCTGCTGGTGTCTGGACCTTATCTCAGATGTATGAAGAATCCCTGAAGAGCTGGAGGACTGGGCACCAGGCCCCCTTGGAATCCCCAAAATGATTCCAAGGTACTGGAGGCCTGACGACCATCAAGGTCCTCATGACATGAGCTCTCACATTCTAATTTCCTGAAAAACCCTCTTCTAGCCCTTCCATAGACACGTGCAAAATGGATGAATGAAGGAGAAGAGTGGAGAGGGAGGGTGGGAGGAGCCCTCAGCTCTTTTGAGTAAGGCCACCATTTGGAGAAGGATGGTGGCACTGTTCCTTTACCTGTTGTCATTTGCTCCTTTTGGGTTAGAGACACAGCAGTAATAGACAAGGCAGGGTGGGCTTGGCGTTCTCATATGCTGTTGCAGGGAGTATAAATTATTATTGCCTTTCTGAACAATGCAACAAAAGCCTTAAAAACGGGCATGCACTAGACCCAACTATTTGTTTTAGGAAATTGTGTTGTGCTAGGAAATAATTGCAGAAGTAGTCAAATACAAAGCTACAAGACTACGATCGTCACAATAGTGTTCATAATAGTGAGCAATGAGAAACAGCCTAAAAGTTTAATTACAAGACAACCAAACAATGAAATACTATTACAAACACAAAAAATATTAGAGACGAGTATTTAATGTTCCAGAGAAGGTGTCTAGATGATTGTTAAGGGGGAAAAAAGCCATCAACTAAACACTAAATGCAAGGTACAGAATGTTCTGTTCATATTATGATCTATGTGCATACTTAGGGGTGGAAAATAAACTTGAAACACAGTCCATCAAATGCTAGCAGGGTTTATCTTTGAGTCACAAGATAATATGTGATCTTTTTAAACTCCTCTTTTTGGCCCTAGTTTTTATAATAACTATGTATTACTTTTATTACCAATTTTTAAAATTTTATTGAAAAAATGAATCTCTTACAAACACTTCTCACATCCCTCTGCCTCTCCCATCTCCTGGTGGAAATGGACATCCCTACTTTGGCAGTGCAGATGCTTGCTTACACTGTGTTAGGAAACTCAGGACAAGCTCCTTAGCATGCAAGCCAGCTTCTGCGCACTGTCTCTACTACTGAACTATGAGTCCCTCCAGGATGGGCACTGAGTCTAATGCGGCTCTTCAGCCATCCTGCCACCTACTCCAGAGAGTGCCTGGGACAGCAGGAAGCCAGGAATAATAGGAGGAAGACAGACATCTGTAAGAGAAGCCATAATACAGAACAGACAGACCATTTTGAAGACTTCAACAGAAATTCCCTTTGGGAGGAAGCTAGTCACAAAAGACTGCCTAGATGGGAGGAGTGTTTTAAGCTGGGCCCCATATGAGTCCCTCAGTGATGGGAAGAGTAAGTCCTAGAGAGGCCTAAGGCCAGGGTGTTGCCTGCAAGCCAGACTCCAGCCAAGCTCTCCAAACCCAGAAAGGGGTTCCCTGGCATCTAAGGTCAGGGGCCCTGGTCACTTGGGAGAGATACCAGGGCCCTCAGAATAGTTTTTTGCCCTATTATGTCCTTTAAACCACCCATGGTATGCAACAAATATGAACTGGAGTGGATTGGATTTGGTTGGGTTGGGATGGATTTGGTTGGATTGGATTAGGTTGGGTTGGGTTGGATTGGGTTGAGTTTGATGGGGTTGTACTGGATTAGGTGGGTTGAATTGGATTAGGTTGAGTTGGGTTGGATAGGGTTGGGTTGGGTTGAGTTTGGTTATAATGGGGATAAAGAGTGGGCTGCATTCATTAGGTGACCAGGGACCCCTGTCTCTCTCATTAGATGTTGACCAGGATCTGCTCTAACCCTAGACTTTTCCTCTCTGTAGTTTGGATAGAGCAGAAGAAGGTAATCAGTCAGCAAACCTGGCTCCTCCCAACACCTCTGATACCACCTTAGCTCCCCTGGGCACTTTGTTGACAGCAATAGGTCATACCCCACAATCTGATGCTCTGACTTTGAGGTCTTATTTGCTTATCCATTCTCCACACTAGACATTAATGCCTTAAATTGAGTCTTATTGTAAGATTGCCTCCTTTTTACAACCCTCACCTACCCACTACCACTGGTATACTCCCATTATCTAATCATATCATGCAGAAATTATGGAATAAGCCAACCTATACTAAACAATTCATGGCTTAATGAAGGAGGCAGGCAGGGGTAACTTCTCTTACCAGACTGTAAAACACAGCACAAAGTAACAAGCATCAAAATTGTATGGATTTAAAACGACATACACATATTAGCACAAGAAAGTGATCAGTAATACAGAGATACCAGAAATAAAAGTATATCATTAAAAGAAAAAATATTATATGATAAGATATCACACAACAATGATGGGCAGTACAATGATGAGGCAATAGCTCACACTTTAATTAGTACTTGGGGGAAACCTGGGGACCACTTTGGAAAAGAACTGGCTTTAGATTATACCCTAATCTGGCCAAGTGTGGTGGCTCATGCCTGTAATCCCAGCACTTTGGGAGGCCAAGTTGGGAGGATTGCTTGAGCCCAGGAGTTCAAGACCAGCCTGGGCAACATAGACAGACTTAAAAAAAGGGAGATTATATCCTAATCTATGGTTCATTTTAAGTGATCAAGCTGTAGATATCAAAAGAAAACTGGAAAATCAACTTACATATTTAGCTAGAAGAAAAAAGATAAATGCACAACTTTTGACAAACTGAGGCAATCAGGAATAAGATGAGTAGAGAGAAGCTGGGAAATAAATTTTTATCCAATTAATATAATAAGAAAGATAAAGAGCAAATTAACATTAGAGTGAATTCCAGCCTAACTAGTTATTACACTATTGAAGAAAACTACAGCCCTATAATGTTCCCTGAGTACTCAGTCAAGGTCACCCTACAGCTGACAAAGCCATAGAAGAATTGGAATGACTTACACACCACAGAGAACATAGTAAGTTGGTGCATTAGACCACAGGCTAGACTAACCCCTTCATTCCTTCTTTGATTCATTGAAAAAGTATGCTGAGTACCCACTTCATGCCAGTCCTGCACCTGAAATCCCTGTTCCAGGATTCAGAGTTGGACAGGCCCATCCCTGCCTCATAGAACTTCCTATGTAGCAGTTAGGGAGGCAGGCAACTAATCAGTGGTCACAGTACAGTCTGAGAAGCCCTGAGACAAAGAGATGCTCATTATGCCTGGGAGAGGAGAGACAGCTTCCCAGAGCAGAATCTTAGAAGGATGATTTGGGGGTCCCCAGGTACTATGGGGGAAAGGCATTTTTAAAATGGTACTGGTAGCCAGGTGGAGTGGCTCACGCCTGTAATCCCAGCACTTTGGGAGGTCAAGAAGGGTGAATTGCTTGAAGCCAGGAGTTTTAGACCAGCCTGGGCAACACAGCAAAACTCTATGCCTACAAAAAATTTTTAAATTAGCTGGGTATGAGGGTATGTAATCCAGCTACTCAGGAGGCTGAGGAAGGAGGATCCCTTGAGCCCAGGACTTTGAGGCTTCAGTGAGCTAAGATTGTACCACTGCACTACAGCCTGGGCAACAGAGAAGACCCTGTCCCAAAAAATAATAATAAAATAAAAATGGCACTAGCCTATGCAAAAGCACAGGTGTGGGACGTTGCATGTCCCATTCAGAAGCCTGCCAGTGATTTGATGTGAGCTGAAGTCCACAGGGACTTAGTGTTAGTGGAGGAAGGCAGGGTCCTCTGGGGCCAGGAGCATGACTCCGTCTCAGGTACAGTGAGAACCCAGTGAGGGCAATTATACTAGGAAGCATCATGATTAAATAAGAAAAATCCATCTAAATACATAGTAAGAACTGTCCAACCAGTTCTGTTCTTTGATGGGTGAGTTCATTGGGGGGAAATATTGCCAAAGGAAATAATCCAAAAGAAAAAGGCTATTTGTCTGAAGATGTCCCAGCAGCACTATTTATAATAATGACAAATGGCTAAAGTCCAGCTCTGGACAAAGTGGCCAGCTCTAGACAATTGTCCTTTGGGAGATGGAGACTGCAGGCCAATGAGGCAAAACTTCAGGTGTGACTCCTACCCACATCTCTCTCACTCAGAAAAGCACATCAGACTGCCAGGGAGCAAGAGTGGGGTGGTTAGAGGGAAGTTCTGCACTGCTCTGATTCATATGCTTCCCATTAAATCAGGATTTCTCCAGAGAAGATAGTGGCCAAGAAGCACTTGAAAAAATGCGCAACGTCATTTGTCGTTAGAAAATTGCAAATAGGCC
Organism: Pan paniscus; assembly: GCF_029289425.2. Taxonomy (NCBI): domain Eukaryota; kingdom Metazoa; phylum Chordata; class Mammalia; order Primates; family Hominidae; genus Pan; species Pan paniscus. The sequence continues at coordinate 40,506,625 of NC_073260.2, forward strand.
AGGCACAGTGGCTCACGCCTGTAATCCCAGCACTTTGGGAGGCCGAGGTGGGTGGATCATGAGGTCAGGAGTTCGAGACCAACCTGACCAATATGGTGAAACTATCTCTACTAAAAATACAAAAATGAGCTGGGCATGCCTGTAGTCTCAGCTACTCGGGAGGCTAAGGCAGGAGAATCGCTTGAACCTGGGAGGTGGAGGTTGCAGTGAGCCAAGATGGGCCACCAACTCCAGCCTGGGCGACAGAGTGAGACTCTGTCAAAAGAAAGAAAGAAAGGAAGAGAGAGAGAGAGGGAGGGAGGGAGGGAGGGAGGGAGGAAGGAAGGAAGGAAGGAAGGGGAAGGGAAGGGAAGGGAAGAGAAGGGAAGGAAGGAAGGGAGGGAGGGAGGAGGGAAGGAAGGAGGGAAGGGAGGGAGGGAAGGAAGGAGGGAAGGAAGGAGAAAGAAAAAAGAAAGAAAGAAAGAAAGATTGCAAATAAAAACCACAATGAGATGCCATTTTATATCCACTAAAATGGCTATAATTTTAAAAACTGAAAACAAGCATTGGCGATGATGTGCAAAATTAAAGCCCTCATACATTGCTGGTGGGGATGTAAACATGGTGCAGCCACTGTGGAAAACAGTTTGGGGGTTCCTCATACTTGAAACACAGAATTATCATATGACCAGAAATTCTGCTCCTAGGTGTAAAGAAGTAGAAACAGGCCGTCAAGCATCGGAATACTTGCATGCAAATGTTCAGAGCAGCACTATTCACAAAAAACAAAAGGTAGAAATAACCCAAATGTCCATCAACAAATGAATGGAAAAACAAAATTTGGTATATACATACAATGGAATATTACTCAGTCATAAAAAGGCATGAAGTACTGACACATGATACAACATGAGTGAACCATGAAAACTTTATGTTAAATGGAAGAAGTCAGACACAATAGGTCATATACTGTATGATTCCATTTTCATGAAATATCTAGAATAGGCAAGTCCATAGAGGCAGAAAGTAGTTTAGTGACTGCCTGAAGCTGAGAAAAGGGGGGAATGGGGAGCAATTGATTAATGGGCATAGATATTTCTTTTGGGGTGATGAAAAGTTTTGGAACTTGATAGAGACGTTGATTGCACAATATTGTGAAGGAACTAAATGACACTGAATTGTGCACTTCAAAATGGGTAATGTTATATAATGTAAATTTCACCTCAATAAAAAGTAAGTCTGGATATCTAAATGGTCAATAAACATATGAAAAGGTAATTAATAATTAGGAAAATGGAAATTAAGGCTACAGTAAGATCAAATATGCACCCATTAGAAATGCTGAAGTTAAGCTCAGTGACAAGATCAAGTGCTGGTGAGGATGTGAAGAAATGGAGGCCCTCATTTCTTGGTAGCTGTGTGGATCTGTACAACCATTTAGAAGACATGCTGACATTGTCTACTCAGTTGGGGGATATGCACACTCTGATTCAGCACTCCACTCCTAGGTATAGAACCAACAGAAATTCATGCACATGTGCACTGAGAGAAATGTACAAGAATGTTCAGAGCGACACTATTACATTAGCCCAAAATGGAAACAACCCAAATGTTGGAGAAGAATGGATAAGTAACATATGCTATGCTAATGCAATGGACTATTATACAGCAATGGCAATGAACTACAGCCACATACAGCAGCATGAATAAATCTCAAAAACTTATTATTCATTGAAAGAATCAGACACGAAAGAATAGATTCTACGTTTAAAAAGTTCAAAATCGAGTAAAACAGAACTTCAGAATTTTGGGATACACACTTAGATAGTAAAGCTCTTTTTAAAAAGCAAGAAAGTGATGACTGTTAATGTCAAGGTAATGGTTACCTCAGAGAGAAAGAAGGGAAAATAAAACCACAGCAAAGGGGTTCAGGAGAGCTTCTGGGGATTATCCTATATCTTCATCTGGATTACGTGTTTGCTCTGTGATACATGATTGTACTGTACCTTTAGCATGCACTTTTCTGAATGGATGTTGTATTTCACAATAAAACAGTTTAAACACAAGCAAATAATTTGCAATCATCAACACTTTATTAGCAAGAGCAAATTACTTGTGACACCACCATCCCTACCTGGACAATAGCCCCCTTATCTTCTAAAATATTGGGTATTCCAATGACCCTGAAACTTTACCAGGAAAAGGAAGGATTGGTGCTGTCCTCCAGCTCAACCCTGACCACTGGAGGTACAAGAGGCCATGTGGGTGACACCCACTGACAAGCGTCTCTTTTTTTTTTTTTTTTTTTTGAGACAGAGTCTCCCTCTGTTGCCAGGCTGGAGTGCAGTGGCGCGATCTTGGCTCACTGCAACCTCCGCCTCCCAGATTCAAGCTATTCTCCTGCCTCAGCCTCCCAAGTAGCTGGGACTACAGGCGCCCGCCACCATGCCTGGCTAATTTTTTGTATTTTTAGTAGAGACAGGGTTTCACCGTGTTAGCTAGGATGGTCTCAATCTCCTGACATAATGATCTGCCCGCCCCAGCCTCCCAAAGTGCTGGGATTACAGGTGTGAGCCACCGCGCCCGGCCGACAAGTGTGTCTTTAAACAGGATGGTGTAGAAGGATGGGATTGGCTGCACACAGGACATTCTGCATGGTAGATGAGAAGACTTCAGGAAAAATGGCATTACAGTTGTCTGTGGCCCTTTCTCTCTTCCTGTGAACTATGACCCCTTTGGGGCAGCTCTGTGCCCAAATCCTTTCTGTACCTAGCCAGCGTGAGGGCCAGCACAGAATGGGTTTGTTGAACTAAACTATGTGAAATAATCAGACCTCAAACTAGAAAAATATTATTTCGTTTTGTTTCCCAACATTTTAAATTAGGACTACAGAGATGAGTGACTCTTGCCTCTCCACTTCATAGATGGGAAAACAGGCTCAGAGTGGGAAAAGCAACTCATCTAAGTTCATGGAGGAAGTCAGTGACTGGAACCCAGGTTTTCCAATACCTGAACTTGTGCTGTTTTAGGGCGTGCAGGATATCAGGAAGTTTACAAAGACCCACTTTTTAACAGATCAACTATCTGCAAAAAAACCATATGCTTGTGTTCTACCCCTACCTGAGGAGCCCTGTCCTGGGCCCACAGTGGCATTCAGGGATAGTAGGGAGAGTCGATCCAGAGGCCTGGAAGTGCAGGCAGAACTCTGGACCCATTTTCTGAGAGAATCAATGCCCTAAGAGGCTGGCAGCTTTTAAGTTGTGAGCTGTGTGCCAGCTCTGTACCAGGCTGGCTAGGAACCCCACCTCGAAGCCCCACCAGATCTGGGGCCTAGATGCTCTGGGAAAATGCATTCTTTTATTTAAGAAGCAGCTTCATTGAGGCATAGCTTACATTCCATAAAATTCACCCATTTTAAATGTATAGTTAGATTATTTTAGTAAATTTATAGACTTGCACAACTACCACCACAATCCAGTTTTAGAACACTCCCCAAAAAGTTTCCTCATGCCCCTTTGCAGTCAATCTCTGCTTCTGTTTTCTGTCTCTGTAGTTCTGCCTTTACAGAAATCTCATATATAGGGACTCTTAAAATGTATTGCTTTTTAATGTCTGGCTTCTTTTACTTAGCTTAATGGTATTAAGGTTTATCCATGTTGTTGTAGCATTGATCAATACTTCATTCCTTTTTATTGCTGAGTAGTATTCCATTAAATGGATACACCTCATTTGTTTATCTATTCACCAGCTAATGGTGAATTTAACTTTATTTCCAGTTTTGGTCATTATAAATAATGCTGCTATGAACATACATATGAGTTTTTGGGTGGACATATGCTTTCCTTTCCCTTAAGTAGATACTTAGGAGTGGAAGTGCTAGATTGTAGGGTAAGTATATATTTAACATTTTAAGAAACTGCCAAATCGTTGGGAACATGTATTTCCGCTCATAACAGCCCACTTAGAAACATGCTTTCAGAAGCCACCCCACTTAAGCATACAGCATAGTGGTTACAAGTACAGATTCTGGAGTCAGACCCTCTGGGCTCAAATTGTGCTTATATTACTGAAGGCTACATGCCCTTGGGCAAATGACTGTGCCTCAGTTTCCTCATCTGTAAAAGGGGATAAGACATGGGGTTGTTGTGATGATTGACTGAGCTCATTCATGGCAGGGCACTTAAAACACTGCTGGTTCATAGTGCTGTGAAGTCTTGGCAATTGTTTTTTATAGCCAGTTGGACAGTGGTCCTATGGAAGGAACAGCACCAGCCCAGAAGTTCACAGACGTGAGAGGGCTATTATGGATCTACCCAGTTACAGTCATGCGGCCTTGAGGAAGTCACATCCCCTCTGTAAGACAGAGCCCAATTTATTTCTCAGCACTGCTGGGTGGTGATTCCAGGGACGTGGTGAAGGTGACATTGTGCTTTGAAGACTGCACAATGCCATGCAATGGACTCATGTTACAATTGTGACATTCAGATTGTGGGGCTCATTGGAGACCATGGAACCCCTAAAGCCTTCTCCATCCGCGAAGCTCTTCTAACTACACACTAGGATGGTTAAGAGCAAGGACTCTGGAGTCAGACTGTCTGGTTCAAATCCCACCCCAGCCACTTAGAAGTCTTGTGACTTTGGACCTCTGTTTCTTCATCTGAAAAACAGAGATAGTAACTGTTCTCAGTCCCCACCTCCTGGAGTGGTTGTAAGGATTGGATGAATGAAATATGAACATGTTCACACCTCCACCTGGATATACAAAGTGTTTTATAAGTATTAAGGATATTAAATTGCGTTACAAATTCAGTTTGCAGGAGGATAGTTTACATTTTTAGGAATCATTTCACATCCCCAAAGGGGCACTGAAAACCCATCAGTTGCAAATGGCCCTCCTTAGACAGTTCTCAGCTCCTGAAGGTTTGCTGGCCCTCCCTTTTTACATTATAAATGGGAATAGGACTTCCTTTGTGTTAGAAACAACAGCCCTGACACTGAGGGATCCCAGCGACACACACAGGAGGAGAAACACCAAAGTTCCTATCCCCAGATCCATCTTCCTTTTGGGAAACTGGAAGTTGCAGCAAAGTTCACAAAAGACCATGGAACCCAAAGTTGGCCTCTGCCACTGAGTTGGCAGGGCCCTATATCATATGCAAAATTGCAACTTTCTGACATGAGCCATGGGGCTGAGAAGCTAAAACTATACTCCAGCTGCCCTTTGATCTGCAATAAATGCCAGGCTGGACACTCTGGCAGGAAAAGCTATCATTGGATTTGGGTCTTGTTGCCCAGGAGACAATGGGCTGTCTTGGGCTTCTTCAGGCAAACAAAGAGTTAACCAAGGCCACCTTCTCAATCCCGTTTCCTTTGGGCCGACTAGAGGTTGTTTCCTAGACTTTCTGTTCCCTTATTCAATTGAAGACGTGTACTAATCCCCCAAATTCAAAGGGGAGGGGGTCAGAAGCTACAGAAAGCATGGCTCTTCTGCAAAACTGCATGGAGAAAGAGCTGAGCAAGGGCAAGAGCCTACAGACCTGGATTCAAGTCCTGGCTTTTGGACTGGCCACTTTCTAAGCTTCTCTCAACCTCAATGTTATAAAAATACCTGCATTGCGATGGGATTAATAGAAGCCCAAACCTCAGCACCGTGCAATATACCCTTGTAAAAAACCACACATGACCACTCCCTGAATCTAAAATAAAAATAAAAATACCTGCATTGCTTTCCAACACATAGTTACTGCAAGAATCAAGCAGTAATTTCTATCACTTATTTTGTGCCTAGTATGTACTGGAATCATGGAAAGCACATTATTTCTAATTTCTCTAATATTCACAGCATTTCTAGGAAGGTAAAATGGTCTAATTAATCGCCTTTTTCAGATGGGGAAACTGAGGCACAGAGCGATGAAATCCATTGCCCAAGATCACTCAGCCAGCCACAGTTCAAACCCAGGCCGTCTGACCTTAACCGAGGCCCATTTTAACTTAGGTCTACTTTAACTTATATCTTACTATTCAGCCAACCGCCTGAGTTCTGCTGGAGAAACTGAGGCCCGGGGAACGGAAGGGATCAGATCTCTGGCTTCCAGGCCACAGCTCTTTCCACCACCGGTGGAGCCACTGCCCATGATAGACGTGACCGCTTAGGTAACTCAGAGCTGGGTTAAGCAACCGAGCAATTCAGTTCCGTTATTTCTTGAGCAGCAAAAGCCCCAGATGTCCCTCCCGGTGTTCATGCTTCGCACCTGTGTGCGGAGAGGCACCAGACCTGCCCTTACCAGAAGCCATCCAGCACGCACAACCTAAGCGCTGGCGCTGGGTGCGCTGAGGCTGTTGGCGCTGGCGCTGGCGCTGTTTCTGAAGTCCCTCTCTGCCTAAGATTGGAGGCTCCGCACCCAGCTCAGACATCTCGGGTGCCCAGATAGCGCTCCAACCGCCCCAGCTGCCCAGGGATCCCATTCACAGCTATAACCCCTGCACAGCCAGGAGGTGGCCGCCCCCGGGACCGCCAGTGCGCACTGAGTGGCAAGACTCCCTTTTATGTCCAGGAATGAGGCACGCATCGCAGCCGCGTCCGCCGCCAAAACCGACTTCCCCCACGGGCGCGGAGGCAGCCGGTGCCACCCTCCGACCGGGTTGCTTACCTGTCGCACCGCGGGTCTGGGTGACGGCAGGGAGGAGCGTGGAGACCGAGAGCAGCATCAGCAGACACCAGCACTGCCCGTTGTTCCTCCTGCAAGATGCGCCCGAGGGAGAAAAGGTGAGGCGGGCAAGAGTATTGGAGGGGCCCAGGACGCGAGGAAGCAGAGAAGCGGGTCTTACCTTGGTGCCATCTCGCGGGTCTGCGGAGCCCCGGAAGGCGCGCGGCTAGTCAAGCAGAGCGTTGGAGCTTAGCGGAGGACGAAGGGTCGCTGAGCGCTGGCCGCCGCGCTCGCCCTTCGTGCAGGGAACAAAGGCGGCGCTCGGCAGCGGCGGCGGCGGGCAGAATCCCGGCTCCCGGCCCGCGCCCTGAGTCACCCGCGCTCTGAAACCCGACTCCGCTGCGCCCTGCGCTCCCCCGCGCGCTGCGCCCCACCTCGGGCAGCGGCGGCGCACTCACGCCCGGGGGATACCGGCCGCCCCGGCCGCCTCCCCACGCCCCTTTCCCCCTCGACGGACGTGCGCTCGCCTCTGCTGCCTCCACCCGCGGCTGCCTTATGTAACCTGCGAGGAAAGCTCCGCGCCCGCGTTCGTTGGGGCAAGCGGGATGGGCTCCCTCCCGCCCTTAAGTCTGTCCTGTCGGGGCTGACCCGCAAGAAAGCACTCTTTCACAGCCGCCGAGGGAATCCTCTCCACAGCCCAGGAAGGCTGGAATCAGTGATTTCCTTATATGATGGACAAGGAGACTGAGGCTCAGAGAGGTGGAGCGTATGTCCCAAAGTCCCAAGCTGCACTGAGCTCCTAGATGCTGTGACCCACCCTGCACGCCTGACACATGGACCGACTTGAATGCCCAGGAGTGGACCTGCCTGGGGGCCATAAGGGATACATACAACTAAATGCAGCAGAGATAATCCTAATAAAAGTTTTTAATGTACTGGATTCCAGGGCTTTCCTCCCTATGTATACCTTGCCTGCCCCCTTCATCAGAATGTAAGCTCCAGGAGGGCTTATCTGTGCTTTGTTCCCTGCCTAAAACAGCTCAGGTAGTAGGAGATGCCAATAAACGCTGGATGAATGAAGGAGCACAGTCTTGGGTGAGGCATCACACCAGGCCCTGTGATGAGATGTGGGGGTCATGAACCAGGCTCAGCCTCCAAAAGCCCTCAGTGGGAGTGAGGCGGTTCAGGGCAGACTAACCCATTTGTGCAGAGCTTATCGCAGGGCACTGGGTAAACCCTCAATGGTCGCTTTTTATTAAGATTACCACCCGGCACATAGTGTGAGATCTTGGAGTGAGAAGAGGCACCGCTGAAGTTGGCTGAGACCTGGACAGCTCTGAAGCCAGGCAAACACTAGAAACCTCTCTTCCTGACGCACCAAGTAGCCACAGTGGGCCGTGGCTCTGTGGTCAGTTCCTGTGTTTGATTCAGTTCCACTCTAGAGGATGGGTCACCTCTTGCCAAGTGAGTTAGCCTTGCAGAGGAGATGGCATGGGAATGGAGGTAAGCAACCAATGCTTACTTGGTGTGGATTCTGTCCCAAGCCCTCTGCTAAATGCTTTAGCTGTGTTATCTCATTTAATACCCACAACAGCCATGGAAAGGTGATACTGTCATGATCCCCATTTCATAGATAAGAAAGCTGAGGTTCAAAACATTCCAAGGCTAATGAATGGCAGATGCAACACCCATGCTCCTCCCCACTCAGCCATGCTGCCTGCCAGTAAGCAAGAAGATTAGACTCGCTCTCCACCCTCAAGAGCAAAATCGCAGTGGAGACACAGAGCACTCGGATATGAAAGGGTTCATGCCAGCCTGGGCGGTGAGGGCTCAGAGGAGGGATGGTTGGCCTGGAGATCAGGAGTCTGGGTTCCAGTCCAATGCTGGCCCTGGCTGCAGGGTGAAGTTGGGCAAATCTTGCCCTTGGTCTGATTTTTTATTTCTCCACCTGGATAATGGACACAACTACCTTGAATTGAATGGTGGCTGTGAGTCCCTTGATGGGACCACCTACTGGTACACCACAGTGCTCTCTGTCCATTGGATTTTGGCTTCTATTATTAGAGGTTGTGGATATTCTCATCGGGGCTGCGGCCTGTGGAGGGGGACAACTGGCAAGACAGAGGGGGGACCCTAGATCAACCTCTTAAGGGATTGAGGCTCCAGTAGCCAAAGCAGCTCGAGAACCAGGTTGGCCTCATGTGGAGCTAACACATAAGGCGAAGTGCATCCCAACAAAATTGTCCACTTGAGGCCTCTTTCCTAATCTGTTCACATTCCCTGTGAATGTAAATTCTCTCCCACTTGCAGCCACTCTGTGACGGGCCTAACCTTATTTTATTTTGATTCACTAACCATAGGGAATTTGCTTTCGTAATTCTATATTTATCTATTGTTTGTAAAGTACCACATTAACTAGGAATATAATTGACTTTCTTAGAACTATATTTCTATACTGCTTAGAAAAACCACATCAGTTATGGCTACATAGTAGATCTAGGGTTCTGTTTGACAGTTTTAAAACCAGAGATTGTGAACTGGCAGCCATAGGCTCAATTTTGTTTCATTTTTGATTTTGGTTTTTGTTTTTGTTTGAGATGGAGTGTCGCTCTGTCACCCAGGATGGAGTGCCACTCTGTCACCCAGGATGGAGTGCAATGGTGGCTTACTGCAACTTCTGCCTCCCGGGTTCAAGTGATTCTCCTCTTCAGCCTTCCAAGTAGCTGGGACTATAGGCGCCCATCACCACACTCGGCTAATTTTTGTATTTTTAGTAGAGACGGGGTTTCACCATGTTGGCCAGGCTGGTCTCAAACTCCTGACCTCAAGTTGATCCACCCATCTCAGCCTTCTAAAGTGCTGGGATTAAAGGCATAAGCCACCATGCCCAGCCTTCAATTTTGCCCATAGATATGTTTTATCTGGTCTGCTGGGTGTCAACCTCCAAATTAAATTGGCTAGCAATATTTGATAATTAGAGAATTGCACAGTAAAATTGAGACTTCTGGATTCTTTTTGAAATTTTGGAAAACCTGGCGACATAAGGCCTGCATTCTCTGTGCCAACAATTGATTGGCATTGAATAGGGGCTGCTGCCTTCAGCTAAGGCAGTACTGTCCAGTTTGCCATAGTTCCCACCACCCCATATTGTCCCCAAAACCAAAGCTAAGAATCAATTGCCCCTTATCACAGTTGCACTCTGCCTTGGCATATAAGAAAAAATGGAATAGGTTGAATGCTCATGTTCCTGTTAAAAATGGGTAAACAGAAGATATATGGGGAGAAGAACATGTTTAAAGAAAGATGGGGAAAAACATATTTCTACTTGTTTAATATACAAATAAAGTGTGTACATTGAAAAAAATGAAAATGAAGGTGCCATTATGAAACAAACCTGGCCTGCTCAGTTACATATATAACATGAAGGGTGAAGGCTTGATTGTGATCCAATTTATCAGTCCAAGATACATATGCATAAGGCAACAGATTCCTTTCTACTCTTGCAGGGAAGTCCTATGTGCACATTTCATATTTTGTTGGTTCTCTGTAACTGATGATACCCAATTCACTGGAATCTAAAAATGAAGGTTCCCAAAGCACACTTCTCATCTACAAATGACTGGAAATAGACTCGTGTTAAGGTTGTTGATTTTGCACCTATTTCTCCTGGGAAGCCAGACCATGTTCATATTCAAGAAGGGCTCTCAGTTTGCAGCTTGTCCCTGAACTCAGGCAGATGAAGAACAGGGAGGGTCTCAGGCCTGGGAGCTGAAGTGGGGGCCAAATGGTCCCAGCTGTGGGTGTGGGAGGGATGGGGCAGGAAGCCAAGCAAGACATTTTACCTCCTGCCAGACAGTGTTTTTAGGGCTTAAGTGATTTCCTTCCATTCAATGTTAAGTTGTAGAAATAGCCAAGAGGAAGCTTCCTGTCATACCCAAGCTGATCTAAATTGTTTACCACCGTTCAGTGTAATCTGTGAGATTGGGATGTGTGAAGACTGGGGATCTTATGTCCCAACTCTTGCAGAACTGGACTAAATTAATAGGCTGTTCCATTTTCCCATAATCTACCCAATGTCCCTGATAACTCAATATCCAAAAGCATTCTCCATACTGTCTCAAGCAGCTGGAAGGGGCACAAAAATCTGTGGAAATCATCTAAAACTTTGGTTTCTGAAGAAGTTACCAAGAATATAGTGCATGTCATTCTAGACCTCAGTTTATTCACTACATGGGTACAATGCCTCCCTTATGGAGTTGTGATGAGAAAGTCTACAGGAGGTAGTTAGAGCTTGCATATCATCTGATTTAATGTGCAGAAAAAGTGCAATAGATTTAACTACCTAACTAGAATAGAATTTACTAGAATAACTAAAGAGATAGCTGCCTTTGGGATAACCAAGAGAAAATAATGACTGTTTAAGCCCACAACTACCTTCCAAGGAGGACTCATTTGTTCTGCTGAGCATCTTGATCTGTTTGGATATGCAAAGAGGGGCCACAGGCTGAGACAAGAGTCATTGGTTCAACATAAGAGAAAATGATGGATTTGGAAATCTGACAATCCAAGAGGAAAAGAAAAAGGAGGGAGAATGTATCAGACACCTTTTATGTGCCACTGCAACATCCTGTCCAGATCCCCTCCATCTTGATCATTTATGTGCAGGGTGGCTGTCTTCCAACTGCCAGCACCTGCATCCCTTCACCTGAGCGCTTTCTCTGGCCCCTGGAGCCTGCTCTGCCCACAAGCACAGAAGACCAGAAGTGTTGGGAAATTAATGGAGCAACCCCCTTCCCCAAGCAGCTCTCAATCAGTGATGGTCAGGAGCTGGTGGATGAGAATCTCAGCCCCCTTACCCAGCTGGTGGGAACACCTAGGCAGGCACACATTCTATACTTCTATCCAGAGTTTCCACAGGACTGAGCTCCGGTTTCCCACAGGGGTATTGTGCACTCACTCTTTATTGGCCGCCTCATTTCCCCACTCCCCTTCCAGTGCTTCTTAAGAAAACTGACCAAGTGAACTGCTGGCAGTGGAATCCTTGCCTCTGAGTCTTTTGCTGTGGGAATCCAAATTAAGATAGCTGCTTGAAATTCTTTTAGTCTCACCCGTCTCCAGGGTCTCTGGCCACTTGTTCTAACAGCAGTCCCCTTTGTGGAGACCAACTCTACCTGGACTCTCACCAACTTCAGGCAGATACAACTCACAGCCCCTGGCCTCATGTCCACATTGATCACCTTTCACTTCCACCCCAGGGCTTCCCTGTTGATGCTAAGGCATGACATCCTCAGCACTATCCTTAGTGCCTGCAATGAGCAACCTGGAAGTACAGTGCAAATAACACCCTGTGGGGCAAAATTTCAGCCAATGGAAGCCAGTAGATGTATTTTTCTCCCTTCCTCTTCCAGATGCACTGTGCCAAGAAAGTAATTTATAAGGCATCTCAGAAGATGGTCACACAATGCTTGCAGAGCAGTCCGTCATGTCTAATGCCTCTTATTGGGCTCTTCCTCCTACCTCGCCTCCCTTTCCTTTTCACTTCTGCTCTCTAAGATCACACTCCCTAATGCCATAGAGGCACACAAGACTTAGCCTCAGATGCTACTATCTGAATAACCCAGGATGAGACAGGTGATGGAGCTTATCTCTCAGCTTCTGACCTACTCATGCATCTTAACAGAGTATCTAAGGCAATTGTCCCTTCCTGCTCACTATCTTTAGTTAGCATGATGTCACCAGTATAAGGGACCAGCAGGATAGTCCATGGCATGTTGGAATGACAAGGTCCTTATGGACTATATTATAACAAAGAGCTGTTATGATACTCCTGGGGCAAAACGGTGAATATATACTACTGTATCTGCCATGTAAAAGTGAACTGGTTTTTATCTTCCTTGTGATTCCACTTTGCCAGGTCACTCTGCATCCCACGCACCAAGGGCTATGTTGGTATATTCCAGTAAAGATACCGTATTTGGCATGGCAGCTGCAATGGATGCTACCATCCGGCCAAGTTTATGGAAATCCACTATCATCTGATTTATGGAAATCCACTATCATCTGATAATAGATTTGGCTTTCGCAGGGGCCTATACAAGCTAATTAATGGAAATGTAATGGGATCTACCATACCCTGCATCATTTAAGTCATGATAGGGGTTCTAACCTCTGCAATACTTTCTGAGAGGTGATTTTGCTTCTGATCTACTGTCTTCAAGTGGGGGAAAGGGTGTAGTTTCAAGGACTTCCACTCGACTTTTCCTACCAGACTCTACAAGTCAAGTTGCTAATGTAAGGGTTCTGCCAGAAGCTAAGACTATGCCAATTATATATTTGAGATCAGGCCTAAAAAGGTCTAGACAGCACGAGTAAATTATGTGAACAGGTAGCCCAGACTCCCAGGTCACTTACTGCTCTGCACCAACACCCCTTCTTCAGTTCACACTTAGGGCTTCATGGGTGGTTTCCTACAACCAGTAATCAGTTAAGGAAAGAACCGAGGTTGCTTCACACATGAGCCTGTGTGATATGTCAGTGCTAGTTGAAATGAGCTGTTGCTGCATTGCAGCCTTCTCAAGGGTGGCCGCAAAGGATAACGGTGAAGAGAACTCCTCCCAGGGGGTAGAACTATGAGTGGGGCATTTGGTCAACCTCTTTGAAAGAGAGAGAAGTAGTATAGTATTATGATGTATGTAGATGCCTGAGCAGTGGGCAAATGACTTCGATGTTGGCCAGAGGCCTGAAAGACAAGATTGGATGATCTGGGACCAGGAGATCTAGGGAAGCATAATGTAGATTGACCTACAGAAATGAGCACACGTGTTGGTCTTTGTATCTCAATGCTCACGAGAAACCATCCACCACAGAGGAGATAATTCAACAGCCAGGTGACAGGGTGACTGATCCTGTGGATGTCAGCCAGTCTCTCTCCTTGACTATCAAGGGGCTGACACGGAGAAGCCTTAAACAGTGACAATGATGGCAGGGGTAAATGCTAAGCACAGGCCCAGCAGCATGGGCCCCATCCCTCTAAAGCAGATATAGCTGCTGACATTGATGAATGCCCAGCCTGCCAGCTGAAAAGACTGACACTGAGCCCTCAATATGGCACCATTCCTCCAAGAGGCCAGCCAACCCTTTGGTGATAAGTTGATCCCCTCAGACCCCGTCCTGAGTATGTCTTCCTCTTCAGCATCAGTACCCAAATGGAAATGGGTTTGCCCTCCCTGACCAAGTGCCTTTGCCAGAACTGCCATCCAAAGACTTGCAGAATGTTGGATTTATTGGCATGGTGTCTCCACAACATTGCCTCAAATGAAGGGACTCATTTTATGGTAAAAGCAGTGTGACAATGAGTGAATGATCAAGGATTCCATTGACTTGATCATGTAGCACATACCCCAGAAACATCTAGATTAATACAATGGTGGGAAGGCCTGTTAAAGGCTCAGCTAAGGCACCAGCTTAGGGACCACCTGGTGCTGAGCTGTGGGACTCTCCACCAGAATGTGGTTGGGATAGTCACTGAATTAATGGCCAATACATGTTGCTGTGTCTCCAAAAACTAGAATACTTGGGTCTGGAAACCAAGGAGTAGTTGTGGAATTAAGTCCTTTTCCTCTCCCAGTGATCCACTGAAACTAAGCTCTGGTGGGGTAGAGGTGCTGGGGTTCAGCAGAAGAACTCCTCCAAAAGATACAGTAAGGCCACTAAACTTGAAGCTATGACCACTATCTGGTCACCTTGAGCTCCTCATGCCACTGGGCAAGCAGGCAAAAAAAGAGTGACTGCATAAGTGGGGCTATTGAGCCCTGATGGCCATCGGGAGCCACAGTTGCAGCTACTTTATGGGGCAGAGAAGATATATTTACAATCCAGGGAATGTCCTGGTGTATTTCTTGGTACATGCATGTCCTGTAATGATAGCAAATGGGCACATGAAGCAATCAAGGCAGCTGAGAGGTCAGACCCTTAAAGGATAAAGGTCTAGGTCACCTCACTAGGCTAGCAAGCCAGATCATCCAAAGTGTGGACTGAGAATAAAGGAAATCAGACTGGGTGGGGCAGGAGGGACATGGCACTAGCTACAGCTGAGGGGACGTCAGCTTATTTCACTCTCCTGGCTAAAATCTTCTCAGAGATCTCAGTTGGCTATGATCTTGAAAGGGATTCTGTGACTGACTGGACTTGTACCCCTCTTCTTAGAAAATAAGTGATAGGAGGCCAAGATGGGATCACTTGAGCCCAGGAGTTCAAAACCAGCCTGGGCAACATGGCAAGACCCTGCCCCCAACCCCTCCCCTGCCACACACAAGGAAAATAAGTGAGAACATCATATTCTTTCAAAATTGAAGGTCCTATATGATAGCATAGGAGCTAGATCTATTGGGAAGGCAAACCTAAGCAGTGCAGGGAGTAAACTACGCCACACATCTCTAATGCACCATTTCAAATCCTCTGAATTTCCCGCCTCCAAGTGGTCATTCATTCCAGCCACAGCCATTGCTGCAGAGATCAACTCACCAGGGACTCCAATCAATTACGGGTAAACCTGGCAGTGCCTTCATTTTTGCATAAAGTGTATAACTCTCAACTCCTACTTAGGGACTTCTATATTAATCCTGAGACATGAGATGCTGTAGGGTTCATTTAGTGCCCACACATAAGCAACTTGGAAATGCAAAGGAAATAATACGTGGCCAGCTTCTGAACAATGAGAGATGGAAACCAGTGAATGACTATTTCTCCCTCCCTCTCACACATCAGCCACCCTGAGCAGCAGCTTCTCAAAAAAACGTCCCACAAGACTGAGGACTCATCTATATATAAGACCTGTTATTTGCTCTTCCTTCTTCCCTGCTTCTTTTCCCCCTCCCTCTTTCCTGGAACTGAACTTCATAAATTGGCACAGAAGTCTTTGCCTCAGGCTCTGCATTTTGGGAAATCCAGCTAAAGGCAGAGCGGCAAGAGCTGATAAGCACCATCAAGATAGTGTGAGGCCAGAAGTTCTGTGTGATGAAGCAGCCAGTGAAATATTTCCAGCATGGGGGTGCCCCCAGAACATTTGCAAAATCCTAAGTCTAATGCTTGGTTTGCAGCTGTTTGCATTCCAGCAAATGGAAAGCCCTCCTGCAACGACCCTTCCCCCAGCGACCACAACAGCCTTCACTCAAGTTTGCCCGACACATGAATGCTTTATAAAAATGGACTTTTGTGGATATCAACTGAGACATTAATACAATGTCTTGGTCAATAGAACAGAACAAAGGTTGCACACATGGGATGCTGTGATGAGTTATAGCCAGAACTTAGAAACAAGAGCTCAGCATCAGAGGTGAACATAAGAAGATAAGCTTTCTGGGAATGTGCTTAAATATTGAAAATGACTGTGGGCTTCCAAAAACCACAGAATAGGGGGAGATAGAGGCCATTCCCAAGGGACAAAGAAGTCCCCATCCAACATCTGACAAATGAGTAATATAAAGTATCCAAAATCAGACAACAGGGGTTTAAATCCAGAGACTGTTCTTTACCAGCTGGAGCTGTACCCCTCTTCTTAGAAAATAAGTGATGGGGCCGGGTGCAGTGGCTCACGCCTGTAATCTCAGCACTTTGGGAGGACGAGGCGGGCAGATCACGAGGTCAGGAGATCAAGACCATCCTGGCTAACACGGTGAAACCCCGTCTCTACTAAAAATACAAAAAAATTAGCCTGGCGTGGTGGCGGGCGCCTGTAGTCCCAGCTACTCGGGAGGCTGAGGCAGGAGAATGACGTGAATCCAGGAGGCGGAGCTTGCAGTGAGCCTAGATCGCACCACTGCACTCCCTCCTGGGCGACAGAGCAAGACTCCATCTCAAAAAAAAAAAAAAAAAAGAAAGAAAAAGAAAAAAAGAAAATAAGTGATGGGAGGCCGAGATGGGAGGATCACTTGAGCCCAGGAGTTCAGAACCAGCCTGGGCAACACAGCAAATGGCTCAGTCTCTGTGCCTCAAGTTTCATGAATTAAAAAATAGTAACAATAATAGAAAATTGTTGAATGTGTGAAATTAAATGACTCTGGCATTTAATGTGTCGCTAAACATTTTTTAATTTTATTATTTAATAATAAATTTATTATTTTATTATTATTTAATAATAAATTTATTATTTTATTATTATTTTAAATAATAGAGGCCATTTATTTTTAATAAGAGGCCAATTATTTTTAATTAATAATAAAATAATAAATTTATTAAATAATAATAAATTAAATAATAATAAAAAATAATGTTTATTAGCATTAAATAATACAAATATCTGTCTAATACAAATAAAAGGCCCAGATATACAGTCATAGAATATCAGATCTAGGCCAGCCATGGTGGCTCACACCTGTAATCCCAGCACTTTGGGAGGTCAAGGTGGGCAGAGTCAGGAGTTCGAGACCAGCCTGGCCAACATGGTGAAACCCCATCTCTATTACAAAATACAAAAATTAGCCAGGCATGGTGGTGTGTGCCTGTAATCCCAGCTACTCAGGAGGCTGAGGCATGAGAATCTCTTGGATCTGGGAGGCGGAGGTTGAAAAAAAAAAAAAAGAATATAAGAATATCAGATCTAAAAGCGTGCTCAGAGATCTTCAAGCCTAGCTTCCACTCACGCCCAGAGAGAAGAAGGGGATTGCCCAGGGCCACTGTCAATCCAGGGCAAAGCCAGAGCCAAATGTCCTGACTCCTATCCAATGCTCTTTTCTATGCCTTTGGGGCCTCCTGCTCAGTTTCCCCAGGCATTCCGGGTCAAGACCACTACAAATAAGAAGGACAACTGGAATGCATATTCCATGTTTATCATGTGTCTTCAAGTCTCTGCATGCTCTGCTAAGCACTGCCCTAGAGGGTGTCACTCCACCAAACAACATTGGTCAGCCACGGTTCAGACTGGTGTTTTTTACCTGTGGCCCGCCTGCATCAGAATCATTTTGTGGAAAGCATGTTAAAAGTACAGATTTCTAGTCTCTACACAAGACCTATCAAATCAGAATGTCTATAGGTGTGGGCTCGAGAATTGCAATTTTAAGAAGCTCCCTGGTCTTTCTTATGCACGCTACAGCTTCACTGCCATTGACCTAAAGTTTCACACTTCTATTTCTCATGGCACCTGGTTCCTGAATTCTATCTTGGAATTTCTTGCATTAGGTAGAAATAGTATTCCAGCGTGGGGGTAGCCCCAGAACGTTTGAGACATCATAAGTCTAATGCTCTGTTTGGAGTTTTGTTTTGTTTTGTTTTGAGGAGTTTTGCTCTTGTTGCCCAGGCTAGAGTGCAATGGCACGATCTTGGCTCACTGCAACCTCCGCCTCCCGGGTTCAAGCAATTCTCCTGCCTCAGCCTCCCAAGTAGCTGGGATTACAGGCATGCAACACCACGCCCGGCTAATTTTGTATTTTTAGTAGAGACGGGATTTCTCCAGGTTGGTCAGTCTGGTCTGGAACTCCCGACCTCAGGTGATCCGCCCGCCTCAGCCTCACAAAGTGCTGGGATTACAGGCGTGAGCCACCGCGCCCAGCCTGTTTGGAGTATTTAATACTGTCTCCTACGATGATGCATTTGCACTTTTTAGCTCAGACAAACTGCCAAGACCTCTCTTAGATGGATTTTCCCATTTGCCACACCCTTGGAAAAGCAAGAAAAAAATGTATTCTGTTGAGTTAAGGCCTTTAGGATCCAAGATTTCGGAAAGAAAGCAGCCAAGAGCTAGAAGGGACCTTGTACCTGATCCCAAGCCCAATCCAACCAGAGGCTCTGCTGTACAAATTTATTTAATTTAAAGAAATAAGACAACTAAGGAATCTTCTAGGTACCATTTGACCACACAAGGAGGCCTGTCAAAGAGTTTATGGGCAAAACGCCACACGTTTGGGCTGCTTGCCTTCCATTCTACCCCAGCTCCTCATCAGTGCACCAGACAATGGCTGCCGCTTCCACAGTATCTGTAAAGAAGGATGGGGCAAATGTAAAAAGCACTACATTTAACTGCTATTTTTGTCTCAAGGAGGATGAGGGTTGATAAATGTGTCCTTGAGATAAGCCAGAGACGGCAGGACATAAAATCTGTCCAAAGAGATAGTTTTTTTGGCTTTTTTTTTTTTTTCTTTCTGAGACAAGGTCTTACTCTGTCACCCAGGTTGGAGTGCAGTGAGGTGATCACAGCTCACTAAAGCCTCAACAGCTGGGGCTTAAGCAATCCTCCCACCTCAGCCTCCCAAGTAGCTGGGACTACAGGAACACACCACCATGCCCAGCTAATTTTTAGATTTTCTTGTAGAGATGGAGCCTCCTTATGTTGCCCAGGTTGGTCTCAAACTCCTGGGCTCAAGCCATCCACCTATCTTGACCTCCCAAAGTGCTGGGATAACAGACATGAGCCACCGCACCCGGCCCTGATAGGAGTTTCATCACAGATTAAGTCTTCATGTTCCCAAATGGCAGGGCCACACCTTACTCTTGAGAGTGGCCAGTGGTACAGCTGACAAAAAATACAGACTTTCTCTGTTCCCCTTTATCTGCCTCACTGCCTCCTGCCCATCAACTGTTAGAAACAGCTCTGCTGGACATGACTGTGAAGTGTGGTCACTCGGAGCTGCCACAGGTTGTAGCTTCCTCTTCCCTCAAGCCTAGAGACTCAAGAGTTTGCCACAGGTCAGTAGCATTCCTAGGGGGCACTTGGAAATATAAGGGTATGGGGAGTTTCTTTTGTCACAATGAATGCAGATGTTAGTGGCATTTGGCAGGCCAAGGATGCTAAATTCTGCAATGTAAGAAGCAGGCTACCTAACAAAGAACTAGCCCAGCAAAAATACCAACTGTGCTCCACTGAGAAATGCTACCAGATTGTGGCTCTTAATCTTTCTTAACCGAGACCCTTGGTCTCACAATCTCAAAAACACACTTCTGGAACAAAGGTTTCATGTAGCAATATTTGCCCATACTACATGTAACGCATTCAGATATTTTCTACTCTGTTGTGCTCCGTTATATTTTTTAAAAAAGGCTGATCAAAACCCGTTCAATAGATTTCATGATGCACAAATAGGCCACAACCCATACTAGGGTGTAATGATTTCAAAACTCTTCATCAGCCCGAGAGGGTGGAAATATATGGAGTGAAACTCACCATAGGAATCGTTTGTCTGCTCTCACGCACACTACCTGACCTAAAAAAATCTCAGGGCTAAAGTGAAAGCCCCAGTGACTTCTAACGAGCTAAATCTGTCTTGCTCTGTCTCCCACAACCAGATGGCCAAAGAGAGACAAACAATCGTGCATTGCTGAGGGCCGTGGTTCTTTCAGGGCTCTGCTCTCTGAAGCGGGTGGCCCATGTGTTTTGTGTTTCCCCGAATGGGTGGATCCGACCCATTGAAAGGCTCTTGCATCACAGTGGACGATGAAGCTAGCCACAATGGGAGTGGGGGCTGAGGACCCTGAATTAAGCCAAAAGGTCTTAAGTGAGTATTTCTCAGCAACATCGAGCCATAGCACCTTATGCCAGATGGGCAGCCCGGTTCTCCAAACCCATTGCAAAGTTCCCTACCCCACAGGCAAGCTATGCGGGTCCTAAAGAGACAGAAACCGCACAGGAATAGATGCTGCCCAGGAGGCTGAGGGCTGGGCCAGGTTCAAGGGGTGGAGCCTGTGGCAGTGGTTGGTGGAAGAACCAGCCGCTCTTTGACCATGTCAAAGTCTTCATCACAAATTAAATTAATCTGATCCCTTTTTCCAACTGCTTCCTCCTAATAGTTTTACCATGCTCTTAACAACCACCATATCAACATGTTATTGTTAAAGGGTTTAAAGACACCATGTTCGGAAAACGTGGTCCACCCCACACCCTTCCATGGTTATTCCTCCCTAGCTTGGCTTATGCTTTTTCTGCTTCTCGGATTTTGTGGCTCAGTGTTCCCACATGTAGAGCCCTCATGTAAAGTGCCGCACATTCCCTCTGCCAGCAGCCTGGTGTCACCAAGAAGCCAGACCCCACCCCGTTTCAAACCCTACCCCCATCACTCCAGGCCCTAAGGAACCCAGCCCTACCAGGGCTCCCGTTTTTAATGACTCATGAGATTTCGTAGGTTTCCCATCCAAAATGCTGACAAAATACAACCTTGGTGTGCACTGGCCTCTGTTCTTACAATCTAAACAAGATGCCACTGACCCACATCTGTCTGGACCTTTACAGTTCCCTCACTACTTACGTCACATGATTATCAAAACAGCCCCGGGGGTGTGGAAACAGACTCAGGGGTTAAGCAGCAAACGTTCACAAGGTCAGCTGGTTGATAAAGGGCAGAGCTGGAGCTGGAACTTGGTTCTTCTGGCCTCACATCCCATTTCGCCTACACTTCAGGAAAGCACGCAGACTTTATTCACTTCAGCCACCTAAACTTGCTATCTGGGTGATCCAGGGAAAGCCACCTGAAGGTTTTTCACATTCGCATGAGCCCATGCGGGAGTACTGGGGGACTTCTCTGAGAGATGAAAGTTTCTAGCCGCAAGGTGAGACCAGAGAAATCCCAACACATCGTTGCTTATGTGGATGCCTGGCTGTTTGCTTGGGATCAGCTTCTCAGACCCCCATTTCCAGTAGTTGCCTGTGGTCCATGAATAAAGAGGAAAATCAGAGCTGGCTTTGTGGATTCTTTCTAGAAAAGCTCAGAAGTGTAGAACATCCTAGAAAAGACTCTTCTCAAAAACAAATAAAGTGAAAAATAACTTTTTACATTTGTTTAATTTAAAAGGGCAAGCTTTAATTACTTAGAAAAGTATCAGAACAGCTCTACGACAAAATTTTAATGTACATGTGTTACAAGGGAGTTTTTGAAGCCAAATTTCCTCTTTTATGTTTGTGGACCTCATGAAATGGAACACCTACCTTCTTCAAAAGATACTTTGAAGCCATCAAAATGTTAATGTGCTTTGACTCAGTAATCCCCTTCTGGGAAGCTAGCCTAAGAAAATACCCTGAAATATGGAAAAAACCATATGCAGAAAAATATTCATCAAAGAGCTGCTTAGTGAAAACCTGGAATCATCCCAAATATGCAAAAAGGGGAAGGAGGGTAGTTAAGTAAATTATGGTATAAACCTTGAAGAAATATTCTATAGCCCTTAAAAATGATGGGTATAAACTTTATGGGATTATAGAAAATGCTTCTGATAAAATATTAGGTGAAATAGTCTGAAAAAATATTTAAACACACGTGAGTTGTAAAAACAGCAAGGGCACATAAAAATATGGTTGTCACTGTCAAAGTGGTAGGCTTATGGCTTTTTACCTTGTTTTCAAATTTCTCTCATGTTATTAGATCTCTACTTTTAAAAAATTCAAATCTTTCAGAAATATAACAATAGATGCTGTGAATGCTTTAAGCAGGAAGAAACATCATTAGTAGAGATGAGGGTAAGATGAGAATTATTTAGTGTTTTTAGAATGCTTTCATGTTTTATGAAATAAATACAAAATATATGCAAAAAGCAAACATAAAACTATGGTTGTGTTCAAGGCACAAAATCTAAAATGATATTACTGCAGAAATCATTCAGGGTTGAAGGATGTTCTTGTTTCTGTGTTTCCTGGTTGCTATGGATGCAGAAGGGTCTTCTTGTCACGAAGAATTGAAAGGATGCTTAGTATGTCTTTCTATTTGTATTTCATTTGTAGCACTAAATATGCCATGATCAGTTAGATATGGGTTTTGGCTTCAGAAGATAAATCTCATTTCTCACTCCACCATCCAAGAGATGCAATCATGGAAGAATTGGAAGGCACCTCCCAGGACATTCAGATAGAAATCTCCTTGTTAAGAGCATAAGTTCCACCAGCGACATAGGCAGGAGTTAGATGTGCAGGGTCCCAGACATGCTTTGGAGTCAAAGTCCTACCCCAGAACAAAACAAGGCCAATTTACAAAGGCAATTAATTTAAAAAGAAAAAAATCACAAATGCAAATCCAAATACCTGTGAAAATATACACTGGAAATATAAATCAAAGAAACGTAGTTCTTATTCAAAAACAAAAAAGTTCTTTTTTTTTTTTTAAAGGGAGCTAGGGGAAGGACATAAAGGCACCTGTTCCAGTTACGTATTACTACATAAAGTATCCTAAAATTTGACAGCTTAAAACAACCACCATTTAATTGTATTTTATGATTTTCAGGGTCAGGAATTGAGGCGGGGCTTGGCTCACTCTGTGATACTCAGCTGGCCAATGAGTTGAGAGAATCCAAGGATTCACTCTCATGGCTGCTGCCTGGGGAGGCTGGCAGGCTGGGCTTGGCTGGGATATGGACCCCAGCTCCTATTCAGGGCCTCTCTAGTACGCAGTCTCCTCACAGTGGCCGGATCTCTCACGTGGTAGCCAGCATGCCCTAGAGCAAGCATTCTGAGAGACCTGGGCAGAAACTGCAAGGTTTCTTACAAACTAGCTCAGAGGTCTCAGAGCATTACTTCTGCCACATACTGTTTGTCAAGCAAGGCACTAAGGCCAGCCCGGGTTCAAGGGAAGGGGAATTAAACTCCACCTCTCAATGGGAGAGGTAACAAAGAATCTGTGGTCATCTTGGATCCTCCATGCATCATTTTACATTTGTTAAATTGGAAACAAAAATTGCAGGGAGGGAGCAGTGTGGACACATGACCCAACACAGACAAAGGCACGGATATACAGTTCATACATAAATAATTATACCAGAGACATGAAAGATTTAGTGTTATCTATCATAGTGATAAAACTAGACAAAACCTTTACAAGTTCAACAATAGAAGAATGATTAAGGCTTAACATAACTCTAGTAGGTAACTATTAAGAATGTTAATGATGAAAGTTCTATATAAAAACTAGAAAATATTTACAGAGTAGTGTTAATCAAATTAACAGGAAAAACCCTGAAAGATTATATGCATGTAAACAGTGATCAGAAAGGAGTAAGACCTGTAATACTAGCACTTTGGGAGCCTGAGATGGGAGTTCAAGACCAGCCTGGGCAACATAGCAAGACCCCATCTCTAAAAAAAATTTTAAAAATTAGCCAGTTTAGGTGGTGTCTACCTGTAGTCCCAGCTACTCAGGAGGCTGAGGTGGGAGGATCGCTTGAGCCCGGGAGTTTGAGGCTGCAGTGAGCCATGATGGTACCACTGAACTCCAGCCTGGGTGACAGGGCAAGAGCCTGTCTCTAAAAAATAAAAAAAGAAGGGAATGGGAAGGAATAAAAATAGTTTTATTAAGATAACAGCATTCCCAGCACTTTGGGAGGCCGAGGTGGGTGGATCACGAGGTCAGGAGATAGAGACCATCCTGGCTAACACAGTGAAACCCCGTCTCTACTAAAAATACAACAAAAAAATTAGCTGGGCGTGGTGGCGGGTGCCTGTAGTCCCAGCTACTTGGGAGGCTGAGGCAGGAGAATGGTGTGAACCCAGGAGGCGGAGCTTGCAGTGAGCCAAGATTGCACCACTGGACTCCAGCCTGGGAGACTCCATCTCAAAAAAAAAAAAAAAAAAAAAAGATAATGGCATTACATCATTATGTTTTCTTTAAAACACAAGGAACAGAGAAACATATTAAACAATACCACAAGGGTTACTAACAGCAAAATCCAGATTGTGAGACACTAACTCTACCAGCCAAATGATTAGTTTCTCTTTTTTCTTTTTTTGTATTTTTTAATTGATTTATCATAGTTGTGCATATTTTGGGGTCACATATGATATTCTGATCCATGTATATAATGTGTAATGGTCAAATCTGGGTAATTGGGATACTCCTCACCTCAAACATAAATTACAAAGGAAAAGGCAAAGAAGAGGGCAATCTAGAGGTCAAAAGAAACTTAAGAGACATATTATCAGTTGGAATACACAGACATTATTTCAATCCTGAGCCAAACAAGTGAATTCTAATGACAACATTTAAGAAACATTGGGAGACATTTGAACTCGGGGCTTTTGTTGCTATTAAGGAATTATTGTTTATTTTGTTAAAGATGGTAATGGTATTGTGGTTATTTCTCCAAGTTCTCATCTTTAAGATTGATGCAGAAATGTTTGTGGTTCAAATGGTAGATCTAGGACTGCTTCAAACAACAAGGAGGGCAGGAGCATGTGGGGCCAGATGGAATGAGAGGAGAGGTGGCTGCCGAAGCTGGGGGTATTGGGGGATGGTGCTGTTACACTGTTCCCTTCCATATTTCTTTGAAAGTTTCTGTAAGTAAAAGGTGGTTTTGTTTGCTTTTCAAAGTCCTTTCAGGTTGTTTAATGAAGGGACAAGCCAGGCGGTGCTGTGGAGCGATGATGCCAATGGTGGCGTTGAAGGATGGATAAGGAGCCTGGAAACAAGGAAGGCCTGAGTGGCAGGGTCTTAGAGACCTAAAGAGGCTCTTACAGACTGGAACCCTGGTCCTGGCCCTGAATGGGCTACCTCAAGCCCATGTGCCTCTCAGAGCTTCAGTGTCCACAGCCATTAACCCAGGAGAAAAACCTTCCCCTTCCACAGTGATGTGAGGCTCCTCTGAGAAGCACCCAGGAAGCTGCTTGACACCCGCTGTAGGCAGGGTGGCTATTGGGCACTGCACATACATTAGGAGCAACAATGAGGCACAAGCTCCACGCTGAACTGCGCATGGCCCACCCACTCTCGGCCAGGCCTGGCCGGGTCTGTGAGTGGACAAATAGTGACTCTGGCCGCCAGTGACCAAGGGGCTGTGGAGGGAATGCTCGATGCCAGGGAGCTGGGGAGGAGCACAGCAGAGCCCTTGTCATGCCCCACCCAACAGCACAGTGACAAGAGAGTCATCCTGCCCTTGACCTTTAGCTAAAGAAACAAGGGGCCTCAGAACTGGAGAAAATCAGGAACTGTTTACAAGGCCAGACGCACGGTCCAGGGTAGGGCAGACAGACAGGAGATTGCCTCGAGGACCACGGCAAAGCACAGAGAGAGGTCGGGCCTCCAGGGAACTGCAGCCTCTGTTCTCAGCACTCTGAGATGAGGGAAGGAATCTAAAGGTATGGCAGTAAGACCACAGCCTACTGCTGCCACTGCTCCTGTTGTCGTGTGCCAGAGGCCGAACACGCCGCATACTGAAAAGATGACAGCAGTTAGAGTGACCAACCATCCTGGTTTGCCCAGGACTAAGGAGTTTCCTGACACACAGGACTTCAGTGCTCCAATTGGCAAACCAGGAGGGGTGGGTCACCCTAACTGCTGTTGTTACTAGAGCAGCACAATTCTCATAGAACCTGAGGGCTCAAAAAAATTCTCTAGGTCAAATGCTTTGCTTTGCACATAAGATAACTGTGATCCAAAGAGGTCATGACCTGCAAAATCACTCAGTTTGTGGCAAGGCTGGGACAGAAAGCCAGGGGCCCATTTTCTGGTCCTGGATTATTGATTTCTGCTGGATGGTGCTGCCTCCTGGCACCCTCTCCTGATGCTCTCTACCTGTGAAGTAGGGCTTAAGAAACAATAGGGGATCCTCCCTCCCCCTCCTTTCCCAATAGTAGGTTATGGCAGAAACAGCAGGACCAGCAAGCACAGAATTGCAGAGGCACAGTGCATTGGTGTCCAGTGGTCCCCAAAGTTAAAGGGGTTCCTTAGGCTTCCTTTCCAGGCAAGCTGGCCTTGACCTCCAGGTAAGCTCGGAGGTCCCCTTTCCCCCAGAGGGCAATTCATCATCAGGAAAAAAGACAGACACGGGAAGTGCAAGCATAAGAACTGTTCAGGGCCACCCCACCCCGCTGGCCAGAGCACATTTCTTCACCGTGACTGCTTGAGAGAGCCGTGCTGCAGAACCTGGGGAGACACTGGGGCTTGAGACAGGGATGGGGGTGAAAGGGGGCTGGATGAGGGCTCCTGGATGCCCGAAAGAGGAGTGAGCTGCCTTGAGAAGGAAGGGGTTCCCTGTGGCTAACAGGGACTCTTCCATCTTTCCCAAGGAGGAGGGGAGACAAGCCTGGCTTTAAATCCCAGCTGTGCCATCTGACAGCTGAGTGTCCTTGGGTAAGTCACTTCACCTCTCTGAACATCAGTCGTGTCTTCTACCAAGTGAAGACAGTAATATCTTTCTCCTAGGGTTATTAGGTGGATGAAACTAGGCTGGCACTGGGAAGATCTTTAAGAAATAGGAATTCCCTTCCCGTTCAAATCAGAGCCCAGGCAGCTGCTGCCTCCACATTCTAAGTTAGGCTTTAACTCCAGGAGGAGATATTCAGGGTGTGAAGCATCATTATCAGCTGTAGCTCCTGGAGAAAGAGCAAGAAGAAAGCAGTGGGGATTCTCCAGGAATTCACTGTCTAAAGCAAAGCTTCTCAGCCCTGGCTGCAATGGTGTCACAGTGGAGGGTAGGGTACTTCAAAAGCAGGCATGCCTGGTCCTAACTCCCGGAGATTCTGCTGTGCTTGGTCTGGGGTGTAACTGGGGCAAAGAGATTATTAGGAGCTTCCCAAGTGAGTCCAAGGTATAGCCAGGGCTGGGATTTCCTGCCACGGGGCTTTGTGATACTCCCAATAAAGATCTAGTGAAGGAATAAAATCAGCTTTTCTCTTATTGCACTTTAGGGCAATGTGCAGCTGGATAGGGGTTCTTAGAGACCAAAAATGTGGAGGATTAAAGAAAAATTTAGCCTGTCAGACACTAGGGTCAACTCTGGAAATGTCACATGTTTAAAACTTGGGGATTTCAGCAAGCCCAGTTTAAGTCTGCCTTTCCTTATCACATGTTAAATAGCTCTGTGTTGGTTTTATCCCCGCTGTCTGTTATTTTGCAATGGCCTTTCTTCAAAGGCTTTCAAAATCTGGTGTACCGGGTCCCTCTGATACAGATGTCTCAGAATAAATTAGAAAACATTTGAAATATATTTAAGAAGAAAATGCCCATTTTGTACTACAAGGATTGAGGGTCTATAGAAAGAAGCCTTTCAGAATAAATGTCAGGCATTCTTTTCAGATGAATAAGTCCCCACAGAGGTTCTCACTACTGGTCAGTTCATCCCCCAACTCAACTCATAGCTGCTCATTGATTCTGTTTGGGGCATTCTGGAATGAAGCTGGGGCTTCAGCATAGCAGGGGTGACATTGGAAACTCTTGGTCCAGTCCAGGGAAATTGATGCTTTCATTTTTTTCGCAAGCCAGAAGGATCTGACACTTCTTAGACTTCTCTCTTTTACTTTCAGAATCTTCATGCCCCTGAGCTCCAGTGAACAGGGGTCATGGAGGAGGAAGTAAGGCATACTGAAGTGGTTCTCCAAGGACAGTCCCTGGACCAGCAGCAGGAGCAGCCTCCGGAGCCTGTTAGAAATGCAAATTCTCCTACCCACATAGCAGACCTACTGAGTCAGAAATTCTGGGGCGGTGGCGGTGGGCGAGGGGTGTTGGGGGGCAGCCAGCAGTGTTTCAGTCAAACTTCCAGGTGATTCTGGGTCACAAGAGTTGAAAACCACTGATTAAGAACACAGACAAAACATGAACAGACTTTGCTCCAAAGGCCAGCTCTGCCACTAATTACTTGGCCAGGTCACTTTCACCTCTCTGAACCTCAGTTTCCTCACCTGTAAACTAAGAATGATAATCATGGCCAGGCGCCGTGACTCACATCTGTTATCCCAGCACTTTGGGAGGCTGAAGTGGGTGGATAACTTGAGGTCAGGCATTCAAGACCAGCCTGACCAACATAGTGAAATCCCGTCTCTACTAAAAATACCAAAAAAAAAAAAAAAAAAAAAAAGCCAGGTATGGCGGCGCACGCCTGTAATCCCAGCTACTTGGGAGGCTGAGGTAGGAGAATCGCTTGAACCCGGGAGGTGGAGGTTGCGGTGAGCTGAAGATTGCACCGCTGCACTCCAGCCTGGGTGACAGAGCGAGACTCTGTCTCAGAAAACAAACAAACAAACAAAAACAATAATCACGCCTATCACTAAAGTGTTGTTTTGTGGATTAAGGGAGTAAATGCAGGTAAAGTGTTTAGCACTGCTCTTTGCAGAGCCTGGATGAGGGTGAGGCCAGGGAGGCACATAGGGTCAAGCGAGTGCCCCCTTAAATTTTGCATCCGTGAATGGCTCCTTCACCTCACCCTAGTTCCAGCCTTGTTTCTTATATTCCAAAAGTGCTCAGCAAATGATTCCTACTATTTTATATTATTGAGGAATCTAAAGTTTTATTCATTTTAGGGGCCTTGGTCAAGCAGTGTTCTGGAGTCAAAGTCTTTAGACAGTTTGGTGTAGAGGAAAGAGCACTGGCTTTGGAGTCCACAGGCCAGGACCTGGACCCTAGGAAGGCTGGCCAAGGAGAGAGACACAGAACAGAGGCTCCTCACACACCCACGTGGCTCCCTAAGCAAGGCTCCTTTCACTGGGCAGGGCACTTTCTTCCCCTTATCTTCTTTCTGAGAGAAAACAGAGGCCACTCTCAAGTTTGAACTCTCTCTCATCTGTGATCCCTGTGTTTTCTCTAGTAGTAGATGTCCAAAAAGCATTTGACAATCTAACATCAATTTCTTTTTCTTCTTCTTCTTCTTCTTTTTGAGACAGTCGTGTTCTGTCGCCCAGGCTGGAGTGCAGTGGCGCGATCTCGGCTCACTGCAACCTCCGCCTCCCAGGTTCAAGGAATTCTTTTGCCTCAGCCTCCCGAGTACCTGGGATTACAGGCACGTGCCACCACACCTGGCTAATTTTTGTAATTTTAGTAGAGACAGGGTTTCACTATGTTGGCCAGACCACTCAAACTCCTGATTTCAGGTGATCCACCCGCTTCAGTCTCCCAAAGTGCTGGGATTACAGGCGTGAGCCACCGCACCCAGCCTCCAACATCAATTTCTGATTAAAAGTCCCAGCAAATTAAGACTAGAGGGGGAAAAAGGCCGGGAGTGGTGTCTGACGCCTGTAATCCCAGCACTTTGGGAGGCTGAGGCGGGCAGATCACAAGGTCAGGAGCTCGAGAACAGCCTGGCCAATAAGGTGAAACCCATCTCTACTAAAAATACAAAAATTAGCTGGGCGTGGTGGCAGCTGCCTGTAGTCTCAGCTACTCAGGAGGCTGAGACAGAAGACCTCAGCTAACCCGCAGCTAACATCATAGTTAATGCGAAAGACTGGAAGATCTCCCCCTTCTGCATTCGCTACTCTTCTATGTTGTATCAGAGGTTCTAGTTAATTCATTAAGGCAAGTAAAGGAAAAGGCATCCAGATCAGAAACTGCCTTTATTCACAGATGGCATAATTGTCAATGGGGAAAATCTGATGAAATCTACATTAAAGCTGCAGAACTAATAAGTGAGCTTAGCAAGGTTGCAGGATATCAAATCAACATAAATAAATCAATTTTATTACTATACACAAGCCAAAAAAAATTGGTAATTGCAATTCAAAGACAATACCATTTATAGTAACACAAAAATATGAAATGCTTAGGCATAAATCTGGCCAGAGCTGTGCAAGATTTATACTGAAAACTACAAAACATTGCTGAGAGGAGTTAAACAGACCAAACTAAATGAGGAAATATCCCATTGCCTAATTCAAAGTCATGAAGATTTATACCTATGTTTTCTTCTCAAAGCTTTATAGTTTTAGTTCTTACATTTGGGTCTTTGGTTCATTTTGAGTTAATGTTTTTATATGGTGTAAGCCAGGGGTCCAACTTCATTCTTTTGCATATGGATATCCAGTTGCCCCAACACCATTTGTTGAAGATTCTGGTTTTCTTCCTCCATTGAATGATCTTGGCACCATTGCAGAAAATCAACTTATCATAAATGTGAGCTTGTATTTCTGGACTCTGAAATTCTGTGCTATTGATATAAGTCTGTCTTTACACCAGTACCACACAGTCTTGATTGCTGCAGATTTGTAGTAAATTTTGAAATTGTGAAGTGTGAGTCCTCCAACTTTGTTGTTTTTCAAGATTGTTTTGGCTATTCTAGGTCTGGACAACTGATTTTTTACAAAAATATCAATGCAATTTAGTAGAGAAAGCATAGTCTTTTCCACAAATATAGTTCTGGAACAAGTGGATATCCATATGCCCTTGATTTTTTACTCTCTTATATCTGTGACCACAGCTTTTGGCTCAACCCCTGTTTTCTGAAATGCTTCTCTTCTTCTGGAAGTTGGTTTCTTATTTCTTTTCAAAAACATAAATTAAATTAGGTTTATTGAATTTAAATATTCTTGGTCTGTGCTTTCTGTTTTTGAAGGCTGTGCCTTTTCTCTCCATTCATAGACTGTTTCCTGAAATCTGGGAGTGTGAGTAGCTTAAAGGGAAACCCTGACTGATGGGAGCTGGGAAGACATCATGTGAATTCTCTCCTGTGCCTTTTCCAGACAAATGGCCTTCCCTCCTGCTGGATGGCCCTGGGGAAGGGCCTGAGTAGCCACAGCCACAAAGATTCAGGCACCTGCAGGGCCTTCAAACACAGGCAAATGCATGGGGTAACTTCTCTCACTTGGTTTCCGAAGGAGAAAAGGTCTACCCAGCATCACCTTCCACTTCCACACCTCTCCATTAGCATAACATGTATCTACCAGACATAAGTCAAGCATCTAGTGCATACAGATATCCAGCTAACCTGTGTCACAGGCCTCAGGGGGCCTGGATTGGGCCATTGGCAGGGCAGGAGAGCTCTGTACACAGTGAGACACTTTTTTTTTCTTTGAGACAGAGCCTTGCTCTGTTGCCAGGCTGGAGTGCAGTGGCGCGATCTCAGCTTACTGCAACCTCTGCCTCCTGGGTTCAAGCGATTCCCTTGCCTCGGCCTCCCGAGTAGCTGGGACTATAGGCATGCACCATCACACCAGGCTCATTTTTTGTATTTTAGTAGAGACAGGGTTTCACCATGTTGGCCAGGATGGTCTCGATCTCCTGACCTCGTGATCAGCCCGCCTCGGCCTCCCAAAGTGCTGGGATTACAAGCAGTGAGACCCTTTTATTATTCCTCCTACATGTAGTACTGAGACCCCAACATTTTCTCTACCAAATTCCCTTCCCTGAATCATGATGAGTTTTGCAGTATCCAAAGCTATACAACTGAGCTTTTAAAAGACTATTTATTTGCTAGTAGTTGAGGGTTGGAGCTGTGGAGTCAGACTGTTGGGTATGTGGTCTTGGGCACAAAGCTTAACATAGTGGCTCTCAAAGTGTGGTCCCTGATCCGGCAGTATCAGCATCCAATTTTCAGGCCCCACACCAAACCTATTGAATCAGAATCACGGGGTGGGACTCAGCATTTCATATTTTAACCAGCCCTTCAGGTGATTCTGATGCACCTTGGCTGTTAAAGAGCTTACCTGTTATCCAGATTTCATATCCTGCTTCTGCCATTTGCTACCTGTTACTTAAGATCTCTGGGTTTCAGTTTCCTCATCTATAAAATGGGAATGATCATGGTACTAGCTTCCACAAGGCTCTTGTTCCAATTAATAGAATGAGCCATGTAAACTACTTAGGATGTACTTATTAATCATTAATTACATATAAATGTGTATATATATGTGTGTGTGTGTGTGTCTGTATGTGAATTTCCCTTGCCTTAGGTGTTTACGAAGATTCATGGTCATGTGTAATAGTTGTATAACACGTCTTAAAATTTTACGAAGAAACTTGTATATGATGGCCCTAATCATTTTCATAACAAGCAAGGTAGGTGTTAGGTATTATTATCTTCATTGTACACATGGAAAACAGGGGCCCAGAGCATAACATTTTTTCAGTGTCACAGTGAGACAGTTATGAGTCTAGAATATAAACCACTTCTGCCTTGAACATTTGTGTCTATTCATTACATCATGAGTTCTCAGAGTGCAGGCCTGCAATCTTGGTTGACACAGATAAAATTGTTTTAATTTAGGTACCTGTATTTGTCCACTATGGGAAAAAAGATATGGTTAATGGCGATGCTGTTAGTTAAATATAAAGTTCTTGGCACGACCCAGCTTGGCATGTGACTTACCGCTGCTTCTTGCAATTCCTCATTCCAAACAGGGAGGCTGTTTGGTGCAACAGGCACTGGAATGGAAAAGGTCAACCCAGCTCCAACTTCTGACTCCAACATTTCTTATCTGAGTGTGTGACCTTGAACAAGGTACTTTGCCTCTTAGAACTTCCTTTTCTCCTTTTGTAAAATGGGGTACTATCCCTCCCCCACCCAGCTCCCAGAACAGCCCTGGGTCTCAAGTTGAATGATGTGGAAGCACTTTGCAAATCATAAAGTACATGTACAATGATGGGATTGGAAGGAAGAGTTTGCTGAAGATGAATTCTGCTGGCCTCTGCCAGCTCTAAACGGCTCTGTGGTCTGGCAAGGCCAAGGCAATGTGCAGCTGGTGGGAGGTCGGTGGGGACTGGTGGAAAGCTAGTCAAGATGTGTGGCCTGACCCTTGCTGGGGAGTGGCCTGCCAGGACAGGGGGAAGTCAGAGACCCTTCCAGGGAACCCCCAGGCATATGCCATCAGCTCGGGACAAGCCACTGCTGCCCTGGAGGCCCTCTGGAGTCAGACCCAAGAAGTCCACTCAAAGTGAAACAAGTTCTTGTCCCGGCTACCAGTTCCCAAGATGACACTGGGCAGGACCCTCACTTCTCTAGGCCTTTGTTTTACAAAACAAAGTGGCATGTGCCATCTCTCAAGAGCAAAGAAAAACAAAACAAAACAAAACAAAATCAATAAAAAATAAAAAATGGCATATCCTCAACTATTCCACCAACCCTTTTATTATTCCTCCTAAGTGTAGTACTTAGATCTCAACATTTTCTCTACTAAATTCTCTTCCCTGAATAATGATGAGTTTTGCTGTGTTCAAAGCTAAATAACTGAGCTTTCAGAGGACTATTTGCTAGTAGCTGGGGGTTGGAGCTGTGGAGTCAGGCTGCAGGGTGTGTGAACTCGGGCACAGTGCTTAACCCCTTTGGCACTTAGTGTCTCCATCTGCAAAATAGGACTCATAAACGTACCCATCTTACAGGATCGAAGATCAGTGAGATGGTGTGTGAAGGGCTTCACCTTGCTTCTAGCAGCTAAGTTCAGTGGGAAGCTATCACTGTCACCAGCAACACCAGCGTACAGAGGGACCAGCTGGAGCTGATTTCAGAGAAAAGTCAAGACACCGGATACTTTTACGAGCCCGTGAGCCCTCACACAGGGGCTATATACTGTTTCTTTTCAGCTTTTGAAAGAACCGGGAATAGTCTGAGCACCCCAAGTCCAGGGACCCCAGCCTGGGAACCTCTGGCCCAGAGAATCATAAAGCTGCTTCCATCTCTGACATTCAAGGTCTCAGAACATTTCAGCTGTGCTGAGGGTCGGCCAAGCCTCTTAAAAGAAACCCGCGTGGTCAGCAGCAGCTGGGCCTGCAGTGAAGCCAAGGTAGACCACAGGAGGAGCTGCCGCAGCCCAGAGCCCCGCCTCCCAGGGCCAGGGCCCCTGCAGAAGAGTCACACATCAGAGGAAAGCTCACAGCCTCCTGTTCAGTGCATCCGGGAACTAAATCTCCACGCCCCCTCCCACCTCTCTCATCTGAAAAAGGCCAGGAGGGAAGGAAATGGTTATTTCAAAGGCTGGACGATCCCCCTTTGCAGACAGGGTCAGAGTCTGAGTCTTGAGCTCTCCAAGGAACTACTGAAAACCAGAACTTTGCCTGCTTCCTTTTCTTCATTTCTCCTTTCCTTTCTTTGCAGTCCTGTTCTAAATGTAGATCTGTAATCCCGGCTACTCGGGAGACTGAGATGGGTGGATTGCTTGAGGCCAGAAGTTCAAGGCCAGCCTGGGCACCATAGCAAGATCCTTGACTCTAAAAAAAATTAAAAATAAAATTATGCAGGCATGGTGGCATGCACCTATAGTCCCAGCTACTAGAGAGGCTGAGGCAGAAGGATTGCTTGAGCCCAGGAGTTTGAGGCTGCAGTGAGCTATGATCACACCCCTGCACTCCAGCCTGGGTGACAATCCAACGTGATCATCATATAAATGATGATAAATAAATAAATACTTATTTATTGATAAAAATAAATAAGTAAGTAAATAAGATCTTGGAGGCCATGATTCAGGCTGTCAAGGAACAGAAACCTAGCCATCAACGGGAGGGAAAAACCTCAGGATCTCGGTGTTGTGGGAGTGATCTCGGGGTAAACCACACACTAGTGGAGTCTCCTACAGAAAAAGCCGATATGATGGGAATGATGCAGAATCCCTCACCTCTGTGGATCCTTCATGCCCATTCTCTGTCTGGCTCCTCACACCAAGCCCTAGAGACATCCAAGGCAGAGCTTCCTGTTCCCATTACACAGAGGAAGAAACTGAAAGCCAGGAAGAAGATGATAATATGAAAAACCATAGCTAACTTTCATTGAGCACTCACTAATTTGCCAGGTAAGGCACTAAGAACTTTGCGTGCATTATCTCATTTAATCCACACAAGTGCCCTAATGAGGTAGGCACTATTGCTCTTCCCATTTTACAGATAAGGAAATTAAGGCAGATCTGCCAGATGTCCAAGCCCACACTCATAATCACTGGCTACACCTGCCCCTGCCCAAGAACCACACGGTGAGACAGTGGAAGGCTCAGGAGCCAAGCCCGGGTCTTCTAACTCCAGGTTGAGTGCTCTTTCCCTGCTGCCGTTCTGCTTCCTTGTGGTGAGTGTTAAGGACGGCTATTCTAATAATCAGATCTATATAAAAAAGGAACAGGTTGTGCGGGAGGGATTGAGAACCCCATCACTGAGAGGCATCCTAGCCAAAGCGAGATGATCGCTTGGTGGAGTGCTATGGAGGTAATGGGGGTGGGGCTTAAGGCTCCTTCCACACATGCGGAGGCAATGAAATCCATTATAGTTGCCAAGAAAACCTCCAGAAAGATGTCTAGGTCCCATCTTTTCTTTCTTCTCTCATGTCATTCATTCCTTCTCTTAATCAACAACTCATTGAGAGCCCACACTGTGCCAGATCCCATGCTATGTAACAAAGGACCAGACAGACATGGGCCCTACCCTCCAGAACATATGCTTCAGTGACCTCTATCCCCAGCTAGCCTAAATAGGACTCCTCTGCCAACCAAGCTATCCCAGCTCTAGACCATGGCTCCTTCTGTTGACTTTCCACCAACTCCTCCTTGATGCTGAAACCAAAGCGGTGCAAATACCACCTTGGAACTCTTAACACGCTGTTGCTGGGAATGTGAATTAGCACAGCCACTATGGAAAACAAAATGGAGGTTTCTCAGAAAATTATAAATAGAACTACCCACTGACCCAGCAATCCCACTACTGGGTATTTATCCAAAAGAAAGGAATTCAAGTGTACCAAAGGGACACCTGCACTCCCATGCTTCTTGCAGCACTATTCACAATAGCTAAGATATGAAATTAACCTAAGTGTCCATCAATAGATGGATGAATAAAGAAAATGTGGTATGGATACACAATAAAATACTCTTCAGCCATACAAATGAATGAGATGTCATTCGCAGCAACAGGGATGGAACTGGAGGTCATTATGTTAAGTGAAAATGCCAGGCACAGAAAGACAGATACCGCATGTTCTCACTCATACGTGGGAGCTAAAAAACTTGATCTCATGGGCATAGAGAATAGAATAATTGATACCAGAGACTGGAAAGGGTGGGTAGGTGGGTGGGAGGAGGATAATGAAGAGAAGGTGATTAATGCGTACAAACATACAGTTAGATAGAAAAAATAAGTTCTAATGTTTGATAGCAGACTAGGATGACTATACTTAACAACAAACAATATTTTGTATCTTTCAAAGTAACTAAAAGAGAGGACTTGAAATGATACCAACACATAGAAATAAATGATAAATACTCAAGGTGACGGATACCTCAAATACCCTTACTTGACAATTACACATTCCATGCATAAAACACTTACATGTGCCTTATAAATGTGTTTAACATTACATATCAATAAAAGAAATAAAAATTCATCATAGTTTTAAAATTATAATTAGACTGACGGTTTAAAGAAAAACAAATTTGGAAGATTAAAATGGATTCAATGAACCTGGCCTAACATAATTAGCACAGTTGCTCTTTCGTATGTGTATATGGAGTCCTTATTAAAACATTGACATATTCTACAAAGAATAACAAAAATAAAAGGTGATTTCAAGACTTTTGGGGAAAAAAATGCCACTTAGTCTAAGACGCCTTCTCTGGTATTCCTAGCAGAAGTGCTGCTCCTTCTGCCTGGCTCCGTGACCCCTGCAGGTGCCTTCCCTATCTCACAGGCAGTTGGGTTGATCTGCACTGTATTTCACGTAGATGTTGGGTGCAGGGGATGTTCTGCAGGACCACAAGCTCATGGACTGCAGGGACTGTGTCCAATTCTGGTATCCAAATGCCAGGCATCCCAGCACAGATAAGATGCTCATTCATTCATTCATTCATTCAACAAATATGTATTGAGCAGTTGCGAAGTGTCGGGCCCTGTTCGGCCACTGGGTTTCCAATAGCACACAAGGCAGGCAAAAAGCCTGCCCTGGTTTATATTCCAGTGGGAACTACTAGATGAACAAGCCAATGACTAAATGAATATGCATTGAATCCTGAAAACCCTTTTTGAGACCCTACACTTAGAAAAAGGTGCATTTTTGGACTGTTTGCATATCCACAGGTCAAATGTTTATCTACACTAAGTGAGCTCTTGAAGGAAGCCTACCTTCCTCTGTGGCATGAGTGTTTAAAAATTGCCGGAAAGGGATCGTGTCAGAATTAGTCTTCCCTGCTTTGGGAATCCTGAGCTATTGAGATGTTAGCCAAAGGCTTGAATAAAATAAAATAAACTAAGCTTTAGAGTCAGAGAAATGATTCAATTTCAGGAAACACCAGGCCCAGGGACAGTAATAACAAAAATAATCACAGCAAACATTTACACAGCACATACTATGTGCCAGACCCAGGAGAATCTCTGGGTTCCCAACAGATGACAAGGCTATGTCAGAAGGAAGGAGAGGCCATGAGGGGGTTGACCCTGACTAGCGCCATCCCCTGGGATCGGGCCATTGTTCACTAGGGCTCTAACTGTCCCATGAGCCACAGCAAGCTTTGAGGCCCAGTGCATTTGAATTTCCCAGGAATTCAATGGCAGAAAAGACAAAATGTTCCAAGCAAAAGGACATTTACCTCCCTAAAACAGAAAAACTGTGCTCAGGGCAGGAAATTCCTTGGAATAATGGAAGCAACTTTACTCCCTGAAAAGAAGGTTGGAATGCACATTTATTGAGCTTTTACGATATGCCAGACACTGTGCTTGGATTTGGTTTACACTGTCATTTACTCACTGCTGGGTACTATTTTAATGTGGAGCTATAGCCAGGGATGAAATAGACACTGTCAGTCCCCGGCGCTGACATGCAGTCAGGATGTATCTCTCCTCCTCCCTCTTCTTCTTCTCCTCTTCCTTCGCTTCCTCCTCTCCCTCTCCCTCTCCCTCCTCTACCTTCTTCTCCTCTTCCTCTTCCTGATGTATTCCCCACTTCTCTCATCAACATGTGCATGTATTCATGCCATAAACACCCACAGAGCATCCACTACATGCCAGGCACTGTGCCTGACATTGAGGGTGAGGAAGGGAGCAAGATAAACACCAAGGGGCCCACGGTTCATCAGCCCAGGTGCCCAGGCTGGAAACATGAACACCACCTGCAACTTCAGACTTCCTCAGCCCCTTCATGGTTGTTCAACGAGTCCTGCAATTAGACCCTTTCCCTCCATCTCCACTGCCAAAGCCTTAGCCCAGATCTTCACCCTCCCTCACTATGGTCACCATCCAGCTCCCTCAGCCTCCCTCTGGTGTTGCCTTCTCCAGCTCTTTCTCTGCAATGCAGCCAGAGGGACTTCTGTAGAACACATCTAGATCTGTTTGCTCCCTTACTCAGAGCCTTACGTGGCTACCCTCAGGAGAAAGTCCAAGCTCCCTGACCAGGTATTCAAGGCCCATCCTGACCCCTCTTTCTTTTTCTGTCTCTCTTTTGGGGACTGAATTTTGCTCTTGTTGCCCAGGATGGAGAGCAATGGCGCAATCTCAGCTCACTGCAACCTCTGCCTCCTGGGTTCAGGCGATTCTTCTGCCTCAGCCTCCTGAGTAGCTAGGATTATAGATGCCTGCCACCACACCCAGCTAATTTTTGTATTATTAGTAGAAACGGGGTTTCACCATGTTGGCCAGGCTGGTCTCAAACTCCCGATCTCAGGTGATCCACCCACCTCGGCCTCCCAAAGTGCTGGGATTACAGGCTTTAGCCACCATGCCTGGCCCATCCTGACCCCTCTTGCTCCAGTAGGGTTGGACTGGCAGGAGATGAGCTATGGATGGTGAAGCAGTTGGTTCCCATCCAGCCACTGACTCCTTATCAGCGAGTACACATGCACACAGACCCCCGTACCCACCCAGAGACACACGGGCACAAACACACACACTCAGGTGCACCCTGGGGTATAAACAAGCAAGTCCATTTATGCTGACACCCATGCATGTAGACATAGCAGCCAGATTACCAAACCAAAACACAAGATGACCAGTTACATTTGAATTTCAGATGAATAACATGTTTTTAGTATAATTATGTTCCAAATGCTGCATGGATAAACTTATACTAAAAAATAATTTGATGCTCATCTGAAGTTCAGATTAAATTGAGCATCCTGTATTTTATCTAGTGACCCTACAAACAGAGAACAGCTAACACAAGCACCAACCCTACACATACATATTACACAGCTTACACACTTATACATGTTACATACTTATACTACTTACACGTGCAATTCACGTGTGAACGTGCGCCTCACACTGTCGTGTATTCTAGACTAATGGGCATCTCACTGCCCACGACCAAACCGGAACATTGGCCAGCTGCAGAAAGCTCTTCAGGGAAACATTTATTCCGTGAATAAATGCCTAATTAACAGGAATTCCTGGACATCCAGCTCCTAGAATGCTGTGTGCCCAAAGTAATCCCTGCGGAAACTGGGCTTTCACTAAGCACAATGCCCTGAGTGGATGGCAGCAGGGAGAAGGGTCTATGGGGCTGAGCCTCTCATTCCCTCCTGTTCTTTTCACAGATTTCCAGAGCAGAGTTCAGGGCCTATAAACTCCCTTTCCAAATAAGACCTCCTTGTCCCAGCTGGAAGCCTGCCTAGGATCATGAGAAAGTCACAGAATTTAAAGCCAGACAGAAATATGTTCACAAATTCGACTTCCACATATCTGCGCTGTGTCCTTGAGCAAGTCACTTGCCCTCTCTGAAGAATGGAAATGTTCCACTAATAAACCAACTCCTTTGGGTTACAAGTGTTACTAAATAAGATAATGTATGTGGAAGACGTTTTTCAGAGTTTTGGATAAAAACTAGCTCCTAGGGTTGTAAGTGACACACAGAAGAGGAGAATGTGATAAAACTTTGGGACAACTAAAATCAGGCATTAGTATCAATTAAGTACTGTAGAGTCACATCCTAAGTAAATTAGGTTCTAAATTCAGCACATACAGGGAAAATGCTTATGTCCAAAACACTCTGAAAACCTTTTAGGATTGTGTACACAGCGTTGTACAATGGCAAACAAGAATACTTATGCACACTGGAAATTCAGGACCTCTGACATAGACTGAAGGGAGAAACAAAAGGAACTTCTTCTATGCAAATGTCTAGGCATATTCTGATTTTAAAATGGCCAGCAAATCCCTAGTGATTAATGGCAAGAGTGGAGAATACTGAAATTTCTTCTTGCCTGCAGGGTTTCCTCTATTATTTTAAAACACTGAGCCTCTATGTAGTCAACATTAATGCTTGTTCCTCAGTTTTTCTTGTTATTTTCCACCTGAGCACACAATAGGATTGTATGTCCCTTCTTTGGCCTGTGAAATGGGAAGTGGTGTGTTACCACCAGGCAGAAGCATTCGAGTGCTGCTAAGAGATTCTTCATCTTCTCCTCCCCCTGCTGCAGTGACCCACAGCATTCCAGGTGGTGAACCTTGAGTATCTAAGACAGGTCAGTGTGAACGATGACCCCACAAACCTACAATGAATGTGGAGCATGAGTGAGAAGTGAGCCTTTGCTATTTTAAGCCATGCATATTTAAGAGTTGTTTATTACTGAAGCAAAATCCAGCCTATCCTGACTAATACACTTTAACATCTTAGTACATATTAATAGATTTGTTTGTTGTTGTGAAGCTTTTTTTTTTTTTTAAAGACAGAGTCTAGCTCTGTCACCCAGGCTGGAGGGCAGTGGCACAATCACAGCTCACTATAGCCTTGACCTCCTAGGCCCAAGTGATCCTCCCACCTCAGCCTCCTGAGTAGCTGGGACCACAGGCATGTGCCACCATGCTCAGCTAATTTTGTTTGTTTGTTTGTTTGTTTGTAGAGAAGGAGGTCTCACTATGTTGCCTAGGTTGGCCTCAAACTCCTGAGCTCAACAGACCCTCCTGCCTCAGCTTCCCAAAGGGCTGGGAGTGAGCCATATCGCCCATCCAGAGGGGAGGAAATCCTAAAATCACCTTGTGATAAATGCTTGAGGTGTTGGATACGCCATTTACCCTGATGTGATTATTAGGCATTGCATGCCTATATCAAAATTTCTCATTGAACCCATAAATATATATATATACCTGATATACCCATAAAAATTAAAAATTAAAAAATAAAATAACTTGTAAGTTAGATGAGCCTGATGCAACATCACTGTAATTGCATACCCTGCCTAGCCTACTTCCAAACAGAATCTGTGGTAGCTTAGTAAATCAAAATACATACTGGCAAACAGAGTCACTAAAATAACAATAGAGGAGAGAGAGGAATCCATTCAGGGAAGATGGGAGAGGATTGTACTTGGAAGTTTTGCCAAAAGCCAAGAATGACAGGTTGAACCACGGATCAGTGAAAGCATTTAGGAGTAGGCATTAGAAGAAATTCTTGGTACCAAGAGGCTCTGGGCCAGAAGGCTGGGAGGGAGGAAACCAACGTTTATTTTGTGCCTGCTATGTGCCGGATACTGTGCTATATGCATTGAAAATGTAATTTCTTTATTATTCTCATTAAAACTCAGGGAAGTAAAAACAGGCTCAGAGAAGTCAAATAAGTTGTCTGAGGTCACACAGTAGAAGACTAAGGATTCGAATCCACATTGGTCTCAGCCTTACATCAGTGCTCTTATTGGAGCCATCGGGGGCTGAGTCTGGCAGGTTTCACTCCCCACCACTTGTTCCAGACATGGTTGCAATGTAATGTGGCAGCAAGCTAGCATTCTCCTCCCAATAGCTCGGACGTGAAGCCCTGTTGGAGGGGACCATGGTGTCCAGGTCTGCCCCACACAGGGTGGCCCTGCTTATGACTTCCTGTCCTGTACCCACAAGGGTCCCAGTCTCCTTGGGAGTGTCCTGTGAAGAGGAAACCGCATTCCAGGCCCAGATGCAGACAGCTGTGTGCTTCCTCCAGCCTGTGGTGACTCATACTGGGACAAGAAAGCCGCTTCTTTGCCTGGATTCCCTGTCCCAAAGCCCTAATCTGGGGAAAGCTGCCTTAAGCTCCCTAAACACAAGGCCCTGTCCGGGCGGCTGGCGCTCTCGAGGGTGGGGTGCACCGATGCTGTCCACCGAGAGCAGGGTCCAGAACAAAGAGGAAATTCAGGGCAGGAGATCATTTTTTTCTCCCTGGCGAGGCTCCTGCGGCCATCTGGCTGAGGGGGCTGTTATTCAAACCTCTGGATCGAAGTCTGTTTGTTTTTTAAGAGTTTGCAGCTGATTATTTTCATCAAATTCCCTGCAGCCAACTGCGCTGGCTCCTTTAGCAGGCAAACCTGTGCAGCCAACATGTCCTCTCGGCT
This sequence comes from Pan paniscus, assembly GCF_029289425.2. Taxonomy (NCBI): domain Eukaryota; kingdom Metazoa; phylum Chordata; class Mammalia; order Primates; family Hominidae; genus Pan; species Pan paniscus. Next base: position 40,549,111 of record NC_073260.2, read on the forward strand.
GGGTTCACCACTCCCCTAGCGGGGAACCAGCAGCATCACTCTCTTCTTATCAATAAGGGCCCCTAGGCCAGGGCAGGGCCTTCAGATCTGGATAACTGGGCCAGCCAACCAGTGGTCTAGCTGACATCAGAGACTGGCATAAAGGAGGGACACTTGGGAAATCAGAAAGCTCCTGGTGGCCAGACCAGCTCCAGTGGCCTTTGGTGTAATCATTCCAGCTCTGAAAAGGTAGCACCAGTCCTTCCTGGGTATCTTCACTGTGCAAAAAAGCGGTGAAGAAGCCGGGCATGGTGATTCACGCCTGTAATCCCAGCACTTTGGGAGGCTGAGGCGGGCAGATCACCAGGTCAGGAGATCGAGACCATCCTGGCTAACACGATGAAACCCCACCTCTACTAAAAATACAACAAATTAGCCAGACGTGGTGGTGGACGCCCATAGTTCCAGCTACTCTGGAGGCTGAGGTAGGAGAATCACTTGAACCCGGGAGGTGGAGGTTTCAGTGAGCTGAGACAGCACCACTGCACTCCAGCCTGGGCAACAGAGCGAGACTCCATCTCAAAAAAAAAAAAAAAAGAAAAGAGAAAAAAAAAAGAAAAAAAGAAAAAAGAAAAAAAAAAGAAAAGCAGTGAAGATCTCAGAGATCTGTAGAGAGGATTGAGCTGGAGTTCAAATCCAAACTCCAGCACTTTTGTTACATGGCAACTGAGTCTTCATTTATTCCTTTGGAGATTGGGAATAGTAACACCTTATCTCCCCGCATTGCCGTGTGTGTGTATGTAAATATATACACATAGAATAATACATATGAAAGGCCTAAGACCATGCCTCCATGTAGCAGGTTCTCAATAAATATTATTAGTTTCCCCTTCTCATTTCTTCAAGCATATGATAACTTGGTCTTTCACTCCCCTGGTGTGGAGGGCAGGTGAGCAGCTGGTGCTCCTTACCATAGCAAAAAAAGTGTGCAGAGACTGGGAACTTTCCTTCAAGAGGCAATGAGAATGAGCCATCTTCTAAGTAATTGCACAGACCATGAACCGGTAACTTTTTACCCAGAAAGTAAAATCCAAATGATTTGGTAAGATATGAGCTGAGTTACTCAATATGATTTCTGGACATCGGCCTGTGTTTGGGGTCAGAGTGATGGACTAGGGCTATTCGGAGGGAACAGAAATGATGGTTGTTCTGCACAAAGCAAGAGAGGTCCCCTGTACCATAGCAATCACAAAAAGCTCTATATGAAAGGCTCCCTCCTTTATCTAAGAATCTAGGTTAGGGCAATTTCTAAACCAAACTTTTTTTTTTCTTTGTACTTTAACTACTCAGCTCTTCTGCCTTTTGGAAATGAGAAAAATGCGGCTTCTTAAAATATCTTGCCTGCCTCCCCACTCCCAGCCTCCTGCCCCGACAGCTGAGACGGCCCCAGATCCTTGGCCCTTTGCCGGGGTGTTCAGAGGGCTCAGCCCCCATGGGCCCGGCAGCTGGGCCTCCAAGGGGAAGGACTTTTGACTCATTCCTGATACCAATCCTGGCCTTGCAGCCTGTTTCTTCCAAGATCATTGTAAGTTCCTGAACCCTAACTCCAAAGACTTGAGTCCTGATCCCAAACCTCAGGCCAGTGGCTATAGCCTGGGCTCCCAGACTTCCCCAAAATCTGTCTGCTGGTCAAGACCCTCCCACAATGCCCATTCCCCAGCTCCTGGCCACCACCCTACTTGCTGCAAGCCCCTCTCTGAGTCAGCAAATGCCACTGCTCCAAGCCCAGCACCAGACTTGGTACCCATTGTTGTGTCCTTGAATTAGACCAGGCCAGGCCAGTTCACTTGCAGAATCATTTCACTGCCTAAGGATACTGTGTCACAGGGAAGGTCACTACCCTGAGGAACTCATCGCACATGGGACAAGAGAGTTCTGTGAACGAATGAATGAATGAATGAATGACAATATAATGCAAATTGTAGTTGAGACTCACAGAACATGAAAAGGTTGGCCCAGAGGAAAAATAATCCACTCCACCCCAGCGGGTGAGTAGGGAGCCAGGGAAGGCTTTGAGGATAAAAGTCTAACTTGGAGTCCAAAGGTGGAACAGGGAGACCAGAGGGGACAGTCTAATTGTCGTTGATTCAATGGTCACTTTTATCTTTACTATAATTTATCCCTTTTGTGGCTAATGTGCACTTCAGATTCACTTAATTCCAGCTCTGAACTAAAAATTCTGGGTAGGATCTTGTCCTAAGTTTAAAAGTCTGGATTTCTCTCAAGTAGAATTGTTAGTAAAAGGAGCCCTAGATGTGGAGTCAGAAACACTTGGTCGAAGCCTTGGGTCTGTCAGATCTTTAGGAGAAACTCCTTGACCTCTCTGAGCTTCGGTTTCCTCATCAGAAAAGTGGAGGAAACAATTCTGTCCAGCTCACCTCAGAGGGCAGTTGTATGTTTCAGATGAAATAACATACGTGAACCTGCTTCATGGATACGAGACTCCTCTGGCCCCACGAGAGTTTATTAAAGCAGCAAGACCCCCCATGGGCTGCTCTAACAGCTTATCAAAAAATCACGGTAGCTACAAGAAAAAATCTAAAGCTTCATTTTCCCCCATTTTGCATGCCTATAATTCCTGGGCTTGTTGGTCAATATATGCCTTACAAATGAGCTCTTACCAGGCCTGGCATTTTGTATCTATTTTCTCCTGCAACTATTTTTCAGTAGAGAAATTCTACCTGTGCAACAAAGATGCAGGCTCAAGGTCACTCAGAATGAACTTCTGTGTGTACCAGATGGGTGGTTTTGACACAGCAAGGTGTGTGAGGAAGAAAAGAAGAAAAGAAGGAAGGGAAGAAGGGAGGGAGGGTGCAGCGAAGGAGGGAGGGAGGGCACTCCATTTGAGGAAAAGGAGACCACCTGCCCCTGAAAACCTTCGTGAAGGGTGCAGATAGGTACACATTGCTAATCTGCTCCTGACCTCTCCAGGAGAGGCCGAGGGAGGGAGAGTTCTGGAGAGGTCACCAGAGGTGGAAGTGGCTTTCAATTGCTTTTCAACTGGCTTCTGTGGGAAAACAGGAAGAAAGGAATCAAATCAGGGAGCTCTCAAAGGTTGAGGTTCTCAGAGCTGGTGAGAGCCCGTTGATTTCTAAGGCAGAGGACAACTGTGGGAAGAAATGCCAAACACTGAGACCTCGGCTGATGCAACGGAAGAAGGAACCTTAGGTCTGAGTCCAGAAGTGGGGCTCAGATGTGCCTTGCACGTGGCCCAGGACAAGTCACTTCTACCCTCTGGGTCTCGGTTTCCCTTTGTATGCAGCTGGAGAGCTGGATTGTGTGAGCTGTAAGCATCTTTCCAGAGGTGACCTGTGTCATCCATGATGAAGCTGTCAGGTGCAGAAACTCAAGTAATGCAGGAGGCTGGTTCCCTGGAGGCCACGCCCCTCCTCTCTGCCTCTCTGTAGATGAGGATTTCCCATCCTCATCTACACTCACTGGTTGAGTTCCTAACAGAAGAAGCCTGCTCGTAGTCATTGACCCAGCCTTACAGGGTCTGTCCACCAGGCTGTCCTGTTTACTCCTCCCAACAACCCTGTGGGCAAATAATAATAACTATGGGCAGCTGAGTGATGTTCTGTGCCAAGCACTATTCTGAGCCCTTTCCATTTTTATAGTAATTTTACTTAATTCTCACCATAATCACATGACATATAGGTATTGTTGTCCCCATTTTACTGATGTCCCCTTGCCCTGCCACACATGAGCAGGTGCACAGAAGGGCTCCTCTACATGCCAGTGACCCCAAGCCTCTGAGCCTGACCTCTACCCTCTATAGCCCCTTTGGCTGGAGGAGCTGAACTTCAGTCCCCGGGCCAGCACCTGCCTGCTTGCATTAGGCCTTTAATTCTTCCTTTAATTCTTCCTGGCTGTCCTTGGCTCTGGTGTCCCTCCTGCCAAAGGGGGATCTTGAGAAATCATTCTCCTGATGCCACTCAGGTGGGCTGGGTCTTCAGGGAGAGGATGCATTTCTTCTTACAAGTCTGCTCCTCCCAGGAGAAGAGGCGGCCCACCCAAGGCTCCCCAGGCAGCCTGGACAAGTGTCTGTTCTAGGAAACTGGCCCAATGTTTCTTCCTTCCTCGCCTCCCAGAGGACCCAGGATTATGTCTGCAGAGCCAAGCCCTCCACCTGCATCCCAGATCCCAAGGCCTCCCTCCCGGCACTTCCTGCCCTCCCTGGCAGCCCCATCTCTCTCCTGCTGTACTGATTCCTTCCCATTGTCCACAGCTAAAATGCGGCAGAGAGCGCCCCAACCTGAAGTCAGGAGACTGCAGATAAAATCCAGCTCTGACACTGACTGAATATGTGACTCTAGACAAGGTCAGTCATCTTGCCGAGTCTGTTTCCTTACCTGGGGATTGGAGTTCTGAGGTTATGGTTCAGCACTTTCTCTCCAGTCTGATTTCCTGCTGCTTCTCCTCTTGCCACTTCTGTTCTATCCAGACCCGTCTCCTGTCCGCAGATTATGTAAGAAATTTATTCAATAAATAGGCTGAGCACACAAGCCCTGATATGAAGAAGTCTACAGAACAGTGGGACAGGGAGATGATAAACAGGTAATCACAAGTCAGTGTCCTGAGAACTGTGAGGCCCAAAGTGGAGGGTGCTGGCTGGGAAACTGAGGAAAGGCATCACGCGCAGGCTCAGAATGCCTGTGAAGGCTTCCCAGGGAGGAGGCAGCAAGCCAAGAGCTGAGGGCTGGTAGGAATCAGCCTCTGGGCCAGATGGCTCACGCCTGTAATCCCAACACTTTGGGAGGCCAAGGCAGGCACATCACTTGAGGCCAGGAGTTCGAGACCAGCCTGGCCAACATGGTGGAACCCCGTCTCTACTAAAAATACAAAAAAATTAGCCAGGCGTGTTGGCATGCACCTATAATCCCAGCTACTCTGGAGGCTGAGGCACAAGAATCTTTTGAACCCGGGAGGCAAAGGTTGCAGTAAGCCAAGATGGCACCCCAGCCTGGGCGATAGAGTGAGACAGTCTCCAAAAAAATAAAATGATTCAGCCTCTAAAGAGTGGGAAAGGGGAAGAATAAGAATATTTCAGGCAGAGAGAGCAGCGTATCCCAAGACCCTCAAACAGGAAAAGGTCAGTAGATTAGGGGAAATGTATATGGTTTAGTTTGATTGGACAATATCATGCCCATAGGTATGCATACCCGCATGTGTGCATGTGTGTGTCTGTGTGCTCAGCCATGTTGGGGCAGGGGAGGAGAGAGAGGTGAGCCTGGAGAGGTGAGCAGGCACCGACTCCTCACACAGAGCCTGTGGGTCACTCGAGCCTGGGTGTTTTACAGGGAGCAGTGAGGGCCCACTGGAGGGGTTTTAAGCAGGGAAGGGGCATGATCAGGTTTGCATTTTAGAAAGATTCCTCTATCTGCCATAGAAGATAGAAGAAAGAAGGAGAAATTTGATTTTTTTTTAAGAAAAATATTGACAACACCAAGTGACTGTGAAGATGTGAAGCCACTGGAATTCTTATTTCACAGACACTGGAGGAGTGCACATATAATGTGGCACTGCCATTTTAAAGAATCTTTAGCAACACCCAGTAGAGTTGAAGATCTGTGTATTTTTGGCCCAGTGTCTTAGTCCATCCAGGCTGCTATCACAGAGTGCCATAAACTGGAGGCTGAAAAGCCCAAAGTCAGGTTGCCAGCAGATTCAGTGTCTAGTGAGGGAATCACCACCTGGTTCATAGATGTTGCCTTCTTGCTATGTCCTCACATGGTGAAAGGAGCGAAGGAGCTTTCTCTGGCCTATTTTATAAGGACACTAATCCCATTCACAAGGGCAGAGCTCTCATCACCTAATCACCTTTCAAAGTCCCCACCTTCTAATACCATTACCTTGGGGATTAGGTTTCAACATATGAATTTTGGAGGGACACAAACATTCAGACCATAGCACCCAGCAATTCCGTTTCTTGGTTTCTACCCTAGGAGAAAACCACATACACATGTGCCCAAAGAGGTATATGGAAGGATATTCACTGCAGTGCCATTTTTAATAGTGAAAAAGTAGAAACAAGCTAACCAGGCATCTATAGGGAAACAGGTAAACTATGATTCATTCACGCAATGGGATGCTATACAGCAGTTAAATGAATTAACTAGATCTCCCCTGATATAGTTTGGAAGTTTGTCTCCAAATCTCATGTTGAAATGTGATTCCCAATGTTGGAGGTAGGGCCTGGTGGGAGGTGATTGGATCACGGGGGCAGATCCCTCATGAATGGTTTAGCACCATCCCCTTGGTGATGAGTGAGTTCTCACTCAGTTCACGTGACATCTGGTTGTTTAAATGTATGTGACACTTCCTCCCTCGCTCTCTTGCTCCCACTCTGGCCATGTGACATGCTGGCTCCCTGTTACCTTCCACCATGATTGTAAGTTTTCTGAGGCCTCACCAGAAGCAGGTGCCAGTGCCATGATTTCTGTACAGCCTGCAGAACCATGAGCCAATTAAACTTCTCTTTTTAAATCACCCACCCTCAGATTTCCTTTGCAGCAATGCTAGAATGGCCTAACACATCCTTGTATCAAGAATAAATCTGAAAAACAATGAGCAGTGGAGAAAGAAAGACAAGTTGCAAAAGGATATGAACCTTATGTATGTGAGCATTACCAATGAAAATACACAAAATGCCACATATGCTTTGTGAATATAGCATCAGTAGAAAAAGTACAAAACCGCGTAGGAATAATGGTCAATCTAACAGAACATTAGAAAGGGGAGGGAGGGTTAAGGGGTAGAGCAGGAATTCAGCTGAAATTGTTATATTTCTATAAAAGACAGAGCTGAAATGAATATGCAGAAATGTTTATATCTATTGAATCTAAATGATGGTATCTTGGTGACCCTTGCATTGTTTACTATACTTTTTGATATGATTGAAGTATTTTATCAATTAAAAAAAAAAGATCGACAATACCAATCCATTGGTGGGGAACAAGACAAGAAGGAGGCAGATATGTTGAAGGCTTAGGCTGTGTCCAGGCAAGGGGTGCTAGTGACTGGGACCAGGATGGGGCCCAGGGGGATGCAGAGAAACGGATGTAAATGAATGATGTTCAGGAGGTAGAATGCACACAGCTCTGCCTGTATGAAGTCCTTCCTTCCTTCCCCCTCTAATCTGGGGCACCTAAATGGAGTTCTGCCTCTCCGGGAGACTTCCCCAGCTATGCCAGTCCACGGAGTTCTCTCTACTCTTCCATCCCATAGCCTTTGCAGTATTGCTCACTCCTGGGGGCACTTTATGCAACAATGCCTGAACTTGTGGTGTTTGTATGTCTCCTCTCCCTAGAAAATCTATAAGATTTTGCAGGGCAAGAACCCTCCCTTATGCTCTTGATGGGTTTCCAGACATGTCTGTGTGACCAGGGCTTTACATCATGCCAGGCCCATGGCCAGTGCTGGAGAATTTCTAGTTGAATGGATGAATAAGCGGATATAAAAATGAGTTCCAGAAAGACTTAAGGAATGCCAAGAAGCAATGTGGCAGCCCTGAATTGAAACCATGGCTTTGCCATTAAAAGTAGCAACCTTGGAAAAGTCACTTTCACTCTCTGAATCTGTTTCCCCAGCTATAAAATGGGGATAACTCCCATCGTTCAGGATTAATGCTTACAGATATTACACATTGCTTATGTTTGCCTACATATATTATATATTATGGATCTGCTATCCATAATACTACCCATAATATATCTAAGAAGTCGATTACTTCCTCCCTAATCACACTCATATTTTATAGAACTCTCCTTCTTCTTAGCCCAGAAGCTGTGGTCTTTTGTATCAGGTGACCCTGCTCCTTCTGCTGACAGCTGATTGAACAAGGGGTGGATCTCTGGCACAGGATGGGCCAATCAGATTCTGTCTTCCAAAAATTTGGAATTGAAACACAGAGACCTAGTCAGTTGACATGCATTTATCAAATTTTTAGGCCAGGCACGGTGACTCATGCCTGTAATCCCAGCACCTTGGGAGGCCAAGGCGGAGGGACCACTTGAGGCCAGGAGTTCAAGACCAGCCTGTCAATATGGCGAAACCCTGTCTCTACTAAAAATACAAAAATTAGCCAGACATGGTGGCGCATGCCTGTAATCACAGCTACTTGGGAGGCTGAGGCATGAGAATCACTTGAACCCGGGATGCGGAGGTTGTAGTAAGCCTAGATCGTGTCACTACTCACCAGCCTGAGCAACAGAGCAAGACTCTGTCTCAAAAAAAAATAAGAAAATTGATGGGAAGCCCCCTCTAACCAAGCCCTGAAATTGCATAGCTGTATACTTTAGCTGATGTGCTGCAATGCAAGACTCAAGCCTGGGAATTGAGGTGGAAAGAGAACACTGTCTCTCTCTCCTGCCACATATAACAGCCTGCCTGGTACTGGGGGCCTTTGTGGACAAGTCTTCCCTCTCCTACAAGGCCAAGCCTGATTTGTCCCTGTCTTCTCCACAGCACTTAGCCTAGTGCCTGACCCTGAGAAGGTGCTCAGATAATAGGGGTTCAGATGAATCGTGTTAGTTTTGCATGGAAATGAACTAAGACCCATGTGGGAGAGAGAAAGCAAGCTGATGGGTGCAAAAAAAATCCAAATCACAGGAGGCAAGCTTTAAGCAATTAGAGATGTTTAACTTATTGCAGAGAAAGCTTGTGGACAGCAAACAGGAAAAGGGATTTTACATTCTCTGTGTCTAAGAGTTACAGAAATGTGGGTTGTGGCTCCATGCCAGGAAAAGCTTTCAGTCAGAACTGCTCAGAGACACATTGGGCTGTCTTACAAGCTTCTCTGTTCTCAGAGGTGTGCGAGAAACTGAGTACCACTCAGCAGCTACACAGATACCTACGGAGTTGGATGTTCTGCAAAATTCCTTTCAATTGGGAGGGTCTCAGTTTATACATTTATTTATTAGTGCACCTTCAATGAAATTGTTTTAGTTATCATTAGTCAAAGTTTTAGTTTTTAATGAGACCTCTCTGGAACCTTGGCCATGTGTTCTGAAAATCAGACACAGAGTATCCATGGAATAACTGTTATGATTTATTATTTCAGTTTTTATTATGCAGTTTATTAATGTTGGATAAAGTTTGAAGAAAAGCTTTTTTGTCCTAAAAATGTTAATGGGGTGCCAGTCATTTTCAAAAGAGGAAAAATTGCTAACAAGAAAATGGTGTTGCTTTAGTGTTAACCTAGAAGAAGAAAGAAGAAACAAAGTTCCCAGCAGAATGGATGGCATATGCTCAGCACTGCTCTCCTTCTTTTTACAGCCTCTGCATAGTCACGAAAGGACAAAAATCAGAACTAAGACCAGGTCGGCTTGCAGAATCCAGTGGGACTTTGTTGTCTGTGTGATACCAGCTGACTGAAGAGGAATAGACAATTATCTAAAATTATGTAGGAGCAAGAATTCCCCCTGCTTCATAATAATACTTCCTCTGATCCCCTTACTATTTACTTTTTCCATCACCATAACAATCCACTCCCTGAATAAGCAGGATCATTCTCAGAGAAGTAGAAAGAGAAGAGCTGGAGGGGCTTTTGGGGGCTTCATCCTGTTCCTGTCTTCTTCTTGAGCCTTTGGCACTTGTTGCTTGCCAATTAACCATCTTCAGGGGACCCAACAACCAAGCAGGTATGTAAACCCATGCATCCAACTTCCAGGTTCCACACAACAAAGCCAGAGAGAAGCATCCACATGACAAACAGAAATGACGGGTGATCCTATCACTAGGCAAATACTTATAACAGTGATTTTTAACGTTGGTTATGGGAGCTTTTAAAAATCTCAAAGGCTACATATGGAATAATTAAAATTAGAATCTCAGGCATCCACATTTTAACCTTCTCTTTGAAAATTGAAGTATACTTTGCATACCTTTGAACACATCTTGATATGTTTTCACAAATGCATTCACCCATGTAACCCACAGCCTATCAAGATGTAGAACATTTCCATCACTTCAGAAAGTTCCTCTTGCCCCTTCGTAATCATCCTCACCCTCAGTCTTCAGAGCTAACGATGCAACCATTTTTCTGATTTTTTTAACCTTAGATTAGCTTTGCTTGTTCTAGAATTGCATGTAAATAGAATGATACAGTATGAACTCTTGTGTCTGACTTCCTTTACTTAGCATAATGCTTTTCGGAGTCATTCATGGTTTTTATGATAGAGATCATTCCTTTTTTATTGCTTAGTTGTATTCCATTGTAAGGATGTACACAATTTATTTATTCAGTTAGAAGTTGGTGGACATTTTTGCTTCTTCCAGTGTGTGGTGACTCTGAATAAAACCTCTGTAAACATTCACATACAAGTCTTCATAAGGAAATATGTTTTTATTTCTCTTGGCTCAATGCCCAGGAGTGAGATTACTGGGTTATGTGATAAGTGCATGTTTAACTTCATAAGAAACTTCCAAAACTATACCGTTTTACATTCCTACCAGCAAAGAATGTGAGTTTCAATTGCTCCATGTCCTTGACAGCACTTGTTATTGTCATTTTATTATTTTAAATAAACTATTTTAGAACACTTTTAGATTTACAAAAAAATGACAAAGGTAGTAGCAAGAGTTCTCACATATCCTGCACCTAGATTCAATTGTTATTAACATCTTACATTAGTATGGTATATTTGTTACAATTAATGAACTATTATTGGTACATTCTTAACCAAAGCTCATTCTTTATTCAGGTTTCTTTACTTTTTACCTGATGTCCTTTTTGTGTTCAACATTTCACCTATGATGCAACATAATATCTAATAATTGTGTCTCCTTAGACTCCTCTTGGCTGTGACAGTTTCTCAAACTTTCCTTGTTTTTGATGACCTTAACGGTTTTGAGGAGTATTTATCAGGTATTTTGTAGAATGTACCTCAGTTGGATTTTTCTAATGTTTTTCTCATGATGATACTGGGGTTATGAGTTACGGGGAGGAAGACCATAGAGGTAACATGCTATTCTCATCACATCATACCAAGGGTACGTACCATCAACATAATTCATGACTATTGATGATGACCTTGATCACCTAGCTGAGATACTAAGAAAACAAATCTGTTAATGTGCCCACATATTTGCCTTTTCAACTACTTTGCACTTCTTCTGCAGTGTCCAATCTGCTCTTATCCAACCTAGCGAATTTGTTAAAATTTCAGATATTAAAATTTTAGTTCTAGAATTTCTATTTGGTTCTCTTTTTTTTTTTTATCAGATGAGGGAATCTCATCAGAAAAGTGGAAATGATAAAAATCCACAAACATATTGTGGATTTTTCACAAACTGTGAAATCCACAAACATATTGATAATAGCTATTTTAATTCTTTGTCTACTAATTTCATTATCTGTATCATCCCTGGATCTGTTTTTACTGACTGTTCTTTCAACTAGTTGGCGTGACTTTCCCTACATCTTTATATTTCTAGTAATTTTAATTTCTTTGCTGCACATTGTGGCTACCACATTGAGAGTCTGGACTGTGTTCACTTCCTCTGAAGAGTGTTGTAACTTTCTTTCTGGAAGGCAGTTCACTTTTTTCTAAAGATAATAAGACACAGCCTTTCTGCAGTCTCAACTGAATGTCTAGGTATTCAGTAAGGTGACTCTAATATGGTTAGTCAGAATTCCAACATCCGTCAGCACTGACACTACCAAAATCTCTGTTGAGCTCACCGTCCTCCAGTAGCTATTACTTGCCAGGTCTCTCAGAGTGTCACTCTGTGCATGTACAGTTTCAAACTCAGTGAAAGACTTCAGAGGACCCATGAAAATTTCACCCCAGTATTTTTTAAATTCCCTAAGTGATCCCAATGTATTGTCAAGGTTGAGAACTATTGAATATCAATTCCTGAACTGTAAAGGAACTGGGGGGAAAATGCCCTGGTACCAAAGACAATTCAGAATTCCTCTAGATAAGCTGGTCCTGGATAAAGTCATAACGCATGTTGAAAAAGCAGCTCTACACTAAAGTAACTCTCACCTGGTGACATAAAGGAATAGAATCTAAGATAAATCTGGAGACAACTTTACTTTACCTCCTGTTTTTAAAAATAATTGGCTATAATAACTCACTCCTATCGTATTTGAATAGTCCCCTTTAAGACTTTCCTATCACCTAAACTGAAAAAACTAAAGTGATACCTGGTCAAAAGGAGTTCCTGATGCAATAAAACCTGAAGGAAATTAAATCATCCCTTAATGAATTCATATCAGTTGTCAGGTTCCAAGTTCAAGGGAAATAAAGAGGAATAAGATGTCCTTCCTTCCCCAAAGTAGCTCCCAATCCAGTTGGAATTCCCAGTTTACATGGAGCTAAATGAAATAGATTTCACACTGTGATAGGTCCATGGTATGACAGAGATGCATTCAAAGTGCTTTTAGGAAGGCAAGTATGCCTAACTTTGGATCCGAAAGGCCTCACAGAGGAATAGCTCTTTAACTAGGTCCTTTTAAGGGTAGGAAGAGTGAGGAAAGTGGTGAAGGTAAAGAAGGTAAGGGGTATTCTAGGAATGAGAATATATGCAAGGGCTTTGAGTGGGGAAAATAAGTGGAACATTTGGGGAAATTTGAAATGTTCAGTGCGGAAAAAATGAGGAGTAGAAGATAGTTTACAGAACAAAAGAAATAAGATGCCTTCACCCTATTCATCGGGTGAGATGAATCAAATTTAGAGAACAAAAAAGAACTTATAAACAGTTATTTGTTCTGGATTTGTAATAAATCACACCTTATTGAGGCTGCAGTGAATTCCTGGCATAAGTTCAACAATGGTGTGTAATAAGTACAAAGGGATTTACATAGACAGTTTCTAGGGAACAGGAGATGTCTAACAATCTAAGTCTAATCTGAAGAATGCCACCTCACTAAAGCATTACATTTTAGCTCAAAACTTTGGAGAATGAACTTTCCATGTGGATTGTGATCCTCCTTATTGTTTTGTATATGCACAAACTGCAAAAAGTCCAAATAATTGTACTGGGAAGAGTAAGGATCAAAGACGCTTGGCCAAGCTTGGCCAAATGTGCTTTGGAAATCTCCCCTGCAGCTAGAAAACCTAAGTGTGAGCCCTGCAGCTGCCATTTACTGCCCATTATGCCCATGAGGAAGTCCTTTAATTCCTCTGAGCCCCAGTTCCATGAAATGGACACATCAGTGCCCACCCACCCTGCTCTGTCTCACAAGATTGTCAGGAGAGATCAATGAGCTACTTTGTGTGGAGAAACTTTGTAAAGATTAGAGCACAATACTGATGCAAGGGTTATTATTACTAATAATAAACAAGAAGAATGTGTGACAATGACCAGAATTTCCTGTTGAGACAACAATGTCATGAAACTATTAAGAAAGGTAGGATGTTTTTTCAATTCCACAATGAGAGTTATGCGCCAGTATTGTTTCAACATTCTCCAGGGAATAAAGGGTTTTGTGGCGATAAATAAGGAATGAGCCAGTTTGTCTGAAAGATTCTTTTTCTCTTTAGAATCATTTCAATAGCTTTTTGTGCCTTCCCACGATTTTTCCAGCCAATCTGCCATGACAGATGAGAATTGGGTATAGGCAATATGATGTCTTCTTTTAAAGAATGTATCTTACCATATGCAAATACTCATAATTCAGGGCTGTGAGTTCCCTCCCCCAACCCCCAGGCAGCCCTCAGGCACAGTGCTGGGGCACAGAAGGACATCTGTCCCATCAATAACCTTAGGAGTTTCTTCCACTTACCTAGAAAAGAGGAAAATGTATTCTTGAAACCAAACCATTCTACAGGAATCCCTTTATTCCTCTCTATCAGCTTAGGACAAGAGGCTTTCGTGTAGATACCAGCTGGCTTCTGTAAATTTGTCAAATGAATGTGGGCAAGACCCTCTGGAGGAGGCCTACTGCCCTTCAGAAATGTAACACAAGGATTCTTTCTTGTTGGACTGAGGCCTGCTCGTGATTTTGATGACCTTTGGACTGTCAGCTTCATCTCATGTCATCAGATACAGCAGCCAACTGCCCTTCCTCATATCCTGCCACTAAGAGTTCTGATCCTCAATGGTGACCCAATGCCTTCTTCTCCTAAATTTGTACTAAAATAACCAAACTACTGTAATAATGGGAAAAAGCAGCATTGTCGGTGAAAACCTGGAAAGGATTCCCTCTTTTGCCAGAATTTTACAGCATTTCTTGTGTGTGTGTGTGTGTGTGTGTGTGAGAGAGAGAGAGAGAGAGACAGAGTCTCACTCTTGCCCAGGCTGGAGTGCAGTGGCGTGATCTCAGCTCACTGCAACCTCTGCCTCTCGGGTTCAACCCATTCTCCTGCCTCAGCCACCCAAGTAGCTGGGATTACAGGTGTCCACCACCACGCCCGGCTAACTTTTTGTATTTGTCCAGGCTGGCCTCAAACTCCTGAGCTCAGACAATCCACCAGCCTCAGCCTCCCAAAGGGCTGAGATTACAGGCATGAGCCACCACGCCCAGCCAGGAATTTTAGAACATTTCTCAAATTTCAGTGTGCACATGAATTACCTGGGAATCTTGTTAAAATGCAGATTCAGTAGGTCTGGGGTGGGGGTCCAAGAATTTTCATTTCTAACAAACTCTCAGGTAATACCGCTGGTCCCTGGATCACACTTTGGAGAGCAAGAAATCAGAAGACAAACTTGAGCAATTTCCCCAGAACTCAGAAGAAATTATTAAGGAGACAAAAATGATGAAAGGAAGGTTGAGGAGAGAGCCAAGAGCTATAACGGAGCATCTATGTAAGGTAGTGAACAGAAGAGATACAGAAAAAAAGATTGGGGTTGTATGTATGTTTCAACTTTAGAAAAACCTTAGTATAATTCATTATCTCAATATAGCAAAGCAGAAATGCCATGTAATTATTTTGATAGATGACAAAAAAATCTGAGAAAATTTAACATTTCATTATCACCATCATTGATGATGCATTTTCTTAAAGTGACAAATGTACTCTATGTAAAACCAAATCCAGCAAGAAGCTTACTGGCGAAATACCAGCAGCAGTCCTGTTTGCATCAGTAACCAAAAGAATGTCCACTGTTATCAGTGTTATTAACACCGTCCTGCAAATTCTAATTCAAACAACCAAATATAAAAATGAAATTGGGGTGATTTAGTTGGGATTATGTTCAGCTTCATGTAATCATGGCTTAAACAAAATAGAAGTGTCTTCCACTCTCGCCTAAGTTAGAGGGAGCTTTTGTAGCTCAAGGACACCAAAGACCCAGGCCTTTGTGATTCTCTTTTCAGTCATCTCAGAGGTGGCTCTTGTCCTCGAGATCCAAGGTGGCAGTTAGAGCTGGTCTAAGGATGGTGTAGCTGTCATAAACATTTGGTGTCTCAGGCCTCATGAATATGCAGTGTTTCCTTGGTCCTCCCATCCCGTCTTGTCTCTGTTCAGCCCATGTAGGCTCGGCCAACTTTATCTATCACATGTTACACAGCTACTGGCTTCTAATTGTTTGCTAAGACAGAATTTAAAATTCTTAAATAATGCAGCAATGCACGTTACACAAAAGAAGCATATTACATTAACAAAGCTAAGCTAGAATAATAAACACACGGCAATGACTAGGGATTTTTAATATGAGTGATAATATGAACTTATCCTAACAAATATTAAATTATATCATAAATGGGCAAGAAATTTAACAGTATGTTAGCAGCTGAAGGAAAGACAGACCAATGCAGGAAAGAAAGTGCATCAGTAATCTCAACTATATGTCAAAAGTAGGATATGGTAATGCTGCTGTTTCCAAGTCAATGAGGAAAAAATGTGTGGTAGTGCAACTTGCTAACCACATGAGAAAAAATAAAAGTAGATACCTACCTCACACCACTCACACATTCCAGAAGAATTAAAGCTGTAAACATAAAACGGAAACCATGAAAGTATGTTTTAAATACACACGCAGGAAAATATGTATGTACGTGTATTTAAATAACATTGGGCAGGGAAAAGACTTTTAAACCTGCCAGCAAAGATGGAACAAAAAAATGAAACTATCAAAGATTTTATTCTTAATTTTAAAGGTCTGCATCTTTCTTAAAAGGCCAAAATTGAACTGGACTAGTGAAGAAGAGAGGACCTGGAACAGACCTAGCTAGACTAGCCCAGCCCTTTATTCGTTCTACTAAGTAGAGGTTGGTAGATCACACCAAGCTCACATGTATGCTATTGGAAGGTTGATAGGCATATACACATTTTTTTCTAGTTTCCATGGCTTTATAGGTAAATATGCTCTAGAAAAGAATGATCAATTCTGTTGCTTCTGCTTCTAAGTCAGTGGAATGAAGAGCTATGTCCAAGGACACTCCAAGCAGTTCTTGAAAGAGACTGCTACTGTGTCCACCTATCATGCATAGACCCAGTCATAAGCACAAGATCTGTAGTCAACTGGTTCTTTGGGCTTAAACCATAGGCGAATTTCTTTTTTGTTGTTGTTTTTGTTTGTTTGGTTGGGTTTTTTTAATATATATATACTTTAAGTTCTGGGATACATGTGCAGAACATGCAGGTTTGTTATATAGGTGCCATGCTACCTGCCATGGTGGTTTGCTGCACCTATCAACCCATCATCTACATTAGGTATTTCCCCTAATGCTATCCATTCCCTAGCCCTCCAGCCCCCGAAAGGCCCCAGTGTGTGATGTTCCCCTCCGTGTCCATGTGTTCTCATTGTTCAACTCCCACTTATGAGTGAGAACATGCGGTGTTTGGTTTTCTGTTCTTGTGTTAGTTTGCTGAGAATGACGGTTTCCAGCTTCATCCATGTCCCTGCAAAGGACATGAACTCATCATTTTTTATGGCTGCATAGTATTCCATGGTGTATATGTGCCACATTTTCTTTATCCAGTCTATCATTGATGGGCATTTGGGTTGGTTCCAAGTCTTCACTATTGTGAACAGTGCCACAATAAACATACGTGTGCATGTGTCTTTATAGTAAAATGATTTATAATCCTTTGGGTATATACCCAGTAATGGGATTGCTGGGTCAAATGGTATTTCTCATTCTAGATCATTGAGGAATCACCACACTGTCTTCCACAATGGTTTAACTAATTTACACTCCCACCAACAGTGTAAAAGCATTCCTATTTCTCCACATCCACTCCAGCATCTGTTGTTTCAACCATAAGCTGACATCTTTGGTTTTTTTTTTGAGACTGAGTCTCGCTCTGTCACCCAGGCTGGAGTGCAGTGGCACAATCTCGGCTCACTGCAACCTCTGCCTCCTGGGTTCATGCCATTCTCCTGCCTCAGCCTCCCGAGTAGCTGGGACTATAGGCACCCGCCACTACGCCCAGCTAATTTTTTGTATTTTTAATAGAGACGGGATTTCACCGTGTTAGCTAGGATGGTCTCGATCTCCTGACCTCGTGATCCACCCTCCTTGGCCTCCCAAAGTGCTGGGATTACAGGTGTGAGCCACCATGCCCAGCCCGGCTGATTTCTTTTTCAGCACTTACTACTGAGCCATTGCCATGAATGATGCATCAGCCCACCTGAATACAGAAGTCCCTGCAAATGGTGTGTGGCTTAGAATCCACTGGATTGGTCTCCCCAAGCGTCACTCGGCCTGTCTTCACCGCATTCAGCCCCTCCCAGACCATGGCTAAGACAGGCCCTGAGTTTCTGTATTTTGCCGGCCTCGGGAAGAATGGGCAGTCTTTCCAGTGAAAGTAGTGCGGCTTCAGATGTTCTCAGAGGCCCAGAGGAACTTCATGGCCACGAGGTGGAATCTCTTCTGCTCAAAGCACTTCATGATCTTGCCAGCCAGGCCATGCTGCACACTGTCTGGCTTGATGGTTATGAAGGTGCACTCAGGTTGGCCATGGTCCAAGAAGCTGGTTGGGCCAGGTGGCAGCTGCACTGTGCTGCAGGAGCCTGTAATTTTTAATTGTTCAGAAAAATATATAGTCAGCACAAATGAACCTTAAAAGCATTATGCAAAATGAAAGAAGCCAGACCCAGGAGGCCACATGTTGTATGATTCCATTTATATGAAAAGTCCAGAATAAGCAAACCCACAGAGACAAAAGTGGTTGCCAAGGGCACAGGGGAGAGGGAAGTAGGAAGTGACTGCTAACATACACAAGGTATATATATATATATATTTTTGAGACGGAGTCTTGCTCTGTCGCCAAGGCTGGAGTGCAGTGGCGCAATCTCGGCTCACTGCAACCTCTGCCTCCCGGGTTCAACTGATTCTCCTGCCTCAGCCTCCTGAGCAGCTGGGACTACAGGTGTGTACCACCACTCCCAGCTTTTGTGGGTGTGTGCGTGTGTGTGTGTATTCTTAGTAGACAGGGTTTCACCATATTGGCCAGGCTGGTCTCAAACTCCTGACCTCATGATCCACCCACCTCGGCCTCCCAAAGTGCTGGGCTTACAGGCGTGAGCCACCGCCCCTGGCCTCAATATATCTTTTGTAGTGATGAGACTATTCAGGAATTAGACAGCAGAGATGAATGCAGAACTTTGGGAATATACTAAAAACCCTTGAATTAGATACTCGAACAGGGCAAATTTTACGGTGTGTGAATTACTTCTCAATTTTTTTCAAAAAAGTATGTGCTGCAAGTCACTTCTGAGAGTGGGTTTCAATTCTTCTCAACTGACCCTGCTGTTGTCTCTATAAAATAGTGAGTCAAAAGAACATTCAGGTTCTTAAAGCACAGTACCTGAGCAAGACCCAAGCAAGGAATCTTTATGTCCTGATGGCCAGGGTGGGCGGGCCAGGAACGCCCTTCCCGCCAATAGGATGCAGGTCCCAGACAGCAGACAGGGTCTCTCCCATTTGCATGAACTGCCCTGTACACTCACCACCCAGGTTAGGTCTAGCCATGCATCCTCCAAACAACTCAAAAATGTCTGCTTTTAGTTTGCAATTTTGAGCAAATATGTGCTGAATCTCCAGTGGGTGGATTTGATCGTCTGTGGTTTCAGAGCATTTCTGAGCTTTTGGTTCCTAAACTATGAGCTTGACCTCATGAGGACTGGGATCCTCTCCCAGAACTCCCTCCACATCACTTTCCAGCAATTTGTTTCAGTTGGCCTTTCGTTTATCTGATATCATAGAAGTGACAGACAGGGCATATCACAGCCGGAAGGAACTTACAGATTGATCAGTCCAACCTCCCCAACTCCAGCCTCCTATGATCCCCATTTAATGGATGAGGTTCAGAGAGAGGAAAGAGCCTTCCTACATCACCCAACAAATAAGTGAGGAAACTAAAATTAAATTTCTGTGTCCCAGTCCCCAAAGCACATGTGGTTTTTACATTCAATTATTTCTGTTGCAATATTGGCCTTAATACTGGCTTCCATTTCCAGTTAAATAATCTCTACACTGTGAACACCAAATGGACTGGCACAAGACCAGCACCAAGGCAAGGGTCTTAACCCTTTCAGGATGCTCCTGACAATATTACAATTGGAAAGCCATGCTCAGAACAGACCCCTTGGGCAGGCACTTTCTCCAACTTACCTATGATTAAGTAAACTTAGCCTTGTTCACAGCAGCAGATGGAATAAGTAGAAGGAACCCAACTATTTGCAGAGCAAATTCTGTGGTCTCATAGAATATTATGCTGGAAAGGAAGCATCTCTCCTCACTATCAGTGCAGCAATTTATTCTATGATGTGAGATGTGCTTTCATTCATTCATTCAATCAACAAACACTTCCTAAACATCTACAATGTGCCTGGCCCTGTGCTGGACACTGGGACATGGAAATAAGTGAAGCATAAAACTTGCCTTCAAAGAGCTTCCAGCCTATTGGGAGATGTTCCTCTAATGACCAGCCCTGGCTGAGGGGAAGATGAGAGGCAGAGAGTTTATACAAAGCACGATGGAGACACAAGAGAGTCCATGATTCTGGTTTGGGGGTCAGGGAAGGCTTCACGGTGTTGATGACACACCATAAGCCAGATCTTGAATGTTTTCAGTGGCTGAGGAAAAGGGAAAGCTTTTTAGAGAAAAGGAACAACAGCACAGAACATGAAAGTGCATGGCACATTTGGAAAAGAGAGGAGACCAGAGTTTCTGGAACAAGGTGCCTGGAGCTATGCTACCTTGGTCCGTTCCCATTTGCATCTCCATCAGTAAAATACAGGTTTTTTTTGGAATGACGCCAGGGACTGTGCATTATCCCCTTTGGAATTTACAGCATCTGGCACAGTGCCCAGCACCTAGTCAGAGTTCAGCAAATTTTCTCTAAGTGAATGAATTTTCTCTAAGAATTAACATGTACTAAGCACTGAGTACAGCCGGCCCTTCATATTGCAGGTTCTGCATCTGTGAATTCAACCAACTGTGGATTGAAAATATTATTCAGGGGGAAAAATGGATGGTGTCTTCTGTACTGAACATGTACAGACTCTTTTCCTTGTCATTATTTCCTAAACAATACAGTATAACAACTGTTTACATAGCATTTACATTGTGTTTGCTATTATAAGCAATCTAGAGATGATTTAAAGTATCTGGGGGATGTGCACATGTTCTATGCAAATATTACACCATTTTATACCAGGGACTTAAGCATCCTTAAATTTTGGTATCCTTGGAGGGGTCCTGGAACCAATGCCCCATGGATACTGAGGGACAAAGGTATATAGCGGACATTTTACTGAGTGCTTCACACATATCAAATAATGTAAAGCTCACAAACATCTTATGAATTTGGTATTATTAGTAATATTAATATCCCCCTCTAACAGATGAGATGGCAAAGACAGAGAGGTATAAAATAATTTGTCCAAAATCATACAACTATGAAGAAGCCAATCTGGTCTTTAAGGCCAGATCTCTGCCAGGCTGCGAATGTACTCCCCTCCGTGTGCTGAATTTCTACCTTCCTACTATTCCGTAAGCTTCCTGGTGGCAGGGACAACATCTGTTTCTAGTCCCTGGAGTTCGCTCTCATAAACACTTCTCTGTCACTGTAGTAGAGATGAACAATGGGAGAGGGGCAGCAGGGGGCCAGATGGTGAAGGGTCTTGACCACCAGCCTCAGGATTCTGAACTCAGTCTTAGAGATGACAGAACCTTTAGCATAAGCCACGAAATCTCTCAGAAGGTATGTGCCCAGCATCTTTTCAATCTTAGCACAGAAAGGAGCCTCTCAGTGGACTTTGAAGCTAGGACAGACTTGCTGGGAAGGGGAAAATTGTAACCCAAAGGTCCCTGTGCTCTGCGTCAAGATGGACACAGCCAGATATCAGGGAAGTGGTGAGTAGGGCAAAAGCCCCAGTGGGTTAAGGCTTTCTCTGTATGATAGTCTCAGACATCCGGCTCTTTTCTATGCTCTAAATTTGGAACAACTAGATAGCCACTTCCTCCTAATCAAGATAAGCCCAGGGCTGAGGATCCATGCAATTGTGCTAGGTCATTTAATTGCCTTCCTCTTGGAAACCTTGAGCCAGTCATAGGGAAATTCTCTGACCGAGGCAAAGAATAAAGGTCAATGCCTTGTGGCATCCTGATGCCTTTTACAGACCCTGGAGCCACAGGAGAAATCAATTCCAGTCAAAGGAGTTGTGAAACTTTTTTTTTTTAAGTGGAGCCAGTATTTTAAGATTTTCCAAGTCATGGAAAAATATACACTAAGAGCATGAAAACAACACAAAGTGTCTCACGAAATCTAATCCTCATTGTTGTCCAAACAAAGCCAGGCCAATTTAATAAGGAGGTATGTTCTTTAACCTACCATAAAATGATCTATTATGAAGTATTAGTGGGAAAAATACTATTACAAGTTATTCCCATTTTTCCTGGCTGCTCACAATTTTGTTATAAACTATGCTTTCCTTTTCAAAGCTTTTTTTTTCTGACTACAAAAGCAACACATATTCATTGCGGGCATTTTGGCAAATAAAGAGAACAAGAAATAAGTAAAATCACTGCAACCCACTATTAACAAGTGTGATTTGGGTTTTTTCCCCCCAAAATTAAGATTATACTGTATATAGAGTTTTAAATTGTTTTCACTTAGTATTGATCAATAGCATAATCCTATATGCCCAATATTCTTTGAATATGTTATTTTTATCAATTATATCAGATTTCTCAGTGTGGATGTGCCGTAATTAAGCTAGTCACCATCCTGTGGACACTTAGGTTGATTCCAGTTTTATGAGTGTAAAAATGAATGTGAGGAATGTCCTTATACAAATATCTTTGTTCTAATTTTTAAGAGTTTCCTTAGGAAGTGGAATTACTAAACAATGGGATATGAAAACTTAAGCTTCATGATGCATTGTCAAATTGTCTTACATTCATTCAACAAATTTTAATTGAGTGCCCAAGTGCCAGGCATGGTTCTGGGCACTGGAGATCCAGGGGTGAACACAGAGACAAACTCTCTGCCTCAAAGGGCCATATTCAAATGGTGGTACTAACTTATTTTCCTACCAGCTGTGTATCAGAATGCCTGGGTTCTGATCTCCTCACCAGCATGACGACCTTTTAACAACAATAAATCTTGGGCTGGGAGCAGTGACTCATGCCAACAACTCAGGAGGCTGAGGCAGGAGCATTACTTGAAGCCAGGTGATAATGGTTTGGCTTTGTGTCCCCCACCAAATCTCATCTCGACTTGTAATCTTCACGTGTCAGAGGAGGGGCCTGGTGGGAGATGATTGGATCATGGGGGCAGTTTCCCCCATGATGTTCTCATGAGAGTGAGTGAGTTCTCATGAGAAATGATGGTTTTAAAGTGCGTCACCTCCCCCACTTGCTCTCTCTCTGTCTCTCTCTTCTGCCACTATGTAAAATATACCTTGCTTTCCCTTCACCTTCTGCCATGATTGTAAGTTTCCTGAGGCCTCCCTAGCCATGCAGAACTGTGAGTCAATTAAAACTCTTCTCTTTATAAATTACTCACCCTCAGGTAGTTATTTACAGCAGTGTGAAAACAGACTAATATGCCAGGAGTCCAAGACCAGCCTGGGAAACATAGCTAGACCCTGTCTCTAAAAAAAAAAAAAAAAAAAAAAATTAGCTGGGCATGGTTGTATACACCTGTAGTCCCAGCTATTGGAAAATAAAGAGAAAGAGAAATAAGTAAAAGGCACTGCAAGCACCATGTCAGATATTGGTTATGAGATGCTTCTGGAGCTCCAGGTAATGTGGCCTCCCTGGTAAGGTGGCTCCCAGAGGAGACAGCTGTGAGCACCAGCAACCGACACTGCCACAGCTGGTGATAGAGAAGTCAGGCAGAGGGGACCCTGGCAGGGCATGTGTATCTTACCACATGTCAGAGGGACTGGAAGGCCAGAGGGGTAGGAGGAGCATGGGGAGGGATGGGGAGGGCAGTTTTGCAGTTAGCAGAGGTGTATGCGGCTTCAGCGTGGAAAATGGATGGGGGAGAGGGTAGAGATAAACCGCAGGGGTCCAGGAAAGATCAAGTAATTTTAGGGTATGGCAAACACACAACACCTTACTTTGGCAAGTCACCGTGACCATTCTTAGCAGATCAGAAGGTCTGAGAAATTCTACAATATGAAAACTCGTCTAACCTTGTTCAAATCCACATTTCCCGGGAAATAACAGAGGAAGAGAAGAACAGAAACGGCATCATGACAGTCTAAAGGATTAACTCCAGGTAAGAGAAAAAGGCCTGGACGCTGCCGGTCCAGACTTGCAGAGAAGCGGGAGTATTGAAAACATATTCAGGAATTAAAAACGACAGGGCTTAATTGAAGACTGGATATGAAACTGGAGCAAGGGAATGTCAAGGACAACTCTGGGGTTTCTAATTTGAGCATCTGCATAGTGACGCGTTATTCTTGGAGAAGGATTGAGTCTGAGGTCAAATGAGAGGTAGAGGGGAGAAAACTCCAGCAAAATGTGGAACAGTGGAAAAAGGCCTGGGCTAAAGACTTGGGTTCTCAATCCAGTGATACCAACAAGTGATTGTACAAGCCTGAGCAGGTCCCTTCCACCCACTGAACTTCGGCTTCCTCACCTGAAAAATGAAGATGATAAGTCATATTCTAACGAGCACACATTGTTGTCATTTTGATCAAATAAAATAATATAAATGAAAGTGTGTCCCAAAGTGTAGAATGCAACCAAAATACAAGAGGATTATTATGATTATTGCTAGCAGTCCTTTGAGGACACTTAATTTATGACTCCCCAAGGAATCAAGTCAGAGCATAACATGAGGTCAACACACCTAGGGACATAAATGTCAGAAGTGGCTTGTTATAAAACTAATTGCTATTTCGTGGATTCACTTATAATGATCCCAGCAACATTTTTCCAGGCAGAACAATTTTTTTTCTCTGTCATCAGGTCTCTCCCTCTTCCCACCCATAATCAATCAGGGCTTTCAACTAGGGTCACCCCTACCCTATCAAAACCTGCTCTCAAGGAATTATCCATTGACTGGCACTAAAGAAAAAGTGCCAATAAAGCTTGAAATGCTTCCTTCCCAGGGTTGCTTGCCACTCTTCAACCAAGGATCAAATCCTCTGCCAAAGGAGAGGATGTCTCATGGGGTATTGGGGACACAAGGATCACACTCAAAGCGGTACTGAAAGGGGGTTGTCTCATGGAGGGTTGGGAGCACGAGGATCACACTCAAAGAGGTGCTGAAAGGAGGGTGTCTCATGGGCAGTTGGGGGCACAAGGAAACACTCAAAGAGGTATTGAAATGAGGGTGTCTCATGGGGTGTTGGGGGCACGAGGAGCACACACTGAAAGAAGTCCTGAGAGTGAAATGAGCCAGTCACACAAGAATAAACATCATATGATTCCACTTACAGGAGGTCTCTAGAGAAGTCAGATTCATAGAGTCAGAAATTAGAATGGTGATTTCCAGGGCCTTGGAGGAAGGAATGGGAAGCTGTAGTTTCATGGGTACAGAGTTTCAGTTTTGCAAGATAAAAAGATTTCTGGAAAATTCTGGATGGTGGTAATGGTTGCACAACAAACAACATGTGTGTACTTAACACACTGAAGTATACACTTAAAATAATTAAGATGGTAAATTTTATACATATGTTAGTAGAATTACTCATGATGATGATGATGATGATGATGATGATGATAAATAGTATCAAAGAAGTTCAGATTCAGGGTGCTTGTCTTGGTGCTCTAGAAATCACCCCACAGAGGGAGCCTGTTATACACACACATGTGCTCACTTGTACACATACACTTGCACATGTACAGACACACACAGCCCTGCCCAACCTTCTTCTGTCAGCTAGGCAAGGAGAGCTGAGCCCAGTTATTTGGGCCAGTTTAGGGTTCACTCTGGAACTTTTAATAGTCAAAGAAATCTTTGTTCTCACTGTGCGACCATTTCTCATCCCAGTTAGCTCTTACATAAGACATATTTTGGATCTGATATATTGGGGAGAAAAAAAACATTACCCATTTTACTCATTTTGAATAAACTAAAAATAACTATCTTTCCCATTTCCTGGAGTCAATAACGACTGTTTAGAAAGGACAGGGGAAAGAAAGACATGGAATATGGGAAAAAAGCCATGGGCTGAGCATACAGGAGCCTGCTTCAAAACCTGTCTTTCCCCCTCATCTGCTGTGTGACCTTGGGCACATCCCTGACCCTCTCTGGGCCTCAGGCACCTTGTCTATGGAATGAGAGGGCTGTGTTGGAATCCTCTGGCCTTTGAGGTCCCTTCAATTCTCATAGTCTAGTTTTTGGTGAGAAGTAGGACTAGGGGTTGAGGCATCTTATTTTGCTGGCCATCTAGTAGATGAATCATTTTTATTATTCCAAAAATTTTCCAAATGAATTTTGATGTGATCCTTCTTGGTAAGAAACAGCTAATGACATCTCTCCTCCCATTCCTGGTCTAGTGTCTAGAAATAGTCTCCGTGAGTAATTTCTACTCACAATTCCCACTTCCTTGACTCCTGTTCCCTCCCCTGCAGTCTGGTTTCCGACTCCCCAGTCCTTTAAAACTGTTCTTGTCAAGGTCACCATGACCTCCTGTGACTGAGTCCAATAGACATACCTCAGTCCTTTTCTTCCTTGGCCTTTCAGGAACATCTCAACACAGGTGAACACCTTCTCTTTCTTGAGACACTCTCCTCTGTGGGGCTGAGAGGGAAAATAGCCTGCCCTCCTGGAGTCCCCAGGGTCACCACTAGGATTTGAGTGCCCACCATGTTAGTGCCAAAGTCTGTAACTAGTACAACATGATTTGCGGCCACTTGCCTTCCTGTTGCGCTCACATTGCCACCAAATTCTAGATTCACTGGGTGAATCATTTCTTCAGTCATTCAACAACGATTTGTCCAGAGCCAACTATTTCCCAGGCACTATGTGAGGCAATGGGAATACGGTAAGGCCAGCATGGCCTCTGCCCTCCTGGCATTTATAATCCATTGCAAGAGCCAGGCATCAAATGGGAGAGGACGAGACCCATGTATAACTACAAATATGATGAGTTCTCCAAAGAAAAAGCCCCCGGGGCTCTGAAAGATGAGATGGGGGACAGACAAGGCATCAGGATGGAGAGTGACAGGACACCAAGATCTGAAAGAGGGGAGGCAGCCAGCAGGAGCAGTGGGTGGGGAGGGCGGGAGTGCAGCAGGCACAGGGGACTGCCAGCACCTTGAACGGGGGACCTGGATGGCTCAACATCATCACACACCAATAGCACCCTGAATTTCTGAGATGGAGGGTTTGGGAGACGCACATGAAGATGCTGGAGGAGCTAAACCCCCACCCCGCCCTCCCATCCTCACCCATTGGGGCTGCTTCTTGTCACCCTTGGACAATGCAAGCTCCAGAAGAGGCTGTAGTTTGGACTGCTGAAGGGTCTGAGAGGGGTCAGGGTGAGTGAGAGGACACAGTAAGGTGGGGTGCAGGAAGAGGACAACCCAACGAGTCATCCAGTTATGCTTTGGAAAAAACAGTCCACTGATCTGTGCAGACTGGGGGCAAGGGGTGGGAGGAAGGGTAAATCATGGATGCCTCTTCTTTTGTTAAAAAAATTATTATTTTTTTTTGAGATGGAGTCTTGCTCCGTTGCCCAGGCTGGAGTGCAGTGGCATGATCTTGGTTCACTGCAACCTTGCCTCTCGAGTTCAAGCAATTCTCCCGCCTCAGCCTCCCAAGTAGCTGGGATTACAGGTGCGTGCCACCACACCCGACTATTTTTGTATTTTTAGTAGAGATGGGGTTTCACCATGTTAGCCAGGCTGGTCTCAAACTCCCGACCTCAGGTGATCCACCCGCCTCGGTCTCCCATATGTTTTGTTTTACTTATTTATTTTGTTAACTTTTATTTTAGGGTCAGGGGTATATATGCAGGTTTGTTATATAGGTAAATTGAGTGTCACAGAGGGTTGCTGTACAGATTATTTTGCCACCAAGACAATGAGCATAGCACCCAACTCACCCTCCTCCCATCCACTACCTTCAAGTAGGCTCCTGTGCCTGTTGTTCCCCTCCTCAGGGCCACGTGTCCTTGATGTTTAGCTCCCACTTACAAGTGAGAGCATGTGGTATTTGCTCTACTGTTCCTGCTTTAGTTTTCTTAGGATAGTGGAGGGCCAATTCTTTTGTGCTGACCTTGCTTGGTTCCAACAGGCATAGAATTATAAATATTTTGCCAAGAGGGAGAACACAAAATGCTTTTCCTCAGCATCGTTGTCGAGAGTGGGCTCTCCTGGCCTCATCACTAAGCCCTCGAGGCCCTTCAAGATGACCTGATCCCATGTCCTCCATGCACAGATGAGGACAGAACACCGCAGCTGGGGAGGTTCAGGACCTCCCCACGGCCACACAGCTGCCAACTGGCCGAGGCAGAACACAAGTCTGCATGACTCCAAAGTCCACAGCTGTTCACACATCACCTTAGATGCCACCTGGGCCAGCCTGCTCTGTTTTACAGATGAGGAAACTGAGCCTCAAAGAGAGGGAGCCACTTTCTCCAGGAACAGACCTCCATCCCTGGAGGCTCAGCTCTGCTCCTTCTGCTCCAAGCTGCCTCCTTGTGGGTGGCAGAAGAGAAAGTGTCCCCTGAATAAATGCCATGAGAATGCAGCTGTGAACAAAACAATGTCCCCGAGCTGGGTGTCCAACGTCCCAAGGCCATGTGAGGAAAGAGGTTGTTGCCTTTCCGAGGAGGGGGCAGCTGCTGTGGAGCTGGAGCATTGCTCGGCCTCCAGCCTCTCCCAGGAACATAAAACTCAGGAACGAAGGAACGTTGGGCAGAAGCCCATGGGAACGAGGCCCACATTCCCCTCTCCAGGGGCTGCCTTGGCCGCCGATTATGCTCCCAACAAAATCCTTGCTGAACATCTGTATTGTGCAGGGAACTGATGCCTGGCCTCCCCTGCCATAAGGGGCTCGGCGCAAGACCCCAATTCTGGGGCTGTCACCTCTGACCCCACAGAGACCCTGACTCTCAGCGGCCATATTCTGACCCTGAAAATCTGGAGTGAGTTAGGGAGAATTTAGACAGATGTGGCTCCTTCCAGTTTCCTGTGGAAATTAAGTGAAACCAGGAGGCATCTCATTCAGGGGAAAAGATGAGAGATGTGAGGAAAACAGAGGAAATAAATACATGAGGTGTTTGTTTGCAAAGCCGTTGTTTCTTCCATGCTCAGCGCTCCTCAGAAGGGAGCTGACTTCTGGCAGGGCAGTTTGCCGCAAAGCAAGTCTCTGATCAGCTGTCTTCCACCCCTCACTCCCACCACAAAGGGCCCACAGCTCTTCGCACTCAATGCTCCTGCACACTTCTAGTACTTTGCACAAGCTATTTCCTCTGCTTGGAATGCTGTTCCCTCTCTTTTCTTTCTGGAGAACCTCTATGCAGCCCACATGGATCAACTCAAGACGTAATCCTCTGACTCCCTCCCTCCCACCTTTCCAAGCAAAAGAGGTGGCTGCTTCTTTGAGTCCACCCATCACCCTGTAAACCCCTCCATGGTGATCTTGTCACATGGACTTGAGGGCATGTCTACATGCCCTCTGTCTCCCTTGCTAGTCTACAGCAGACAGTGTGTCTTAATCATCTCTGTATCCACAGTGCCTGGTACAGAAAATGAACTCAATAAGCGTTCAAGGTTTGGATAGAAGGAGAGGGGAGAAATGGCAGGAGGGAAGGAAAGAAGCAGAAGTAAAGAAAAAAAATTGGCTTCTTTAGAGTATTTGCAAGTCCCTCTCTTCTTCCCTATTGATTTGAGCCTGTATCTGCCTCTTCTAAATAAAATGCCTCAAAAAAACTCATTGATTAGGCTGTGACAAGGCTCAGCTGAGCAACACACATAACACGGCTTATGCAGAATAGGAGTTCATCTCTCACTCACATGAAAGTCCTTCTGGCCAGATGCGGTGGCTCATGCCTGAAATCCTAGCACTTTGGGAGGCCGAGGAGGGCGGATCATGAGGTCAGGAGTTTGACAGCAGACTGACCAACATGGTGAAACCTCGTCTCTACCAAAAATACAAAAAGTAGCCGGGCGTGGTGATGCGCACTTGTAATCCCAGCTACTCTGGAGGCTGAGGCAGGAGAATTGCTTGAACTTGGGAGGCGGAGGTTCCAGTGAGCCGAGACTGCACCACTGCACTCCAGCCTGGGTGACACAAAGAGACTCCATCTCAAAAAAAAAAAAAGAAAAAAAGAAAGAAAGTCTTTCTGAGGAGGCTGAGGCAGCTCTTTGAAGTCATCAGGGGCCCAGGCTGCTTCTGTCTTATTGCTCTGCCATCCCAAGGGGCTGTACTCATCCAGGTATCCCAGATAGCGCCCCACACATCCATGCTCCATCCACGGAGCGGGTAACGAAAGAGGACACACTCCTCTCTTCAAAGGCACAACTGGAAATTGAGTACAAGAGTCCCTCTTATCTGTGAATACCTGAAACTGCAGATAGTACCAAACCTATATACACTATGTTTTTCCTGTACATACATACCTATGATAAAGTTTAATTTATAAATGAGGCACTGTGAAAGACCAGCAATGTAACTAATAAAATAGAACAATTATAATAATACACAGTAATAAAAAATATGTGAATGTGACTTCTCTCTCTCTCTCTCTCTCTCTCTCTGTCTCTCTCTCTCTCGCTCTCTCTCTCTCTCTCTCTCCCCAAATCACTTACCGTTCTGGACTTTGGGTAACAGAAACTGTGGGAAGTGTGGATAAGCAGGGACTATTGCACACTGCTTGCCCAGTCCTTCCATCTAGCGCAAGACAGGCTGGGAATTATGGTCTCATGCTGAGCGTCTGCACACCAAGGTGAAAGTTTTATTTCCATGTAAAAGGGATGAAATGGATTTTGGAAACAACCAGAAATCTTTTCCAAAACAACAACACACAGAAAGAGAACACCCTTCCAAGCCCCAACATTGACCTTATACATTTCACCATCCCAACAAACCTGTGAGGAAACTGAAGCTCAGGGTGGAAATGCCTTTGGCTGAGGGCACTATGAGCAGTAAAGGAGCATGATTGAAAACCAAATATCTGGTATAAACTGGGATTTCCATCTAAAACCTCACAAATACTACAAAGAGGAAAGGGGAGATGTGACTGCACAGCTGTTTACAGGGAGACAATCTGGGAGTCTGAGTTGACCCCCAGCTCAGTGTATCTGCTGTGTTATGTTTGTCTCCAGAGCTACATTAATGGGGGCCAACATCCAGAACAAATGGGATGAGCGATCTGCTCTCCTTGGGCTGGCCAGACTGCACCTGGAATTCTGTGTTTTGGGGGCCAGCCCTTAATGAGAACACTGAGAAACAGGAATGGGCCTGGGGCCAAGACAGGCTGGGAAGGGTCTGGATGCCCGCCCTGTGAAGAAAGAGCCACAGCTGAACACCATGGAGAGGGGCGAACTCCAGGGGATGTAGATCCTTAGCTTCTCATCTGTGTCACAGAGAGGACATGGTGACCTCATTCCAGGTGGCTCTGAGGAGCAGAACAATGACCCATGGAAAGAAGCCACTGGGAGGCAGAGTTGGCTCCAATAAAAAGAGGTAACCGGGGTGGTGCACCGAAGCCCCAGGCAGGCACGGCAGAAAGTAAGAACTCATCCCCCAGGGTGTTCACCAAGGGCGGAGGTGCTGTAGAGCCTTCTAAGGCAGAATCTTGCACCTGGAGGCTCCTGCAGCTGAGAATGGTCAGGTGTGTCTATGTGTGTGTGCACACAGGTGTGCTCTCCTAGTGACAGGGGCCATGGCTCCCTTGAGGTTCTCCAAGGAGTTTGTGACTCAAACCAGGGTCAATGGACTGGCCCACTGGGTCCTTCCAGGGCCCCTGCCTGCTTTAAAATCCCATGACCAGGCCGGGCGCCATGGCTCATGCTTATAATCCTAGCACTTTGGGAGGCAGAGGTGGATGGATCACTTGAGGCCAGGAGTTCGAGACTAGCCTGGCTAACATGGTGAAACCCCATCTCTAGTAAAAAAAAAAAATACAAAAATTAGCCAGGTGTGGTGGCATGCACCTGTAATCCTAGCTACTCGAGAGGCTGAGCCAGGAGAATCACTTGCACCTGGGAGGCAGAGGTTGCAGTGAGCCAAGATAGCACCAGTGCACTCCAGCCTGGGTGACAGAGTGAGACTCTGTCTCAAAACAAACAAACAAACAAAAAAATCCCATGACTGCCAGTGTAGACGCACAGATGTCCCGATGATGAAGAATAGGTAAAGAGAGCTCAGAGTGGCAGAAGGAAACTGGGGGCTTACCGGGACTGAAAATGGCTCTGTGAGCTCCACTCCCCAGAGCAGAGTGTGCCCCAAAATCCAACCGCAGGAACCAGCCACTTGGCAAGCTTGGAGCATATGCTCCTCCCCTTGCTGAGGCTGGAGTATCTCCAGAACCCCATCTGCAAAGGGTCCAGGGGTTTCACATTCATCACACACCAGCCTGGTATGGGTGTGGCCTTTCTCCAGGACACCCCACCAGCCAGCAGGTGTCTTTTTGTTTTTCACCACTTCTTTTTGTCTTCTACAATTAGAGACCCTCTAATGGCCAGGCACCATGGCTCACACCTGTAATCCCAGCACTTTGGGAGGTCAAGGCGGGTGGATCACCTGAGGTCAGGAGTTCAAGACCAGCCTGACCAACATGGTGAAAGCCCATCTCTACTGAAAATACAAAAATTAGCCAAGTGTGGTGGTGCATGCCTATAATCCCAACTACTTGGGAGGCTGAGGCAGGAGAATCGCTTGAACTCGGGAGACGGAGTTTTCACTGAGCCAAGATTGCGCCATTGCCCTCCAGCCTGGGCAATACAGTGAGACTCCATCTCAAAAAAGAAAAAAAAAAGACCCTCTAGTTTATTTGATGGCAATGCAGAATGACTTGTAAACCACTGTTCCCAAGCAGCAAGGCAAGGAGGTAGACAAGGAGGGGTGAAAATGGACCACAAACACCTGAGTCCTGGCCCCATCCCTGAATGACCTGGAGCATCCTCTCTTTCCTCACTGGGTCTCAGGTTCCACACCTGTGAGTGTGATGAGGAGCAGACTCTGTGGGGAAGCCGTGCCATGATGTATGTGTGTGCCTAGCCCAGTGCCTGGCACACAGAGGGACCTCAACAGTGTTTGTGGCTCCCTTCGTACCTCTCAGGGCTGTTTGGGGATTAAGTGAAAAAAATAAGCAGAGCACCTGGCTCCAAGCCTGGCACATAGTGAGCGCTTGATGACTTCCATTTTGTGCCCCTCCTGTGCACACCCGTGCCATGGGCTGAATCACGTCCCTCCCTGAATTCATACATTGATGTCCTAACCCACAGTACCTCAGAATGTGGCTGTATTTGGATACATGGTCTTTAAAGAGGTCATTAAGTTTGAGTGAGTTCACTGGGGTACCCTAACCCAATCTGATGGGTGGTGTCCTCATAAGAAGAGGAGATTAAGACACAGAGAAGCACAGAGTGAATGCCATGTGAACACAGAGACAGAAGGCGGCCACCTACAAGCCACGGAGAGAGGCCTCAGAGGAAGCCATCCCAGGGCACACCTTGATCTGGGAATTCTTGCCTCCAGAATTGCAAGAAAATCAGTTTCTGTTGTTTAAGCCACCCAGCCTGGAGTACTTGTCATGGCAGCTGGAGCAAATGTGGAAACTCTGCACTTCTCCAGCTCTGTGCCTTTATCTACCCCGCAATGCTGTCCTGCCCAGTCCTGAGGCCCAAGGCATGCCCTGGAGGGAGCCTTAATGAGCCTTCATCAGAACTTCTCAGACCTTAATGAGCCTGAGAATCACCCAGGAGCTTGTTAAAATGCAGATTCTGCTTCAGTAGGTCTGAGTGGGGCCTGAGAGTCTGCATTTCTAACACGCTCCAAGGGAATGCCAGGGCTGCTGGTCCATGACCCACACTATGAGTAGCATGGTGCCAGATGGAGTGGGGGGGCGTTAAGCCAGATGGGTGAGTGATGATGGGAAGTCCAGTGCTCCCTGAGTCCTGGGTGCTGATCGCAGCTCTAGCTCTTTCCACCCCTCAAAGTACAGGAGCTGGAAGAGGAGAAAGGAGGTGGCAACATGGGGCAGTTTTGGGTGACCTTCTCAGGGGAAATAACCACTTGTGAGCCCAGAGAAGCTCCCCTGGAGGACCACCTGCTTCTGCTGTCAGTGGGAAGTCACCTCCAAGCTCCTCTGGTCCTTTAGTCCATCACTTTCTTGACATAGATGGGGAGACTGAGACCAAGATTGGCTACATAACTTTTGGGGGTTGTGCAAAATGAAAACTGGAGGCATCTATTTCAAAAACTATGAAGAATTTCAAGATGGTAACAGTAGAGCATTATACCAAGCATGGGGCCCGTCTAGGCATGGGGCCTTGTGCTCAGGTGGCACACCTGTGAGGTAAATCTAAGGCAGAGATGGCTTCCCAGTGAGCCAGAGCTCACCCAGCCTAACCTCAGGCCTCCTGAGTCCCGTCACTCCTCTTTCTATCAGTGCACCCCCTCACCCTTGCCCTCCGAGCTTGTCTGCCTCCAGGGATCTAGCTGCAGCCAGGCAGGGAGGCGCTGGGGCAAGGAGGGAGTCCAAGACTTGGCAGGCTCCTTCCACCCCAAGCTTAGGAGGCCTGACCTCCTGGCTGCCTTCCCAGACCCACAGATTCCTCTGGCTCTGTGGGCCCAGCTCATCTGAGTAATTCTGTGCCACTCCCAGCTGATGGCACAGGGGTGGGAGATGGCACCCAGAAGGAGGAAGGGGCCCCAGACACAAGATATGCTGACCTCACAATTTAACACCCACTCTGCCCGGGCCACTGGCAACTGATGACAGTTGCTATTGCCTGATTGGCATGCATCTTCTCTTTCCTGCTTCACTGAGCCACTTCTCCCCATGCCTAGTTCAGGTAGTGCTATGTCCGTCCCTGCTCCAAAGGTGGGCATGGAATTCAGGTCCCTCTAGTGCCCCTCTCCACAGTGGTACATCAGAGATAGGCCCTTGATCCAAGAGAATCTAGCAAAACTCAATACCTGAACTTTCACTGAAAATATTGAGATTGCTAGCTGTAAGAATGACGGAAGCCTGGAGCTTCCTGGAGTCCCTTCAGGGAGTAAGGAAGGCTTGCCTCAGAATGAAGCCAGCAGAAGGAAGCAGAGAAAAAAAAAAAGCCCTAGGATAGATATTGTTGGAATCCTGGATCCAGCTGTGCCTGAAGTCCCTGACTTCTTAGTTCTGTGTGCCAATAAATTCCATTTTTGCTTACAGCTGGAGTTGAGTTTTTGTCAGCAGCCATCAAAAGAATGCAGCATGGAAGTGTGATGGCTCACGCCTATAATCCCAGCACTTTGGGAGGCCGAGGCAGGTGGATCACCTGAGGTCACAGTTCGAAACCAGTCTGACCAACATGGTGAAACCCTGTCTCTACTAAAATACAAAAAATTAGCCGGGCATGGTGGTGGGCACATGTAGTTTCAGCTACTAGGGACGTTGAAGCAGGAGAATCGCTTGAACCCAGGAGGTAGAGGTTGCAGTGAGTTGAGATCGCGCCATTGCACTCCAGCCTGGGCAACAAGAGCGAAACTCCGTCTCAAAAAAAAAAAAAAAAAAAAAAGGCAGCTTGGAATGTGTGCTCAGAGGTATCCAAGCTTGTCCATTCACGCTTGTAATCCATAAGGACCATGGATTCCCTAGATCTGGGAGACCTCACAACACAGTGGGAGTGGTGAACATGAGAAGAGTTGAGATCGTGAGTCACTGTTGGGCGTCCTGGCCTCCCTTCGAAGAGCACTCCTGGGTCTAGAAAGCCCCTTTTTCTTTGATCCATACAACAGCTCTACAAGGCAGGCAGGTCAGGGACTATAACTGATAGGCCAAAAGGGAAACTGAGGCTCAGATAAGGGAAATGAGTTGCTCAAAGTCATACTGGTAGTAAGTGGCAGAGCTGGGTGGAATTGACACTCACGAGCACCTGATTCTGTCTAGATAGCTCGCCTCTGTGCCACCAGAGCAGTCTGTACTCGGCTCAAGATGTATCTACAGAGTAAAGTCCTCCACAGAGTTCACTTTGTTTTTGTTTTTTGTTTGTTTGTTTTGTTTTGAGGCAGAGTCTCACTCTGTCATCCAGGCTGGAGTGTAGTGGCGCGACCTTGGCTCACTGCAGCCTCCACCTCCCAAGTTCAAGTGATTCTCCTGCCTCAGCCTCCCTGGGAGCTGGGATTATAGGCACCCACCATCACGCCTGGCTAATTTTTGTCTTTTTAGTAGAGATGGAGTTTCGCCATGTTGGCCAGGCTGGTCTTGAACTCTGTGAGTTCAAGTGATCCACCCGCCTCGGCCTCCCAAAGTGCTGGGATTACAGGTGTGAGCCAGCCAGAGTTCCGTTTGACTGTGACCTCACAATATGTTTTGGTAGTTCTTTCCCCTTTCCCATTCACTACAACTTCCTTCCAAGCCAAAGGCCTTCCCTCCCAGCAGCAAAAGCAGTCAGAGGACGATGTTCCCTAGTCTAATCTGCTCTTTCCTTCCTTCATTCATTCAATCAATCATTCACTCAGCTGGCCAGCAGACACTGGATGACCACCCCTGGGCCAGGCCTTGTGGCAAATGCTACAGTAATGACCAGACGCATCACACCCGCCTTCTAGAAGCCCTCCCTCACAAACCGGATCAACTGCTATGATAAAGGTAAGACAAGGAACAGTGTTGAGGAAGGCAGGAATAAACAACTACAGCAGGGTGGTCAGAGAAGGCTACACAGAGTTGATTGCACTGGACATCAGAGGTTGAGGAAGAATGTTCTTGGAAGAAAAGATAGGAAGATCATGTCTTCCAGTGGAGGTGTGAGACAGCCTCGTCCATTCAGGGATGTGCAGGCGGAACAGGCATCTTCTTCCAGGGGGTGAGAGGTGGCAGGAGGTGAGACCACAGCCTCAGTCAGGGGCCAGGTCAAGGAGGACCTGCCAGCGGAGCTTGGGAGGTGATAAGGCACTGTACCATGGTTAGGTTTGCTCTTAGAAAGGCTACGCTGCTGGATGGGGAGGAGGAGAGATTGAAACGGCAAGTTTGAAGAGGAGGCCACTTGATGGTCACTGGCCATGGCTCAGGCAAAAGAGGACACAGGCCCGAACAGAGGCAATAGCAGTGGGGATGGCAGGGAGGGGACTGCCTAAAGGATTGAGAGCTTT
Organism: Pan paniscus; assembly: GCF_029289425.2. Lineage (NCBI taxonomy): Eukaryota > Metazoa > Chordata > Mammalia > Primates > Hominidae > Pan > Pan paniscus. Next base: position 40,585,761 of record NC_073260.2, read on the forward strand.
TTGGTATTCCTTAGACGTGGGGAGTGAGTCGACAGGTGGGTCCCAGGTTTCTGGCTTAACTGGCTGAATCAGTGGTGTAGTCCTACAGTGAGAAGGGTGTAGCAGAACACTTTTGGTTGAAAATGTCTGAAAAACTAGTCAAACTGACCTTTAAAAAAAGGGAAGAGGAGTGCAGTGTTCATATAACTGAACAGTATGAGGGTCATATGATCAGCATTTCCTCCCCCCATCTCCCGACTCAAGTACTTTGTGCTGACTCCATTCTTGACAGCTCGTCCCATATCTTTTCAAGATGGCTGCCAGCACCTCTCTGAACTACATCCCTCCAGGTTTAAATTCAACAAAAACACACAAGAGCTTGTGTCCCAGCATTCCCATGAATAGTCTGAGATTTGCCCTGATTGGACCAGCTTTGGTCACATGCTCACCTCCAGCCAATCGCTATGGCTTGGTAATTGACTTAGACCTAATCCATGAGCTCCACCCCTTAAGCTTTGGTGGAGCCATAGAAACTGTAGGGACTAAGAGGCAAAGGAGTGGACCCCAAAGAAATACTCAGGCTCTTGCTAGGACAAAGGGAAAGAAATAGATGCCAGTGAGATAGACCAGATTTTTTCAGCTTTGTGGGCAGCACGAGAGAAGGAATAGTAGGTTAGTGGAGGACAAGATGATGAGTCCAGATTAGAAGGTGTTGTGTTTGCAGGCTCTGTGGTGCAAGCAGAGGAGATGGTCAGCAGGCAGTCGGGTAGGGAGAGACCCATGCTGGAGAGGGATCTGGAATTGCCAGTGTGTAGGTGGTGAGTGAGAAGCTGAAGAAGACAATAATGATGCAGACTTTGGAAACCATTCTGGACTCCCTGCTTCAGGAACTGCAAGTTTGATCTAGTGAAAGTCTCTTGCTTTCTTTGCTCTTTAGGATTAGGCAGTGGAACAGTCCTTGTGATCCTGAAGTTAGCAACGCCCTAGCCTCCTTCTTTCAACACCAGCTCTCACTTCTTGTCTTAGATTGCTTTGCACCTTCCTGTCCCTTAATTGATGTCAGGACCTGAATATATTTGATAGTGATTTGAAGCACTGATGCTACAAATGAAAGAGATTGATGCTGGGCCCTGGGACCAGGACATGTGACAGAGCCAGATTCCTTCAGGGCTGATGGGCATGTGCTAGGACTGACACAGGCTAGCATCTCCCGAGAAGACGTAAGGACAAGCAACTCCAAATGGGGATGACATTGATGACTCTTCCACCTCTCCTGGTAACCTCCCCATGCCCATCATGTCGTTGCACCTCTGACAGTACTAGGAGAGGTGCCAAAATGAGGGACAGTACTTGGGAGGACACCAAAATGGGGGAAAGTTTGTGAAATGTTGCAATGGGAGAAAGGAACTCAGTGGCCCATGTAAATCTGGGATATGTTTGAGATGTGGCATTGCCTGTCTCTGTGTCTTCACAAGGATAATAAGCTTCTCCAGTGTTACTGTAAGCCAGTGTGATCCCTATCTTCATTAATTTTTGCCTGGAAACTCCTGGCCCATGACTATTGTAAAAAGTCCTGGCAAAGTGTGCCTAGCCAACATCCACTCTCCTCTACTTCCTTACTATCAAAACCTTGCATTTGTTTAGGATGGCAATGTGCCAACTAGAAAAGCCACACTTGACCGGGCATGGTGGCTCAAGCCTGTAATCCCAGCACTTTGGGAGGCCAAGGTGGGCGAATCACAAGGTCAGGAGTTTGAGACCTGACCCCTTCTGTTGGTGGGGCGGAGGGGGTGGGGGGAGGGCAGTCCAAGGGTGGACCCTGTCTCTACTAAAAATACAAAAATTAGCCTGGTGTGGTGGTGGGCACCTGTAATCCCAGCTACTCGGGAGGCTGAGGCAGGAGAATTGCTTGAACCTGGGAGGAGGAGGCTGCAGTGAGCTGAGATCCCACCACTGCACTCCAGCCTGGGTGACAGAGTGAGACTCCGACTCAAAAAAAAAAAGCCACACTTAACCTCCTTTGCAGCTAAGAGGCAACATACATGGCTGGACAGTGAGATTGTGTTAATGTGGATTATTCCTCCACAAATATGCATTCTTCTCCTCTCCATTGTGAATAGAGTGTAAGTACTTACCCGTTGATGTTGAGCTTAGTAACATGACTTCCTTTGGAATGTTAGTGGAAGGAATAAGCAGAAATCTTTTATTTGCTTGCATAGTTTGGTTTCCTTCTTTTCATGATTCACCATTAGAAGAACCCACCCAGGTAATCACTGCTTGCTCGGATCCCAGCAAATTCTAGATCCCAGAACTAGTGCTCTTAGAGCCAAGGCCAGCCGATCCAAGTCTGGACTACTGCTCAGATGAGCCGAGCCTGAATTTGGGAGTGGTTGTTACAGAGCATTACCCTGGCAATAACTGACTGATGCAGAGATGTAAATAGACATCACTGGTGGAGCCCCCAGGAAAGCTCTTTAACAGAAGACAGACTCAGCTGGCAGGTTTCCCGTCTCCTTGAATGAAGACAGGCTCAATGCTTGGAGGGGTGAGAGGAGGCAGCCATCTTACAACCACAGGTCACAGGAAGACACTAAACAAGGCCGTGTGGAAAGATAGAAGGAGCCTCCATCCCTCAGCACCACAGAGACATTGTATCAGCCTAGAAATGCCTAAATCTGAACTTCCTCTTACCTAAGAAAAATAAAACCTCAATTTGATTCAATCACTGTTTTACAGGTTTCTGCTACTTCTGATATAATTCCTGATAGATAGCCAGGCACAGTGGCTCACCCTATAATCCCAGCACTTTGGGAGGCTGAGGCAGTCAGATTACCTTAGGTCATTATTTCAAGACCAGCCTGGACAACATGTTGAAACCTTGTCTCTATTAAAAATACAAAAGTTAGCTGGGCATGGTGGCAGGAGCCTGTAATCCCAGCTGCTCAGGAGACTGAGGCACGAGAATCACTTGAACCTGGGAGGCGGAGGTTGCAGTGAGCCGAGATCACATCACTGCACTCCAGCCTGGGTGACAGAGTGAGACTCTGTCTCAAAAAAAAAAAAAAAAAAAATTCCTGATAGACACAGCTAACTATTGGTATTAACGCCACAACTGGCCAGGCATGGTGGCTTATACCTGTAATCCCAGCACTTTGGGAGCCCAGGGTGGGCAGATCACCTGGAGTCAGGAGTTCAAGACCAGCCTGGCCAAAATGATGAAACCCTGTCTCTACTAAAAAATAGCCAGGTGTAGTGATGGGCACCTGTAATCCCAGCTACTCAGGAGGCTGAGGCAGGAGAATCACTTGAACCTACGAGTCGGAGGTTGCAGTGAGCCAAGATCACCCCATTGCACTCCAGCCTGGGTGACAAGAGTGAAACTCCATCTCAAAAAATAATAATAAAATAAAGCCACACCCGTGTTTGAGATCCCCCAGGAAAAGCATGAAGGGTCACAAGCAGGTCTCATGGAATCCTGGGGAATGTGACTTAAGAATGCTGGAGAAGAAGCCCAGAGAAGTGATTGAGAAGCAGGGAGAGTAGATGGAGAACCCAGATGTGTGGTGGCCACAGGCCACAAGAGGAGAGAATCTCAACAAGAGACAGGGACAGACCAGGCCAAATGCAGCAGTGAGATTCAGGCACATGAGGAAGAAAACTTTTCAAAGGATTTAGTAAATGAGAGGTCCCTGACCTTGGCAGGAAAGGTTTAGTTCAGGGCTGGGGACAGAAGCCAAACCACACAGCCCTTTGCAGAATCCCAGCCCTCTGCAGCTCCCTCCGTGGGGGATGGACGCTTGAGGAAGGATGATGCAATGGGAGGAAACCACTGCTTGGCCAGCTGCAGCCCTGTCCTCACTGCACAGACCATTTCTCCGCTTTGCCTCCAAGATGAAATCTAAACTCAGCTTGGCATCCAACCCTTGAAGATGTGGACCCAGCCAGGCTGTGGCCTCCCCTACCCAGCCTCCCTTCTCCATATTGTAGGATCCCCACTCCCCCCATTCCTGGCCTCCATGTCCACCCTTGGACTACCCTCCCCTGCTCCACAGACTATCTGGAGCCTACTCAGCCTTCTGAGGTGGCACAAATGTCACCCCCTCTAATGAAGACAAGGTCACTCCTTTCTCTGGGCTCCTTGCACCTCTCTGTATCTGCCTTGAATTATATTGGCCAGATTCAAGTGGGATTTGCTCCCCAGGGTGGGGACAGTGTCTGTGTTTTCTGTTCCCCACAGGGCAGAGCACACCGGTCTGGCATGAGCAGGAGCCAGTAGCCTTGTTGGGTGGCTATGGTGTGCCCTGCAAGAGTTTCCCAGGCCAGGGATACCAAGTGGGCATCTTCAGGGCCATGTCTATCTCCTTCCACTCCTACAGACCTGGCTTTAGAGAGCTCAGGAAGGAAGCAGAACAATCAACAGAGACACGTGAGGGCTTTCTTCTTCCCCTCTCCTCTCTGGAGGCTTCCCAGAGGGCAGCTGCTTCCTTTCTCTCTTGTTTTAGAACAAGAAGACATGATTGTGACCAAATTTAGAAAACAACCAAAAATTCAAATACAACCCATATTTTAAAATCCATTTCAACAGCTCCACCCCACTAAAAGGATTGTCACTTCTGAGCAACGTGGGTGAGGAATCAGCAGCCGAAGTAGCAGCAAGGTGGGCTGTGGTGTCATGGATTTGGGGTCTGAGGCCTGGGGAGGGAAGAGGTCTTCCCACCAAGGACAGACAAACCCACCCCCCCCCCCCACAAATGGGAGGGATGATGAGGGAGAGCAGAGCCAGGCATGAGAGCAGATGGGCCCACATTCAAGGAAGTATCTTCTTGGCTTCTTGTTTCTGCCAATAGCTGGAAAGGATGGATGCTTCTGGAAGCCACCTCAGAGACCAACCACAGCGGATGGGCCCTCCTTAGCACAGAGCTACTTTTAGCCCATTGTTCTACTGTGGGGAACAGAGGGAAACCCAGGGAACGAAACAAACAGTGTCGCCTGCCTTCTGTAGTAATAGTAACCAGGTATGGGATGTGTCCTGTGTGCCAGGTGCTATAGCTAGGAGGCTTTTTAAAAATATTGTTTCCAGGAATTCTACATGAGTCATGTTGCCTCAGAGATTTTTATGAGGGAAAAAAAGGTCTTTATGAGCCAGAATGAAAGGGATTAATTTGTCAGGAGCAAATGTAAAAGTTTGCTTTGCAAGCATGGCATTCAAGGGGCAGTTCTGATAAAGCATCAGGAATGCTGCTGTGTCCTCTGGCCACCATAATAGAGATAAAGGGTCCAGAATAAAGGAGGCTCTCATCTCACTGAACTTGGTTCCCGTCAGCCTAAATGGGACCCATTCTCTTTGAGTCTCAGTTTCTTTTAAAACTTGGAGCTAGAAAATGCCTCCTTCATGAGGTTGTTGTGAAGATTAAACAAGGAATGTATGAGAATTAGTTAGCACTGTACCTTACAAGTAGTGCACACTTAGTAAATGGTAATAATCAGAAGTGCTGTTATAAACCTTGGCATTTAAATGGGGTTGAGGTTTTTTCCCAGAGGTAGGAAGAATCTGGGGACAGATGCTGACTTCATGCATCTGAACTTTTGTTAGGAAGGAGACTAATTCTGCCTTTTTCCAAGCAACAGAACTATGCTCACTGGGCAAAAGTTATTATCCAGCCAATTTCAGCCAAATGAAAGGAAGTGTGATCACGAAAAAAGACTGGAAGGACGTAATTCCAAATGGTGCTGTCTTTGGGTAGTGAGAACTTAAGTGGTTTCTTTACATTCTTGTGTAGTTTCCAGATTTTCAGCAGTAATCTTATATTTTTAAATAATCTGGGAAAATTAAAGTGTTAAAGAAAAAGAAGAATTTCACACACATCAGGAATGCTGTTATAGGAATGGGAAACCAAGCTGGATTTGAGATTCTACCAAATGTGAATCTAGTTTCCGAGCATCAGAAAACTGAAATCCATTCCCAACAGAAACAATGCAGCTGGAGAGGATCATGCTCCCGTCTCTTGGACCACCTCCACCTGCACCCTCAGAAGACAGAGAGCAGACACCTGACAAAGAACCAACTACTCCAATGGAAAGTGTTGCCGAGAGCCTTGGAAGTCTGTGAGATGGGGAGGAAGTTCTTCACCCCAGCATTAGGGCAAGGATTCCCTCTGGGCAATACAAAAGGATCTTTTCAATCCAAGAAAGCTAATTAGATAGATAGATAGATAGATAGATAGATAGATAGATAGATAGATAGATGCCTGGCCTCATTCTTCAAAGTGCGGCCAATCTCACCAACACAGTGAGATTGGCTTTTAATTAAGAAAACAGCCTTGAGTTGGTTTCTAAAAGGCAGACTCTTAGAGCGAGAGGCAGGGGCAGGTGATGGGACAGACGTTGGAACCGGCAGCAGAAGACGTGGGTTCTGGTCCCAACCTTGGCTACCCTGGCTGTGTGATACCGAATCAGCCCCTTTGCCCTCTAGGCCTCTGGCTTCCCCATCCGTAGTGTCTGGAGGTTGGACAGAATGAATTCTAAGCTGCTATCCAGCTCAAAGTCAGCCGCTTGATGCCACAGGCCCTTGCCATACTTTCTCCCAAGACTCCGAGTCATGGCCCAATGGACCTAAGAAGCCCTTCAGCCGTATTTTTCTCTCCCTGCTTTTAATGAAGCCACATCTGGAGTGTATCTCCTCTGATCCCTGTTTTGTACAGTTCCTCACAGCTGGGTCCCCATAAATCAATTTGTTCTGCAGACAAGTTCCCAGAATTGTCCAGAATCTGACCCAGAAAAGGCAGTTTGATTTCCCTTCAGCTTCTGGTTGCAAAGGTTGTGCACAGAGCCCAGTCCACATCAGGACAAGCTCCCTGAGTCTTCCAAATCCTACTGCCCGCAGGGTTCTGCAGAGTGGCCGAAGTTCATCCTCCCTTCTCCAGGCACAAAGTATGAACTAGCCTCTGGGGCCCCCTCCTGTGCCCTCTGAGGGAGCCGTGCCCTCAACTCCACAGTGAAAAGATTGGATAAAATGAACCCTAAACATCCCTGCAGCTCTTGGATTCAATGTTTTCCCAGGGAGATGGACTAATTACGAGAGAAGTGTTGAAAAGTTGATATTCCTGCAGATGGAGAAGGAAGGAGGATTGGGAACCTCCAAGGACCTCTTTGTTCTACCACAGGCAGCAAACAGCACAGAACTCAGGGCTTCTATGAAGAGCAACAGTTCCCAGACACTCTGCTGGCTGAGGCTGATCTGGTTCCCAGGACACTTCTGGGATTGAGCAACCTGGGATCTTTGTCTGGTCAGCATCTGCTCTCCCTCAGGAAGTGGTCCCTGAGCTCTGATTCTGGCTGGTGCCCCAGGCTCCCAGCTTGGCCCCCCTCACCTCCTTCAATCCTCACCACCCCCTCAGAGGTAGTAGCACTGCCCCTATAAACAGAAGAGGATATCGTGGCTCGGAGTGGGTAAGTAGCTTGCTCAAAGTCCATGTGACCAAGCAGAATTTATACTCAGGTCTCTCCTACTACAAATCTTGGCCTGTTTTCAATCGATCATGCCAAACAAAGGCAAACTGAGGTCCCTAATTGTTTCCCTACTAATAAGAGTTTGCACTCAGACTCCGTTTGGGGAAATTTTTAAATATAATTTTTGTCAAAGGAATATATGTATTTAGCTTAAGAAACCTAATCGTTCTCAAGGTTTATAATAAAATCAGCAGTCCCCCATCCCACCTCTCTCCACCCCCAGATCTGGCTCCCAAGAGAGACTCTATTCTCAACTCCTCCAGCTATTTCTTCCAGTGTTTGCCTTCGTATTTTTGTTTGTTTTGAGACAGAGTCTTGCTCTGTCACCCAGGCTAGAGTGCAGTGGCGCAATCTTGGCTCACTGCAACCTCCACCTCCCGGGTTCAAGCAATTCTCCTGCCTCAGCCTCCCGAGTAGCTGGGATTACAGGCATCCACCACCACGCCTGGCTAATTTTTGTATTTTTAGTAGAGATGGGGTTTCGGCATGTTGACCAGGCTGGTCTCGAACTCCTGACCTCAGGTAATCCACCCGCCTCGGCCTCCCAAAGTGCTGGGATTACAGCCATGAGCCACCTCACCTGGCCAGTTTTTCAATTTTAGATGATTATTCTTGACTTCCTATTATGGAAAATGAAGGTTTGGGGTCTCACACCATTTCTGGTTTTCTCTCTCTCTCTGTCACACACACACTCACACACACACAGACCACACACACATGCACGCAGCCAGTCCCCACCCCACAGCCTGCCAATGTTTTACTACCCTCACAGCATTTGGGGGTCAGCCTGAGCTGGCCTGGACCTCTCTGTAAGGATACAGAAGACAGTCTTGATTTTTGGTTAAATGCAGCAGATTTCATGCAAACCTCTGTCTTCACTCACTCCCAGAATCCCAGTGAAAACCACACACCACAATGAAGAAACTAGGGCTGCTTAGCCTGGAGCAGAGTAAATGTAAGGCCATATCCTCCCTACTTGACTTTCTGAGGGGTGTCCTGGAGCAGAGAGAGCAAACGCACTGGGTGGCCTCAGAGGGACCCAGAGCAATAAGGGAAGTTGCAGGGAAAGTGTTCCCGCTTCATCAGGAAGCCACCCAAGAACAGAACGGGATGGCTGTGGAGTAAGTGGCAGTGGACAAGCTAGGGTCAGCTGGCTGTGTATTGGGAACGTGGAGGAGGAATTTCTGCATTAGGAAGGAGTTGAGCACATGACTTCTAAAGTCCCTTCAAGGTCTATAACCCAGTAATTTGCTTGTTAAAATAACCGTTGGTGGTCAGGCATGGTGGCTTATGCCTGTAATCCCAGCACTTTGGGAGGCCAAGGCGGGCAGATCACCTGAGGTCAGGAGTTCAAGACCAGCCTGGCCAACGTGTTGAAACCCCGTCTCTACTAAAAATGCAAAAATTAGCTAGGCATGGTGGCAGGTGCCTATAATCCCAGCTAGTCGGGAGGCTGTGGCAGGAGAATTGCTTGAACCCAGGAGATGGAGATTTCAGTGAGCCGAGATTGTGCCACTGCACTCCATCCTGGGTAACAGAGCGAGATTCCATCTCATAAATAAATAAATGAAAAATAACCGTTGGCAATTAGAATCCAGTGGTGCTTTGCAATCACGCTTGAGTTAATAACTCGAGCCACCCAACAGACGCACCCATTCTGGCAATTTCTTTATAGGATACTGAAATAACTGTCTTAAGATTCTCATGAGCAATCTGTTCCACTGACCCTTACCTCGTAAAAGAAAATTCAAGATGATTCAGAAAGGAATAATGACATGGCGATTGAGACAGAACTCTCTATCCCCTGGGTATTAAGCACACTGAAGATGGGTAAGGGCTGGATGAAGCAATCGCAGTCAATTTGGCCACTGCCTGTAGGCCTCTCTGACTGAGCAGCAAGAACCTCAAAGAGGGAAACTGAAGACATACCTCCCACCCGCATCCTGTTTGAAAGAGAAAGAGGGCAGAGTGTGACATGGGCAAGGATGGAATTCCACCCGGACAGCTGCATGTGGAGGAGCAGGTCTGGTCCACATGCAACTCTGAACTTGGAGCCCTGTCCCTAGTTCTTCTCCTTGACTTGACACTTTGGAAAGAAATGTGCTTGCCCAGAGATATCAATCAGCTATAAACTCCTGCACTCTCCAAGCAGGACAGACTCTCATTAACCGTCAGGCTGTAACTGGCAGTGTTGTGTAAATGGATGAAGAGTGATCAGGGAATATGAGCTGCGTGACTTGGGCAGGCCCTCTCCTCCCCTCCCAGAGAGAGGAAGACAGAGCTGTTTGAGCTCTGGAGCAAGACTAAGTGCAAATCCCAGCCCTGCCGCTTATTATCTGTGCAAACTTAGACCAGTTCCTTACCCTCTCTGAGTCTCAGTGTCCTTACCTTTTAAAGCAGGGGTGGTGGGCGGGAGGTGGAATTTTTTTAATTTTGAGAATTAAATTAGCTCATTTATATGAAGTGCTTAGAAAAGTGCTGAACACATAGTATTATTATTATTATTATTATTATTATTATTATTATTATCAGCAGCTGCAAACAGAAGGTAGCAACCTTCAGCTAACTGACTTCATAAGATCAAATAAAATGTTTGTTTTAAAAAAAAAACCTTGGAAGTTGTATATAGGTGTGAGAAATTTGGTGTGTAGTGTATTAAACCTCACAAACATTAGGAGACTGTAAGAGGCCAGTATTTCCAACTTCACTAATTAAATAAATATTGTGGCTATGATACACCAAGCTGCGTGGCAAAGTCTCTAGAACTTTTTGTTAAGATAGGAAATTAATTTGACTTTAAAATGTATACAATGTAATATAGCAAAGCCAATTTTTGAAGCTACAATTTTTAAAAAGAAGGAGAGAGTACCACTTTAACACTTTAAGAAAAGTGACACACCCAGGCCACATTTAGAACACTGACTGCTAAGTGGAATGATGGGAATTGGTCCCTGACTTGCTGCGTGATATCCAGCAAACCTCTTCCCTCCCTGGCTTCAGTTCCCCATCGGCTACATCTGGCACTAGATGATCTCTGGGAGCCTTCCAAGTCTGCCATCCCGGGATCTCTGACTTGGAGAATTTTTAGACCAATAGACTTGGTCTCCAGGAAAGCACTGTCATGTTTCCTGAGCTGACAACACCATCTAGTGTGTGTGTGCAAGGAAGACATGACTGCCTGGCTAACCAGGCGCTTTCTCCTCTCCGTCTCATTCTCACATATATGTTGCTACTCAAAATGTTGTCCACAGACCAGCAGCAATTGCATTACGTAAGAGCTTAGGGGACATGCAGAATCTCAGACCCCATCCTAGACCTACTGAACCTGAATCTATCTGCCTTTTTTTGTTTTTACTTTTGAGATGGAGTCTCGCTCTGTCTCCCAGGCTGGAGTGCAATGGCTTGATCTTGGCTCACTGCAACATCCGCCTCCTGGGTTCAAGTGATTCTCCTGCCTCAGCCTCCCAAGTAGTTTGGAATTACAGGCATGTGCCACCACATCTGGCTAATTTTGTATTTTTAGTAGAGACGGGATTTCACCATGTTGGTCAGGCTGATCTCGAACTCCTGACCTCAAGTGATCCATCTGCCTCGGCCTACCAAAGAGCTGGGATTACAGGCGTGAGCCACCACGCCTGGCCTGAATCTGCCTTTTAACAAGATGCCAGGGGATTCCCACTATGCACATGAAAGTGTGAAAAGCACTATTTTAATAGGAGGAGAAAAGGAAAGTAGGTTAGCAAAGGAAATTTAAGTTGAACAGATATTCAACCTATAAAGAAATCCAGAATTGGCCCCTAGAAATAAAACACATCCTTTCCAACTGACATGTAAAGGGCCTGTCACATGACAAAGATTCCATTTCTTGCGAATTTTTGGAAATTTTCAAAACAGAATCTTCTTGAATGGTAAGTAAGTATCTGATGACAGCGATGGTTGCTCCTGAGCCCAAGTTTCCAATGCACCTGCATTGTCTACATTGCTATTAACATAATAATCCCACTGATGAGTCTCCATTTCCAGGAATTCAGCATGAACTTGGCCACTCTGAGCGCCTAGAGGCCACACTCAGGTCGAAGGCACGTGGCCCCGTGACAACGTGGCAACTCACTTCTTCAAAGCCAGCAGCAGACACTCTCAGCAGGTGGCCTCTAGGAGCTGAGGTTCTCAGTCCTACAACCACAAGGAATGAATTTTGCCAAAAAACAGTGAGCTTGGAAGAAGACACCAAGGCTCAGATGAGACACCAGTCCCAGCCAACACCCTGATTTCAGCCTGCAAGATCCAAAGCTGCGATCCCCAGTTGAGCCAAGCAAGCCCTGATTTCTGACCTACAGGAACTGTGAGATAATAAATGGGTATTTTCAGCTGCTGCATAGCAATAGAAAACTAATACAGATTTCGGTGCCTGGAAGTGAGATGTTGCTGTAACAAATACCTAAAATGGAGAAGGGTGGAGGGATTTTGAGGAGCATGATAAAGCCTGCATCTCCTTGTAGAAATGTGGATGGTTGCTTTGGGAGGCCGAGGCAGGAGGATTGCTGGAAGACAGGAGTTCAAGATCAGTGTGGGCAACAAAGTGAGACTTCGTCTCCACAAAAAATAATTTTTAAAAATTAGCTGGGCATGGTGGTGCGTGCCTGTACTCCCACATACTTGGGAAGCTGAGGCAGGAAGATCACTTGAGCCCAGAAATTCGAGGCTGTAGTGAGTTATAATTGCACCACTGCACTCCAACCTGGGCGACAGACTGATATTCACAATATGGCAATAAGAGGAAGGAAGTGAGGAACATGTCATTGGAAACTGGAGGAAGGGGATCTTTGCTGGATAGTGGCAGAAAGCTTAACAAAATTGTCTCCTGCAATGCTCGACATCACTAATCATCAGGGAAATGCAAATTTAAACCACGATGAGCTATCATCTCACCCCAGTTAGAATGGCTATTATCAAAATGACAAAGAAATTAACAAATGCTTGCAAGAGAAAGAGGAATGCTTGTACACTGTTGGTGGGAATGTAAAGTAGTACAACCATTATGGAAAACATCATGGAGGTGCCTCAAAAGTCTAAAAATAGAACTACCACATGATCCAGCAATCCCACTGCTGGGTATATATCCAAAAAAAGGAAATCCAAACATCCAAGAAATACCTGCACTCCCATGTTTATTGTAGCATTATTTACAATAGCCAAAATATGGAATCAACCTAAATGTTCATCACTAGATGAATGTATAAAGAAAATGTGGTTTATATATACAATGGAATACTATTCAGCAATAAGAAAGAAGGAAATCCTGTCATTTGCAGCAACACAGAGGTCATTATGTTAAGTGAAATAAGCCAGGCAAAGAAAGGCAAATATCACATGTTCTCAAGCATACGTGGGATCTAAAAAAGTGGGGCCAGTCACAGTGGCTCACACCTGTAATCCCTGCACTTTGGGAGGCCAAGGTGGGTGGATCACCTGAACTCAAGAGTTTGAGACCAGCCTGGTCAACATGGTGAAACCCCATCTCTACTAAAAATACAAAAATTAGCCGGGCGTGTTGGCAGGCACCTGTAATCCCAGCTACTTGGGAGGCTGAGGCAGGAGAATCACTTGAACTCAGGAGGCAGAGGTTGTAGTGAGCCAGGATCAGGCCACTGCCCTCCAGCCTGGGTGACAGAGGGAGACTCTGTCTCAAAAAACGAACAAACAAACACCACTGGGTGCAGTAACCCACACCTGTAACCAGCACTGTGGGAGGCCAGAGCGGGTGAATCACCTGAGGTCAGGAGTGCAAAACTAGCCTGACCAACATGATGAAACCCCGTCTTTACTAAAAATACAAAAATTAGTTGGGCATGGTGGTGGGTACCTGTAACCTCAGCTACTCGGGAGGCTGAGGCAGGAGAACCTCTTGAACCTGGGAGGCAGTGGTTGCAGTGAACCAAGATCGAGCCATTGCACTCCAGTCTGGGAGACAGAGTGAGACTCTGTCTAAAAAATAATAATAATAAATAAAATAAATAAAAAATTAAAAAATGGATCTCATGGAGGTAGAGAGCAGAGTGAGGATTACCAGAAGCTGAGAAGAATAGGGGGAGGGAGAGTGAAGTGAAGTTGTTTAAGGGGTAAAAAAAATATAGTTAAATGTAAGGAACAGTTTCTAATATTCAATGGTATAGCAAGGAACTTATAGTTAACAATAATTTATTGTGTAATTAAAACTAGCTAGAAAAGAAGACTTGTACTGTTCCCAACACAAAGAAAAGATAAATGTTGAGGTGATAGAGATATGCTAATTACCCTGATTTGACCATTTCACATTGTATACAGTTATCAAAATATCACACCTACCCCCCAAATATGTACAACTATTACATATCAGTGAAAATAAATATTTTTAAAGATTTAAAAATTGTCTCCTGAAGTTATATGGAAAGCAGAACTTATAAAAGATGAACCATTTATTTATTTATTATTTATTTTAAGTACAGTGTGTGGAAGTAAGGGATGAGCTTTGTTGTGCAGCAAAAGGAGATTTTCATCCAATGTTGCCAATGCTGCTTGGTTTCTCCTTGATGCTTAAAATGTGAGTGAAGCGAGAGAGAGAGAGAGAGAGAGAGGAAAACCATGGCACAAAAATGAACTAGGACTGAATTGTTTAGAAAAAACTCCACCTCTCCAGGTGGCAAAAGGTGCTAAAAGTCAATGGCTGTGGAAAATGTGACATAGAGAAGAGGCTGAGCGTGTGGCTGTACAGCCTTTGGCTAAAACCTCAGAAAGATCAAAAGATCAGAGTACTCAGTCCCACAAGGGGCTCTTTCGAGAGATGAAGGGTGTGTGCACCTCACAGATCTCGACTCAGTCAGGGACAGCTAGGGAGCTCAAGGCCATTATTCCTCAGCCATCTTAGCAGGAGGCCAACATCGAAAAGGAATTAGTTTGGAAAGATCTGCGGATGTGGCTTCTGTCTAGTGGAATGAAAACCACTGAAATCCATGCAAGACCCACAAAGTTCTTGAGAAAATTGTCCAAGCAGAAACGCTGCCAGCTTGCGCTAAAAAAGTCAGGAAGCAGGCTGATAAAACTACTGAGCTGCAAATATGTGCTATCTCTTATAAAAAAGGAGGAATGATGAGAGGGTGGAACCATGCCCAGAGGAAGGAGCTAAGAGCCCCTGAGATTATTCCTAGGTCTTGCAAGCTAATCAAAAAGAGTCAAATATTTGCCTGGCTGGATTTCCAAACCGTGATAGACTCAACAGACTCATGATGCCTTTTGACTTTGCATTCCCCACTTTTTGACCTAGAATGTCTGCAACTGTAATCCTGTGCCTGTCCCACCACTGTATATTGAGAATGCTGGGGCAGATAACTCTAGTTTCCCAGGACCACAGATGGGGAGGAATTGTGCCCCAGCGGCTGTACCTATTGGCTAACACCCAGAAGCCCATCTGTACCTGGACTTGATTTAGATTTTGAACTTTAAGGCAATGATATTTAGATTAAGATGATAACATTTTAGACTTTGAGCTCATGCTGTAATGAGACTCCAGGGAATCTTAGGAGGGTGTAAATGTATGTTGCATGTGGAAGGGATGTCAATTGTTGGGGGCCAGAGGGTGGGCTGTGGTAGGCAAGAATTCTAAGAGGACCCCTTGTTGTACATACCCCACATAATCCCCTTCTCCTTGAGTATGAACAGGATCTGTGAGTATGATGGTATAGTACTCCAGTGATGCAATTATGTGGATGTAATTAAGATCCCTAATCAGTTGACTTCTGTTTAAACAGAAGGGAAATTATCCTGAGTGGGCCTAACTTAATCAAATGGCCCCTTGAAAGAGATAAGAATCAGTAACAAATACTCTCCTACTAGCCTTGAATGAGCAAACTGTCATGTGGAGAGGGCCTCATAGCAGGGAATGGGAAATGGTCTTTTAGACCATTGGTCCATCCTATCACCCCAAGGAACTGATTTCTGCCAACACCCAGTGAGCCTGGAAGAGGACCCTGAGTCCAAGATAAGATCACAGCCCTAGATGACACCTCAATTGGTGAGACTCTAAGCAGAAAATCCAACTAAGCCATGGCCAGACTTTGGACCTACAGACACTATGAAATAATATACTTGTTTTAATCTGCAAAGTTACAAAGGCTTCAAATTGGCCATTACAAATACAGTCAAAGAATTAAAGAAAACTATATTCAACAATTAAACTATATTCAAACAATTAAAGGAAAATGTACCAACAATGAGTCAATATATAGGGAACCTCAACAGAGAAACAAACACTATAATAAAGAACCAAATGGATATTGAGTTGAAAACTACAATAACTGAAATGAAAAGGTGATGAGATAGGCTTAACAGCAGGTTTGAGATGGCGGAAGAAATAAGTGAACTTAAAGATAGATAAAGACTGGTCCCAGTGGTTCATGCCAGTAATCCCAGCACTTTGGAATGCAGAGGTGGGAGGATCACTTGAGGCCAGACTTTCAAGACCAGCCTGAGCAACATAGCAAGACCCTAAAAAAAATACAAAAAAATTAGCTGGGGGTGGTGTGTGCCTGTAGTTCCATCTGCTTGGGGGCTGAGGCAGGAGAATTGCTTGAGCCCAGGAGGCGTTCAAGGCTGCAGTGAGCTATGATTGCACCACTGTACTCTAGTCTGGGTGACAGAGTAAGACCTTGACTCTAAAAACAAACAAACAAACAACAAACAAACAACCAGCAGAAGTCCAATTTGAAGAACACAGAAAGGGTTAGAAAAAAAATTAAAGAAATAATGGCTAAAACCTTCCCAAATTAACAAAAAACATTAAATTACATTCCAAAAAGTTCAACAAACCCCAAGTATGAAAAACACAAACAGACCACACCTAGACACATCATAATCAAACTGCTGAAATATAAAGACAAAGAGAAAAACTTGGAAGGCAGCAAGAGAAACATGAATTATCACACAGAAGTAACAATATCAACAAACACCTTCCCACTCAAAACAGGGAGATCCTACGGCAGTCCAATCACACATTCCAGGGTTGAAAGGAAAAAAAAAAAAGAACCTGTCAACTAGAGTTCTAGATCCAACTAAACTCTTTCAATAATGGAAGGCAGAATAAAAATATTCCTGGATAAACAAAAACTGAATTTGTTGCAAACTGACCTCTCCTAGATAAACTACTAAAGTTCTTGTGCTGAAAGAAAATGGCACCAAATGGTTACTCAGATTCACAGGAAGTAATGTAGAACATGGGAAATGGTACATATGTCTGTAAACATAACAGACTCTGTGTGTGTGTGTGTGTGTGCATATATATATATAATCTTCTTTTACTGTTGAAAGCAGTAATTATACCCTTCTATTATTGAGTATATAATATATATAGCATATATGTCCATAATATCACGGAGGAGGGGCTAGGAAGTAGAGCTGCATTGGTGTAAATTTGCCAAATTTTACTGGAATTAACTCCATGCTAAATTGATGAAAATTGTGATGAATTCAGGAAGCACACTGGAATCCCTAAGGCAACCGCTAAAAAAGTAACTAAGAAATATAGCTAAGAAATCAACAGAGGACATATTTATCCTCATTATGCAGATAAGAAAATGAGTCTGTAGTGAATTCTTATAATTTTATGTTGCCTCAGCATCCGTTTTGAATATAAATTGGAATTTTTCATACCAGAAGCAGGACTTAGTCACCCTTGAGACACAATTTCCAGTTCTCCACCTCCTCCCAGTTCCTCAATGTGGTTGATCCAGATATCTGCTTATACAACTGCCTTCTTGTGACCACCTCCCTAGGGGACAGCTAGATACAACCTACTTGACTTGCCCACCGATCCCTACACTTCACATGACCTGTGTAGATATGCACAGCAACCACTTCCCAGTCACCTGTGACCTCCCGGAACTCCTGCCTGCTTGTTCCAAACCCATCAATTAAAACTCCCGTTGGGAAAACTGCTTGGTTTCCCTGGATCCCAATAAAGGCTTTGGCCCCGGCTGGGCACAGTGGCTCATGCCTGTAATCCCAGCACTTTGGGAGGCCGAGGCGGGTGGAGTGCCTGAGGTCAGGAGTTTGAGACCAGCCTGACCAGCATGGTGAAACACCCTCTCTACTAAATACAAAAAATTAGCCAGGCGTGGCGATGCCTGCCTGCAATCCCAGACACTTGGGAGGCTGAGGCAGGAGAATCGCTTGAATCCGGGAGGCAGAGGTTGCAGTGAGCCAAGATCGCACCATTGCACTCCAGCCTGGGCAATAAAAAGGCTTTGGCCCAAAGGTTCCTCTCCCTTGCTCCCCATATGCTGGTTGAATGCATATTCTGGACAGCTCTCACCCTGCTATTGGCCCCGTGAGGCCTCCTTCCCCGGCCTCTCTGATCTGTGAGTAACACGCTTTTCTGTTATTTCATGTGGGGTTTTTTTGTTTTTTGGTTTTTTTGTTTTGTTTTGTTGTTTGTTTCTTTGAGACAGAGTTTTGCTCATCACCCAGCCTGGAGTGCAATGGTGCGATCTTCGCTCACTGCAACCTCCACTTCCCAGATTCAAGTGATTCTCCTGCCTCAGCCTCCCCAGTAGCTGGGATTACAGGAGCCCCCACCACACCCAGCTAATTTTTGTATTTTTAGTAGAGTTGGGGTTTTGCCATGTTGGTCAGGCTGGTCTTGAACTGATGTCAGGTGATCCACTGGCTCAGCCTCCCAAAGTGCTGGGATTACAGGTGTGAGCCATGCCTAGCCTTATTTCATGTGTTTTGCTGAGTTGCCTCTTCTGTGTCTCACCTGACCAGCACACCCAAACCTACCTTCTTCCCCCGTCAGGGCTCTCCTGGAGAGGGGCTGTCTTGGTAGGAATAAACTGGGCAGGTCAGACAAGAGCCACAAAGGCATCTTCCAGTATAAACCAAGTTTTCTGTGAGAGGAACACCCTGTCATGGGTTGGACACCCAGGCATTAGGCTGTCTGCCAGGATGAAGTGTCCCATGAAAGACACACTATAAACATTCATGACCAAATCCCTGGAGCCCTGGCAGGGCAGGGCTAGAGTTTTTACCCATGCTCCTGAGACAGACCTCAAGACCAAATTAGAGGAAACTACAACAGAGTCCTAGAAGGCGAAACGATCTGCCAGTCTGCCACAGCTGGGGCTGGCCCCCAGGACTCCAACTCCACACATCAGCCCTGGATTCACACCTGCCAGGGAGGCAGGTGGGGGCAGGTGGGGGCAGGTGGGAACCCACTCGGGTACAGTGAATAGATGTGTGAATTCCCTCACATCCCTAAGGGCTTTTTCTCAGGCTCTTCACCCATCGGTGAAGAGAACGTTTTCTCGAGATATTGTAAATTCCCTCCCAGTCTGTGTAAAGATTTCCCTTGACACCCCCCAAAATATGATTTCTATTTTATACTGACTGTTTTCGAGCCTAAAAATGACCGAATGTAAGCGGATGCAGGAGTTAGAGGGGCGACTTCTCAAGCAAAACTAATTAGCTGCCATGCTCGGCAGACTCTCCAGAAATGCAACCTCTGCAGCCTCCCTGCACTCTTGACGGATTTTGTCAGCATTAATTTTATGTCTGCCTGAACTGTCTCCCTGCATCTGGGAGGGCCCGACACCCCTTCATCAAGCTCACACTGATGTGACAGAAACGGTGGGGAGGGGAGACAGGGTAGGACTTCCTAACTCATGGGTTGAGGGGGGCATTGCGTCTGTTTTCACAAGTTCCCACAGCGGTAGGAAGGGAAGCTTGGCCCACACTGCCTCACATTTATGAGAACTGAGCTGTGTCGAAAGCTATTCCTGCCTGCTAAAGAGCTGTTTAATCCCATAACGATTTAAAAAAGCTAAACTACTTAATATTTATTTTTGAATAAATATTAAAGTACATTTCTGAAAATAGAAGCTGATATTTAATAAGCCCATACTGTGGGCCAGTGTCAGGGGTGTTCAAACCACAGTAACTCCATCTTGAACAGGGGCTGGGTAAAATGAGGCTGAGACCTGCTGGGCTGCATTCCCAGGAGGTTAGGCATTCTTAGTCACAGGATGAGATAGAAGGTCAGCAGAAGATACAGGTCACAAAGAACCCGCTGATAAGACAGGATGCAGTAAAGAAGCCGGCCAAAACCCACCAAAACCAAGATGGGATGAAAGCAACCTCTGGTGGTCCTCACTGCTTATTATACATTAATTATAATGCATTCACGTGCTAAAGACACTCCCCCCAGCACCATGACAGTTTACAAATGCCATGGCAATGCTAAGAAGTTACTCTATATGGTCTATGAGAAGGAGCCCTCAGTTCTGGGAAGTCCTCGCCCCTTTCTCAGAAAACTCATGAATCATCCACTCCTTGTTTAGCATATAATCAAGAAATAACCACAGAAATAGCCCACCAGTAGTCCTCGGGGGTACTCTGTCTATGGAATAGCCATTCTTGTTTCTTTACTTCTCTAATAAACTTGCTTTCACTTTACTATGTGGACTCACCCTGAATTCTTTCTTGTGCGTAATCCAAGATCCAGATCCCTTTCTGGTAACACCAGGGCCTAAGCCCTGACCTGCTGTGTGTTATTTAGTCCTCACAGCTATCCCATATCTTGGTTTAATTATCCCTGTTTTTCCAATGAAGAAACTGAAGTACAGATAAGTTAAGTTGCATCAGATGGATTCGAGCCAGCCCATGCCAAGTTGTTTCTGGGTAAATGTTAAACTGGTCCTTGACAGGATCTGAGTGGAGAATGTATGTCAAAAAGAGCCTGAGACACAAATTGATACTTTTTAATCAATTCCACGTGTATCTTCATCGCTCCCATCTGATTGGTCCTGTAAACCAAAAACTATCTGAGACAGGTCTCAATCCATTCAGAGGTTTATTTTGCCAAGGTTAAGGATCATGGCCTGTGACACGACCTCAGGAGGTCCTGAGAATATGTGCCCAAGGTGGTTGGTTACAGCTTGATTTTACACATCGTAGGGAAGCAGAAGTTACAGGCAGACATAACTTGGTTTGGCCTGGAAAGGCGGGACATCTTAAAGAAGGGGGCGGGGGGCGGGGCTTCCAGGTCACACGCGAATTCGAAGATTTCCTGATTGGCAATTGGTTGAAAGAGTTAAGCTCTGCCTGAAGAGTCCAAGTCAGCTGAACTAAGTAAGGGGTGGGGTGGGGTGGGGTGGGGTGGGGGGATGGTGGGTGGAAGCCAAGGTTCTTATGTAGATGAAGCTCCAGGTAGCAGGCTTCAGAGAAAATAGATGTGAAGGTCTCTTATCAGACCTTAAAAAGTGTCAGACTCTCCTGAAAAGACCTAGTTAGGGAAGGAGATTCTCTACAGAATGTAAATTTCCCCCGCAAGAGACAGCTTTGCAGGGCCATTTCAGAATATGTTAAAGAAATATATTTTGTGGCAAAATACTTGGATTTCCTTCAGGGTCATAGGATGTTATACCAGTCAGGTTGGAATTTGGTATGTGTTGCTACAAAGAGTCTGTTTGGTCCATCTTAAGAGATCTGTTTTAACGTGAATGCCAGTCAGTTGTCTTTAAACTCCAAAGGGAGGAGAGGGTAATGAGGCTTGTCTGGATACTGCTCCCTTCTCATCATGGCCTGAACTAGTTTTTCAGTTCTGAACTAGGTTCAGGTTTTTTTGGGATCTTCTTGGCCAAGAGAGGAGTCCATTCAATCAGATGGGGGACCCCAGAATTTTATTTTTTATTTTTTGAGGCAAAGTCTGGCTCTGTCGCCCAGGCTGGAGTAGAGTGGCGCGATCTTGGCTCACCGCAACCTCCGCCTCCTGGGTTCAGGAGACTCTTCTGCCTCAGCCTCTGGAGTAGCTGGGATTACAGGCGCATGCCACCACGTCCAGCTAATTTTTGTATTTTTAATAGAGACGGGGTTTCGCCATGTTGACCAGGCTGGTCTCGAACTCCTGACTTCAAGTGATCTGCCCTCCTTGCCCTCCCAAAGTGCTAGGAGTATAGGCGTGAGCCACCGCACCCGGCCCTAGAATTTTATTTTTGGTTTACAGTACAAAAAGATCTGCAGTCAGTGTTCTCACATCTTTTTAATCATTCATATTGACTTAATCAGGTTGACAAAATCTCAGGGTTGGTCTGGGATCATTCACAAATCAGAATTACTCAGAGAAATTTTCACAGCAGTTGCAGCAGCACAAACTCTAACGCTGATTTAAATTAATAACTGTTATTAATGAACAAACTTGAAAAAGGAATTTCATATAGAACATTACATTTCTCCCTGACACTACCGTATCATAAAAATTAAAAATGATATAAACATGTTTTAAAGTCATAGTGGTAGAACCAGCCACACTACAGTGCGGCATTGTTAGAAGTTCGCTCTCAAGTTGACTCAGCTTAGTAAAGCAAATTGTTCTCTGAGATTTCAGCTTTGGTTAGTCCTCTTTGGCTGACATGAACATTATGGAGTGTTAACTGTGGTAGCAACACATAACCAAAAAGCATTCTTTTTAAAATACATCTAGAAGATCTCAATGACCTGAATAAATCAATACAATGTTCCTAGTGACAGTCTCTCTATACTGGGAAAACTTTAACCCCACAGCTGAGGTATTATCAGTTAATGCAAAGTATGTTTCTTGAACCTGATTTCCACCCATGCAGATATCTTCGTACCTGGGAATTCTTGTAAATACCAAAATAAAATCTTTACCTTTTTTGCTAATGAGAGTAAAAGGCACGACTGTAAAATATACATCTTGATAGAAAAATATTATAAGGTTTTAATTTTCTAAATACCAAGGGTTAATATCTTACGATTACCCTTTGAAAACAGGGTATTTTGGAACATTTAAAAAGTTCTCAAAATAAGTACAAAGCTTATTCACATTTTTACTAAATCCAACTCAACTTTCACAAATGGCAAAATGATTGCCTCTTCAAAGCAATGCAGCCTAGTTTTTGGTGGGCTCTGGTCACTGCTTAGCTAAGTCTTTTTTGGGCAGAGTCCTGGCTCCACAGTCTCCTTCGATGGGCTCCTTGATACACGAGGCTTCATAACATGCGCTCTTTGAAGAACCATTTCTGATGATCCGAGTTGGTGCAGTCTCGTAAGAGTGGAACGAAACTGTCACTCGACTCCTTCCTCGCAGCCTGGACACATTTCTTGGACTGTTCGTGAAATAAAGATCCATCCTACAAAAGATAACAGAATGACAGGCAAGTCATCAGAAAAGTCTCTTTTTCCTAAAGACATGTTTTAAAGAGATCAGGGTCTGATTTTTACCATTTCAGAAATATTTATTGAGGGGTAAGTGTCTTCCGTGTAACGCAGCAACTCAGGACTGTCCCGGGGACACAGCACCAGGCTGGTACAGGCTGCGTCCCGCTTGCCTCTCACAGGACCGATGGTGCCACCTGCTGGCTTCTCTGAGCATGTGTCATACCCTACATCTCCCTATTGCATTTGGTTTCCTTCGGGGAAATCAGGAACAAAGATCCTTTGTTTATCTCTTTCACTCCTCTTAGGTCAACTCATTCCATGCAGGGTGATCTCTTTCTCTTAGGTATTTAAACAGAGAGTGTGGAAACTTGGCTGTAGTCCCAGCTCAGCCACAGACCAGATGGATGAGGAAGCCAGTCACTTGGCCTGAGCTACTCACCTGTCACACATCAGAGAATCAGTGGGTTATATGCCTTGTGCCAATTCCCAAACCCCAAAGACGATGGTCTTCTTTAATGACCTCCTGCTTCTCTCCTTTCTGCCAGCCCTTGCTCAGTTATCTCAGCAAGTCTCTCTCTCAGGCCTGGTGTTTATCTTTTCCCTCTGCCTCTCTGTTATAAGCTGTATGCAACGCACTTAATCATGGCTGAGCAGCAAACAGGCAGAGTGAATAACAACATCAGTGAAAAACCTTTGTGATGTGCTGTTCACTAAATGGAACTTTTTTCATTCAAAAAAATCCAAACTCATGTTTTGTAGAATCCAAGAAATGACATTTCAGAGGTTTTTAGGCCTACATAAGAAAATACAAGGCTGGGCACGGTAGCTCACGCCTGTAATCGCAGCACTTTGGGAGGCTGAGGCAGGTGGATCACTTGAGGCCAAGAGCTCAAGACCAGCCTGGCCAACGTGGCAAAACTCCATCTCTGCTAAAAATACAAAAAATTAGCTGGGCGTGGTGGCGGGCGCCTGTAGTCCCAGCTACTCAGGAGACTGAGACAGGAGAATCGCTTGAACCCAGGAGGCAGAGGTTGCAGTGAGCTGAGATTGCACCCCTGCACTCCAGCCTTGGTGGAGCAAGGCTCCATCTCAAAAAAAAAAAAAAAAAAAAAAGATCCAGCCCTAAGAACTAAGCTTTCTATTATGGTCTAGTGAATGTAAGTGGGGACATTTCCTTCAGAATTCACATATGTTTCTGTTCAATATATATTTGTTTTATATATATATATTTAGGGCATGACTGATGAAATATAATAAATCAAGCTGTATCCTTTTCACATATGAATCAAAGTATTAAGTGTCCTGAAGAAAGGTAAATAATCCAATTCAGTATCCTTCTTCCCAGCCTCCTGAACAAACTTCCTTTTCCTTAAATGGTCACTGAAATTTAAGATAAAATTTTTGATATGTCAAACTGATTTTATTGTTTCTAGTGTCCACTACCATTCCTTGAGGGCTTACAATGGCTTCTGGTTGGGAGAAAGATGGGAAGAGGAGGACATTCAAGAAGATCAGAGACGTCTGGGGTGTGCAGAAGTATTTTTCCTTCTTATTTTCCTGTATTCAATAGGTAACACTATGGTGTGTGGCTTTTCTGGGCAGCCTGCAAATGTCATAGCTAGGGACAACATTTTTCTGCAGGAAAACATATTCCAGCTTTTAATCATCTTTAGAATAAACCCATTTATAAGCAGTATATTGGGAGTGAAAGCTGCCCAGGGAGATAAAAAACAATGAATTTTTTTCTTTCGAATGATTTTCTTTGGATTTATTCCCTCACATGCTTTTTAGTGAGTCAAAGGATATGATCGATTTACAAGTCCTGATGCAAGCTGACTGCAAGTGTGGCGGGGCCAGCACCCTCAGGTCTGAGGTAACCCTCAGTTTCAAATCAACTGTGACTATCCGGGGAGACTTCTCTATCAGAGGTGTTTTCTTGGTTATAATACCACAAGCAACAACTAATCTCTATCGAGCTTTATAGTTTCCAAAGAATATTTCTGGCTATGCATCTAATCCTCAGTAAAGTAAGGCTGCTATTATTGCACCTTTTTTTTTTTTTTTTTTTTTTTTTTGAGACGGAGTCTCGCTCTGTCTCCCAGGCTACAGTGCAGTGGCATGATTTCGGCTGACTGCAACCTCCGCCTTCCAGGTTCAAGTGATTCTCCTGCTTCAGCCTCTCAAGTAGATGGGACTACAGGGGCATGCCACCACACCTGGCTAATTTTTTTTTTTAAGTAGAGATGGGGTTTTGCCATATTGGCCAGGCTGGTCTCGAACTCCTGGCTTCGGATGATCCACCTGCCTTGGCCTCCCAAAGTGCTGGGATTACAGGCGTCAGCCACTGTGCCTGGCCTATTGTACCTATTTTAGAGCTGGGAAAAACAAGGCTTAGAGAGGTGGGGTGGCTTATATCTGGATCTAACGCTTTGGCTAACATCCTTACACTTGGGCTATTTGGCTTACTCGTTTAAAGCCCTTTCATCTCTGAATGCATTTGTAAGAGCTGTTTCCATGTCGGTGCCTGCAGCTCATGGGGGTGCAAGGGAAATGGAAAAGACTAAAAGGGACTGGACAATGAGGAAGGAAGGCAGTGCTAATGACACCGTGTGCCAGGGGACTCCAATCTCCTGCCATCACCGCCCCCCAGGCTCACTGGGACTGAGGTTCCAGGTCTTCCAGAGCTCCTGTCCATGCATGACCACATCCCTGATCCTCACCAGGACTATGCCAGAGAGAATGTCTGACTCTCACACTCTCCCTTATAGCCCAGGGACTGTCAGCAGGAAGGAAGGAGAGAGTTCACCTACCTCCTGCAAGATGAACTTCTGATTCTCTGGGGCAGTTTCTTCGCAGAGATGCATGATAAGGGTATCCATTCCTGCTTCCACAGCAATGCAGCCCTCAGGCTGGTGGGTGTTATAGCGTATTTCTTTCTGGGACGTGTACTCGAAAAACTAAAAATGGGGCAGCCAACATGTAACACAACATTTTCCACTGTTGTGGGAAGAGGAAAGATCACTGGACAAGAACCTGGGATCACGAGAGCATGGGTGGGGTCATGTACCTGCGTCACCACCAACAGGAGCCTGTGTGATGGGTTCCTCTGCATCCCACAGCCCTCAGTGAACCGCTACTGCAGTGCTTCATGAGCGTGGAGGAAATGGCCCTTCCCATGCCTGCCTGGCTTGCTAGACAGGGAGACAGGGCTGGTGCACGTCACCTCCTGCCTGCAGTGCTGAATGCTGTGTTGGTGTGGGATGGGAGGAAGGGAAATGGACCCATCGCAGCACTAGCTCTTGGGGGCTCTCTGTGACCTTGACTAGCTACTTCCTCTCGTTTTCCTCAGTCTCTCCTCCCAAACCCCCAATATGACAATTCCTAGAAGATGTAAAGTGCTGTGCACAAGCAGACAATGTGACCACTAACGGGAAGACTTGGTTCTTCCCGGACAATGGTTTTCCTACCTGAGTGTACTAGGAACTACCTACAGTGACTGTTAAAAATGCTGATTGCTGGCCCCATCCCAGAGACGGAATAAGGATTCCTTGTGTGTGAGGCGGGGCCTAGGAAGCTGCATTTTCTGCATCTTTGACAAGACACCCACCCACCCCACTAGCCCCTTTCAAAAATTCTGACACAGGTGGGTGTTCTTAAGGCGCACAGAGCAGGGCTTGTCACACCATTATCTCCTGAAAAGCTGCTTAAAACAAGAGTCTGGGATTTGGTAGTGTTGGGATCAGTCTGAAAATATGCATTTCCAAGCTCCCAGATGATGCTGATGGTAGCACTCAGGTACCATCAGCTTTGAGGAAGGCTGTTCTAAACAGTGTTGAAAACCTAAATAATTTAAGGTTGCAGGGGTTGGAATTAAGAAAGTTTACTGTTAACCATAAGAAGGCTTCATATTCAAGTGGCACTGGGGTGAATCCAGATTGGAAAAAACAACATCTGAATCTCTATCCCTTTGTTTCCTGGTGTCTGATAACTCCTTAGTACGGTGAAGCTTCAGAGGCCCAGAACCAACACTTCTCTCCATTCCTGCATCCTCCAAGGGTCCTGTCAACTGCTTTCCAGGGCTGGGGGTCCTTTTCTGGTCTTCAGATTCCCCCAGGACTGAATCTCCCTTGCCCAGCCTGAATTACAGCCCTTCACCCAGACAGATACACCTGGCCCCCAGCTGAGGCAATGTCCCTAAACACCACCTTGCAAGGTGGCCCTATGCATTAAACCTGTCATTCCACTTAACAATTAATTCTAAGGAAATCATCTGAAATGCAGATCTGTTACTTTATCCTTCCTTCTGTCTGACCCAAGGTGTTAGAGGCAGGGTTATTTATAATTGCAAAGACAAGGAGGCAGGGAACCAGTTAACGAAACAGCAATACAGGTGCAAAATGAAATATCAAGAGGCCACTAGGAATGATATTCTCAAGGGATATCTAATAACATAAGAAAAGTAGATGAAGGGAATGCAAATAATGGAATATAAAACATACAGACATTATGACAACTATTTACAACACATAATCTCTATGTGTTATGTGTAAAAAATGATGGGAAGAGAACACATTTTAATTTTAATAGTGGTCTCCCTGAGTCTGGCCACCCCAGGCTTCTACTTTTTATATTTCCCAAATATTACTTTTACAAGAAAAAAATTCAAATATTTAATTTTTTTAACAAAACACACAGCTTTCTCCTCTTTTGAGGCTCATACCTACCTGATTCTGGCCCATCCCATGACAGAGGTACAGAATGACCTGGTGTCCCACAATCTGGTTTTCATCGGGAGGGTTATAGTCAAAGCAGTAGTCTGTTAGTCCTTTGTTCTGGAGCTAAATAAAACATAAATGTGGCATTTCAGTCCAGATTTATAGACACTAACAGATGCCACACAAGGCTTGGGGAGGGTACCTGGCATGAGAGGAGAGCCTGCTTCAAGAGCTAGACGCAAAGGTAAGAGTCTTTTCTGTACAGCACCTTCTAGCTTTAAAAGTGCTTCCTTGTTCTGTAGGCAAGAATCCTTACCCCTATTTTAAGTTGATAAGCCTGAGGACCAGAGAGATAAACTCTTCATGGCCTGAAAGCTCCTCTCTCTCTTTCTCATTAGCAGCAGCCTTACTGCTGTGCAAGTCCAAATATACCTGGGTTGATACCTCGAACTAGATTAATTAAGCTAACTAAATCAAGCAGGCGATAGACACAAAGAAAGAATTATTTTAGGCTGGGTTCAGTGGCTCATGCCTGTGATCCCAGCACTTTGGGAGGTGGAGGCAGGTGGATCACTTGAGGCCAGGAGTTCTAGACCAGCCTGGCCAACATGGCAAAACCGCATCTCTACTAAAAATACAAAACTTAGCCAGGTGTGGTGGGGTGCACCTGTAGTACCAGCTACTTGGGAGACTGAGGCGGGAGAATCACTTGAACCCAGAAGGCGGAGGTTGCAGTGAGCTGAGATCATGCCACTGCACTCCAGCCTGGGCAATAAGGCAAGACTCTGTCCTCCCCACCACCAAAAAAAAAAAAAAAAAGAATTAATTTAAATCACTTTAGAGCATGGTATGTTTGAAAATACCACCTATGAAATATATTCTATAAACAAATTTGAGCTGCAAAGAAATTATAAACCTCATTCAGTATAATACTCTAAGCTGTAGTACTGTATTAATTATCTTGAAACTATTTTCAATATATTTTAGGATAAAGAAAATAAGTAATTATGTTAATATTGTTTAAAACCAAGATTTTCAGGGTAAGAAAAAAGAAATATGAGTATGCTATCAAAGAAAATTTTTCAAGACTACATTGGATTTTCAGATATTAATATAAGCTCATGATCTGTTTCTCAAAAATACGAATTTCCTTTCTCTGCCCAATGAGAAAAATTTAGAGCTGTGCTATTTCACGTGGCGGCCACTGGCCACTGTGGCTACTGGACACTTGAAATGTAACTAATCCAAATTGAGATATGCTATAAGTATAAAATTCACACCAGATTTCAAGGCTTAGTATGAAAAAAGAATGTAAAATGCCTCAATGAATAAATACTTATATTAATTATATGTTGAAATGATATTATTTGGGATATACTGAGTTAAACATTTCATTAACTTTACTTTTTTTTAATATGGTTACTAAAAAAATTTAAGTTACAACAGTGGCTCTCATTATATTTCTGTTAAACTGCATGGTCTGGAGGCAATGACAACGCATAGCAACGGGCACCGCCAGCATCCAGATTGACTCCCAATACCGTTACCCAACAAAGGAGCAGGGCTTCTGGGAGGAATGGCAGGAAATGTTTAAAACTCGAATGGGACAACTTGGCCAGAATCAAGGAGGCTATCAACGCCACTGTAAGGTGTCAAAGACCTCAGAAGCCAAAATAAAGGGTCTCCCACTGGCCAATAACAATTTTCATATATTTTTTAAAAAGATGAATTGGGCTGGGCACAGTGGCTCATACCTGTAATCCCAGCACTTTGGGAGGCCTTGGCAGGAGAAATGCTTGAGCTCAGGAGTTCAAGACCAGCCTGGGCAACATAGCGAGACCTTAATCTTTACTAAAAATAAAAATAAAAAATTAGCCAGGTGTGGTGGTGCTCACCTGTAGTCCCAGCTACTTAAGAAGCTGAGGTGGGAGGATCACTTGAGCCCAGTGATCCAGGCTACAGTGAGCTACAATGGTGCCACTGTGCTCCAGCCTGGGTGACAGAATAGAAGCCTGTCTCAAAAAACAATACAAAGAAGAAAAGATGAATTGATTGAAGCACACCGGCTATTTAAACACCCATTAGTTTACAATGACACTCAAGAAGAGAAAAAGCCAAAAAAAACAATGAGCCACAACAAAAAAAAAAAACAACCCAGTAGATACAACTGGAGGAAACTAAAATACCAACTCTTACTCTGAAAATAAGCAAATAAAGAAAAGACTTAAGAATTTGTTATGCCTTGGCCGGGCACAGTGGCTCATGCCTGTAATCCCAATAGTTTGGGAGGCTGAGGCAGGCAGATCACCTGAGGTCAGTAGTTCAAGACCAGCCTGGCCAACATAGTGAAACCCCGTCTCTGCTAAAAATACAAAAAAAAAAATTAGCCAGGCATGGTGGCAGGTGCCTATAATCCCAGCTACTCGGGAGGCTGAGGCAGGAGAATTGCTTGAACCCATGAGGCAGAGGTTGCAGTGAGCTGAGATCACGCCATTGCACTCCAGCCTGGGGGACAAGAGCAAGACTTTTCTCTCAAAAAAAAAAAAAAAAAAGAATTTGTCGTGCCTTTTCTGTATGAATTCTAAAACTCACATATACCAAATTGCTTTAGTTAATGAGGGAGTGTTCTTCTTTATGAAAAATTTCAGCTAATAAATGTGGAAGAAATGAAAGAGAAAAATCACCATTTGGCAACTCCATTTGAAATAATGGGTCTAGGCAATGGTTATCAGTGGCTACTAAAAACATGAGACAGAGGCTGATGGGGGTCTTATAATGACTGGTCCAGGTGAGGGATACTCCATTAACCCACTGGTCAACCTTATCACTAAAGATGACCATACTTCCTATGCTCCTGATATGACACAACATGAACACATAACATCACCCACAAAGTGTTCTTGCCAAAAAGGTGGATCCTGACTCTAATCAAACCTTTAGAACTCACTTCTATCTTAAAGAAATATGGGGGAGAGAGGCACAACTTGAAGATACCACAAAGAAAAAAATAGTAATTGCAAGAGTGAGACACTCTACAGGTAACATATTGTTTTTTCAACAAGTTAAAGATATTAACAAGAAAAAGGAAGAGGGCTGCCTTAGATTAAAAGAGATTTAGGAGACAAGACACAACCATCAGATGCAATGTGTGCACCTTGTTTGGATCCCAATTCGAATTAGCCAGCCACTCAAAGAGAAACTGGAAAAGTTGGGGGAATATGTATTAGAACTAGACATTAAATGATACAAAGAAATACTTGTTCATTTCTACGGTTTTGTAAGATAATGTCCAAATGTTATGAAAATGCATAAAATGCACAGGAGAGAAATGACACAATGCCCGGGATTTGCTTAAAAAGAGGTAAATGTGGAGGTGAAGTACAGGAGAGAGAAAGAGATAAAGAGAGGCAGGATCTTGAAAATTCTAGAATCTCAGGGATGGTATTCATTATACCATTCTCATACCATTCTCTCTGCATTTCTATATGTTTGAATATTTTCATAATGAAAATAGAATGTAACATGAATATCCTGCTTTATATTTATCAAAGACTTCTAGAATGGAACACCAGCACTTCTGATCAACACATCACAGCAGAGGAGACCTTGCTAAGCTGGTGTCATTCCCAGTAAAAACAAAAGACACTGGACATTTTATCTGGTCTCATCCCAAAAACATTTTTTAGGTTTTTTGAAATACTAGAAGTGACTCCCCTATACCCACTATTGCCTCTGTAGACTTCCAAACTTGGAATTATTAACTAGTCCAGCCATTGAGACTAGAAGTAATATGATAAGGCGTTAGTAAAAACTAGGACGTGGAAACACCAGATAAGCCTCAGTTTCCTTACCTACAAAATAGTTGTCAATTTTGAGATGGCTTCCAGCTCTGACATTCTGCACCTACGGCCCAGACACTCACAGGGAGAAAGAAGGGCAGTGGATAAAAAGGTGGTGGGGGGTGGGCAGGCGGGTGGGAGTGGAGGAAGCCAATGCTCCCCATGACGTGGCCTTTCTTGCCCAGGATTTGTAGAGCAGACCCAGAGGCCAGGGAAGTCCCTGCCTGCCGTGGGCCCACCACCCTCACTCACCATCCCGAAGAAGCCAGGCCTGTCCTCAGGCACATGCAGTTCTGGATACACAGTCTCCAAGAACCACTTGAAGTCTTTACACTGGAGCTTGTCCCGGAGCTGCTTCCTCTCTGTCACATCCCCAAAAGGTTCCTGAGAAAACAACAAAACAGTGAGACCCCATGGGTCCTAGTGCTTCCTTTCAAAGCCCCTGTGTTCACTGATGCTCACTTACTAACCACCAGCCAGCTTTGATGGAGCATTCGTCGCATGCCAGGCCCTGTGTGGAGCACAGAGGATAGAAAACATCCTTGCACCTAATTCTAGCTTCTAGTATGAGAGGCTGTCACACAGACAATTCCATTCCTAGGTGCTCTGTTGGCAGGGGGGTGTGACCAGGTGCACAAGGGTAGAGGACAACCCAACCCGCCTGCTGATGGAGTGAAGGAGCCAAGCCCTGGGGCTGCACTGGCATCTATGGATCCCGGACCTGTGACCCATGCTTGTGATCAGAGGTCATCCTGAAACCCAACCAGGGAAATGTCAGTTTCACCGAAACATATGCCATGACTTTCTGGTTTACTACTAATATCTGAATATCCACTTTCAAACACAGGTAAATATTCTAGATGTAATCATGTTCTCAGTATGAAATAAGCAATAAGAAATACTTATGCAAGTTTGGTTTTATGGGCAAAACTAATGACTGAGAGCTTTTGAATAATTAAATACAGCAAGCCTCTATTTAGTATCGCAAATGTGCAGCCACAAGAAAAATGCTGAGTGCAGAAATATTACCGTACCTGCACTGTCATGTTAAACAATTAAAAGCTGACAAGTTAAATATTGAACAAAATGGTAATAATAAGTACATGTTTGAATAAGATTTCAGATTTCTGCTATTTCCCAGAGTTCTTTCACTGGTGAAAGTCACTGCACCCCCAGCTTCAGCCAAGTATCCATTTAGCACTCAGCCTTGGACATGAAGCCTAAGGGTGCATTCAGTGCCTCCCTAAAATATTCTCTGGGAACCCTCAGGAAAAGGGAACTATGGGTTCCAGACTGTGCATGAGGAAAGAGTGGGTGTTTCTACTCTATGGTGCTGGGCAAGACGGAGGAGGCAGAAGCAAATGACCATGGAGCCCAGAGCCAGAGAGGGGCTGAGTGGGAGTCCAGCTGAGAACCCATGGGCTCTGCAGAGCAGAGCAAGAGGTGCGCTGCAGAGTACAGGCCCCAAGCCCAGTTCTACCTCCTATCAGCCACAGGGCCTGGACAAGTTCCTTCCAACAGCGTCTCTCTGAGCTTCAGTTTTCTCATCCATAAAATGAGAATTTTATTGCTACCCTGCAGGGTTGCTGGAAGGACTCAGAAGAGACTTCCATGAAGTGGCCTGATGAGAAGCCTTAGAGCAAGACCTTCTTGTATTGCCAAGCAGCCCTGTTATGCAAATGCAGGGCAAGCAGGCACCCTGCCATGGAGCATGCAGAGCTGGCTGGGGCAGAGGCAGTGGACTGTGTTTCATCTGAAGCCCAAGACCTGGGAAAGAAGAGGCAGATCCCTCATCCACAATGGTCCCGGAGGTAGAGGCAGAGCAAGGATCCGGACCAGAAAACAAGTCCCTGAGATAAATAGCTATGAGGAAGGACACAGTCTGGGCTGAACCTCAGCCTCCGACAGATTCAGTGCAGTGGGTGGATGGGCCAGTGTCCCTGCAGTGTGTGGCTAGGACCCAGGGGAGCAAGCCAACTGAGCTGAGACTTCAGTGACTGCAGGCACACCTTCATCATTGGTCAGAGAGATGGGCCCAGCAAGGCCTCTGAGTGGGGAGGAAGATAGACATCTGTTAGGCTGGCGGTGGGGGGCTTTCCATGACCATGACATATGGTGAGAAAGAGTAGCAGCGGGGGCCTGGGCCACTCTCCAGTAGTCCTTCCATCTGGAAATGGAAGCAGAACAGACTCCCTATTTTAGAAAAGGAAGCTTCCAGGGTGCTAACAAAAAGGCTCTAGAGGGAGGTAACAGACCCCTAACTAATAAGGCGGATGTGTCCCTGAGCAATAGCTTTAAGGTAAAGAACTGTGCCTTAACTTGCACCCTGTGTTTGTGGACTCACCCTACTGGCTACAAAGAGGAAAACCAAAACACATGGACAATGCCTGGCCTGTGACACCAGGTATCCCCAACTGTCTATGTTGGTACAGTCCATCCTCATTATTTACTGGTTCTGTATCTGAATTTCCCTACATGCTATAATAAAATTGATTTGTAACCTCCAAATCAATACTTGTGGTGTTTTCTAATTTTCACACACATTCATGGACAAAAAATTTGAGTTGCCCAACACTTAACTCCCATTTCCAGGTGATATAGAACAAGGGCACACACCGCCTTCTTGTTTCAGCTCTCATCCTGTAAACCAGTGTTCTTTTCACCATCTGTTGGGCACCACATTTTTTTCTGCTTTGTATTGGTGACTGCACCAGCTATTCTAGAATGTCCCCCAATCGTAGTGCTGAAGTGCTACCTAGTGTTCCTAAATGCAAGAAGGTTGTGATGAAGAGAAAATAACACGTGCTAGGTAAGCTTCATTCTGGCATGAGTTACCGTGCTGTTAGCCATGAGTGCAATGTTAATGATGCAACGATATATGTTAAACAGGTGTCTTTGAACAGAAACACACAGAAAACAAGGCTCTGTATTGACCTGCTGACAAAACTGTGCCCCAAGTCTGGCAGGAACCTAACCCTGTATTTCCCCTAAGAACAATGGCTCTGTTTTCATGAATTCAGCGTTTGTGGTGGCTTTATGCACTATAACAGCTGTAAATAACAAGATTTGACTGCATATAATTATTATAAATGGAGGAATAAATTCTCCCCATACTCGTATCTGAGCACCCAATTTATTCTCTATTTCTGGAACCAGATCGACTATGTTGGGGAAGCCACGATTAGCTGCTGTTTTTCAGATGAAGCCAGATGGAGTGCAGGTGGGCCGAGGAACTCACCAAGCGGGCACGGGGGTTGCGATGGTAGTAGAGCTCTTTAAATTCATCCATCCATACTTCAGCTGCACGAACACTGTTGGCCAGAGCCTTGTTGCGGGAGTAGGGAGCTTGCTTGGGGAAAACATGGCCAACATGGGAACACGGGTGTGTTTCCAGAACCCCACCACACTGCCAGATCTGCACACAGAGAAAAGGAGAGGCCAGGTGGTGAGCAGGGGATGAGCTGCGGGTCCATAGTATCTGCAGCAAAGAGGCCAGGCACACGCAAGGCATGATGGACACTGCCAAGATGCTCAGCCTCCATCGGGCAGGAGGCTACCTACCCGGCACACTCATGACACAGAATGTGGGTAAAGAGCAAGAAAGCAGCCCCCAAAACAAATAAGCTGTGGGAACCAAGACCCCAAAGTCCATGCACTAAAGCTCATGCACTTGACTCACAGGAGCATCCACAGAGACCTCGCTGGCAACCCACTTACTCATTACAGAAAACACAGGCTTGATTACCTGATCTCCTAGCCACAGAAGATAGGAAAGCAGCAAGGAAGAAAAGAGGTTTGGAAGGGGGAAAGGAAGAGCGTCTAGAAACAGGTAGAGCAGCCTGACACCTAAGGAAGAGGCAGAGAGACCATTAAAAGCACACCCAAAGACTCAACAGGCGAAGGCATCTGAGCCCATCTCACACTGGGACTGACAGCCTTGAATATCTCATTTTCCCAAAGATGGGACAACCAAGCACAGCATCTGGTACTTGTTACAGAGGGCGTGAGTCCTCGGTAGAAGGCCAAATTCTTGTTTATTCAGTTTTTATGAGGGTAGAACACCATATAAAATATTATTAAAAATCTTAATTTTCCACTGAAAAGCACCAACATTTACACAAAGTTTTGATGCTTAAAATGTAAGACTTCATTAACCGGAAAATCTACTGAAATGCTAGGAGTTTTCCAATATGGTTTTCACGGGCCATGTAGAGTAGCACCAGTAGGTAGGCTTGTTACAAAAAGCAGAATCTTGGTCCCACCCTAAAGCTATCAAATCTAGCTAGAATTCTAGATTGTGCTTGTGAATCTGTCTTTCTAACAAGTTTACCCAGCAATTCTTACATGTGTTGGCTGGGTGCAGTGGCTCACGCCTATAATCCCAGCACCTTGGGAGGCCAAGGCGGGTGGATCACCTGAGGTCAGGAGTTTGAGATCAGCCTGGATGACATGGTGAAACCTCGTCTCTACTAAAAATACAAAAATTAGCCGGGCATGATGGCACATGCCCATAATCCCAGCTACTCGGGAGGCTGAGGCAGGAGAATCACCTCAACACAGGAGGCGGAGGTTGCAGTGAGCTGAGATCGTGCCACTGCGCTCCAGCCTGGGCGACAGAGCGAGACTCCGTCTCAAAAAAAAAAAAAAGAAATTCTTACATCTGTCAAAGTTTGAAAGGCACTGTGCTAAATAAAGAGGCCACTTCATAAGGAATTAATCGAGTAAAGGCTCCAGAAGACAGGATCAGGAGGACCTAACCCTGAGCAAGTCGCCTCTCTCCTGGTTTCATTTCCTCCTCTCCATAGAGTGAGAGAGAACTATGTGACTTGCAAGGCCCTTGCTGGCCCCAAATCTAGAAAAAGTACACTTTTTAAAAAGCTAAAACAAGAAAGCAAGCATGTTTATGGGATATGTGTGTCATCATCTTTCAGGGTCCACCACGCTCTCACAGCAAATCCCATCGTTCCCAAAGAGAGAATCAGTTAAGAACATGTCCAAAGAGAAGACTGAAATACTTACCCTAAAGGAAAATTCGAGGTTTTCTCCTCCCCAAACTTCCATTCCTGTATCATAAGACCCCAGATATTCAAAATATTTCTTACTCACAGCAAACAGCCCACCAGCCATTGTTGGAGACCTAAAAAAATATGATATCCTTATTTCACTGTAGACAGCAGAAAACCATCACAGTTATCCAACTATCTTCCCACCACGAGCCCTTTCATCTGTTCATCCATCATCTCTAAGCATATCCTGCCTTCACCTCTGTGCCCCACACTAGGCTGGGCCTGGAGGCACAGATGTACCCTACGGTCCCTGCCTTGAGGCGGCTCCCAGGCTTCTCAGCAGGTAAGTACTATGTGTGTGCTAAATATGTTAACTAAGGTCAGCCAGGGCCCTGGGAGAACACTGAGGAGGGCGGGGCAAAAGGGCAGGACTAGGTTCCCTGGAGGAAGCAAGGTCTGCAGGACAAAGGACAGTTAGCCAAGAAGAAGAAGGGAAATGGAATGGTTCTCCAGCATGAGCAAAGGCTTAAGGGTGGGAGAAATCCAGGGACATTTAGAAGCATAGAGAGCAAGGAGAAGAGAGAAGCAAGAGACCACGTTCCAAGAAGAAGGCAGGCTCCAGGCCATGGTCATCTGAGGAGGTGTGATCTCACAAGGGAAGCACTCACAGATGCCACTGAGAGGCCAGTATGCAGAAGGCCCTAAAGGCAACTCTGGCATCTGAAAGCGCCCCGAGGGCCAGGTCCTCTCAGTGGTTTCCTCCACTAGGACCCAGCTAGCCAGCCTCAGGCTGCTTTTTCAGCCAGCCTTGTTTCCTGCCACCCATCACCAGGTTTATCTGGAAGCCAGCACTAACTTCAGAAATGGCCCACGGCTTCCAGCCTACACGGCAGAACACTGTAAGGTCAGCACACCCCAGAGTTGCACAGGCAAAAGGACGAATTCAGAAATAGGGAAAGGGCTGGGCACGGTGGCTCATACCCGTAATCCCAGCACTTTGGGAGGCTGAGGCAGGCGGATCTCCTGAGGTCAGGAGTTCAAGACCAGCCTGGTTAATATGGCGAAAACCTGTCTCTACTAAAAAAATGCAAAAATTAGCTGGGTGTGGTGGCCCACAGCTATAATCCCAGCTACTCAGGAGGCTGAGGCAGGAGAATCACTTGAATCCAGGAGGCAGAGGTTGCAGTGAGCTGAGATCATGCCACTGCACTCCAGCCTGGGTGACAAAGCGAGACCCCAACTTGAAAAAAAAAATAGGGAAAGAGAACATTGAGAGCACAACCACTGAAAATGTTAACATCCTGCAGCATCGGGGCCTGCCCTGGACTCCAAGCATGGGGCCAACTGAGAAGACAACAGCAACATCCCCAGTGGAAGGGAAGGTTCTAGACTACAAAGCACTTTCACGTGTGTTTATCCTAAAAATCTAGGAAATAAGCAGGGTGGATATGCTGGTACCTATTATACAGATGAGATAACTGAGGCACAGGGATATTATGGGATGGGGAGGATAGGTGCCCTGAGCATGTGGGGTAACGAGGCAATTAGAATTCATGGACCCCCATGAATTCATGACAGGCTGCCTAAGTAGCCTAGATTAGAGCCTCCTGCTCTGTGTCTCAGTTTCCAAACCTATTCAGTGAGGGATTGAGCAGGATGTTCTCACTAAGGGCTCCTACAGAAGCCTGGGTGCCATTCTTAATTCCTTCCTTCCCCAATTCCCACTCAATTTCTTCCAATTCTTCCATCTTAACATCTCTGGAATCCACAGTGCCCACCATCTCCTGAACCATTGTTTCTGACCTGGAAGACTGCAGAGCCTCCTAATGGTATCCCTGCCTACAACGGTCCCTCCAGGGCCCTCACCACATGGCACGCAGCACATGCTCAGGTCACTTCCTGCTCGGATCCCTTCAGTGGCTTCTACCTGCTCAGGGTCAAGTCCAAACCCCTTCCCTTGGCCCCGCCCATCTCTCCAGCCTTATCTCTGGACACTCTCCTTGCTTGCTCCACTCCTGCCAGCAGTGGGTCATCTTAAGGTCAGGACTCTGGTGAAAGAATTCAGAAGCCCAACTGCCAAATGTGGACGCAAAACTAAGAGCCTACTTCCGGTTCAACACACCAGCGGTGAGGCTGAAGTCCTGACCTCCTTCTGCCCAACTCCCACATCTGTCTCCCACTTGCTTCTGAACTTGGAAGGGGAGGAAGAAGCCAGGCTATCACTTCAAAACCTCCAGAATGAGAGCTGCTGAGCCTCCCTTGGGCCCATTCTACTCAGAGCTTGACTCACCCACTGGCCAGAGCAGACTCCTCCACCTGCCATGGATCCACCCACACCCCAGGTCAAAGGGGCCTAAAGATGTTTCCTCAAGAATGAGCATATGACCAGCAATCCCACTCCTAGGTGTATACCCAAAAGAATGGAAAACAGGGACTCAAGCAGATAAAAGTACACCGATGTTCATAGCAGCATTATTTAACAATAACCAAAGGACAACCCAAGTGTCCACCAACAGAAGAATGGATAAACAAAATGTAGCATATATGTACAAAGGAATATTACTCAGCCATCACAAGGAATGATGTTCTCTAGGAAACTTGAAAACATGATGATAAGTCAAAGAAGCCAAGTACAAAAGGACAAATATTGTATGATTCCACTTACATGGGGCGCCTGAAAGAACAGAGGTTCCCAGGGGCTGGGAAGGGGAGAATGGGAAGTTATTGCTTAGTGGGGATATTTTCTGTGTGGGATGATGAAAAAGCCCTGGAAACAGGTAAAGATCATGTTTGCACAATACCGTGAATGTGCTCGATGCCACTAAAATTGCATGCTTTGTTTTATTTATTTATTTTTTTATAGAGACAGGGTCTCGCTCTATCGCCCGGCTGCAGTACCATTGCGTGATCATAGCTCA
Organism: Pan paniscus; assembly: GCF_029289425.2. NCBI lineage: Eukaryota > Metazoa > Chordata > Mammalia > Primates > Hominidae > Pan > Pan paniscus. Next base: position 40,624,931 of record NC_073260.2, read on the forward strand.
CTAAAGCCTTGAACTCCTTGACTCAAGCGATCCTCCTATCTCAGCCTTCCAGCTAGCTAGGCCTACAGATATACACTACCACGCTCAGCTAATTTTTATTTTTTTGTAGAGATAGGTTCTTGCTATGTTGCCCAGGCTGGTCTCAAACTCCTGGACTCAAGCAATCCTCCCACCTTGGCTTCCCAAAGTACTGGGATTATAGGCATGAGCCACCATGCTCAGCCTAAAATTGCATACTTCAAAATGGTTAAAATGGTAAATTCTCTATGATGCATATTTTACCACAATTTAAAAATTAAATAAATAAAATATACCGATATAAAATTGACATGTGTAGCAGACATGTTTAATAAAAATAAACAAATACTCTGGGCAAAAAAGTGGGAAGAGGGGAGGTAGTTAAGCTGACAGCTAACCATTCCTCCCGAGGGCCTCCGCTCACAGGTCAGCCAGATTCAATGAGGCATGCTTAAAAAACAAGTCACCCAGAAGTCAGCTCCTGACCTGATGACATCGACGGGGGATCGCATCCGTATCCTCTCCCTCTCAGGAACTGTGTGCCACGTGAACACCAGCCTCCAGTCGAAACCGCCGATCTGGGGCTCCCCGGAGTTCCCCAGGTATTCGAAGGTGTTCCAGTCGATCACATCAATCACCGGGCACACCACTGCCGACTCCTCTTCATGGATCCTGAAAGCACCCAAGACATCCATCCGTCTCTCCTATGCAGACGGGCAGCAGGAAGACAATTGGGAAATTCAAGGGTGAATTCTTGTCTTCCTTCCAATAAGAGGGAGGAACATCTGAGAAAGACCTGCTTCTCTTATTCCAGGTGTCTGCAGCCGTGTCAGAGCCCTGGCAGGTGACCACCATGGGGGAGATCTGGGGGCCACGGAGGGCTTTAAAACAAAAAGTCCCATGACTTTAATATGCTCTGATTCTATCCATGGACATTCTGACCAAACGCTCTATGATTTCAATTTCTCAGAAGTGCAAGAGATTTAATCACAATGAAACACCTTAACATCAAGAAATACTTATCTCCTAAGAACAAAGGTGCACCCAGACCAAAGGGTCAGCTTTGGAATTAGAATATAAATTCTAATCCTGCTATTTATTTGCTGTGTGACATTAGCCAAGTCACCTAACTTCAGAGCCTATTGCCTCAGTGGTAACACTGGAATTATAATATCCATTCAGAGGGTTAATGTGAGGACTTCCTGGGAAAATGTTTTTAAGATAGCTGGCAGAGAACCTGAAACTATTGCTATTTTTTTATTTTAATGTTTGTTATTGTGAAATATTACATATAGTGAAAAATGCTATAATTTCCTTTTGCAGGTATCAGCCTGTGTGTTGGCTTCAACTGTTCTCTCCACATTATTACAAATCTGGCCATCCCTCAGCATGCTTCCAGGCCATGTTTCTTTGCATTTGCCACCACACCAGGAAAGATGGACTGAGACTAGACCACGTGTGAACACTACATTTCCTTGAGTACATTTTGGGGGACGTTGTCTGGAATTTGAGACCTAAAAATCCTAAGAGTCCCGCCACACAGGACAGTGCAACAGAGATCAACCAGACTTGAGCTTTCAGTGTCCTTAGAATGACACCAGAAAGTCAGAGGGGATATTAGAAATACCACTCTGGGGTAAGAATTACAACTATCGGGGAAATTGCACTGTTCAGAACAGGTTGCGTGAGACAGGGTCTTAGATCTGTGAGTTCCCCAAATTGAGGAAGTTGCATACTAGGTATCCACCAACATCCGCTTATTTAAAGCAATTGAGGGCATTATTTAAAAGGTTGAAAGGGCCAACATCAGACCTGCTGGGCAAGTTCTAGCTGGCCCTTGGCAAAGGCCAGCTCCCCCAGGAACTGATGGCTTGTGATCAAGCTGGCTGGAACCACAGACAGCCTAATTTTTACAAGAAGGGGAAAACTAGGGGAATGCTGTACCAGCATTGGAGTATAGGACTCCCAGTCGTGGCTGGAGAATGTGCAGGACCCATAGGGATGCTATTGGCATCTGGGCCAGAACCATTCTCCACTGCACAGGGCTGATCTGCAGGATACTTGGCCTCCCTGATACACAAAATGCCAGGAGCCCTACCTGGTTGACATGACAACCAAGAATACCCTCCCACATTTCCAAAAGCCCCTGGATGGAAAGGGTTACCACTCCTGTCTGGGGCCACCTTAGGGAGAGTCCACAGTCTGATGTGTCCCAATGCTCGTGCACACCAAAGTCCCCTGGGGAGCTTTTGAAACATGCAGAAGCCGAGGCCCCAGCCCCAAGAGTTAGATCCAAATGGGACCAGGCATTGGTGTGTTTAAAAAGCTCCCCAGGTTGAACCCTCACACACCGTTGGTGGGAATGTAAATTAGTACAACCTCTATGGAGAACAGTTTGAAGGTTCCTCAAAAAACTAAAAATAGAGCTACCATATGATCCTGCAATTCTACTCCTACGTACATATCCAAAAGAAAGGAAGTCAGTGTATCGAAAATATATCTGCACTCTCATGTTTGTTGCAGCACTATTCATAATAACCAAGATTGGGAAGCAACCGAAGTGTCCATCAACAGATGAATGGATAAAGGATATGTGGTACATATACTCACAATAGAGTACTATTCATCCATAAAAAAGAATGAGATGCTGTCATTTGCAACAACATGGATGGAACTGGAGGTCATTACGTTAGGTGAAATAAGCAAGGCACAGAAAGACAAAGTTTGCATGTTTTCACTTATTTGTGGGAGCTAAAACTTAAAACAATTGAACTCATGGAGACAGAGAGCAGAAGGATGGTTACCAGAGACTGGGAAGGGTAGTTGGTTGGGGGAGTGGGGATGGTTAATGGGTACAAAAAAACAGAAAGAATGAATAAGACGTACCAGTTGCTAGCACAACAGAGTGACTATAGTAAAAAAAAAATAATTTAATTGTACATTTAAAAATAACTGGCTGGGCGTGGTGGTTCATGCCTGTAATCCCAGCACTTTGGAAGGCTGAGACGGGCAAATCACTTGAGGTCAGGAGTTTTACACCAGCCTGGCCAACATGGTGAAACCCCATCTCTACTAAAAATGCAAAAATTAGCCTGGCATGGTAGTGCATGCCTATAATCCCAGCTACTCAGGAGGCTGGGCCAGGAGAATCACTTGAACCTGGGAGGCAGAGGCTGCAGTGAGCCGAGATCACCCTACTGTACTCTAGCCTGGGCAACAGAGCGAGACTCTGTCTCAGATAGATAGATAGATAGATAGATAGATAGATAGATAGATAGATAGATAGATAAAAAAAATTACTAAGAGTATGACTGGGCCAGGTGCGGTGGCTCACGCCTGTAATCCCAGCACTTTGGGAGGCTGAGGTGGGTGGATCACTGAGGTTAGGAGTTCGAGACCAGCCTGGCCAACATCGTGAAACTCTGTCCCTACTAAAAATACAAAAACTAGCCAGGTGCGGTGGCACACACCTGTAGTCCCAGCTACTCAGGAAGCTGAGGCAGGAGAATCACTTGAACTTGGGAGGCGGAGGTTGCAGTGAGCCAAGATCACGCCACTGCCCTCCAGCCTGGGTGACAGAGTGAGACTCTGTCTAAAAAAAAAAGAAAAAAAGAGTATGAGTGGATTATTAGTAACACAAAGATAAATGCTTGAAGGGATGGATATCCCATTTCCTCTGATGTGATTATTATGCATTGCATGCCTGTATCAAAATATCTCATGTACCCCATAAATATATACACCTACTATTTACCCACAAAAATTAAAAATTAAAATATAAATTTTTTAAAGTTTCCCAGGTATTTCTAACAGACAACCGAGGTGGAAAATCCCCTCTTCTACAGGCATGCAGCAAGGAGGCGGCTGGCCCATGTCCAAAGGGTGGGATGAAGAGGAATCTAAAAGCATTAATCCATCAGCTGCAGAGAAAGAAATGTCCTCTCCCCATGATTTCAGACCTGTGTAGAGGTGGCCATCTATGAGTGCAGTGGGGGAACGAAGGAAGGGGAGCCCACTGGTCTGGGTTCCAGAGGGAGCACTCGGCCATAACTGTGCTCTAGTCTCCAGCTCCATCACAGGCCAGAGGAGCCTCGAATCTGCTGCTAGGAAAGCTCATCAGAGCTGAGGAGGAGAAAGAGACAGCTAAAGAACCTGCAGCTGACAAGAAGCCAGGACAGTAGGAAGTGGCAGGGCAGGGGGCAGCTGGGTCACACCCAGGAAGGAAGGCAAGTGGGTCCCCAGCTCTTTCAGACAACCCTAACAACCATGGAGTTGGCATCTGCGGGGAAGCAGTTCCCCAGCTGCAGAGACCCTGCCCCTCCAGCCCTTTGCCTGCTCCACAGCGGGGAGGCCAAGCAAAGATCCCTTCCTTCCTCTCCCACCTGGGGAGCTTCTGGTTGGCAAGCCCAGCTCCTGACTTCTATGATGCAGAAACAGAAAGGGCAGAGAGATGAGGCAGAGCATGGGGAGGAAAGAGACAGAAGGGAACAAAAAGTGGGCCCCAGTAGATGGTGGCTTCTTGAGGGGGGAAGGTAGGAGGGTGAGAGTGAGATGCCGTGGAACAGCAAGGACAATGGCCTTGAGAACAGGGTCACATTATGACTTTCAGGGACCCTTCCTCTATAACAACCAGACATATTAAAAAGCATATTTTATGACTATACTGGTATAAAGACAAATACAATCCATGCTAGATTCATTATTACATACCCATTATTATGATATTCATTTTTCCCTTCTGATTTTAAAAGAAATTCATAACATTTATCTGGGTTCCTTCCAGTTTCATGGGCCCTAGGCATTGTTCCTCCTGGGTGTAAGGGATAAGTCAGCCCTGCTTGAAAGAAATACATCAAAATGTGTATTCTTTAGGAGTGCCATTCTATTTGATTGAGGATTTTTAAAAATGTTCTTGGTTGATGATACTTCCTCGGTTTTCTGCAACAAGCCCGGATAAAAAGGAATAATAAGGCCGGTGTGGTGGCTCACGCCTGACGTCAGGAGTTTGAGGTCAGGAGTTTGAGACCAGCCTGACCAAAGCAGTGAAACCCCATCTCTACAAAAAAATATAAAATTAGCCGGGTGTGGTGGTGCATGCCTGTAATCCCAGCTACTCCGGAGGCTGAGGAGGAGAATCGCTTGATCCCGGGAGGCAGAGGTTGCGGTGAGCAGAGATCACACCATTACACTCCAGCCTGGGCAACAAGAGTGAAACTCTGTCTCAAAAAAGAAAAAGAAAAAAGAAGGAATAATAAAAGCAAACAGTGACACAGGGCCTTCTCCAGCTGGCACTCCCAGGCACTTGCCATGCACTAAATCATTTAACGGTCTCAACAGCCGAACTAAGAAGGGACTGCTCTCCTGCCCAGTGACAGAGAAGCAGCTGAGCCCAGGCAACCCGTTAACCCTCAAGTGACGTGATGAGTCTGTTCCTTATGCTACCTACTCCAGGTAACATGCTGTCTCTCCCATGGTGGGCGGCTCACGTACCTCTGCAGCAGCGGCTCCAGCCACCCTTCGTGGCACTCACAGTGACAGTCCAGGAAGGTCAGAACATCACCCCTCGCCGCAGACGCCCCCAGCAGCCGGGCTCGCACCAGGCCCTCTCTCTTGTTGGCGCGGATCAGGCGCACCTTGGGCAGTCCCGAAAGCTCATTGGCCAAGCGCTCCTTCAGGTGCTCTAGGGAGGCAAACAAAGCAACAGGGGTCACCGTGACAATCTCGGAGGAGCGCCTCATCCCAACCCGGGGCCTTCTGGGCCTCCCTGTCCCAAACAGAAGATGAAATAGACAGGAGCCTCCTTTGCTCTTCCACCTGGGACATCCTTACCTCACCCAGAACCAAGGTTGGAAGTGCTCCGAAGGCCAGGAGGAGGCTGGGGGAGGAATTCCAGAACCACCATTTGCTCCCCATCTAAACACATGCACGTTGAATTGTACACTTCAAATGGGTGAATTGAATGGTGTGTGAATATATTTCAATAAAGCTGTTACAAAAAATGCTTTACAGTTTTGACTCATGAGCACTTAAAAACCAAAAAACACATGAACCATCTAATCGCAATTTTTATAAAAACAGTAGTTATGTTAATAGGAATTTTCTCAGGAGTACTTTACAGTTTCAGTAGTAGTAACAATAATAATAGCAGCTAAAACTAAAGAGGACTTGCTGTGCCAAGTACTACCTAGGTGATTTCTAGATAACCTATCTGATCCTCATAACAATCCTCTGAGGCAGGTGCTAGTATTATCCCTATTTCACAGATGAGGGCACTGAGGCCGGAGAGGCTAAGTAACTTGCCCAAGGTCACAGAGTAAGTAAGTTGACGAGCCATGAGGGGAACCCAGCTCCAAATTCTACAAGCTAACACTACCGCCCAGAGCAGCCACCGGAGTGAGAGCCTGTCTATAAATAAATCAATAAATAAAAGCATTAATTGGTTGATTTTTTTTTTTTTTGAGACAGGGTCTCACTCTGTCAGCCAGGCAAGAGTGCAGTGGCATGATCATGGCTCACTGCAGCCTCAACTTCTTGGGCTCAAGCAATCTTCCCACCTCAGCCTCCCAAGTAGCTGGGACTACAGGCATGCACCACCACACCTAGCTACTTTTTAAATTTTTTGTAGACATAGGGTCTTCCTATGCTTCCCAGGCTGGTCTCAAATTCCTGGGCTCAAGCAATCCTCCCACCTTGGCCTCCCAAAGTGCTGGAATTACAGGCATGAGCCACCGCACCCAGCCAATTTTTTTTAAAAATCCAAATTATAACCACAAATAAGTTGATGGCAGGAATAAGGTGGGTAACTTTGCAAGCAAAGCTAATTAGCTACTGTACCCAGTGAACCCATGAATGCAGCATGGCTGCCCTGCACTCGTGATGGATCTTGTCAGCATTAATTTTATGTCTGCCTGAACTGTCTCCCTGCATCTGAGAGGGCCTGACACCCTTTCATCAAGCTCACACTGACACTGCAGAAATGGTGGGGAGGGGAGGCAGGGCAGGACTTCCTAACTCATTACAGGTTAAAGCAGGGCATCATGCCTGTTTTCCCAAGTTCCCACAATGACAGGAAGGGAAGCTTGGTCCACACTGCCTCACATTTTTATGAGAGAACTGAGATGTGTCAGAGGAATTTCTACTGTATTCCTGCCTACTGAGGAGCTATTTAATCCCATTATTATAAAATAAATAATCCGCTCTTTGCCTTTAGATTAATATATTTGTGAAATGCTGTTTTTTTCATTTTGCAACTTTTTAAACATTTAAACATTATAAAAATAGAAGTTATCATCTAACAAGAGCTCACTAAATGCCAAGCACCTACCCAGCACATTACCCTCCTCATCTCATTCAATGCTCACGATGATCCTACAAGGTAGAAGCTATCATTATTCCCATTTTATAGAGGCTGAAGCCAAGTTTGAAACTGGTTAGGGTCATTGCTCAAAGTTGTCTAGTCGCTAGGTGTTGGGGGAGGGGGATTCAAGCCCGTGCAGTGTGGCCCAGAACCAATGTCCACACGGAGAGATTTAAAACGACCCTGGGGGGAAATGGAAAAAGGAAATGTAGATGAGCACCTACTATGTGCCGGCTGCTACATGAGGTTCTGTCCTATACATGATCCCATTTATTCCCCACTATAATTCTCTTGAGATAGGTGTGGACAGACCTATTCACAGGTGAGAAACTGAGGCTCAGAAAAGACAAGCAACTCGCCCAAGGTGCCATAACTGGATCATCATCTCAGACCCAGGTGCCCTGACCCCAGAACCCAATGCCTTCTAGGCTATAGTCAGCACCAAACCCCAGCCTGGCTTACCCCAGCCTGGCTTACACGCTGTCACAGACACTGCTCCTTGTGCCTTAAACCCATTCTCCCTGTGACCTGTAACTGAACACACAGCCAGCAGGATAAAGGCCACAGCTCCCAGCCTCCCTTGCAGCTACACGTGGCCAGGCAACCACGCTCTGCTCAACGGGATGTGTGGAGAACTTCCAAGCAGTGCCCTCGGGAGGAAGGGTGTGGCTCTCCTTCCCCTTTAAGTCTTCTGGTTGACCAGAGTGAGTAGGAGGTGAAAAACCAGCCTGGTCCATGAGGACCAAGGCAGCAGAGCACCCTAGAGAAGGTGGGAACAGGTGCAGAAGGAGCTGAGGCCCCATCCACCAAGGAGCCACCACACCCATTCTAGACTAGCACACCAGATTTGTGATGTGAGAAGCCTGTTTCTATCTTGTGTGAGTCACTATTGAGTCTGTGAAAACAGCCCAATGCACACACCTATTAGAACACACAGAGGCCAGTTTTGAAGTCAGAGCAAGTGCAGCATCTGAGGCAGCAGATGCCCCATCAGCAGGGGTTGCTTCCCTTTGAGACAAGCTGTAGTGACTAAGCCCACAGCTCTACCTGCTGTTACAGACTTGACACTTGTCCTTGGTTAAGCTTAGCTGCTCTCACTTCAGCTAGGCCCCAAGGATTCACGGGCTGATGCTACTCCGTTGGCACTGCCAGTCCCAGCCAAGCCAAGGCTCTGCTGCATGTGGGCACCACAGAGGCCCCTCCACCCTCCTTGCCTCCATCCTCACCCAGCCCCTCCCCTGCCATTGGCCATTCCCCACACAGCTGGCTCAGTGAGCTCCTCAGAGGGACCTGGACCTTGCTGTCTGCAAAGCTCCCCATCAAGCTTGCACTTAAGCCTCAACCCCTTATGGTGGCCTCCAAGGCCCTTCCAGATCTGGCCCTGCCCATCCTGCAACCTCACCTCCTACATCACCTCCACTGGCCAATGAAATGAACAGTCCCAGAAACTGCCAAGAGAATGCCCTGCTCCTTCCAGTTTCCCACGCCTACTGTTTCTGGGCTACTATCCCTGAGGTCTTCCTTGGGTACAGGAGGATACAGGAAGCCCATCCTTACTGGGCCTACTTTAGCCCTCCTGCATCCCACTCTCACCTCCCAGACACTGCTACAGAAGGACAGGCTCTTCCCAGAGCCCTGGCCGGGACTCACCTCTATCACTGTAGTCATCTACAAGGATCACTTCTTCTAGCAGGATATCCGGGGATGTCTCAAGGACACTGTAAACTGTCCGAAGGAGAGTTGACCAGGCTTCATTATAAAATGCTATGATAACAGATGTCCTGGGCAAATTATCATAATCATATTTCTTCTCTTTGCACCTGCAAATACAGCGGAACTTCAGGAACTCAGGATCTAGCCTAGTCTGGCACTGGGGATGGAGTGACAAAGGGGACATAGGTCATGGTCCCCTGGGGAAGGGGACATAATCCACTGAAGGATCTTCCGGAGCTCCCCTTGTGGCACTAGGAGCCCCAGCAGACTCCAAGAAAGGTCCTAACCATGGCACCCACCTAGCTTTTACTGTGGGATATTGTTTTAAGCTGTCAAGCAACTTTTTGATTTGAGCAACATACAAACGAGACAGAATCAGAAGGAAGGGAACTGGCACGTCTTCCTTCCCCATCGCCCTCCTTTCTGTCTACTCTGCCCCAGTCTCACTCCCAGGCCTTTGCTCAGACTGTTCCCTCTGCCTGGAATGCTCCTTCCTCCCTTCTGTACTTGGCAAGCTCCCAGCTCAGGCCTGTTCTCCTTTGTGAAACGCCTGGGACCACGTATCTTGGGCAGTTGCTGTCTCCTCAATGCTCCTCCAGCATCCGGCCCACCTCCATCTCAGCATGCACCACTGACAGTATTCTGAGTCCTCATGTACCACTGTACCACTCCCTACCCTCTCCCAGCATCCAATACTGTCTAGGCTTAGCAAAGGTGGTGTCCCAAATGCATAAACTAGAATTGTGGCTAGGACCTACAGACACTCCAGGAAGGACTCTACAGAGGACATTGGTTACCTCCCCCAAATCCCCGCTGCCACCTGCCCCCCAAGATGTGGTAGTCATGTGGTGGGGTGGGGCTGAGCCCACCCAACTCCAGCAGTGGGCCTGACTGGCAGTGATTAGAACCAATAAGCTCCCTCTTTGTTTAGCAATTTGCCATCACTTTGAACTGAAGGTTCCCTGGTTGACACAGAATTCTATCCTGAGTGACATGACAAATTCCCAGTGTCACGGGACTGACTAAGGGGCGTGCCTGGAGACTATCAGTGGGAAGTAGCTGATGGGAAGGTGGGAGAGTGAAACCACAGGGATACCAGAAGGGACAAAGTTTGAATGCTGGGGGCTGGCCAAGGCTAGGCCAAGAGATCAGCTAGATACTCAAGAAGGGGGTGAAATGCTGGAGACCAGCTAGGCTCCCTGGGTTGCTAAGGCAAGGCCTTCCCAGATTAGTTAAGTGACAGATCAAAGAGGACAGGAGAAAAGATGCCAAACTAGGCAGGAGGAGGAGGGAAACTGACATCTGCTGTCTACCACATGTCAGCATTGTGCTACTGGGCCATTTATCAGTCAGTCACCAAAAACTTCCTGAGCACCTACTGCATGTCAGATAGGCCAGGCCCCTGCTCCCATGCAGCTCATATTCAGGGGGACAGTAATCAACTAAACAAACAAATCAGGAATTACAGAAAGTGATTGTGCTATGGAAAATGGAAAGGAGAGTGATGAAAGAGAACAACTTTGAAACTATGAAAATGAAAAGCAGAGGAGTGGGGAGGGGGAAGGAGAGCAACTATAGGACAGGTAATCTGGGAGGGGCACTTAGAGGAAGTGACATTTAGGATGAGACCTGAATGATGAACCCCATGAAAAGTCAGGGAAGAGCCCTTAGCATACAAAAGTATTTGTTTTTTCCTCTTTTATTTTACTATTAGAAATTTCTTTCTTTTTTTTTGAGATGGAGTCTCGCTCTGTTGCCCAGGCTGGAGTGCGGTGGCACGATCTCTCTCGGCTCACTGCAAGCTCTGCCTCCCGGGTTCATGCCATTCTCCCACCTCAGCCTCCCGAGTAGCTGGGACTACAAGTGCCTGCCACCACACCCAGCTAATTTTGTTTTTGTATTTTTAGTAGAGACGGGGTTTCACCATGTTAGCCAGGATGGTCTCAATCTCCTGACCTTGTGATCCGCCCACCTCGGCCTCCCAAAGTGCTGGGATTACAGGTGTGAGCCACCGCGCCTGGCCAGAAATTTCAACATTAAAAAAGCAGAACAGGGCCGGGCATGATGGCTCATGCCTGTAATCCCAGCACTTTCAGAGGCTGAGGCCGGCAGATCACTTGAGGCCAGGAGTTCGAGACCAGCCTGACCAACATGGTGAAACTCCATCTCTACTAAAAATACAAAAATTAGCCGGGCATGATGGCACACGCCTATAACCTCAGCTACTCGGGGAGCTGAGGCATGAGCATCACTTGAACCCCAGGAGATGGAGGTTGTAGTGAGCCTAGATCGTGCCACTGTACTCTTGATTCATCTGTGTCAACACCACTCCCTCTGCCCCAGATTATTTCTAAAGAAAATCCAGCATACTGTAGCATCCAAAAATAGTTTGATATGTGTCTCTAACAGGTAAGGACTCTTTTTTAATAAGCATAGTATTTTTGTCATACCTTAGAAAATTACCTTTGTGCTCCAGTCTACAGTATTTCAACAAAGTTAAGCAGCCCTGGGTTGGAAGACACGACATTCTTTAATGAACCAATAAGAAGAGATACAATCCCACACCCGTCAAAATGGCTATTATTAAAAAGTCAAAAAACAACAGATTCTGGCAAGGTTGTGGAGAAAGAGGAAAGCTTTTACACTGTTGTTGGGAGTGTAAATTAGTTCAACCATTGTGGAAAAGAGTGTGGCGATTCCTCAAAGACCTACAGGCAGAAATGCCATTTGACCCAGCAATCCCATTACTGGGTACACACCCAATGGAATAAAAATCATTCTATTATAAAGATACATGCACGCGCATGTTCATTGCAGTACCATTCACAATAGCAAAGACATGGAATCACCTAAATGCCCATCAATGATAGACTGGATAAAGAAAATGTGGTATATATGTAGACCACGGAATGCTATGCAGCTATAAAAAGGAATGAGATTATGTCCTTTGCAGGGACATGGATGGAGCTAGAAGCCATCATCCTCAGCAAACTAATGCAGGAACAGAAAACCAAATACCACATGTTCTCACTTATAAGTGAGAACTGAATTATGAGAACACATGGACACATGGAGTGGAACAACACACACTGGGGCCTGTCGTCGGGGGTGGGAGGAGGGAGAGTATCAGGAAGAATAGCTAATGCATGCTGGGCTTAATACCTAGGTGATGAGATGATCTGTACAACAAACAACCATGGCACACGTTTACCTATGTAACAAACCTGTATATCCTGCACATGTACCTATAAACTTAAAACCTGGGGGGAAAAAAGACAAGTGCTACCTAGCATAATGGTAAGATGCATTGATTTTTAAGACACATGCTAATTTTAGAAATGTTGAAATGTGGGAAAAAAATGTGCCTCTGAATTGATGACATGTAGTACTTCATTTTACCTTCAAAACCACTTCCTATGTTAGCATTTATTGCTCCCACGTTAAAGGCTAAGAAAGGTAGAGTGACTTGGTCAGTTCACAGAGCACCTGCTAGTGTGTACTGAGCTGAGATCTTTGTGTCCAGGGATCTTGTTGCAAGGTTCCGGCTTGTTCCTTCTACCCAACAGGAGGCTCAGGTGGGCCATCTGAATCTAAAGATCCCTGTATCACATCTCCCCACCTGGCCTTCCCTCCTACCAAGACAAGGACAATTACTCTTCTCCTTCTCGGGGTCCAGGGTCCTCTTCCCTGGAATGAGTTCTAGGTCCCTCTTCCTAATGCCAGGACAGCCTCTACAGCAAGTTCCAAGGCTCCCTGGCAGTGGCCTTGCTCTGCTGTCACTGGGATGATTTCCCTTCAGCTGTGAACAGGCTTATCTGAGAATCTCTGATAGGGGCTGGCTGTTCTCAGTCAGCTTTATATACTCATCCTGGCTGCATCTGGAGGCCCTGCTCTGGGCACTTGAGGAAAGGTCAGCCCAGGCTGGAAGCATGAAAGCTCTGGTGTTGTGAAGCCACTGGGCATCCCCACCAGCACCTAGCCAGCCAGGAGCCGAATCCCCAGACACCATAGGCTTTCAACTCATGCAAGTAGTTAACTTAGCACTGACCCCGTGGAAGGCTTTGTGCTCCAGAGAAGGGAGCCTGGTCCACATTCAAGGGGAGGAGAATGCGGCTCCATCTCTTAGACAGAGGCTATCAAAGAATTTGTGGATATATTTTAAAATCACCACACATGAAGAGCAGGAGAAACAGTATGTGACTTCCAAGACTGCATCATAAAACATTAAGGATTCCTCTTGTTTCCTCAATGGAATGTATCATCCATTCCAGAGAAAGCCGGCTGCCATGTTGTGAGGATACTCAAGCAGCCCTATGGAGGAGTCTGTGTGGCAAGCAACTGACACTTCCTGCCAACAGCCAGTACAATCTTTCCAGCCATGTGAATGAGCCATTTTGGAATCAGAACCTCCAGCCCCACCCAATTATGCCTTCAGGGGATCAAAGTCCCAAGTGACATCTTGGCTATAATCTCAAGAGAGATTCCAAGTCAGAACCACCCAGTTAAGCTACTCCTAAATTCCTAGTCCATAGAAACTATGTGAAATAACAAGTGTTTATTGCTATTTTAAGCCACTAAATTTTGCAGTAATACATACCATAAAATAAATCACAAAGAAAGTGTCCGACAGACCCAAACTGAGACATTTTATAAACCAACGGGTCTTTACTCTTCAAAAATGTCAACGTCATAACAGACCATGAGAGACTGAGGAACTGTTCCCGACTGAGTGAGGCTAAAGAGGCACAGCAATGGCCTGATTAAAGTGTCACACCTGATTCTTGCTTAGATACTAGATTAGGAAGGAAAAATCTTGCTATAAAAGTTGGGACAGCTGGCCAGGTGTGGTGGCTCACACCTGTAATCCCAGCACTTTGGAAGGCCGAGGCCGGCAGATGACCTGAGGTCAGGAGTTCGAGACAAGCCTGACCAACGTGGCGAAACCCCATCTCTACTAAAAATACAAAAAAATTAGCCGGGCATGGCGGCGCCTGCCTGTAATCCCAGCTACTCAGGAGGCTGAGGCAGGAGAATGGCTTGAACCCGGGGGGCAGAGGTTGCAGTCAGCCAAGATAGCACCATTGCACTCCAGACTGGGCAACAGAGCGAGACTTCGTCTAAAAAAAAATAATAATAATAAGTTGGGACAGCTATAGACATCCGATATTGGATAAATATTCTGGACTTGATATTATATCATGGTATCATGAGAGAATGTCTTTGTTCTTTGAAAATACATGCTGAAGTAGAGACAGGTAAAGAACTGTTATTTCTATAACTTACTCTGAAATGTATATAATATTATAGTAGACATACAGAAAGAGACAAAGTGAGTAAATGGGCCAAAACAATAATGGGTGGATCTAGGTGGAGGATTTATAGAAGTTTGTTATGCTGGTGTCTCATAAATTTTCTCCAGGTTTAAATTTTTCCAAATTAAAACTTTAATATAAAAAGAGGAAAAAAAGGTCCAATGTTGTGAAGGACACATCCAAACACCAAGTCTATTCTGATCTATAGCTATGTAGCTCAATTTTAGTGGCCCTTACAAATGCCCTCCTCAATCTCATTATTTCTCATATCTACCAAAACATCCTCACTCTGGGCCGGGTGCAGTGGCTCATGCCTGTAATCCCAGCACTTTGGGAGGCTGAGGCGGGTGGATCACAAGGTCAGGAGTTCTAGACCAGCCTGACCAACATAGTGAAACCCCGTCTCTACTAAAAATACAAAAATTAGCAGAACGTGGTGGTGGGCACCTGTAGTCCCAGCTACTCCGGAGGCTGAGGCAGGAGAATCACTTGAACCTGGGAGGCGGAGGTTGCAGTGAGCCAAGATCGCGCCATTGCACTCCAGCCTGGGCAACAAGAGCAAAACTCCATCTCAAAAACAAACAAAACAAAACAAAAAAACAAAAACATCCCCCCTCCAACAAATACATGTTATAGCAAATGGAAAACATATGTGTGTGTATTATAAAAATATTAATAACTGCGTCTTGATTATTAAGCCCCTGAATACTAGACAAGATGCATAGAAAAGCTAGATTGTGTTGAGTTGTAGCTCACCAGGAGCCTCAGAAAGAATTAACCGCGAGGCTAGGCGCGGTAGCTCACACCTGTAATCCCAGCATTTTGAGAGGCCAAGGTGGGAGGATCGCTTGAGCCCAGGAGTTGGAGATCAGCCTGGGCAACATGGCAAAAACCTGTCTCTACCAAAAATACAAAAATTAGCTGGGCTGGACACAGTGGCCCACGCCTGTAATCCCAGCACTTCGGGAGGCCGAGGCGGGTGGATCACGAGGTCAGGAGATCAAGACCATCCTGGCTAACAAGGTGAAACCCCGTCTCTACTAAAAAAATACAAAAAATTAGCCAGGCGTGGTGGCTGGCGCCTGTAGTCCCAGCTACTTGGGAGGCTGAGGCAGGAGAATGGCGTGAACCCGGGAGGCAGAGCTTGCAGTGAGCCGAGATCAGGGGCCACTGCACTCCAGCCTGGGCAACAGAGCAAGACTGTGTCTCAAAAAAAAAAAAAAAAAAAAAAAATTAGCTGGACATGGTGGCACACACCTGTAGTCCCAGCTACTCAGGAGGCTGAGGTGGAAGGATGGTTTGAGTCAGGGAGGCGGGGGTGGCAGTGAGCTGAGATGGCGCCATTGCACTCCAGCCTGGGTGACAGAGCCAGATCCTGACTCAAAAAAAAAAAAAAAGTTAATTGCTTACACTACATGAAAAACAAAAGTGTTTCTGTGAAACCTAAAATAAATATTTTTTCTTAAGATGCTGCTAAAACTTTGTTTCAAACATGCACAAGTTCAAGAGAAATAATTGACAGTAAGGACGGTGAAGTGAGGTTTTCAAAGTGAGGTGCATTCAATGTAGAGAACAATCCTTTAGTCTGAAATCACATCCTTAGTATTTTGGATGAAAATTTATTTCTTCTCTTGTCAGCCCTGCTTTTTTTTTTTTTCTTTTTTTAATGTGTTTCCACTAAAACCAATAGCCTAGGGCCACCATTCTAGAATGTCTAGGTGGGCTCTTCATTTGTGCCATCTAAATCACAAGAAGGCTGGGTGCCAATTTTTCAATTAATATTCAGAGCTTTAAAATGTTCCTCTTTTCTTTGATCTCATATCAACATACATAAACATTTCTTGCCTAAGTAAATAGTCAGAATACCCTGAAGGAGGCTTGTTGTAAAAATTTTTCTTTGTAACATTATTTATAATAGCAAAAAGCTGTAAACAATTTCAATGTCGAACAAGAAGAAAATATAGTATAGTATGGCTGCATGAGGAAATCATGGCCATGTATTTTCAGCACGCCTTGTACTTTACCTGGTAATAACAGTATCCTTTGTTGAGTGTTTACTACATGAGAGGCACCATGTAAAACAACAAAATAACATTTTTTAGAGAATATTTAATGATAAAGGAGAATGGTCACACTATAATGTTAAATCAAAAAGGCAGGATAGAAATCTACAGATAGCCAATTCTAGAAACAACAACGTGTATGTGAGGGCGTTCACGCATAAACAATAAACAATAGAAAGAAATATGCCAAAATGTTATCAATGGTGATCTCTAAGAAGTGAGATTATTGCTGATTCTTACTTTTTATATTTTTGTGCATTCTAAAATTGTCCCAAAATGAACATCTATAATTTTTATAATCACAAAGAAATATTATTTTTAAAAGATTAGATCGTATTTCTTTAGTTCCTCACAGCAAATGCCTTCATTGAGCAATAATTTAATACTCTGCCCTTTCTCTTTTTCTAGTCCTGGTATAGTTTCTGTTTCTTTTTTGAAAACATCTCCTAAAGGCATTCTGTTTTATGAGGTTCAATACCAATGCTCCTTGACTTACAGTGGGGTTACATCCCAATAAACTCATCGTAAGTTGAAAACATTCTAAGTAGAAAATGCATTTAATATACCTAACCTACCGAACATCACAGCCTAGCCTAGTCTATCTTAAATGTGCTCAGAACACTTCCATTAGTCTATAGTTGGGCAAAATCATCTAACACAAATCTACTGTATAATAAAGTATTGGATACCTCATATAATTTACCAAATATGTACCAAAAGTGAAAACCAGGTTGGTTGCATGGGTACTATGATAGAGTTGAAAAATCTTAAGTCAAACGATCTTAAATCGGAGATCGTCTGTATATCTTTTTGAAATGTCTTTAAGTTTGCTTCCAGAAAAAAACACTTTCTCCTTTTCCGGACTAATAAAAAGCTGTGCATCCTTTGATCATCCAAAGACAGCTATGGATCACTTTAAGGTTCCACTTTTGCCTTGAGGACAAAAGGAAGCTCAGAACTGGATTTAACGCTACATCACAGCACACAATCATTTCCCTAAGTTTCCGGTATATTGCATGTGCTTTGTAAGGGCAGAGACTGAGCTGTGTTTGTCTCTGTATTTTCAGCACGCCTTGTACTTTACCTGGTAGTAACAGTACCATTTGTTGAGTGCTTAATACAGGAGAGGCACCATATAAGCATTTTATACACATTACTTCATGTAGCCTTCCTAACAACCCTACTGGGTAGGGACTACAATAATCTCTGCTGGTAGAATATTTACTTATTATATGGATATGAATGAATTAATGGATACAGTAAATGCCTCTTGATCTTCCTTTTTTTTTTTTTTCACCCAGGCTGGAGTGCAGTGGTGGGATCTTGGCTCACTGCCACCTCTGCCTCCCAGGTTCAGGCAATTCTCCTGCCTCAGCCTCCCAAGTAGCTGGGATTACAGGTGTCCGCCACCATGCCTGGCTAATTTTTGTATTTTTAGTAAAGATGTGGTTTCGCCATGTTGGACAGGGCTGGTCTCGAACTCCTGACCTCAAGTGATCCGCCCTCCTTGGCCTCCTAAAGTTCTGGGATTACAGGCATGACCCACTGCACCCGGCCCCTCCTGATCTTCTTTTATCTTTATATTAAGGTTATCACATAAATGTCTTTTAAAAAAAATCAAATCATATCCTCTGTAGAAAAGGCCAAGGAGATCGTGATGTACATTTTTGTGACTTACCTGCCTAGAATCCTTTCTCCTTTCTTCACTGTACTGCATCTTGATTTCCCTTTCAAGAGCCAACCTTTTCCAATTCTCAGTCTATGTGGTTTGTGGAGGGCTGAACATACACAAGCACATGCATATACACACAGAGACACACAGACACACACCCCTACCCCTGGGAAGGTTACATGCCTCAGGCCTGACCAATCAATAATTTCGTGATGACATCAATTGAGTCCCTGAATCCAGGGCCCAGAATAACCTGAACTCAGTTCTCATCCCACACTTTTCTATAATAGAACCCAATATATTTTCTTTTATATTTAAGGCAGTTTGCATTGGGCTTTCAGTTACTTTTAACCAAAAGAATCCTGTCTAGTGTAGAAAATAATTATTTTTAAAAAGTGAATATAGGACTTCTACTTCTGGCAACATGGAAGACTAAGATGTCTAGGGAAACCCTCCTGGTATATACACCCAAAAAATCTTGATATAAAGTTTTTTTTTTTAATCTCTTGGCTGGGCGCTGTGGCTCACACCCGTAATCCCAGCACTTTGAGAGGCCAAGGTAGGTGGATCACCTAAGGTCAGGAGTTCAAGACCAGCCTGACCAACATGGTGAAACCCCGTTTCTACTAAAAATACAAAAATTAGCAGGGCATGGTGGCAGGCGCCTATAATCCCAGCTACTAGGGAGAAGCTGAGGCAGAAGAATCACTTGAACCCAGGAGGTGGAGGTTGCAGTGAGCTGAGATCGCACCATTGCACTCCAGCCTGGGCAACAGGAGCAAAACTCCATCTCAAAAAAAAAAAAATCTTTTAAATGCATGGCTTAGCAGACAGGAAAGTAAAAGAAGTCTTCTTCACGAAGGAACAACAAGAAAATACTAATCTAGATAACATAATTACCAGACATAGAGTATAAAATAAGTATGCTTAATATGCTTAAATAAAAGAAGACCTCAAATGAATGACAAAGAAACAAGAATGACAGAGAGATCTGGGTCACTGTAGGCATCTCATAGCAATGGTGCAAACCAGATGACAAGGGAATAATACCTTCAAATGTCAAACTACCAATGTAGAATTATATACCCAGCAAAACTTTCATGAACAAGAGCAAAATAAAAACATTTTCAGATAAAGAAAACTGAGGACTAACAATAGACCTCTCTACAGCAATTAATACATGATGTATTTCAGGAAGAAGGAGAAGAATCCCAGAAAGGTCTCTGACTCAGGAAAGAATAGTGAGCAGAGAAAATGGTAAACTTGTGGATAAATCTGAACAAATAAATACTGCATTTTTAGCTATTCTAATTTGTTGGTTTAAAAGCAAGACAGAATTAAAATATTGGAGCAAAATGGCATACAAATTAGGAGAGAAGATGATCAATACTAAAGCATTCTATGGTCCATAGTTAATATTTAATTTTAGACTTTGTTGAGTTAAATATGTACTTTAAAATTTACCACTAAGGTTAGAAATAGATAATATAACTACTAAATTAGTAGAGAGGAAAAAAATGGAATGAGGGGAAAAGCCTCTATCGACTCAAAAAGCAGTAGGAAAAAAGAGGGGGAAAACACCAAAAAAAGCATAACAAATGAAAACATAAAATAAGACAGCACTATCAAATCCAAAAGCATCAGTAAGCACAATAAATGTAAGTGGATATAACTATCTAGTTAAAAGTCAATGATTGTCAGTTTGGATTTTTCTTTTTAAATGGAGTCTTGTTCTGTCGCCCAGGCTGGAGTACAGTGGTGCAATCTTGGCTCACTGCAACCTCCAGCCTCCTGGGTTCAAGTAATTCTCCTGCCTCAGCCTCCCAAGTAGCTGGGACTACAGACACCCACCACCACGCCCAGCTAATTTTTCTATTTTTAGTACAGACAGGTTTTCACCATGTTGGCCAGGCTAATCTCGAACTCCTGACCTCAAGTGATCCACCCACCTCGGCCTTCCAAAGTGTTGAGATTATAGGCGTGAGCCACCACTCCTGGCCTGGATTTTTTTTTAATGACAACACAAAATCGAGCAACATACTATTCAAAGACACACCAAAAACATATGGACACAGAATGAGTGAAAGAAAAAGGTATCAGGAAAATACTAACCGAAATTGAACATGTTCTGTGGATTTGAAGTACTGGAGTACTGACTCAAGAAAGAATGCCACTCTGATGTTCTCAAGATGGATCTAATAAGAATTCATAAAATATCCACAACTTTGTTGGGGAAACAAAATAAACATCAGTCTAATGTCCTACTCCCTTCTGCAACCCTAGCAAGACATACTTTTGCTGAATTACCTGTTTAGAACCACTTTGAGGCTGGGCATGGTGGCTCACGCCTATAATCCCAGCACTTTGGGAGGCCAACACGGGCAGATCTCCTGAGGTCAGGAGTCTGAGACCAGCCTGGCCAACATAGTGAAACCCCGTGTCTACTAAAAATACAAAAATTAGCTGGGTGTGGTGGCGCTTGCCTATAATCCCAGCTACTCGGGAGGCTGAGGCAGGAGAATGGCTTGAACCCAGGAGGTGGAGGTTGCAGTGAGCCAAGATCGCACCATTGTACTCCAGCCTGGGCAACATAGCAAGACTCCATCTCAAAAAAAAAAAAAAAAAAAGAACTACTTCGAGACTCTTTGCCATCCCAGCACCCAAATCCTGACCCCTGAACTCAGACACACATCTGCAATTATAGTATTAACAAGCCTAAAACCAGAGCAAGTCAAGAAATAAAAACACCATGCTTTCCTTGACCAATGGTTCACAGTTCTTCTGCCCTGGTAGAGAATGGCTGGTGTTCACACATATGGGATTCCTGTCATAGATAGACCTGAAGAAATGTCCAGCCCTGAGGGCACTGTCTGTTACTCCACTCTCTCTTCTGCTAAATATCAGAACACAAATGAGAATGATGTTACAGTGATCATCTCAAGTTCCCCGTATTCTATGGAAACTAAAACTTTTTGCAAATTTTGGTACAACATTACTAATAACCATTTCCTTGTGACACACCACTCAGTTGACTATGATGTCATCACTGGCTTGAACTACATTTGACCTGTTATTAATCCTTACTTTCTCTAGTTCTGGTATTCTCCACACCCTCCAAAACACTCACCCTAAATCTTCTGACTCAGAAATCCACAGGCTCTAGGCCAGTAGCTTTCACCCGTGGTTGCATATCAGATTCAGCCTAGGTCCTAGCCACAGATATTCTGATTTCATTGTTTTAGGGAAGATTCCTGGCATCAATATATTTTTTAAAGTTCCCCAGGGCCACACACTCAACTATCTGTCTCCCCACTTTGACCCGCTATCATCTCAGAGCAAAAATTCACCTTCTTTGCTGAGATGCTAGTCATACTATACTACTATGCTTACTGACTTACTTACTACACTTATTTATATTAATATATATGAATACTTACTATGTTACCATGCAAGGAAGGATTCCTAGTCATCATTAGCCTCCTCCTCAATTCAGTGCTGTAACTAACAAAACTATACTCGAATCCACTAGCATGTAAATTATTAGATTCATAGAGGGGCCCAGGTCTATACTGGCCCTCACAGAATTAGGACCAGTACTCTAAAATGTCTTTTTAGTGGTCTGGCCTTCTTCAAGAAGGCAGACACAGTGCCACACCCTGCTGACACCAGGAAGAGTCAAACCAAGTGGTCCCTTAGTCATTCCCAACTCCTTTCCTCTGATAAAAGGCACTGCAGAGTAAAGACTTTCATTAAAAGTCTAGGAGGCACAGCAAAATGTTAACAATGGTTCTCCCTGAGTGGTAGGTTTATTGGGGATTTTCACTTTTTTCCTTTTCTGTTTCTCTGTGCATGCCAACATTTCTAGAGTGAATATGCATTGCTTTCATAATTAAAATAAACATAGAAATAATCATCCCCACCCAAAAAGGGAGGAACGAGTAACAGATCTGGACTGTAGCTCTGCCTGAGATGTGCTATGTGACCTGGGGGTGTGGCTTTTCCTCTCTGGTTAGACTAGATGCTCCTCCCTCAGGGCCCTCCCTCCTGCAACATTCAAGGACCCTCATTATCCCTCTGTTTATTAGACTCGCAGAGAACCCCATACTCACACTGTGAACTTATGATCTGCCATTCAGGTTTCTCAGGCAAAATCTCAAGACCCTGATTAGCTCCTGGATGAACTGTAATAAAAGTGAGATGCCACAAAAGACCCTGACCCTACTGACCACTCTGAAGTTACATCTCAAAGCCTGGCCCAACAGTGACCCACACAGCTCAGGCTCACCTTTCTCTCTGGCTGGGTAAGAATAACCCAACACGCCTTGCTGCAGGAATTAGAAGCAGGAGGCATTCACACTCCTTATCATGCTGGGTTTGGCTTAACTTCCAGGGTCAATGCAACAGCAGGATCTACAAGCAAATCCTGAGAGGACACAGGGCAGCTGCGTCACCATGGAGACAGGTTACCATAAGCCCCACAGATTGTCCACAGTGTTTCAAAGAGATATTCACAACCTGCGACAATAAAGGAAGTTGGATCCAGGAAAGAAAAACTACAACCAATCCCTGGATGACTCTCAAAAGCAACCTCCTGAGTACATTCTTAGCAACAGGGAAAGGTGAAAAAACTAAGATTTAAGCACACAGTGTGCTCCCAGGTATTGATGCTTTATTAATTCCTAAGTTGTGTTCTTTCCACTCACTTTTATGTAGAATGCATGGAGACTCACTTTTATGAGTTTCCTATTTCGCAAACGAAGGGAAACCAAGGCTCTGAGAGGCTAAGCAGCTTGCCGGAGATCACAGAAGTGACGAGCAAAAGAACCAGGATTTTATCTCCCCTGGGCTGGATTTAACCTGAAGCTGGGTATAACCTGAAAGCTTCCCCTCCACCTCCCCTCAGCGGGCACCCTCGGGGTTTCGAGGAGCTAAACATGCGTTAGGCTGGTGAGTGGAGGAACTAATATCAATCCCAACAAAGTTTTACTCAAAAAGACTAACAGTGAAAAATGTCTCAGGCAGAAGCATGAGGCTAGGCATGAGGAGATCCCCAAAACAGGGAAGACAGTGGAAACAGTGGGGCAGAGGTGGGGCATCCTCATTCCATCATTCATGGTCTCTCTGGCCAAGGTACCATGGAGCAGGCCCCTAAAATCCTGAGATCAGCATGGTGCTAAGTGGGCCAGAAGGGCCACAGTCCCTCCAGACCAGTCCTACCACATTCCAGCTGAGGGGCCTTGGGTGGGTCACCTATGCTTTCCGAACCTATTTCCACACCTGTAAAGAAGGAATGGCTTGAAGGGGAGAGGAGTGGCAGGTGCCCGGTGCACACGGCAGGCTGCCACCACCAGCTCCAATGGGAACCCCCTCTCTGAGTTCTCTTTTCCTCAAAGTCTGTAAGGAAGGGGCTCAAAAAAGGACTTGGAAGATCCCTGACACCTCAAAGAAAAAGTGAGAGCCCAGGAGGCCCAGCGGCAAAGGTGGCAGCAGCCACCTGTCCTTCCTCCTGCTGCCAGCGTGTGCCCTGGATCCCCACCTAGGCAGGGGCGCAACCTGCCCAGCCAGTAGCTCCAACAGGAACTAGGCCTCTGACCACGCTGGCTCCAGTCCAGCACCACCCACAGGAGTGAGCTGGGGTGGATCACGGCCAGAAGGAGCCCTTCCCACCCCGTGCCCCTTCCCGCCTTCCTCCATCCAAAGCTCAGAAATCCAATGCCCAGGGAGAGCACAAGGAGGCTTTCTAGCGCTGAGGGGGCCTTACAGCCACCTTTCGCTTCACCTGTGGGGCCCTCCCTCGCATCTTGTTTGTCCCTTAGGCCCTGGCACACACAGATGAATGAATGGAGCCGGTCACCGCCCGGAGGAGTTGTCAGTTTCGCGGAGGCACTGCGAGGCGGGCAGAGCGGGGTTGTCCTTTGGGTGCTGGGGGGTCCTCGCCTTAAACCCTTCTGCTTAGCTCTGACCCTCACCTTTTCAGGGAGATGATAACTTCTCAAGGAGAAGGGAGCTAAGAGATCACTAACAGACTTGCCAATTTCTGGTAATTTTTTTTCTACTTTCGTCTTTTTTACTTTCTTGCCTCCCCGCCCCCATGTGAGCTCTTACACTATCGTCTTCGGAGAAAGACTCAATAAGACGCGCCATCCTGGAGACCCCAGCTCCCCGCCCTGCCACTGCTCTGATGGAGAAACTGAGGCCCGGGGCTCTGAGGGCGGGCTTCCTCCCCCGAGCTGTGCACTCACAGCGGGTTCCAGCGCTCGGGCAGGCGGCGGTGCAGTGAGATGCGGTCGCTGAGGTAGATGTTAATCTGGTGCAGCCGCACGCTCTCCTCCTGCAGCCGCAGCTCCTCGCCCTGCAGCTGCAGCCGCACCGCCTCGCCCCGCGCGCCCAGCGCGTTCGCCGGCACCGGCGGCCGCGGCAGGACCGGCTCGCGCCGCCCGGGGCGCGGGGTGCGCGGGGGTCCCGGCTCGGCAGCCCCGGCCCCGGCCCCGCGCTGCGCCCGCAGCACCGAGCCCAGCCCGGCCAACGCCAGTAGCGCCAGGAGCACCAACAGCGCCTCCCGGCCGCGCCGCAGTCCCCGCGGGCAGCGCCGCCGCGCCGTGCGCCCCCACATGCGCCCGCCAACTGCAGCCAGCGATCAGCGCGCCCCAAGGCGGCGGTGGAGGCCAGGACCCGGATCCCGGAACCGCCGTGCCGCCCCGCCCCCGGCCCGCCCCACCTGCGCGCCGCCCCCTTTCCGTCCAGCCCCGCGCCAGCCCAAGCGCAGCCCCCGGGGTGGCTCATTTCGGCAGGGTCCTCAAGTGGGCTGGCTGAGACTTGCATCTTCCTTCTTGGGCTATGGTGCATTATTAAAGAGATAGTGGTGGTAAAACCCTTAGCGCCTGGCATATTGTAGGCGCTAAGTGTTGGCTGAATACACCCTGCAGGGTGCTATGAATTCTACTGCCATTATCTCATCTGGTCTTTACACAGTCCAATAAAACAACCATCAAGTAGGATTACGAGCTCCCTTTTACAGATGAGGAGATGGAGGTGCGATGAGATCAACAGACACCACGCTGCCCCACTGACTTCTGCAGGCCCAGCCTCTGCCATACTCTTTGGAGTCCTTGAATAGCAAACCCTCGCCTGGCTCGCCTCGTGATAGCTCTGTGACCTCTGAGGCTAGGAGCAAAAGGCCATGAAGGCTGTACATGATAGTTCACACCTGTAATCCCAGGCCGAGGTAGGAGGATCACTTGAAGCCAGGAGCTTAAAACTAGACTGGTCAACATAGCAAGACTCCCATCTCTACAGAAAAATTTCAGAATTAGCCATGCATGGTGGCACGTGCCTATAGCGCTAGCTACTCAGGATGCTGAAGCAGGAGGATTGTGTGAGCCCAGGAATTGGAGGTTACCGTGAACTATGCGCCACTGCGCTGCAGCCTGGATGACAGAGCGAGATCCTGTTTCTATTAAACAACAACCAAAAAAGGCCATGAAGCTGCCGCCCTTTTCATGAGATCACTGCTGTGGGAGCCTTGAGCTGCCAGGGACGAAGTAAGTCTAATGGAGTAGACAAATATTAAAAAGATAATTAGAATTGTGTTAAGTATTTTGAAGAAGAATTACAGGGCGCTAAAAGGGCTTAGAATAGTAGAACTTGATCTAGTTTGGGGGTTTTGGAAAGCTTCTCTGATGAAGTAATGTCTACACAGATATCTGAATGTAAAAGTGATAGCAGAGATTTCAAATCATATCTTAAATTAATCTGGAACTCCCTCTGCTTGTGTCTAGCTCAGGGAAAAGAATCATTCTGTATCCCCTGTAGAAGGATAGAGTGTAAGCTGTATTTGTTGTTGTTTGTTTTACCATGGGAAGTTGGTCCAAAGCTTTTTATCAAATATTCTCAAGGAGACCAGAAGCCCAGAAAGTTTAAAAAGCACAAATCTGGTCCAATTATCTCATTGATAAATGCGGGCTCTGAGACACAGGGTGGGGAGAGGACCTCGAACTTGGCGGCTCAGGTAGAGGTAGAATCTGACTTGCTGTTGTCTTCATACAGCCTTTGGCTACTGGTATCCCCAGAGGAAATCTCCCTCAGGTTGCAGGAGGCGGATGGGTTTTGGGATGAACCATGCAAAGCAGCTCCCACTCAGGACAACCTGCTGCTAATATTAGACTAGAGGGAAGTGGCTCTTCCCACAGTGCTCAGGGCCCCACCTGCTTCCCACGCAGAATGGAGGCTGCTGGTTAATGCCAGAAAGCGGTTGCGTTAGGTAGGTCTGGACCTGAGCCCTTTGGCCTCTGTTCAGACACCCAACACATTTAAGATCTGCGGTCAGATTAGAAAACAGACAAGGATTAAAATTCATAATGTCTTGGATCCGCTTGCCAAATTGGAATGCTTCTCAATAGAGGTTCAGATACAGAGAAAAGAGAAATGCAATTAGACCTTACAAGACATGGACTTAAGCCCCAGGTAACAGATAAAAGCTATTGTTTACTGAGCACGCACTGTGTGCTGTAAACTGCTGGACTTTCTTTTTCATGTACTTTCTCATTTCACCCTATGACAACCTTGCAAGGTTGACAGATGAGAATATGTAGGCTCAAGAAGTGAAGCAACTTGCCCAAGGTTACACAACATGCAAGCGGTAGAGGGAGGATTTGTATCTGGGTCTCCTGACTCCCATGAGTCCAGGATTTCCCACCACACCACTCACTGTTGGGCAGGCTGCAATGAGATGCAAAGGCAGCTTAGCTTAGGAGGTCGGAACACAACCTTGGAGCCCACTTGCCTGAGCTCAACCCAGCCCCATCACGAATTGCAGTGTGACCTCAGGCAAGTTGCTTTACTTATCTCGGCTCAATTTGCTCATCTATTAAATGGTGATCTAATGATAGCATCACCTGAACAGGGTTGTTGAGAAGATTGAGTGATACAGTCTGCACAGTCAGCCTCCCGGGGCACAAAACAGAGTGGAGAGAGTGTCAGTAAGGCAAAGGGAAGATGTCCAGCACCTTGCTGAGTGAAGTATGATATTTAGACCAGAACCATTGGTACCACCTGGGAGCTTGTTGGAAATCTAGCATCTTTTCAACAGAGGTAAAGCCCTTGGGTTTATTGCTATTTTTAGGGGGCTTATCTGTTCACTAACCGTACCATGTTATGTCATCGGCTGCTCACCAACAAGTAGATATCTCTAGAAGATGCTTTTAATTTGTCATATTAGCTCTCTTCATAGGAGTTATTACATTCCTTTTAGAGTTTAATATGATCTACGGTAGATGTGGTATTTCAAATATTAGTGGGGAACATGTGCCTAATTCAAGTAATAATTGGGACAACTTGATAACCATTTGGAAAAAATTCAAATCAAGTCCCAACATCACACTTCACATCAAAATAAATTCCAAATGATCTGAAGATGCCACAGTAAATAAGCAAAAAAAGGAAGGAAGGAAGGAAGGAAGGAAGGGAAGGGAAGGAATTTTATTATAAAAGTATTGAATGAGAAAAACCAGAGACCATATGGAAAATATTTCTAAATGTGACTATATAAAAAATTTTGAATTCTGTAAGGCTTCCAGTATAATACAAAGTCCAGAAACAAAAGGCAAGTCAGAAAGAGATATTTGCAGGTGACATTTACCCAGTATGTGAATCAACAGGGAAATAAAGAGAACAAACAGAAATAAAAATGGTCAAAGGATTTAAATAGACAGTTCCCACCCAAAAGGATATAAATAGTTTATAAAAGTATGAAAATATGCTCGATCTCTCTAAAATACATACAAAATAAACCTACCCTGAAATATTTTTTCACCTATCAGACTGGCAAAAATGAAAAAGGTTATTAATTCCAGTGTTGGCAAGGATGTGAAAAAACACACTCTCATCCACTGTTGGTAGGAATGCAAACTAGTATAACCTTTTGGAAAGCAATTAGGCAACATTTATTAGAAATGTTAATATTAACATCTTTTTGATTTTGCAATTCCACATCTAGGAATCTATCCAACAAACATAGACTCATAAGTGCTCAAAAGATATGCATACAAGGAAGCTTACGGCAGTATTGTATATAAAAGCAAAAAGTTGGAAACAATCCAAATTTCCATCAAGAGATTATAAAATAAAATATTGCACATCCGTACAATACCATAATATACCACAGTGCTATTTACAAGCATGAGTTAGTTGTAGGCATTTAACATACACATGTGTTCAAGATGCATTGTAAAGAAAAGAGAAGCAAGTCGTGGAGCTATATGAATAGTATGATCCTATTTTTGTAAAATAATATATATTAACATATGAAAGGGAAAAAATCTAAAGGAATATTTACCAAACCATTAACTATATTATATTTACTTCTGATGGGTGAGATTCTGTGGTCCTTTCACTTTTGTTCCATTTATTTGTTTTTTTTCAACAAATATTTATTGATCACCTACCATCTGGGAGTCAGTGTGCTAGATTCTGGGGATTTGAGGTAAACAATATCCAAAGCCATTGATCTCAAGGAGTTTACATTCTATATTTCTACAACATCAGAATTCTTTAAAACAATCATTACCTTATTAGGAAAAAAAAGACATTTAAAGTAAATATTGTACTCTTTCGAGATTATTTTACTTCTAAGCCTTCCTTATCTCCTGCCTAATCCACTCTGTCAGTCTGTGGTCCTCCTGTCCCCCTGCTCTCTCCTTCCAGTATGTTTCCTCCTTTTTCCTACAACGACCTAGACCCCACCCATCATTTCTGCCCAACTTGTAGCCAAGCTCTGCCATGAAGCTGTCAGTGGCATCCTCCAAACTGTGATATCTTCCTTTGAATTGATGATGAAAACGCATAGACCCCACTGTTCTGCAGTCATGTGGGATTTCCTGGGAGCCATGAGGCCATGTTTCTATCATTCAACACACATAATGCCTAGCACACAGAAGGTATTTAGTAAATGCTGGCTGAGCCTGGTACCGTGGCACACACCTATAGTCCCAGCTACTCAGGAGGCTGAGGCAGAAAGATCACTGGAGCCCAGGAATTTGAAGCTGCAGAGCACCACGATGGTGTCTGTGAATAGCCTCTACACTCCAGCCTGGGCAATAAAGCAAGATACCATGCCTAAAAAATTCAAAATTAAGAAAAAATTTCAATTTAAAAAAGTTGGTTGAATGGAAGTGTGTTGGAAATGAGGTGGATTGCTCAGATTACCCTTTGGGAGAAACTTTTAGGGGAAACACGGTTGACTGCGAGCTCCCAGTGGCTATGCCTTTGGATCCTTTGTGTTATCCTCTGGCTACTCCCAGTCAGTGACCGAGCATGGTGTGGTACCAGAACCTGGCCACATCTGCATGATATAGGACACAACCCGTGCTTGGGAATCCCCCATCTGCCTGGCTGAGACTTTCCCTCCTCACTTCCCATTCTCCTTTCTCAAGTTTCAGACCTGCATCATGGTCTGAGGGCTCCCCATCCCTTTTCCCCAACTTTCCCCTTTCACTCTTTTTTTTTTTTTTTTTTTTTTTTTTTTTTGAGACAGAGTCTCACTCTGTCGCCCAGGCTGGAGTGCAGAGGTGTGATCTCTGCTCACTGCAACCTCCGCCTCCCAGGTTCCAGCGATTCTCATGCCTCAGCCTACCAAGTAGCTGGGATTACAGGCACGCACCACCACACCTGGCTAATTTTTTTTGTATCGTAGCATAGATGGGGTTTCACCATGTTGGCCAGGCTGGTCTCAAACTCCTGACCTCAAGTGGTCCACCCATCTCGGCCTCCCAAAATGCTGGGATTACACACTTTCCCTCTTTGTCCTTTGTAGGTATTTTTCCCAGAAAACAAACAAACAAACATCTAGGCATCTGATTCTTAGAGGATCCAAACCAACACAGGGACCAACGGAAAAAAAAAAAGGCTGGAAGAGAATTCATAAAAAATAAGGCTATAGCTATACTCGCATAGAAAGATGTGCTGGATCTGTGCTTCACAAACTTTAATGTATGGTATGGTGACTCACCTGGGGATCCTGTTGAAATGCTAGATCTGGTTAAGCAGGTCTGGTGTGGGCCCAAGATGCCACATTTCTAACAAGCTCCCTGGTGATACCAGTGCTGCTGGTCCAAGAACCCCAGATTGAGCAGCAAAGTGCTAGACATCGTCCATTTGTCCCTGCTGTTTCTCTTCACCCTGTTCTGTGCCCTGGAAGGCTGACTGCATGAACTATATCAGCAGGCTCCAAGACTCTAGCTTCCAGTAGGGTTTACTAATGAGGAGCACTGGCAGGAGATCAGAGGGCAGGAGGAGAGTGAGGTCAGAGGTTTTTATTCCTCTGAGGATAGTTCCCTACTGAGTTGCTGTGGGTTGGCTCTGTCCCTCTACCAAAGGCTGTAGCTCCTATCAGGTAGGTCTCTGCAATTTTTCTCTCTTGCAGAATTCCAGTACATGCTCTCCCCTTTTCCCCTTCAGGCCTGGGATGGTAACAGCTCTCTACTATTACCAGCCCTGGAGTACTGCACCATCCCTTGTGGCTCTTAGTAAATCCTGCCTATACTTCTGAAAATGGTCCTTTAGTAAGCATTCCCCAGCTCCTCAGCCAAGTGTGCCATCTGTTTCTTGGTGGGACCCTGGCTGCTACAAGCGCTGTCCAATGCAGTATTTTTTATAAGAGCAGAAAACTGGAAACAAGCTAACTGTGCTTGTTTCTGTTTGTTTGTTTGTTTGAGAGTCTTGCTCTGTCACCCAGGCTGGAGTGCAGTGATGCAGTCTCAGCTCACTGTAACCTCTGCCTCTCAGGTTCAAGCGATTCTCGTGCCTCGGCCACCTAGGTAGCTGGGATTACAGGCATGTGCCACCACACCTGGCTATTTTTTTTTTTTTGTATTAGAGATGGGATTTCACCATGTTGGCCAGGCTGGTCTTGAACTCCTGGCCTCAAGCAATCCACCCCCCCTTAACCTCCCAAAGTGCTGGGTTTACAGGCATGAACCGCCACACTCGGCCTCAACGGTGCCTTATTCTAAAATGATTAAATGGGCTGGGAACAGCGGTTCATGCCTGTAATCCCAGCACTTTGGGAGGCCGAGGCGGGTGGATCACTTGAGGTCAGGAGTTCAAGACCAGCCTGGTCAACATGGCAAAACCCCGTCTCTACTAAAAATACAAAAATTAGCTTGGTGTGGTGGCTGGCATCTGTGATCCCAGCTACTCCATAGACTAAGGCAGGAGAATCGCTTGAACTCAGGAGGCAGAGGTTTCAGTGAGCCAAGACTGCACCACTGCACTCTAGCCTGGATGACAGAGTGAGACTCCATTTCAAAAAATATAAAATAGAAATAAATAAATTAAATGATTAAATAAATTATGGTACATCTGCTGAATGGTGTTTCATGTAATCATTTATTTATTTATTTATTTATTTTAAAAATTTTTTTTGGAGATGGAGTCTCGCTCTGTCGCTCAGGCTGGAGTGCAGTGGTGCGATCTCGGCTCACTGCAACCTCCACCTCCCAGGTTCAAGCAATTCTTCTGCCTCAGCCTCCCAAGTAGCTGGGACTACAGGCACATGCCACCATGCCTGGCTAATTTTTTTGTATTTTTAGTAGAGACGGGGTTTCACCGTGTTGCCCAGGCTGGTTTCGAACTCCTGAGCTCAGGCAATCCGACTGCCTCAGCCTCCCAAAGTGCTAAGATTGATTACAGGTATGAGCCACATCGCCGGGCGGCAATCATTTTTTTAAAATGCAGCAGTCTGTATTTACCTACATGGAAAGGTGCCCAAGACATTTGTTAATGGAAAAAGAAAAAAAAAAAAAGCAAGATTCAAGAATAGCATGCGTAGTATGAACCCATTCATTTACAAAAAAAGTAAATTATCCATTTGTTAAGGCTTGGAATGCAAGTGACAACAATGCTGCTCAAAATAAACCTCACCAAAAAGAATGTGGGGAGGGATTTTCTAACTTAGTCTCTTTCTATCACTTGGTTTTGCTTTCTTTTGTGGTGACTTCACTCTTAGGCAGGCTGTCTTCAAGTGGTGGCAAAGTGAGCACCAGTTTGGCTGACATCCTGATAGCTGGCAACCTCAGCAGAGAGGGCCTCATTCTCAATTGCTTTAGCAAAAATCCTGGGCTGGGCTGGGCACAGTGGCTCATGCCTGTAATCCCAGCAATTTGGGAGGCTGAGGGAGGAAGATCACTTGAGGTCAGGAGTTTGAGGCCAGCCTGGACAACATGGTGAAACCCCGTCTCTACTAAAAATACAAAAATTAGCCGGGCATGGTGGTGGGTGCCTATAATCCCAGCTACTCGGGAGGCTAAGGCAGAGAATCACTTGAACCCAGGAGACAGAGGTTGCAGTTTGTGGGGTGCAATTGTGCCGCTGAACCCCAGCCTGGGAGAGAGAGTGGGACTCCGTCTCAAAAAAAAAAAGCCCTGGGCTGAAGCCAATCAGGATATGTGCTAACTACTGAAGCACACAGACTGTGAGTAGGGAAGAAAGGCTTCCCAAAAGAAAAAGGGTGTCCAGAGGGAATATTTCATAGCAGACACTTGTTATCCTTTTTGACTGCCCAGCATCTGAACCCCCTTCCTACATTTGGCAGTGCCCTACCTTCTGAAGCAGAAACTACCTCCCGCTATTATATGAGCACATGACCCAAGTTGGGCCAGTCAGGCACTGTCACCTCAGCCTCTGAATCTGAAGCCAGGAACACCAAAAAGGGCCTGAACCAACCCCATCTTCCTACAGGGTGCAGCTGCGGCATGAGATTTGGGTCATTGTTCCTGGCTTTGGGGCCTCCAGAACTGGTTCTCAGGCTCTCATGGATCTGTGAGCTACAGAAGAACCTTGTACTAAATCCTGCAGCTTTTCCAGCACCTAGAACAGTGTCTGGAAATGGCAGGCACTCAATACATATTTGTTGAAAATGGAAAGAGAGTTGGACTCGATGTCAGAAGACCTGAGTCCTACTCACAGCTCTCCTGCAGAATAGTTGTGGAGTCTTATGGCAAGACACAACCTCTTTGTGCCTCGGTTGCCTTCTCTGCAACCTAGGGATGATCATCTGGGCCCTCCCCGGTGGATGGCAGGCGTGCAATGAAGATCAAACGTGGGTCTCCAACTTTAGCATGCATCAGAATCACCCAGAGGGCTTGTTAAAATATAGGTTGCTGAACCCACACCCAGAATTTCTGATTCAGTAGATCTGGGGTAGGGCCAGAAAAATCTGCGTTTGTAACAGTGTTGCAGCTGGTGATGGTGCTACTGCTGTGTGGGACACACTTCAAGGACCGCTGATAAAGAGAGAGAAGGTATTTCATTTTCTTTGTGACCATTGTAAATGAGGTTGTGTTCTTAATTTTGTTCTCAGCTAGAATGTTATTGGCATATCAAAATGCTATTGCTTTTTATACATTGATTTTCTGTCCTGAAACTTTACTGAATTTGTTTATCATTTCCAGGAGCCTTTTGGCAAACTCTGTAGGGTTTTCTATGTATAGATTCATACTCTCCGCAAAGAGAGAGCGTTCGACTTTTTCTTTTCCTATTTGAATGCCTTTTATTTCTTTCTCTTACCTGGTTGTCTGGCTAGGACTTCCAGTACTATGTTGAATAGGAGTGGTGAGAGTCTTCTTCCAGTTCTCAAGGGGAATGATTCCAGCTTTTGCCTGTTTAATATGATGTTGGCTATGGGTTTGTCATAGATGGCTGTTATTATTTTGAGGTATGTTCCTTCAATGCCTAATCTGTTTTGAGGATTTTTATTATAAAGGATGTTGGATTTTATTGAAGGCCTTTTCTGCATCTATTGAGATGATTATATGGTTTTTGTCTTTGATTCTGTTTATATGGTGAATCACATGTATTGATTTGCGCATGTTGAGCCAACCTTGCATCCCAGAAATAAAGCCTGCTTGATCATGGTGAATTGACTTTTTGATGTGCTGCTGGATTCTGTTTGTAGTATTTCATTGAGGATTTTTGCAGCTATGTTTTTCAGGAATATTGGCCTGAAGTTTTCTTTTTTTCGTCGTGTCTCTGCAAAGGGCATGAACAGACACTTCTCAAAAGAAGAAATACAGGCAGCCAACAAACATATGAAAAAATGCACAACATCATTAATCATCAGAGAAATGCAAATCAAAACCACAATGAGATATCATCTACACCAGTCAGAATGTCAATTATTAAAAAGTCAAAAAACAATAGGTGCTGGTAAGGCTGTGGAGAAAATACACTGTTGGTGGGAATGCAAACTAGTTCAGGCACTGTGGAAAGCAGTTTGGAGATTTCTCAAAGAACTTAAAATAGAACTATTTGACCCAGCAATCCTACTACCAGGTATATACCCAAAGGAAAATAATTCATTCTATCAAAAAGACACCTGTATATTCATTGCAGTGCCGTTTACAATAGCAAGGGTATGGAATCAACCTAAGTGCCCATCAACAGTAGATTGGATAAAGAACATGTGGTACAGAGCCAGATGTGATGGCTCACACCTGTAATCCTGGCACTTTGGGAGGCCACAGCAGGTGAATCACTTGAGCTCAGGAGTTTGAGACCAGCCGGGCAACATGGTAAAACCCTATCTCAACCAAAAATACAAAAAATTAGCCGGGTGTGGTGGCACTTGCCTGCAGTCCTAGCTACTCGGGAGGCTGAGGTGGGAGGATTGCTTGAGCCTGGGAGGCAGAGGTTGTGGTGAGTAGAGATTGCACCATTGCACTCCAGCCTGGATGACAGAGCAAGACCCTGTCAAAAGAGAGAGAGAGAGAGAGAGAGGGAGGGAGGGAGGGAGGGAGGGAGGGAGGGAGGGAGGGAGGGAGGAAGGGGGATAGGGAGGGAGGGAGGGAAGAGAGGGAAGGAATGAAAGAAATGTGGTGCATATACATGATGGAATATGATGGAATACTACGGAATACTATGCAGCCATAAGAATGAACGAAATCATGTCCTTTGCAGCAACATGGATAAAGCTGGAGGCCATTATCCTAAGCGACCTAAAAAGAACAGAAAACCAAATACTGCATGTTCTCACTTATAAGTGGGAGCTAAACATTGAGTACACATGGACACAAAGATGGGAACAACAAACGCTGGGGATCGCTAGGCCAGGGAGGGATGGAGGGGACTCTGGGCTGAAGAACCTCTTGGTGGGTATTATGCTTACTGCCTGGGTGATGGGATCGTTGGGACCACAAGCTTCAGCGTCACGCAATTTACCCATGTAACAATTTACCCATGTAACAAACCTGTACCCTTTAATCTATAATAATAGTTGAAATAAAAGGTGGGGGAGAGAGAGAGAACAGGAGGCGCTTTTAGCCCCAGCAGCCTGGCCCAGATGAAGGAGCGACATTAAGGGCACTGCAGGACACTGTGAGGAAACAATCCATTCGTTCCTTAATTCAGCCGCTTCCTTTTTCTAGAAGGGCAGGTTCAGTGCCAGGGGCTGGGGTGGGGTCAGCGGAGCCCGCTAGTGAAGTCAAGGCCCACGCAGCTGCGGACTGAGACCCGGGCCCAGGGCCCTGGCCACAGCGTGAAGAGGGGATGGGGTGGCCGCTCCCACCTCTGCCCTGACAGGAAGTTTCTGGAGCCCCGGGACAGAGCGGCGAGAGGGCGCCGAAGAGGCAAAAGGGGACACGCGGGCCTGCGGCGGGCGCTCCTCTGAGCGTCCCTGGACTCCCGAATACGGGCACTGGAGGTGCGCAGCCCCGGCCCTAGCGCGCTCCCGGCACACAGCAGGCGCGCGGCCCTAGCCCCGGCGCGCTCCCGGCACACAGTAGGCGCGCGGCGCGGGCGGGTGGCCGGAAGGGGGCGCCTGCGGGCGGTATCCGGGGGCGGAGCCGACGCGGCCGGCGGGGCGGACGGGCGCGGGCCGCGCGTGGCGGCGGCGATGGGCGAGGGCGGGCTACCCCCGGCCTTCCAGCTGCTGCTGCGCGCGTGTGACCAGGGCGACACGGAGACGGCGCGGCGGCTGCTGGAGCCGGGGGCGGCGGAGCCAGCCGAGCGCGGCGCGGAGCCGGAGGCGGGCGCGGAGCCGGCAGGGGCCGAGGTGGCTGGGCCCGGGGCCGCAGCGGCAGGGGCAGTCGGGGCTCCGGTGCCCGTGGACTGCTCGGACGAGGCGGGCAACACCGCACTGCAGTTCGCCGCGGCCGGGGGCCACGAACCGCTGGTGCGCTTCCTGCTGCGCCGCGGTGCCTCGGTCAACAGCCGCAACCACTACGGCTGGAGCGCGCTCATGCAGGCGGCCAGGTGAGGCGGCGGGGCCCGGGGGCCCGGGACCAGAGTGGTGCCCGGCGCTGGCCCGAGACGGGGTCCCCGGCGGCCGGTTGCCCCGGGAGGTGAAGAGTTAAGGACTCCTTAGAGTTGGAATGGTAAACTTTGAGTAGTCTTTTGTAAACTTTGAGCATAGACGTGGAAACACTTTTGAATTAACATAAAATCAGATTCTTAGAAATTTTGGCCTTTCAGAATAGAATCTGGAGACAGCGAATAGAATTGTAGAGACTTAGAACCTTAGAGATTTAATTCATTTCTTATTGCAGTAAGAATTTCCTCAGAACCTGCCTTCCCTTACTGGCTTGGCGTTGAGGGTGCTGCGAGACCCAGGCAGAGTCCCCACCCAGGGCATTGGTGGGCAGGCCAGGCAAAGGAACGAGCTTGACCGGAAAGGTTTGAGTAGCTGTGGGGCAGGTGACCCATTTTGGAGACGTGGGGGAAGGTTTCTGGTAGAAATGATGTTTATATCCACGTGGAGACCTGCGGATACCTGAGAATTAGCCAGGACATTACAAGTGGGATGTGGGAAGGCATGATGGGAGGCCCATGCAAAGGCTTGGGTGCACGAGCTGGTAGGACTGGTAGAATGATGTATGTGTAGAATGTATGAGTAGAATGATGTACTAGTCCTCCCTGGAGAGAAGGCAGATGCCAGGGAGTTGGGGGAGTGTGGGAGCTGAGAAACGCTAGCTATCCTATGGTGCTAGGGAGTCATGGAAGGTTCTAGGCAGAATGAGTGACAGGATGAAAGTTATGTTTTGGAAAAATTACTTTCCTTGAAGTGTGAGAATAGATTAGATACTCTAGGGTAAGCTAGAGTCAAAAAGGCTGGTTAGGTGGAGTTTGCTGCAGTCTGAGAGGTGATGGTGGCCTAGACCAGAATGGAGACAGCGGAGGGAGGGCACCCAGATGAATTTGTGATATATTCAGGGAGTAGATCAGCAGGAGTTGACGACTGGCCCTTGGGGAGGGGTTAAGAGAGACAGCAAGGATGGCATCTAGAGATCTGGCTTCTGTGAAGCCTGCCATGATATCTCCCTGTTCTCTGGTCCCTCCGCAGCAGAAAGGCCTCTGTGATAGCATCCATCACACCATGTTAATGCTGATTGGCTTCCTCAGTACCCAAACCTGGCCACACATCAGAATCACTGGGATGCTTGTCTAAGTGCAGATTCCTGAGTTCCTTTTCTGGAGATTGTGATTTAGAAGGCCCAGGGCAGTGAGGGGAGTAAGAGACAGGGACTCTGTGTGAGAAGAGGCTCCCCAGTGATTCTCTTGTATGGTAGGTTGGGGAGCCACTGATGTGTTATGTGTGTCTCATCTCTGCAATCCACCAAGTGCGTGCAGAGGGGCCCTGGTGAGCCCCCTGAGGAATTTACTGAGTGAGGTTTGTGACTACAGCACTGACATGCCTCAGAGTGTCTCAGAGACCCCTGATCATCAGTTTTAACCAAGTTCTGCAGGATAGTCTTGAGCCTGGGTATTTTAAAATGTGCTGTTCCTCAGTTGGTGTGACACCGACTCTATATTCAGGTAGCATCTCTGCCTGTGTTGAGTTGTGCTCCAGCTTTCTGCTGCGTAATTCATAAGAAAAGGTCAAGTTGAGGAGTAGTATATATGGAAGACTTCCAGAATGATGTACAGTGTGTCTGTCCCTCACATCGGGGTAGGCAAATGAATGGCCCGTGTGCTGACACCTTCCAGCCTTGTGCTCTTCTTCCTTGGATCTGGATACGCCCCCAGAATCCTGCTCAAAACCACACCCCTGGCAGCCACCACGCTGGGTCTGAGCAAGCATCTATTTATCGTCCCAGCTCTCTGTGTGGATCAGGCCAGACTATTAGACACCCTGTGCCTTTGGTCTTTTGTGGGCGTTTTAGTATTAGAAATGGTGACCTTAGTGTTTTTTCCTGTTCTTTTTTTGAGACGGAGTCTCGCTCTGTCACCAGGCTGGAGTGCAGTGGCGTGATCTCGACTCACTGCAACCTCCGCCTCCTGGGTTCAAGCGATTCTCCTGCCTCAGCCTCCGGAGTAGCTGGGATTACAGTCACGTGCCACCACGCCCAGCTACTTTTTGTATTTTTAGTAGAGACTGGGTTTCACTATGTTGGCCAGGCTGGTCTCAATCTCCTGATTTCGTGAAACACCCACCTTGGCCTCCCAAAGTGCTGCGATTACAGGCGTGAGCCACCTCGCTGGGGCATGTTTTTTCCTGTTCTTAAAATAATAGGTAACCTTTGGCCAGGTGCGGTGGCTCACGCCTGTAATCCCAGCACTTTGGGAGGCCGAGGCGGGCAGATCAGGAGGTCAGGAGATCGAGACCAGCCTGGCCAACATAGTGAAACCCTGTCTCTACTAAAAATACAAAAATTAGCTGGGCGTGGTGGCACGGGCATGGTGGCACGCACCTGTAGTCCCAGCTACTCGGGAGGATGAGGCAGGAGAATCGCTTGAACCTGGGAGGCAGAGGTTGCAGTAAGCTGAGATCGCGCCACTGCACTCCAGCCTGGCGACAGAGCGAGACTCCATCTCAAAAAACCAAAACAAAACAAAACAAAAAACAAATAACCTTTATTGAGCGCTGACTTTCTGTCAAGCACTGTGCTAAGTGCTTTAAATGAATTAAGTCATTCAATCCATACAAAACCTTAGGAAGGAGGTACTATTGTCATCCTCATTTCATAAATGAGGAATTGAGGAACAGAGAAGTTAAATAACTTGCTCAAGTCACATAGCTACCAAGTGGCGAGTCAGATTCACACCTAGGGAGGTGGTTCCAGAGCCTGTGCTCCCAGCCATGAATCCTGTAACTGATAGTTTCCCTCTTGGTGTTGGTGCCTGGAAGCGGCTTGCCAAATTTGCCAGAGACTTCTCTCCAAGGGACAGGGTTGCATAGTGTTTACCTTCCTTCCCTACCCTTCATTTCCTGCCTGCCAGTGGGGTAGAGCTGGACTCTCAGCCCAGTGCTTTGAGAGGGGAAAATGTGTGCCAGCTCTTTAAACACAAGTGTTAATTGCTGAAATTCATCAGTAATCACAGCACCTGTTCAGAAAGCCCCTCGCATGCCCATCTCCGGCAGTTACCTATTAGAAACTTAGCATCCACAACATTATCTCAGCCTTGCTTGGATCCTTTTATATTTTCAGCATAGTTGAGTGCTCTCTTGGGCTACTCACTAATTCAGAAAACATTCCAAATTTCACTATTTCTGCTCTAATTCACCCCTTTTCTTCCTCCTTAAAAATTGGTTATACTGGAGCTTCGATTTTGAGTCCAGGTGCAACTTTTGACTCTATCACGTTCAAATTGAGAGGCTTTAGATTGATTGCTTTCCACTGTAATCTTCAGTTTTCTAATCTGTGAGTTTATCTCGGGGTTTATTAAGATCAAATGAGATAAAAATGTGACGCACCTTGTACTCTGCTGTTAGGGATTATGCTAGATTTTATCTCATGCTCGATAACTAAATAGTGTAATCTTTTAGAAATCTACTACAGTGGAGGATACACCAGTTCTTCAGTGATTTCCACTGCTCACCTCTGGACCTTCCCCTATGTGGTTATGCCATTTATGCATTCATTTACTTGGCTTGTTTGACAAAATTTACTGAGCTCCGATGTGGATCAGCCACTATGGTAGGGGCTGGGGAAACAATATGCGTGGAACCCTGTCCTGTCCTTGGAGAGCCTGCCACTGAATAGGAGAGACAATTAGGGAAAGAGGGCTCACGTGCAGCCAGAGGCGAGCCCGTGGAATTAGGTGCTCAGAAGAGGGGCACTGACCTAGCCTGGTGAGGGGTGGTCTGGAAGCTGCTCAGAGTGGGTGAGATCTGACTCCTGAAGCAGGACACAGTGGGGGTGTGCTGAGTAGATGAGGACAGGAGAGTCCTCTGGTGGGGTCAGGATGGTGAAGGTGTGGGGAAGGCGGGAAGGTGTGGTTTGGGAGCAGGAGGAAGTGAGGTTGGCAAAGCAGTCAGGTCTTCGGCAATCAGAAGCTGGGGAGTGACAGATTTGGGTTTGGAGAATATCATTTGGGAGTCGCATGGAGGATGCGCAGGAGGGAACGAGACTGGAGGCGGGGAGACATTGGGGTGCAGCTTTCTGCATTGAGTTGGTTTCAATTTGCCTTGTCCTTTTCCGCTCTGGGAGTGGAATTCAAGAGGCCCAGCCCCCTGCAGCTGATGGAGCTGTGTCACCAGGCTCTTGCTCCGCGACTGAGTAGCCCCATGCTGTTCAGGTTCACATCCCAGAAGGTATTCAGCTGGAGCCTCAGACAGAGTTCAGCCCTGGCCTGGCCGCCAGCTGCCAGGAGGAGGGAGGTCTTGGGTTTAGATGAGGTGCAAAACTGGCTCCCGGGAAGGAGGGCTGAGCATCGAGAAACCCAGAAAGCTGCCTCACAGATGCAGACATGACAGTGGCTTTGTGGTCTCGAAAACCTGGAGTAGACAGCCCCTGTCTTGTCATTGTTTTCTTGTTAGTCCAGGGCTGCTTCCAGCTTGGAGATACACAGCTCCGAGCCCACCAGAGACACCACAAAACAGAACTTTTCTGCCCTCTGGTGTTAAAAGAAGGAAGAGATTTTGCTGGGAAGAGGTACCTGTTTTCCTTCTCCTGGTATTAGGAAGTTGGTGGGTGCAGATCTTTCTCTTCAGGGGCCCAGCAGTGACTTCATTGAGGAAGATCTGGCCTAGGCTGGATCCTCAGCCGCCTGCAACAAACATTCCTGCCAGCAGGTGGCAGCAGGCCTCCAGGCCGCAATGCCCAGCCTATCTGCTGACCACAACCTTGCCACACCTCTTGGCATGGGATGTGTGCTTTTGGGGATGGGGAGGGTAGAAATGAATCAGACATGGGCTCTGCCTGTGGGGAAATTAGAGCACAGGCAGAGAGACAGATTCCCAGGCTATAAAGCAGAATAAAATCGACTGTCTGAAATGTAGGAGGCAGCATGGTGTAAGAGAAAAAGCAAGGGCAGCGGCATTCACACAGACCTGTCCTGACCCTGATGCCGCCCCTTACCAGCCGGGTAACCCTTGGCACGTTGAATAACGTAACATGAACAATTATAATACCTAACAATCACTAACATTGATGTGATGTTTCCTGTGGCCAGGCACAGAGCCAGGTGCTTTACATGTAACTCATTTAATCCCCAACAACCCTTGAAGTAGGTACAGTTATATCCCCATTTTGCAGATCAGGAAATGAAGGCACAAAGAAATCAAAGTTCTTCCCAAAGGTCATGCAGCTGGTGGTGGGGAGAGCTGGATTTGAACCCAGGCAGGGCAGCTGCTCACCTTCATGATGATGCATCTGCATCCATGTGGCTGGCACAGTGCCTGGCACCAGAATAAGACCTCTTATCATGAGCAGCTGTCAGGACTAATAATTCATGCCAATTAAGGATGACATAAGCTGGCCCCCGAGTGCTGTGTGTTCAGTGTCACTAATTCTCCATCTTCCTGGCAGATTTGGGCATGTGAGTGTGGCACACCTCCTGTTGGATCACGGGGCTGATGTCAATGCCCAGAACCGGCTGGGGGCCAGTGTGCTCACTGTGGCTTCTCGGGGCGGCCACCTGGGTGTGGTGAAGCTGCTCCTGGAAGCCGGTGCCTTTGTGGACCATCACCACCCTTCAGGCGAGCAACTAGGGTTGGGCGGCAGCAGGGATGAGCCCTTGGACATCACAGCCCTGATGGCTGCCATCCAGCACGGGCACGAGGCCGTGGTGCGTCTACTGATGGAGTGGGGCGCGGACCCCAACCACGCAGCCCGGACCGTGGGCTGGAGCCCGCTGATGCTGGCCGCACTCACTGGGCGGCTTGGAGTGGCCCAGCAGCTGGTGGAGAAGGGCGCCAACCCTGACCACCTCAGCGTGCTGGAGAAGACCGCCTTCGAGGTTGCACTGGACTGCAAGCACAGGGACCTTGTAGACTACCTGGACCCGCTGACCACCGTCAGGCCCAAAACAGGTCAGGCTGCATGCCCCCCGTGGCTTCACAGAGGACCCCAAATTGTGTTTATGTGGCTTAAGCTGAGGATTGCTCTACTGGAAGGACACGCTGAACTCAGAGTCCAGCCCTGCAGACCACTGAGACTGAGGAAGTGGTGTGCTTAAGTATCGGGGGGATTGCCTGTGACATGCAGGTTCTGGGCCCACTCTCTGCAGAGTGATTTGGTAGCCCTGGCAAGAGCCTGGAAGCCTCTATAACAAGGCTGCTCTCCCCAAGCACATCATTCTGATGCAGGTGGTTCTGGGGTCCTTCTAGAACAAGGTTTGGCAAACTTTTTCTGTAAAAGGCCAAATAGACTGTATGGACCATACAGTCTCTGTTAAAACTACAGTAGTCACTTCTGCTAGAGTGAAAGCAGCCTTACATATGTAATGAGTAAATGAATGGGTGTGGCTATGCATATAATATGTAAATGAGTCAGGTATGGCTAGGTTCCAATAAATTATAACTACAAAAACAAGCAGTGGGACATATTTGAGCCATGGGCTGTAGTTTGCCAGCCCTTGCTCTACAATAGTGTGCCTGACCTCCTCTGCCCTGATCATTTCTCAAACACTAGTTCATGTAAAATTGATGAAAATTAGTTTTTTAAAAAACATCTAGCAGTGCATCTTTTTTTTTTTTTTTTTTTTTTTTTTACTTCTTGCCATCTCTCTGGCATGTAAAGAGTTGTCTAAACAATCCTTAGCAAATCTGCCATAGGACATACCACGTTTCAAAACCTTTAATGCACGGTTTGCAATAAGATCGCAACACACAGCCTTGGTACCCTCTGTCTATGTAAAAGGCCTGACTTCGACGGCAGGACTCACAGCCAGGGAGTAACAGTAGGTGGGCTGCAGTGTATACAAGCATCTAGCTCTGAGAGGTCAAGCACTGAAGAAAGTAGCTTCAGGCACATTGGCTAAAAAGACCTGAAAGTGTTAAGTTTGTTACCATTGAAAGAATATAGAATAGCCCCATCAATCAAGAGATGCTGAAAATTTGGTAAATGCTTATTAGAAATACACTCTCCAAAAAAAAAAGAAATACACCATCCAATCAGAACAAGTCTGAAATAAACATGTTTTAAAAGCCTGTAATGACAGAGAGGTGGCAAAAATGAAGAGGATGCTCAAATGAAAAGGAAAAAGAAGTTTAGGAAGAACTACCTGAAGCCAAGAGACCTCTTACTTTGTCCAGGTGGGAAACTGAGGCCCAGAGAGGGAAGAAAGCTGGTCAAAGGTCACACACCCGTTGGAAGCTGAGTGAGTGACACTCAGGAGGTGAGGATTTCATGGGAAGAGCACCTAGAGGTGATTCTCCCACCTGCAGCTCCTGCATGGGCTCTAGAAGCTGGTTTAACACATGACTCTTCTGAGCCTTTGCCTCATCTGTGAAATGGACACAATGACAACTGCTACGGGGTGGTGGTGAGCAGAAGGCAGGTTATCCTCTGGCGTGTGAGATACTCAGCCCAGTAGAGTGTTAGGGACTCATAAAGGCTTGCTGTTAGAAATTAGGGCCCCAGTCTCCTAGGACAGGGTTTTGTTTTGTTTTTGTTTTTGACACAAGGCCATTGCTCTCCTTTAAAGGTTTGGGTTGTTTGTGGCGGGGATGGGGAAAGGATCTGCCCTTCCCAGGCCCTGCCGTGCCCAGCACACCTGCCATGCTGAATCTCCCCTCACCCTCGCAGGGACCCTCTGAGGAGGGTATTCCCCCATTTTGCAGGGGAGGGAATTCAGGCTCAGAAGTGAACACTCCAGAACTTGCACCTGCCCGTGCCTGCCGAGCTGTGCCTCTTCTGTTGTGCACGCGTTCTCCTTCCCAGGTTTCCTTAGCCTCTGCATCTTGAATCTTCACGGAGTGCCCTCGGGCTTAGCTTCTGACAGGCCTCATTTTAGGGGTTGTCCTGGCATCATGGGATGGCGATGCCCTCATTTCCCCAAGATGCAGTGGCTCAGACACATTGGTGGATGTGGCCAAGGTCACTGTCTACTTGGTTCGATGCTGGCTGTGCCCCTGCTGGCCAAGGGACCTTGAACCAGCTGCCTCAGTTCACCAAGCTCCCATTTCCTTCTCCACAAATGGGTGCTGGAGTGATACCCGCCTCAGGGCTGCTGTGGGGTTCATGTGAGATCCTGCCTGGCCCAGAGGGAGCACATGGGAAGTGGATTACTCCATAGTGTTGTCGGCGTTATTTGACAGGAGCGAACCTCGGGTCTTCCAGCAGGATCGGGTCATGTTCCCATTGAGCAGACCTAGTGTGAGGCTCAGTTCTCCCACTCTGTACCTGGGTGGTCTTGGTCATCTTAATTGGCCCTGCAGGACTACAGTGTCTTTTTTC
The DNA here is from genome assembly GCF_029289425.2 of Pan paniscus. NCBI lineage: Eukaryota > Metazoa > Chordata > Mammalia > Primates > Hominidae > Pan > Pan paniscus. The sequence goes on from NC_073260.2 coordinate 40,669,675, forward strand.
ATAAAATAGTCATAATAAAGGCTCTTTTCTTGGGAGATTTTTGTGAGGAATAGTAAGATCAGGCCTGTAAAATTTTCATCGCAGTGCCCTGGCACATAGATGACATCCAATAAATGGAAACTATTATGTTTTGATTGATGACACATTCATTCCGATACTTTACAAAGACGTACTGAGGCCTGCTATGTATCAGGCACCTTTCTAGGCACTTTGGATACATCAGTGAACAAATGAGATCCAAATCCCTGACCTTGAGGACCTTGGCCTTGATAAGGGGAGACAGGCAGTCAGTAGGAAATAAGCATATTAAATATATAGTAGGATAGGTGGTAAGTGCCACAGGGTTAAAAAAAAAAAAAAAAGGGCAGTGTAAAGAGGTTGGGTGTGGCAAAGCTGGGACAATTCAGGCTGCTGTGTCAAATGGAGTGGTTGGGCAACCTTGAGAAGGTGGGACTGCAGCAGACATGCAGGACCTGAGGGAGTGTGTTGGCCCTGGGGGATCCCTGGGAAGAGCCCCAGGTAGGGTGCAGGCTGTGCTATTGATAATGACAGATTATGAAATAAATAATAGGAGCCCCAGCTCTTACTGTGCAGTGCCCGGAAATCCAGCCCCCACCAAGGCCTTGGAGGTCCCCTGGTCTCTGCCTTTCATTAGCAGCAGGACAGGGTACTTTTGATGCTGTAACTGTCATTGCGACACCTCTGACTCCCCACTGAGGTTGTGGTGTGGAGTTGGAGCTGATTTCTTTTCCTTGGGTTGGGGCAGAGTCCCTGGGACTGCTCGGATATAGACGGAAAAAAACTGAAGCCCAAAGCGAGGAAGGGACCTGCCCAGAGTCACTGGGTGTCAGGACACAGCTGCCCCTGCCTCTTGGGGCCAGGCTCTGCTGTCAGTGATTAACTTGTGTCAGATGGTTGCTTAGCAGCCAACACTAAGACCAGGTGACACTCTTTTCTGTGAAAAGGTCTTGGCATGAGAAGACCCCACCCCAAGCAAAGTTGGTTCTTGAATACTTGAAAGAACATGACATATTTTTTTTAAAAGTCAGGTGCAGAATAGTTTCTTGATAGTATTTCACAGGCAAAATTGATATACTGTGTCCCATGGCAGTGTCCATACTTCCCATGAAGAATTCTGGGATTCTGGCCGGGTGTGGTGGCTCACGCCTGTAATCCCAGCACTTTGGGAGGCGGAGGTGGGTGAATCACGAGGTCAGGAGTTCGAGACCAACCTGGCCAAGATGGTGAAACCCCATCTCTACTAAAAATACAAAAATTAGCCAGATGCGGTGGTGGGTGCCTGTAATCCCAGCTGTTCTGGAAGCAGAGGCAGGAGAATCGCTTGAACCCGGGAGGCAGAGGTTGCAGTGAGCCTAGATCTCACCCTGCCCTCTAGCCTGGGAGACACAGGAAGACTCCATCTCAAAAAAAAAAAAAAAAAAAAAGAATTCTGGAGTTCCGGCCTGGAGCGGTGGCTCACATCTGCAATCCCAGCAGTTTGGGAGGCCAAGGCGGGCAGATCACTTGAGGTCAGGAGTTTGAGACCAGCCTGGCCAACATGGCAAAACCCCGTCTCTACTAAAAATACAAAAATTAGCTGGGTGTAGTGGCGTGTGCCTGTCATCCCAGCTACTCGGGAGGCTGAGGCACAAGAGTCACTTGAACCCAGGAGGCAGAGGTTGCAGTGAGCCAAGATCACGCCGCTGCACTCCAGCCTGGGTGACAGAGCGAGACTCCATCTCAAAAAAAGAATTCTGGGGTTTACCTTGCTGGTTGCCAAAGAAAGTAATTGCTCTTTGAATGGCGCCTTAACATTATCATTTGATCTCTGCAACAGCCAGGTGAGAGGGATGCTATCCCCACATTTGTGATGAAGAGGCAGCTTACTCTAAAAATGTGCGCTGAAATTCACGTGCACTGACTCCACACTCTGTGCTCCTTGTCCTGGGCTGCAGCTTCCTCCCAGTTACTCAAGAGGGCTCATTTCGACCAGAGTCAGCCCAGAGTCACAAGTGCCCTCTGGCAGCTGCTCCATCCCCTGGGATCAATTAAAGGCTGCAGAAGGCCTGCCTTCAGCCCCCCAGCAAGCAGACTGGCCATGAGGATGCCTGCTCTGACAGGAATGGGGTACCTGCTGGCCCAAGCTTGGAGGAAGGTGTGGGATGAGCATGTGAGGGAGGGGCTAACATCTGGCGGCTGCAGCAAGGCTCAGCTGTGCAGGTAGGCATGGGGTCTGGCCCCAGCCTAGCAGCTGGGCTTCAGGGTACAGCATGAAGATGCCCAGTTGGGCAGCGGCTTTTGGCCAGCTGTGTCTGCAGGTTTGGAGGAGGGAGCATGTTCTGATTGCTTCTTACATGGGAGGGGAAGAAAATATGAGCATTGGCTCTTCTGTTGGCTGTGGCTGTGAACTTCCTTAGAGCTCAGCTGCTCGATATCTCAGGGGTCCTCTGATTTGGAATTATGATTGTACATTTAGTTTTTAGAAGAAAAAAATTTTTTAAACAATGTCCATGGGAATCCGGGATTTTCTAAGACCCCAAGACTTTTCAGTATATCTAAGAAAGGATATGCCAGCGTTTGTTTTGCCTAAAAATGATTGCTTTATTTGCATGAGATCAGGGCCGTGATCTGCTGCTCATTCGTGTTTTGTTGGCAAGATCTGTCTCTGAAGTGTTTTCAGATGTTCTTGGGTAATAAACCTTCCAGAAGAGCTGCTGGATTTGTCCATTACGTAGGTCTCCAATTAGATTGCTTTTGAGAATTAGATGCTTTTTAAAGCCAGGCTGTGTTGTTACACCCTTGTGACTTTTCTGTTATATTAAACCTTTCCGTGGTTAACTTTAAAAATCTTTGTTTACCCAGATGAGGAGAAAAGGCGACCTGATATTTTCCATGCATTGAAAATGGGTAAGCGCTTTAGAAAATCTTTTTGGATATTTAAGAATACAGGGCTACATTCTCCCAACCTAATATTTGTAGTCCTTTGCAGGGCCACCCAGGGTATTTGAGAAAGAAACAGGCATTTTGGTGTTTGGTGTTTGGAAGTTCAGATCCTGGAGGCCAGTATTTATTGTAGAGCTCTACACATAGACTCCAGACGGCCTCCAGCCCCACTCCAGCCAAACACTGTCTAGCTATGCCCTAGCTCTTCCTGCATCTGAAATGCCTCTCTGCATACCCACTCCAGTCTCTTTGTGACAAAGAGGCATTTAGCCTAAAATTTTCTCTCTTGATATAGACCCTGCTTCCAGGAAGCCCTTCCCGATCCTCACCCCGCAGCGAGACCTGAACTCTCCTTCTGTCTTCTGTCTCTTTCATCTGTTCTCTGAAGACACTAACAACACTTCTGTCTTTTGGTAACACTTCTGCCCATTCGTGTGTTTGTCTCTGTCTTGCCTAGACTGAGGCATTTGAGAGTCGGGGCTATCTCTGACCCCCTCTTAGTATCCCCTATGATGCCCAGCAGCCCACTGCAGAGGCAGAGCAGGGCCAGCAAGTGTTTGTTACATGAACCACAGGAGAAATCAGCCTATGGTACCAGGCCCACAGTTCACCCGGACTCCTGCTTGTGTTTGCAGGAAACTTCCAGCTGGTCAAAGAGATTGCCGATGAAGACCCCAGCCACGTGAACTTGGTCAATGGGGACGGGGCGACGCCACTGATGCTAGCAGCTGTTACGGGGCAGCTGGCTCTGGTGCAGCTGCTGGTGGAGAGGCATGCGGATGTTGACAAGCAGGACAGCGTGCATGGCTGGACGGCCCTCATGCAGGCAACCTACCATGGGTCAGTGCCAGCTCCACGCCCTCAGCGACAAGGCCAGACAGATGCTCTGGCCTGAGATGGAGGTTCCCAATGGGCTCTTCTGGTCCTGAGATGCTGCATACAAACCCCAGGACTATGACGACATTGAGGCATGAAAAAAAAAAGCGGCACAGGCTCATTTTATTCCCACCCTTCTGTGTCCAGATTTCCTGTTCCCCCATCACAGAATTTCACAATGGCCCTGAAAAACCATGCAGCAGGAGCATTTTATGCAGAGAGATAAGGTTCTCTAGGTTGGTTTCAGTTGAACACAGTGACTGATTCATTGGAGTTTTCACATTGAGATATAGTGACCTCCTTAAGTAGCTCCTGTATGAAGTAAACATTGGTTATTCGTACCATTGTCGTCTTGTGATGATTGATGGTGAGATGTGTCCTACCCCTCTCCTTTTGAATAGGCTTCAGTGTTTACAGGGTGCTTATGAACCCCTTCTTATGTGGTCATCCCAGCAGGATGGGCTGTCATCCTCCTGGAGGCCTCGTCTTTGGGGTGGGCATCTTGTAGCTGCTAAGTGATCTGACTCCCAGTTAGAGGTTCTTTCCTTGCCCTCTTTTAGGTGATCAGATCACTTTCCTGTGTCATCTGAAAACAGTTTGTTTTCTTATTCGATGAGTCTTGAATTCCAAGACGAAATTTTATTTCAGACACCTTGGTCTGTAGGAGACTTTCCCAATGGAGATGTCCTGATTTAGGGTGGAAGAAGTGGAGTCTCCATGGGGTCAGTGATTTTTGGGCAGAGCCGTTGGTTTTGTCTCCTCTCCCCTCCCCCTCCCCTCCCCTCCCCTTCCTTTCCCTTCCCTTCTCTTTTCTTTTCTTTTCTTTTCTTTTCTTTCCAACAGTATCTCACTTTGTTGCCAGACTGGAGTGCAGTAGCGTGATCATGGCTCACTGCCGCCTTGACCTCCCAGACTCAAGCATCCTCCAACCTCAGTCTCTCAAGTAGCTGGAACTACAGACTTGCACCACCACACCTAGCTAATTTTTAAACAAAATTTTTAGTAGAGACAGGGCCCCCCATGTTGCCCAGGCTGGTCTCAAATTCCTGGGCTCAAGTGATCCTCCCACCTTGGCTTCCCAAAGTGATGGGATTACGGGTGTGAGCCACCGCATCTAGCCTCAGTCTTCATTTTGTTCCTGGAAGGAACACTTAGACTTTGATTTAAATCATGTTCCCGCTTGACCTGCCCACGTGCTAGGGAATGAGAGAATGTGAGACTGTTTGCCCTTCCATGTCCTTCTTAAATGCTCAGAGACTGAGCTTTGTAGTTAATGTTGGTTTTGTTGCCCAGGAGCAAAGCCATGCTTCTGCTTTCAGTGAATATAACTCTAGCATTTTTTCCCAGGAATAAGGAAATTGTGAAATATCTGCTAAACCAAGGGGCCGATGTCACTCTTCGTGCAAAAAATGGATACACGGCCTTTGACCTGGTGATGCTGCTGAATGATCCCGGTAGGTAATTTCAAGAAAAGGGTTGTAAATCTACCCAGCGTTTCTTGGACTGGGAGTCAAGACAGCCACCTCCTCTGTGACTTGTGTTTTAAGCACTTGCTTATTCGTGGGGGAAAGTCATTCTCAAGTGTCAGGAGCTTACTGCATGATCTTAGGCAAGTTCCTTCCCTCCCCAGTGAAGCGCTGGACTTGGACCAGGTGGCCCCGGGGACTTCTTCCAGCACCAACCTCCTAGGAGTCTCTAGAGAGGGAAGGAAAATAAGACGTGTCTGACTTTGTAGTCCACACACACCCTAGAATGGCATCTGTGCTTCACAGCCAGAAATCCTGAGTCACTCAGGTGGAAACATTAAAGTCCCCTTTGATAAGCAGAATGGGAGATAGAGCGATGGCCTTCTCAGCTTAATTGTGTAGGTAGAGGCTGCAGGGTCAAGGGTCGTGTACTGGGAATGTAGCCGTTAGTTCCACCCCATTTTGGCCTCGGCTGGTACCTGCTACTCCCCTTTGACCCTCCCCTGCTGTGACAGGCCCTCTTTTGGGACCTGGGCTTCCAGTTAGCCAGCTCAAGGGGAAAGGTCTCTGATCTGTCGTCTTTCTTATCAACCTGGAATTTCAACCCAGAGAGAGAGAAGCCCCGAGGCCCTTCTGACCCACTGGGCTTGAACCCTGTGCTGGGATTCTAGCTGTTGGCTGTGGGGAGAGAAGACTTTCACCTCTGCAGTCACAAGTCACCTGCTGCCCCTCTTAGCTAGAGGGGTAGCCAGCAGGTATGCCCTTCCTCGTCACAGCACTGCCACCCTTGCCACCCCTTCCCTGCTGCAGGCCCCTGCACTTCACAGATGCACACTTGGTTCTGTTTGACCCTCAAAGAGGTCTGAGAGGGGAAGCAGAGGTTCACATCCTCTTGAAGAGATGAGGTCGCCAAGACTCGGGAAGTGATCTGTCCCAGCCAGAGGGTTGGAGTCCTGTGCCCCAAGTCCAGTGATCCTACTCTACCTCATTGGAGACCTTCTTCACTTGCCAAGAGTTTGTTATTCAGAATCAGTCCGCAGCCACTCTCGCTGGATCTCATACACACTTTTTCTGAGAAACTCATCTTTTCAGTGTTCCTCTTCTCCCTAGCCTCCACTGCCGTTTATTCCCTTTCCCAATAAAACAGTCTATTCCTAGGAATATTTTGCCTACTGGGTTTTTAAATGAAGTGTTTACACAAAACTTTTGAAGAAACTCATGCCTATTATTGAATACTTGGAGAGAAAAAAGAAATAACCTGGCGTGGATGGCTCACGCCCATAATCCCAGCACTTTGGGAGGCTGAGGTGGGTCGATCACTTGAGGCCAGGGGTTCGAGACCAGCCTGGCCAACATGACGAAACCCCATCTCTACTAAAAATACAAAAATTAGCCAGGCATGATGGCGGGCACTGTAGCCCCAGCTACATGGGAGGCTGAGGCAAAGAACCGCTTGAACCTAGGAGGTGGAGGTTGCGGTGAGCCAAGATTGTGCCACTGCACTCCAGCCTGGGTGACAGAGCAAGACTCTGTCTCCAAAAAAAAAAAAAAAAAGAAATAGTCATCAAGAAAAAGCATTGTTAATAGTTTGGAGTAGTTTCTTCTCAATCTTTTTTGCAATGCTTTTTTTATATAACTGAGTTGGGTTCCTAATAACTTCATAATACTTAGTATTTTTAAAGCACTTGTATTGCTCTAAAGGAATTCCCGTGAATTGACAAGATACCTTTATGTGGTGGGTATTAATGTCACTGACTTGTACAGACGCACAAAGAGGCTTTGTAATTTACCTGCAGTTACACAGCCAGGGAGGGACAGAAGCAGAATCTGAACCTCTGCAGCCTGGCTGTGAAGCCTGCACTTTTAAACACACTGTCCCCCTGCCTTCCTCATGAGAGAGGACTTCCGGTTTTTCTTTCTGGTTAAGTAGGTTAAGCCCTGCTGGCTTTGTTTGCTACCTTTTGAAGATCAGATGGAGAGGCAGGTGCCTTGATTCTGGAATTACACAGACCCTGGAGCTGCAGGGCTGAGTTCTAAGTCTAACGGGTCATCTTGAGTCTTCTCCTTATGGCCCAACAGACATATTTGCAGGTAAAATGCTGCCTTTTGTGTCCATAGACACGGAACTTGTTCGACTGCTGGCATCTGTCTGCATGCAGGTGAATAAAGACAAAGGCCGGCCGAGCCACCAGCCTCCCCTGCCCCACTCGAAGGTCCGACAGCCCTGGAGCATCCCAGTGCTGCCCGATGACAAGGGTGGACTGAAGGTTTGCCTTTTCCTGTCTTAAAGGGGCTTGGGGGCCAGGGAGATGGGGGCTGGCGGGGAGCCTGCTGCCTCCTATGCACCCAGGCTGGTTTATGCTAGGGAGTCCCTGCAGGGGTGGCAGGTGAGCTGGCATTGAGCAATAGGAAACACAGGGGACCAGGAAAAACTGGGGAGACTGTGACCATGTTGTGGCAACAGTGGCTGCTTTGTAAGAATGTGGGTCCACGCCTGTAATCCCAGCTACTCCAGAGGCTGAGACAGCAGAATTGCTTGAGCCTGGGAGGCTGTGGTTGCAGTGAGCTGAGATCACATCACTGCACTCCAGCCTGGGCGACAGAACAAGAACTTGTCTCAAAAAGGAATGTGGGTCCATATTACTAGATCTCTCTCTTTTTTTTTTTAAAGGAAAAAATAGAAATCCAGATTTTGATATGGAATCTTAATTTATAAGTACAGGGAATTTTAGAAAATTCTGCATGATGTAGTACTGAGCTGGCCAAAGCAAACACTTCTCTTCCCAAGGAATCCGTTTGCAGCCTCTGCTTTACTGTGCAGGATATTTGCTGATCATGCCACTCTGGGGTCTCCCTGCAGTCCACAGGCCCTGCCAGCTTCCTGGAAACACCAGAAACAAGCTCTGGTGGCTGCTTGTAACTGCAAGCTGAGACTTTCTCTTTGGATTTCTCATCTTCCACATCCTGCTCTACTTGTTTGAAATCAAACTTACTTTATGCCTGAGAAAACAAAACAAAACACTGGTCTTGTCTGCCGACCTCCCCAGTCTGCATGGGGTGGTAGTGCCTTCTGAGGGCTGCAGACTCGGCACTCCTTTTGTGTCCATTGCTGGCTCAAGCTCTGCATCCTTCCTGACTGTGTTGTTCTCATAGCTCCCTTCATTCCTGCTCTTACTGCCATTTCCACAGGCAGGCCCTCACAGATGCCCTTCGTGGCTGTTCATTAACCTCTGAGTGGTCATGGGTTACAAGCATTCCCAGGAGGTAGTGCCTGTCCTCTCTAGGTGAGGCTCAGCTATAGGAGCAGCTGGCCCAGGCCCTGGTATAGAGATCCTGATGCCTCTCACGTTATCACCAGAGCAGGAGGAGGGAGATTATGCAATTGTAGACGCTTAGGAATCTGGAGCTGCCTCTGTGTCCATCTGTCCCTGTCTCACTGTAAGACCTCAAGCAAGTCAGCAATCCTGTCTGGGTCTCCATTTCTCAATCTGTGCAATGAGGAGATTGATTAGATGAGGGATGGCAAATAGGGTTCACTGCCACCTCCAGGCTATTGGAAGTGACTGCCTAAGGGCTGGGTCAGGAAAGATTTAGTGAGTAACCATGGCTTATTGGGAATGGGTGCTATCATTGATCAGTAATGTCTGTCTGGGCCCCAGGAGAGGGGAGGGCAGGCACATGTGAATGTAGTCACTGTCTCTGGGCTGGCAGGTCCTGGGCCTGGTCTCCTTGTCCTTCCTGGAGCATGACTTCTGCTCTGCGTTCCTTTGGCAGTCCTGGTGGAACCGAATGTCCAATCGGTTCCGAAAGCTCAAACTGATGCAGACGCTGCCCCGTGGGCTGTCCAGCAACCAGCCTTTGCCTTTCTCTGACGAGCCTGAGCCAGCTCTGGACTCCACAATGAGGGCTGCCCCCCAGGACAAGACAAGCCGCTCTGCACTCCCTGTTGCGGCCCCTGTGACCAAAGACAATGGTGAGAAAAGTCTGCATGTGCAGTAGAATTTTTGGAATGGTCTGAGCCTGTACCCTCTGCCCTTCATCCTACCTCCTGGGTTGCTGTCAGGGGTAAGATGATGTTGGAATGGGACACTGGAGCATAGAGGCTGGTCTGGTGGAAAAGATACTTAGGCAGGGACACAACCACCAGGAGTGTGATAGAATGAGAAGGTGCTGGCCAGTGGCAAGAGGCCCAGGTTCCTGTCCCACACTCCCTGCTGAGGGACGACAGGGAGTCGTCCTCTCTCTTGCCTTTGATAGGTGGTTTTCCCCACCTATGAAATGTGATTGGTCTATGACACTGAAAGCATCTTGAAATAAAATGAGTTACTGGGAGGGTGTGAGTAGTGAGCTCCCCATCACTCAAGGTATTCAACAGCTTGGATACCTTTGTCAGTTTGCTGAAGGAGATTCCCATACTGACTGGAACATAGATAAGATCCCTTCTAACAGTCAGATTCCCCATGACCGGATTAGCTCCTTTGGCACCACTGTCTGAGACAGATTATTGAGCTGGGGGCACCACTGTCTGACTCAGCACGGCAGTGGTTTATGGAAAAGCTGAAAACATGCTCCAATATACCTTTTAAATGCCTTCCTTCTATTAAAATATCGAATACCAATTATTATTAAATATTTAAGCAGCGAGGAGAGTTGGTTTTCCAGGTTGAAGCCTGCCCCAGTCACTCATCCTTATGCTGTGGACACGTGGAGGGGTCATTTCAGGAAATTTCCATTTGTCTCTCAGGTCCTGGGAGCACAAGAGGAGAAAAGGAAGACACGTTATTGACAACCATGGTAAGTGTGGGGCTTTTCTAAAAGCATTTTAGGTCTCCGGCAATCATCAGTTGATTGATTTACAAGGAGGGATGTAGGCGTTTGTCTGTCTTTGTGGTGGTCACAGATAGGGTTGGTGATGAGAATGTGTAACAATGGGCTTAGCTCTGGCACTGAGGAGTCAGAACAGATGCCAGCTCTAAACTGTGGCGAGGGCTGTGCTGGTGCTCACCCGCTGGGTGTCAGCCCTGGCCCTGTTCTCATGGAGGCAGGGGATTGAGGGTAGGAATTGATGGGCAGCATGAGAAATGAAGACTCACCATTTGGGCTGTGGAGAACCAGGGTGAGAGGAGTCAAAGAGGAGGCTATGTTTCCAGCTGGGGAGGCCTCAGTTTCCTCATCTGTAACTTAGAGATGTATTAGGATTAGGGTCAACTGTGAGTAACGGAAAATCCCCAAGTAACAATGGTGTAAATAAGACAGCAGCCTACTTCATTCAAGTAAACAAAGTCCAGAACTAGTATATGGCTCATTGGAGTTAGGGACTTGAGTCCTTTCTGCCTGTTGGTCCCCCATGTGTAGTTTCTGTTTCTCAGGTCACCTCTTGGTTCAAGATGGCTGCCAGAGCTCTGGCCCATGACGGCCTCATTCCAGCCAGCAGGAGAGAGGAGGGGAGAAGAGGTAGCCATGGGCACATGCCAGCTGTCTTTAAGGAAGTTTCTTGGGGCCACGCACAGTAGCTCATGCCTGTAATCCCAGCACTTTGGGAGGCGGAGGCAGGCGAATCACGTGAGGTCAGGAGTTTGAGACCAGCCTGGCCAACATGGTGAAACCTCATCTCTACTAAAAATACAAAAATTAGCTGGGCATGGTGGTGGGCGTCTGTAATACCAGATACTCGGGAGGCTGAGGCAGGAGAATTGCTTGAACCCGGGAGGTGGAGGTTGCAGTGAACCAAGCTCGTGCCATTGCTCTCCAGCCTGGGCAACAGAGCAAGATTCTGTCTAAAAAAAAAAAAAAAAAAAGGTTCTTGGCAACTACTCTGCTTAAATCACAGTGGGGAAGCTGGGAAATGAAGTCTTTGTTCCAAGTGGTCCTGTGCCCATCTAAATGAACATTAGGGGTGTCATTTCTAAGATGTGAAAAGTAGATACTGGGGGACAGTTTGCAGTCTCTGACTTCGGGGATCCCTCATGGTTATGGTTTTTAAACAAGATCACTCGCAGGAAGTTCTTAGCATAGTGTCTGGCCCAGAATAAGCTCCGTGCTGTGAACTTGGATGTGTTACCTCCCCTCTCTGGGTTTCACGTTCGTTTCCTCTGACATGAGAGCTTAGTGGTTAAAGTTGGACTTGAGTCCCTTTAGCGCTAAGACCCTAATACTAGCCAGCAGAGGGCAGTATTGCTGAGGACAAGGGAGCAGAGGGGGCTCCCAGAAAAGGCATCAGCAGTGTCAGGAACTTTAGAGCCCAGCGAGGGGTCCTGACCCAATCTGCCCACGGCTCCCTGCCACCCCAACAGGTGTAAATTGATGGCTTTAACACTGACTGTGGAGGCTTGTGCTGCCTGACATTTGATCATGTTATTAAATAGCAATAATTATTTTTGGTGTGAAGACAGAAATGCTATTTTAGAAATTTTGGAAGAAGCAGTAAAACATATAGAAGGAAAATAAATTCATCCCTGATCACACACCCAACTATAACCATGGTTGGCATTTTTATGGATATGTCTTTTGAGTATTTTTTGTAAGCAGTTTTTTAGCATGTATAAATATGATATGATGTTGTATATAATAATAGCAAATACCATAGCTTTTACTAAGTACCAGCTACTATTCATCGCACTTTGCATGTATCAGCTCATTTAATATTCCTGAGGTTGGCACTGTTAGTATCTTTCCCATATTGTGTTGAATCCAATTTATTTGTGATTTATATGTTGTGACCATCTTTTCCATGTCATAAAACACCATGTAGCCACATCATATTTAATGGCTACATTAGAACATTCTAGTGTAGGAACGTGTCTCTTTATCCAAGACTGAACTGTCAGACTCTGGGATTTCTAGTTTTTTGTTATTTTAACAGCTCAGATGAATGTCCTTATACCTTCATTTCCCCCACTTGCCTGATTATTTGCTCAGGATGAATACCTAGAAATGGAATTCCTGGGTCAAAGGTTGTGAATGTCATTGGCTTCCAGAAAGATAGCAACAATTTAGACTGTTACCCCAGGGAGGGAAAAGACCCTTTTGTGGTGGTGGATTTGTCGCTGTGAGTTTCCAACTCAACCCCATTTGCTGGATGAGCTTGTTGTGGTCTAGAGGGAAAGAGGGGACAGCACTTGTTTAGAGACTCAGAAAAGCAGGACAGAGCCAGCCTGGGAATCCCGGAGGTGTACTCCTTCCCCAACTGCTCATGCCCTGTAGAGGGCGCCAGTGTGCCTGCCCCCCCATAATGGGTGGGGTGGCCCGGCTGCCCTGCTGATGGGCATGTGCAGCCGTCAGTGTGGAGATGCCCGCCTGCTCAGCTCCCGAGGCGAGTTTAGCTGTGGGATGCCCGTTGCTGCAAAGCTCCATCTGGCACAAAGTTCACTATTTTTCTTAATTAAGGTGAGCTTGGTCTGTGAACACTTCCTTGAAGATCTAATAGTCATTACTGTGTAGATTTTATACTGACCCCCAAATCACATTTTCAAAATTAAAAATTAAATTACAATTAAATGTCAGCAGCAGGAGGCGTGGCTGGAGCAAGCTGGGATGTGGGGGGCTGGGGAAGAGAGTGGTGCTGGGCCCTAGCCCTTATCACCTCCCGCTTCCTTCTTCACTCCCAATGGCTGCTCATGCTGGTCTCCTTGCAGCACTGCACCCATGTCCTGCTCCTCTAGGTTCCAGGCCTTTCCATATTCTGACCCCTCACTCAGTCTGGAATGCGCCTCCTGGTCCTCACTGGCCCAGCTTAAACTGTCGTTCGGGCTCAGCTCGGTTCCCACAAAGGTGCCTTCACTGTGCAGCAAGGGCACCCCTCCTCTGTGTTCTCCCAGTTCCCCTGCCTCCCCCACAGCACACCAACATCATCTGCTTCTCCTTGGCGCTCTGTCTCCTCTGCCCCATTCTGATCTTGCTGCTGTGAGGAGAGATCCAGAAGAAGCCTGGTGTTGGCGCAGAGCAGACATGGGTGTTGTGCGGTTACTGGGAGGAGAGCTGTAGATGCCACATAGCTCCCGGCTTGGGTGGAGGGGTGGATGGTGGTGCCATGCCCCAAGAAGCAGGAAAAACATGGAGTCTTTCCTGCAGAGTTGGGAGCCCTCCTGGGGGCTTGTCTAACCCTCAGCCTGTCTTTTTCAGCTTCGAAACGGAGCTCCCCTCACCAGACTCCCGAGTGACAAGCTGAAAGCAGTCATCCCCCCATTCCTACCCCCTTCCAGTTTTGAGCTGTGGAGCTCTGATCGGTCCCGGACGCGTCACAACGGGAAGGCAGACCCCATGAAGACTGCGCTGCCCCAGAGAGCCAGCAGGGGCCACCCCGTGGGTGGTGGGGGCACAGACACTGTAAGTTGTCTTCTGACACACTTTTACACATCACTCACTGCTCACTGAGATCATGGTGTGTTCCAGGCAGCGGGACCTCAAACCGACGAATCCAGAGGGGTTGCAACTTTTTTTTTCTTTTGAATGGATGATATCCTTTTGTCTAATGAAGCCCTACAGAGCAACTCAGTATGGAAAATAGATTAAAATGTTGAGGTAGCAGGGAACATCTGTCCCCTCACTGGAACCCTAGATCTCCAAGGAGCACAGTTTGAAGACCTGATCCATCTAATCCAACCTTCCTTTTAGTAGATGAGGAAACTGGGACCCAGGGAGTGGGAGTAATAGCTGAAGATCACCAGCCAAGTGTGAGTGAACCATAATCAAGAGCAAACACTCAGCGGCAACTGTGTGTGCTACTGGTGTTTTCTTGTGCCCAAGAGTGTGACTTCTATCCTTTTGACTGTAGTGATTTCTAACTTGGTGGCTCTTGGTCTGTTTCTGAAATTGACAGTCTCATCGGTGTGGAAGGTATCTGTGTGTAACCTGTATCTAGATGGTAGATGCAGCAAATGGGCAAGACGAAGGGATTCAGGACTGACCCTGTCGCCTTGTGCTGGGTGATTGGAGAAACTTGTGGCCTCTGTCTCTATACGATGGGGCTGACCCCAGCACTCACTGCTGCCTCCTAGGGCTATGATAGTATCAGATCACCTGCAGGAGACCAAGAGCCTGGCGCCTGGAGATGCTCTCAAAACAGGCAGGACAGGTTTGCATTTAGTCCACTATTCTCGATCAGGTAGGAACAGGGGAGAGTTGTAGAACCCATCCCTGAGACTTCTTCTATGGCTGTGTTTCCTTGAGAATTTAACCCTAGAGGGACAGAACATCAACTTGACTTGCTTCATTTGCTCAGTGAACATTAACTGAATCCCACTGCCATGTAGCCTAGTCAGCCCCATTCTGCCCTAGAAGAGGTGGTGGTCTGGGTGGCAAAGACACAGGCACAGAACACGAGGCAGGGAGCAGTGTTAGGAGTGTGGGAGCGCCAGAGAGGTGACCGTGTGTGGTAGGGCACTCGGGAGGCCTCCAGGAAGAGGCGACAGCTGAGCTGGGATTTGCAGGCTGTGGAAGAGTTTTCTCCCCAGTGGAGTGCAGGCAGCAGCGTCCCAGGTAGAGGGAGAGAGAACGTGAGCTATGGCCTTTGCAAGTGTGTTCTGTTTCGCTTACTCAGCAGAGGGGCCTCATTCTGGGCCCTGGGGATCGTGTCACTGTCCCTCCCTTAGGAGTGCCCACAGTGGGGGGCCAGGGCCCTGGGATCTGTCACTGTCTCTCCCTTAGGAGTGCCCACAGTAGAGGACCAACAAGAGGACCTTCGTTTTGGTGTCCTATGGCTGCCGTAACAAGTCACCACAAACTGCATGGCTTAAAACAACAGAAATGTATTCTCTCACAGTCCTGCAGGCAAAAAGTCTGAAATCAAGGTGTCAGCAGGGCCCCGCTCCCTCGGGAGGCTCCGGGGAGATCCGTTCTTTCCTCTGACAGCTTCTCTTGATTCTAGGCTTCGCTTGGCTTGTGGCTGCATCACTCCAGTCTCGGCCTCCATGGTCACATTGCTTCCTCGTTTGTCAAAATTCCCTCTGCCTTTTCTCTTATAAAGATACATGTGATTGCATTTAGAGCCCACCTGGATAATCCAGGATAAGCTCCTCCTCTCAAAATCCTTGACTTGGGCACATCTTAGGTAAGCACATATAAGCTCATCCTCATTCTCATGCCTCATAAGGTAACAGTCAAAGGTTCTGGGAATTAGGACACTGTGTATCTTTTTGGCGGCTGCAATTCAGCCCACTGCAACCTTTAATCACATCTACTGAGTGCCTTCTTTGTGCCGAGGCCAGAGTTGGGTACCAGGCATATAGCAGAGAACCAAGTCCCCATGGAGCTGGCAGTCCACTGGGGCATCATACACACAGGCAACCGCAGTAAATGTACACTCACAAGCCATGGTAGGAGTTACAGTGTAAGCGAAGAGGGTGCTGGAAGGGAGCACAGCCGTGTGTCGAGGAGCCTGCCCTACACGGGAGCCCACCCTAGACCAGAGCCCATATTATACCACTTAGGCAGTGAAGGCCTCCGAGACCTGAGAGCCAAGGACCGGGAGGAGCCGCTGTGGGAGGAGTGGGGTAAGGATGGGGAGGAGCCACCGGGTCCATGTAGAACAGACTGCCTGGGCAAAGACCCCAAGGCACAAAAAAGATCAGCAGGAAACCCAAAGGAGGTTGGTGTGCCTGGAGCAGAGCAAGCGAAGCAGAGGGTGGAGTGAGGTCAGGGTGGAGAGGACGTGACCAGGAGCACTGGCACCAGGGACAATGGGGCCAGGAAAGACACCATAAAGGATGTGGGGAGGAGAAGATCCATTTCAGGCTGAGGGACCAACAGAGGCAGCATCACGGAAGCAGGCTTGGAGTTGGGGTGCTGGTCACTGTGCCCGGCGGTGCTGAGGGGGCTGGATTTTGTCCTGGATGTGCTGAGGCCTCCGTGGGTTGTCAGTGAGTAACATGGTCAGGTTTTTTCCTGGAAGGCCCTGGAGTTGAATGAGACCGAAAGCAAGGTGGCCCATGGGAAATGATGTGACATGGATTCACTGAGCTAATGGGCAAGTTGTCAGCACATAGAAGCAAGCTCCATCCCTCAGGGACTCCCCAGCTGGGCCCTGGCAGGGCCATGCTGGGCACAGCGAGCTTTGGTGGGGTGTGCACCAGCTGAGCACAGGAACCCCCACACTGTGATCCTGCATGGCTAGAGGGAGGAGCAGCCTCCCTAAGTGCTGCACCTGCCTTATTCTTGTAGACACCCGTCAGGCCTGTTAAATTTCCAAGCCTCCCCAGAAGCCCAGCCTCTTCTGCCAATTCTGGAAACTTCAACCACTCGCCTCATTCATCGGGCGGCTCTAGTGGGGTAGGTGTGAGCCGGCACGGTGGGGAGCTGCTTAACCGCTCAGGTGAGTAGCTGGGCAGGGCCACTCAGGGAGGTGGGGTGATCCCTTGGGACTGAGGGTGTGCGCTGCCCGGATATTCAGGCTGCAGACAGTCGCAGAAATGACCACGCAAGAGGCACTTTCTCCTTAATGTGGCTAAGAGATTTTTCAGTGAATTCCCAATTCAGAGTTTTACACATTTTCTTGGGGATGCAGATGGATGGAGATGGAGGAAAATAAAGTCCAGAATGCTTTTTTTTTTCTTGTAAAATTTTACAAGAGATTAAGGGAAGTGCATGATGTTTTCATGGTGTTTAAAATCTCTGAAGGTTAGACCCTGGAGAGCTTCTCATTCTGCCCCTTCATTGAGCAGATGAAACCGAAGTTCACAATGGGCAAGAGATTTGCTTAGGGTCACACAGCAAGTTGGTGGCAATTAGATCTCAAAGCAGAGTGCCCCAAAGTTATTATGGGCTTGCAGCATACTTTCTAGTCCTCCCTAAGGTCATCCAGGATTAACCAAAACCAGCTTTGCAGGAAGGCCACTGTATTAGTCTGTTCTCATGCTGCTAATAAAGACATACCCAAGACTGGGTAACTTATAAAGAAAAAGAGGTTTAATGGACTCACAATTCCACAGGCTGAGGAGGCCTCACAATCATGCAGAAGCTGAAAGGCACATCTTACGTGGCACAGGGCAAGAGAGAGCTTGTACAGGGAAACTCCTCATTATAAAACCGTCAGATCTCATGAGAGTTATTCACTATCATGGGAACAGCACAGGAGAGACCCGCCCCCATGATTCAATTACCTCCATCAGGTCCCTACCATGATGCGGGAATTGTGGGAAATATAATTCAAGATGAGATTTGGGTGGGGACACAGCCAAACCATATCAGCCACCCTGCTTCTAGTGGAAAAAGCTTTAAGACCAGATGAGCCAAGAGACTAAAACAAAGTATAATCTCACCCACTACAGATCATCATTACCATTTTCATATGTATATTTGGAAAGTGTTTTTCTATAGATTATGAATATTTATAAAAAGGCACAATAATTTATGGAGCACTTAATATTTGTCAAGTAGCGTGCCAAGCCCTTCGAATGAATTATCTCCTTCAGTGCCCCAGCAGGCAGTGAAGTTACCACCTCTGTTTTACAGATGAGGGATTGGGGCTAAGGACGGTTAGATAACTCGTCCGGGGTCAAATAGCTATTAGTTGGCAGAGCCAGGATCCAAACCCAGGCAGTCCCACTTCAGAGCCTGTTCTTGGAACCACGTGCCTTTCTAAACTATAAACTGCTCTGTAACTTGCTTTTTTCTTTTTCCTCACATTGCTAGATTGTGAGCACCTTTTTATGTTGATACATATATATCTACAGCACCTTGTTTAATAATCAAACAGTATTCCATTTGTATGAGGCATCACAGTTCATTTAACCAATTCCCTGTGTTGAACACTGAGGCTGTTCCTAGATTTTTGCTTTTTATAGGTAATACCTCCCTACGTAATACCTTCATGCCTCCATATTCACCTGTATGTTCAGTGATTTCATTTATTTAAATTTGCTGGAATCAGGGTGGCTGAGTTTGTGAGTATGCCTATTTTTGAGGTTTTTGATATGTTTTGCCCTCCAGAATGGCTCTGTTTAAACATGTGAAATACTTACAGCAGGGCCTGGCACATAGTAAATCCTCTATAAATATTAGTCATTAGTGTCCCTCTTGAGCACCCCCCAGCCCTGAGTATTATCACTGTCTTCTTTTCTTTCTTTCTTTCTTTTTTTTTTTTTTCTTTGAGACAGAGTCTCACGGTTGCCAGGCTGGAGTGCAGTGGTGCGATCTTCACTCACTGCAGCCTCCGCCTTCTGGGTTCAAGCGATCCTCCTCCCTCAGCCTCCCAAGTAGCTGGGATTACAGGTGCCCGCCACCACACCCAGCTAATTTTTTATATTTTTAGTAGAGACAGAGTTTCACCATGTTGGCCAGGCTGGTCTCGATCTCTGCCTTGTGATCTGCCCGCCTCGGCCTCCCAAAATGCTGGGATTACAGGCGTGAGCCACTGCACCCGGCCCCTTTATTTTATAATAGTTCAAGGTTACCAGTAGATTTGGGAAGCAGGGTGAGGGAGAATGGCAGTCAGGGTTCAGTCAGGAAGCAGAGCACTCTGAGCATTATGGAATTGGGAATTTATTGACTCAGTCGTGAGAGTAGGTGGCCACATAAAGGGAGAGTCAAAGGGTGAGGGACCAATCGCTCACTAGCCCTCCTGAAGCACTGGTGCAGCCAGACAAGATGGTCTGTGCAGCTGCTGGCCGGCACTGCAGAGGGGCTGCTGTGGGCATCGAGTGCAGGGTGTTGCATCTGTGCCTGGTGGGGGCCAGCACAAGCTGGCTGTGGCACGGGGAAAGCGAGGATGGACTGGGTTTTGCCTGTGCTGCTGCTTCCCACCTCTTACCATTACACCTTCGCAGCACAGGGCCTGCTGCCTAAACATCTACCTCCTGGTTCTCCTGCAGAGTTCTCCTGTGGTCAGTCCTGTCCTGGAGCCACATGGGGAAGGGAGTCTGGGAGACTGGCTCCAACCCAATCATCACACGACAGTCCACCACCCTTGTGTTGGAGTAAGCCCTCTGTGCCCATGGTGTTCACTCATTTTGTGTTTCCTCAGGTGGCAGCATAGACAATGTCTTGTCCCAAATCGCTGCCCAGAGGAAAAAAGCAGCCGGATTATCGGAGCAGAAACCCAGCCATCGGTCAAGCCCTGTGGGGCCAGCACCGGGGTCCAGCCCGTCTGAGCTTCCAGCCTCCCCTGCAGGTGGCAGCGCTCCTGTTGGCAAGGTGCTTGTTTTGTGTGGCCTCCTCCTGTTACACTCACAGATTCTGTCCTAACATGGCCCACTTGCCGGGAAGCATGGGCAGTGCCTTAGTCATGGGACAGGACTAAAGACAGGCCCCTTCCAGCCAGCCACTCCTGGGCTGCATGAGAAGGGCTGAAATGGTCCTCCGCACCAGGCGTTTACCTCCCCTCACATCTCCAGGTTTGAGGGGCACTGGGCTGCTGCACAGTGGCAGGGTACACACCCACTTCCTGCAGTCCCACAGGTCACCCAGCCTCACACTGCACACATTTGTTCATTGATGAGGATGAATGGTTTAAGAGCATGAGTTGAGGAGCAACCTGCCTGGGTTCAGCTCTCAGCCCCACACCTCAGCATTTAGAACAGGGCCTGGCATAGGATAAGCTCATGTCCGTGTTGGCTGTTCCTGTTGACAGCATTCTTAGTGGTCTTTGTTGTCCTTCAACCTTATTCATCCACTGTGTACATCCTGGGAGCATCTGCTCTGTGCCTGGCACAGCTAACAGTAAGGATCCAACTGTGAACTGGGAAATTTGGCAACCGCTCTAAGGACACAGGCAGTCACAGCTCAGTGTGATAGGGGTTGTTGTGGAGCAGGAAGGATGCTGTAGGGGCACAGGTGGGGGGCCCTACCCAGGTTTGAGGGCATCAGGGCCATCTGGATGGGGATCTGAAGGATGAGAATGGAGCCAGGTAAAAGGGGTGTGGGTGGGCCAGGGGTGTTGGTGCAACTGTTCTGGGGTGAGGGAACAACTTGTGTAGCACTCCAGAGGTGACAGCGTGGCCTAAGGGAGGAGTTGAAGGAAGGACATGAGCAGGACAGAGCCGGGACCTTGTCTCCCTGCTTCTGGGCACTGTGCTTCCATTAATGCAGCCAGAGAACAGTCACCACATTGTTAGCATCTACAGATAATGCAGTAAGCAAGAAAACCTAGATGCCTTCCTGGAACAAGAAGTTTTTTAGTGTCTTCAGACTCTGCCTCTGCCTCCTGAACCTCTTTGCCTTGGTTGATTTCTGGGTGAGCCCCCAGAGTGCGGGTTCCTAGTCGTGAGTGTGAACTGGCTCCTCCACCAAGTGACTCCCCAGTAGTGCAGCATAACCCTTTCCTCCTCTGAGGGGACTCTATGTCCAGCCAAAACCCCACTCTTCATAGTTCTTAGATGTCATAAGCTTCCTTCAGTGAGAAAAGTCCAAACACAGAAAGCCTCCCTCATCTATGGACCTTTGCCCACCAAAGAAGCACCTCCAGAGATTTATGCTCCCAGGATGTACATGTACTGTATGAGAAATAGTCATTTTCTGCCCAGCCACTCTTGGTTACACAACTCTTTTTGTTACTCAAGATCCCTTGTGCAATACGACCTATATAATTAGATTCCTTTTGCAGTATAGCTCCAAAAAGATTTTCTCCCTACACATTTGCTTATTTTCCATTTTTTTATCTTCAAAATAATTTGTGTAATAGGTCCTATATGATTAAGTTCCTTTTATAATTCGGCTGTGAGGAAAAAAGTCTCTACTGATACTTTGATATATTTTATTTTATCAGATAGTAAGAATTTTTAGAATTATTGTATTTCTTTCTTTGCCTTTGCTACTAGGAAACTCAGCTACTCATGAAGCCTACTGTTTTGAGGCTTTGATATAGTGTTTCTTGTCTAAAATTTTGTTTCTATTCTGATGGTCTTATTGGATGTGTTATGTTAGCTTCCTTTAATTTTTATTGGAAATAAGGCATTTCCAAGTTATAAGTTATATTAACTATTCTCTATTATATGAACTATTATTTTGATGTATTGATCATACATTATATGTAAGTATATTCTCATGAAAGGAGATTGTATCAAAAGATGCATTCAGGAAGCAGTAAACTGGGGAAACCATCCATTTCAGTGATCACCTGACATTTATAACATAATGTTAATAGTATGTTATGATCTTGAGGAGCTATCTAAAAATTCAGGTTTCTGGGCTCCACCCCAGCATACCTGAATGAGGCTCTCAGGGGAGGGTCTGGGGAATGTTATTCCTGCCAGAGCGTCTGTTGGAACCAGCCCAGTCCGGGGCTCATAGAAACCACAGTCTTAAATCAAAGGACACAGAAGTGGGCTTTCTATCCCAGCAGCAAAATAGAGACACGAAGTGCTTTTTCAAAGATAACCTTAGTAAAAATTAGAAGTTAGTATTCAAAATATGAGCCTCCTCAATCTGGTTTTTGTACTTTGCTTAAAATAACTCGCTGTAATGGTGGAATATCCACAAGGCATGGCATCTAGCAGGGCCGTGAATCAGTGTGATATGAGCTCCAAGAGACACAGCATAGGTGGCGTTAGAGTGTGCACCAATACTTCCCAGATCTCTGGAGGCCTAAAGGCCTACTAGATATATCAGCTTTCTATTCCTACCTTAAAACTCAGTCATTTCAAACAAAAACATTACTTAGCTGCTTGTGTGTCTGTGGGTCAGCAGTTTAATCTGGACTTATGTGGGCAGTTCTCTGGTCTGCAGGATCACTCACCTGGCTGGTGGCTGAGGTGGCCAGGACAACTGAGCCACATGTGTCTACAGCAAGCTTGGACATGTTCTCATGGCAGTGGCTGAAGGCATGGGTTGAAAGCCAATCAGGTTGTTTAAGCAAGTTAGTATGCCTGTGGCAGGAGAGCACACAGAACTACATGCAGAGGGAGGGGTAGAGATGATGTCATTAACACAGTCAGCCTACCACTCAACGGATATTGAGAACAATTCAAATATTTCACAGAATCCCAAATAATCTTATATTTACCCACCTCTTCCCCAGTATGTTGCCCATATGGTCCAGAGTATCATGTTTCTTTGCTTTTGGCTGGGATAGATCTGTGGGGATATACTAATTATCTCCTGCTTTATCAGAAATTCTATTTGGGATTGTCTGTCTTCATGGAAAGAGCAGAGAAAAGAGAGAAGAATTTATTAGTAGTATAGCCAGCTTTTTGGCAAGTCTTTCAAAACCTCAAGCAGGGTCTTCTTTTTCCACTCAGGCATATAATCAGCTAGAAGGAGCATTAAAGGCTTAGTAGGAAGAAAGATATATCCATTTATGCTTAGAAATCTTAGTCTATACTCTACTATATAATATGTCCAATTTTTAGCAAAATTTACAAGACGTACAAAAAGTCAAGAAAAACCACACTCCTTAGAAATGAAGCAATCATGATAATCAGATCTGACAAAGTTGTTAGAATATTTGACAGGGAATTTTAAATAACTGTGATTAATATGTTAAAGGTCCTAATAGAAGGTATAAACAACATGCAAGATCATATGGGTAACTATTTTAGTAGAGAGATGGAAACTATAAGAAAGAACCCAATGGAAATGTTAGAAATAAAACAGTAATGGAGTTGAGAAATACCTTTGACAGGCACCTCAGTAGACTTGAGGCCGCCAGGGAAAGAGTCAGTGAACTTGAAGTTAGGTCAGTAGAGTTTACCCCAACTGAATCACAAGAGAAGAAAGAAGAAACACATATAAAACATCAGTACTCAGGAGTCATGGCATGATATCAAATGCCACAGCATAGAGGTAATTGGAATCCCTAAAGGAAGAGAGAGAGGTGGGGCAGAAGGAATATGTAAAGAAATAATGCTTAAAAAATGAAAAGAAATAATGGTTGAGAATTTTCTCAAATTAATGACAGATGCCAAACCACAGATCCAGGAAGTTCACAGAACGCTCAATAAGGTAAATACCAAAAAGAATGTACCCCTCCATATTATGTTTAAACTACTGAAAACAAGCCAAAGAGAAAATCTTGAAGGCAGCCTTTTCTTGAAAGAAATTACATACAGAGAAACAAAAATAGGAATTACAGCAGACTTTTTGTCAGAAATCATGCAAATCAAAGACAGTGTTGTGACATCTTTAAAGCACTGAAAGAAAAAACTGTCACGTTGGCTCATAAAATGAATTGGGAAGTATTATCTCCTCTTCTAGTTTTCTAGAAGATACTGTGTAGAATTCTTATTACCTTTTCCTTAGATGTTTGATAAAATTTGCCAGGGAAACCATTTGGGCCTGCCGTTTTCTCTTTTGGAAGGTTTTAACTTACAGAATGAATTTCATTAATAGATATAGGACTATTCAGGTGTTCTATTTCTACTTGGGTGAGTTTTTGTACTTTGTATCTTTCAAGGAATTATTCCCTTTTATCTAAGTTGTTGAATTTATGGATATACAGTTGTTAGTAGTATGTATCTATTACTATTTTATTACATAGGATCAGTAGGAATGTCTCCTTTTTCATTCCTCATATTGGTAATTTGTGACTTCTCTCTTTTTTTCTTAATCAGTTTGGCTAGAAGTTTATCAATTTTATTGATGTTTTCAAAGAACCAACTTTGGTTTTATTGATTTTCTCTATTTTTCTGTTTTCAATTTCATTGATTTCTGCTCTTATCTATAATTTCTTTCCCTCTGCTTCCTTTGGGTTTTATCTTCTTTCTCTAGTTCCTTATGGTGGAAGCTTAGATTACAGTTTAGAGATCTTTCTTTTTTTCTAATACAGATATTTAATGCTATAAATTTACCTCTATGTGATGCTTTTTCTACATCCCACAAATTTTGATATATTTTAATTTTAATTCCATTCAAAATATTTTCCCCTTCTCTTGAGATTTCCTCTTTGGCCCATTGATTATTTAGAAATGTATTGTTTATTTTTCAATTATTTGTTAGTTTTCCAGAAATCTTTCTGTTGTTGGGGATTTCAGTTTAATTTGATTATAGTTCTGTTTCTAGTTCTATCCCGTTAAATGTTTTGAGGTCTATTTTGTGCCCTAGAATGTGATCTCTTTTGGTGAATTTCTCATAGGCAATTGGAAAGAAAGTGCATTCTGTTGTTATTGTTGGGGGAGAGGAGTTCTATAAATGTCCATAAATGTATAATTAAGTCTAGTTGGTTGTTACTGTTGTTCATGTCTTCTATATTCTTACTGATTTTCTCTCTACTTGTTCTACTAATTACTGAGAGAGGAGTTTTAAAGTGTCCAACTATAACTGCAGTTTGGTCAATTTCTCCTTTCAGTTCTGTTGGTTTTTGCCTCACGAGCTGTGTACACATTTAGGATTGCATGTCTTGGAGAATTGACCCCTATGTTATTATATTATTATAGAAAATCCCTAAGATTTTCTTTTCTCCTAAGATTGGGAACAAGGATGCATTTTTATGACTAACATGAAAAGAAAAATGACAGACCAGTAGCCCTCATGAATATAAATATAAAAATCCTTCACAAAATATGAGCAAATCTAATCCCATGATTAAATAAAAAGTATAATACCTTCTGACCAAGTGGGGTTCATCCCAGGAAGGCAAATCTGGTTCACCATTATAAAATCAATCATTAGCCTTCACCATATGAACAGACTAAAGAAGAATATGCAGAAAAAGCACTTAACAAAATTTAAAATCCATTCATCATTAAAACTCTCAACAAACTAGGAATTGAGGGAAACCTCCTGAATCTGACATAAAACACATATAGCCAGGATTATACTTGATGGTTAAGGATTGTTTTCCCCCTAAGACTGGGAACAAGGATGTTGTCTCTTACCTCCAACTGTCAACTTTGTACCAAATACTATGGCTAGTACAATAAGGCAAGAAAAATAAAAGGCATACAGATGGGAAAGGAAGAAACAAAACAATATCTGTTCTTAGATGACATGACTGTCCACATAGAAAACTGCAAAGAATCTACACAAAAGCTCTTAGGATGAGTAA
Source organism: Pan paniscus (assembly GCF_029289425.2). Taxonomy (NCBI): domain Eukaryota; kingdom Metazoa; phylum Chordata; class Mammalia; order Primates; family Hominidae; genus Pan; species Pan paniscus. The sequence goes on from NC_073260.2 coordinate 40,694,872, forward strand.
GTGAGTCCAGCAAAGTCTCAGGATACAATACAGGTCAATATCCAGAAGTCAGCTGTATTTCTCTATAGTAGTAATAAACATTTAGCATTAGGACATTTAGAATGTTTTTAATTTGAAATTTTAAAAATATAATACATTTAACATGTATGAAATTGAAGTTATGTGAAAATGTATTATATGGAATATAATATAATACTTAGGTATAAATCTAATATGTGTGGAATCAAAAGGTCAAAAACTACAAAACACTGATAAAGAAGCTTAAATAAATGAAGAGATGGAAGGCTTGTGATTATGAAGATACCAATTCTCTGCAATTTGATCTACAGATTAAATGTAATCCCAGTCAAAATCCCAGCAAGCTCTTTTTGTAGAGATCTAGAAACTGATTATAAATTTTATATTGAGGTACAAAAAATTATAATAGTCATATGAAAAAGAATAAAGTTGGCAGGCTCACACTGCCTAATTTCAAGACTTACCATAAAGCTCCAGTGTGGTATTAGCAAAAGGGCAGACAAATAGATCAGTGGAACAAAAGAGAGAGCCCAAAAATAGACCCGCACAAGACAAGCCAAATAAACTCTTTTTTTAAAGGTACAAAGGCAATTCAGTGGAGAAAGGGTAGTCTTTTCAATGAAGAGTGCTGGAACAATTGGATGTCCATATTGCAAGAAAAGGAACCTCCACGTGTATCTCACAGTGCCAAAAGCATGATACATAAAAGAAAAAATTGGCAAATTTGGACTTAATCAGAACTCAAATCTTTGCCTGGCAAAAGATACCATTAAGAAAATGAAAAGTCATGCCACAGACTAGGAGAGAATATTTTCAAATCATAGATCTGGAAAAAGTTTTTTATCCAGGAACCAGGTGCAGTGGCTCATGTCTGTGGTCCCAACTACTCGGGAGGCTGAGATGGGAATATTGCTTAAGCCCTAGAGTTCAAGGCTGCAGTGAGCTGTGATGTTGCCACTGCATTCCAGCCTGGGCTACAGAGTGAGGTCCTATCTCTATAAAGAATCAAGTCTTTTTTTCCAGACTAAATAAAGAACCCTCAATTCAACAATAAAACATAAATGTAAAAATGGGCACAATATTTGAACAGATACTTCAAAGAAAATATAAAGATGGCAAATAAGCATATGAAAAGATGTTTAACCATTAGGTACTAGGATAATGCAAATTAAAACCATAATTAAGATAGAGCTATATACCTGTCAGACTGGCTAAGATTTAAAAAGGTACAGTTGCTGGTGACAAATGTGGAACTACTGGAACTCCCATTCATTGCTAATAGGAATGCAAAATGGTACAGCCACCTTGAAAAAGATAGGCAGTTTCTTATAAAACTAAACATTCACTTATGATATGACCCAGCTAACTGACTACTAGGTGGATTTTTTAAAAATTTCTCTTCACGCAAAAATCTGTGAACCTTTATATTAGTTTTAAAAAATAATCACCCCAAACTGGAAACATCCCAAATGTTCTTCAACAGGTGAATAGATAAACTAATTGTAGTACATTCATGCAATAATAGAACACAACACAGCATCAAAAAGGGACACACTATTGATACATGCGATTGCTTGAATGAATCCTAAAGGCATCATGCTGAGTGAAAGAAGACAGATCCAAAAATCTACAAATTGTGTGATTCCATTTATGTGAGATTCTGGCAACAGCAACACTGTAGGGATATGTGATAACAGTGAAATGTATATTTGGTCTTCATCCAGTTTTCTGTTATACAATTCCTAAATCCTTAGAATCTCCAAAGTGATGTCATTTTGTGTGCTAATGAATTGACTGATGGCTGGCAGCCCCTAAGTAGCTCCAGGATGGCAACCAGTCACAGCAAAGACCAGGGCAGGATTAGAGGGTAGGATTAGAGGGTTGAGCTTTTCACTCTACCCCATAACCTCTGGGGAGAGGGAGAGGGTTTGAAGGTTTAGTTGATAATCAGTGGCCAATGATTTAATTAATTGTGCCACCATAATGAGGCTTTCATGAAAACCTGAAAAGGACTGGGTTCAGAGAGCCAAACAGCTGAACACCTGGAGACTCCTGGAGGGTAGTATGCCCAGGAAGAGCGTGGGAGCTCCTTGCCCCTTCCTCCGTGCCTTGCCCTATGCATGGTAATATCTTTAAATTTTTATTTTTTTTCATTGACACATAATAATTGTACATATTTAGGGGGTACATAGTGATGTTTAGATACATATAATATATAGTGATCAGATCTGGGTAATTATATATCCATCATATCAGACATTTATTATTTCTTTGTGTTGGGAAGATTCAATATCCTCCTTCTAGCTTTTTGAAACTATATATTATTGTTAACTGTAGTCATCCTACAGTGGTATAGAGCACTAGAACTTATTCCTCCTATCTAGCTATAGTTTTGTATCCTTTTAACAAATCTCTTCCTGTCTCTCCCTTCCCACCTTCTAGTATCCTCTGTTCTACTTTTTACTTACATTGATCATCTTTTTAAGCTTCCACATATGAGTTAGAGTATGCAGTGTTTCACTTTCCATTCTTGGCTTATTTCACTTAACATAATGTCCTCCAGTTCCATCCATGTTGCTTTGAATGACAGGATTTCATCCTTTTTATGGCTGAATAATAATCCATATAAACCCATAAATGTAAGTAAGTGTTTCCCTGAATTCTGTGAGCCACTAGCCAATTAATCAAACCCAAGGAGGGAGTTGTGGGAACTCTGATTTATAGCCAGTCAAAAGCACAGGTAAAACAATCTGGGGCTTTCAATTGGCATCTGAAGTGGGGGCAGTCTCCTGGGACTGAGTCCTCAACCTGTGGGATTTGATGCTGTGTTTGGATAGATCATGTCAGACTTGAATTGGAGGATACTCAGCTGGTGTCCACTGCAGAACTGATTAATTGATTGGTGTGTAGGGGAAGAAAGCTCCATACCTTTGGTTACAGACACATTCTATGTTGATTGTTGTGGGGTAAGAATAGAGGAAAAATAGTTTATTTTTTCGTCTCTAGTCACAGGATGGAACATAGAGCGCTGTTTTTATGGCTTGGGATTAGGAGGAGGGATTAGCTAGAAAAGGACCACTTAAGGACATTCAGAGGATGATGGAACTCTTCTGTATGGTACCCTCTTGGTGGATACATAACACTATGTGTTTTTCAGATCCCATGGAATTGTGTACAACAGAGCTGTTTTTTACTGTATGCAAATTAAAAAAAACAAAATCAACCAGGAACCAAAGATAGAATGCAAACTATGACAGAAGATCTAAGTGTATTCAAATGAATGACCTAACCACATTGTAGGAGGTGGAGGAGAAAATCGTATGTTGAGTGGATATTAGGCTAAAGACAAAAAGTACTGTATACAAGTACTGTACTCTAGTTGATATTTTTTTTCTTACCAGGGTATGGGCTAACAATTCTGTTATCCTTACCAGGATATGGGCTAAAAATTTTTTTGTGTACATGTACACTTAACATATATACCAGGATTGAATAAATAAGTAGCAAAGTTTTTACTGTCAGAGACAGAATCAAAGGAAAAATGCTAGAACAAACTCTGTGGATGTTGGGTTGAAGTCAGAGGTATCGGTATGAATCAGTATGAGTGCATGCTTTTAAATACACAGAGAGTTGCACACACACAGAGTTAGTAGATATAAAAGTAGATATGGCTATGTGTGTATACATCGGTTAGTGTATATATGTCTTTGCTCTGTCCACTTTGAGGACCTAGAAGCAGTGACATCCCAGTACCAGTGAGCAACCTAGTACCCAGATTTTGGTTTCTAAATACCATTCTCTAATAAAAGGGACCTTGGAAAGCTTTGGAGAAGTGTTTTATTCTAGTACTGGGTCAGCAGAAACATAAGATGAGCTTAGAATATTTTGTGGTGTCAGAAAGTAGGCAAATACTTTTAAAAAGAAAGATTAAAAAAAAAAAAAAGAAAGATGGCGCATGTCAAAAGGATACAGGAGCCAACCCGAAAGATCTCACAATGGCCAAAGCTGTAATAATAAGCTACAAAATAACAGTAATATTGGATTATGGCCCAGAGCTTAAAAAATACCCATGAGCCTGTACTGATAGGAATAAATGATTGAGCAAATAAATAGGAGAGAAAGAACAACTCTTCCTTATAGAAGTATTACAGATAATAAATGTGGAAGGAAGGAGGGCAATAGAAAATCACCATGGGAACACCACTGTAACACTTGCCTCAGTGAGACTCACCAATGAATGCAAAATTAATGGGCAGAACCTTAATAAATATTTACCCAAAAAACTTCTCCCAAATGATATTTTATTTTGTATATTTATTTATTTATTTATTTATTTATTTTGAGACAGAGTCTCGCTTTGTCACCCAGGCTGGAGTGCAGTGGTGCGATCTCGGCTCACTGCAACCTCTGCCTCCCGGGTTCAAGTGATTCTCCTGCCTCAGCCTCCCAAGTAGCTAGGACTACAGGCACCCACCACCACACTTGGCTAATTTTTGTATTTTTTAGTAGAGATGGGGTTTCACCATATTGGCTAGGCTGCTCTTGAACTCTTGACCTTGTGATCCACCTGCCTCAGCCTCCCAAAGTGCTGGGATTACAGGCATGAGCCACCATGCCCAGCCCAAATAATATTAAAAAGAAAAATAGCGACTTTATAATGGAGAAACCCAGCAGACATCCCCTCATGTAAGTGATGAAGGTTACCATCACCAGTAATCAGATACTATGTCCTCTCTGCATAACGATGCACTGAATGGGCATATCACTTCATTGCCCCCTACATTCACAAGCACATCTAATTATGGGAAAACTTAAGATAATCCCAAAATGATGTGCATTCTTCAAAATACCTGACCAATATTTCCCAAGTGTCAGGGTCATGAAAGACAAGGAAAGACAGCGCTGTCACAGGTCAGAGGAGCCTACAGAGACACAGTACAGCTCCATGCAGTGTGGGTTCCTGGATCAGATCTTGGACCAGCATAAGGACATAAGCGAAACAGCCAGGGAAACAGAGTGAAGTCTGTAGTTTAGTTAATAGTGTTGTGTCAATGTCAGCTTGTTAGTTTTGATCATTATACTGTGACGATGTAGATATTAATATCAGGAAGCTGTGTGAGGGGTATGTGGGAACTCTGTTCTCTCTGTGCAGCTCTTCTATACGTCTAGAATTATTTTAATGTAAAAAGCCTTTGTTTTAAAGCTAACCAATGAGAAAAAGGGAAGAATACGTGTTCTTTGGTGTAGATGAAGGAGCATCAAGAGCAGAAAGAGACTTTGTGCCTCCCTAAGCCAGACTTTCATTTTACAGCTGGTTAACTGAGGCCCAGAGAGCTCGGGGGACTTGGCCAAAGCCACAATGCAAGTAGCTGGAGGGCAGGACTGGGATTGGGGGAGCGGGGCGGGGTGGGGAGCGGGGTAGTTCCTGACTCATAATATGCAGCTATTTGATCTTATCCTATCTCTGCTCCAGGGTTGCATTTTCCTCTAATTGTTCTGATAATGATATTTCTGCTTTCCATGTTTTTAAAAGTAGATTTCATAGTCTTGGTTAAACATCATGTTGAATCAAATACCACCCATGTTCCCTGTTGTGGGTGTCTTGTTTTCATCATTTCTACCCTACAGGTGATGGCTTATGTATTTGTCTTACTCTGTTCAGCAGAAATTGGAGACCAGCAAAAGGCCTCCATCTGGAACTTCCACTACCTCCAAGAGCACCTCTCCAACCCTCACGCCCTCCCCCTCACCCAAAGGGCACACTGCAGAGTCCTCAGTGTCTTCCTCGTCATCCCATCGGCAGTCCAAGAGCAGTGGGGGCTCCAGCAGTGGCACCATCACAGATGAGGGTGAGTCCCCTGAGGGCCTGAAACCCCACCTATTCCTCTCACCATGATGACCTGGCAGCAAGGAACTGCAAGGTGACCTTAATTGCTATAACCATCCTAGGTCAGGTTTTAAGATTTACGACAAACATGTCCCTCCTCTTCTCTGATTGTACCTTGTATTTTTGTCTTCACTATGCTAAAGGTATGGTAAGCTCCCTCAAAGAGTTTTTGAGTATAGGTGATTTTTGTTTACATGCACAAACATACACCCATGGAAATGCTTCTCCAACACGAACTTACTTTCCCTGGACCCTGTACCCGTCAGGATTCTTTCAGTTGCGAGTGAGAGAAACTCCACTCACACTGGTTCAAGGGAAAAAAATGAAACCTGACATTTCATTGGCTCATATGATGGGAGTGTCTAGGGTGTGCTTCAACCATACCTGAATCCAGGTGCTTTGGGAGTGTTTCCAGGTCTCAGGTAGGCTCTCTCCAAGTGGTGGCAAGCAGCTTCAGGCATACTTTTGTCTTCCCACCAATTTTTCAACTCCAGCAGAACGAGTGCTACTTTCTCAGTAGGTCCAGCAAAATCCCAAGTGTAAAGGCCATTGGCTTGGCTGTATTTATAATGACCTAGGTCAGTTGCCCACCCTTGACTATCTCTGTGTCCACAGGGGTGGAATGTGGTGATTGGCCATGCCCCTTCGGTCAGTTGTCTGCTTTGGAGCAGAGTTGGGGTCCAACCTACTGACATTTGTGTATTGGAAGTGGGAGAGAAATAGTTCCTCAAAGGAAAATTTGGAAATACTGTTTCCACGAGAAGGGGGATGGGTGAGGGCAAGCAAAAGCAGTTGATGTCTGCTGCAGCCAGGAGAGCCTTGGAACCTGCCTTGTGAATTATAGCCTCTGCAGCCCCCATGCGGGAATGATGAGGGAAGATGGAGTGGGTGGTAGGGCAGGAGCAGAGGCTTTGCAGTCAGGCCCCAGGAAAGATAAAGGCAGATGAAGAAAGGAATCCCATCCTTTTAAACTGCCCTCTAGAGGCCTGTAGGAGCTGGGAGGGGGGAAAGAGGGAGGAAGCTTTGGTGAGACCTGGGGTCCAGGCAGGTGCAAATCGAGGAGTATAAATCAGCAGGGAGGAAAATCTGATAGTGTTCGTGGCCCTCACAAATGCGTTTGCGGGCAGTTCGCTGCAGCTGCTGAGGAGTAGGGTGCTGAGCAGGTTCTGCTGAGCAAGATAAGTTGGAATCACTTGCACAGGCTCTAGTCTGTACTAAGTTGATAAATGCATGCTGCCACTGGTATCCTCCTTATTTGGGGGCTGCTTTTATTGTTTTGTGATATCCAGTGTGATCATTTATCAAGGCCTCAGAGATTCACCAGCAAACTCATTCCTCCCCAACCATATTTTCTATGTGGAGTCTTGAGTTCCACACTCGTGAATTCTCCCACCTCTGAGGTTTTCAGGAATTGAAGCCCCTAGAGATTCAGTTAGGTATTTGTGCCCCATTGTTTTCCAAAAAAGAGTGGAGACAGTGGATGTCTGTATGGACTGTTTGTACCCACTCTCTTTCCCTCTTGTTCATTATTAAAAATGGTTTGCAAAGTCCTAATTGGGATGAAAAAAGAAGAGGGCCAATAGCACTTTCTTTGTAGAATAATTTCTCTGGTTCATAAAGCTTAGTTTTCCTGTTGAGAGTTCCTGGGTCCTGAGGCAGCGAGCCCTGTGTCCTGTGGGTATATGATTGTTATAGGCCAGGGGCTGCAATCCATCCCCGAAGAGCTTTTTTTTTTTGAGACGGAGTCTTGCTCTGTCACCCATGCTGGAGTGCAGTGGCGCGATCTCGGCTCACTGCAAGCTCCGCCTCCCGGGTTCACACCATTCTCCTGCCTCAGCCTGCCGAGTAGCTGGGACCTCAGGTGCCCGCCACCACGCCTGGCTAATTATTTTGTATTATTAGTAGAGACGGGGTTTCACCGTGTTAGCCAGGATGGTCTCCATCTCCTGACCTCGTGATCCGCCCGCCTCAGCCTCCCAAAGTGCTTGGATTACAGATGTGAGCCACCACGCCCGGCCCCCAAAGAGCTATTTTTATTATATTCTTCTGGGAAATATTTGGTCCCAGTCAAGGACACGTGAGCTTTTCCCTGCCTCATGTCTCCATCTGCATTCCTCCTCTCTGGACTCCACCTGTTGAAGCAGCAAGGCTGGTGACAGCATCACCTTCTCAGCCTCACATTTGTTCCAGGAAATTTTCTTGGGCAGTCCCCTGGATGCCCTAACCTATGCACCCAGGGGAACTCACAGGGATACAGACACATTCAACATAATGACATTAGAGTGTAACACAAGGTGAGGTCATACCTGTTATCAGCAAAGCACCATGTGCCATGGTAGGCTCCCCTGGTGAGCGGACACTCCAGCTGGACCACGACGCTGGGAAGAGATGGGCAGTGGGGTGCCAGAGCTGACTGTTCAATTTGTAGGACATGCCCAAGCTGGTTGTTAAACACAACCATTATTTACAAATTACATGAACTTAGAATTAACTGAATTATAGAAATATAACAGTATATTGTACTTAAAATGTATTTTTTACTCATTTTTGTATATTTTATTATCTGTGCTCTTGAGGTTGTGTATATCTCATACCTGCAGTGTGAATACCCCATAATGATGTGTTCCTACTGCGCATCTCTGCTCAGCTTCACTTTCAGGGGCATTAGATTGGTAGGTTGAAATTGGCTATGATGGGGGTATTTACACCATGGAAATTGGCAAACACCATCAATCAGGGCTTGCTTTTTTTTTTTTTTTGAGATAGGGTCTTACTCTGTCACCCAGGCTGGGGTACAGTGGTGTGATCACAGCTCACTGCAGCCTCAACCTCCCTGGTCTCAAGCAATCCGGGGCTTGATTTGTTGTCTTATAGATATTGTCTACATGTAATCTAGGCAGTGATGGGAAAATGTTAACAATGAGGATTAAACTTAAAAGTATGTTGTATCTGTAACCGTTATCTTGTGAATAGCACAAAAAATTGAGAAAATACTCTTCCAGTATTTGAAAACCATTATCTGATTCAGCCAAGTTGCTCACCTGAAGTTCCAACGTAAGTCTTTGTTGTTTCTTTTTTATGTTTCTTGTTCATGTAAACAAAACTCTCAGCCAGTGTTCATGTTGGAACCATACTCCTTGGCTGTGGGTACAAGAGTAGGGCAAAAACAAATGAAAGCATTTGGTGAGAATCAATTGGCTATATGGAATTTATAAGAAAGAATATTGTATTTTTTATTATTTGTAAATTGTGTGCTATAAATCCTTTATATCAGTAAATCTGCAATAGATTTATGTGCCTATATACATGCATACATCTTCCCCCCGAGAACCAGTTGTTAAACATCTACCAGCACACCACCGTGGACCGAGGCTGCATGTGTAGGGAACAGCAGGAGCAAAGGTTTGGTGTCATGAAATACAACAGATTATGTGTGGATTGGGATTTGATTTGTCTTATACATCCTCGCTCAGTAGCCTCTCTACTGTGAAGCTTTCCCTAGTACCTTGGGCTGGGTCAGCTGTTCTCTCTGTCCCCACATCCCCCTGTTCTTGCTCTTCACCATAGCATGCACCACCCATGAGAAAAGTGGAGAGTGGGCGCCTAGCACAGGCCTGGTAGCTAGACCACTGGGCTTGAGTCCCTGCTTTGCCACGGACTAGCAGGATGACCTCACCCAAGATGTGGTATCAAGCCTTTCTGTGCCTCAGTTTCTCATCTGTAAATGGGGACAGTAATAGGATCTACCTCATTGGTGTTGTAAAGAGCAAGTGGGTCATCCATGTACAGGCTGGCTGATAGCACTGTGTATTAGCTTTCATCCTCCTCATCCTATCCTCCCAGCCACACTGAGCTTCATGACAGGGACCTCTCCATCCTTGCTACCTAGTGTCCATTGGGCACAGTGGTAGTCACTGCTGGAAGGAAGGAAGGAAGGAAGGGAAAGAGGGAGGGAAGGAGGGAAGGAAGGTTGGTTGAATGAATGAGTTAAGAAAAGAAGGAACCTAAGCCTCCTAATCACTTCTTTAAGCTGCATGCACTGCCTCACAACCTTTACACCTGCTCTTCCCTGTCTGGATGCTGCCTAATGCTCTTACTCCAGATATCTGCATAGCTCACTCCTTCATTTACTGCTCATAGATCACCTTATAGGAGAGTCTTTCCGTGACCATCTTCTGTAAAACAGCGTTTGTAAAACTGGAAATGCTGTCATTTACCTTGATGCTGCTTTCTTCTTCCTTGCTGTCTTGCCTATCAGCCTTTGTTTGTTTGTTTGTTTGTTTGTTTGTTTGTTTGTTTGAGACAGGGTCTTGCTTTGTAGCCCAGGCTGGAGTGCAATGGTGTAGTGGCATAATTGCAGCTCACTGTGGCCTGGGCACAAGTGATCCTCTTGCTTCAGCCTCCCGAGTTGCTGGGACTACAGGCACACACATCACACCTCCTGGCTAATTACTTCTAAATTTTTTGTAGAGATGAAGTCTCATTATAGTGCCAGGCCTGGTTTTGAACTTTTGGCCTCAAGTGATCCTTCATCCTTGGCCTCCCAAGGCCCTGGGATTACAGGCATGCACGACCTGCCTGGCCTCTGTCAGCCTTCTTATTGTCTGTTTTGGTATCTATTGAGTCCCCAGTTCCTAGTTTGGCAAATCCCTATTGAATGTGTGAGTAAATATTTCTCCAAGCCCCTCAGGTGCTGGTTTTGTCTCCTTTTCTTTATTCTCCCTGTTCTGACACCCCAAATCATCTTCTTGTGCCCTTGTGGCTCTGCTGTTCCACATAGATGCCTTTTTCCTTCAGGAAGGCCACAGCCTCTGCACACTTGAGCCAAACCCTGGCTCTGGTCTGAAGCCCACCATCTTCTTTCTTAAGTTCTTCCTCACACTAGCTAAGGACTTGCTGGCATTGGCATTTACTGCAGGCATTGGCATTTATGGTGCTTTCTCGCACAGAAGGCAGAGTTTTAGTTCTGGCAGCTGGAACTTCCAGAACTTGAGGGTCGCAGTCTGGAGGGAATCAGTCAGTCCTGGCCCAGACTCTCTGTGTCTTCACAGCCTGACGTGGAGTTTTGTTGATTGCTGAGGGCCTGCCTTGAGGGGAAGAGGGTGCAGGTAGCTCAGGACCCACCTCCAGCCTCATCTGCAGGAGTCCAGCTGAGATCAGCTTTCTGTGTTGGTGTTTCTTATAGAATTTCATTTGAAATAAGATTACCACTAGTTTATAAAGGTTTGAAGACCACTTTACCAAATTCTAAAATGTGTTGTTGTTTTTTTTTCACCTTTCCATCTTGAAGATGAACTAACTGGAATCCTTAAGAAATTATCACTTGAGAAATATCAGCCCATTTTTGAGGAACAAGAGGTAAGAATGCTCTTTTTGAATGTCAATTTAAATCTTACTGTGAAAGAAAAATTTGTCTAAATGTGTAGGTTTTCATTTTGCAAGCCTAGATTGATCTCTTGCACTGAGACAGTTGAGGAAATAGAATTCGTGCTCAGCGGGATTAGTTCAGTTTGTTATTGTGAAATCCTGGGGACTTATGGCTTGCTTTGTTATGATAGAATTTTGTAATTTTGAGCACTGCTCTCTCTAGAAAAGTTTCTTCCTGTCCTGAAAACATTTTTTTGTTGTGTGTGATTGACTGGCAGACTTATAGGCTTAAAGTGAGCTAATAGTAAACCCTAAGGAACCTGTGTTATGTGTCTGGATCTAGGGTCAGTGGTGGTCTGAGAGAGTTGCTATGTGTTTAAAAGCATTCAGATTCACATTAAAAAAAGAATACTGTTCTGCAGTTTGGCACTTCCTCAAAATATTAAACATAGAGTTACCGTGTGACCCAGCAGTCCTACTCCTAGGTATATTCCCAAGAGAAATGAAGACATGTGTCCACACAGAAACTTGTACACAAATGCTTGTAGCAGCATTATTCATGAAAGCCAAACTGTGGATACGACCCAAATGTCCATCGACTAATGAATGGATAAATAAAATATGCCTGTGCCATGGAATGTTATTTGGCCATGAAAAAAATGAAATACTGGCACATGCTGCAACGTGGATGAACCTGAACACATCTTGCTAAGTGGAAGAAACCAGTCACAAAAGGCACATAGGGTGTGCTTTCATTTATATGAAATGTCCAGACTAGGCAAATCTGTAGACACAAAAAGTAGATTCGTGGTTGCCAGAGAGTTGGGTGGAGGAGTGGGCGGGTAGAATGGGCAGAGTAGGGAGTGACTAGAATGGATACACGGTTTCTTTTGGGGGTGATGAAAATGTTCTAAAAGTGTGTGGTGATGGTTACACAACTCTGTGAATATACTAAAAATCATTGAATTGTATAAATAGGTGAATTTTATGGTAGATGAATTATATCTCAGTAAGCTGTTAAAAAATTTACTGCTTTAGCCAAGTAAAACTCCTCCACAGGCCCACCAGCCTCCAGGGTATAATCACTGGTTTAGAACATTCCAGTGAGCAGCTTAGTAGGTAAAAACTGACACAATTGCAGAGCAATCATGAGAATCACTCATTGTCCCCACCAGACTTGAGATGCAGTTGAGGAGCTCGTATTTTAGTTCAAGAAACAAATAGGGTGCAGTAGCTTTCCTCCTCCTGTTTGCTTTTCTACCATATACAGTCTGCCATTCCTGCCTCCTTGGTGTTTTAAACCTTAGCAGTGACTTTCTTCAAGAAATCTTTCCGTATTGCTGATCGCTGCCTGCTTTTGCTGATATGTTTATGCCTTCTTGGAGTGTACAGAGAACACATCTCAAAGTACACTTCTGCTTCTTGAAGTATCGTGTCCCTGGCTCATAGGGTGACATTTGTTCTGATTTATTGGCCTTTCCCCTTTTTCTGACCTGGCATGTCTGCGAGTTCACCTGTCCTTCATCGTTCAGAGGTTGTTGTGGTTATCCAGTGTAGGGAACGGGGGTATGTTTCAGCTGACGTACAGAGCTCCGAGAATGTTCACGGGGAGAGGAAGGCAGGCTGTGCAGATTTGCTCTAATTTTAGTAACTCACCCACCTAGAAGTTTCTGCAGCCTCTGGGGTCAGGGAGGAAGCTGGGGCCTGAGGCAGTGCCATGGGGAGGGCTGGCAGCCACTGGCTGAGGACCTCTCTGTGTGTTAGGTTCGTGTGAGGTTAGCTGAGGCAGTGCCCTTGTCTCTACTTGACACAGGTGGCTGTGCTTGCTGGGGGCCAAGCTCAGGGTCTCTTCCTTTTACTTAGTTTCTCTCTGGCAACATATGAGCTGGTTACACTGTAGGGGTGCACTCTCTATATGGACCCACAACCCAGTGTTTTCCTTGGAGGCTTTAGTAGGACTGAGGTTTTAACCCTGCTGATTGCCACCAGACCCAGTCACCACAGCTTCAGGGGTACTTCTCAGTCCCTTGCAAAAGGGCATGTAGATAGCACTTTTCCCTAGTTTCCAACAGTAAACAATTATCCCCATTAATAATGCACTTATAGTTATCAGTGAGAATATGGAAGAGGAATGAAGTTAATTCATGTTCTCATCTTGCCATTTTGAAGCTAAAGACAGACTAATAATTTTCATCTTTCTACCTGTATTAAGGTGGATTTAACTATGTGTATTGAAAAATACCAAAATAATGGTACCTTAAACAAAAAATAAGGTGATTTTTCCCACAGAAAGTTTGGAGATGAGTCATCTAGGCTCCTTCTAGCTCTCTGCTCCACCCCCACTAGTGTATGTGGCTTGTATCCTCAAAGTCCAATATGGCTACTGGAGCTCCAGCCATCACATCCACATTCCAGGCAGCAGGATGGAAGGAGACTGAAAAAGGACACATTCCCTCCTTTTTAAAGAGACTTCCCCAAAGTCCCACACAGTCTTTATTATATCTCATTTACCAAAAGTTTATCACCTGACAATACTTAACTGCAAAAGAAACTAAGAAATATGTTTTAACTGTGTGGAAATGTGCCCAGCTAAAAATTGGGATTCTGTTGCTTAAAAAAAATAGGGCATGAATATTGAAAGGATACTGGGATATTTCTGCCTTATTCCTGCTACCCCTTCACAAGTAGTTGTAGGAGAGGAATTCCGTCTCTGGTGCTCTCCACCTAGAATAAGCCCTGAGGGTTTGGCATCCCCCAGGGTTGACGGAGGTCAGAATTGGGAAGGTCAGTGCAGATGGAGATGCAGAAGATTGATTGATTGATGCCATCATTCATTCATTCAGCAAACGCATACTAAGTACTTGAGACCCTGCCCCTGCCAGACCCTCTGCCAGAGCCTGGTGCTGGGAAATGCAGATGCCCAGAATACTCTGGAGCCCAGAGAAGGGGGTCTATGAAATGAGGGCCAGAGAAGACCTGGGCTGAGAGCTAAGCTGAACTTTGGAGAAAGAGGGGGAACGGACCTGGAAGGGCATCTGGGAAGAGGGAGCAGGACTCATTGAGAGAGCCTGTGGTACTCTGGCTTGGCTGGGACTGGGCCAAGGCCAGTCCATCAGGAGGAGGGAATGGAGCTTGACCAGTCAGGGCCTGGACAATGTGGACTTGCTTCTGTACACCATGGGCTTGAGGTAGATGCAGGCTGGAAGGTCTGTAGCCTCTGGTGTGGAGGTGGACAGGGGTTGGAAGGGCAGAAGGGGAAGAATAACTGGGAGGGAAAGACCAGTTAGGAGGTGGAGGGCCCCTCACCAAAAGGGCAGGTGCTGAGGATGTCAGAATCGCTGAGGACTGGCCATGGTGCCACGCTGGACGTGGGGTCCCTGCTAGGGGTTGGGATGGTGGGGAAAGACTCGTGTCCAGCAGGGCGGGGGGCAGGTGGTTTCCATTCAGACTGCATCACCTATCCATTCAGCCCCTCAGCACTCCGTGAACTTTTATAAAACACCCAGGAGATGCCAGGAGCTTACTGTTGCCAGAGAGGTGGGGGTGCCTGCATCTCAGAGGGGGCTAAGGACTGGTTAAGGGAACAGACTCTTCCCCAGTGACTCAACCCTGGCTGAAGGTTTTTGTTTGTTTTTAATCCAGAAAAGTAAAATGACTGTTAACAGAGAAAAGGAGAGGTGGGGGCGGGGAAAATTTCAGAAAGAAAATCTCTATCCCTACATAAATCAAATGTTTTAAAGAAAAAAAATGTTAATCTTGTTAGGTATGAGGGAATATAAAATAAAGCCTTCTTATAAAGTGAAAGACTAAGGATTTTCAAGAAGTTATGCAAGTTTTATTTTAAATGACAGTAGCATATCTCTAAAGTATAATAGTATCTGGTAGTTTGTAAATGTAGATCATAAAGCTGTTTGTAAACTCTTTGTAGATCCCGCATGCACCCTGTAATTTATATGGTGGGATTGTTTGTGATTTTTCAGTGGGGAAACTGAGGTAAGGCACCTGCCCAGGTCCCCTGGCAGTGAGTGGGAATTGGCACCCTATCTGTCTCCAGGGCAGCACAGCCTCCTCCTGCTTAGCTCTGGCTGAAGACGTGGGTGTGGGCAGCCAGTTCTTTGTCCCATCTCCCAGATAAGCGCTGTTGTTGGAGTCTGATTTGTGAAGCTGTAGCATTGTCTGCAATAGCAGCTCCCCAGGGGGAAGGGCCCGGACTGGGGACCCAATCCCTTAATGCTTAGGGAAGGTCAAGTCATGTTAACAAGGGGGCTACTGCCCTCAGGAAAAGCCCATGAGGGAGGCCAGGGAATCTGCGGCTGAAGGGTGATGTGGCATTGTGGAGAACGGCGAGGATGCTGGAGCCCTCTGCCAGGGTTCAAAGCCAGGCCCTGCCACTTACTGGCCATGTTACATTGAATGCTAAAAAAAAAAAAAAAAAAAAAAAAAAAAACTCTCTGTGCCTCAGTTTCCCTGTCTCCAAAGTGGGGATAGTGATCTACCCCGCCAATGTCATGAGGGTTAAATGACTCCGTCTATCTGAAGTCCTCAGAAGGTGCTTTGCACACATACTGCTAACTGCCCTCCTCTGGTCTGACGGTGAGACTGGCTTCCCAGTAGACCTGGATTGGATCCTGCCAGGTGTGGACCCCCATGCCAGAGGCCATTGTTGTCCGACATGCAAGGTGATGGGTGTGCTTGCTTCATTGGAGCCACTTCTGACCTTCCCTCCACCTTGCTGAAGAGGAACAGGAGCCAGTGGAGCAGAGGGCCTGATTTCCTGTCCACGGGCCAGGCAGGGTTGACAGAGCCATTAGGATCTCACCCATAGAAACCAAGGCTTGCAGTTTTGAGATGCCCTTATTCTGAGCTCTGCTCTCCTTCTCCATGGCCCTCTCTCCTTTATTGCTTCTGCTTATTTCCTCACTCTCTTTCCACAGTCTGTCTCTGTCTCGTGTGTGGTGAGGGAGATGAGGTGAGTACTGCCATACGTTTGTACAGTATCCGATATTGTTAAAAGTACAGCAACATTGCAGTTACCTTTCTAATAGCGGGCCTTGGATTTCTCCTATTCTAGCCACCCAGATGACTATCCCAGATTTTTCTTACCTGGCTCATTTTAAGGGTCTTCCTAAAATGCATCTGTTCAGAAAATCCAAGAGCCAGATCTGAGGAGAGTTCATTTTTTAAAAATGTTTTCAACGAAACTCTAAACATAAAGTCAGGACTTAGAAGTAGTAAATCATCATCAGTTTACTACTAATAAGCACTCATAGCTCATAATCATGAGATTGCTGTTGTGACTGGGAAGAAACTGTGGCATCCAGCAGATGGTGGCGAATCCCCTCTCTCCCCAGGTGGACATGGAAGCGTTCCTCACGCTGACTGACGGTGACTTGAAGGAGCTGGGAATTAAGACAGATGGGTCCAGGCAGCAGATTCTGGCAGCGATTTCTGAACTGAACGCAGGCAAGGTACCGTTCTCTGTTTCTTGTATTTCCGTGTTTCAGACATCTGAGAGCTTCACCAGGGTCCTGGGATCTTGGGAAGGTCTTACTTCCTCTCTCTGACAGTGAGCAAGCACTCACTACCTCCCAGCATGGCCTTTTCCCTTTTCGGACTTCCCCCGTAAGGTTTCTTCCCAGATAGAGCTGAAATCTTCGCTCAGGTAATCAATGCACAGGGCTAGGTGTGGCCCTCGGGAGCACTGTGAAAGCAGAGCCTTCGAGCCTTTGGCTCAGACAGGCCCTGGGATCAGACTGGCCTGGGTTTGAATCCCAGCTCCTTCACTTATTCACTGTGTGGGGTGAGGCAAACACCTCTCTGAGCCTCACTGTCCCCGTCTGTAGGGTGGGGATGATGGTGGTGTGTCAAGGACTAAAATGCTCAGCAGAGCTCCTGGCATACAGAGAGCCGTCAGTCACTATTGTCGGCTTCCCACATTTTTGTCTCATGTTAAATTTCTCATCAGCTTTAAAGCTAAAAATATCAGTGCCCTCACCCCGCGCCCACCCAAAGGCACACACACACCAAAAACAAAAAAGAACCACAAAAATAAAAAAGACAAATCACCACTCACTTTGCAAGCTTCGTTGTAGTTGCTATTGGGCTATTGGAACTCCTTTGCTGTCTGCTTTTTTTCTTAATAAAGGGTGGCTTTTTTTTTTTCCAGGAACAATGCGCAGTACCTGTTTACCTGCTGCTTTTTCACACTTGGCCTAACAGCTTTCCACTTGTTGGACAATAGTCTCATGCCTGGAATTTTGCTATTATGAATATTGCCATAATGGACATCTCTGCCTTTTTCCTCTTTTTTTTCTTTTTTTGTTGCTGTTCCTTGGGCTGTGTTCCACGATATGTGGAGATATCAGAGAGCATGGCCACTTTTATGGTTGTTTCTGTATGTTGCTGGACTATGCACAGAAATATTGAACAGACACATACCACCAGCAGCAAATAAATATTTACGTAGTACTTTATCATCTACAAATCACTGCATACGTTTCCTCATCAGTCCTGTAGACAGCCCAAGGAGGCCGATGTCCTTACACTTACCTTGTCTGGCTGGTGAGGGTGCACAGTCTAGGGAGGGGAGCATGGTGCCCAGGTCACGCGGTGGTGGGCAGTGGAGGGAGACGCTAAACCGAGGCCTCCTGGCCTCTTTCTCTTCACCTCTCTGCAGCACTGTGCTGTGCAGAGGCGGCTCCTCTCAGCCCTGCCAGGATTGGAGGTGGTGGTTTTTGTTGTCACTGTCGTCATTCTTATTACCTGCCTGAAGGCTATAGGGTGATCCTTCAAAGGGATGCCCTTAGCATTGCCTTGGGCATCCCAAGGCCAAGTAGTTTTCCTCCAGTCTTTACTAGTTCCTTCTCCTCTGTAAATGGCTGGATTCTAAACATTTCTTGGTTGTTGCGTGGGCCTGGACCACCTCACTTTACATATAGGGAAGCCCAGGCTCAGAGTTGGGCAGTGATGCCTGACTTCCAGACCAGCACCGCTTCTGCTCTGCTGTTAGATGTCAAGGGGGAGGGCAGGGGGGTAAGGCAGGTATGGAGGTTGTCAGAGGCGGGCAGATCTCGGCTGTCAGGAAGGGCATCGTCCAGGAAACTGAAGCCTGAGGGTGGCTCACAGAAGGCGAATCAACCAAAACAATCTCTAAAGACTGGGGCATTGATTTATTCATGAAGAAGAGCCTTTATGTCTCAGGCACCATGCGGGTATTGACCATTCAGAATCACTCTGTGCCAAGCATTGTGCTCTGAGCATGTCACACATTATAGTCATTCATTTAATCCTTACGAAAGCCACAGAAGTCAGTTTCAGTTTATAGATGAGGAAACCAAGGCTCAGAGAAGTTGAGGAATTCACCCAAGGGCTCCAACTGCCTCAGTGTAGCTAACCCACAGCACATAAAGGAGAGGCAGGTGGTGCTGTGAGAGCTGGCTTAGAATCGGGGCTGAGAAGACATCCCTGAGGAAGTGGCAAGGCAGCTGAGACCTGAAGCAAGAGTGGAAACCACTGGTTAGAGGGGTAGTAGAAAAGTGCGGAGCAGGCAGAGAGAAGCACACGTGCAAAGGCCCTGTAGTGAGGTGTGCAGTGTGTTTAAAGAACTAAAGGAATGGCTGGAGTGCAGAGCAAGAGACATGACATGTGGGGAGGCCCAAGGGACAGAGCAAGGCCCCCAGGGTGGTAAAGGGTGACTCAGTCAAGTAAGGGAAAGGGCTTTGGGGAGGGGAGGTGGGTGAGTGATGGTGGGGCGGGGGAGGGCTGTGGCCCAGGCGTTAGAGGACCCTTTCTCCTCCTGGCCTCCAGAGGCCAGATGTGTGAGCCAAGGAGAGGATGGAGTGAGTAAAATCCAAGCTTAAGCCAGTTAAGGAAGAAGGACGGAAAAGGTTCTGGAGGCAGGGCCAGTGAGAGGACAGGCCAGGAGCTGATGCCACCAGATGGCAACTGCTAATGCTTCCAGAACCTCCCCTGTGCCCTCTGTGGCTACGGCCTCCTTGGCCCAGGATCACAAAAAGCAGACAGACTGGGCTAGTTTGCAAACCTTAGGAAACTTAACTGACATCATCAGAGTGAATGATATGACATCTTGAGCCCATCCCGATGGAGGACATTGTTCTTAAAGTTTATATAAACTAGAGCCTTTTTTCAGTTGCCTCTCAAATTCATCTCCCCCTCCCCCCCACCCATTCCCTCTTCTGCGACAGTCTGCATCCTATACTAAACAGGCCCCATCAGGTGAAGCAGAAGGGACAGCTGTTAGTGGTCCTGCTTAGGGGCCCAGCTCACCAGCTCACAACCAAGAGGCCCAGGTGCCTGTGACATGCCAGGCCAAAGGCACCACTCAATCCCACCTGTGTCCCCCCAACAGGCAGCATCCACCCTGCAAAGTCAGGCAGTTCCACACAGTAATAGGTGCAAGGGGAAGGAGCCGATCTGTACCACTTCCCTGGAGAAAGATCCTGTTATTCAAGAGTAAATAATACCAGATAAAGTCCTCTGGAAGGGAAGACCATGTATCATCATGAGTCATAGAGAAAAGGCATGTTTAGGAGAAGCGTAATAGTACAAAAGCAAATTTAACTTCTGCTGCATTATTTTAAGTTAGCACTGCAACTGCGTGCTGGTTCTTAGATGTGCAAAGAGCTCCTCAGGCCAAAGGTGGCTTCCAAGAGTCGGTTCACTGCCCTTACAGCCTTCAGATGCTCTGGGCCTTGGCTATTCTAGACTGGACTTGCCTGACCTTGACATCAAGGGTTCCTGCCTCTTTGATTTTGCTATAGGGCATGAACTTCTCTTTGTAACATTCATACTTTTTCTTTTGAAACGCAAGCTTGGCCAACCAAGAGAGAGTACCCATTGTGGCTCTAGTGCTGTGTACACATTAGAGAGCCCAGACCAGGACACATGAGACGGGGAGGCCCAGCTTTCCTTGCCCGCAGTGTCTTTCTAGCTGTGGTCCACAGCACGCTGGTGGGTTTTAGAATCCATTTAATGGGGCATGAGCAGCACATTTTAGAAAATAGAATAGAAAATAGCAACATGCTTTTGCAGATAGAAGGGACAAAATGTTTCAGTTACATACGTTTACATGAAAACAGGGTGTGATATAAAATGCTTTTTTTACACAATCAATAAGATTGAGCATTTTGGCCTAAAATTTTTTAAGTGAGTATTAACTAAAAACCTGGCTCATAATGTAATAACATCAGCAAGTCTTATTAAGCATAGTAATATTAGCAAAACGTTGTGGACCCTCAGCCTGCAAGCCACGTCACTTCCAGATGAACCCACCCCAGTATTGGAATTGTAATGTATGCTCGAGTCTGCTCATTAGTTTGTTAGTTTCGGATGAGTTATATATTGGAGGTTTACCAGAAATGAGGAGTTAGTTGGTCCTAAGTCATTGTTTCTTTTTGTTGCCCTTTTTTTTGTGATTGTCAATGCAGTGCATATTGATTTTATTAAATTTACACAGTACCAAAATGGTGAAAAGAATTTTTTTAAGAAATCACAATCCAATCACTCAGAGGCCAACATTGTTCACCTTTGGGCAGATTACTCTGCAGTGTTTTGTGTCCTTTTTTTTGTTTTTTCTTTTTTAAAGAGATGGGGTCTTCCTGTGTTGCCCAGGCTGGCCTCAAACTCCTGGCCTCAAAGGATCTTCCCACCTCAGCCTCTTGAGTAGCTTGGATTATAAGCATGCATCACCACACCCTTAAATTTTCGTAAAATATAACTGAGATAAATTTGGGTCCGTATTTATATCCTGCTTTCTTTAATATGCAATATATGCAGCTATTCATGTCATTAAGAACTCTTTTTCATATAAATTTGCATAGATGTGCTAAAATTAATTTTTAAAAAATTCCTACCTGTTGGTTATGTAGATTTTCAAACTTTGTATAAATGGTGCTGCAATGGACAGCTTTGTGTCTAAGGCCTTCTAATCCTCACAGTAGATGTCTGAAAGTGGAATTACTTAGTCAAAGAGTCAGAATCAAGGTATATGTACATCTGAATAACTTACCGGAAAGAGCCAGTGAACAGTTCCACTAGCTGTGAGTGTGTGAGAGTTTGTTATTCGTTTCACTGCAGCTTTGCCAGTATTACTATCAGTTTGTTTTTTAATCTTTATTAATTTGATAGGCAAAAAAAGGTACCTTGTTTTAATTTGCATTTTTTGAGATGCTAGATAGGTGAACCTTTTTTCTACATTTAATAGCTGTTTTTTTTCCTTTTGAGAATTATCAGGCAGGTCCTTTGAAACTCAGGGGTTTTTAAAGGGCAATTATCGTTATCATCTTCAATCAGTTGTGGATGCAGGAAACAATTATGGTTTTAATCATCTACAGCTCCCTCCTAAGGTTAGCAGGCAGCGAGGGCCGGAACCCTGTCTTGCCCTGACCTCATTTCTCAGACAATTAAGGCTAAGATGGTGTTTAATAATAAAATTGCTGTCAACCCTTCCATTTACATTTTAGCCCTCTGCAGTTTGCACAGCGCCACCCCATTCATTATCTCAGGGTGAGCTTCAGTGCAGCGCTGGCAGGTAACATCCCCATTTGACAGACACTTAGCGGAAAAGGGGTGGGCCTGCGATCCTGGCGCTAATCAGTGGTAGAGTGGGGATTCCAGATCCTCTGACTTGGCATCCAATGCTCTGTCATACCCTCCAGCCTTTGGATTGTGTTGATGGAATCTGGAGGGCATTTTCCCAGCTTATTTAAAATTGTTTGGATTGGTTGGGATGAAGGGAGAATCTTACTGTCCTCTCGAGTCTAGGAGGCCTCATCAGCACAAGAGGTGTCTGTGTAGGGGTCTGGAGAGGGGCCCTTCTGGGCTATGGGGAGTCCATGAAATGAAAGAAAGTTTGAAGTCTGGGCTCATTCAGTGGATTTTCCCCCCTTTTCACTCTTAGTAGAGAACAATCTGCCAGAGATGATACATTTTTAATTTACTTTACATTTTGACCATATTTATTAATTTTAAAAAATATGTTTAATCCGCTGCTGCTCTCTGAGGATAGGATCTGTCTGCCTCCAGCTACCCACACAGGGTCTGTTGGGGAAATGTGCTAAAATTAATTTTTAAAAAATTCCTACCTGTTGGTTATATAGCTTTTCAAACTTTGTATAAATGGTGCTGCAATGGACAGCTTTGTGTCTGAGGCCTTCTAATCATCTCACAGCCATCACCTGAGGGACTGTTATCATCCCTCTTTTGTAGATGAGGAAACCAAGGCCCAGGGAGATTAAGTATCTCGCTCAGGGTGACCCAGCTAGCAAATAGGAGAAATGGGCTCCGAACCTAGACTGTGACAGGGTCTTGCTCTGTTGCCCAGGCTGGAGTTGACCTCCTGGGCTCAAGCGATCCTCCCACCTCAGTCTCCAAGTAGCTGGGACTACAGGTGCATGCCACATGCCCAGCCCAGTTTCTATTCGTTGTTGTTGTTGTTGTCGTTGTTGTTGTTTTAAATTTTTTATTTCCATAGATTATTGGGGAACAGGTGGTGTTTAGTTACATGAGTAAGTTCTTTCGCGGTGGTTTGTGAGATTTTAGTGCACCCATTACCCAAGCAGTATACACTGCCCCCTATATGTAGTCTTTTATCCCTCACCCCCTTCCCATCCTTTCCCCCTCTGTCCCCCAAAGTCCACTGTGTCATTCTTAATGCCTTTGCATCCTCCTAGCTTAGCTCCCACTTACAAGTGAGAACATATTATTTTTGGTTACTTCAGTCCTGAGTTACTTCACTTAGAATAATAGTCTCCTTCACTTAGAATAATAGTCTCCAATCTCATCCAGGTCACTGCGAATGCCATTAATTCATCCCTCTTTATGGCTGCGTAGTATTCCATCATATATATATCACAGTTTCTTTATCCACTCGATGATTGGTGGGCATTTGGGTTGGTTCCACGACTTTGCAGTTGTGAATTGTGCTGCTATAGGCATGTGTGTGCAAGTATCTTTTTCATATAATGGCTTCCTTTCCTCTGGGTAGATACCCAGTGGTGGGATTGCTGGATCAAATGGTAGTTCTACTTTTAGTTCTATAAGGAATCTCCACACTGTTTTCCATAGTGGTGATACTAGTTTATATTCCCACCAGCAATGTAGAAATGTTCCCTTTTCACCACCTCCATTCCAGCATCTACTGTTTTTTTTTTTTTTTTTTTTTTTTTTTTTATGGCCATTCTTGCAGGAGTAAGGTGGTACCACATTGTGGTTTTTATTTACATTTCCCTGATCATTAATGATGTTGAGCATTTTTTCATATGTTTGCTGGCCATTTGTATATCTTCTTTTGAAAATTGTCTGTTCATGTCCTTAGCCCACTTTTTGATGGGATTGTTTGTTTTTTTCTTGTTGATTTGGTTGAGTTCATTGTAGATTCTGGATATTAGTCCTTTGTCAGACGTATAGATTGTGAAGATTTTTTTTCCCACTCTGTGGGTTTTCTGTTTACTCTGCTGACTGTTCCTTTTGCCATGCAAAAGCTCTTTAGTTTAAGTAAGTCTCAGCTATTTACCTTTGTTTTTATTGCATTTGCTTTTGGGTTCTTGGTCATGAAATCCTTGTCTAAGCCAGTGTATAGAAGGGTTTTTCCAATGTTACCTTCTAGAATTTTTATAGTTTCAGGTCTTAGATTTAAATCTTTAATCCATCTTGAGTTGATTTTTGAATAAGCTGAGAGTTGAGGATCTAATTTCATTCTCCTACATGTGGCTAGCCAGTTATCCCAGCACCATTGGTTGAAAAGGGTGTCCTTTCCCCACTTTATGTTTTTGTTTGCTTTGTCAAAGGTCAGTTGGCTGTAAGTATTTGGGTTTATTTCTGGGTTCTCTATTCTGTTCCGTTGGTCTATGTGCCTATTTTTTATACCAGTACCATGCTGTTTTGGTGACTATGGCCTTATAGTATAGTTTGAAATCAGGTAACATGATGCCTCCACATTTATTCTTTTTGCTTATTCTTGCTTTGGCTACGCGGGCTCTTTTTCAGTTCCATATGAATTTTAGAATTGTTTTTTCTAATTTTGTGGAGAATGATGGTGATATTTTTATGGGAATTGCATTGAATTTGTAGATTGCTTTTGACAATATGGGCATTTTCACAATATTGATTCTCTCCATCCATGAGCATGGGATGTGTTTCCACTTGTTTGTGTCATCTATGATTTATTTCAGCAGTGTTTTCTAGTTTTCCTTGTAGAGGTCTTTCACCTCCTTGGTTAGGTATATTCCTAAGTATTTTTTTTATTTATTTTTTTGCAGCTATTATAAAGTGGTTGAGTTCTTGATTTGATTCTCAGCTTGGTCGCTATTGTTGTATAGAAGAGCTGCTGATTTGTGTACGTTAATCTTGTATCCAGAAACTTTGCTGAATTCTTTTATCAGTTCTAGGAGCTTTCTGGAGCTGTCTTTAGGGTTTTCTAGGTAAACGATCATGTCATCAGCAAACAGCGACAGTTTGACTTCCTGTCTGATTGCTCTGGCTAGGACCCAGTCTCTGTTCTTAACCTCTGAGTATTGCTGCCTCTGAGCCTGGAATGCAGTGATGATGTTTTCTGGGCTTAACGGAACATTCATATCCACCCTCTTTTCTCATCTGAAAATGTGTGTATAGGGGGCAGGGGGCGTTGTAGGAATAGAGTGAGAAGTGAATCTCTGTGAAGACAAATCCGGCAGCTTTTGGGCAAAGGGAAGCAAAGGCAGTTTAAACTCTTATCCTGTAGCAGAAGGACACTTGGCTCCCATTGAATTATCTGGAAATCTGAGGACTGGAAAGATGCACAGAGGCGCAGGAAAGGAGACCTCGAATCCGGGCCGTGCGACTCGGGAGAAGTCAGTCATGCCCCGGACTCGGCCTCCCACTCTGTCCAGGGGTTTAGGGTCCTGCATCCCAGGGCCTCTCCAGCATTGACAGGCTGCGATGGTGGGTACTGGGGAGATTCTGACTCAGTATGTTTTTATTGAACTCGGTACTCTTTCAATTAGGTAATTTATTTTCCCCAAGACGCCCATGGGTTTTTGAAGTATGAGTTGAACATTAACAACACTGTGTCAATTGAATTAATGGTTAAAAGGTTTAATAAGACTTTCTGTGTCTGTTTTCAATTTCCTCCACAGGGACGCGAGAGACAAATTTTACAGGAAACCATTCACAACTTTCACTCTTCCTTTGAGAGCAGTGCCAGCAACACCAGGGCCCCTGGCAACAGCCCCTGTGCGTGATCCTCCTTCCCGCAGCCACCAGCGTGAGCTCTCTGAATCCCGGGACCCCTTCACATGGCCACAGCCCCAGCCCTGCCCCCGTCACACTGCTGTGCCTTAGTCATGTTGTTCCCTTTGCTCGGGATGCCCACTTCACGTCGACTGCATTCATTGGTAGTACTTCTTGCTGCAACAAACTTCAACACACAGAGACAGATTCCCATGTAACAGTCCAGTGGGGGTGCTTCTGCTTGGCAGGTTGGTTCACACAGTGATGCAGGGACTCAGCTCCTTTCATCCTGTGCTCTGCCCTCCCTGGGAGCCTCAGAGTTTGCTTCTGGCTGGCGGCAAGGGAAAGGGACGATGGAGAAGGCACGGCTGCTTCTTACCTGCCTTGCTCTTAACTGACACACATCACTCCTGCTCACGTCCTCTTGGCCACTGGTAGTCATGTGGCCCCACCTGGATGCAGAGGAGGCCAGGATGTGCAGTCTCCACATAGTGGCTTCCCAGCAACAACTTTTGACTTAGATGGGGGGTATGTATTATGGTGAGAGGTTAGCCTTCCTGGCACATCTTCCCTTAAAACTTCTAACTTGCCCCTCCTAGTCCAAGTCACCTGTCAGATGAAGTCTTTTTTGACCCCTTTTCAGCCACTGGGTCCCTTAGTGCTGTGTATGTGACTGCTGTAGCATTCCACTGCACCTGCTGCATACAGCTTACATTGGAGATGTGTATGTCAAACGCATTTTTCTTTATTGCAAAGAGAGTCTATTGTAGAAGGAAAGAAGTGGAGGCCTGCTGTGTGGATCCCTTCTTCTTCCTAGCTTTCAGTTTCCTTATCTGCAAAGTGGAAGGTCAGACCAGATGATGCTCTGGTACTCCACAGTGCTCACCTGTATCACTGCAGGGCTTTCTGCACTGAAAGTGGAAGCAGAAGGCTAATGGGTCACATTGTGTAAAGGTCTCTGGTGCTCAAAGTTTCTAGGCAAAGAAGTGAAAATTTGGAATTTTTTCTACATCCTATTAATGCTGTGTTCCTCAAAAGGGAATTGGCTTGTGTAGATTCCTACCATATCATATTTTATTGAATTAGAGGGGCCCTGACTTTTAAAACCCACTGGCTTTCTGAAGTGTTTTCCAGTGAATGACTCATTCAGCCAGTGCTTGTTGCATTTATGTTAGCTACCAGGTGCCAAGTGTGCAGACACAATACAGAGCCTTCAGGCTCTCGACAGGCAAGAGAACACCTGTAAATAGATGGTCCCGACATTGAGAGGCAGCATGGTAGAGTGGGCAGACCTTGTGCTCTGGACTCAGGTTCAAAGTTCAGATGAAGCTCAATGGCCTCTTAGTTGGAGCTTAGAACCAGTATGCCCAAAGTGCTGGGTCTGCAGGAAGTACCCAGTTGATGGTAGGCTGCACAGAATTCTGATCTCTACCTTGAGCCGTGCTGAGCCACAAGTTGGTCTCCTTGGGAGGTGCCATCTCTCATCTGTCCCTCCCTCAGCCATGAAAGCCCATTCCCCTATGCTGGCTTTCAGAGGCTGTCGTTAACTTACTGCCCAGAGCCTCGTAGTTTTCTTCCCCTGCCCTGATGGTTGGGTGTTTTTCCTTTAAATTCTCTCAGCCTTACACTCACAGAAGCCAACTTTCCACAGGACTGAAGACAAAGTGTTTCATTTAGCTGTTACTGACAGACACTTTACAAAGGTTACTAATGTCCCAGCCTTTTTAAGGAGACACACTCATTCATCCCCTACTATGTGCTGGCAGCTTTACCTTTGTCATTTCATCCTCATGGCCACCCTGGAGGTGGCATTGTGTAACCTCATCTTGCACATTCGGGAAACGGATGCTTAGGAGAGGGAAGCTGCTTGCCAGTTAAACAGCCCAGAAGGAGCAGATCTGGGGTCAGAACCGGACCTGGTGGGCTTGCAAGCCTGTGCCTTTTCCACTAACTCCTATAGACTCCTGGAGCTAGAAGCACTTGTGATTCTTGTTTTAATTTACTGATGGCTTCAGGGGTTAACAGTAGGCCTAGAATTGTTTGCCTCTGAAATTCATGGCCCCTGACGTTAGGTGCTTTGAGGTTTTGTGCCTGCTTTTTGCTGTGGTCCTGTTTTTTTCATAACAATATACCGGTATAGCTTCCACTCAGGTAAGTTTGACTGAACAATGATACACAGCTACACCGGGGGGTCACCTTTTCACAAATGTAGACCTCCATGAACTCATTGGATGACCCTGGACAGAGCGGGGCTATTCCCATTTTGCAGACAGGACAGCAGAGGCTCCAGACAATGCCTTTCTTTTCTTTTTCACTGGACTCAAGTGTCCAAGGCTTTTCATCCTAGGAAGTTTGTGTGCTGGTTCACAAGAGGTCCCTGGCACCCTTTCTGGGGATGTTTGGATGCAGCTGGTAGGCAGGGAAGAGAAAGGGCACCCCAGCGGGGGCATGTGTGGAGGCAGCACGGAACATGTAGGTTATAGATCGTCAGGGAGGAGGGGTCAGTTGGGTGCTTGTTTTTCTGATTTTTGGTCCTTGATCACCCCCTTCCCTTCCCACACGTGTCCCCAGCCTGCCTGTGGCTGTTCCCCCCACAAGAAGCACTTCCCTTGCTTGGCAACCTTCACCAGCATTTCCCAAAAGTATGCTCCTGGGAACCCTAGTTCCACAGGATGTTAATAGGTTTTTCATAAAGAAACGTAGGGTGTGTATGTGAAAGTGGGGTGAGGTTCCCTGGTTGAGTAGGTTTGGCAGACACTAAAGCGAGCTACACGATCATCTTTGCTACAGGCCTCTCACAACCTTCAGCATGCCAGCATGGGTCAGGCCTCTTCACAGGGCCAAGAAACTCATAGCATCTCCCACATTACTCTCATCACTTCTCCAAGGTGCTTTTGCAAGACTGGAATTCCTTGGACACCATTGGAGAAGCCCCGCTTTTTCTGGAACAGCGGCAACCAAGAGGCCTTGCAGCCCTGGAAGTGGGTCAGGGCCCTTGGTGGTCACCTTTTTCTCCCCAGCAGCTCTGCAGAGGTGGCCTGCTTGGCAGTGGGACATCAGGGGACCGGGCCTGCTTTGAGATGGCAGGGTCCCTGTTCTGAGAGCTCTCCAGCCTGAGGGCATTGAGCTGAGGCTCCACCCTGAGCTCTCCTGCAGGGTGGAGGGCATTGTTTCCCAGCACCCAGGCAGTGTCTTGCTGGTGTGTCGTGAGTGCTGGATGTCCAAGTCCCTGCTGGCCACGGAGGGCTCCTGCCTCTCTTCTTCAGCGCCACAAAATTACATGGAGGCCAGCTGGTTTTGTGAGGAGATTGTTTATTTTTTAATTCTTTTGTTTACCGAACGTTTACTGAGCATCTACCCTGTGCCAGCCCTACTCGTACGCTCTGTCTCCAAACATGAAAAAGGACTTCTCTGCCCTCAAGGGAACCCCACAGTATCTTAGAGGAGACAAGCACGTCGGTGAGATGGTGCGGTGATGAAGCCTGCTGGGTATACGGCTCAGGGAAAGTCATCGATGATGGCTCAGGCTCAGCCTGGGCACGCCCCAGAGGAGAGAGATGGAGTGGGGCCTCGAAGGGCAGGTTTAGGCAGAAAAGAAAAAGGGCATTCCAGCTGGGGCATGTGCAAAGGCAGCACGTAATGTGTAAGTTCTAGATCGTCAGGGAGGAAGGGTCAGTTGGGTGCCTGTTTTTCTGTTTTTAGTCCTTTAAAATGAGTAGAAGCAACCTGTTACCCTGGAAAGAGCACTGGTGCTGCATGATGTTGAGCACGTTTCTTCTTCCCTTTGAGTCCCAGTTTCTCTTTTGGTTACAGGGGGATAGTAGCCCCCAGGGATCATGTGAAAGTGAGAAAGCCCTTTTCACACTGTGGAGCGGTGCAGATGTGGGAAACCTCAAAGATGGTTGCACATTTTAAATTCTTTCATCTCTCATCTCTCTTCTCTCCCTTCTGCCCTGACGTAGCCATGGTTGGGTGGGTGAGGCCAGAAGAAACTGCCTCCGGCAAGAGGTAGCAGCCGCTCAGGTGGCTCTGCTGGCATCGGAGCCCACAGAAGTGAGGAGTGGCCGATGGACCTGCCCTCCAAATGTGCCTGACTCTGGGTCTTGCTGTCACTGGATTTCCTGGCATGGCAGACAGAAAGAAAGATAGTTTGACCAAGTCGTAGAAGCTGATCCAGCGGGTAAAAAGGGGGCAGGGAACTCGTCTCTGTTATGCTTGCCTCAGAGCTGCCTGAAGACATGGGCCAGGCCGGAGGCTGGACAACTTTGGATAGATACGCTGACCTGTACTTCCAAGTAAATGCCTCCTGAAGAGCCCGGGACCCTTCCTGGGAGAATTCTGCAGCCAGAATGAAGGTGCCATCAGCAGGAGGCACTGTGAAGCACCATCCTGTCGCTGTCCTTGTCCATTCCTAGCAAGTTAATCGTGTCTTGTTAACCAGCAGTTCCTGTTCAACGTGTAAAGAGACCTGATGTTTTCCCTAATAAAGCTGATAACAGATTTTGCAGGACTGGCCTGCAGAAGGAATCTCCCTGGGTGAGGTGGGTCCTCTGGCCTCAGGGGGCTCTGCTCCTCCTTAACATGCAGCCTAAGAGTGGATTTAGACCCTGCCTTAATTTCAGCCCCCCAGCTGAGAATCCAGTTCCAAAAATAACAGTTGTTGTTGCCAAAGCTTGGGAATGATAGAAGGGAAATCCACACAGAATCACGGGTAGTGAGCTCGAGCACAAAGCCCAGTTCATTGTCCTTGGCTCCCCTCCCCAGCACTGCGCTTCCTTCCTAAGGCTGAGACCACCTCTCCCTGCCCTTGAGAACTCCCTTTGCTCCAGGACCCCCGCCAACTTGGGGCCCTGCCCAGCAGAGTGGAGCCATCTCGCATCAGCATAGGGACCCTCCCAGGTTCCCATTTCCTGCTGGAGCCCTCTCCAGGGCTGAGACACAGGGCATGGCCATCCTTGTGTCGGAGACCCTGTCTCCACCTCTAGGTTTGGCCTTCCCCTATAGGGCCCTCACTAGGGCCAGTGTATTCACTGCCAAGAGTCTAGAATGCCATTTTAGTTTCTGCCCAAGGGAGTGTCTATTTTCCTCACCATAGACACTTTTTATTATTTTATTGTTATGTTTGTGCAGGGACTTAATTCTTTGAAAGATTATTGTTTGTCGGCCTGTGTATATTAAATGATGTAAAGTTATCTTCCCACTTTGACTACATTCATCCAAGGTGTAAAACACTGCCCAAATTCCTGCCTGTCATGGCTGCTATGGAGCGAGTCCCTGGGTCTGCCAGGCGCAGCTTCTAGAAGTCACCTTGCCTCATCTTCACAGGAACCCTGTGAGGCAGACTGAAACTCCTTTTTCTGTCAGTATGGTGACTGTGGCACACAGATGCTAACCAACTTTGTTGAGGTCACACAGCTGACAAGGGACAGTCTGGTCTGAGTGCAGGCCTCACACTCTTCCTGGTGTCTTGCTGCGTGTCGTCAGCACAGAGGGGAACGTGGAATTTGAATAAGCCCAGGCAACAAGACAAATGAAACCTGTTGTTTAGCCTCTGCAACTTGTTCACAATTTGAAGCCTCTAACTTGTTCATTTGGAGAGGAGGGCTTCTGAAAGCTATAAATAGCCTAGTGATTCTATTTCTTTTAGGAATTCTCACAAGTGGCCTGGCACAGCAGCTCATGCCTGTAATCCCAACAATTTAGGAGGCCGAGGCGGAAGGATCGCTTGAGGTCAGGAGTTCAGGGTTGCAGTAAGCTATGATCACACCACTGCACTCCAGCCTGGGTGACAGAATGAGACCCTGTCTCAAAAGAATAATAAGAATTCTTGCAAGTTGGGACTGCCTTGTTCATGCTTCCCCGGTCCCAGTAGCTCACATTGGTGGGCTTAGCCCTAGGGGGCCTTAGGAAGGTGGTGGGGGGAAGCTGGGGGTCCTAGAGGGTGAGGCAAGGGTCTGGGGAGACCATGGGCACAGGGCCAGCGCTCCACGAGAAAGAACGTTCCAGGGATCTGAGCTGCCCAGGGACAGGAGCATTCCTTAGGCACAGAAGCTGGACCAGCCTGTGCCAGGGCAGCTAGAGAGGGGATGCAGACTTGGGCTGGGGGTTGGACCAGGTAAGTGGTCCCCACGCACCAGTACCAGGTGGAGGTGATATGAGAAAAACAAGAACGAGGCCATGAGTTTGTCTGACACTGGATATTTCCATTTTACATGCTGGCCTTCATTCCAACAGAAGTCCCTCCTACTTTGGAAGAGGCTGATTGTGGTGGTGATAGTTTTAGTTTTACTGGTGTGTGAAATCCAAAAGTTTGAGCAACACTGTTCTAGGACACTTTTGTGATCCCTTCCAGCCCAGTGGTTCTATGAAAAGCTATAAAAAGAAGTGGGAGTGGCTCCTCAATAAGTTCAGCATAGAATCACCATGAAACCCAGCACTTCCACTCTTACGTATATGCCCCAGGGAACTGAAAATAGGTATTTAAACAAAAACGTGTACGTGAATATTAATAGCAGCACTATTCACAATAGACAAAAGGTGGAAACAACCGAAATGTCCAATGGATAGATGCACAAAATTTATATCCATACAATGGAATATTATTCAGCCATAAAAAAAAACGAAGTTGATACGTGCTGCAACCTGGGTAAACCTTGAAAACAGTAGGCTAAGTTAAACTAGACACCAAAGGCCACATATTCCATGATTCCATTTATGTGGAATGTCCACAATAGGCAAATCCCTGGAGACAGCAGGTTCATGGTTGTGGGGCTGGGTGGAGAATGGAAAGTGACTGTTTAATGAGTAGGGGGTTTCCTTTCAGGGTGATGAAAAAGTTGTAGAATTAGCTAATGGTAATGTACAACGTGAATGTCCTTAATGCTACTGAACTGTAGACTTAAAATGGCTGGTTTTATGTTATATATGTTCCCATAATTTTTTTTAAAAGGTTTGCCGGGGGGAGGTTGTGGGCGTGCCCGTGACCTGGCTGGTGTTTCACCTTCAGTGAGTCTTGTTCATCTCTACCGTGCCGTTCAGTGTGACAGGTGTGTGGCCCTTCTAGGGTCTTCCCTTTCCTCTCCCTCCCACATCCATGTGCCCCTTTGTCAGAGCAGTCTAGATAGACTGAAGGTCTTCAGCCAGTATCCCCAGAGCCCAGCACAGAAAATGCTTTGAGAATGAGCCAGTGAATGAGGTGGGGCTGCCTGGTCCTGGTCCTGTGGAGGGGAGAGGTCAGGATGTTCACCTGCTCCATGCCCCTTCACCGCTCCTCTGGTTCTCATTTCCTGTCTCAGCGTGGCTCAGAGCTTCTCTGCCTCATGTGCTCACAGCTCTTTAGCAGGATAATTGTCTCCACTTTCATCATGACCCAGACACTCCCTTTGAGTGCGAAGATGAGTGTTCCCTGAAGCGCCCAGGCGTTGGCATGGACATCCACTTGACTGACCTGTTCAGCTATGGGTGCCCTCGAGGCAGCTGAGGCTGCCCTGTGGACTCCCATGGACTCCCGCTCCCCCGCCTCAGCCGCAGCCGTTGGCCTCTCCTTCCGCGCAGTCCTACCTTTCTTCTTCCCTTCCACAGGTGTCTGTCCCAAGATCAGTTCCTATGCAACAGGCTGCAGGCTCTGCTTCACCTCAGAGCGCACTTCCCAGGGAACCCGGCCTGTGACAAGGGGCTTTCTAAAGAGTTGAGTGTGCGTGGAGGGGAACCTTGGCGACGAAGAAAGAGCTAAAGCTGGAGGCTGCACACCATTGTCACTGCAGCTTCTGTGGGGTGACCTCATGGGTGTCACATGACTAGGAGGCCATGTGGGGGTGCTGACAGCCTTTCTCAGGTAGGCGAGCATGTCCATGCAGCAGACACTGATGGCACACCCTCGTCAGCTCGGGGGATGCACCAGGGAGCAAAGCAAATTCCCTGCCCTCTAGGAGCTTGTGATCCACTGGCGTCACAACACCCCGGCTCACAGGGCTGCTGTGAGGACTCACCTCGTTCAATGTCCAGCACAGTGCCTGGCACATGGAGGTGATCCTCGGGCACAGAAACTTTTAATCGTTCATTTTCTCACTGTTCCTTGGAGGGCATAGGAGCTCCTCATCAGCAGTCACCATGTCCCTGGAGCTGAGAGCAGGCAGAGGAGCTGGGATATGGACCTGTGGCAAGGCCTAGAGATGCACTGGCCAGACTTATTGCAAGAATAAATGGAAAATATTTGTTAATTAGGTAGCAATAAACGCACATAATTTAGTTTACAAACCATAGTCACATAAGGAAGAATATGGAGCAAAGGAAAATGGGGGGAAGCGCAAAGTGCAGACTGCTTTTAGAGCCACGTGCTGGGTCTCCATTGATCCCCTGTCTGTCATGAACTTGAACATATGCCACTTATCATTCCTGGGTCACACTGACTTTGCTTTTAATTTAAAGTTTATTTTAAAGAGTTCACAAGTCATTATCAATAAATTATTTTTGTTGTGCAAGATGTAACACACTGATGTTTTGATGTCCTCTATTGAGAGAAAGATCAGGGAGAGCTTTCACCAGAACCCCGTAAGAGTTCCAGGCTGTGCAGAGCCCAGGGCTCGGGCCGAAGGAGCCCTTCTGACAGAAATCTCACACCCTGATAAAGTTGCCCAAGGGGCTCCTGCTCACCTGCAGTGAGCTCTTCAAGCTTCTTGAGCTTTCTACTGCTCGGGGCATGGCTCTTTGCATGATTGATCACTCATAACACCTGTGTGGGGCTTTCCTTGCTACAGCCTTGCTACTCAAAGTGTTGTCCATGGACACTTGTAAGAAATGCAGGCCTTGCAGGGTCCCCAGGGGATGCGTATGTGCACTGCAGAGTGAGAGGCGGCGCATTCATCTTCTCAAGCACCACGTGCGTGTGAGCACTGTGATGCTGTTCCCTCCTACACTGGGGGAAGCAGGCTCTGCAGGCAAGATGACCCACCCAGAGTCACCCAGATAGGCAGGGCAGAACTGAGACTCACCCTGGCTTCTCAGGTTTCCCTTCAACCCCAGTAAGTATTTCTTCTGGTTGTACATGCATGCTTAATCCTCTCATCCACCCAGAGGTACCATTATTACAACCCATGTTACAAATGAGCAAAGTAAGGCACAGAGAAGTCAAGTAACTTGCTTAAAGTTGCCATGCCTTGAATTAGACCTGATTTATTTGTGGAAATGATCATTTAGGAATCCTAAGCATAGTAGGTGATCTGCAGGGCAGGGTATTCATATTCATCCTGGCACAGTGGAGATCCGGAATCATGAAACCTGGGTTTGACTTCTACCTACACCATCGAGGGCTGAAAGCGCAGATCGCCTCATCTCTGAGGCCTCAGTTTTCCCATCCGTAGGATGGGGGGTTAGCAAATGCTATCTGGCAAAGCTGTGGTGATGATTAAATGAGGTAATAACTGCTGGAGTATATTGTAAACTGTCAAATGCTGTGCACCTCCTGGTTAGTGGCTTTATTCTCCATGGACCCAGCATGATGGTGGAAGAGGAAGAAGCTTGGAGAACAGGGAAGTTGCAGTAGGTGGAACTTCAGGGTTGCCATGGGAACCAAAGCTCTGAGGCTGATCAAGGCAGGAAATACCATCTGGTTTTAGACACCAAAAAGCTTCGACTCAACACTGGACTTATTTCTGTAAACAGCAGAATTAACATCATCCTCTAGCAGCGACGTCAACCCAGGCAATCTGGAGATTATTTGTCTTTCTCCTGATTTCCATGGTCAGATCTGGACAAAGCGCCTCAGGAACTCCGTATTCATCGCCTGTCACTTCCAGAGAAATGTGGACAAGTCACTTAATAAGTCTGAGCTTAAATGGAAGAAAAACACCCAACCCCTTCTCTTCCCAGGCTTTGCAAGCTCAGGAGGAAAGCTGGAGGTGGTGCCCAAGGACAGCAGTGGGGAGAGCTAGGGTCCCAGTGGGTACTAAAGCTGGAAGTGCATTTAGAGAGCATCCCGTCTTTCCTCCAAATGATGGGGGATAAACACCCAGAACCAGATGGTGCCAGTCCAAGGTCACACAGCAGATCAGTGACAAAACAAACTTGCACCTAAGTCTCTCAACTCTAAATGCACGGTTTTTCCACTCCACCAATCGTATCTTCCTTTGATGTTTGTTCCAGCATTGTAGTGATGCTCCCCAGGAAACATTAGACTTGGGATTTCTCTGGTTCCCTATGGATTCTACAAGAGGAGAAGCAGAATATTTCTTGAGTCCTACACCTCCCGGGGATTTCACACAGGAAGCCATCGTTTCTTTGTTGTTTTCTTGGGAGAAACAAGATTTCTGTACACTCCATGAAACAAAATGGTTCAGGGTGAAATTTTAAAACTAAGAGGGCTATGCCTTAAAGTTTTCAAAATCTAGAGGAATATCCCTAGTTCAATGCAGCCCCAAATTTGGCAGAGGTCTCATGGGATGAGGGCTTTTCTCACGGAGCTGCTAGGAATGATTTAAGCAGAGAGCATCGCTGAGAATGTAGGCTCAGGGTGACATCTGCTGTGCTGAGCAGCCTTGCTTGCCCTCTCTGAGCCTGTTTTCCGCATGTACACTGTAAGGCAGGTTTGATGTCACCATCTCTGAGGTTTCTTCCAGCTTTGACAGTCTGTGACTTGATAATCATTTTCTAAGAAAGGAAAGGAGATTCATTGCTCCTGGAGTCACCTGATGCTTTGTTCATCTGCTGACAGGAACCTGCATTGAGAGGGATCAGCCCTGGGCCCTTCAGTGCTTGCCAACTGGGACCTGGGAGTTTCCTATGAATGGAGCCCAGAGGGAAAGGGTCTCTATCCAGTCTCAAGGGGAGGGCAACACCCGAGCCTGCCATCCCCAGTCATGGCCCCAGGATCATTAGCCTGAGCTGGCAGGTGACGCCCGAGGGTAGCTGCCAGGGCACCTGTCCTTCCATGCTGTATTTACTCCAAGTCACCCCAATATGTCCTCAAATACCCAGGCTGTGCCCTCAGCACCTCTGTCCTGTGTCGGCCGGTGGGGTTCCAGGCAGCTTCATCTCCTGGGAGTGGAGTCAGGGGGCTTAGGAGCTGGGCAATCTCCCAACTCCTAGTGATGGGAAGCTACATCACTAGGGCTCTCTCTCACCTTCTACCCCTTGGGATAGACAAGGTCCTCCTATCGCTTTTCCACTTGCTAGGAGCCATGGGAACCACTTCAGAGCTGTCTCAGGGGACCCTCTGAGCCTCTGCAGCTGGGTTTGGAGGTCTCTGGGGTTGCCAGAGTGTGGAGAACCGCCTCAGCTGAGGGGAGGGAAGATCTGGAAAGCACTATCTGAAATTTGTTTCTAACCTGGTTCCCAGGGCACGAAAATGGGATGCTTCAGTCTGAAATAACTTGACAAATACAAAATAGAAAAGCTAAGATCCCCAAAGCAGAGAGCTCCATGTTTCCAGTCCAACTAAGGCAAGGGGAATAACAATCTCAGCTGTGTGAGCCTGAGGAAGTTACTTAATCTCTCTGAACCTCTGGATCTCTCAGTCTTCCCACCAGTAAAATGGGTATAATACATTTATCCTTCTATGATGGTTGTAAGGATTAAATGAGAAAAACTATCCCCAGTGCCTAGCACTTAGTAGGTGCTTAAAAAATTTGTAAAACTTGTAAAGCACTTCCATTTCCACTCTCCAAGTGAAGCTTCTTAAGGAAAAGTGTACATGGTAAATTGCATTTTACAGGCCAGACAAAACTGCAGCTCCAACAGGTGGGATGACTTGTAGAAAGATCACAAGTCAGCTCCATGTTAGACTGGTGTCTGTCTGACATCTGAGTTCAAAGCTCTTTCTGTCTTTCTACAACCATGATATGTATCACTTTCTGAATTTTTTTTTAATTAAAGGAATGAAAATGAACTTGAGGCATGTTTATTACCTTGAGACATGACACCTGAGGAAGGTGAGAACTGAGAAATCCTCACTTTCACCATTTTACATGCTTCCTTTTCTTGCAGTTATGAGAGGCACCTGGTTTGGAAACCTGTTTTGTTGCATGCATCTTTCCTTCATATTCTTCCTTGCTGTTTTCAGCTGTGGAGTTGTTTGTGCTGACAATGTCTAGTATGTTCTCTAGGAAGTTAACACCCCAGAAAGCAAAGTCTTCTTTAGCGACGAATACTCAGCCTGGGAAACACAGGTAGAGAACATCTCTGTCTGAGAAAGTAGCTTGAAATTGGGTCATGTAGAAGATCGGGAGAAACAACCAAGCTTCTTCCTCCCTCTCTACAGGTGTAGGAATATAGAATTGTAATCCAGGAAAGAGGGGACGTGAGAGAGCTGGTAAGTGGAGCTAAACTTCTTAAGACACAAAAAGCACAAAGCCCTAAGGCAAATAATAATAAAAGATTTTACTACCTAAAAATTAAAGATTTCTTTTTAAATGAAGGGCACAAAGTGAACAGACAAGGAGAAGATGTTTGCAGTATCTAAATCTGACAAGGGATTAATAAGGGATTTTAGCTAGAAATATTTGCAAACCAAGAAAAGGCCATTGACAGAAACAGACACTTGAATATTTGACAAGCATAGGAAGAGATGCTCAACCTTACCGGTAACTGAAAGACATGCAAATTACAGTAAGAGTCCATTGTATACCCATTAATTTCAAAAACTAGGAAGGTGGATAATGCTAAGTGTTGGCAAGGATGTGGGTCATGTTCGCTGGCATGGCCATCTGGAAAGCAGCCTGGCATATTTAAGGGAAGTTGGGTATGTGCCTGCCTGCAGTGTGCCCCCCCAGGCCTGTGTGCCCTGAGATGGGTCTCGTCCTCCTCCTGCTGTGGGCTGTGTCATGGGGATTGGTCCCTCCAGCTTGCATTTCCCAGGCTTCTTGTCATCCAACTCCCACTGAGTGGCCCTGATAGGCTCCACTCTTTCCTCTTGCGGAAGAAGTCACTGTGTGCTAGGCACTGAAGATACTCTTGCCCTCAGCACTGAGCTGTGTCGACTTGGGGTAAGGACTGACTCATGAGTCTGGGACTTCCTATCCTACCATCTTGCTCCCATCACAAGAAATATGAGAAGTTCTGCAGACTGTCAGAGTAAGGAAGAAGCCAGGGTGTTCTCCTCCTCCCTTGGCCTCAGGTGGCATCTCCAAGCAGCAGCTGCATCCCCAAAGGGCCAGCTGTGGCCGAACAGCTCAGCTGGGATTCCAACTTTACCAGCTAACCTCTCCCCTCTGTCCCTCCAGCTTGGGGAAGGGGGCAGTTTCCTGCTGTTGCTGTTGTGGATGGCTGCCTCCCCATCCCCAAGTTACTTCGCAGCTCTTCCATCCTCTGAGTAATTAACTCCCTGCATTCAAGTCCCCCTGTGTTACGTACTCAAGCAGTTTCTACTTTCTGTTAGACTGATGAATATACCTGTGTTCCAGCAGTCCCAATCCTGAGTATATATCCTTCAGAGAAACTCTCCTGCAGGCCCCTAAGGAAAGATGTACAAGGACATTTACAGTGTTGTTTGTAAAAATGGAGAGTTAGCAGTAGCCTGGACACTTATTACTAGAGGAATGAATATTTTATAAGAATAGATAAATATGTGACATGTATCTGGCACATTGGAGGAGTGACCATGTTGGGGGTTGGGAGAAGAATGGGAATTAGGGATGAAGGGAAAAACAAAAGGGGAGAAGGGCCTTGCATAGAATGGAAGGTGAATATGTCTAACCAAGGAGGTGGTTTGCTCGACCTCTGCAAATGAGGTTTAAAGCAGTGTACACTCTATCCTCAAAGGATGGATGTGATAGCACAGGCAGAGGGAATAGCATAAGAAAAGGAATGGAGGCCTAGAAATGGTTTATCCAGGGAACAGCAAGAAGTGGGATGTGTCTGGGGCCTGCGGTCTGTGGCTGGAAAATCAGGTTGTGGGAGGCTCTTGGGGCCTCAGGAGCCTTATCAAGGATGCTGGACTCAGTCCTATAAAATCACAGGATGACAGCCACACTCAAAGGAGCTGGAAGATCTGTTGAACCTCTTGTGATTATAGGTGGGGAAACAGGTGCAGAGAGGGGTGGGGATTGGGACAAAGTCATGTGGGGCAAAACTGGTCCAGTGCCTGAATTTCCTGACTCTTGTTTAGGGAATTTCCTCTTCACTAAGCCCCCAACTCTGCTAAGAACTGTGCTGGCTCTGGGGACACAACCCCAGCCCTCAAGGAGTTCCACTCATAGGAGACAGACACAGACTCAGATAGCCCTGATTGATGGTGAGATGTCTGTGACATTGGTGGCCCCCATGAACTGTGTCTCCCAGCATCCATGCCATTTTGAAGGCCAGCAGAAGAACTTCGAGCTGAGCCCAGGCCCAATTACAGTCATAAGCAAATAAAGTGATGGTTATTCTAAGCCATAACATTTGGGGGTGGTTTGTTATGCCAGCAATAGATTACCAAAACATGCAGTGTCAAGTGAAGACTGGGGGAAAAGCTGAAAAGGACAGAGTACATGGAGGACCAGAGAGAGTGAGAGTGAATTGGACCCAGCGGATGCTGAGAGCAGATAGGCATATAGGAGAAATTATAGGGAGCGTGGAAGACGAGTCTTGGCCATTGCCAATGAGTCTCAATAGATCTCTGAGGACCTACTATGTGCCAGGCCTTGGACCGGAGGGCAGACAAAGGATAGACACAGTGTGGTAGAGAGGCAGCTGAGTCTCAGCAGTGCTGGTGGTGCCAGGTGGAAAGTGCTCAGGGCCCTGCAGGAGGTGGAGGTAAAGAGCTGGGGTCATGCAGAAGACAGAGGCACCAACTCCTTGGAGAGACACTGGGGAAGGCTTCACAGAGAAGGCAGAGTTTTATCTGGGCCCTGAAAAGTGGGTGGAGTTTAAAGTTGGTGGGTAAAGCTTTCCAAGGGGAGAGTTTTGTGTGTACAAAGAAGCACAAAGGTCATGACATTTGGGCGGGCAGCAGGGAGTGAGAAGTGGCCAGTACCAAAGCAATCAGAAATCACAATGAGGGGTGATCACCTTGCTTTTCATCTTGAATACACCTTCCAAACCACACCTATGAAAAGATCTTTTAAAATTAAAGCAAGCCCGAATGATGCTCTGGTTATGCGAATTAGGGAAGAATGAACCCAAAATGAGTGAGATTTCTTTCAAAGTAGTTCACATTATCATCATGGGTTGGGAGACCCTAAATGCCTAAAAGTAGATACAGAACATTAATTTTTCATTGATCATAATATTATTTTCATAAACATTAAAAATGTAAACTTTTGGCAAGAAAGGTTTCACAAAAGGGAAAAGAGAGGTATGTGGGAGGGTGTGGCATCTCTTTTCTCATCCCTTTT
This sequence comes from Pan paniscus, assembly GCF_029289425.2. Taxonomy (NCBI): domain Eukaryota; kingdom Metazoa; phylum Chordata; class Mammalia; order Primates; family Hominidae; genus Pan; species Pan paniscus. The sequence continues at coordinate 40,735,678 of NC_073260.2, forward strand.
GATCTGCTGCCAGTCTTTTGGAGGGGGCCTGTTGGGGCCTCAGAGTCAGGGTGGGACGGTATAGCTTGTAGGGTAGAGGGCTCTGGAGACTTTCAAACCAGTCAGAACCCCAGCTTTGCCTCTTCCTAGCTGTAAAGTGCTAAGCATGGAGTCCAGCACATGGTAAACGCTCAAGATGGTTTTTGTTGCTAAAATTGCTCACATGATCACTCATCCCATTTTAAAAAGAACCAAAGCCAAGGGGCCTCCAATTGTCAGCATAATGGGAATGGGGTGCAAGTCTCCTGTCTCCTCCTTTGACTCCCCTCTGTCTCCTCCCTCACCCCACCTGCCTTCCTTGCCCCCAGAGGTGGTGCCACCAATGCCAGGGGTGCTGCAGTGAGAGGGATGGAACTGCAGGGCCTCTGACTCTCTTCTGGATTGTGTTTTGAGGACCTCCAATGTGCCAGTAAATCAACTGACCTCCTCAGAGACTCACACCCAGCATCAAACAACGTCCAGAGAAGAACATGCAAGCCGCAGGTCTCCTCATCCAAAGAACCAGCAAAGAAACAGTATGAGGTAACAAGCACCCCCTTTCAACAAAGGGGAGTCAATAATATGAAAAGTTACAAAATCAGTTGTTTACTTAACATTCAAGCTGTGGTGTGGTGGAAAAGATTGGCTGGCTGCTTAAATCCAAAATTACTGTCCAAAGTTTGTCACTATTCCAGTGCTGTCTTGGGCAAATCGTTCAACCTCTCTGAGACCCCATTTTCTCTTCTGAAAAGTGGGCATACAGATGCCTCACATAATTATTAAACATAATTACATGCAATGATATATGCAAAGGGTAATATACCCTAGATTGCACTGAAAAGATATTAGCCTCAGGTTGGGGAAGGGCATGACCCCTGAAGCTGCCTGCACTTTCCTTTGCATGATAATCTGTAGCTCCCCCAGAGTCTTTTTTGTTGTTGTTAAATGCAGTCTCGCTCTTTCGCCCAGGCTGGAGTGCAGTGGTGTGATCTCGGCTCACTGCAACCTCCACCCCCCGGGTTCAAGTGATCCTCCTGCCTCAGCCTCCTGAATAGTTGGGACTACAGGTGCATGCTACCACGCCCAGCTAATTTTTGTATTTTTAGTAGAGATGGGATTTCACCATCTTGGCCAAGCTGGTCTCGAACTCCTGACCTCAGCTGATCTGCCCACCTCAGCCTCCCAAAGTGCTGGGATTACAGGTGTGAACCACCACGCCCACCCCCACACCAGATTCTCTAAAGTGTTCCTAACAGCTCCCCCTCCCAAAGTTTAGAGACACTGACATAGTTTTTTAAAAATTTATTTCTATATAAGGTTAAATCTAATATTGAGAAAGACCAGAGCAGAGATAAAAAGAAAATTGAAACAGAAAAAACAATAGTAAATATAGAAACCAAATATGGTGGGTTGGTTGCTGTTTTGTTGTTGGAGTTTTTTTAAATGAACTGAACTTGTCATCCTCTGCACAAACTTCACAAAAGGAAAAGAAGAAAAGGATAAAAATAGAAACAAAAGCAATAACAAAATGGCAAAATGATATAAGAACCTTTTTTTAAATAAAAGGAATATATGCTTATGGTAAAAGATAATTCAAACAGTATAGAAGGGTATGAAGTGAAAAATAAATCTGTTTTTACCCTTCCAGTTATTCCTTATCCTTAGACTTATTAGCCAGAGTGTGCCACTTGACAGAAAGAAACTTTATTTATTGTTTTTTTCACATTGCAAGCTATGGTATCCATTTTCTGAAGGAGAAGATGGAATTTAGAAAATTCCCAGAGGCATCTCATTTGCTAAAAGATAATGAACATCATATGAAAGAATTAAGTGCTTTCCTGGATCCTGACAAAATAAAGATATCAATCAAAGAAACTCCCCAAAGGAAGTCCAGATGGCCATGCAATTGAACTTTATCATGCTCATCGGTTTGGCAATCCCCATGCCCTTGAAATACCCAGGAAAACCACCCAACAGAAAGCAATACCTGATACATACAGTGATTCTTTATAAAGCCAACCTGAAACTGGAGGAAACCTTATAAAACTGCTACCTTGTTCAGTAATCCTAATGAACACAGGAGCAAACTTTCTCCTCAACCAATCCTCTAAACGTAGCCACAGATCTATCTGAATTCATGGGGTCTTGTGCAGGCAGGATAGTGCAATATCTTGCACAATATATGAGAGTATCATTCATCATATAAAGTGGATCGTCCCAAAGCGTTTGACTATGTTGTAATTCCAAATTTCAGAAGCATGTGAAAAATCAATAGGACACTGCTATGGTCCCAGTGTTTGTGTCCCTGTAAAATTTGTAGTAAAACCAGCTGGGCGCAGTGGTTCACATCTGTGATCCCAGCACTTTGTGAGGCCGAGGCAGGCGGATCACTTGAGGTCAGGAGTTTGAGACCAGCCTGGCCAACGTGGTGAAAACCCATCTCTACCAAAAATATTAAAAATTAGCCGGGTATGGTGGTGCATGCCTGTAATCCCAGCTTCTCGGGAAGCTGAGGCAGGAGAATCACTTGAACCTGGGAGGCAGAGGTTGCAGTGAGCCGAGATCGTGCCACTGGACTCCAGCTTGGGTGACAGAACAAGGCTCTGTCTCAAACAAAACAAAACAAATTTGTGTTAAAACCAAATCCTCACTGTAGTGGTATTAAGAGGTGAGCCCTTTAGGAGGTGATTGGGTCATGGGGGCTCCACCTTCTTGAATAGGATTAGTGCCCTTATGAAGGAGGCTTGATGGTGACTTCTGTGTCCTCCTTCTACCATGTAGGACACAGAAGGCACCATCTACAAGGAACAGGTCCTTGCCAGACATCAAGTCTGCTGGTGCCTTGCTCTTGGACTTCCCAGCCTCCAGGACTGTGAGCAACAAATTTCTGTTTGTAAATACCCAGTCTAGGGTATTTTGCTATAGCAGTCCAAATGGACTAAGACAAACATACTGGCCTTTACCTAAGCTGTCTATACAATTTGAAAGGCTGAAATATTAAGAAATGGGCAAAAGGTAACTGAAATACCACTAAAGTCAGATGCCAGCCTATCTGTGTCCTTTGTTATTTAATATAACATAGAGTGGTGGTGTGGGCAGGAGAAATAACTGATTTCACTAGGAAAAAGCAAATTAAAAGACTCACTGTTGTTACTCAAAAAGAGAGGCTTGGAATGAGATTGGCACAACAGGATGCTACTGCTTTCTATCACAGCATGCTCCTGAAAACCAGGCCATAAATCAGATCCTTGAGAAGCAAATCCTATTTACCCAATAGGAATGATGTTATAATTGAATGAAGCTTGCTTTGCTGATCAAGGATTGGGCATTAAACTAATCCTATGTAACTTCTCCTCCCCTGCCCTGATGCGAGCTGACATGACAGCCCGCCACAAGGAAGAGAGACTTCTATGGCTCTCTCCAGCCCTCCACCACTGTCTCCTGGGCCTCAGCACCTCAGGAGGAAAGGGTAACTCTTTCAGCCTTGTGAGGAACCTCATGAAGAACCACACTAGGAGGTCTTCCCTGCCACATCACCTCCCATGACTTAGTAAATGTTCAGGTACTAGTGAACGGTGCACATCTCTTCATTGAACAGATTGCTGACTTTGTGCATGCCTATGGCCTCACACATGAAAAGGAACACAGAATTGTAGACAACTAACTATACAATGCAGTGTGACAAGCTTTTCTAGAATATGCTGAGATAAAAATGAAATAGTGTATTTCACTGAATCTTAAACACCATTATTTTATGTATCAACAAGAAAGAAAAAGAATACTTCCAACTATAAGATGCCATCAATGGCAAAGTGCATCCTGATTCCAGAGATGAATAAGAACGTGTGTGTTAGAATGGTGAAATGTGGTAATTAACTTTTAAAGAAGTGATAAGTATTATCTCTCAGCATGAACCAAGCCTTACTATGGATGCTGAGAAAAGGTAGCAATTATTTCTGCTGGAGTGACTGGAGGAGGTATCACAAAGGAGGTGACATTTGACCTGAGTTTTGAAGGATTTTGTCAGTGGGAGAAAGAGTGGGAAGAGTGTTCCAAGTTGAAGGAATAGCATGAGCAAAGGTATGGAGGCACAAAAGGGGTTCATGTTTATGGGCCAGCTAATATATTCTACGCAGTTAGAATATAAAAGGTGTGGGGAGAGAGAGCTGGTTGCTAAAGCTGGAAACATTGGAGCCACATTGTAAGTGGCTTGTAATACCACGCGTGGGAGTTTGTACCCCAGAGGTTATAGGGAGCCATCGAATGTGTTGAGCTGGGGGGTGACAAGATTTGGAAAGGTCAGTTTGGCAGGATAAATGAAGGATAGCGTGGAGAAATGTAAGAATAGACGTAGGAATATATACAAGTAAGACTGCAACCAGCCACGTTGGGGGTGGGTGGAGAGAAAATCATATACTCGGATCTTTGTGATGATGTCAGATTTTTAAAAGTGCAATAAGGGCAATAAGTGCCAAGGCTACCGCTAACTCTCCATTTTTACAAACAACACTGTAAGTGTCCTTGTACATCTCTCCTTAGGGGCCTGCAGGAGAGTTTCTCTGAAGGATATATGCCGTACAGCAATGGGAATAAAAGATCTACAATCATATACAACAATATGGGTAACTTTCACGATGTTGAGTGAAAGAAGCCAGGCACAAAAGGACAGATGGTGATTCCATTTATATCAAGCCCAAGAAGAGGCAAAACCCAATCTACAGTGTTAGCAGAGTCAGCATGGTGGTCACCCTTGAGAAGGTGAGTGACTGGCCAGCAACATGACTTTTGGGTGCTGGTAATGTTCTGGTTCTTGATGGTGGTTACATGGGTGTGTTCACTTTGGGAAAATTCATTGAACTGTCTGTTATATTTCAATAAAATTTATGAAACATACTTAGGGCCATGGAGAGAAACTGAAAGTCAGGATCTGGAATGGAGGTATCAGGAAGCTGTTGGACCCTGCAAGCGCTCAATCCCAGAATGACCTGAAGCGTTGGGATAATGCCATGGACCGCAAAAGGGACTTTGTGTGGTGCATTAGGAGAAAGCATGGACGTTTGTTGAAAAGAATGCAGAATTTTCTCATCTCCAGGCCTGTAACAGAGACACACAGGATGTATTGGTGGAGAATGACCAGCAAACAGGAGATAGTGGAGCAAGCATAAAATGAAAGATGAGGAGACTGTTAGAGGGCACCTAGAAGCTTTCAATGAGCCTATGTCTCCAGGGCCAGATGAAGTACCTGTCAAGACAGCAGGACACTGTAGCTAGGATCCAGAAAGAGCATCTGAAGGATCTTTGGGAGATGAGTGAAAGGGAGGGTTAGGTGGCAGGGGATGCAGCAGGGTTCAGGTTTCCTAAGAGCCTAAAATGGTGACTTCAGCAGTAGGGGATTTGGGTGTTTATTGTCAGCAGCGTTTGAGAAGAGCTGATTGGATAAATGATGTGTGATCACACAGAGGAGAGCAGTGCTCCCTAGGGTGGGTGTGTTCACCAAGAGCCAGCCCAGTTACGACCACCCTTATTCATGGAGTTATTCATCTGACAGGTCAGAGAAATTAAGAGGTAGCATGTATCAGGGTTTCAGCTGGGCTTTAGCAAGGCTTTTCATGATTTTCAGGAGTGCAAGATAGAGAAATGAGGACTGCAGAATGTGGAAGTTGGGAGCAATTTTCAGTAGGTTTAATTGTAGAACCAGAGGCGGCAGATGACCCCCAGTGTGGGCAGTCACAGGGTGTGTCTTTGGCATTCTCCTATTTAACATTTTGACTAATGCTATAGGATGAGAAAGAAAATCCTATTGTGCAATGACAATGGCATTAACTGAGAGGGATGGTGAATATGAGTGATAAGAGACTCACCACACAGGATGCCTTCAACAGGCTGCAACATCAGGACATGGTCAAAGGTGAAATGTTTCAATCCTATTCAGAGGCCTCCAAATTAAACGGCTGATGAGTAATGTTAGAGAGTTGTGGCTTGCTGTTCTTTTGAAGCATCAGCAACAATAACCCCATAGAAAACAAACCTAGGGCTCTTAGAGAACCACAAGCTTCCTATAAGCCAAAGGGGTGATGCAGCTGCTAGCAAAATGTGGGTAAATCTGGACTATAAGGACAGTGGGGACAGCAGTCACAGGTGTGAGCACAGAAGGGCAGCCATGCTCTTCTACATCTTTCTTGGCCCAGGTGGAGGGTTTTGTGGTTGGTTCTGGGTAATGTCTTTGAGGAGAGCCATGAGCAGACTCTAGACTTGTGGCCAGGGGAGGTTTGGGGGCATTTCTCCCAAAGAAGAAGACTTGGCTAGAGGTGGAGAGTGAGGGGGTGCCTAGGAACTATCTCTGGGAAGGAACTGCCATGGGTGAGAGGGAGTGCTGTGGACTCCTGCAACAGGTTAAAACCCGGTAAAAGCTGTAGAAAGGCCTACTGGTGGAGCCTAAGAAAAAAATGTGTGAAAACCTCATGAATCAAGTAATGAAGTGGGAACCTCAGCAGGCACTGATCTTGCCATCTTTAGCAGTAATATAATTATTTATTACATGCCTAATAAGTACCTAGTACTGTGTTAGGAACTTTATATGCATTATCTTAATAAGGGAGATAATTACATGTAAAGTGGTTTAAACAGTGTCTGGCACATGTGAATGCTCACTATGTGTTAGCTATTGTCATTATCTAATCCTCACAATAACCCTATGAAAGAGGAACCATTATTGTTCCCAGTTTACAGATGGAGAAAATGAAGCTCGGGAAGTTAAGTAACTTACTCAGAATTGCACCACTAATACTTAGGAAGCCAGAATTTGAGGCCAGGGCTGCCTGACTCCAAAACTCACCACTGTCCCTAAGGGGTAAAGAGGGACTCATATGTTTGGAGGGGTAGGAAAAGAGGCTTCCTAAGCCTGTTCTTCATCTAAGGTTCTGTTCTAAAACTCTCCCTCTCGTCCATCCTGGGTCCCCTTTGTTAATAATCTAATTGTTTTTGAAACCTCTAAATGAGAGAGGATTTAATCCCTGTTGCCAGTCTGTGTTGTTCTGGAGACCACCCAATTACAAGCTAAATGTCCTTTCTGTGTTCATTCAGGACCTGTCCCACTGACCTGAATCGATCTTCCACAGTTCTCAGACCACATGAGGAGTATGGGTAAAGGAGGAGGCTCTGGGCTCTGCTGGCCTGCCCTAGCCTTGCCGTTGACTCTTTTTTTTTTCTTTGAGATGGAGTCTCGCTCTGTCACCCAGGCTGGAGTGCAGTGGCCCGATCTCGGGTCACTGCAACCTCCACCTCCTGGGTTCAAGCAATTGTCCTGCCTCAGCCTCCTGAGTAGCTGGGATTACAGGCCCGTGCCATCATGCCCGGCTAATTTTTTTTTTTTTTGTATTTTTAGTAGCGACAGGGTTTCACCATGTTGGTCAGGCTGATCTTGAATTCCTGACCTCGTGATCCGCCCGCCTCTGCCTCCTAAAGTGCTGGGATTACAGGTGTGAGCCACCGTGCCCAGCCGCTGTTGACTCTTGAAGGATTTAGTCATAGACTCTCCAGGCCAGACACTCTCCTCCCTGATAACCCAAAAGAGGACCCAGATTCTCTTTAACTCAGTGGAGTTCCCTGGCTAGCTCATTTCACTTCTTTCTGGTGTGGACCCTCAGCAATGTTCTTTGTCTCTTTAAGGCTGTCCTATTCAGTTCTATAAAGGCATCTTCAAGGAGAGGCAAGTAGAGCGGAGACAAATGCAGGAATTTGGGGTCAGACAGGACTGGGTTTGACAGGACTGGTCAGACAGTACTGGGTTTGGACCCCCTTGCTGCCTCTGCCAACTATCATTAGGCACACCATTTCATCAAGCTGTACCTTAATCTCTTAATTTGCAAAACTGGGATCCTAACACCAATTTTTCAGGCAGATGTGAAGATTAAGATGATGCATACCAAGGTGTCTGGCACAGAGTAGGTAGTTGTTTAATAAATGGTAGCTATTGTTATTACTCAAGCTGTGTCACCAGACCACATATGATACCTGAAACCTAATTTTATGGCTTAAAAAACATGCCTTGTGAAAAGGGATATGCAACTTAGATTCATTCAGTTAGTCTTTTTTAGAGCCATCATTCATAACTTACCATTTTTAAAAAAGCAAGGAAATGAAAATAAATAATGCACTTCAAGAAAAAAAATAGGCTGCCAACTACTTGGTTGAAAGAAACATTTCCATATAAACATGAATGAGAAATAACATGGGAGATGTTTGCAAAGATGGCATGTGTGTGCCTGTGTGTGTGTATGTAAACCATACACACACACACACTCTCTCTCTCTCACACACACACACACACAATTGCAGCTCCACCCTTCCAGCCTCAATCCTATATATTAGTTTGGTACAAAAGTAATTGCAGTTTTTACCATTACTTTCAATGGCAAAAACTGCAATTACTTTTGCACCAACCTAATATCAACTATATATATATATAGTTTGTTTTGTTTTAAAGAAGAAAGTGAGAGAAGACCTTGCTGCTGTTAGGAGTTAGAGTAGAGGCAGGCATGGATAACAATCAAATGGGGAAAAGGGTGTTAAAAACTGGACCCAGTTCCTGGAAGGAGGCAGCTCTGGAGGGCAGATCTGAGCAGCCCTGGGTGGCACAGAGTGTCAGCCCAATAAGGAAGGAGAGCAGACAGCAGAGAAAGGCCTGGTTAGTTTCCCAGCATCAGGATCCTGTTCAAAGGGATGGAGTGTCCTGTTGACAGGGAGCCAGCTGGACCATGGAGCCCAAAATCCCCAGAAAGGAAGCGGGCACCATCTCTCAACCTCTGAGCTGGGGTTTAGAGACTGGCTTCTGTGTGTAGGCAGAGGGTTTGTGAGAAAAGATTGCTAAGGAAACAGGATTATGCAAACAAGATAATAATTTAAGCCATACAGACCTGGGCTAACACGGATGTTTCATTACGTCCTGGAGGTGCAACCTGAGCACGTTGCTTTCTAAGTCTCTATTACATCTCTTAAAAGGTAGATGAGTTCAAGGGAATCAAGTGTTTTCCACATTCTGGGACTTGGCCAATGCATTTTATTCCAATTAATAAGAAGCACAATGATTAGCCAATTCTCATCCTCTCTTCTGCTTATACCCTGGCCTGGCCACCAAATGTGCTTATTGTAGTAGAGACTCCTAACAGGTATTCCTGCTCACACTGTTTTCCCCTGCTAACGGTTCTTCACTCTGCAGCCAGAGTGATCCTCTTAAAATACATCAGATCATGTCACTGCTCCACCCGGTAGCCTCCCATGGTTGCTGTTTCATGTGCCCTCCCAGTGCTGAGGCCCCATACAGTCCTACCTGCCTTTGACCTTGGATCTGATTGCTTTCCCTTTGCCCACTCTGCTCTACCACATTGGCTTCCACATTGTTCCTTGAACATGCCAGGCACACTCCTGTCTCGGAGCCTCTGCCCTTGCTGTTCCTCTGCATGGAACACTATTTGCCTGTCTCTCTTACTTACCTTCTTTATGTCTTTGCTGAGGAGTCACCTTAGTGTGTCTTTCCCTGACCTCCCTATTTCAAATTGCAGTCCCACTCTGCCAGTCTCAATCCTCTTTCCTGCTTTTTTGTTCACCATAGCACTTTTCATAAATGGGCATACTAACATATCTTCTTCTTCCTATTTATTGTTTCTCTTTCTCCACTAGAATGTCAATTCTACAAGGGCAGGGATTTTGGTCTGGTTTTTTCCTTCCTATATCATCAGCTCCTAGGACAGTGCCTAGCAGGTAGCATGCCCTTCAAAACACTGGTCAAAGGAATGAATGATTATTATAAAGCAAGACGCTGGACCCCAGCTCTGGAGGAACATGCATTCTAGGCTGGTGACTGAGGCAGGAACTCAGACTCAGGAAGCACATCAGGGATGCAGTTACCCAAACTGTAATACCAGGCCAGAGTAAGATCTTGGAACCAGAGGGATGCCCAGGCATTAGGAGTGGGCTGTGAGATCAGAGATTGGCCTGGAGCCATGCTGATGGAGAGTGAGATTGGTGCCCCCTGGGTCAGGGTAGATCCCAGGTCATGCGTCTTGGGGCCAGGTCACCCCACCATAAAAGAAGACAGAGGGGCTGTAGGGCAGGATGCCATGTAGGGCCTTCAACCCCTTAGTAAATGTCAGGCAAAGTTACCCAGCTTTCAACTTATTCCCAGATGTAGGTGTCAGTGGACACTCTATATTGGCACAGCTTGCGAGGAGGACACAAATGACTAAAGGAAAGAATTAGAAAAAAGAAAAAAAACAAGTGAAAATGTTCATTCAGAAACCTGAGCTAAGGGTTTGAGGAATGGCAGGTGCCAGAAGACTATGACTGGAGGATATTTGTGATGTCAAGTGAGACAGCAGTTGAGCGAGTATCTGGGGATTACACTGTCCTTTGGACCATTTCTTTCCCTCCCTCCCTTCCTTCCTCCCTTCCTGGAGGAGATGCTCAGGTGAGTTCTGTTCATGCAAACCCTCCAGCTTGGGGAAAAGGAAATGCCAAGTGGAGCCGGGAGAGGTGGAGTCTACAGAAGCCTGGAAAGAGAAGTTAGGGCAGACAGAATTTGGCCTGGTTTCCCTGGCGCTGTCCAAGGTACTCTCTAGTAGTTCTGCTCAGCCTCCACTCACATCTTTGTGCTTCCTAACAACTCAGCCTGGATTCAGAGCTGCCCTTGCCTCACTCCAGTAGAGCTGGTGTGTGGCCATCATCATCATCATCCGGTCCAAATCCCTCACCATATGCCGGAGGGAATCGACGTCCAGAGCAACTGAGTCAGGGCAGTGCTCCTCCTGGAGAGGAAACTTGCAGTCCCACATCCCTGGCTCCCACTGCACTGTGCACGGAGTTCCTGCTGGCTCTGGGTTCCGGTCCTTCAGTAGCTCTGTGTGCTTCCACTAGCTACAGAACCTCTCTGAGCACCAGTGTATTCGCCTGTAAAGTAAGGGTGAGTAACACAGTATGCTTACAGGGCAGTTGTGGGGATTACATCATAAGGCGCACAGTAAGTACTCAGCGAAGGTCAAACTTCCATTCTTGTTACAAGGTCGTCGATATCTTCCACAGTCCCTGGTTCAGGCTCAAGTATGTTTTGTGATTTGATGTCCTACTGTGTTCCTCGCATTAATCAGCCCCTGGGACTTTATAGATTAATGACCACGTTTCCCATTCTTGAAGTATGCAGAGGCACAAGGAACCCAAGGTCTTAGGTCAGCTCACTCGGGTACATCTGGCTCGGGACTGCTTTGGCTAAGATTGGCCAGTGCGACCTGGCAGAGAGAGGGCCAAGTCCAGGGGCGCGCGGCCCCGCCCTGGCCTGAGGATAGTGCTCAGACCCCGGGAGACTTCTAGGGCGGGGCCCATCAAGAATGGGGACGCGGGGAGGTCAAATGCCTGGAGGGGGCGGTAGCGCACGTAAGGTTGGGACCCCAGCTTTGCTTGGGGTTGGCAAAGGGCGGTCGCTCCGTCTGGTGGGGAGGAAAGGGGTGTCCTCAGCCAAGGCCCTAAAGGCCGGGCAGCCTGGCACCAACGGGCGTTCGAGCACCCGTGGGCGTCTTCAGCGACCCCCGGGACTCGGTCAGGGGCTCGTGGGCGCCAGAAAAGAACGGGAGAGCGTAGGCTGCAGATGCCTCTGGGACGCCTTCGTGGAACATTCTCCTGCCCAGACCTTCCCGGCCAGACCTCCGAGAAGCGGTTCCAAACCACCGTGCAGGTGCTACAGGCAGCGCTCGGCGGAGCGGCGGCGGCCACTGCGTGTGCCAGCGCGCGGTCCCGGTTCCCAGATCGCTGTCCCCGGGCGCTCTGGTGCCTGGAGGTCAGCGGTCGGCGGGCAGCGGCAGCTGGCGCAGCGGAGGGCCGGGGGCGCGTGTGTGCGTGTGCTGGGAAGGTGGCCCTCCCCGCGGCCGCCGCAGCGCCAGCGCCTTCCCCTCCCCCGGCGCGCACGGCTCGTCCCCGTCCCTGGAGGCGGCCCGAGCCGCCCCTGAGCAGCCTCGCCTTCGCCTCCCGCGTTTCCTGCCGTCCGCCCTCCCCCGGCCGAGCTCCAGGGGCTGCCGCCTAGCAGCTCCCGGCGGGAGAGCGGTTCAGAGCGCGCACGGGGGCGGGCGGAGGCGGCCCGGTGCGGGGCGGCCGCGCTGGAGAGAGGCGCGCGCGGAGACGCCGGCCCCCCTCTCCGCGTTTGCTCGCTTGCTCCCCGCCTCCCGCACTCCGCTCGCTCCCACCCCTTCCCGGCGTGATTGATCCGTCACGGGCGCCGCCGCTGCCGCCGCCGCCGCGGCCGTTCTGAGCCGAGCCGGAACCCTAGCCCGAGACGGAGCCGGGGCCCGGGCCGGCGCCATTGCGCGGGCGCCGCGGGAAGACCTTGGCGCGGGGCGGCGGGCCGGGCCAGGCCATGCGGGCCGAGTGAGCCGGCGCCCGCAGCCCGCGGCGCGGCATGGCTTCCCCGCGGAGCTCCGGGCAGCCCGGGCCGCCGCCGCCGCCGCCACCGCCGCCCGCGCGCCTGCTACTGCTACTGCTGCTGCCGCTGCTGCTGCCTCTGGCGCCCGGGGCCTGGGGCTGGGCGCGGGGCGCCCCCCGGCCGCCGCCCAGCAGCCCGCCGCTCTCCATCATGGGCCTCATGCCGCTCACCAAGGAGGTGGCCAAGGGCAGCATCGGGCGCGGTGTGCTCCCCGCCGTGGAACTGGCCATCGAGCAGATCCGCAACGAGTCACTCCTGCGCCCCTACTTCCTCGACCTGCGGCTCTATGACACCGAGGTGAGTGTCCGGCTGCCCCTGCCGTCGGGGCTTCGGGGGGCATTGGGGTGGGTGGTTTGGACACAGGCAACCTCCGGCCTTTGGTCAGATCCCCGATTGACCGGCCCGCGCCTGCCGAGGGCAGAGAGGGCTGGTGCCCAGTGTTCACCCCCGCGGTCCTGCTGGGCTTGGCTGGCACAGCTGGTAACATTTGCCAAGCACCCCCTCCTCCGGTCTTATGTGTGTATGTGTGTGTGGGGAGGGGTGGGGGTGGGATAGAAGACTGGGGTCTCTTTTGACCAGAGAAAAAGGAGTGGAGAAGGTGGGGACTGGACCCCCAAAGGCCTACATTGATTGTCCCTGTCCAGGTCCCGCTCATGGGGCTGCGAGGTACCGAGTGGGAGGAACAGGCGCATTGACTGCAAACTGGGCCACCCAGGGCCGGAGGGGCCGCGGGCCTGCTCACAGGCCCCCAGGGAAGCCGAGCCGCGCTTTGAGGTCCGGAAGGCTCCGGAACCCAAGGGGCTTGAGCGTGCAGCGTGGCTGGGCGCCTGGTGCGCGCCAGCAGCTCTGAGCCCGCTCCGCGCGGGCAGGTGTGGGGCCACCGGCTCTGCAGCGCTTCTGCCTGGACGTGCCCGGCGCTGCCTGTGGCCAGAGCGATTTCAGGAGACCCCCGCCTCGGGTTAGTTGCTCAGAAAGTGCCCTGGCAGTTCTCGTCCCGGACGTGCAGTGGTGTCCGGCCGCGCCGCTGCTGTTGGCCGGGCGGCTGCAGGCAGTTTCTCACGGCTCAGGCTTGAAGCATCCGACCTAGCAGCCGGAGCACAGACTTGGAGAGCAGTCCTGAGCGGAGCCAGAGAGCCAAGGGCTTTCCATCCCAAGACCCCTCCCCACGCCCTCGGTTTGGGTTCTGCCTGAAGCCCCAGAGCGGACCTTCACCGCCAGCCCGGGGCTGGAGCGCGCGGAGCGGGTCTGGAGGAGCGATCGCTGGCCGCGCAAGGTCGGGTTTGCGAGTTTTTCCGGACCGAGCGAGCCCCTGTGCTCCGACCGCAGCGTCTGAGACGCGGCCTGAAGGGGGCAGTGATTTCCTGTGCAGTACGCTCAGTTGGCGCCTCTTCCATCGCGCGGAGCGGGGCCGAGGCGCTGGGCTTGATCCTGGCTTCCTGGGACTCTCCGGGCGCTTCTGCTGGAGTCCAGGTGCAGAACCCTTTTGGGAGGAGGGTCGCGCTACTGCTCTGGTGGTGCAATCTGGGCTTCCCCTCCTCCTTGGTCGGACCCTCTTTATGTCCCCAGAGAAAGAGCAGAATCTAGATTGTATCTTATTCCCTGCCTCCCCCGCTTCACCGGTGAACCAGCTTGCCCTGCGCTGTAAATAAAAGGTGAAGGAACCGGTGGCAGTTGGCAGCGGTATGCGCAGGCTGCTGCAGGCGGAGAGGCGTCCTCTGCCCCAGAGGATGCAAGCTGGCTGGCTGTGCAGGGCTAACCCGGTGTGAAATCATTTCCGAATGACATTCCTATCGCCCTCGTCTTTGCCTGAGCATCTCAAGTTCTGTGGGGGTACTTGTCTGGCACACATAAATGGAGACAGAAATGCAGTTACACGGAGGCATATCTTCTTGACAGTTTCTCTGTTGCTACTGCACATATTCTTCTGGAGGGGTCACTGCAAAGCCGGTCTTTTGGGGACAAACACATTTTTAGATAGGGCAGCCCTGCTTGCATCATCACCAAGTATTGTCAGCTGCATAATGTTTTCATCATCAGTTTCTTCCCTTTAGAAAGCTTCCCTGAAAGAGATTTCATACTGGCCTGTTTGTGGCAGCAAAGAGATGGGTGCTTCGTTTCAGGGTGTGGGTTGAAGCCTTTACATTTTATTTTTCGAGTGTGTCTTGATGACTTTCTGAGTGAAAGGACCCAAAGTCAAGAGGATGAGACAGTCAGAAGACTCTTCAATTCGTGGGAATATTTAGAAAACAGTGGGAAGGAAGACAGAAGATAATTTTAGCTTCGTGCAAACAGAGAAGTGTCTCTAGCCTTTTGAAGGGGCCCAGAGCCAGGGCTTTGGGGTAGGTGGGGCCTGGGTTTTAGTGAGAAACTGGTTAATTTCCACCCTGGATGACCTTGAGCTGGGTATTTAATCTCTCTAAGCCTAGGTGGGAATATTATGCGTACTCTGCAGGTGACACACAGCTTAAGGAAGATAACAGGCCAGGGTAGAAGATGCCCTGAGCTGGCAGGCTCAGCGGCCAGTGCTCTGGCATGCTGTAAGCACTAAATAAATGTGTCCTGCTGCCTCCCCTCCTCCTCCTCCTTCTTTTTTGTTTTGTTTTGTTTTGTTTTGTTTTTGTTTTTTTGAGATAGAGTTTTGCTCTTGTTGCCCAGGCTGGAGTGCATTGGCGTGATCTCGGCTCACCGCAACCTCCACCTCCCAGGGTCAAGTGATTCTCCTGCCTCAGCCTCCCGTGTAGCTGGGATTACAGGCATATGCCACCATGCCCAGCTAATTTTGTATTTTTAGTAGAGATGGGGTTTCTCCATGTTGGTCGGGCTGGTCTTGAACTCCCGACCTCAGGTGATCTGCCCACCTCTGCCTCCCAAAGTGCTGGGATTACAGGCATGAGCCACCGTGCCCAGCTCCCTTCCTTCATTTTTATTTCCTGTGAATTCACAAGTGGCCTTATCTTTAAAGTAGAGGTGCTTTCTCCCTGAGCCAGAGTGAAGGAAGGATCAGTCTAGGTAATTTGCAGCAAAATCTAGAGCGATCTAAAGAATGTTTGTGGCTAGTGTTAGAGTGTTTAGGGTCTAGTTTATTCAGATTGGCTGTCTTTGTGGACACTGCCTAATTATTTGTAGGCTCTGTCACATTGTTTGTAGACTTTAACACAGGTTGGATGTGGTGAACAGATTTTGGCTGGATTTGCTGACATTTGCTGTCAATCAGTGGCCTCAATGGCCAGTGACTATGGGCACCAGTATGGACCTTTATCCATATGATCTGCAGAGAGATGGAGATTTAGCAAGGAATGGGTTAATCTGGTCCCTGGGGACAATCTGTCTCAATAAAGGAGCCTCCTACAACCAGATTGACCCTCTTCTGTAAGTAGAATAGTGGTAGATTTTCAAAACCTCACTCAATGCCATGTGTTGGTAAAAATGAAACAGCCTAACAGAATACCTGTCTATCAGAATCTCTGCTTCTCTGGTGTAACACCAAATGGCTTCAGCAAATACTCGTTTATATATTCCAATGAGGATTTGAACAAGCAAGACAACTGAAAATACAGATAAAAGAAAGCATCAGAAACTATGTAGAAGCATAGAAGTTACTATACCAAGAACCTGGGCTAAAATTTATTGCATTGAGTATTATATTTTAGCTCTGAGCTTCCTGGCAGTCAAGGTGAAAAGGTAAATGTACCATATTACTTAATGTTTGATCTAAAAAATCTGAGAGACAATGATTTTTTTTTTTTTGAAAGAGTTGGGGGTCTCATTCTCTTGCTCAAGCCAGACTGCAGTGGTACATCATAGCTCACTGCAGCCTTGAACTCCTGGGCTCAAGTGATCTTCCTGTCTTCAGAAATGTTCTCCATGTGATTGTTTCTTATTCTAGCCACACTAATAAAATAAAATAATAGCCAAGGAATGAGTTAAAGATTTTTTTTTCAATTTGATTAATGTTCATTGTGGAAAAGCTGAAAATTACAGAGAAGCATAAAGAAAAATAATTGCCCATAATCCATCTACACAAAAATAATAACATCTAATAATTAGCATCATTCCCTTCCAGTTGTCATTTTTTACTATTTTATGTACTTGAGATCATACTCCATGTGCTCTTTTATGTTTTTTTCCTTCAGTTAACATTGTATCATGGGTTTTTCCCCATGTCCTCAAATCCTCCTTGTAAAGATGATTTTTGGTGGCTGTATACTATTCTATCCTGTGGGTGAACCATATGTATTTAATCATTCCCCTATTGTTGGACCTATATGTTTTCTCATGTGTTACTATCTTAAATCATTCAATAATAAACTTAGGGAAAGTTCAGGGAGCCAAGGAGCCCAGTCTAGGGGTACAACTGTCAGAAAGACCACCCTGATGCCAAGATCCAATGTAGAAATCCCAGTGATTGGTGAGCATGTCTTTTTTCTTGAGTGGCTTTGCCAAATATCTTTTCCCTTATTCACTATGCTTTAAAAAGGATTTAAAGGACTGTTGAATTGAGGCTGTGCTTCCTAAAAAGGTCTGAGTACAGCTCAGCAGGTGTTTACTGAGCACCTACTGGAGCTGTTGATGCTGCAGAAAGGTGTAAAACATAGCCCCGGGTTTGAGAGAGGCAGCTGGTGAACAGAGAACAGGGCAAGAACGTATTCATCATTTCTAATGCAAGGTAGAGAATGATAGTGGAGATGGTTGCATAATTCTGTGAATGTACTAAAAACCATGGAATTATACACTTTATATATATATATATAAATCACCCTTTTAAAGTGTATAAGTTAATTAAATCTCAGTACAGATTTAACTGTATTAAATCTCAATACAGTTAACTAAATCTCAATACAATAAAATATAAATTTTTAATTTTATTAAAAAATAAATTTATTTTTATTTTATTTAAAAATAAAAAGATAGACTGAGTGTGGTGGCTCATGCCTGTAATCCCAGCATTTTGGGGGTGCTGAGGTGAGAGGATTGCTTGAGGCCAAGGAGTTCAAGACCAGCCTGAGCAACATAGGGAGACCCTGTCTCTACATAAAATAAAAAATTAGCCTGACATGGTGGTATGTGCCTGTGGTCCCAGCCACTAGGGAGGTTGAGGCAGGAGGATTGCTAGAGCCTAGGAGGTAAAGGCTACAGTAAGCTGTGATTGTGCTGCTGCACTCTAGCCTGGGCAACAGAGCAAGACTCTGTCTCAAAAATAAAACAAAATAAAATTTAAAAATTTTAAAAAGAACGTGAGCTCTTTCAGGTTCAGGCTTACATCTTCTTTGCAGCTGCACCCCCACTGCCCAGCATGCTGCCTGGCCCTTAGTAAGTGTGTTGTTTAGTACTCTTGATGCAAATGACAGAAAGCCAACTTTAACAGGTTCATATAACTGAAAAAACCTAAGGTGTGCTGTATGCAGGCATGGTCAAATCCAGGGGCTCAAATGATATCTTTAAAAATATCTTCCTCTCTGCCTCTTGGCTTTGATTTCTTCTGTGTTGGCTTCACTCTCAGGCAGGCTCTACCCATGTGGTGGCACAGATGGCCTCTAGAAGCTGCAGGTTTACACACTTCCAGTTTAGAAACTCCAGTAAGAAGAGTGTTTCTTTCCCAACTGTTTCAGCGAAAGTCTCAAGTTTATATCTCATTGGCTTGAATTGGGTCATGTGTTTATCCACGAACAAGTCACATGACCCTGATGGGACAGGCCTAGAACTTCTGCCCTCCTTTCATGATGAGAGAGGGAGGTGAGGTCAGCTTCACCCAACCACCTGAACACAGAGTTGGGGAGAGGTGATTCCTCCAAGGAAATCAGAGGCCATTAAGGGTTTGTATGCCAGTGGGTCTGATCACAAATAGCCACAAAGGCAGGCAGTTGGGGAGTGCTAAACTGAAGAAAGAAACAATAGAAGCCAGGGGCATTAAGAGAAAGGGAAGATCATATAGGACCAGAGAGACCTCCTGGAGAAGATAAGCCTGGAAGAGTGAATATAAAGTTGACAGAGAGAGGCAGAAGCTCTGGGAAATGGACATTGGATACCAGGAAGGGTCTCCAGATCAAAGATGAAGCAAAAAAGTGTGCAGTGTGTTTGGAAATGCAGGGTTTGTAGAGGGAAAAGGTAGCTGGTGCTGGGTGTGGACGGCCTTGAATGCTGTGTCAGGAAGGTCGGACTTTAATCTGGAGCTGCAAGGAGCCGTGCGATGTCTTTGAACATGGGTGTGGTCCTATCAAGGCTGGTGAGCATGTAGAGGCTGGACTGGAGACAGAATGAGCCTGGAGTCGGAGGGGCTGGGAAGCTACTATAACAGTTGAAGGGAGCGGTGATGGGGCCTGAATGGAGACAGGGAGGCAGGAGGGGGTGTTGTGAAGAACGGGCAGCACTGAGACCCGACAGGGCAGGAGGGGCAACAGAGAGGGAACCAATGTCTGGGGAGGGGGTGTGTCATTGGCAGAACAGTCACTGGAATTAGATGCACCCTAGGGGAACAAGGAGAGAGGGTCCCTGCAGGGGTGAGGCCAAGTGCTCACCTCACACCTGTCCAATAAGCCCTGGCCCTAGGGTCAGGAGACCTGGGTTTGTATCCTCATTTGGGCACCACTCACCTGCTTGGTGACCTTGGGGAGGTCTGTTTGCCTCGGTTTCTTCATCGATGAAATGGGGCTGATATACTAACTGCCTTATCAGGTGCATAAGGGACAAATGAGATGATCCAGGTGACATAATCCAATCAATGCTCGGCACACTGCGAGTGCTCAGGAAATATCGCTGCTCTGTTGTTCCCATTGTTATTATTTCCGTACAATCTGGGGATCATTGTGCTGACCTCACAGGGCTGTTATAAGGAATAAGTCTAATGGGTGGGGCAGCTCAAAGCCTAAAGTAAATACAAAGCAGTGTGACGGGTCCCTTGTTTTCTGGTGCTGTGTTGCAGAGAAGGCATGCTGGCAGAAGAGGGTGCAGACACTGTGGCCTTTATTCATGTGTGTTTCCCGGCGTGTCTTTCCTTCTGCCGGTATCATAGTTGTTTGTCACTTTCTCCCCTGCTGGCCGGCAGCTCTTGAGGGTAGGGTCAGTCTCATCCCTCAGGGCCTTATGGAGCTTAATGAGCAGCCTGCATGAGTAAATGGTGAGGAGCTGAACTGGAGGTGCATCGATTTGAGTCTGCTTTCTGAGTTAGCACCCTCTGGGATGGTTGGTCTTGTCCCTTCCCCAGGGTCTTCCTCCCTCATTTAAGGACTGAGGTGGCACTACATATCAGGGCTAAGCAAACTGCTGAGCTGTAGCTGCCCTCTGCGTGTGCCTACCAGCACCAAACCCCGAGCTCCCCAATATGAGGGCAATATGAGCGCCCCAGAAATTCCTCACACCTAGCCAGGCACCCACGGACATAACTTCTCTGTCCCCAAATTCCTTTTTAAAGACTGAGTTGGGGTGGTGGGTGGAACTAATACACTAAGGGCCTGTTTAATGTTTGATATTGGGCTAAGAATGTTAGCATACTCACTTTATCTTTAAAGGGACCTTCTTTGTGTATTTGACTTTCCTTCCCTGTGGGCAGAGTAACATCAACTTCTTCATACAGAGATCTGAGATCTCAGCAGGGAAATTAGCAAGCTGGAAGCACAAGATAACGATGCAACAGGGGTACTAAATGGATAGTATCTAGGAGATATGTCTTTTGTTAGTTAGGGTGGGTGAGGCTATGCTGCATTAACAAACAAATCCTGAAATCTCAATTGCTTAACACAGTAAGATTATTCATTGCCCACACAAAGTCCAGTGTGTCAGAGGTCGTCCTGGGTGGCTCTCCTCCAGGTGGTAACGCGAGGAGCCAGGCCACTTTTGTATTGTGAGTCTCCCATCTTAAGGCTTCAGGAAGATGGGGAAGAGAAGAATCCAGAGGGAAGGCACACTGGACTTTTAACCACCTTCACTTGCAAGTGACACATATTATTTCTACCCATATTCCACTGGCCAGAAATAGTCAATGGCCAGCCTAACTACAGAGGAGGCTGGGAAACATAAGGAGCATATGGATGCCATGGACACTTGTCAATTGGGGTCCTTCAGGAAGGAGATGCCAAGATAGACTTGTAAGCATAAGAGATCTTGGAAGCCATCCCTGTGAAAGATAAAAGAATAGGTAAGGAAATGCTCTGTCCGTGATGCTGTTCTGACACCTGTGGAAGGAGACGCAGAAGGAAGGAGAGTTGGGTAGGAAGAGCTCCAGAGCCAAGATTATCCATTACAGGAGTTTCCTATCAGACCCAATGAGCCAGGCTCTAGAATCCCCACCCAACTCAGTGATTGGCTGAGGTCTGCCTTGGGAGATTTTGCTCTTAGCTTGAAGGCTGTGGCAGGTCTTAAAGGTGTTGCAGCTGATGACCATTAGCTGATTGCATCTCCTCCTGTAGGTTCTCTCTTTAAAGGAGGGTGGGGCCTACTTGGTTGGCTGCCACAGACACTGCCTGTTTCTTCTACAATGCCCTACTACTTACTACACCTGGCCCTATTCTAGGCTCTGGGATACAGAGCTGGATGAAACACAGATCCTGCCCTTGAGGAGCTCACTGTCCAACAGGTGATCAAGATAGACAAAAACAATTACACGTGGCATAGCCCAGCCACAGGAGGGGTTAGCAGAGGATGTGGGGGAAGGGAAGGCATTCCCCTTCTCCAGGCACCTGGTTGGTCATCCTCCATGTTGTTTGGGAGTAAAATGTAAGTGACTTCTTATCTCTAACTTTTTTGTTACTTATTTTGGTTTTAGGAAGGTGAGGAAATTAAATGGCATAGTTTGCCCAGTGAGCAGCTGCATTCTATTACTTTCTTTTCTTCTTCTTCTCTAGCGTTATGTAACAGTGCACAGTGAGGCTGGTGAAATGCCTTCCTGTCTGTACCTGGCTTTCTAGGGATGCACAGAGGAGCCAGGCTGAAACCGTGGGTGTATGAGCCCCAGATAGGGTCAGCATCTGGGTTTGGTGCTGGGTTAGTTGCTGAGACCACAGGGAAGTCTTTGCTGTTCTCTGTGAATTGCAGCACTAATCGAGGATCCCCACTCCACTGTTAGCACCAAAAAGGCAGGCACTGGGTGTGTCTGGCTCCTCTGTGGTCCCCCTAGGCACTATCTCAGGGCCAGGCACAGAGCAGGAGCTCAATAAATATTTATGGAACAAATAGATCTAAAAGCCTGGATTCCAGCTCTCCAGTTCTAAGAGGATTAATGGGCAGAGTTTTAACAAATGGAGTAAGTGCTTTGTATGCCAAGCCATGTGAGGGTGAGCTTTCTGCTTGCTCTTTATTCATTCTTTCGGGTTCTTATTATTTAGTGCTTTCGGGGGCTCTGTAGTTGTGGTGTAAAAGGGGAAAGGGTGCTTGGGTGTTCCAATAGAAGATTTTGTGCAAAGCTGATGTCATTTTCTTCGTCTCTGACAAATATATGCACCATCCTCCAAGGTACATCAAAACCTAGGAAATAAATACTTTCTGGCTTCTGAGAAGCATTATGGTTTTAGGAGGTCAGTTTATTGGAGCAATACGCTAACCAGTGGACGGAGGACTTAGGAAACATGTTCTGATATCTCACTCTCGCCTCCAGAGAGCACGAGAGCCAAAGGAGGCTAGACTGGGCTCTGGTCCTGGCAGAAATTGTGGGAATGAAGCCAGTTCATCAGCCTTGGTGAGTCAGGTGGTCCAGTGCAGATCTGGGCATAGTGAGAAAATATGTTCCCTGGAATCCCCTAATAGCAAGGCTTCTTCCAGGCTCCCTGCTCCTGGGTCAGAAGCTTCTGCTCTTTATTCTTCTATGGCCAGGACTAACTCAGGAACTGGGTATGCTCAGCTTGAAAGGGACCGTCTCCCTGATGGTGACAGAATAGGTCTGGACCCCAAACTAGATAACCAAGATTGTGAGTAAAGGCCGGGTGCAGTGGCTCATGCCTGTAATCCCAGCACTTTGGGAGGCCGAAGCGGGTGGATCACGAGGTCAGGAGTTCGAGACCAGCCTGACCAACATGTTGAAACCCTGTCTCTACTAAAAATACAAAAATTAGCTGGGTGTGGTGGCACGCACCTGTAATCCCAGCTACTCAGGAGGCTGAGGCAGGAAAATCACTTGAACCTGGGAGGTGGAGGTTGCAGTGAGCTGAGATCACACCACTGCTCTCCAGCCTGGGTGACAGAATGAGACTCCATCTCAAAAAAAAAAAAAAAGAATTGTGCGTAAAGTAAGAGTACATTGGTTATGAGCTGGAGTTAAAGAGTCTGAAAATTCTTGCCTGTGTGAATGAATATTGAACACTTTTTTGGGCTGATGGGGGCATTCTTTTGCCGATTTTCTACCTTTCTGATTTTTTTAGAGTAGTCTGCATTGCTGGAAGGATGAAGTGTCATTGTCATCTAGAAAATTAGTGGTAGATCCAAAGTATTGAGTGCGTGGACTCATCTGTCTTCATCAGTGCCCGTGTTCCACAGCTGCTGGCGGAAGCAGACCCCCTTCTCCTGCCATTTGGCAAGGACATCATCAGTCACTGTTCAGATAAAATCTAGCCAAAGAAGGACTTTGTGGAGTGATGCATTATTGCTGCTCTCATGGTACAGGGTCAGGAGGTGGCACAGAGAAAAATGATATTTTTCACACTCTTCTTATGATCCACTTGACTTTGTTCAGAGAAAACTGATTTTGAAAGCAACAGCCATACTTATAATAATCATCACTGTATTATCCAAATCGTCTTGTTTCTAGAACTACCATTCACTGAAGCCTTTCTGAAAAATGCCCAGAGTTGTTTCAGGGATGTAAGTGGCAGATGGGGACCCGCATGCCCACTCTGGGGCAGATGACCAGAGCCCATGCGAATGCCCCCGCCCAGTCCAGCTGAGAGTGCCTTGGCTTTGATGGAAGGGAAAGTTGGCTTGGTTGTCACTCCACAAAGCATCCTCTGGAGCCCAAGTAACCCTTCAGAGGTCCTTCCTGGACTCTGGGAATTCTAGAAACTTTGGGAAGCCCTTGGAGAGCTTCTAAATGTCATGGTCATAATCAAAGGAAAAGGAAATAGGAACATTTAGTTGCAGGTGGGTAGATGAAGAAAAAGAAACTAGAACAACAGTAGCTCACCTTTATCCAGTGCTTACTATATGTCGGCACCTATGTCAGTGCTTTGCAGCATTCATTCATTTCGTCTTCACTACAGTCCTATGAGGTCCTTACTCTTTTTTTTTTTTTTTTTTGAGACGGAGTGTCGCTCTGTCGCCCAGGCTGGAGTGCAGTATCTCCGCTCACTGCAAACTCCGCCTCCCGTGTTCACGCCATTCTCCTGCCTCCGCCTCCCGAGTAGCTGGGACTACAGGCGCCCGCTACCACACCCGGCTAATTTTTTGTAGTTTTAGTAGAGACGAGGTTTCACCGTGTTAGCCAGGATGGCCTCCATCTCCTGACCTCGTGATCCGCCTGCCTCGGCCTCCCAAAGTGCTAGGATTACAGGCGTAAGCCACCGCGCCCGGCGGTCCTTGCTCTTATTGTCTGCATTTTACAGATGAGGCTTAGAGAGCTTATGTGACGTATTTAACATCACAACCAACCAAGTGTCGAGCTGGGATTTGAAATCTGGATGGTCTGACTTTGATCTCTGCAGCTTACGCTCTGAGTTAACCACCATCTTCATATAGTTATTTTCCTCCCATAAAAGCAAGCGGCAAGTTTTTTTTCTCCGATAAAAACAAGCGGCAATGCTTTTTGTGCTTGCAAATTTCACCCCCAACTGCTTGCCTCTCCCTCGGATTCAACCCCACCCTCTCCCATTTCTCTGTCCACCCACTCAGTCATATACAGCCAACCCTGCACTTTCTACTCACTTTAAGTGTCTGTCTACACACCTGACTCACACAGATCTGCTCTCTATCCCCTGGCACCTGGAGAACTTGTCGCTTGCAGAACTTGTCACCTTCGGTTGTGTTTACTCAGGATGGCAGTGTTTATGTCTGAGTGTGTCTCCTGATAGACTCGGATCATCTCAAGGGTAATAGTGGTGCTTCCTTTATGAATTTAGGCTATACTTGCTAAGCACCTACTTGGTGCCAGGCTCTGGGTTTGTTACACAGTGTAGGGAGATAACTCCAAAATAGCTGTGCTTTCAAAGGCACATGGGGGAGGAGGCCCAGGGATCGTTACCATGCAGCATGAGGAGTGTGATGGTGTGTATGGGCACCCCCAGGTACAGAAGACAATTAAGACCACTGACCCAGCAAACCAGTCCAGCGGCCTCCCAGCTTGATACCCTGCAGGGACTCACCATTGTTCTTGGGGTGGGAACACAGCTTCTCCCACAGCTTTGCAAGCCCTCTGGAGTCTGCCCTGCCCACTCCCAGCATTGCTGCTGAGCACTCTCCCTCTCTTCTTCAGGCCCAGCCACATGGTCCTCTCTGTGTCTTGGATGAGTGTGCTCCTCCCTGCACAGGGCCTTTGCACAAGCTGTTACTGTGGCCTGGAATGTTCTTGCCACCTTTCTTCATCTTTTAAATCCTAGATCAAGTGTGCATTCTCTGTCCTCCCCGATTAGGCAAAATCCGCTATCACGTTTTCTCTAAGAACCATGAACTTTCCTTTGTACTGCTTATCACAGCCGCAAGTTAACTTTTGTTGGATTATTTGATCCCTATTGGTCTCCCTCCTGCTTCACAAGGGGACTGTGAACTCCATGAGTGCAAGAACTGGTTTGTTTTGGCTCACCATAATGTCCAGCACACTTTCTAGCACATAGTAGGTGCTCAGTAACTATTTGGAGACTGAGTGAAGGCTGGAGGATTCTGAGGCCAATCTTGATGTTTATAAATGGCATGCTAGTTTGTTTTTCAGTGCCTGTGGGGTGTGGGGGAGACAGCTGGACACTGTAGAAAGACACTGTGCATCGGTCAACCTGTGTGTGCATGCTGACACTGCCTGTCCCCTAAGCCCCAGAGTCCTTGTCCGTGAGATGGGGATGATACTCTGTGAGAGAGTTATTTTGAGGGTTGACCTGGAACATTCATGTAAAGCATTGAGCATAGGGATCCACACTGAGTAGATTTTATACTAAGTTTTACTGTTATCATTTTATTATAATGCATATGAAAATGTGAATTGCTGTGTAGCAGCATAAAAACTGGTTCTTATTTCAGTGGGGGACTGTGTGTTTGAGGCCAATGAAGAAGTTGTGATCTGTGTCTGAGCTTCATTGAATGGGATTTTTAAGTTAAGGGGTGTCTTTAAGCCCCATCCATTTCTGGAAGGATTTGAGGTGCGCCGAGAGCTCAGTGGTGAACCATCCACTGGCCCTTGGGGCTGGTGTCCCCAGTGAAGTCTTTATAACTCTGCTTTATAATCACTACTGGTTATTGTCCACTGCCCCGCCAGGCTATGAGCTGGGCCAGTCCATGAGGACAGGCACAGCATCTGTTTGGTGTCTGCCATGCCCCAAAGCCCAGGACAGAGCCTGCAGGTACTCCAGAATATTTGTGAGTGAATGAAGGTCTCTGTGTCTGGAGCACCCAGCACAGCCCCTGGTGCATTGCAAATGCGTTTCGCATGAGTGGTGCTAAACACAAGGTAAAACAGAACAATTTTGGATAAAAATCACAACTGGGCCCCTAAGTGGAACAGAGAGAGAAGATGTTATCAGGCATCTGTGAAGAATGGATTGTTCCAGTTGAACACTGGATTTGAAGGCAAGAGAGAGATGCTCTGATGTTCCTGTGTGATGAGGACACATTTCCTTTTAGGCTCCAGAGACAAATCTTTTAGGTTAGAGGCAGGGCAGTTCAGTGGAAAGAGCTCTGGATTCTCCATGGGTGACCCAATGCTGATGCTCTCTAATGGATGACCTTGAGCTAGTCATTTAACTTCTCTGCACCTTAGTTTTATCACCTATAAAATGAGAATAGTAATGTCTGCTCTGCTTTTTCATAGAGTTATTATAGAGATCGGAGAAAGAGAGAAAGAGAGGAAGGGAGAGAAATAAGATTAATGTGAAAGGGCTTTAAGAAGCTGTAAAGTGGTGCAGATATAAAATATGCCTGAAACTAAACACAAAGAGTAATTAATTCTGGGCCATTCTCTCAGGACCATTGGATATTTCCAATAACATCTTTATAGAAGACACAGCGATGTCATTCATGTGAGTGATCATTTAACCCCCTAATAAAGGAAGACACAGTATTAGATTATAACACTCTGAAAGCAGTTCTTCAGGGAACTGAGGTTCTGTGACCCTAGCAGGCTGTCTTACCGAAGAATCTAGAACAAGAGGTAGTTAACGTGTTTCCTCTCAACTGTCAAATGTCTTCAAAAACCAATCATCTGTCTTTGGCAGGTGTCAGGCCCAAGGCCATCCACTGCCAGGCTATTGATCAGGGGTCTCAGGGCAGAAACTTGGGAGCATGAAAGTTAGTGAGGGCTGTCTTCTGTAAGCATCAATTTGGGATCCTGGCCATCAGCGGGACCTAGACCTCAAATCATGGGGGGTTGCTAGTTGGGTGGCTGGGGGAGAGCCTAGCCCACCAGCTTAAAATATGAAATACCCAGACTGGGCCAGTCCACTGCAGCCCAGGAGTGGGCGGCTGGAATGCCTGTGTGCTGGGCATTTTCATTTTCTCCAGAAAGAGCTTTGGCTTCTCCAAGCAGATATACAAGTATTTGGTGGAGATCTCAGGGTTCTGGGCCAGGCAGTGTGGAAATGATGAGTCTGGCTTGAGAGTTTGGGGGCAACAGTTGCTAGCTGGCTACCTCCTCCTCAAAAGGAGAGCAGCCAGGCTCCTGTGGACACTGGGTTTTTAACCATCAGATGGGCTTTGACCTGGCTGCTCAGAATTCTCTGCATGCTGTGGCCTGGAAGGCCCTAATTCCAACCTTGTGTCCACAATGGAGAAAACAAAATGACAGGGACAGGTCCTTATTGAATCCCTACTATGTGCTGGGCACTGTGTGGCTGCTTTCATATGTGCACCTGGATAGTGGCAAGGTGTAGTAGAAAGAGCTTAAAACTTGTGAGATGGAGAGGCCCAGGGTCAGCTCTGAGCTCTGGTCTGGCTCCGTATTCAGATGACATTCTAAAGCCCCTCCCCTTAGGAAGCTTTCAAGTCATTGAGGATCAATAGCCATGTTGTCTAAAGAACAGTGGGTCCTCTGGGAGGGAAAGGAAGGAGAGTGACTCCCAGCCTCTGGGGTTGAAACTGTTAGGATGTAGTGGGGCCTGCTGGCAGGAAAGGCAAAATGATCTGCAAGGGAGACCTTGCCTTGGGTGGGGGCCAGAGCATGGGCTGCTGAGGGCAAGGCTAGTTTAGAGATATAGCTGATACTGGAGCCCCCTGCTACCACCTGAGGACATGGAGGGGCCCGGGGATGGCATCTGTGTAGATCAGTGCACATGGAAACTGCTCGATGCCCGGGACTGAAACCCTCACTTTCTGTTTTGGCCCTGAGTGGGTGGCCCTGGAGAATGGGGGCCTCTGTCCCAAGATTGACCTCATCAGGGGGCAGGACCTCATCCTGGTTTCAGAGGAGACCTCAGGCTTCTGATGAGGCCATGGTAGCAAGGCAGAGCTGAAGGGAGCTGAGGGTGGCAGCTAAGCCTGGCTTAGAGGCTGGGATTGAGGAACCTCGAGGTGTCCGGGTGAGGAACACTCGCTGATCTATCAACATAGGCCACGCCGGGGGTCGAGGGAGAACTGGGCCAAGTGTTGCCAAGAGAAAGCCCAGACTGCCCTACCCCCATCTCTTCTTTGAGCATTCCAAGGAATATGTCATTTGTATCGACCCGGTAAAGTCTGAAGGGCAGTTGGTGTCTCATTTAGTTCTTATAAAATGGTTCCTCTGTTACCAGGGTGTTACTGAATGAGGCATTTGGAAGAAATAGTCAACTCTAGCACTGCACAGCATTTGTAATTCTCATTGTTTAGTTGTTGGTATTATTTTAACAACTAAACAACTAAAGAAGAATTCTTGCCTTTAGTCCCATTCATACCTGGAGAAACTGTGGATCTGCATGGTGAGCTGGGGTGTGAGGCAGCGAGTCTAAGTTGGCCCGACTCTGAGCCCAGTGCCCTTGGCACCACCCACAGCTGCCAGGCATGCTACAGTCCAGCCAGATGGGGTCTGTGGTCCTGCTGTTTGGGGTCCCAGGATCCAGCCAGACTCCCGGGAGTCACCTATCATGGCTGTTCCCGAAGGCCCTTAGGCCAAGCCCCAGAGAGAGTGGAAGGTTATAGATGGTGAGCTGTATGTGTAGACACTGTTGGCTTCATGGATGAGAATGCACTTTCTATTTCATCCTCCTAAGCACTTCAAGAAAGACTCTAAAGGTGGCCCAGGGAGGCGCTCAGAGTGGCTGGATGTTGGGTGGACTAATATCCATATTGCTGGCCACCACAGCTTGCCACACAGGGGAGGTGACCTCATGCTGGACACTGAGTTCCATTCAGGAGCAAGCTTGGAGCACCTGCCTCCTGCCACGCCCTGGGCCATCCAAACTTGACTCGGGTGTGACCTCTGCCCTTAGGGAGCTCACAGGACAATGTAGGCCACTCACATGCAAGCAAGTGACCCTGGTAAGAGCACTTACTAGCTGTGTTAGTTTTGGGCAAGCCACTTTATCTCCCTGTGCCTCAGTGTTCTTCTCTGTACAATGGGGTGATAATAATAGTACCTGCTTCATAGGACGGCTACCAAAACTGATAGTTATCCGTGACTGCTGAAGACTTCAGCCACTGCCTGATACATAGTAAGTGTCATAATAGTGTCAAATACAAAAATGCTGTGAGGAAGATTTGAAGATCCTCTTAGCAGAGGTTCAAGTAAGAACTCCAGCAGCACAAAGAGGAGGTGGTGAATTGAATTCTCACAGGGTGGAACCTGGAAGGGCCTTTCACTGCAAGCAACCTTTGAGCTGGCCTTGAAGGACAGGAGGTAGAAGATGTGGGAAGCACCCTGTGGGAGGAGGGAATTGTGCAAGCAAAGCTTGGAAAGTAGGACTTTGAGGGGATAATGCTGAGCCATTCAGATGTGGCCAGCACATAGGTGACTGATTGCAAGAGACACTGTGGACAGAGAGCTGAACGGCCTGGGAAACAGTCACCTTTGGGCCTGCAGTGTCTGAAAGCACATTTCTTAATCAATCAGTGCTCACCAAGGGCCTCCGCAAGGTCCTGGCTTCTAGCCTTGCTGTCGGCAAAGAGTTTCCTATTGGCCAAAGCTGGAGAACACAACCCCCCAGTCAACTGAGAGCTGGGCAAGGTCACCTCCAGGGACATTGCAAAGACTAGGGCACAGGGCAAGAAAGGTGGATTAGGCTGACTTGGAGTTAAACCCTGGCTTTGTCACTTCCTAGGGGTGACAAGCCCTGTAACTCATCGAGCCTGTCATTCCCCCTGTGCAACAGGGAGATGAGTTTACCTGCCTTGCAGGGTTTGTCCGTGAGGCTAGGATGAGAGTATGTATTCTCAAACACCCCAGCTGGAGCTAGGCACTCCATGGATGCCTGATAACACTGAATGGGAATGGGACCCATCCTTGTTTGACATCACTTAGATTTGGAAGTGAGTCTGCCCTCAGATCATTCTAATTTTAACAATCGAAAAATGACTCAGGGTCTTGAAGAGGGCCCAGGAGGGATTTTAAAGCTTACTCTAAGTTGAGTCTGTAGATGGACATAATAGATGCAATCAGTTTTACGTTTCTCTTAATGGCTTTCTTGATGAAGGGAAGCAGTGAGTAGCAGTGATCTGTGCTGATATAACTGTCGTGGAACTCAGCAGTGAGAGGCCAGGTTGGCAGGCCTGGCTGTGCAGTCACAGGGCAGAAGGCTGGTGCTGACTTCCCCAGGCTGTCCCTCTGGCTGATGGGCAGCCAGTCTGGCTGCAGAGGAAGTTGCCCTTTTGATGCAGGTGCACACACAGTGTTGGTCCCTAGGACCTGTCTCTGTCAGAGTGTGGCAGGATATCTGGTCTGGGTTGGGTTTCTCCTTTATTCCCTGATGGGCTAAGTCCTGGGTTTGGACAGCAGTGCTCCGGGGGCCACTGTCATTCTGGATTCTAGGGATTAATCAGCCCCTCTTGAGAGGATCATGGTCTTGGTTCCCAGCTGGGATTCAGAATGGCTTTCCTTCTGAGACCTGCCAGGTTCCAGCCCCTTGCTACCTGCCAAACATGACTTCTTCTTTGGGCAGAGAAGGGCGGGCTATTCCTTCTCTACACATTTGGATGAAAGAGATTCTGAACAGAGCAATACAGTGGTTTTCTCACAATCACTGATAAAGAAGCTGATGTATAAAGATGAAATTGGATTTATACCAAAAATAAATCAGTTTTAGGTGTTTAGCAAAAGAGAGCTGTAATGGCTTTGGGGGAGCCCTGGGGAAAGGAAGGATGTGTTCAGAATACGGGGTTGGATCTTGGAAGGCTTGGTCCTGGTTCCTGAAATTTGGGTTCTCTGAGACTCAGTTTCTTCACCTGTAAAATGGGGAAAGGCACCTGCTCCAACCTCTCTCAGGGTGATTTTATGCTTAAATTAGATAATGACACTGGAAAGTCCTTGACCAAAGTTAAGAAAGGCATATCTGGGATTGCTGAGTGTTTCCATGAGAGCCCTGCTGTGATAGGTGTCTGAACGTGTGAAGGAGGAAATCATGGAAGCTGCAGAAGAAGCAGTGTTGCAACGATAATGGGGACTAAAGTAGGTCTCATTTCAGTTTTAGGAGGAAATAGGGCAGTAGATGGAAAGATTGAGCTATCTATTTTTGTTTTTAAGTCACTTTGCAGGGAAGAAATTGGGCAGTTGGACTCTTTCATTCTCTATAGTCAGAAGTCAGAAGTCAGAATGTCAGAGTAGATTTAAGGCCCACCTGAAAAAACAAATAAATATATCCTGAAAAGAGTTTCTTGTGTGGTTTGGATGTGTATAAGAAGCCAATTTAAAAGCGTTCAGATCTTTTTATGGTATATGTAACGATAACTGACATAATAGCGTTAGGAAGAACATAACCGTGCCATAAACCCTGTCATTTTGACTCTTTTGAAGAAAAGCTGGTCAAAGAGACGTCGGGGATAGAGGACGATCCTGGCTTTTTTACTTGCTCAAAAGCTGCTTTCTGCAGTCCAGCTCCTCTTGTTTGGAGCTGTACAAGATCCTTCAGAAACTTGGAATGTGGGAATCCTGGGTTACTGTCTACATGCACTAGGCACAGGCATGAGCTTGTCTAAGTGAAAATGCAGTATATCCTACTATCAGCACCGCCAGCATTGTCAAAGCAAACACATTCCCCAGTCTTAGCCTCTTCTAAGGACTTTATGGGTAGTAAATCATCTACTTCTCACCAAGGTCCTAGGAGGTAAGCATTGTTATTGCCCCCATTTTTCAGATGAGAAAACTGAGGCACAGAGAGGTTCAATAACCTGCATAAAGTTACATGTCTAGTAAGCTGGGATTCAAACTGAGGCAGTCTGGTTCCAGGGCCCACATCCCTAAACGTTATACACCACTGTCTTGTCTCTGGCTTCCAAAGGGACCTCAAGAAATCAACTGGTGCAGTTACCTGCCTTCCCATAGATAATCTGATCGTTATCTCTATTTTACACATGAGAAAACTGAGGCCCAGAGAAGGAGAGAGGCTTGACTTGCTAAAGCCACACAATAGGATGGCATAGGGCTGGGACTAGAACTGGAGTCTTCATGATAGTGGTGACCTCCTCCAGAAGTTTGCCCTTGCCTTTGGCTTATCTGTCCTGAACGTGCTTTCCCTTTCTGAGACAGTTGGGCAACATCAATATCTGGCTCAGATCGGGCTCTTTCTTATCTCCATCACGCTTTGCACTCTCCTGTTCTAGAACCAGCAGGTGCTCCTTGTGTTGCCTGGCTCACCCGGCCAGGACCCTTCCCTGGAACGCCCCTCCCAGCTGTCCACAGAGGCCTGCACAAGTGTGATATGGAGGTTGGTGGGAACTATAACCAGCTGTGATTCCAATGTGGATGCTCAGAGGGTGGTTTGAACAATTAAGAGAGGAAGTGATGATCACTGGGGTCACCCTGGGTTCATTTAGAGCAAGGCCTTCAGGACTGACCACTCTTTCTTTGTTGAGAAAATTACTAGACTGATTAGATCAGGGAGCTAGGTCCTAGCAAATGTGAATTCTTTGAAGATATTTGACAAAATCTAATGATTTTTCAATGAGATAAAGATGGTCTATTTAGGCACATCTGTTAATTGTTGAAACTCCAAACCCAAAAGATATTCATCTGCAAGTAATCTGTGGTGGTTGTCCATGGGACTCTGTTCTTTGCCTGGAGATTATATATATATATATGAAACCACATATTCTTTCTTAAATTAGTGATTTGGATAGGTCATAAAAGTCATACTGCAAATTTTGCTGATGATGCTGAGATAGGAGGATTAGCAAATATTTGAGGTGGCAGAGCCAAAAAACAAATTTCCTCTTGTTACATTCACCCCATTGCTCCAGGATTCCAAGATTCTTTTTCAGGATTCACTGCATCATTGGACACTTGGTTTCAAAAAACCAACTGCTTAAGGACAAGACAAAGTCAATGAGCCTTAGAGGGAGTAGGTGTGAAAAGAGGCAGAGGCTCTTGTTGACTGTGACTCATTATGATCTCTGGAGGGCAGGGGAGCTGAGGTCTGCTGCTCAGTGTGTGTGTTCCTGTAAATTCAGACTACCCTGGCAGGCTGGGGCCCCCAGGTCTGCTGAGAAGGGGTGTCCTTTGGGGCATGTGCTGGGGAAGGTGATCCCAGTGAGACCATCGAACATGCCCAGAGATGAGAGAAAACACTTCCATTGGTGGCTTTGGATTCATCTTAGATCCCTCCCCTTCACCCTCCTTCCTACAGATGTTTATTACAAGACCTCTGTGTGCCAGGCACTGTGTTGGGCATTGGTAGGTGGTCCCAAGCATTGCCCCTGTCCTGTGGAGCCAGTAAGCTTTCTACATTGTGTGTGGGTGGTGCCAAGGACCTGTGGAATGGTGCCAGACCAGGTTGTGGGAAATCCAGTCATTGCAAGGTGGGCAGCCTCAGAGTCAGGAGCTGGAGAACACAGCGGGGGCTGGGGGATGGGGTAGCAGATCCCAGAGCAGGCAGGAAACGGCAGATCCCAGAGCAGGCCTCTGGCCTCGACAGAGTCTCTCCTTGACCAAACTTTAGTCAGGCTCCTCTGATCCTCTTCTCAACCAGGCCCTGACCTTTGGGCTTCTGTGTCCATCTTTGCATCACCCAATTTTAGCAAGAATCCTGCTAAGTCAGTGGAGTGAGAATTCCCCACCCTCAATATCTGATCACCCCTGATATCTGATCAAATTCCTCATCCTTCACCAGCCTCAGGTGATGTCTGATCTCCCTGGCCTGACTTCAGCAAGAATCCTGTCCGG
Source organism: Pan paniscus (assembly GCF_029289425.2). NCBI lineage: Eukaryota > Metazoa > Chordata > Mammalia > Primates > Hominidae > Pan > Pan paniscus. The sequence goes on from NC_073260.2 coordinate 40,769,556, forward strand.
TTGGTTCAGCCAGAATTCCCCCTTACACCTGACATTTCCTCATAGTAATGTTCCGTCCGTGACCTCCCACCCTGCCCCTTGGCTGTAAATCCCCACATGCCCTTATTCTGCTTGGAACTGAGCCCATGTCTAGACTGAGGTCTCTTGCCCCCAGTTGCAATAACATCCTGAATAAAATTTGTTTTCACTGCTTTAACTAGTGTCTAGATCTGGCTTCTTTGACAGCCCTCAGCAGGAGAGGGCCAAGAGGACAAGGAAGTCTGTGGGTTGAGGCAGGGCAGGAAACCTGGTTAAAGTGCAGGGGAATGTCAGAGTATGTCGAGGGAGGATCTTTGTCTTGTTTGTTTAGAAGCACTGACTCTGCTGAGGGAGGGTGGTCTGGGCTCTGCTGGAAGTACAGGCCTGGGGAGAGGCAGAGCTTGGAGGGCTGTTGTGGACACCCTTGTGTTTGGTTGATGGGTTGTGGGGGTGACAGGGAGGAAGCAAGGAGCCAAAGCTCTGTGGATGGTGGACCCTTCACTGACTGAGCTGGGAGTCCTGGACAAGGGGCAGGGTTTGTGGCTGTTAAAGAAAACCGGAGCCAGACAGAAGTTAAAAAGGTAAAAATAGATTTTAGGCCCAGTGCAGTGGCTCAGGCCTGTAATCCCAGCACTTTGGGAGGCCGAGATGGGTGAACCAATGGAGGTCAGGAGTTTGAGACCAGCATGGCCAACATGGTGAAACCCCATCTCTACCAAAAATACAAAATTTAGCTGGGTGTGGTGGTGCATGCCTATAATCCCAGCTACTCGAGAGGCTGAGGCAGGAGAATCACTTGAACTGGGAGGCGAAGGTTGCAGTGAGCCAAGATCACCCCACTGCATTCTAGCCTGGGTGACAGAGAAAGACTCCATCTCAAAAACAAAACAAAACAAAAAAACAGATTTTATCCGGGGACTATTGCAATAGAGGAAAAGAGACCCCAGTGCAGATAGAACTGGGCTCAGTTCCAAATACAGCGTGGACCAGTAGCGAGCCATACCCCAAGAGCAGGTTGGGAGGGATGGGAAATTATTATGAGGAAATGTCAGGGGTAAGGGACGATTCTGGCTGAACCAACTAGACAGGGTTCTTGGTGAAGGCAGGCCAGCTGGGGAGATATCAGACATCACCTGGAGCTGGCGGGGGATGAGGAATTTGATCAGATATCAAGGGTGAAGGTTTCTAGCTAAGACAGCTTCACACGGGTCTTGGTAAAATTGGATGATGCAAAGACATGGAAGCCCAAAGGTCAAGGCCTAGTTGGGAAGAGGATCAGAGGAGCCTGACTAAAGTTTAGTCAAGGCTAGGTGCAGTGGCTCATACCTGTAATCCCAATACTTTGTGAGGCCAAGACGGGAGGATTGCTTGAGGCCAGGAGTTTGAGAACAGCTTGAGCAACAGAGTGAGAACTCATCTCTTAAAAAGAAATTAGCTGGGGATGATGGTGTGTGTGTGTAGTCCCAGCTATTTGGGAGGCTGACGTAGGAGGATCTCTTGAGATTGGGACTTTGAGAGTACAGTAAGCCATGATGGTGCCATTGCACTCCAGCCTGGGCAACAGAGTGAGATCCTGTCTTTAAAAATAAAATAAATAAAATCAAAAACTATAGTTTAATCAAGGAGACACTGTTTGTCATGGGACGAAGAGACCCAAGAATGCAGAAACAGAAGACCTGCCCATTTGGAGCTGATATTCTAGTGGGAAGATAGACATCTGAAAGAAATAATTCATAATTTAAATCAGAAGGTGTGCACTGAGGGCTTGAAGCATCATTCATGCCCTTATTCATTCAACAAGTATATTAGAATTCTCTAGGGAACTCTAGAGGGTTCAGGACTAATAGGATAGATGTATATATGAAGGGGGGTTTATTAAGGACTATTGACTCACATGATCACAAGGTGAAGTCCCACAATAGGCCGTCTGCAAGCTGAAGAGCAAGGAAGCTAGTTTGTGTCCCCCAACCTCAAAAGTAGGGAAGCCAACAGTGCAGCTTTCAGTCTGTGGCCGAAGGCCTGAGAGCCCCTGCCAAACCACTGGTGTAGTTCCCAAAGTCCAAAAGCTGAAAAACTTGGGAGTCTGATGTTCTAGGGCAGGAATCATCCAGCACGGGAGACAGATGGAGGCCAGAAGACTAAGCCAGTCTAGTCCTTCCATGTTCCTCTGCCTGCTTTTATCCCAGCTGTGCTGGCAGCTGATTAGATGGTGCCCACCCAGATTGAGGGTGGGTCTGCATCTCCTAGTTCACTGACTCAAATGTTAATCTCCTTTGGCAACACCCTCACAGACACACCCAGGAATGATACTTTGCATCCTTTAATCCAATCAAGTTGACACTCAATATTAACCATCACATCAATGCCTCATTCTACCTTGATCAGGGCAGTTTTGGGAGGAGGTGGTGATGCAGCAGCTGGCCTTGAGGAAAGCCCAGAATTCCATCCTTGAGGCAGGGAATTCAAGCAGAGTCCATTGCGCTGACGAAATACAGATCCGTAATAAGAGAAGCTTTGGACGGGGTAAAGTTTGTGTCTACCATAGATGTTGCTTTCACTCTGCTTTTGGGAAACGTTACAGTAGAGTATCACACAATATTTGGTTTTGATGTTTTAGGATAGATACATTATCTTGGAATCACAAGCTCCCTTTCCAGAATATACCAAGGAATTGATAGATATCATTGGGTATCATGAGCAGTTTCGGTTGGACTTTGGATTATAGCCAATATCATGCCAATGGAATCCGTCACCACTGATGGTTGGACCTTTCCCAGCTGGGAAGGGAAATGCATACTTACAAGGACATTTGCATCTTCTGAAAAATCATCCTAACAATAAACTCCTATTTTCATATTTGGAGAGTTTGCATTTTAAAAAAGATAACTAGTAGTGTTTTTATCTTATTATAGAAGTAATTTATATTTTTTGTAGAAAATTTGGAAAATGCAAATAAAGAGAGGAAAATTCAAATCACTTATAACCTGACTATCTAACACAATCACTGTTGATACCATGGTGATTTCATCAGACTTAAAAAAAATAGACTTCAGATCATCTGCTGCTGTTACTTGAGTCCCACCCCCCACAACCAATTTTTTTTTTTTTTTTTTTTTTTTTTTTTTTTACCGTGGTAAAATGCATTCTTCTTTTTTCCTTTTACTGTATATCTTGAAGAGCTTTCTGGCTCTGCCAGAGTCTCTACTTCATATTTTTAAGTGGCTTCCCAAAATTCCACTAGGCCATAATTTATTTGGATAATTTTTTTTTTTTTTTTTTTGAGACGGAGTCTTGCTCTGTTGCCCAGGCTGGAGTGCAGTGGCGAGATCTCGGCTCACTGCAAGCTCCGCCTCCTGGGTTCACGTCATTCTCCTGCCTCAGCCTTCCGAGTAGCTGGGACTACAGGCGCCCGCCACCACGCCCGGCTAATTTTTTGTAGTTTTAGTAGAGACGGGTTTCACCGTGTTAGCCAGCATGGTCTCAATCTCCTGACCTTGTGATCCGCCCATCTCGGCCTCCCGAAGTGCTAGGATTACAGGCGTGAGCCACCGCGCCCGGCCTGGATAATTTTCTGTTGTCGAACATGCAGGTTGTTTCTAGTTGTTGGTTTTTTTTTTTCTCTTCTAAACAAGGGTGCCGCATTCAGCCCGGAAACAAAATAGATGCGCATCTCCATGATTAGTTTCTTAGAATCTAGCATTGGCTGGGCCAGAGGGGATGCAAAATTTAAGTATTTTAACACGTAGTCATCTCGGACATTTGTAGAGAGCTTACTATGGGCTTTTACATGCATGATCTCGTTTAATTTTCATAGCGTAGGTAGGAGCTGTTATTATTCCTCCTTCAAGATAAAACATCAGAGGCTCAGAGAGGTTTAGTAATTTGGGCCGGGCGCAATGGCTCACAGTTGTAATCCCAGCACTTTGGGAGGCCGAGGTGGGCAGATCATTTGAGGTCAGGAGTTTGAGACCAGCCTGACCAGCCTGACCAACATGGTGAAACCCGGTCTCTACTAAAAATAGAAAAATTAGCTGGACATGATGGCGCATGCCTGTAATCTCAGCTACTTGGGAGGTTGAGACAGGAGAATCGATTGAATCCGGGAGGTGGAGGTTTCAGTGAGCTGAGATCGCGCCATTGCACTCTAGCCCGGGCGATAGAGCAAGACTCCGTCTCGGGGGAGGTGGAGGGGGGAAAGAGAGAGGTTTAGTAACTTCCCCAAGACCTCAGAGCTGGGCAGTGGCATAGAGGGGATGAAGCCTCCTGAGCCCACCGCAGGACCTGCACTGGAATCTGACACTGTACTTCCTGCCAAGCTGTCCTTGGACAGCAGTGGGTGTGTAGACCCTTTCCTAGAGCACAGGACTGAGAATTATTTCTGAAACAAACAAAACAAAATCAAAAGCTCTGTCAATTGGGCAGTTGATAAACTTTCACTTTGCATTTCTTTGTTTATCAGAAAGGTTGAATGTATTTAAATGTTTAATGAGCCTTTCATTTTTAGTGAATTGACTTGTATCTCTTGCTTATTTTTTAAAATATGAGTAGCTCTTTCTTGCTGATTTGTGAAACTGCTTTATGTATTAAGATTGGTAAAATCAGGCCAGGTGCAGTGGTGGCTCACGCCTGTTATCCCAGCACTTTGGGAGGCTGAGGTAGGTGGATCACCTGAGGTCAGGAGTTCAAGACCAGCCTCTTCAACATGGCAAAACCATGTCTCTACTAAAAATATAAAAATTAGCTGGGCGTGGTGGCTGGCGCCTGTAGTCCCAGCTACTTGGGAGGCTGAGGCACGAGAATTGCTTGAATCCAGGAGGCAGAAGTTGCAGTGAGCTGTGATCATGCCACTGTAGTCTAGCCTGGGCCACAAAGCAAAACTCTATCTCAAAAAAAAAAAAAAAAAAAAAGATGGTAAAATCCATCTCCTATCTCATGTGTGTGGTAAATATTTTTTCCTGTTTTTTCATTTGCCTTTAATTTTACATTATTTTTCAATATACGGTTTTTTGTTTGTTTTGGGTTTTTTTGTTTTTTTTTTCTGAGATGAAGTCTTATCCTGTCTTGCCCAGGCTGGAGTGCAGTGGCGCAATCTCAGCTTATTGCAGCCTCCACCTCCTGGGTTCAAGTGATTCTCCTGCCTCAGCCTTCCGAGTAGCTGGGACTACAGGTGCGGGCCACCATGCCTGGCTGATTTTTAGTAGAGATGAGTTTTCGCCATATTGGCCAGGCTGGTCTTGAACTCCTGAAGTCAAGTGATCCGCCTGTCTCCCCCACCAAAGTGGGATTACAAAGTGCTGGGATTACAGGCATAAGCCATCGCATCTGGCCCAATGTAGGGGTTTTAAACATCTTCACATAGCTGGATTTATATCTTTGTGGTTTCTGCTTTTGGTGTCATGCTTAGAAAGTCCTGCAAATACTCCATGGCTTTATAAATAACCCACTTATATCTCCTTTTGGTTACAGTAATGGTTTGATTTTTAAATATTTAACTCTTTTTTTATTGTTTTCTTGAATTTATTTGATCAAAAAGAGGAATTGGTGACATAAGGAGATGGAAAAATATGAGCCGATTTTATAAAAAATAACTTTTAGGTTGTAATTATTCATTTAGTTGTCATGGTAAAATATTTTGTAGTAGTCTTAATTATGTCTTCACAAATATCTTTTTTTATTATTTTTTTATTATACTTTAAGTTTTAGGGTACATGTGCACATTGTGCAGGTTAGTTACATATGTATACATGTGCCATGCTGGTGCGCTGCACCCGCTAACTCGTCATCTAGCATTAGTTATATCTCCCAATGCTATCCCTCCCCCCTCCCCCCACCCCACCACAGTCCCCAGAGTGTGATATTCCCCTTCCTGTGTCCATGTGATCTCATTGTTCAATTCCCACCTATGAGTGAGAATATGCGGTGTTTGGTTGTTTGTTCTTGCGATAGTTTACTGAGAATGATGATTTCCAATTTCATCCATGTCCCTACAAAGGACATGAACTCATCATTTTTTATGACTGCATAGCATTCCATGGTGTATATGTGCCACATTTTCTTAATCCAGTCTATCATTGTTGGAAATTTGGGTTGGTTCCAAGTCTTTGCTATTGTGAATAATGCCGCAATAAACATACGTGTGCATGTGTCTTTATAGCAGCATGATTTATAGTCCTTTGGGTATATACCCAGTAATGGGATGGCTGGGTCAAATGGTATTTCTAGTTCTAGATCCCTGAGGAGTCGCCACACTGACTTCCACAATGGTTGAACTAGTTTACAGTCCCACCAACAGTAATATTTAACTCTTTACTATGTTAATCTATTTTTTATAAAGTAAACTTCTAATGATACATATTTTTCCAAATGGTTAATCCAGTGCCCCAATACCATTTGTTGAATGACTCATTTCTCTGCTTACTTGAAATGACACATTATATATAGTTGGTCTGTTTCTGAACTTCTATTCCATAGGTATGTCTGATGCTTTCTGGGTCAGTGTCCCGGTATTTAAGTCACCTTACATTTATATTATACTTTAATATCTCATAAGGGAAGTCTCCTCCATGATGAACCTTCTCTTTGCAAGGATTGTCTTAACTGTTCTCACCTGTTTATTCTTATGCTAGAACTTTAGAACCATTTTGTTGAGTTCTAAAAATAATAATAGAGGCCGGGCATGGTGGCTTATGCCTGTAATCCCAGCACTTTGGGAGGCCGAGGTGGGCGGATCATGAGGTCAGGAGATCGAGACCATCATGGCTAACACGGTGAAACCCCATCTCTACTAAAAAAATACAAAGAAAATTAGCCGGGCATAGTGGCGGGCGCCTGTAGTCTCAGCTACTTGTGAGGCTGAGGCAGGAGAATGGCGTGAACCTGGGAGGCAGAGCTTGCAGTGAGCCGAGATCGTGCCACTGCACTCCAGCCTGGATGACAGAGCGAGACTCTGTCTCAAAAAAAAAAAAAATAAATAAATAAAATGATAATAATAGAATTAGTATTTTGGTTGGAATTTGGTGAACTTAGAAATTGATTAAAGGAGAATAATTTTTTTTTGCAGTATTGAGTCTTCACATTCGGAAGTAAGGTACATCTTTTCTTTTATTCTTACCTCTTTCATATCCCTCTGGAAGAAAATCGTAGTTGTTCATTTGTAGGATAAGAAAAGATGTTTTTTCCCTCACTCATTGCTAGGTTCATGGCTTAGGCCCCTATAACAAAAGATAGATTAAAGAGAAAAGAGGAAATATACAAAGGTATTTAATATAAGTTTTACATGACACAGGAGCCTTCATAAGGAAACAAAGGCCCAAAGATGCAGGTAAACTTGTGTATTTTTATGCTTAGGTTTGATGAAAAAGTGGATAGTTGTGGAGATAGTTGATTGGACAAAGAGAGTGTGATCTAATGGTAATAAACTGGGAGGAATTTGCCAAGGCCTGTTTGTTCAGATTCCCGTCTGTGCTCCTGTGTCTTCAGAGATAAGGATGTTCCTTTCCCCTTGGTATACAGAGGGCACCTCTCCATGAGGGTCTTCTGACTTGCTTCAAGAGAAAAGGGCGGGAGAAGCTCAAAGAGTGACTTCCCTAGGTTTTATGACCTGCTCCAGGGGAGAAGAGTGTGAGGAAGGTGAGAATGGCCTTCCTGCTACTGCTGTTTTCTCAAATGCCAAGGTGCCAGATTTGGGGATAGTGTGTCCTGAAGGCTATCCCATCCATTCAACAAATATTCTTGAGCAGCTCCAATCATTACAGCCCTTTTCATAGAAATTCTACTTGTTTCATTAAGTTAATTACTCAGTGTTTTAATCGTTGTCACTATTGTGAGTGATATTCTTTTGCTATTATAGTGGCTTCTCTTCTCCACAGGTATTTTCTAATTAACTATTGCTGGTGTGTAGAAAACTTGGATTTGTGAATATCACTTTCCTAGTCAGCTGCCTTATAGAGCATTCTCATTGGTCCTGTGGTTTCTCACAGGTTTCCTTGAGTTTTTCCAGGAAGACAGTCATATTGTATGCAAGTAGCAATACTTCTGCCTTGTCCTTTCCAATATTTTAATCTTGCCTCTTTGTCCATGGATTGAATTGTCGTCATCTTTGGGGACTGGACTGGGCAGAAGTCATGAGCATCCACATTCTTGTCTACATCCTGAGTTTGATGGAATGATTGCTGTTTGCCTATTGCTTGGGGTACCGGCTATTTGCAGCAGACTTTGTCATGTCCTGGAGGTATCCTCTTTCCCATTTGCTAAGAGGGTTTTGTTCAAAATCAGAAATGAGGGCTGAATTTTATTAAATGCTTTTTCAGCCTCTTCCATACAAATGATTTGCATTTCAGAATTATTTCTGCAGGCAGGTGGACCATAAACACCTTGAAGTCAAGAACTGTCCTTAAGACCATCATAGACAGTCATTCATTCCCAACTGTATAGAAACCTTACATAGAAACAACCACAGGAAATTATCAGTCTTCCCTGCAGTAGGTACTCAGTCAACATGTATTGGAGCCCATGGGTGCAGGCTCAGTCACTGGCATGAATTTTAGGAGGATGTGAAAGAGAAAGCACTCTGAAAATTTGGAGGTGGGATGGCTGGGGAGCTTCACCTCCCCGTATGCACTAATTAGGAGGCCATAAATGTGAGGAGACATTTCATTTCATCCCGTTTTCCAGATGAGGTTAGTATCATGTTTGCCTCAACTAGGAACTGAATTACAGTGCCATAGACATTTAAATTGCGGGACATAAAGTGCTTGTCAAGTGCTAATTACAGCCTTGCTGGTCTCCTGTATTACCAACCTCAAGATTCTGCCAGCTGCCAGCAGGGGCAGGCTTTCCAGCGAAGCACCTCGCAGGAAAGGTGCCGCCGCGTTGGGGCGCATGCTATATGTTTGGGAAATTAGACTTGCTTTCTAAGTAAATAAGTGGTTAGGGTGCCAGTGGTTAGAGCTGGCAGTGGTTGGTAGTGTCCCCAGGATGGTACTAGTTGTTTTGGCTGAAAACAAATTGTTCTAAAGCAGGATGAAAACAATATGATCAAGGTGAAAATTAGGTCCAAAATAATGAGTTGGCAAAAAGAAAAATCAGTACTCCCCAGTACTGGATTTCCATGAATTGGTAATTCTTCATTTAGTCAACAAATATTAACCATTTATTATAGGTTGTAGACAGTGGGGGTTAATGGAGGGTACATCAATGAACAAAACGAGAGTTCCGTCCAGAGAGCTTGGGTGCTAATAAAGGAGACAGACAATGCAAAAATAAATACATCTTAGATAGCTAGCTAGGTAGGTAACATGTTAAGTGGTGATGGCACTAGGAAGAAAAACAAAAATAAAGGACAGTCAGGCCCTAATATTTACGAGTGGGTGATTTCTGTTTGAAACTGGTGTCCAGAGAAGGCCTCTCTGAGATGGCGCTGGAGCAGAGATTGGATGGAAGGAGAGAGAGAGCCCTGTGAAGGTCGAGGCTGGAGGGAGAGCCACTGCAGGCCCTGAGGCTAGTGTACTTGAGGAGTTTGAGAACAATAAGAGGGCCCGTAGGACTGGAGCAGAGTGATGGAGTGGGGCAGGGTCAAGTGTGAGACAGAGAAGGGATGATCCCATAGGGATTTCTGGCCATGGGACATTTGAGGACTTTGAGCAGGGAAATGACATGATTTGACTTATCTAAGGGCCATTTTCCAAACTCTGCTCTTAGGTATTTTTGGTTCATTTCTCAAAAGTTTTTTGGCAGAGCAGGCACAATTGGCTGAAAATGAACAAGATCTAAAGAGAGAATACATAGCCAACAACCACCATGAGGACCAGAAAAAAAATTCTGAAAAATCAGCAAAACCGCTTGAATGCCTATAAGATGTTGTAAACCTGTCTCAGGTATCCTCCAGTTATTAATATGTGAAAAGCCAATGACCAGGGCTCTTTGCTTTTGACTTGATTGCTGTCTGGATCAAGCCTTCAGCTGTCTGGGGGCTGGCCAGTGTGCCGTTTGCCAGACACCTCCCTTTGGTCAAGAGCCTGGGTCTGGAGGCGTGCAAGTGGCCCAGACCTATCTTCTTGAGCTGAAAATAACTGCTGCAGATGGTAAGACTTGGGCAACGGTAGTGCAGTTGGGCTCCAAATAGTGCAGTAGTCTTCTTGGCTATGTGAAAAGATTATTTCATCTTTAGTGCTACCACTGTTGTTTTATGGGCCTGTAAGGCAGGGGAAGTTGAGGCTGAGGGCATAGCTTGAGTGGATGGCCATCTGAGGTCCCAGGTCCCAATCTGGAATTCTTTCAGTTGCATCACAAGAGACTTCTGTGCCCACAGAGCACCTTGCCCATCTCTGTATCAAAGCATTCATCCTATAATAGTGTAAAGATCTGTTTCTGTGTTTGTCCAGCTAAATTGGGACTTCCTTTAGTCAGTATGTTTGGGTTACATGTAAGCTGCTGTAAAAAAGAGGCTCAAAAATACAGCGGCTTCAGTAAGTTGAACACTTATTTCTCCCTCAGTCAACATTATGGCTGATCCAGACATCTCTGCTCCACAAGGTCATTCAGGGATCTGAGTTCCTTAACTCTTGTTGTCCCATTGTGCTATAGGATTTGCCCTCATTGATGTAGTTGCAATAGGGTCCCTGCCACATTTGTGTTTTAGCTCACCAGAAGGGGAAAAGAGGGGAAAAAATTGCAGAAATCCAGAGCAAGCAACTTGTCCTAAAGCTGAAGATGGCCTAGAAGTTGTACATGTCACTTCTTTTCAATCCCATTTCAGAAATTTGTCACATAGTCATACCTAGCTGCAAAGGAAGCTGGTTACATTTAATCTCTAGCTAGATAATGGTGTGGCATATTAGTTTTCTATTGGTGCTATAAAAATTTACCACAAACTTATAGCTTAAAACTACACAAATTTATTATCTTATAGTTCTGGAGGTCTGGAGTCCAAAATGAGTCTTGCTAAGGTCAAAAGCTTGTCAGGACTGATTCCTTCTGGAAGCTCTGAGGGGAGAATTCATTTCCTTGCTTTTTTCAACTTCTCGAGGTCACCTGCATTCCTTGGCACATGGCCCCTTCCTTGCATCACTCAAGCTTCTTGATTCTGTTGTCACATCTCTTGCTATTCACTCTGATTTCTAGCCTCCCACTTATAAGAACCCTTGTGATTACATCAAACCTATCTGGGTCTAGGATAATCTCCCCATCTCAAAATTCTTAGTCACATATGCAGAGTCCCTTTTGCCATGCAAGGTAACATATCCACAGGTTTCTGGCATTAGGACATGGATATATTTGGGGGGGTGTGCTTTGTTCTATCTGTTACAGGTGAGAAGAGGTTTTATTACTAAAAGAAGGAAAGGGAGAAAGGATGTCAGAGGAGTGTCTTCTTAATGCCTGCCACACAGATGCTCTGGAAATGTTGAATACAGCAACATTTGGTGGGGTATTGCCTGCCTTCCTCCATACCACCCTGAACTTCATTGGTTCAACCAATATCTCTTTATAGAAAGCAAAAGGTGGCAGATATCCAGTGCTGATCTTTAAGTGCATAGACTCTCAATCTGGGGCAAGGGAAATGAAGAGGAGGCCCCTAGTGCAGATTAGCTGTCCACACTTGTTACTGTTAATTTCACATCCTTCCTGGATTCCACTCACCCACTCCCACCTTCGGAATAGACACATAGCCCTACACAGCTAAAACTGAGCCCATTATCTGAGGCTGCAAATGTGGCTTGTTCTCCTAGTTTTCCAAAACTGTCCTCATTCTGCTCACACAAGCTGAGGGCTTTGGCGTCATCTCTAACCACTCCTTTTCCTTGGCCCTCCCCTGTGTCCGCTGACTCCCTTCATGTTTCCAGATCTCATGGTGTTCACTCCTAGCCTTTCTTCATAGCCTCACTGCTCATGGAACTGGCCCAGGCCTCGTCACTGTGGTTAGGGCACCTGCCACAGCCGTTCACCTGGCCTGCCTTCGTCTGGTTCCTCCTCCTTCAAGCCTCTTCCATCCATGGCGGCTCCTGCTTTGGCCACTGACCAAAGCACCATTGCCATCCTGCCGTGCTTGCTGGGAAGTCACCACTTGGTTCCCACTTCATGGCAGGTGAAAACATATCTGCGTTCACTCTCCATGTGTTTGACCTGGTGTGGGAACTAGAAAAGGCCCTTCCCTCTAAGTCAGAGCTCCCAGGTTCCATCCTCTTCCCTAGACCCTCTAAGAGGCCTGGGGAAGACACATGCTTCCTGTGAACCTCAGTTTCCAGCTTTGCGAGAAGGGAGAGCCTGGCCAGCTGAACTTTCACTTTAAGATTTGGGGATTCCTTCCAAACTAGTCCTTGGGACTCCTGCCACTGAAGCCTAGGGAGGCAGAAAGAGGAGAGGGTGTAGAGAGAAATGAAGCTTCCACACTGTCCCCTCCACAATGCCCCTGTGGATGGCTCACATGCACAGCCTCTTCCATGGCCTTGAACCCTCCAGTCTCAGGGTCTCCCTTATCCTCCATGAGCCCTGTTCACAGCAGGAGTACTGACATCTCTTCAGCTCTGAGACCCAGCTAAGGGCTGGCAGTTTGGCCCCACCATGCTGGGCCGCCACCTTGTAGCCTCTCTTCTTGTCTCATCTGTCATGGACTCTCCTGTGTGGGCATCTCACCTCTTTCATCCATCACACCCGAGTCCTGTACTGTAGGTGTGTGAGATCCAGGTGCCGCCCTGCCCTCTGCTACACTGGACTCCTGCAGTGCCTGGAACACAAAAGGTCCTGCGGTGGGGATTTTTTTCTTACCTATTTCTGCCTCTTCCCCCACCCTCAACCCTCACTGCCCACCCAGGCACCCAGCACTCAGGGCCCCTAGACCAGGAGCCAGCACTTTGAAGTGAAAATGGACAAGGTGAAGGATCCTATGGCACCCCCAGATGTTCACGTGGCATTCCTGGCTTTCTTGATTGGGTGGGATCTGTTTGTTCAGAGTAATGTTGATGACACCACTGCGATTCCTGGGCTGTGTGGATGGATTTAGTGAAGTCACTTGTAAGAACAAGCAACTGGACATGGGAATCCTGTGGAAGCTTGGATTTCCGTGTCATTTAGCTACTCTGTCTTAGGCTCCTTTTGTGTTCCAGGCACCATCCTGGGCAGTGGAGTGGAGAACTGCCAAGGGAAGTTTATAAAAACCCCCTGTTCCCTCTCTAGATGATGATGGAGACAGAAATGACCACACAGCCTGAACTGTGCAAGGCTGGAGGAGGGAGTCTCTAACTGTTAAGCAAAGTTTATAAACCATTTCTCCTTCCCTAGAGGATTGATGTGGGGTATGTGGACAGGATTTGCAGTGACTGATGGGCCTCAAACGAGGCTTTGCCCTTACAAAAAACCATTATCATTTATCTCCTCCTCAACAGGGCTCCTCATGACCTTCAGAGGCAGCAGCTGAAGTGTTAGCAGTGAGCGTAGGTCAGACAAGGGCTTGTGTGTCGAACAGTGCTTTATAGGAAAACCACAGTGATAGTGGCAATTATGCAAGGCTTTCCATGTTCCGTTATGCCCCCTTTATTCAGGATCTTTAGGGCATCAATTGTACTCGGGTGCTTATTTTCAGGGACCTAAAGTTTTCACATTTAAACACCAAAAGTGTTTTCTTTTAGATATTGGCCATCCTGTGTATCTTTCTAAAATCTTTTTATTCCCTGTTTTTTTTTTCAACTTAGAAAACGTTTTCTCGTACATATTCATGGTAGAAGAAAAACCAAGAAAATACTTATAAAGTATAATAATTTTCTCCCTTCGTCTACTCCTCTCAGAGATAAGTCCTGTTCACATTCCACCTTCTAAGATACGGTGATTTTAATTCAATCTTTTATTGATGACTCAAGATCTTCATCTCAGTCCTCATTAGTTGTCCTCTGCACATGTAGCATTTTCCCCACCATGCACTCTGATTCTTGGTATAAAAAGTGCTGCACGAGGCGATTATCTATTTGGCTATTTTATTTTCTTGGTGCCAGCTGGCACTTTCCGTGGCTGTACATAAACCTTATATTCCTTTTGCCTCTCTATATGCACCGGGTCTTCTTGATTCTGAGATGCACATCTTCCCTGGATATTTTAATGTTTCTAAAACCAGGATGTATCTTGCCAGAGGACAAAGGAATAAGTTCTTGTGGACATTGTCACCATCTCCGTGTACATGGGGTTTCATCTATTTCCCACCTCAGTTGCTATGGTCACTTATTTCATTGGAGACTTTACAGTCACTTGAATTTTAACTTACATTTGGATTCCTAAATGATTGCTTATTATGTGTTTTAAAAGATGACACTATAATGAAGTAATACAATTATTATGAATGTAGAAGATTGCCTGTCATGTGCCAGCCAAGATGATTAAAGGCAGTTGAAATTGCCAAATCTCCCAGAATAGATTATAAAATTTTCAGAGTTAAGGGAGGTGGCCGTGACCAACTTTTGTGTCATGAAGGAATATCAAGTGCCTGAAATTATTAAAAGCTTTGGACAGACTTTCAAGATAAACTGTCTAGTTCCCATCAGCAGATAATTTAATTAAAGAAAAGTGAAATAGCAAATAACCAAATAGGAAATTCAGATGAAAGGCCCTTATCTCCTTTATCCTTGGGTTTGCCTGAGAATTATTCTGTTCATTTGAAAGATGCTGAGGGGTTCAAGGTCTTGCAGTCTGGGTCACAAACAGCAGGGCTTCAGCAGAATGCTGTGCCCATCTGGCCAAGACAGGCACCGACTCAGACGAACCCTGAGAATCTGAATCTGAAGAAGGCTTAGATTCAAACTTTGAGTGTAGTATTGAAGAAGAAAGTGGTTTGAATAAACCTATGCTTTTTGCTGGTCAGTAAAAAATATTTCTGTGTTCTCACTGAAAAGGGAAGTTCTGACACATGCTACAACATGGATGAACCTTGAGGATATCATGCTAAGTGAAATGAGCCAGTTACAAAAAGACAAATACTGTCTGACTTCACTTATATGAGATATCCTGAGTAGTCACATTCACAGAGATGGGAAGTGGAATGGTGGTCGCCAGGGCTGGGGAGAGGGGAAATAGGGAGTTGTTTTTTTAAGGGTATAAAGTTTCAGTTTTGCAAAGACAAAAAGTTCTGGAAATTGGTTGCACAACATTGCGAATATGCATAACACTACTGAACTGTGTATTTTAAAAAGGTTAAGATGGTAAATTTTATATTATGTATTTTTTCATCACAATTAAAAATTATATTTCTGGGTTCTCTTGGTGAGAGCACCATCATCCACCCAGTTCTACAAACAAGAAACCTTTGATACCTCCTTCATGCCCCCACCCAGTGATCTCCAGACCTTGTAGGTTTTATCTGCTAGTTCTCCAACTCTCTGCTTTTTACCATCTCTTTCATCATAGTCCAAGCTACCATCATCTCGAGACAACAGCGGTGGCCTCTTAACCATGACCTCATGGACTTCTTGCTGTCCTCAAATTCTTTATACAGAGTGAACTGTTCAAAAGTCTGATTGTATTGGGCCCCCATTTAAAAGCCTTCCTTGATCAGGCAAATGCAGATCAAAACCACATGACATGTCACTTCACACCCACTAGGATGTGTGTGTCCACACATCCAAAGTCAGATAATAACAAGTGCTGGTGAGGATGTAGAGAGACTGGAACCGTTGTTCATTCCATGTGGGAATGTAAATGGTCTTTGGAAAACAGTCTGGCAGTCGCTTAAATGATTAAACATAGAGTCACCATATGACCCAGCAGTTCCACTCCTAGGTATGTACCCAAGAGAAATGAAAGCATATGTCTACCTAAACACTTGTACATTCATGTTCATAGCAGCATTATTTAGAATAGCCAATAAGGTGGAAAGAATCTAAATGTCCATTAACTGACGAATGGACAAACAAAATGTGGTAGATCTATAAAATAGATTACTGCTTGCCCATAAAAAGGAATGGAGTACTGATGCATGCTATGACATGGATGGGCCTTAAAAACATTAAGTGAAAGAAGAAGCCAGTCACATAAGATCCTGTGGGATTCCATTCGTGTGAAATGTCCAGAATAGGCAAATACATAGACAGTAAGTAGATTAGTAGTTGCTTAGAGATTGGCAGAGATCGGGAAGTGGGGCGGGGGGGTGGCAGTGGTTGCTAAAGGTATGGGATTATTTTCCTGTTTTTCTTTTTAATGAAAGCAAGATGATGTCTGTTTATTGGTGTCTTTTAAAAAATAGGTCTGGGTATATTTAGGTTGCATTTTCCATTTTTTTAATCATGGTAAAATACACATAACCTCAAACTTACCTTCTTAGCCATTTTAAGTGTATGTACAGTTCAGTGGTATTAAATACATTCATAATGTTGTACAGTCATCACCACCACCCATGTCCATAACTCTTTCCATATTGTAAAACTGAACTCTGTATCCATTAAACCATAACTCACCATTCTTCCCACCCTCTAGCCTTGGCAACCACCATTCTACTTTCTGTCTCTACAATATTGACTACTCCAGGTACCTCAGATGAGTAGAATCATACACTATTTGTCTTTTTGTGACTGACTTCTTTCATTTAATACAATGTCCTCCAGTTTCATCCATGTTGTAGCATATGTCAGAATTTCTTTCCTTTTTAAGCTGAATAATATTCTCTTGTATGTATACACTCCATTTTGCTATTCACTCATCTGTTGACAGACATGTGAGCTGCTTCCACATTTCAGCTATTCTGAATAATGCTGCTATGAACATGAACACACAAATTTCTGTTTGGAATCTTGCTTTCCATTCTTGCGGGTATATACGTAGAGGTAGAATTGCTGGACCATATGATAATTTTTAGGGGGGAACCGCCA
Source organism: Pan paniscus (assembly GCF_029289425.2). Taxonomy (NCBI): domain Eukaryota; kingdom Metazoa; phylum Chordata; class Mammalia; order Primates; family Hominidae; genus Pan; species Pan paniscus. The sequence continues at coordinate 40,786,415 of NC_073260.2, forward strand.
TATTGTTTTCCATAGCATCTGTATCATTTTACATTCCCACCAACAGTGCCCAAAGGTTCCAATTTCTCTATGTCCTCATCAACACTTGTTATTTTCTGGACTTTTTTGGTAGTGGCCATTATAATGGATGTTACATAGTATTTGGGTTTTTTTTTTTTTTGAGGTGATGAAAATGTTCTATAATTGACTGTGGTGATTGTGCATATGTGTGAATATACTAGAAAGCATTGAATTGTACACTTTGAAGGGGGTAATTTGTATATGTGAATTATATCTCAATAAACCTGTTTATTTTTTAAAAGCTTTCCATGGCCTACTGTTCCTAGCAGAAAGTCCACAGTCCTTTGGCTGGCCCTTCTGCCTGGCCCTCATCCTCCACTAGTCCCATCTCAGCTGGAGACTGCACACGTGGCTTGCTGGCATTCTGCCCTTTGCCTGGCTGCATCCTCCCACCCCTGCCCTGGTCGCTTGCTTCGTTCTCCTGGTTGCGTTCTCTTGGTTCTACCTTGTTAAGATTCGAGCTCAAACAGTACCTTCTCAAGGAGGCCTTTCCTGACTCCTTGGACTAGATTCCTCATGATGTGTGCTTCTGGTTTCCTGCATGTACATGCCCTATTAACTGTGCCAGCCCCCAGCCCCTGCCCCTAGTCTGTTCTGCATCCTCAATCCCAGCAATAGTCCTCCACATGTATTTGTGGAATGATGAATCAATAACATCCTAGGTCTTAAGACTTACGGTATTAATGTTCTGCCATTTTCCTAAAATGATTTGAAGCAACATAAAGTAAAACAAAACAACAGCTAATAGGATGACTTATAAAGCTATGTTAATTAAAACATTGTGCTCCAAAACCAAAAAGAGATAGCCAGTCAGTGGAACAGAATAGAAACTCTAGAAGCGTGCCTGAATAAATACAATAATTTAATATATAATAAATTAGAATGTGAAATGATTGAGAAGAACTGAATTTATCAACAAAAGGTATTGAGGATGACTGGTTACATTTAAAAAGTTTAAATGTTAGAACAACCTAATTAAAATGACCAAAGGACTTGCATAGACATTTCTCCAAAGAAGATAAACGAATGGCCATTAAGCCCATGCAAAAATGGTCAAGGTCACCAACCTTTAGGGAAATGCAAATCAAAACCACGAGTCACCGCTTTACACCCATTACGATGGCTTTTATTAAAAAACAAAAAAACACCACAGAAGCAAACAAAATGACAAGTATTGGTGAGGATGTGAAGAAAATGGACCTTTCTGCATTGCTGGTGGTAAAATGGTACAGCCACCATGGAAAACAATATGGCAGTTCCTCAAAAAATTAAACATAGAATTACCATTTGATCCAGTAATTCCACTTCTGGAAGGACACTCAAAATAATTCAAAGCAGGGACTCAAACAGATATCTGTACACCAATGTTCATAGCAGCATTATTCACAATAGCTGAAAGGGGACTCAACCTAAGTGTTCATTGACAGATGAAAGGATAAACAAAATTTAGTGTACACACACACACACACACACACACACACAAAATGGAATATAATTTATCCTGAAAGAGGAAGGAAATTCAGACATATGCTACAACATGGATGAGGCTTGAGGACATACTGCTAAGTGTAATACAGAAGACAGAAAAAGACAAATATTCTATGATTCCAATTATGTGCAGTTCCTGGAGAAGACCAATTCTTAGAAAATAGAATGGTGGTTGTTAGGGGCTGCAGAGAAGGAGGGAGAATTGGGAGTCAGTGTTTAATGGGTATAGAGCCTTAGTTGGGGGTGATGAAAAAGTTGTAGAGATGGATGGTGGTGGTGGTTGTACAACAATGTAAATTTACTTAAAGCTGCTGAACTGTACATTTCAAAATGGCTAAAATGGTCAATTTTATGTTATGTGTATTTTGCCACAATAAAAAAGGAATTAAGAAAGTTAAAATGTTAGCTTTCTACTCCCCAACCTCCAATCTTTACAGCAAAATCATTTCTAGCTTTAATATTTCAGTGTGAAAAAAAAACCCATAAAATAGTAGAAGTGGCTACTGATATAACCATTGGACGCTGCAGGGCTTGCTAAGCATGATACCAAGGGGCAGCAGCCACAAAAACAAAGACTGGTAAATTTGAATACAAAATTTAAAAATGTCTGAAAATCAAAGCCACTGTTATGTTAAGTTGGGATCCCAGGAAAAAGACTCTGAGATGGAGAATTGCCTGCAAAAGTTTTATTGGGGAGTGTATGGGAAAGTCGACTGTGGCCAAAAGAGGACGGACGGTAGGAGGGAGGGGGCAGAGGCAGAGATGGACCACCACTGTGGTTTCAACTGAGGCTGTTGCTGATCCCAGGGAGAGCCCTGGAGCTGTAATGGCCCTTCAGGGCGGTCCCAAATTGAGGCAGTGGGACTGGGCCTTTGTTTTCCTGCGTCGGCCAGTCACTGGCCCTGGGCTGCCCCGTGGGATGAGGCAGCTCCCTGACACTGAGGGCAAGTTCCAGTAAAGGACTCAGTTGTTCGCTGTCAGCAGCTGATATTCCTAGCAGCTGGGGGGCAGGCATATCAGCCCAGCAAAAGGGATTGAGGTGGAACCCCACAGTATCCACTATATCTATAAACAATAACCAAGGCAGATATTTACAACACAGGTCAGATTTCTCGGGAAACTGGCTCCAAACAGATGTGCGTGCAGGAGCTTTATGTTGCAGGGCTATTCTTCAGAACAGCACCTGTAAGGGAGAGAGGGAAGCAGGATTGGGCACAGAGAGATTGAACTGCCACACAGCACACAGTTGCAGCAGAGGCCTCAGCTGATGCCGCAGGGAGCCCTGAAGCTGGGAGAGCCCTTCAGATTTGTCCCAAATCAAGGCAAGGGTGTTGGGTCTTCCTACCCCTATGTCAAATAGTTGCTGGATGTGGGCTGCCCCTGGGGAGGGGACATAAATGTGGGTAACGCAGCTCACTTGGCCGAGGGTGGCTTCTGGTCAGCAGCCAGCACTCCCTGCAGCTGGGGGAGCGGTGCCCAGCTCCCGAAGGGGAAGGGAGGACCTGGACAGTGGATGGCAGCCCCCCCCCCACCCAGTGCTCCTGCTGCTGGCATTCACTTTCTCTGTTTAGTAAGTTCACCCCTCTGGCATGTCTTCCCTAGAATTCTATGGTTTGTTTTCCTAGGAAGCTTACAAAAGGAAGTTAGAGGGACAAACTACAACCCCCACTGCTACAGTGGGCTTTGGGAAACAGCTGAGACCCATCATCTCCCCTTTGCTCTCTGTTCTATATTCCCCAGCATCTCTGCTGATTTAAGTGGCTTACTGGGTGGGCTGAGCCAGACCCTCATTCCTGAGGACCCTGAGCCCCTGGTCCTGTGTTCTTGTGTTCTTGTCAGACCATGACTGCTGCACTGTCTATTTACTTGTCAAAATTGGGCAAAGGACCACGGAGCACTATCCCAGTGGATCACCTGGGCACCAAACGCACTCTTCCAGGCCCCCATCACCTAAGAGCAGCCCTGCCCCTCTTGATGACCAGGATCAGTTACCCCTACCAGGGCAGTGGCTCCTCTTCTGGTCTGCTGGGTTCTTGGCACAAGGGGCCTGAAGTAACCAGGTGGTCTCTGTAGCTGAAAGATTAATGGTACTTTTACCATTGTCTTACATGGAAAGCCTTCCCTCTCTGTTGCTCAGGCCCTCTAGACCTGTGCTGTCCAATATAGTAGCTACTAGCCATGAGTAACTACTTAAATTTAAATAAAATAAGCCAGACACAGTGGCTCATGCCTGTAATCCCAGCTACTTGGGAGGCTGAGGCCAGAGGATCACTTGAGGTCTGACCAGTCCGGGCAGCATAGCAAGACCCCATCTATGAAAAAACAAATAAAAATTCAGTTATCCACTCATACTAACCACATTTCAAGTGCTTAGTACCCACAGGCAATTTGTGCATTGGACAGTGCAGGCATAAAATAGTTCCATGATGACAGTAAGTTCTTTTGGGGGCAATGTCTCTAGACCTACCATAACCTAAAGCTGCAAGGATGAGAAGCATGAATTCTCCAAGTGGGTCACTGGGAGTGATCCTGAGTGGAGCCATTCCGACCTGTAGCCCTTGGTTCCCAGACCCATGTATTCTACCTGTTGGGCCACAGCACCATGTAATGATCGTTCATTTAGATTGTTCCTTTGGGTTCGTTAGGTTCCTTCCTGGAACATGGTACCCTGTCCGGCAGGGGATCGATCATCTCCAGGCTGGCCCCCTCACCTGAGCCTTCAGAAGGCCATTCCATTGCTCCATCAGGCTGGTAGCTTCTGAGTGATTTGGTCTGTGAGAGGCTCCATAGTCATGTGACCACTGCTACCTTTCCTTTGCTGTCATGCAGTTTCCTTGGTTTGAGGTGATGTTATATAGGATCTGCGTTAGTGGATCAAACACTCTGTAAACCCCAGACAGACAGTGGTGCTGGCTAAGGCTCTTTGGGCAGGACAGGTAAACCATACCAGAATAGGTGTAGATTACAGTCAAGATAAAGCACTTCCTTTCTGGGGTTGAAGATGTTCAAATGTAATCAACTTGTCTCCAAGTGGCTGGTCGCATCCCTCGAGGGTTGGTGTCATATGGGAACTCAGCTCTGGTCTTTGTTGCTGGCAGGTTGGACGTTCAGCAATGTGAGAAGTTAGATCCGCCCTGGTGAGTGGGAGTCCACACTTCATCTCCTCCAGGGCTCAGAAGCACATTAAGTGCTGCCTTTCAAGCAGCATCTAGTTCTCTGCTGCAGATGGCATGGCCTTGCTCCAGAACCCTAGGGTCTGTGTTGTGATTGTCCTATTCAGGCTTGACACAAACTCCACATGGTGTTTTTTTCCCACCAGATTCCTCTAGTACTATAGGGTCTGCTGGGTCATATGGCTGAATTGTTAGGGCTGCTTGTGCTGCAGCCTGGACCTAATGCAAAGACCTTTTCTGCCCTGGGATCTACACCAAGCTGGCAGCTTTCTGTGTCAATCAGTAAATGGGTCAGAACAGTATTCCCAAGTATGAAATATGCTGCTTTGGGAACCTGAAGAGGTCTTCTTAGTGTTGGGAGGTGCAAGATGCAATAGTTAGTTCTCTTTTCTTTTTTTGTTGAGAGAGAGAGAGAGAGAGAGAGATTGAGAGAGAGAGACTGACTCACTCTGTCAACGAGGCTGAAGTGCAGTGGAACGATCATGGTTCACTGCAGCCTGGACCTCCCAGGCTCAAGCAATCCTCCTATCTCAGCCTCCTGAGTAGCTAATACAACAGGTGCATGCCACCACACTGGGCTAATTTTTAAAAATTTTATGTAGAAACAGAGTTTCATTCTGTTGCCTAGTCTGGTCTTGAACTCTGAGGCTCAAGTGGTCCTCCCACCTCAGCCTCCTGAGTAGCTGGGACTACAGGTACACGCCACCATGCCTGGCTAATTTTTTAAAATTTCATTTTGCAGAGATGGGGGTCTCACTGTGTTGCCCAGTCTGGTCTCAAACTCCTGGGCTCAAGCGATCCTCCCACCTCAGCCTCCCAAAGTGCTGGGACTACAAGCTTGAGTCACTGCACCTGGCCCAATAATTAGTTCTTTCCTTTGGCGAGAATATCTCAGACTTCTGGATCCCTAAATACTTCCCTGATGTGGTAGGCACCTGAATCTTTGGAGGGTTTGTCTAGTTCCCTCTGGGTACATGTATCTGACTCAGTGTCCAGCATACTTGCCTCTCTTGCTCAGCTGGCCCAGTGAACGAGATTGGTCTTTTGAGATAAAAGATCAATATGGTGTCCTGCACAATGTCCAGAGGCCCTTCAGACTGTTACTGAGAGTGGGAGGATTAACATAGCACTGAACAAAAACCATAAATGTATCCTGCCATTAGTTCTATGTAAATGCAAACAGCTTCTGATTTTTCTTCCCCATTGAATAGAAAATAATGGATTTGCCAACTTGGTGGCCACATATCGTGTACCTGAGTCTGCGTTAATCTGATCTAGCAAAGCTAGTGCTCTGGGAGAGCAGTGTAATTGAGGTGCTACTTGGATGACTTTGCAGTGGTCCACTGTCATCCACCAGGATCCATCCGGTTTTTGAAGAGGCTAGGCTGGTGGATTAAATGGGAATACAATGGGGATCACTAGCCGTTTATTCTTAGGTCTTTGTGCCGTTCTCTTCCCACCCCCAGCAGGATGCCGTACTGTTTTTGACATAATATTTTGGCTAGGAAAGTGGGAGAAACAGTTTCAGAAGCTTCTGCTCGGCCTTACTCAACTCTGATGGCTCTTACTCTATAGACAAGAGAACCAGTGTGGGGATCCTGCCGACGCCCAGACATGGCCTTTCCAATCACACATTTGACAAGAGGGACATACCACTGGGTGGGTCTGTGGACCTAGTAGACTCATTATGATCTGGACCTGGGCCGGGATGCCTTTTCTTAGCTATCCCTAGTATAATTCTATTCTAACAAGGTGGCCATGTTTGTGTCCCTGGGTACAGTATCAACTCAGACTGTGTATTTAACAATCCTCAAAATGTCTGGGTATTTCTCTTTCCCCAGTTTATGGTTACTTGTATAAATTTGGGATGTCCCTCTGGAGAAAGAGGGAGTCATTATTATATATATTTGTTGTGATGATGTTACAGGGTCTTTCCTCATGGGAACCTAGGCCTTCCTTCAGACGGAGGCTTTCAGGTCTGCAAAATGTCTCAGGTCCATAAACTGGGCAAGGGATCATAATTTTTTTTTTTTTTTTTTTTTTAGTGGGGCAGCCGCTTTCAGCCTCCTGATCATTCATTTTTGATTTTTCAGTTTTTGGCTCCATAAATGAAGGAATACCTTTGTTGGCTGCCCATCTATCTTTCCCCGAGGAACACCATTCTGTTAACCGTCTTCCTAGATCTCTGTGGACCAGGCCCCTGACTGCTATTCTGACCTTGCCGCTAATTATGACAGTTGCACCCACCTTGCTTTTGACAGTGAAGTGCTGCTGTCTGGCCTCTTAGTATTTGGGATTCTATCATGCCGATTGCTATCAGGTAGACCAGTTCTGTAACAGAGTTTTCTGCCATCATCCCCCGTCTGCAGAGAAGAGCCAGCACTGAATATCTCCATGACCCTGTGCCTTTCCTCTAGTACCCTCTGCTCCACCCCACCCCACCCCACCCCTGCCTGTCCCCGCATGGTCTCCTGGCCTTGGTTAAATTTCCTCTCTAGTGAGCTTACTTCCATGAGCTTTGTGATTTCTCCCTCCACTGTCTTGATGACAGTTCTGGCATTTCTACTTCACTTAGCGTAGGCCAGGCTTGTAAGAGCCATTGTGTTAACTCCTTGTCTCAGGATACTTACTAGGGCATTATATTCTGTATCATGGGAGGGTCCTCTCATCATGATCAACCCATCCTTAATCAACCTGATGCTCCATTCCCTCATGAGCCACCACTCTCACAATTCAGTCCCACATATCACCTCTTGGCTCCTGTGGGACATGCTGTCTGGGTCGCACAGCTCTGGTGTGTGTTACCTTGTCTGGGCTTCCATGTCTGGCTGTGTTGTGATTTGACTCTAGTTTTTGGCCTGGTGGTCAAGAAGAGATGGGGGGATACACGTGCCTGGGGTGGGCACATATGATAGCATCTTTGGATCATCTTTAAGCAAGGTGACACCCTAGCCTGTGTTAGGGAGGAGTGGGTCAGTACTGCAGGCCTGGGGATTCAGGAGAATCTGGAGAGCAGGGTCTTCAGGTAAATTGACCTGGTGTCTCCATTCCAAGTCTCAGGCCCTGTTCCCCAATTAGAGCCCTGATTTCAGCATAGCAGATTTGTCAGGGTTGGAAATTTACCCTTCTCTGGAGCCCTGCTCCCCTTTTAAATAACTCCTGGGGTCCTCAGCTTTTTCTGCCCTTCATCTACATGAGATGTGAGTTTCTTTATATGCTACTAAGAAGTGTCTTCGATTTTCACACTCCTCTGAAATTGGTGATTAATCATTCTCAGCCTCTCTTCATCTTTCCCCAGCACATTGATTGTACCCAGCAACAGCCATCTGATTCCAAGTTCCTTATGATCATTGCTTCACTCAAACCTCTCAAATGCCTGTGATAGTGCCCTACCCGTCTTCCATTCCAGCTGGCCATGGTGAAAGTTTGAACAATTTCACTGCTTCAGCATGCCACAGGCTATGAGTGTCCCACCTACCACCAACAGTGGGGTTCTCACTGCCAGCTCCAAAATCTCATATTAGATTTTGCTCTGAAAACGATTTCTGAAGCCAGTTCCTTAGGTTGGATTCCCTGGGAAACTGAGATTCTAAGATTTGTATGTAGGAACTTTTCTTTGGCAAGTGCTGTTAGGAATAACACCTGTAAGAGTGTGGGAAGCAGGACTGGAAGGGGGAAGAGTTGAAGTGGAGCAGAAGTTGTACTGAAGCGGGAGAAGTTGAGCTGCGATGTGGTTGCAATAGGAGCTTCAACCAATTCTCCAGGGAGCTCTGGAGCTGCCTGAATCAAGGCAAGGGATCAGGCTTTTGTATTCCCACACTGGATGCGGGCTGCTCTGAGGGACGGGGCCTAACCTAGACCAGAACAGCTCCCTTCAGGCCAAGGCAATTTCTGGAGAGACTCACTTGTGAGCCACCTAGCAGCTGGGAAAATGAGTGCTGTGGTCCAAAATGGATGATTTGGGCAGTGGTCCGCAGCATCCACTAACATAGTCATCACAGGCCAGGCACGGTGGCTCACGCCTGTAATCCCAGCACTTTGGGAGGCCGAGGCAGGTGGATCACCTGAGGTCAGGAGTTTAAGACCAGCCTGGCCAACATGGTGAAACCCTGCCTCTACTAAAAATACAAAAATTACCTGGGCATGGTGGCATGTGCCTGTAATCCCAGCTACTCAGGAGGGTGAGGCAGGAGAATCACTTGAAACTGGGAAGTGGAGGTTGCAGTGAGCCAAGATTGTGCCATTGCACTCCAGCCTGGGCAACAGAGTGAGACTCCATATCGGGGGGGTGGGGGAAAAGTCAACACGTCTCAATACACAGAAGGAAAAATAAGAAAGAGATGAACACTCCAAGGAACGAGGCGCAAAGGGCCCACAATGTAGGCTTAATAATGCCTTGCCTCAAGATGTCCACATCCTCATTCTTGGATCCTGTGAATGTTGCCTTCCATGGCAAAAGGGAGTTTGAAGATGTAATGAGTTAAGAATCTTGCGGCTGGGTGCAGTGGCTCACTCTTGTAATCCTAGCACTATGGGAGGCGGAGGTGAGTGGATCACTTGAGGTCAGGAGTTCGAGACCAGCCTGGCCAAATGGCGAAACCCCATCTCTACTAAAAACACAAAAAGAAATATCTGGGTGTAATGGCACATGCCTGTAGTCCCAGCTACTCAGGAGGCTGAAGCAGGAGAATTGCTTGAACCCAGGAGGAGGAGGTTGCAGTGAGCCGAGATTGTGCCATTGCACTCCAGCCTAGGCAACAGAGCGAGACTCCATTTCAAACAAAAAAAGAATCTTGAGATGGGGATATTATCCTGGATCATCCAGGTAGGCCCCAGGTAATCACAAGGGTTCTTATAAGAATGAGGCAGGAGGTCAGAGTGAGTAGTAGGAGACATGGGCATAGAACCAGGAAGTTTGAGTGAGGAAAGAAAGGGACCATGAGTCAAAAAATACAGGTGGCCTCTAGAAGCTGAAAAAGGCAAGGAGCTTCCTCTCAGAGCCTCCAGAAGGAACCAGCCCTGCCAAAACCTTGACTTTAGCCCTGTAAGACTCATTTTGGATTTCTGATTTCCAGAACGATAAAATAGTACATTTGTGTTGTTTTAAGCTGATAACTTTGTGGTGATTTGTTATAGTAGCAATAGGAAACTAACTCAGACTCCGTAGGAAACTCACCAAAGAATAAATACAATTGGCCAATAAAGGCAGTTAAAAATGTGGAACTTAGTCACAAATATGTGTGCTAGCTATCAATTGAATTAAAATTAATGCAGTAGGATACGCTTTTACTCTCAGGTTGGTAAAAGCAAAAAATGGTAATTCCCATTATTGATGAAGATTAAGGAAATATGTATTTTCATACTGGTGGAAGTGTTGTGTAAATTGATATAACTTTTCTGGAGGGTGATCTGAGAATATTTATCAAAGAACTTTAAAACCTGTATCTTCTCTGATCTAGAAAATTCATTTCTAGGACTTTATCCTAAGGTAATGGTGGAAGTATTATCTATTATAGTGAAAAGTGGAAACATCCTAAATGTTCGAGGAGAAAGAATTGATTGAATAAATATTGATATAGCTGTGCAATATTTATACAGTGTTTTCTGTATCCAGTTTTGACATAGAAAAATATGAGGGAATTATTGTTAGATGAAAAAGGCCAAAAATTAGTGTGTATAATATAATGCAGATTTCATTTAAAATATGCATATAAAATGTCTTAAAGGATATGTACCATAATTTTAATAGTGGTTATTTCTGGCAAGTAACAGTTTAATGTAGTTTCTAATCCATATCACAGGACAGCAAACTACAGCATCATTTTTTTTTTTAAGCCTGCAAGCTAAAAATGGTTCATACGTTTTTAAAACGGTTGTTTAGGCTGGGTGCGGTGGCTCACACCTGTAATCCCAACACTTTGGGAGACCGAGGTGGGCGGAACACTTGAGGTCAGGAGTTCAAGACCAGCCTGGCCAACATGGTCAAACCCCATGTCTACTAAAAATACAAAAGTTAGCTGGGCGTGGTGGTGGGTGCCTGTAATCCCAGCTACTTGAGAGGCTGAGGCAGGAGAATTGCTTGAACCCGGGAGGCAGAGATTGCAGTGGGCTGAGATCGTGCCACTGCACTCCAGCCTGGGCAATAGAGCAAGACTCAGTCAAAAAAAAAAAAAAAAAAGAAAAGAAAAGAAAAAAAGGTTGTTTAAAAAAAAAAGAAGAAATAATATGGGACTGTGACTATATGGTCTTCAAAGACTAAAATATTTACTATCTGGACCTTTACAGAAAACATTTGCTGACCCCTGATCTGTATCGTCTGATTTTCTCCAGTGAATAAAACAATGTTAACAATGTAAAACAAACAAAAAAGATGTATAAACATTTCCAGTACAGTGCTTTAAAATAAATAGCTCAGCTGGAAAATTGTAAAATATGCAAAAGGGAGAACTGTAAAATGAAGACAGGAATGAAGTGAGTACAGAGAAATATATGCAAAAGGTCTTGCATGATTGCCAAAAGTGAATAAGAAATTTGGCCCTGAGCTTCCTAGTGGAAAAAGCAAGAATATATATAGGATCTGTTTCATGACCCATAATATCTAAAACAACCCAGTGCCTCAAGACGTATAATAGTTTTTCTTGGCTGAGAAAATACCACGATTGCAGCTTTATAAAGTGAATATTTCATGTGGTCAGACTTGGAGTATTTTGCCCAGAGTGAGAATAAATTGGCTTTGAGTACATGGAAGAAAAGTTGTTATGAAGGAAAGTCTTAAATTTCAGAGCATGACATCCCTTAATGCTGCCCAGAGCTCTTGTCTATTTCCTTTCTGTTTCTCATTCATTCCAGATAAGGGTCTTCTGGGTGAGTTGGGGGTCTCACGACTAGTACTAACGTGGCTTGTGATCCCTGTGAGCCACAACTGTTACCATGGGACATTCATGAGGTCACACGTTGCCCCCAAGCCAGGGCTTTTTTCCTTCTGCATTACTTGAACAAAGTGCTCTGCACACACTGCCCTAGGGAGGAAGCCTACTCCTGAAGGATACTGGCAGTGGTTCCTTGGAAGAACCCGCTTTTAAGATGCCACATTGAATAAGGACTGGTCTTTGTGTGAGAGTGCTGGTTCCGCCTCTGGAGGGTTGACAGAGCGGTGGATGGGAGCAGGCATTTGTCTTCATGTGGAGACTGCTGTAGGGCATGTCCAGGTGACATCATCTAGTGGAAAAAGCTAGTCGGTTACTTGAATTAGCCAGGTCACACCAGCATACATTCATTCATTCATTCATTCATTCAACACAGTGGCTCTCCACTGAAGCTGTACCCATGGAGCACCTGGGGAGCTTTATAAATAAATAGGGATGCCCAGACTCTGCCCCAGTCAGAATCTTCTGGAGGTGGGGCCCAGGCTTGTGTATTTCTAAATACCTCCCTTGGTGATTCTGGTGTGCATCTCCAGTGGAAACCGCCCGTGGTGGTAGACCTTGGGTTTTGGTGTTTGGATCCCAACTTCCTTGTTTATTAATTACTTGACTATGGGTGGATGACTTATCCTCTCTGAACCTCACGTTTCTTGTCTGTAAAATGAGTTAAAAGGAATATATATAAAGTATTTAGCATGCTGCTTAGCAAGCAGTCAGTGCCTAGTAAAGGCTCTTGGTAACTGTATTAGTCCATTCTCACACTGCTATGAAGAAATACCTGAGACTGGGTGATTTATAAAGGAAAGTTTTGTTGACTCACAGTTTCGCATTGCTGGGAAGCCCTCGGGAAACTTACAGTCATGGCAGAAGACAAAGGAGAAGCAGGTATCTTCTTCACAGGGGGCAGGACAGAGAGAGAGCAAGCAGGGGAAATGCTAGACACTTAAAAAACCATCAGATCTTGTGAGAATCACTCACCATCACGACAACAGCATGGGGGAAATGGCTCCCATGATCCAGTTACCTCCACCTGGTCCTGCTCTTGCCATATGCAGATATGGGGGATGATAATCCAAGATGAGATTTTGGGTGGGGACCCAGTCAAACCATATCATTTCACTATCATCAGAATCACTATCATTGAGTTACCTGAGTTGGCCCTCACCCTGGATCCTGGTTCTAATAACTGAATGTTGATCTTTTTTGTGGCCACGTGTTTTTCATATTCCCTTCCCCTAAAACAGGGTCCCTTCCTTACATCTGAGTCCCTGGCCAGGGTTCCACAGGGGCTGGCCAGATAAATGTAAATGAATGAAGAGAACAGGCGTAAGGGAAATGGACCACGGCACACTGTATGTTAACGCCTGCTGGAAGGGTTTTTAATTCTGTAAGGAAATATACCCTCCATTTTTCTTGAAAACGTACAGTCTTCTTGGTTTATGTTTTGTTTTTCACTTTTAATAGAGACATGGATACAGAGAAATATTTCTTTACCATAAGAAAAACAACACTTTGCAACCGCAATGATAAATGTCAGCTGACACTTAAAGTTGGGTAAAGCCCTAAAGATGGGGCATCATGGAAATGTTGTAGATGGGAGAGCCCTCCCCCTCTGCAGGGGCAAAGGCTGCTCAGTTCCAATTGATTGTTACCACAGGGAAACGTGGCCCAGTTTGACCAGATCTACTGAGTTTTCAAGAGAAGCTGAAAATTTGGATTTTTTAAATGTTGGCTCAGTTTTTAAAAAGTAGCACTGTATGAGTCAAATAAAACACATTTCAAGGTTGAATATGGCCTAAGAGCCACCCGTTTGCAACCTCTGATCCAGCATCTAGAGCCAGCTTTGCTGTTGCCAGCACCCCTACCCAGCTGCCTGTTAATAAACCTCCCTGCTGCTGACCCCTTCTTGTCTGGACTTCCCCCATGTTTTTTGTTTCCATAATCATGTCACAGTGCTCTGCCCTCCTGTGGGGATACCCTCACTCCTAAATGTGTTCTGGAAATGTGGCTGTCCTCTGATAGGTTTCCTTAAGAATGGATGAAATGAGTTAAGGCATAACTGGTAACTGGCTCACTGTTCTTTGGCAATGGAAAAATATTCCTTGCCAATAATTTCTCTCAACACTTTTTCAGGCAAAGCAACATACGGGGTAATTATTTTTAGATCAGAAATAATTTGGGTGTTATAATGTCAGTGTACGTAAACCTGGTAAGATTATAGGAAGGTTTTAAAATGAGTTTTGAAACTAGTGACATATAAATTAAATGTTGAAGTACTTGCCCACTTATTACTGAAAATATCAGCTCAACTGTTGTTTTTTTTTTCCTTTTTATAATAAGACAGCAACACAAGGCTGGGATTAGCCTGTCAGATGTGAGGCCTGTCAGATGTGACTGCAGCACCTTCCATTTAGTTCTGCTCCATGGTCCTGCATTTTCTTTAGGGATGGCCCCATCATCCACGCATTTCTGCAAGCCAGAGGCCTACAGGTCTTCCTCCACACCCCTTCCTCCTCTCCGCCATATCCACCCTTAATATCTCCTGGATCCATTTACTTCTCCTGCCCTCTGCCATTATCTGCTGTAGGCCATGATCACCCAGCTCTTTGGTGACTACACTGGCCTACTAATTATCTCCCTGTACCCACTTTGACCTCCTCTCTGTTCCTTCCATACCCTGCAGCCATATTTTCATAACTTAAATCTTATATCAACCCTTTGCTTAGGACCCCCAGTGGCTTTGCGTTAGCTAGGGTAAAGTCCAAAATCTCTATTATTATTATACTTTAAGTTCTGGGATACATGGGCAGAACGTGCAGGTTTGTTACATAGGTATACACCTGCCATGGTGGTTTGCTGCACCCATCAACCCGTGATCTACATTAGGTATTTCTCCTAATGCTATCCCTCCTCTAGCCCCCCATCCCCAAAAGGCCCCAGTGTGTGATGTTCCCCTCCCTGTGTCCATGTGTTCTCATTGTTCAACTCCCACTTATGAGTGAGAACGCACGGTGTTTGGTTTTCTGTTCCTGTGTTAGTTTGCTGAGAATGGTGGTTTCCAGCTTCATCCATGTCCCTGCAAAGGACATGAACTCATCCTTTTTTATGGCTGCATAGTATTCCATGGTGTGTATATGCCACATCTTCTTTATCCAGTCTATCATTGATGGGTGTTTGGGTTGGTTTCAAGTCTTTGCTATTGTGAATAGTGCTGCAATAAACATGTGTGCATGTGAAAGACCAAAATCTTTAACATCACTCTTAAGGTCCCACATGGATTGATTTCCACACACATCACCACTCTTATCTCTTCCTTTGGTCTCCTTGTTCTCTGAGCCCTAGCTTCTGTACCTTTTCTTTTCTTTTAAAGGCTTTTTTTTTTTTAAAGCAATTTTAGATTCACAGAAAAATTGAGAAGAAGATACAGAGATCTCCCATACACCCCCTGCTTACACACATGAACAGCATCCCCCATTATCGACATCCCCCACCAGAGTGGTACAATCAATGAACCTACTTCAATACTTTCTTATCGCCCAACGTCCACAGTGTACATTAGGGTTCACTCTTGATGTGCATTGTGTGGGTTTGGACAAATGCATAATGACAGGCATTCACCATTACCATATTACACAGAATAGCTTCATGGCCCTAAAAGTCCCCTGTGCTCCCCTATTTATCCCTGCCCAACCACCGATCTTTTTATTGTCTCCATAGTTTTGCCTTTTCCAGAATGTCATGTAGTTGAAATCAAGCAGTATGTAGTTTGTTCAGATTGGCTTCTTTCACTCAACATGCATTTAAAGACCCTCCAGGTCTTTTCATGCCTTGATAGCTTATTTCTTTTTAACAATGAATAATATTCTACTGTCTGGATGTACCATGGTTTATTTATCCATTCACCTACTGAAGGACATCTTGGTGGCTTCCAAGTTTTGGCAATTACAAATAAAGTTGCTGTAAATATCCGTATGTGGATTTTTGTGTAGACATAAGTTTTCAACTCCTTTGGGTGAAGACCAAGGGGCTCTGCTTTTTTTTGTGTCTTCATACACATGATGTAGTTCTCTCCTCTTGGACTGCTCCCTACTCCCCACTGCCCTTGTCTAGTCCTTCTGAATTCAGCTCTGATGTCACTTCTTCAAGGATGTCTGCCTCGCCCCTTCAGATCTTCTTGTTGCTGCATGTCCTCTAACCCTCAGTGCTTTTCCACAGCACCCATCCACTTGTTTGACTATTTGACTAATATCCATTTCACCACTAGTATGTATGCTCCATGCCAGCATGCTGTTGAGTTCCCACCATCTGGCACATAGAAAGCATTCAGCAAATATTTGTTAAGTGAATGAATGATGACGAAGATAATACTTATTCTTTCTCCCCATTATGGGCTCTTAAAGGAGCTCACATGTAAGACAGATGTTTAAACAGACAGCATGCTGGGGCCGAGATGGGCCATGACAAGGCTGTGTACCAGGTGCAGAGGGGCCCAAAGTTGAGGCACTTAAACAGTTCTTGGCTCTGTTTCCATAGAGCGCACCGTGGTGTCAGGGAAGAGTGGACACCCACAATTGCTTGTTGGTATTCACAAGTACCCGACCAGTGCAACGTAGGTCTGCTTTCCTCATCGTGTGTAGCTCTGTGTCTGTACACATTTTGTGTGAGCAGGTGAGAGCGATGTTATGGCTGTAAGACAGAAAGACTACTGAATTAGAGCCTGAAAACCAGAATGTAAGTCCCAGGATAGTCCTTGTGAGCTTTGTGACATTGAGCAAGTCACTTAATCTCTCCAAACCTCAGTTTCTTTGTGGATGCAATAGGAATAAATATACCCACTCACGGTGTGGTTGGAGAGCAGAGAAATGAAGCATGAAAATGCTCAGGCAGTACCTGGCATACTACATGCATCCACTAAATACGAGGACTCAGTTTCTCCATGAGCTAAAGGTCAGCAATGTATGCAGATTCTTCTCCCTTCTGATTACATAAAAAGAGGTGTGTTTGTGTGTGTGGGTGTGCGTATGTGTGTGTCTGTGTGTGTGTGTGTGTGCTGAAAACCTCAGGGAAGTCCTTTTAGGCACATAAAGAAGAGGCTGTGCTAACAGCCATTAGGGACAGAGGTTGGTTATAATATCTTGCTGGATTTTGAATTGATATCCAGAAAGAGAAGTTAGAAATTTCTGTTTTAGAGCTCAGGTAGAAAAAGGAAGACAGTTAAGGTAAACTTATTCTACCTAGGAATCATGGAGGTTACATTTCTTTAAATCTCGCTCTAACTTAATCTGTTTTTCAACCAACATTTACTGTGCATTTATTTATGTGTTATGTTTATACCAATGCTCATTTTCTTTCAGCCATTTATTTTAAAACAGTTTCTTTTTATGGGTAAAGAAGACTAACTGCTTAGAGAAAGGATCCCGTCGTCTCTATAGCTGTGCTCCACAACTGTGGCTGTGCTTTAGAAATAGCTAAGGGCTAGGTGCGATGGCTTATGCCTGTAACCTCAGCACTTTGGGAGGCCGAGGTGTGAGGATCACTTGAGGCCAGGGGTTTGAGGCCAGCCTAGGTAACACAGAGAGACTTTATCTCTAAAGTAAAAATAATAACTTAGCTGGGCTTGGGCATGTGCCTGTAATCTTAGCTACTCAGGAGGCTGAGGCAGTGGGATTGCTTGAGCCCAGGAGTTCGAGGCTGCAGTGGGCTATGATTGTGCCACTGCACTCCAGCCTGGGTAACAGAGCAAGTCCCTGACTCTAAAAATGATTAGTTAAAAAAGTAGCTGAGGAGTGTAGCCAAAACACATGGCTGAGGCCACCCACACCAATGAGGTCAGTATCTCTGGAGATGGGGCCTGGCACTGGTGTGTTTCACTGCTTCCCTGGTGATTTAAATGTGCAGCCAAGGTTGAGAACCACTGCTCCTGGGCACAGGGATTGACTGCAGAGCCTGGTTGTTCAGACCTCAGAGCCCCTCTGGTGGCCACCTGGTAAGGCCACCTGGTGCCAGCTCTTCTTACCTGTAGTGCCTTGGAAAAGACCCATTGCCTCCAAATGCGAAGCTGGAAAATGACAGTGAGAGTGACGCTCCACTGGGGGGAAAGGCTTTAGCCTACTTGAGGAAGACTTATCAGAAATGGGCTCTAGCCTCACTTTGAAGGAGAGTGGGGAAGAGGCGGGTGTGGGAGAAGGCAGAGCTTTTTCTAGAGCATGAGGAGGCTGGGAGCTGGAGAAAAGCAGCTGCTCAGAGAGGTGAGAGAGGACAGACCTAAAACCACTGATCCAGGTGTCAGTCTCAAATCTGCTGCTTGTTGGCTTGAGCAAGTCAGTAAACTCTCAGGGACTCAGGGTCCTCATCTGTAAAATGAGGTTAACTTCTGCTGACAAGCACCCTGCAACTGGGAGGTTGTTGACTACTTTAATACCGTAAATGGATGAGCCATAGGAAGGGAGTTCAAGTTGGACCTGAGAGTGCAGAGTGGGGCTGGGAGGGAAGGTCTATGGCTTCTGTATTCCTAGGTTTTGAGACTGGAATTCAATGGAATTAACCAGACTAAACTAAAAAGTGGTTATCATCTCAGGAACAGTGCCAGGCCCTTGAGAACAAAGATAATACACATAATGTAACTATGATACATATGATAATAAACTGTTTGACCATATTTTATTATGGAAACTTACAAACATATAGTAGACAGAATACCCCATGTACCTATCACCCAGCTTCAACAATTGTCCACTCATGGCCAGTCTTGTTCTATGACTATCCCAATTCATTTCCTCTTCTCCCTTATTATTTTGAATCTAATCTCACATGTTATATGATTTTGTTTGTATGTCTAAAAGATAAGTACTCTTATAAACCATGATCACACCTTTTAAAAAATCAACATTAATTCTTTAATATAAAAAAATCCAGTCAGGGTTCAAATTTCCAATTGTCTAATAAATGTCATAAGTGTTTGAGTTTGTTTTTGAATCAGGCCCACACATTGTGATTGGTTGACATATCTCTTAAACATCTTTAAAAAAATTGTTATAGACCAGGAGTGGTGGCTCACACCTATAATTCCAGCACTTTGGGAGGCTGAGGTGGGAGGATCACTTGAGGCCAGGAGTTTGAAACCAGCCTGGAAAACATAGTGAGACCCATCTCTAATTTTTTTTTAAATTAGCCAAGGTTGATGGTGTGTGTTTGTAATTCTAGCTACTCTGGAGGCTGGGACAGGAGGATTGCTTGAGTTCGAGAGTTTGAGGTTACAGTGAGCTATGATTATGCCACTGCACTCTAGCCTGGGCAACAGAGTGAGATTCTGTCTCTATTTTCTTTAACTTATTATCTTGATAAGCTGGGCACAGTGGCTCACGCCTGTAATCCCAGCACTTTGGGAGGCTGAGGTCAGGAGTTCAAGACCAGCCTGGCCAACATGGTGAAACCCCGTCTCTACTAAAAATAAAAAAATTAGCTGGGCACAGTGGTGCATGCCTGTAATCCCAGCTACTCAAGAGGCTGAGACAGGAGAATCACTTGAACCCAGGAGACAGAGGTTGCAGTGAGCCGAGACTGCACCACTGCACTCCAGCCTGGGTGACAGAGTAACACTGTCTCAAAAAAAAAAAAACAAAAAAAAACCAGTGTGCGTATGTGTGTGTGTGCGTGTGTGTGTATAATCTTGATAAAATATACATAACATAAAATTTACAATTTTAACCATTTTAAGTGTACAGTTCAGTGGCATTAGGTATATTCACATTGTGGCCAACCATCACCACCATCACCATCACTACTCAATAACCTTTTCCATCATCTCAAACGGAAGCTCTGTACTCATTAAACAACTCTCCATTCCTCTCTCTTCCTGGCTCCTGGAAACCACCATTCTACTTCCTGTCCCTACGAATTTGAATGCTTTAGGAACCTCATGTAAGTGGACTAATATAGTTGACTGGCTTTTTAAACACAGTATCTTCAAAACTCATCCATGTTGTAGCATGCATTGGAATTTCATTCCTTTTTAAGGCTTAATAATCTGCTATTGTATTTATACACCACAATCTATTTCTCT
The DNA here is from genome assembly GCF_029289425.2 of Pan paniscus. Lineage (NCBI taxonomy): Eukaryota > Metazoa > Chordata > Mammalia > Primates > Hominidae > Pan > Pan paniscus. The sequence goes on from NC_073260.2 coordinate 40,806,121, forward strand.
GCTCATCTGTCAATGTGTACGTAGGTTGCCTCCCCCTCTTGGCTTTTGTGGATAATGTTGCTGTGAACATGGTGTACAAATCTCCCTTAAGCATCTTTTAGTATAAAGATTTTCCTTTCATTTCCCTCCTCCTTTTCTTTTTTTTCCGTTGGAATTTATTTGTTGATGAAACTGGGTCATTTGTCCTGTAGTGTCCCACTATCTGGGGTTTTGCCGATGACCTCATTAACTTTTGGGCTGGCAAAGGTATTTTGAAATTTGTCAATTATATTGTACTTATTGTGTGCCAGGCACAATTCTAAGTACTTAAAAAATGTAAATGGAGTTAACCCTATGAGATGAGTACTATTCTTTCAACTTCTGTTTTAAAGACAGGGAAACTGAGGTTGAGCAGAGGTTAAACAACTCATCCTCCGTCACCCAGCTAGCAAGTGCCAGGGCCAGGATTCAATCCCAGGCAGCCTGGCTCAATTATTCCACACTGCTGCTCAGGCTAGGGCATTATTCAGTGACAAGGAGGTGATGATTTTGATTCCTGGGGAAACAGGACTGAAACACATGAACAATTTTTAAAAAATAATGGAGATAGAAATTCTAGTTAAAAGAGGAAATATTACAAGACCACGCCTGATTAGTTTCCAAATGAGTAACATATCTTGTGAATGTCAGGGAACAGTAATGGAAGGAGAGACCTCTTTATAGCTCTCACTGAAGTCAGTGTAAATCCAGACACATGAATTACTTCAGGATATTTTATTAACATACCTGTACATGCTTATTGTTGGAGAAAATATCCAGAATAGATGGTCATGTCATTGAGTGGAAATAAAGCAAGGTAAATGGCCACCTCTCTCTTCCCAATAGTCCCTGGATGCCACCTTTCCAAGAGCTTCATTTGTTTTTTGTAAAGTTTGTACGTATTTTTGAAACAACACTATTTTGGAAAATGGAGAAGAAAATCATTAATCCTACCATTCATTATGCCTATTTTTCTCAACCTGTTTTTCCTGTAGGCATAAACACAGGCATATTTTGTATTGTTGCGGCACTTTCAAACGGAGAGTCTTATTTCTAAGTGACTGAACCTTAGTCCCCGGGCTTGTGAATTGAGGAGGAACGCATTCTTCTTATTTTGCTGCTGTTTGTATCCCACCGCTGCAGTCAATTTTGGGTAAAAGGAAAATGAAGACATTGTTGAGTGTTCTTTTGTAGCCATGGGATCCCTGGGAAGGACTAAATTAAGCTGGCGGCAGTGGGCAGTGGGTGTGGTGGAGAAGGCATTCTCCTCCTTCCCTGTCACTCACTAACTCTTTGGGGCCGTAAGGGGCGAAACTGGGTGACCACTCAGTCTTTCCAGCTTTGAAATTCCAGGATGCTTCAATCCTAAGAAAATCAGTATTTTTTAACAAAGAAGAAAACTACATTTGCCTCTGAGCTGTAAAGGAGGCTCTAAGGTTATCTTTCTGAAAAAAGAATACATCTTTTGCAGGAGAAAAATTGGTCAAATTGAGTCTTCCTGACTGGTGAGTTAAATCAGTTAGATTTAAATCAAATTCACCCAGCTCTGCCCTTTCATCACTGAGAGATGAATCAGGAGAAATCTGCCTTTGAAACTGACCTGGATTTGGAGACATCCATCACTTTTTAATGGACCTTTAGGATGCGGACTTTCCTTTGGGCTCTGTGTTTTCTGTTGATGCCTGTGAATGAAGAAAAATGATAGCCAGCATGACCCATTTAAAAAGAATCATATTTAGGAAAATGGAAAGTAACTCAGATGCCTAGAAATTGGGGAATTATCACCAGGTATTAGTTCAGTGAGGTCATCCCAAAGGTAGAATATCAACACTGGAAGAAACTTAATAGTATTCTAGTCCAGCTGGTCTGTGGCTGGACACCAGACTAAGTCCTCTGGGAAAAGGGTCTTGCTAAACATCCAGATTTCCAGGCCCCATTCTCGAAAGGTTCGTTCTGTGGGTTGGGGTTGGGGTAAGGCGTGGAATGTCGGTATTTAAAAGCTATTCAATTGATTATGATGCTAACTAAGCTGGGTTTGGTAACCCCTGATCTAGTCCAGATCATGTGACAGAAGAAGAAACTGAGACTTGGAGAGGGAGAAGTGGGAGGAGTGACCTGTGGCAGAGCAGGGCCTGGAGAGGCACTGTCAAGTACTTGCCACTGTCATACCTCCCTTAAAGCGGCAAATTTGAAGGTGATGTCAAAACGTGGAGATGCATCTTTAAATGCTGTTGGGTGGTAGAAGTATATCCTGTATGGGCCAGGTGCGGTGGCTCATGCCTGTAATCCCAACACTTTGGGAGGCTGAGGTGGGTGGATCACCTGAGGTCAGGGGTTCGAGACCAGCCTGGCCAACACGGTGAAACCCCATCTCTACTAAAAAATACAAAAATTAGCTGGGCGTGGTGGCAGCCGCCTGTAATCCCAGCTACTCAGGAGGCTGAGGTGGGAGAATGGCTCAAACCCAGGAGGCAGAGGTTGCAGTGAGCCGAGATCGCACCACTGTACTCCAGCCTGGGTGACAGAGTGAGGCTCCATCCATCCATCTATTTATCTATCTATCTATCTATCTATCTATCTATCTATCTATCTATCTATACATACACATACACACACACACACACACACACACACACACACACACACACACACACACCCTGTATGATTAATGATAGAAAAGGGAAGGGGACTTAATGAAGAGTCCACTTCTCGGGGGCCATGATTGTTGGCAGTTTTCTTTCCTTTTGCTGTAAACTTACTTGGAGAAAAAAAAACCCAAACACTTAACAAATAATGACCATTTCAATCAACAGTGTATGGATGGTATTCATTCTTATATATGAGAATTGTACTTGAATAACTGGCATCTTTTCAGTGACTAACCTTCGTATCAGAGCCAGCGCTCGAGGTAATGAGGTCAAATATTTTAACATCACTTGAGTAGCAACTTTTACATTTATTTAACTTATGAACAAAAGATGGGATCAGAGAGCTTATTACCCTCTTGCATTTCTTCTCAATGTAATTAACCTAATTCTTCCTCCTGTTGGTGGAACAAGGAAGGGAAAGTAGGTGGCCTATTCATAAAACTGGTACATCCAGCACTCAGTATCCAGGGGGATAGGGCACAACCCGTCGGGTGCCAGGCTCAGGGCCAGGTTTGGGTTTCATGCAGTCTCCTCCGCCCCTGTTATTCACAGATAAAGAAGCGGAGAGTCAGAGCCTTATGGAACTTGCCAGAATCCCAGAGCTAGTGTGAGGTAGAGCTGAGATCAAACTTGAGGCCATCTGTTTCCAAAGCCCTCTACATCTTCTCCGGCAGCCACCTGCGCATTTCCTGGGCTGGGCTTTCTCTGGAGGAGAATGTGGAGCAGAGGAAGTGTCGGAGAAAGAATAGAGCTGTGTGAAAGGGTGCAGGTCTGGCATGATCAGGTAAATGCAAAACTGCTGAATCGCAGGGTCAGATGCTAGATCTGACAATGTACGAATGGGCCTGTCATTCCCAGTGATGGGCAACTCAGTCCTTCAAAGGAGGCCTCTTCCTAGAGGTGAGCTCTATAGCACAGGGACTGTGCCTAGTCCTCTAGCATCTCCAGAAGTCCAGCACGTCACCTATGTTTGTTCAATTTATTTAGGAGCATACCCTAATTCAGAAAGGGTATTTATTATTTCTTATATTGCAAACAGATATCCTCCCTGCCCCTTCTCATTGTGCCTGGTACTGCCCTCTGAGACAGATCATGGGGGACCCCTGGATAGGAAGTCAAAAGAGACTTAGGTTCTAGTCCTTGAAGATGTCACACAACCATTCTGAGCCTCGCTTTCTCTGTAAGTAAAACCACATTGCTGGCATTGCTCATCACTGAAGGCCTACTTTTGATGCCCTGTGGGGACAAGATAGGTGTGGGAGGACCCTCTGGGAGATAGCTCCCAGAGAACTCTGCTAGCCTTGGGACTTTGTGCCAGCCCAGTGCTGGACAACCCATTGTAAGGCATCCTGCAATACCAGAGAGATAGTCTGTTGTAACATATGAGGAAGGGCCTCTGAACAATGTCACCCAAGACCAACTGAACGAAGACTTCCTATGATGTTCTTTCAGATGATAGCTTTAGGGCTTTTGAAGATGCGTTGGAGTCCCCAAGACCACCTCTAGGCTCGATAATTTGCTAGAGGGACTCAGAGTACAATAAACATCCAGTTGTACTCACAGCTATGATTTATTACAGCAAAAGGATACAAAGCAGAATCCGCAAAGGGAATAGGCTGGTGGGGAGAAGTCCAGAGGAAACCAGGTGCGAGCTTCCAGGAGTCCTCTCCCGGTGGAGTCACATAGGACACACTCAACTCCCCCAGCAACCAATGGTAACAGCACTGTGAAGTGTTTCTACCAGGAAAGCTCATTAGAGTCTCAGTGTGCAAGGTTTTTATTGGGCACTGGGCATGTAGGCACCCTCTGCTTAACACATACCAAAATTCCACACTCCCAGAAGGAAAGCAGGTGTTTAGTAGGAACCATATTGTCTGCACAAACAATTTAGGCCCAGTGAGCCATTCTTATCAGAGGGGGGTGGGAACTCTCTTGAAGTCCAAGTCCCCAGATACCAGCCCAAGGCCAGCATCTCCAGCAGATCTTTCTAGGGACACAGTCTCAGACCCGCTGTGTTAACCCTTTTCCGCCCAGAGAAAGTATTACAGTGCTCATCAACAGGGATCCCGGAGCCAGACTACCTGGATTTACATCCTGGCCTGCTGTTTGCTAGGTAATTGTGGGCAAGTTATTTACACTTTGTGTGCTTCCATTTCTTCATCTACAAAATGAAAATAATAATGGTACCTACCTCATAGAACTTGTGTGAGGATTAAATGAGTTAGTCTATGTAAAGCACTTAGTGCCTAGCCCATAGGAAGCACCAAGCAATACTTACTAGCTTAGCTGCTGCTGTTATTATTATTATTGCTTTTGTTATTGAAGGTTCAATAGTGCTCAATATACATGCTTGGCTGCAGTAGGGGAAGTTCCCAAAGGAACTGTACTCCTGTTAATTAGAAGTATCCTGCCCACACTGTATCTGGTCCCAGGCAGGGCTGGAGAATGGGGCTTTCGCATACACAGGGACATTCAGAACCTTAGGGGTGGGGTGGGGACTCAGTTGCTGATAGTTTTCTGAGCACTGGTGAATTCACCCTGGAGAAAATCCTGATGAGAGTGGTTGATGGAGAGAGGAAAGGCTGAAGGTGCAGGGTAGCCCCCCAACTTCAACACTCTGATGATAGTAACAGAGTGAACTAGACACCCTTCTTCTAGCTTCTTTCCCATGCAATGGGAAGAGCATCAGCCCAGCTTCTAGTTCCAGAGATGCCACCAGCTTGCTAAGTAACCTCAGACCAGCCCTGCCACTCCCTAAGGCTGGACGCTATGCTTTTAGTCTCCCAGCTCTGACAAATTGTGCTTCTAGGTGCAAAGTAGATTCACTACATGCTGGTTACCACTGCAGCCCATTGCACCTTGGGCTGCACTTTGCCTGCTTGCCTGAGTCTGGTGAGGCAGAACACTCACATACAAATTACATGAAGTGGTTTATTCCCTACAGGTAGGCAACAAGGGTCGACAGAAGCCTAGGATTCATGGCAAGCCAGTCTCTCAAGGCTCAGGAAAGCTGTCCAGAATGAATGGAGTCTTGTCGGCGTGTGCCTCACTTGGTCCGAAGCTGAGGGACCCCAGAAAACAGCCTGCCCTGGGTTTTATACCTCGGGGTAACATATATTGCTGGGCTAAAGTGCTGAAGGATATCCTCTTTGTAGCAGGGACAGGAGCAGGACCTAGTTGTTCTGGCCAGTCCATCCTTATATCAGAATGTTACATTCCCAGTATCTTCTTTTGTTTTTTATTTTTTCATTTTTGAGATAGTGTCTTGCTCTGTCACCCAGGTTGGAGTGCAGTGGCATGATCTTGGCTTACTGCAGCCTCTGTCTCCAAGGTTCAAGCAATTTTCCTGCCTCAGCCTCCTGAGTAGCTGTGGCTGCCACTATGCCCAGCTAATTTTTGTGTTTTTAGTAGAGATGGGGTTTCGCTATGTTGGCCAAGCTGGTCTCGAACTCTCAACCTCAGGTGATCCACCCACCTCAGCCTCCCGAAGTGCTGGGATTACAGGCATGAGCCACCACGCCCAGCCCATTCCCAGTATCTTCTGCAGTTATTCTTGAGAACTACAAGTGAGAAAGCGGGGAGAACTGGGTTGGCCCAAGGCCACCTGGAGAACTGTCCTGCACTAGAGGCCTCTCTGGGGCTGAATCTGGGTTAACATGCTGGCAAATTCCAAGGTCCCCATGTTAAACCCAGGGTTCCTTTTAGATTGACACAGGCAACCAAGATCTGTTTCAATTCCCTGACTCCTTTCCCACTGTCTTATCCTTTCTGCTCTTTGCTGCCCACAATGTGTGTAATTATCTACCACATCTGCTTTGGAGGTCATGATTATGACTGGTCAGTGATCATGTGTCTATGTTTGCCAGTGGTCAGGGCTGCAAGTGTGTTTGGGTGGCGTCTGCACCACAACTATCTGTGTAGACACCATCTTTCCCTACTGTGTGTTGGGCAATGTGGAGATCCGGATGGGTCATTGCTCCGCTTTCCAGGTGACAGTGAAGTGAGGGAGAGACAACAGGTGGCACTGGATGGTATTCTGGGTTGTAAGTGACAGAAACTCAGTTCTAGCTAATTTCAGGAGGGAAACAGAATTGATTGGCTCAGAACTGAATCATTCAGAAACTTTGGGGAAGGCTAGCCCCCGGAGGCTTAGGCAGTGTCACCAGGACTTGGCTCCCTTGTCCCTTCCCTTCCTGGGTGTTGGCTCTGTTCTCTTGAAGCTTTTCTCCTCTTGGTGGCAACATGGCAGTTAGCAGTTTTCAGCAATGCCAGCAAATAAATGATTCTTTTTCCTAACAGAGTAAACAAATATTCTCAGATTGAGCTTCATTGGGCCTACTGGGGGCTGTGCCCATCTCTGCCCTAGTCCCTGTGGCCACAGAGATACAGTTGGCTCACATGGACTAAGGGTGGAAGAAGGGCAGTTCCCCAAGGAAAATATGGGTTTCTTTCCAGGAAGAAGAAGGTATGAATATTGAGCTAATTCCGTCCCTCTGCGCAAGGAGCTCGTGGTCTTATCTGGCAAAGCAGACACAGAAACAGACATAGAAAGAAAAGAAGGGGCTCCAACTAAAATAAAGGCAGAATAGGCTCTCTTCTCTCTTAAAGTCTTTCTATCAGTGAATTTCAGGAACAAAGACAATGGAAAGAATGTCCACTATGCAACTGGAACCATGACACCTGTGTGTGCCTGTGTGGGCACGTGCGTATTGAGCATGGCAGAGCAGAAAAGCAGATTCCATGGAGGAAATGACTTTTGTCTAGAACCTGTGTAGCCACCCCTGTCGCTGCCCCATCCATCACTCTTGGGCACTCACTATGCCGTTGCATGCTGCCCTGGCAATTTCCCTCTGCTAGGATCTCACAGCAGTGGCTGGCAGGGTTGGTGGGTGAATATCTCAGCTCCCTCTCCCCTCCGAGTGCCCAGTGGGAACTGCAGTTGCCCATGGCAGGGTCCTGCTCAACAGTGCCCCCTGGATTGGTTCCAGTCCCTTTTGCTTCACTTTTCCACTTCATTACCCATGCCTTTTGGGATCACTTCCCAAATACACATCTTTATCTCAGGGTCTGCTTCTGGGAGAGATCAGCTAAGACAGCCTGGAAGAATGCTTATGATGTGGATAGATGGAGGTGGCAGGTAGAGAGAGGCGAGGGAGACAGTGCAGGAGGAGGGACTCGTGTGGGAAACTATGGTGATGAAACAGTGCACAGAGAACAGAGCAGAGGAGCAGTGAATTCAGCGTGGCCTGAGAAGCGCTTTTCAAATCTTTCTGACAGATCCACAGTAAGATGTGCATTTCATAATGTGTTACAGTGCATTCACACCTACACACACACGCGCGCGCCTAAAACAGAATTTTCACAAAATGAAAACTTCCTATGTATGATGCACACCTATTCTGTTCCATTAAAAATTCCTGCTCAAGATGTGCTAAAATAATATGATGTCTCACTCATAGGGTGGGATCTGCAGTTTGAAAACACTGGGCTAGAGGGAAGGGTGTAGGAAACAGAGTGGTGGGAGATGAGAAAGAAAGCTAGGTTAGACCAGACCTCAGAGGAGCTTGATGGTCAAGTTGAAACATTTGCACTTGACTCCATTGCAGGCTTTTGAGGAAGGACATGATAAATTCCTAGCTGAGATGCAAGAAGATTCTTAGGACAGCATGGGGAATGGGCTGGAAGAGGCATAGAGACTGCTGAGGAGTCTGTTGCCAATGTCCAGCTGAGAAGCTGTGGGGTCTGTGTTAGTGCTAGGGCAGGGGCTGGAGGGACGGGAGCAGATGCTGGAGGCAGTGGGCCTCAGTGGCTAATTGGACGAGGAGACTGAGGAAGGAGAGGAGGAAGCGTGGGGTTCCCAGCTGGCTCTCTGGGAGGAGGGGGAGGCCGTTACCTTCCTTGGTTGTTGATGAACTATTTATCAGGGCATGAAACTTTCATTAATATTATTCCGGTCTGAGGTCTGGAAATGTCATAAAGGACTTGTTGAGTGGTCAAGCAGCTTGTACTTAATGCGCCCTGGAAGCAGAACTGTTCCCAGGGCTGCCGTAAGTGGGAAGTAGCCGTGCTGGAGGAGCCTTGCTTTTTGATGGATTTCATTCTTACCACTCCTCGAATCGCCCCCGTTCTCTCCTCGAGTGAGGCCGTTGGGGTCCCCCTAGCCACATCGACCTACTTACTGCACAATTAACATGGAGCCAGGCTCAGGGACTGTGGGGGTGGTGCTGCCTTCTCTCCTTTTATTCTAAAACACTTACCTGGCCAGGGCCCTGCTGGATGCCAGGGATGCTATTAATAATTTGGTTCCTCCTCTTAAGGAGCTCACGGTCTTGTTTGGGGGAAGCAGACACAGAAACCAACATAGAGACATGAAAAGGACCTCTACCTAAAATTAAGGCAGAATGGATTCTCTACTCAAAACCTGTGCAATCAATAAATTTCGGGAGCAAAGACAGAGGAAGGAAGAGGAACTCACTTTATGAGCAGCACTGTGTGCCACATGCATGCCCGTTGCTTTATGTACCTTGGATAACTTAGGTCCTAAAATAACTGAATCAGTGATTTATGGGTTCGTGGACTTCCCTCTTACCCCATGAGAATGCTGTGACAGGTATCTGAAGGAGGGGACTTTAAAACACAGATTTTTGGCTGGACGTGTGGTGGCTCACGCCTGTAATCCGAGCACTTTGGGAGGCCGAGGTGGGCGGATCACCTGAGGTCAGGAGTTCGAGACCAGCCTGACCAACATGGTGAAACCCCCATCTCTACTAAAAAAAAAAAAAAAAAAAAAAAAAAAAGCTGGGCATGGTGGTGTGTGCTTGTAATCCCAGCTACTAGGGATGCTGAGGCAGGAGAATTACTTGAACCCAGGAGGCAGAGGTTGTAGTGAGCCAAGATCGTGCCACTGCACTCCAGCCTGGGCAACAGAGCAAGACTTCGTCTCAAAAAGAAAAAAAAAAAAAAAAACCAAACCACAGATTTTTGTGTTCTACCTCAGACCTCTGGAATCAGACTCTGTAAGTGCCTCAATAGGGGTGGAGGGGAGAAGGAAGCCTAGGGATGTGCATTTCAGTAAGGCCTCCAGGCTATTCTTACGTGTGCTAAGGGTTGAGAATCACTGAGGAGGAAGATCTTACTATCTCCATTTTGCAAACAGGGAAACTGAGGCTCCAGAAATTTCAGAAACTCAGCCATATTCAGTCTGTTAATATCTTACTCCACATTCCATGCATCAGACCTACTGATCAGCTCGTGTGTCCCTCAGGCACACTGCCCTGTCTCAGAATCTCTGAGTCTAGTGTGATTTTCTCACCTTGCAGAGCCTGACTACTGCCCACACTGCTCAGATGGAACCTCCTCCATGAAGTCCTCCAAGATGCCTTACCCTCCTCCTCCTCTCCAGGGGGTTAGAATTCTCCCTGCTCTGGGCCCGCAAAACACAGCTTACCCAAAGCCTAGAATGATCCTTTTCTGTCTGTGGCACCTCTTTTCCCCCAGAGGGCATCTCGTACGCTCCATTTACATCCATGTATGGTACCTGGTAGGACTGTTCTGTCTGTGGTCCCTCAGCATCACGGAGGGTGGTTTCTGGCCAGCAGGACCTGGGGCATCAGAGTGGTTTCATGGAGGAAGGGGTATTTGCACTGTGCCTTGCAGGATGAGGGCAATCTGCCCCTGTATGCCACCAGCAGGTTTACTGTGTCTTTGGCAGTTAGCAGCTGAGTGTAGAGAGCAGAGTGAGATTCATAATGTCCATGACTAATGGAGTTTGTGGGTCTATCCCCGGGATATGTAAGGTTAGGGGATTGAATTCAGTTCAACATGTGTTACTGGTGCACCTACTGTGTGCTATAGGTACAGCAGATCCAAAAGTGAGTAAGACCCTGCCCCTGCCCTTATCAAGGGGACTTTCAGCTGTTTTGAGAAAATTACTATCAGATTGTTTATATATATATATATATGGTTGTATTTTCAAAGGCTCAAAACTTTAAAAACTATTCAAATAAAATGGAGGTCTTAAAAGTTGAACTTAGTGGAATTAAGCCAAGAATCCCTTTTAAATGCAAATGAGGCAATTGCCAGGGAAAGAGGTAAGAATGGAGTTTCAGAGACAGTTCAAGGTGATGGAAGACTACCTGTCCTGGTTGCCACCGTGCTGTCTCTTTCTCTGGCTAGGAAGGAGGAATCGGAATGGTGGGAAATGCCTTGTTTTCTCCCAGGCCGGGCAGGGCAGGTCTCAGAATCAGCAGAGTGCCTCCCGAGATAAGGCTATTTTTAATGAGACCACCGGGACCCTTGGAGCTGGCAGCTGGCAGTGACAATGCTGACACTGCAAGTTGCAAGCCAGCAGCTGGATCTCTGGGAACAGGCTTCTGGGTCAGGGAAGGGGATAGTAGGAGGTGCTTTCTAAAGCAGAGTGTGGAAAACCAGAATTTTCTTGAACCATTGTAAGTGGGTCTTGTATTTGAATTTTTTTTTTTTTGTCTATGCATGTGTGAGAACAATGGTTGATGATTAGATATGAGGCTACAATTTATGCCAGGTTAATTAAGTTGTATTTGTAAGAAAAGTGTGTCGCTGCAAGGTGTGCTGTTTTTCCTCTCCCAGGGGTGGTGGGGGAGGCACTGGGTCCCTAAAGTCCATTTCCAGGGCAATGACAGTCTTCTGGCAGCTGCTATCTTCATTAGTGTGATGGTGCAGGTCAACCCAAACATGCAAGGTGGTGACAGATGGTAGCACACACAATGGATAATCTGGGTGACTGTGGCCTGTTTGTGTCATGATTGCTGGCCCATCTAGGAGCAAGAGGCCTTGCCAGGTGAGGACACTGCTTTGAGACATTATAGGTGCAGGGCTCCCAGCATCTCCTTCAATGTGCCCTGGATGGAGTGACCCACTCACCTTAGCCACTCATGGGCCTTCACAGACTCTTCTGGAAGGAGGAAAGGAGGGCCAGGGTGAGGCGTATGGAGAAACCAGCACTGGAGGTGTTCCTGGACCAAACTGAGTATCGGGCTGCTATTTCTTGTGGCCCAATAATGAGATGCAGATGAACTGGGGAGGAAGAGAGTTTTTATTTCTGTAACTGGTTATAGGGAAAAGGCCTGTAAAATATCACCAGACCAACTTAAAATTACAAAGTTTTCCAGAGCTTATATACCTTCTAAGCTGTATGTCTATGTGTAAGTGTGCATTCATCTAAAGACAGAAGTGATTAACTTTTTAATCTATAACTAAGATCTGAGTTCGGAAGACCTTCCTCTGGAGCCTCAGTAAATTTACTTAATCTAAATGGGTCCAGGTGCTGGGGTGATTACCTTTATCTTGTCTTTTGCTAAATCACAGGTTTGGGGCATTCCTTTAGACCCTCAATAAACTTGTTTGTGGAGGCCTGGGGAGTTTCTTCAGACTCCCAGTAAAACTTGTTTAATCCTAAATGGGTCCTGTTAAGAATTCTTTCATTATCTTCTCCTGCTATAAGTCTCAGGAAAGGCCTATGCAAAACTCTTGGTGGGTTTTTGTATCCAGCCTTTGTATAAAGGCACTGGCTCTTTCAACTTTTAATATTTATCTTAACCACTCGGTCAGTACTAAAACAGGGCCTGCATTAGTGAGAGCTGGCCTGCCACAGAGAGGCCCTGGGCACTGGATTCCAGCCCCATCTCTGCTTTGCTTCTCTGTCCTCTTGGACAAGGTAGTTATTCTCTTTGGATCTTATTCTCCCCAGCTTTAACCTGATGGGTTTGACCTAGACTGTCTTCAAGCACGCTCACAACTCTGATGATTTGAGTCTGTGGTTTCAGACTTGGACCATAGGCATTTCTTAGGAATCCTAGGACAACCTTGGAGTAACTGTATTGTGATTATGTATTTTGTTCTGGGTCTTTCCTTCCAGATATTTTCATCTCTTTGTTCCCATTTTCTTACTGTTAATTTTAGCTCCTCATTTTCCTCCCCACCCTTTCTTCATAAAGGATTTTGGAGACAGAACTGGATTTGAATCCAGGCTCTACCACTCTGTCTGTATGACCCCGGGCAGGTTATTTAGTTTATTCATGCCTCAGTTTTCTCATATGTCAAAGGGGAATAAAAATAACACCTATCCTTAAGTTTTTGTTAAATGGAATACTACATGTACACTATCCAGTATATAGTATATTACTATATCATCTGGCCTATAGTAAGTGTATTAGATTTCTCTTGCTGCTGTAACAAATGACCATAAATTTAGTGGCTTGAACAAACACAACTTTATTATCTGATAGTTCTGGAGGTCAGAAACCCAACATGGGGCTTGGTGGGCTAACATCCGGGTGTCAGCAGAGCTGCTTTCCTTCTGGAGGCTTTAGGGGACAATCTTTTTTCTTGCCTTTTCCAGCTTCTAGAAGCTGCCTACATTTCTTGGCTCATGGTCCCCTTGGATCTTCAAAGGCAATAATGGCTGGTCAAGTCTTTTTTACATGACATCACTGGGTACTCACCCTCCTGCCTCCCTGTTCCACTTTTAAGGATGCTTGTAATTACAGATCCACATGAATCATCCACTGTGAGCTCCCTACTTTAAGGTCAGCTGATTAGCAACCTTAATTTTATCTTCAATCTAATTCCCCATTGCCATCTAACCTCATGCAAGTTCTGGGAATTAGGATGTGGGCATCCTTGGGGGGCCATTATTCTGCCTACTACAGTAAGCATTCAATAAATAATTTTTATTAATGCCATTATTCTCTCCTTTCTCTTAGGAAACAGGAGGGCAGGAACGCAAGAAAAGGCTTGGGGAGGGGGATGTTAAAGGTTCCCAAAGTAGCCAAATGTGTCTCCCTTTTCGCATGCAGCACGTGCAGTCAGTAGGTAAGTCCTGTGTGTAGACTTTCGTACCAGGCAGCCTGTCACAGAAGGATTAGATTTTACTTGGACTCACTGCAAAGGCTGGGAACCTGGAGCACTTGGGCACAGGAGGAAGTTTTCAGTTCGATATCAGATGAAAGTTTTTAAGGGTTGCAGCTCTTCAAAGTTGGGATGGGTTGCCCTTGAAAGGAAGGCCCTCCCTGTCCTTGGAAGTTTGTAAGAAGAGGCCGGGTGAGCTAACTGTTTCCAAACGTTCCTCCCCTCAAGAATTCCTTGGCTCTACTATAGACCCACCAAACCAGAGTCTTCCAAGGAGGGCCCGGGACTCAGCATTTATGGGCAATTCGGAGTGAGGTATTTGGAGACATTTTAGTGTGGGTTGGGAGATTGGCCCAAAGGAACATCTGCTTCTGAGATGCTTTGCTTCCCAAATTCTTGCTTCTGAAATCCATTTTTGCTTTTCAAAAACAAAATGCAGCACTTTGGGAGGCTGAGGTGGGCAGATTGCCTGAGCTCAGTAGTTCAAGACCAGCCTGGGCAACACAGTAAAACCCCATCTCTACTAAAATACAAAAAATTAGCCAGCTATGGCAGCATGCATCTGTAGTCCCAGCTACTTGGGAGGCTGAGGCGGGAGAATTGCTTGAACCCAGGAGGTGGGGGTTGCAGTGAGCTGAGATCACGCCACTGCACTCCAGCCCGGGTGACAGAGTGAGACTCCATCTCAAAAAAAAAAAGAAAGAAAGGAAAGAAAAATAAAATGCAATGTCTGTGTCAATCCTGGTAGCCCCTTTGTGAAGAAATGACCTGTCTCCAAGGGCATGATTCAGTTTCATCTGAGACACTGGGGCTACACCCCAAGTGCGCTCACCCTGAAATGACCTGAGGGCCCCTCTCTGCAAAGTATAGGCAGACTCTGAGGCTCAGGGGGAGAGTGGCAGCCCCAGAAGCCACTGCTCTGCCTGCAGAGGTAATTTTTTGAAAATTCTTGGCCTTTCATTTTTGCCGGGTACTTTGATGGAGACTTGAAATTGGTTTTCTTTCCCCAGTGCATTTTTTTCATATGAACTTAAATTGCCAGTATTTCTGGCATGACCTAATATGTTGTTATGCCACCCACATCATTTTTCATAATGGAGAAGGTAAGAAGCCCAGGACTACTTCCCAGGTGAGATCTGCGACTCCTGTCTTGGAATCACCGTGGCCCCATGGTGATGCAGAAGTCCAGGCTCCACTTTGATGCATGGAGTCAGAACCGGGTGCATGGTGGGGTATGCAAGGGACACTGCGTGGCAAGGCTAGAGTCTGGTTGTGAAGCAGGCTCCACAGGTGACTTCTAATACAAACTCAAGTTTGAGAACCACCATCAATGCCCAGTCTCATGGGAAAACACAGCTAAAGAGAGGAATCCTGTACCCAGTCTAAGACCATGTTTGACTTCAACTTCTATTCTTATCTCTTTGATTTGCAAATACTCCAGCCACAGTGAACTTGTCCTCATTCCTTGAACATGGTCTAAAGATTCAGAAGTTCCTTCTGCCTGGTCTGTCTATTTTTTTCAGATTGTTACATCTGACTTAAAGACCCAACCTACAGACACCTCTTTCTAGAAGCCTGCCCTGATTCCACCTCAAGAGGCGGTCACACCTCTTGCCTCTGTGTGTGTCTTTCTTTTTGTTGAAGTTAGAGTATGACAGGTAAATGAGTCATGCTGAGAGTTCTAGGCAGTAGTTCTGGCTCTCTCTCCCTCATGGTTGTTGTGGGAGTAACTTCCTGACAATTACTCCATTCCTCTCTAGCCCTCTGAGTGTCCCCCACCCTCAACTCCCATCCTCCCCATCCCACCCCTATGGCCAGCCCACACTCTGGCACCTGGGAGTCACTCTCTAGAGGCCTGTGGAATGAAGGGACCACTCTTCCTGAACTTGGGTCTGGTGTGCCCACCCAACCTCAGTGGCTATCCCCAAATGCCCTGTGGTTGCTAGAAGTTCTGGGTGTGCCAGTTTTGTGAATCCCTGGTGAAAATAGAGGCAGAGCAGTATGCTAATCAGGGAAAGATTGTCTTTATAGAGTACAGCTGATAAGATCATTTGCATATTCTGGTTCATTGTTGTATTTCGAGTAAGTTACATTATTCCTTAAAGGAACTGGGACTGAGTAGCCTGTAGGAAGATTTAGCAGGAGATGGGCTGTTGAAAGCAGGCCAGCTCTCAGAAAACAAAGCTAGGCTGGAAGCTAGGGATTACAGAGAGGCAGATATTTATGTCAGTATAAGGGAGGGGCTTTGTGGGAGTTGCCGGAAACAGAAGTGGCCTCACCTAAATGTAGTTAAGTTCTCCTGCACTGGAGGTGTGCGAGCAGGAGGCGTGACAGAGGGGGAGAGGCATGGGTCGCATGCGTTCCAGTTCCAAGGATCACTCATTAGGTTGTTGCTTTCCTTCCTCCAACCCTTGATGTCTACACTTTTGATCGGGATAGTATAGTCTATCATTTCCCAGGGCTGCCATAAAAAACAACCAGAGACTGGGTGGCTTAAAACAATAGAAATGTATTAGCTCACAGTTCTGGAGGCTAGAAGTCCAAAATTAAGGTGTCAGCAGGGCCCTGCTTCCTCTGAAGACTAGGGCAGGATCCTCCTTGCCTCTTCCAGCTCTGGTGGCTCTGGTGTTCTTTGGCTTGTGGCACCATCACTCCCATCTCTGCCTCGGTCCTCAAGCGGCCTTCTTCATTTTGTGTCTCTGTGTCTTATTCTCTTCTTACAGGGTTATCAGTCATTGGATTTAGGGCCTGTTCTCAATCCAGGATTATTTCATCTCAAGATCCTTAACTGATTATATCAGCAAAGACCCTATTTCCAAATGAAGTCACATTCTGGGGTTCCAGGTGGACATGAATTTCGCGGGGACACTAGGCAATCCATTACAAATAGAATTTAAAAATTACACCCATGCAGCGGGCTCACATTTAGAAGTTCCACATTCTTTTTGGCTAGGCCTCCCTGCGTGTATAGACTGAAGTAGGGCCCAAAGTCGGGTGGGGAGGCAGTTGGGAGGTGAGCTGATGCTTATTGTCCTACCCTACACCTAATAGGCACTCCTATAGTCAGCGGCAGTCTCGTGCATGCTGTTGGGGTCCCAACTCAAGGCCCCACTGCACTTCCCTGGGTGTCTGCCTCTAGGCCACTCAGCCCCGTGTGACAGCTCTGAAAATTCACCTCTGTGCTCTCTCAGGAGTGGCCAGTGTAACTGACCACAGCTCAGTGGCTGTGCACTGAAGCCGGTTACCATGTTCATGCTGAGGCCATGCTTCTGGTAGACAGCTCCCAACCGGCACTGAGCTGAGTGGGGACACAAAGGCAGAACCACTCCTGAGAAACACAGGACTCCTCTGATGGATGCCTTTAACTTGGGGACTCTCCATCCACCTTGCTGAGCAC
The DNA here is from genome assembly GCF_029289425.2 of Pan paniscus. Lineage (NCBI taxonomy): Eukaryota > Metazoa > Chordata > Mammalia > Primates > Hominidae > Pan > Pan paniscus. The sequence continues at coordinate 40,823,071 of NC_073260.2, forward strand.
CCCTAAAAAGGCACTGCAGACTAAGGCTCTTCCACGTCCCTCCCCGCCCTGGCTCCTGCAGTTGGGGTCCGACTTGCATTGTGGTCTGATGCTCTGTCTTCTGGTGATATTGAGGATGGGCCTTTTATCTGTTCTTATTCTTTTTTTTTTTTTTTTTGAGATGGAGTCTCGTGCTCTTGTTGCCCAGGCTGGAGTGCAATGGTGAGATCTCGGCTCACTGTAACCTCCACCTCTGGGTTCAAGCGATTCTCCTACCTCAGCCTCCCAAGTAGCTGGGATTACAGGTGCATGCCACCATGCCCAGCTAATTTTTTCGTATTTTTAGTAGAGACGGGGTTTCACCACGTTGGCCAGGCTGCTCTTGAACTCCTGACCTCAGGTGATCCACCTGCCTTGGCCTCCCGAAGTGCTGGGATTACGGGCGTAAGCCACTGCGCCTGGCCTGTTCTTCTTATTCTTTATAGTTTTTTGGAGAAGACATTAAGAGTTTTGGGTTTAAATGGCTGCCATTACCTGGACTGGCCAGCACCCAGTTGCACCTGACATTTTACCATGTTTTTCATAGCACTTCTCACACCACCCTGACAGTGGTGTTCTGGAGCTGGCTGGTACTGGCTCATGAAAGCTGAGATTAAATTCTCAGGAATTTTCCAAGCTGGGTGACTTCACTTTTGTTCCTTGAAATTGGCAGTGATAGGAATATTCACACCACGTATATCTACAAACACTACAACCTAGGGCCTCCCGAAACCCCAGCTGTTTATTAAACATTTACCAGCACACCACTAGCTATTTACATTTATACTTCTCCACTAGCCTGTACTTCCTGAGGTTCTCCAGAGCTCACTGCACTTCTTTGCTCTTAGAAGGCACCAGTGAATGTTGAGTGAATGAATGAAACCTACTGAGTGTTCCAGTTACTTATTGCTGTTTAACAAACCATCCCAAACTTAGTGGTAAAAGCAACCATTTTATCATGCTCGAGGATTTTGTGGATCAGAAATTCAGACCACAGCAGGGATGGCTTATCCTGCTCCATGATGACTGGGCCCTCAGTTGGAAACCTTGATGGGCTGAGTTGACTCAAAGGCTGAGCTTAGCTGAGACTGTTGACTAGATGACCTGACCACAGCCTTTCCACATGGTTTTGGCTTCTCCAGCATGATGGCCGGGTTTTGAGACAGAATCCCACGACAGCCAGGAAGCAGCTGCACAGACTTTATGAAACCTTGTCTTAGAGGTTCCATAGTGTCACTCTCACCATACTCAATATTGATCAGAGCCATCACAGTCTGCTCAGGTCCAGGAGGAGGGGGCACAGAACCCACCACTCAAGGGGAGGAATGTTTAAGAGTTTTGGTGCCATGTTTTAAAACTGCCACACTGAATAAGGCAAGGAACTCCATTTATTGAGCACCTAGTTTGGGCCAGACATTTTACATACATTATCTCTACTTCTTCACAACTACCTGGGAGGTATTGTTATTATTTCCATTTTGCAGATGAGGAAACTGGAGGCTTAGAGAGGTTAAGGAGCTTGCCTAAAGTCACACAGCTATAACTCACCGTGACCCTTCCACTAGGACATACTTCTTTCATTTGTGAAGGGTCCTGGGGAAGACAAGGATAAATGATACCCAGTCTTGCTTCAGAGAACACAGAACAAACGCTACCTGGCATACATACCACCCTGGGGCATCTTAGTGTCTAGACAATTGGGGCTGGGTGTGAGCAGTCATTTCGCTTCCTACAAACCAGTCAAGGCAATTTGTGCTGAAAGTGCTGAGTATTTGCTCTTGTCCAGGCTAATTCAGCTTCATAACCTCAAGTCTGAAATCAGTAGTGTAGAGTACTTTAAATTAGCTGTAAAATTTCAATCCAATTGCTAAACTGCCTAAATTATCAAGTTTGCTCATTGCTAGTTGAATGCATGCATAATTAATTTTTTCTAAAGTCTGGACTAAAAGCTGCTGAAATCAGATCTTTTTCTTGAATTAGATTCAAATGTCATAGTGAAGTGTTTGGTTTTATGATGTAATCCAAAGCCATACATAAGTTTAAAGAACTTTTAGCTGAGATTTGTATTTGGGAGGGAGATGAGTTAGAGGACTCGATTTCTTTAAAATTGAAATTACATTCTACTTAATTGAGAGTGGACTGAGTCTCTATTAAATTCAAGTATGAATCATAGTATTGTCAGACTGTTAACATTATCAGGATTGATGGGTAACATTTGCTAAAATCTTTCAGAATTTAAGCTCTGTGAGGGCAGAGATATCTGTCTGTTCCATTCATTACCTGTTTTATCCTCAATGTGTTGAATAAATAGTTGCTGGCACATAGCAGACCCTCAATAAATGTTAGTTGAATGCATCAGTTAGCTAATGTGATCATAGCAGCAAATAAGATAGAAGGTTTTATTATCACTTTACAGATGAGGAAACTGAGGCTTAGGAAGGTTAGTTATCTTTTCCAGGGTCACACTGGCAGGAAGTGTGATAGTCAAGGCCTGAATCCAGATTTTGGGACTTTGTACCCTGTGCTGCTTTTTTCTTAAGTGTATAGACACACCACTGAAGTTCATGAGGTGTTTTCTGAGTTGAAAATCAACTCAGTCTAATTTTGGAAGTTCATGAGATATTTCTGAGTCGAGAATTAGTCTGATTTTGTTGGGTATCACTGGTAGTTTTTATATTAAGATAGCATTTCGTTATGTTTTCTTCACTCCCCAGCAGCGCTATGCAGTAGAAATTCCTGTGATAATGGCACCGTTCTCTATCTGTGCTGTCTCAAATGGTAGCCACCAGCCGCGTGTGGCTAGTGAGTACTTGAAATGGGGTTAGTGTAATAACGAAGGAACTGAATTGATAAATTAAATTTGATTTGAATTAATTTAAGTTTAAATAATAGTGACCTGTGGCTAGTGGCTGCCAATGTTGGACGGTGCAGCTCTATAGTTTAAAAGTATTGGTAGGTTGGTGTCCTCTTAAAAGCCATCCTATTCAACTCTCCTTTTTCATTTTTTTAACAGAGACTTGAGGCCTCTCACACTGACTCCTTTCCTTTATTGGGTGGTCTTTGCTGGCTTGAAAATTTAGTTTCTCAATTCCTAGTGGTCTCCCAATTTTCTAAACAAATTCTCTTTGCTTCTCTTTTCTCTTTTGGCTATCCGTGTTTTGATCATTTCTCTACCCTCTTGCTGCTGAGCTAAGGAAAAGCACATGAAAGGAGGTGAAAATTAAGTCTGTCCTGCCTCAGTAGGTCTTTGGGCCACTGCTCAAGCTCCTGTAGTCCTCACAATGCCTGTGTCAGTCACCTGATGCCAGGTATCCACAGCCACGCCTCAGTCATAATGATGAAAGCAAGATCATGACATTAAGTACCGTCATGTAGTGAATAACACCAACTCCCTGCCAACCTCATCTCTCATTGAGTGATCTTGCCTATTAGGTGGTGTTATCTCCACTTTACAGATGTGAAAATTAAGGCCCAGAAAGACTAGTGCCAGGGGGATTTAAGTCAGGGTTTGACTGATTTCAGATTTGGGCTTGGCTGCCTTCTCTGGATGCTTCTCACCCAGTGATCCTTTGTGTCTGTTGTTCCAGGGTATCTGGATACCCTTGGCTGTCAGTAATAGAAGAGCCATGCAGAGTGACATAAACCATACAGAAATTCATGGGTTCACAATGAGAAGCCCATAGGTAGGGTGGGATTTGGAGTCAACTCAATCCTGAAATAGGGCTCAGTTATTCATGAGGCACATGAATACTTTTAGAAGCCCACAAAAGTGTTTTAATTTATTTTAAAATAAGAAGAAAAGAAAAAAAACCTTGTAGATTGGAGAAAATGTTTTGATGTAATATTAATATATTCATCTTAATACCGGTGCAGTATTAAAATGGAGGAGGGAAGGGGCTCAGAAAGGCAAAAATATCTGGATCGTCATAACGCAACTCTGTTTAATAACTTCAGTGACCTTTGCTTGACAGTTCATTGTCCCAAATTTTCCAAGCACATCCTTCTGGGAGTTGTATGTTCTCATTGGCTTACACCTGAACCAATCACAATCAAGAAAAAAGGGGTGAGCCAATTGGTTTGGACCAAGGCACCAGTATTCCATACAGCATGGCTTTCATATGTACATGGGGAAGGGGTGACCCCAAATGAAAATCAAGTCTATCTAAAATGTAAGAAGGAGTTGAATGCTACGTGGCAGACCATCAATGTCTACTATATCCAGTTAATATCTGTGGGCAGAGAATGTTGAAGCTATTGGAGGTAGGAGTGAAAGGATGGCCATTCCTTTCAGACTTGGTTTTTATAATCTAGTCTTGAGGAAAAGAAAATGGCTTGTAATTTAAGGAGCTCCCAGCAGCAAATGTGCTTGCTTAGGCTGAATGATTAGAATCAACTTAGGTATAAATAAGGAGAAGACATTTTTGGCTTATCATATGATCACTTGTGGTATTTTCTATGAAAATTATCCTTTTTTATTAAAATAGTAGCATAAACCTGGATAATCTCTATTTTTCCCTTTGTAAATAAAGAGGCACATCATTTTTGAGCATATCCAAAAATACATCAATATTAAGTACAAATGAATTCCTTTGCTCATTAAACCTCAACTCTTCAGTCTCTTTTTAGATTAACTTTAGTGTTTTGTACCAGGTGTGTGTCAGAATGATCCCTTTCGTTACCCAGAATGGTTTTTTAGAATCTGAAGCTTTGAGGATTTCACCTTTGGTTCTGACTTAGACTTCGTTTCAAATTTGGTAACAAGTTTAACATTGATCAAGAAGGCAAGCCCTTCTCTGATAAAAGCAAGGCCTATAAAGGACACAGTGTGGGGAAGGACAGAATGGCCCCAGAGCTGCAGCCCCTGTAGGGGTAGGTGCACGCGTGTGCATGTTTGCACGTGGCCTTTTCAGCTTCACGGGAGGAAGCTGGGGGATCCACAGGTAAGAGAAGCTGGCTGGAGGGGGACCCACACTCCATCATATAGCAAACCCTTGCCCTTCCTCTTAGGGAAAAACATCTCGAGAATGAGTTGGCAGGAGGTTGTTGGAGGCAGGGTGGTGTGTGAGGGGTGAGAAAGTTCCATTTCCAGGTGTGGTTTGGATCACACAGACAACAGACAGCAAAGTGTTTTCTCTGAGGAAAAGTCAAGTACAGCAGCGTAGCTAATAGAAAAGCTTTGAAAAAAGCCATGGATATACTTTTTATATAAAAGAGAAAGAAAAAGGTGTTGCCATCTAAAATGGGCAATTTCACAGCAAGCTCAAGTGTTTTGCAGCCAAATGGTGCCCCGGAGCTGACAAAATCCCAGCAAAAGCCCAGGGAAGGCTGTCACTTCAGAAAGTGAAATTCAGGGGACGTTTGTAGCCAGCAAGCTGCTTAGATAATTAGCTACCCTGCCTTTTAAAACTGATATATTTCTTGATAACATATGACTTTAGGATACCTGGGGTCATTGCAAAAACCTTTTGTTTGGAGGAGTGGCTTTGGAGTCAGCACAAGCTTCTAGTTCTTGCTTCGCTGAAGCTTCCCTGGTCTTTACCCTCCTCATCTGATAAATGAGCTAAAATGTAAACGGTTTATTGTTGGCCTAAGTGGGATACTTTTAAACACACGTAAGTTATTCTTGTTGTATCTTATGTTGTGTAACTTTTCAATTGCTACTTGTAACGGCGCTTAAGGGAAAGCTACATTTTTCTAAAATTTTCTGTGCTTTTTGAGATGTGTCCTTATCTGATTAAAAGCCATTTAGCTACAATTGGAACATAAAGTCTTGAAACTGTTTTTTTCAGCAGAAAGTCTGGCTGCCTATGTCCAACTTCAGGCCCAATTGAACACGCCAATTTAAGACTCCAGGCTCTGCCCTGAAGAGCTGCGTGACCTTGGGCAAGTTAACTTCTCATCTGTAAAATCAGTTTTTTCCTTGGTCAAATAGAGGCGCTAGACTAGATGGCCTCTGGAGCCCCTTCCAGCTCATTTGGTTTCTGCCTTTTGTCATTAACTGAGCTTCGGGCTTGGGGGACAGACACCGAGGAGAATGGCCATGGGGCTTCACAGATCAGCCAGCACACGGACCCGCTTCAGAACGCCCTGATGGGTGCTCATCTGTCACCTGCCCTGTGTGGACACTTCTGTGTGACAGGGCGATCACTACTTCACAACATAGCCTTTCTCTGTTCTACCACTTACACTGTTGGTCAGGTTTTCCTAATGAGACTAACAGACCCGAGTGGGGACAGCTTACAAAGCCCTCTGGAATGCAGTCTTTCACATGATGTCCCGATGATTCCTGCATTAGCCGGAAGAATGAACAAGAGACTGGGGAATAGCTTCTCTCAACTCTCTCCATCTCATGCACAGTGCCTTAACCCTTGAAGCCGTAGCCTGTTTCCTGGGTCCATGGCTCCTATTCTCCCTACCAAGCTTCTGGTGGTCCAGGCACCCTTTCTCAGGAGGAATTTGGCCTCCGAGGAAGATGATGGAGAGAGCCACAGCTTGCCATCTGCTTGGCCTCTGGTCTCACTAGCTTATTCACAGAGAAAGTCCCAGAGCCCGGGTGGGCTGTGAGTATCATGTGGACATCTGACATTGGAGGTCACTGTCCCAAATCGGCCCACCAGTGGCTGAGGCTGACCTCCGTGAAGCTGATCCCACACCCTTATGGCTCAGGTGCCTCATCTTGTTTAGGAAGCAAATCTCAGAGACCATGAAACGCAGGCAGCATCTGAAAAGCATCCAAGGTTCTCCTTGCAGTCCTCACTCAAGAAAGGCGGTTTCAAACCTAGGCATTTCATGTTCTCACTTATTCCTGAAGCAGGATGATGTCAATGGTGTCTTAGAAATCACTTCCTTGTAACTTCTGTGCTGGTTCAGCCCTCCAGGAGCATCTGGAAGAGAAGTTCAAGACAGAGGCAGAAATTAGTGCTCGTTGACTGACTGAATGAATCCTTCCTCCAAAGAGGAAGCATTTTAGGCCACTGCATTGCAGAGCAGAGGATGCAACTTTACATAAACAACATGCAAATGCTTGGTGTTGCTTCAGATAATAAAAATAACAGCAAGCACTCATCTAGAACTTATAATGAGCCAAACCTTTTTAAGTACGGCTATTTACATAATCTAACTCCAACTTCATAGTCCTAAGAGATACAAGTATTGTTATCCCCGTTGTACAGAAACTGAGGCATGGAGTTAAGTGACTTGCCCAGGATCACACAGAGAGCAAGCAGTAGATCAGGATTTGACCCAGGCTCTTCACTACCTCTCTACGATTTCACCTTTAGCTAAACAAGAGGTCCAACTCATTTTCTTATCCTTTTTAAAAAAATAACAGCTTTTCTGAAATCTTAATTTAATTCACCTAACATACAATTCACCCATTTAAAATGTGTAATCTAAGTGTTTTTGATATATTCACAGAGTTGTGCAACCATCACCACAATCTGTTTAGAACATTTTAATCACCCCAGAAAGAAACCCTGGAGCCATTGGCAGTCACTCCCCATTTTCCTCCAATCCACCCAACCCCTGGCAACAGCCAATCTACTTTCTATCTCTTTGGATTAACCTATTCTGGACGTTTCCTATAAATGGAATTATACAATATATGGTCCTTTGCGACAGCCTCTTTCACTCAGCATGATGTTTTCAAGGTTCACTTCCGAATCTCTACCCAGGTGGGTCCCACGGCTGCAGTGCTTCTTCTCCCGGTCAGGGAGCTCTCCCCTCTACTGTTCTCCCAGGGCCTCCCTATGCACATTCCTGAGCCCTGACTTCCCTGTCTTAAGCTCTGTCCCCTGTTTAAGGTACGTCAGGCTTTGAAGGCAGGTGCACTTGGTGTGAATCCAGATCACTACATATTGTGTGCTCCTTGGCTCCCTTCGCCTCCCTGAGTCTCAGTTTCTTCATCTGTGAAATGGGCAGGAACCAGTCCCTGCTTCTTGAGGTGCTCTGAGGATGAAAGGAGAGAGTTGCCTAAATGCATTCCCTCCAGACTGTGACTGGCCTGTGGGGACAGGAGAATATGGATTTGATTCATCTTAGGTCTGTCTTAAAGACGGAGGGAACCTCTGACATCATAGCTGTGTGTGAGTCCTTGATGAAGAGTGATCCTAACCACACTACCTCTGTGTAGAGTCTTCCAGTTTGTAGGGGACGGTCACCCTGTTGTCTCATTTGACACTCTCAGCAGCCTGGCGAGGGGGTATCATAGCCCCTCCCAGAGAAGAGGCTCAGGGTCTTTTCCAAGACCCCTCAGGAGGAAGTGGCAGAGGCAGATTCTTCCCAAGTTCTCATTCTCTCTGTCCAAGGTCTCCTGACACAGCTCTCAGGGCAGCAGGCTGCCTTCTCTCAGGGGCCTGGGCCATGCTGGGTATGAGGACAGGGAACAGTTTCCACAGAAGGGCAATGGTGTGGATGGTGGTGTCTCCTGGATGGTCCTGAGCCCTGAGCCGGGCATCAGTGACCAGGAGCTTCCTTCCCTGGGCAAGTGAGTGGAGGTAAATGTGGGAGTAGGGCAGGGGTGGAGCAGCCTGGAAGGAGCACAAGCGTGCCTTTGGGTGGGCATGCCGTGTGGCAACTGGGGCATGGGCTGGGTTGCAGCCCCCTTTGTGGGGCCCTCTGCTGCGGCCTTGACACATCATCCAGGAGTATGTACGGGCTCTGGTTCCAGGTTCCCAGACAGTAGCCTGGCTGGGCTTGGGCTGTGCTTCCTGAGTGTAGGTGGCCAGCAAAGCCTCTGGAGGCTGGGAGGAGGGCTTACTGGCAGTTAACCCCAGGGCAGGTGATGGAGGGGAGGTTCTGCACTACAGAAAGCCCTGTGGAGCAACAGGCTGATCCCTCCTTTCCACAAATTCACATGGGGAAACTGAGGTCCAGAGAGAGAAAAGCCTTTGCTCAAGGTCCCACAGTAAATCGATGCAAGCTGCCTCCCTGTCTGCCCCTGGCTCGGGGCTCCTACCTGGCCCACCACTGATTCTCAGTGCATTTGCCAGCAGCCGGCCTCAGCGTTCTGTAGCTCCCAGCTTCCTCCGCATCCTGTGCAGGCCAAGTTCCCTAGGCGGGTCTGCAGAGACCATCACAGACCATGAGGTCAAGGTGTCTGCTCGGCCTGCAGCTTGCTTCCTTGGCTGCTACCAGCAGCTCCTTGCTGCCTCCTCTTCCTCTCTCTTCCCGAGAGACTCTCTTCCTCCCTACTCTGCCTCCTACCCTAAGTCTCTCTGTCTTTGTTACAACCACCCGCCCACCTTTTGTTTAACATCTCATTTCTTTTCTACTGGAAGACAGTATTTGAACAATTAGGATAATTGAAGTTTTTCTCTCCCACAGTTCTGGCCAAAATATATCCACCTCTCATGGAACGGGGGTGAGACGCCAGCATCCCAATGGGGGCCAAGTTCTCTAGGCAGGTCCACAGGACCCACTGAGGCTGTGAGGTCATGGTGTCTGCTTGGCCTGCATCCTTGTGCTGAGACTTGTAGGCTCTGGCCCTGTCTGCTGCTTGCCTTCCTGTGCACGCTGCCTGTGAGTCCAAGGGGAGGCCAGATCTTCGTGGGGCTTACATTGCACACCCCTCAGGACCTGGTCCAGCCCCTCCACAGTGCCCAGGACCACTGCCATTGACCTCCCTTCCCTTGCCCTCCTTACTGTCCTTGGCTCTCCAGCCAAATGGAGAGGCTCAAACATCTCTGCACCTGCCAGGTGACCTCACAGGACAGATGGAGGGCTTGGGCTCTGCAGTTTGACTGTGCCTTTGAATCCCAGCTCAGCCACTTGCCCCATGTGAGACCTGAGAAGTTACCGAGCTGCCCTGTGCCTCAGGTTCCCCATCTGAAAAATGGATATGAAGAAGACTGTGGTAGGCAGAAAAATGGCCCCCAGAGATGTCCATGTTCTCATGGCAGAACCTGCGGCTATCTTACTTTCTACATAGGACAGATGGGATTAAGTTAAGGATCTAGAGATGGGAGACTATCCTGGATTATCCAGGTGGGTCTGAAGTAACACAGGGATCTTAGAAGGGAGGCAGATGGGTCAGAGGCAGAGAAGGAGCAGTGACAACAGGAGACGGGTCAAAGAGAGATTAGAAGGTGCTGCACTGCTGGCTTTGAAAATGGAGGAAGGGGCCATGAGCCAAGGATTACAGGTGGCCTCTAGAAGGTAGGAAACGCAAGAGAATGGGTTCTTCCTTAGTGGCTGTAGAAGGAATGCAGCCCTGCTGACAACTGGATTTTAGCCCAGTGAGATCCATTTTGGATTCTGGCCTTCAAAACTGTAAGACAATTATGCGTTTTTGTATGTTTTTAAAAAATATTTTATTTATTTATTTTTGAGACAGGGTCTTACTCTGTTGCACAGGCTGGAGTGCAGTGGCACAACCTCAGCTCACTGTAACCTCTGCCTCCCAGGCTCAAGTGATCCTCCGACCTCAGCCTCCCAAGTAGTTGGGATTGATTACAGGCATGGGCCACCACCCCCAGCTAATTTTTGTATTTTTTGTAGAGACAGGGTTTTACCATGTTGCCCAGGCTGGTCTTGAACTCCTGCATTCAAGCAATCAAACTGCCTCGGCCTCCCAAAGTGCTGGGATTACAGGCATGAGCCACCGCGCCCCGCCTGAAGACTTTATTTTAAAAATAAATTTTTAGAGCAGTTTTATGTTCACAACAAAAATGAGAGGAAAGTAGGGAAATTTCCCACATACTCTTTGCCTCCCACACATGCACAGCCTCCCCCATTATCAACATCCCCACCAGAGTGGTCCATTTGTTCCAGTCGATGAACCGACATTGACACAGTGTCATCACCCAGAGTCCATAGTGTTGTACATTCTGTGGGTTTGGACAAATACGTAATGATACGTAGCCACCATTACAGAATTGTATGGAGTATCTCCATTGCCCTAAGACTCTTCTTTGTTTGTCTCTGTGTTATTGAAGCCACTAAGTTTGCAGTGATTTGTCTCAGCTGCCACAGGAAATTAATACAAGTACCTGCCTCACCACTGTGAAAAGAAAAAGAGGTGACATCAAAGAGTACCACCCCAGGGCAGGCCACATGGGGCTGGGGGGGCACTGCAAGGACTTTGGCTTTGACTCCAAGTGAGACAGGGCACCACAGGAAGGTTTTGAGCTGAGGAGTGCCATGGTCTGACATACAGTCTGACTCTGAGCATCCTGAGGACAGGTGTGGGTCTTAATCACTCTTGCTTCTCTTGCAACTTGCCTAGACTGCAGTACATAGCTAGCTGAACAAACATTTATTGCTTTCCTTCTTTTCTATCATGACTGGGGGTTTCTGTTTGGTAGTTATAAAATATGGGAGTTAGCACTTTGGGAGGTCGAGACAGGAGGATCGCTTCAGTCCAGGAGTTCAAGACCAGCCTGGGCAACATGGTGACGCCCCATCCCTACAAAAAAATACAAAAATTAGCCAGGTGTAGCAATGTGCACCTATAGTCCCAGCTAATCAGGAGGCTGAGGTGGAAGGATCCATTTAGCCTGGGAGGTTGAGACTGCAATGAACTGTGATGACACCACTGCACTCCATCCTGGGTGACAGAGCAAGACCCTGTCTCAAAAAACAAATCAAAACACCAAATAAAGTAAAATAAAATAAAATAAAATATATGTGAGTTGCAGGTGGGATGAAGGAATAGTCACCAGGTTCTTAAGTAGAGGATGCTCTGATAATTATAATATTTGGGTCATTAAAAGAATGCATTTTTAGTTGGGATGCCTAAAGACCATTTTTTTTTGGTGGCAAGACACATTTTTTTTCGGTCTTAAAATCTTATAGTCAGTTGTTTTGTATTTTGATTAAAAAATTGTGCATTTTTCATGCAAGCCCATAAAGAATTGATTTTCAGATTCTTGATGTGACTGATATATTGTATAGATACACTTCCATTCCTTCTGCATGAGGCTTTCAGCACCGGATATCTGTAGGCACATTATTACAGGGAAGCATTGATTTTTGCCTAGTACAATATGCCTTCTCTTTGAGGAAATGAAAATCATGACAAATAAAAAGCCATTTTTCAAAATGACTTTGATTCTTGCAGTTTATGATTCAGAAATGAGGCCTGGGAGAAGGGACCTTAATTTTCTGGGCTAATTATTTGGCTCCCGTTGTAAAGGAGCATGTTTTTCCTGAAGGAGCCCTTAGTAGGCCCACAGAGTCTGATAGCAGCAGTGGCTGCTTTCAGTCTGCAGAATGCTTCGCAGTTCACAGCATGCCTTTCTGTTTTGCGCTCTGTGAACACTAGCTGACTGACGAGGTGGAGGAATCATATTCCATCTGTGGTAGGGGACAGGGGCTCTGAGAAGCAGAGTCACAAAGTCTGTCCAGACTGAAATAAGGCAGGATATGTGTTCTCAAGGCAAGAATGGATGGAGAACCACACGATGTGGATGCCATGGATACAGAACAAGAACTTGGAACTGGAGGGTGGGATGGCAGTGGTGCCCCTGCTTCACTCTGCAAGTCCTGGTTCCTTCTGTAACCAGCTGTAACCTCGGCCAAGCTGTTCAACCTCTCTGAGCCTTGAGTCCCCTCTCTAAGGTGGGGATAATTGTCCCCACGTGGCCCACTTCCCTGGACTGCCATGCATTCAACAGGAGATAATGGAGAAAGTGCTTCATAAATTGTGAAGGGCTCTTTATAAGCCAAGGGTAATTGCTGCGCAGATAAGAGCTTTGACTGTAGAGTCTACAATTCCTGCAACATTAATAACAATAATAGCTTTTTTTCTCCCCACTGAGCCATTGCTGTGCCTGCCGTTGTGCCTAGTGTTTCACATGTTTAATTCTCATGATGGCTTTAGGAGGTAGGCACAAATACTAGTGCACCCATTTTGTAGCTAAGGAAACTGAGACTCAGAGGTGGAAGGTAGTTTGCTGAGGGCCCCGCAAATAGCGAAGTGGGATTCAAACTGGGCTCTGTGTGACTCCAAAAGCCTCTGAACCTCAACTCCCTCCACCGGAGCAATAATAGGTGCTGAGATGGGCCAGGGCAAGCCGTCCATTACAGATAATGAAAACATCTGCAGAAAGGAAGCCTGAAGCTCAAGGTTACCCGGACCCAATGCCTAAGAGAAGATTCAAAACCTAATTCCCAGAGTTCCTTCTTACCTCTTCTGCTACCCAGTTATCAGCTATTCTTTTGTCCCCTGCTTGCTTTGGAGGAATACCATTTAAAAAATCAAGGGTGGGTTGGCAAAGAGACATTGACAACCAAATGTAATGTGTGAATTTCTTTTTAAATCTAGGATTTAAAACAACCCATAAATACATTTTTGGAACAACTGGGAAATTTAAAGTATTGATTTTATTTTAAATAAGATTATTTTAAAATATTTCTTTTTAAAGGTATAGAGTGGTAATGTATGTAGGAGACGGTCCTTAACGTTAGGTGATAATCCCTGATATTAGAGGTGAGGTGGTCTTATCTTTGCAAGCTACACACAAATAATTCAGGGCTGGGAGCGGGGAGAGAGAGAGAGAGAGAGAAAGAAAATATTAGTGATTGGTGAAAAGACAACAGGTATATAAGTATTAATTGCACTATCCTTTCAGCTTTACTATAGATTTGAAAAAATAAAATGTAGCAGTACAGAGAAAATAAATCAAGGGGTTTGGGAGAATTGGCATTTGCTGACTGCCTCCTGTGGGCCAGGCTCTGGGCCAGGCATCCACATGTACTATCTCACTGGTTTCTCACAGCCTCTCTGTAAGACAGGTGTTAAGTCCATTTTGCCAATGACCCAACACAGCACAGAGAGGGTAAGTGACCAGCACAAGGCCACACAGCAGGTGAGTGGTGAGCTGGGGTTCATATGCAGGCATGCGTGAAGCTTGGGAAGCTCAGCTAGACCACAGATGAACCCTCCTTTCTCCCCCACACTGCGACCCTTCCTCACCTGGCTTTTTCATGATGGAGGTGCATACAGAAATTACTTTTTATATCCCAATGGAAACCCTAAAGGCTCAGTGAAAAACATCATACACTACTAATCAGGGCCCTCAATCAGAAGCAAGAAAAACAAGGAACTCCAAGTATCAAAAGCTTCATTTGCTGACCAGAGTCCCCACAGGAAGGAGAGTTCTGGAAAAATAAATGTTGACATTTGACACCACAGGAGCACCAATTTAAAAAGGCACTTTAACCAAAATTGACTTCACAAAAATCAATATTGAAAAATCAGACTTGGATTCCAATGAAATATCAGTCTCTTAATGTTTATTGACTTGGGTAAATGTTGGCATTTTACAGCCCAGAATTAAAATAATAGAATTTTAGAGCTAGACGAGACCTCTGAGATCATCCTGTTACCTGCCTGCAAATCTCTCTTTCTGGGCTGTACTTAATGATCTTGTTTTTATTATGTTTAATTATCCCTTCTTAAACTATGGTTAATTTTATAAATCTCCCTCAAATCTTGGTTCCATGGGCACAAGGCCTAATAAATTTTTTCTGGGGCAGGGGTGGGGGGTTAAAATTTTATTTTGTGCTTATATTTGCCTTGCTTCTTACAGGTTTCTTTTATTACCTTCTTTTGGGCTTGTCTATTTTTATTATTTCTGTTTTCCTTTTGCTAGGGAGTTATAATGTTTCTATTCTTTTAATATTTACCCTCAAAATTGAAAATATATAACTTCTAAAATTTTAAACTTAATATATGTATGCTCATTACAGGCAGTATAAAGATCTTAGAACACTTCACTTCACTTTTCCCCACCAACTTATGTTCTTATTGAATGTTTTCTCTTTTTCCTTTTTTATAACTATTTTTTAAAAGAAAAGTCAGGCCAGGCCTAAACTAAAGCTGTCAGTTTATAGAAGAGATCATTGGCAAGAAGGGGAGTGACTTGCCTGAGGTCACAGAGTTGGGACCAGAAGCCCCAGACAGTCACACTGTGCCTCACTTTCTCCTCTGGGCCTGTCTCTTCTGGAGTCTTTCTGTCATGATTACATCAAGGAGGGAGTGAGGAGCACTTAGCAAAGGCTGGTTCCCCAGGGCTGCTGGGGAGGCGGTAGCCATGTTAGGCAGATGTCAACTGGAGAGAGAGGAGCAAGAGACAGAGAGAGACACACTGAGAGAAGCACTCACAGAGACAGAGAGGGAGACAGAAAGAGAGATAGAAGCATACCCAGTGACAGAGATAGACAGAGAGAGAGAGAAATAGACAGAAATATTCAGAGAAAGAGACAGAAAGAGTCAGAGAGACAGAGAGAGAGAGAGAGAAAGAGAGAGAGAGAGAGATGCAGCAGACCTTTTTTTTTCCTTTGCATGGAGGCATCTTTTGTCATTGTTGCAGGGTAAGATGCAGAACATGTCATTAAATTAGAGATACTATTGTTTCATCCTAACATGCTTTCATCTGCCTAATTAAATACCGCGCACAAACCCCCAACTATTGTGATCGAACAATCCCCACAAAGTCAAGATTACAAAAAGGGCACAAGACTAGTAATTATGCCAAGTGTGGTTCCCCTTCCGAGGGTGCCTATGATTAAGCCATTTAGAGGGATCTTGTGGAATAAAGGTGGATGCCCTTCATGAAGTCTGAGACCAGAGAACTGGAGCTGCAGGATCGGTTAGCCCTGAGCCTGACAGCCATGGGGACACAGGCCTCTGATGTGGGTAAAATCACGTTTCTTCATGATGGCAAGAATAAGAACCACAGCTACTCTTTTCTGAGCACTTTCTATAGACCAGGCACTGGGCTAAGCTTTTTCTGTACCCATTTTTCATCCTCACAGAGAAGCCAATTGGATAGATGTCATCCCATTTTAATAGATGAGGAAACGGAGGCTCGGAGTGGTAAGGGGACTTGCTCCAGGTCATACAGACTGCAGGTAGTGGGGGCATCACTGGGTGCAGATCTGTCTCGCTGTAAGTCCACTCTGGCCATGATTCTTCCATCACTGCCTGTGGTCTTGTTCTGACTCCACAGTGAGCTTGTCTCTGCTGTGACTTTAGTGTTGGGTTTCGTGAAGCTTTTTTTTGTGTGCCAACAAATGGCCTGGGTCTCCTGCATTCACTAGAGGAGCGGTTAGGATTCCCAGGATCGTGACTCGAGAGGATCTAATCAGAGAATCAAGGCCAAAGAAATCCCTTTAGGGACCCAAGTTCTCTGACTGTGCAGGAGGTTCCATCTCCCTTGTCATTGCTTCTGCTGAATCTTTGTATTTTTGTGTGGTCCACAGCAATGTCTCTAATGCGTATGCTTTCATTATGATTCCAACAAGCACAAAAATGTGACTATGAGAATAAAATCAGAAACCTTAGAGGTACTTGGGGCTCCCAGTCATTCAGTGTCCCTGCTCTCCCAGGCTGCATTTGCGTCTCCTTGTCTAGACATCCTCAACTCCTTTTAGGATTCTCTCCCTTAACTTCTCATGCTGCCTTTCCTTTCTCTGGGCCCCATTTCCTCACCCCTCCAGATCCTCACCTCCTTTGGGGAGCAGCTGGGTCTGGCTTTCCTTGGTACCCCCGAGCACCCAACCCAGAGCCGGCACCCGGTACATGTTTAGTTTGTGGCATAGTTTAACATCCATTCACACGCACATCTGACAGAAACTTGTGATCATCCATCATAAAGAGAATTTATCGTGGTGGATTGGGAAGTTATTTAAATGCAATGCAGCAGGGACCTAGGAAAATTCTAGGTCTCATTTATACCTTCAGAATGTGAATGGAGGAGAGTGGTTAGAACTGACATGCAGTACCTGGGGAAGCCTGGAATGTAGATATTTAAAGTGAAATACACTGTCCAAGGGATTGCGATTCATGGTTCTGCATTTTGAGGGCAGAGAAATTAACAAATGCCTAAATCAGAAACTTTAGTTTTAAAATATAGAAAATATATTCATACATCAATACCTCACTTATCCAGAGAACACAGATCCAGTCACTTCATCTATCCAAAACCCAGCTGACTCTGTGGGTCTCTAAACTGCCAAAGTAGAAGACTTTTCTTTCTTTTTTTTTTTTGAGACAGAGTCTCACTGTCACTCAGACTGGAGTGCAGTGGCGCATTCTTGGCCTACTGCCACCTCCTCCTCCTGGGTTCAAGCGATTCTCCTGCCTCAGCCTCCCGAGTAGCAGGAATTATGGGCATGCACCACCATGCCCAGCTAATTTTTGTATTTTTAGTAGAGAAGGGGTTTCAACATGTTGGCCAGGCTGGTATTGAACTCCTGACCTCAAATGATCTGCCTACCTCGGCCTCCCAAAGTGTTGGGATTACAGGCGTGAGGCACCGCATCCGGCCAACTTTTCTTAAGGCTCATTCGGTTTGTCTGGGAGCTCTGCTTCGGGCTTCTCTCAGTTCCTAGCTGCACTTGTGTTGTGCACTTTTCTTACCAGTTGTATTATCTTTGGTTTCCAGACTACAGCAAGTCAACCAATTAGGAACAAGTGTAGGTTTGATAGCCAGCAGCAAGAAATGGCAGCTTACTGCCTGACCCGGAGGGTGAGAAAGGGAAGAAATGTCAAAGACCCTGAGGATTTGAAAAGCATGTTGGAAAATTAGGATGGAGGGCAGTGTAACACCCCATACCCTGTATCTTCCCTGGGGACCACATGTGTTTCTGGCAGGTCCATGGCTTGAAATTCTTAACCGTTGTTTGGATTTGCTAAGTCATTTAACCTCTCTGAATCTCAGTTTCCTTATCTATAAGATGGAAATAGTAATTTATCAGCTTTCTATGTGTCAGACACTGTTCTTATTTCTTTGCATGTGTGAATTTAATTCTCACAATTTACCATGAAGGAAGTACTACTTATTAGCACTAAGCAGTTGAGGCACACACAGGTGCAAACTTGCACAAGCTCACCTAGTTCATAGATGACAGAACTGGGATTGAGAGGCAGGCAGCCAGGCTCTGGAGTCACATTCTGGACTGTGGCTTTTGTTCTGGGAGCAATGACCCTCCCTCCCACACAGAGCTGTTTAGAGGGTGAAATTAAATATGTATCAAGGAGTCCAGCACAGTTCTGGGCACACACTGAGTGGCCTGGAAGAAAGGATCTGGGCTATGTACAGCACCATGTGTTTTTTGAGAGCAGGGGGTCGACACCGATTATTCCTGGAGGGTGAGATTGGAGGCAAGGGAAGTGGGGAGCAACTTGGCACCTCCTGCTTTATCCATGACTGTATTGTTGGACTCTTCTGGAAGCACGTTACCTTAGCAATTTCAAAACATCCTGGGGGTGGGGAGGAGAAAGAATTTTGAACAATAAGGGCATGTCTAAAACCTGCAGCCATGTCTAAATTGCATTTTAAAAATTAGTCTATCAAACATGGCTTAAGTTGGAGCACTTAATGATATATGCTTTATTATGTAGAACTTCACTTCTGTGGAACAGCTGATGCCTTTTCACTGGTCTGCTGTGAATGCCACCTGTTACTGTGCTGAGATAGGCTTGTGGTCCTTCCTCCTTTCCTCAGTAAATCTCACACCAGGAGGACTCTCTGTGCCTCTGGGGTCTACAGCTGAGACATCCAGACCATCTGCATTGACCGCGTGCTCTAGTGTGTCTCGCATCCTGCTAGGGGCTGGTGATTCAGGGGTGAGTTGAGTGGCATCCCTGCCTCAGGAGCCTATAAAGTGAGAGAGGCAGAGGTGGCCAGCCAGCCCAGGGCTGACCTGAGGTTGTCCCTGAGTGGGGGCATTTCTTCTCATGGAAGGATCCATCAGAGTGGTGTGTCAGCTGAACAGAGGGAGATGACGGATTTTTATTGAAAAGGCTACAGGACAGAGAAGCTGTTCCAGGTTGAGAGAACAACAGGCAGAGAGAAGGTTAATATACCCTGAAAGTCTGTTTCTGGGCAATAGCATCACTGAGAACTGTGTTAAAAAGAGCCAGCTCCTGGATGAATTGAGTTTACAGTCTCCATTTGTGATCAAGTTCTGCAGGGTTGATCTTCATGCATGTCTGTCTCTCTCCCTCCCTCCCTCCCCAAAGCATCTTTTTATCCTTCTCCATTCTCATTTCCCCCCTTCTTCCCTCCACAGAAACAACAGCTATCTAGAAGTTAGTTCTATGTTTCTCATCTCTATTGTTATATCTTACTGCAGATGTACATGTCCATAAACAATCTATAGTATTTTTAAGCTTTATGTAGACATCATACTATATATAACATTCTATAACCCATTTTGTTTTACTCATTTTAGTTTGTCTTTTATTTACTTAATTAATTAATTTATTTTTTTGAGACACCGTTTCAATCTTGTTGCCCAGGCTGGAGTGCATTGGCGCAACCTCGGCTCACCTCAACCTCTGCCTCCCAGGGTCAAGCAATTCTCCTGCCTCAGCTTCCCAAGTAGCTGGGATTTACAGGCGTGCACCACAATGCCCAGCTAATTTTTGTATTATCAGTAGAGGTGGGATTTCACCATGTTGACCAGGCTGTTCTCGAACTTCTGACTTCAGGTGATCCACCTGCCTTGGCCTCCCAAAGTGCTGGGATTACAGGCGTGAGCCACTGCGCCCAGCCTAGTTTATCTTTTAATAGGTGGTTTTAATTGGTTTATATTTATTGTGATTAGTGATATATTTCTACTCTCTTATTTTGAGTGTTCCTTCTGCCACTCCCCCCTTTTTCCTCTGCTGATGTGGTTATATCCTTAACACTTTAGCATAAATCCTAAATTAATTTCTTTTTTTCTACTCAAATCTAATGCTATTCAATATCATTCTCCTTTACTGAATCTGATGAGAATTGTAATCATGCCTCACAACCCACTAATATCTGTTCTATCATTGTTTCCTAGAATTTTGGTTCCAAAAATTTTAATTGTTATTATTTTCGTGTTACAGTTAGTAGTTCATTAACTTTGCTAACACATTTTCCTAATGCTTTTGCTCGCCACTGTTTTTTGTGCCCTATTCCTTCTTCTGAGTTCCCTTTTCTTCTGGCTGAGTTCATTCTCAAGTTGTACTTAGCGCATATGGTGAGTGCCAAGGATGGTCAACGCTCTTAATATTTGGATGTCTTAAAATGTCTCTGTTTTCCTCTCACTTTTGAATACTGCTTTAGCAGAGTTCAGAATTCCAGGCATGCAGTTACTTCCCTGCAGAATTTGTCTTTTGGGTCTCTTGTTACTGAAGAGATGTCTGCTGTCCATCCAGTTATTGACTCCTTAGAAACTGTCTTTTTCTGGTAACTCTTGAGGCCTATGCCTGGAACAGGCTTCCTCTCGCTTTTATCATATTCTTTTGGCCACATCAAGTCACAAGGCCAGCCCAGATTCAAAAGGTAGAAAAGTAGACTCCACCCCCTTTTTTTTTTTTCTTCCCCTGAGACAGTGTCTTGCTCCATCACCAAGGCTGGAGTGCAGTGGTACAATCATGGCTCACTGTAACCGCAATCTACTGGGCTCACGCGATTCTTGTGCCTCAGCCTCCTGATTAGCTGGGACTACAGGTGTGTACCACCATGCCTGGCTAAATTTTAAAAATGTTTATAGAGATTGGGTCTCATTATGTTGCCCAGGCTGGTCTCGAACTCATGACTTCAAGTGATCCTCTCACCTTGGCCTCGCAAGGTGTTGGAATTATAGGCATCAGCTGGTGGTCATGGGTGCCAACTCACCTTTTGATGGTAGGAAAGTCATTCCAAAGGCTATGGGTATAGGAAGGGGTGAGTAACTGGCCATGTTTGCATTCCATCTGTCACAGTTTTCCACCTTGTCCTGCCATCCAGAGTGTGCAGCTTCCTGTGGGCTGAGGCAGCAGGTAGCAGTTGGTAGAACTTCATCCCAGCTTTCCTCTAGAGCAGAGGAAGCCCTTCTCTACCTGCTCTGCTCCAACCCTTTGCTTCAAATAGTGAGCTTGACTGTAGTTCTCTTTTGCATTGATTGTGGCTCTGGCCCCCGCCTTTACTTGGGCGTGCTATGAGTCTCTGTTACCCCAGAGAATTCTCAATGCCAGGCACCTCTGTCTGTATTGCACTCAGAGCCCATCAAGCCTGCAGCCTCATCTCCACTTACCATGTTGTGGTTTTTTCCCCCCTGAGAATTTTATTTTTGAGTAATGCTATGTCTTTAAATTTTCTATTTTTGTATTTCAGCTATCATTGCTGTGTGTTTGTTACAGCAAGGAGGAGGAGACCTCAAAATGTGAATTTAATTTGCGATACCACCTTGGCTGGGATTCTTTTGTTTACTTTCTTCATAAAACAGTGCTTGTCACATTCTCCAGGAAACAGATGAGGCTGTGACAGCACATTAGAATGTACATAACTGTGATAGTGAGAACAAAAGCGCAGACTCTCTGGGTTAGAAGGGGCCCTCTAGTGCTTGAATCCCTCCTCAGCCTGTCACACAGGTGAGCATCTAACACCTGGACAGCTCCAGGGCTGGCTGACCGGCCACCTTTCTGTTGCATCCAAGCATAGCCCTGGCTTTGAAAAAAATGCTGTTATTCTCCAGCTGGTGCCTGTCTCCCTGCAGCTTTCTGCCCCAGCCCCCATATCCTAGTTCTGGTCCTTTCCTCTGGAACCAAACACACTGCATCTGTGCTCTCTGCCTCTGAGAGCCCATCAGAGCTGTGCAGGCCATGCTGGGCCTGAGGGGGCCCTTCTACTGGCTGAACAGCTACAGGCTCTGCAGCCAAGACTCGTGGGATATAATTAGCTGTCCTCTCTCCAGACTGGCTGACTCTGGGGACAATCTGCAGGTGGTCCCTTCTCTCTTCCTGGGCAGGGCCCAGATAGAGCCTCGAAGATGGGTTTGGATAGACCAACCAGAAACTGAGCAGGCCTGTTCTCCACCTCCTTGATTCTGGAATGAATCATTCTCCTGGTGTAGCCTCCAGCTGTGTTGTGAGATGAACTCACATGGCTCCTCGGTCAATTGCCATTCATTCATTCACTCCTTGGGTGCATCAGGGAAGCAGTGCTGAACAAGGCTGCCATGGAACGTGAGGTCTAGTGAGGCAGACAGATGTAGTGTGACCACAGCCACGAGGGCAAGGTACACGGTGGTGGGAGTGTGCGTGGCTGGGGAACCTACCCAGAACTGGGGAGGCTTTTCTAAGAAAGTGGTGTGTGCTCTGAAGAGCACTTTCTCGTTTTCTTAACATTTCCAAATCCAGATTTTCAAGAGAGAAAATCTCTTCCTTGCCAGCTCATTTTTCCTGGGCCTACAAGGTTATGGGTCAGCAGCTAGCCTGTGGCTTGGGTTTACATACCTTGTCCAGTTAGCTAGGCCTGGGATATAGGAATCTTCCAATTTCTTTCATTCATTCATTCATTCATTCATTCATTCATTCCTCAGGTGCACTTGGGATGTGATGAAGGGATCCATAGCAGTTTTCATTGTTGGAGAAGCTCAAGTAGGAAATAGTTAGGGCTGGGATGGGATGGGGTGACAGTAAGTGTGGTGGCTCCATGGCTGAAGGAGACATGCAGCTACAAGGGACTGTGAGTGAAGCCTAAGACACCAGGGTGAGCAAGGGACAAGGTAGGCAGTGGAAATGGCAGCGGCCATGCCACAGAGGGCCTTACAGGGCAGGAGGCAGGGGGTGGCATTGATCTTTATCCCAATCTTTATCTCCGGCTGGTGTTGGGGGCTGAGGAGCCCATTGTTGGGTGGAAGTAGCCCAGTTGGGAGGGGACAGGATGGTGGTTCTGTAGGCAGCGGGGAGGAATGACCTCCCTGGACAGAGGGAGACTTGAGAAAGCAGTGGAAGGTGGGGAGAGCGATGTCAAGGAGGCACCTTGTTTTTTTTGTTTGTTTGTTTGTTTTTGAGACAGAGCCTCATTCTTTCACCCAGGCTGGAGTGCAATGGCGCAATCTCTGCTCACTCAACCTTTGCCTCCCGGGCTCAAGCAATTCTCCTGCCTCAGCTTCCTGAGTAACTGGGATTAAGGAGGCACCTTGTATTTGCTTCCTGTGGCTGCCAGAACAAATTGCCACAAACAGGGTGGCTGAAAACAGCACACGTTTTTTTTTTTCTCACAGTCCTAGAGGCCAGAAGTCTGAAATCAAGGTCTTGGCAGGGCCAGGGTCTCTCTGGAGGCCCTGGGGGAAAACCAATCCTTTTGTGCCTCTCCCTGCTTTTGGTGACTGTTGGCATTCCCTGACTTGGGTCTGCAGGGTTCCAATCTCTACCTCCCTGGTCACATTGTCTTCTCTCTTCTGCCTGTCTAGTCTATTTCTGCCTCACTCATGAGATTTATAGCCTACCTGAATATTACAGGATAAGCTCCTCCTCTCAAGAACCTTCACTAAATCACATTTTTGCCATGTAAGGTAATATTCCCTCTTTTACCATATAAGGCAGCATTCACAGTTCCAGGAGTTAGGGCATGGATGCATATTTTTGCAGGCTGCCTTTCAGCCAGCGCAGTGCTAAGGACCTGACTATAGAAGTGAGCCCTCACGTAGTGCAGGCTGTGGGCCAGGCTCTGTGTTCTGACTGCTCCAGATGGGTTGACTCATTTTAAACCTCATGAAATAGGCACTATTGTCATCCTCTCTTTATAGGCAGGAAACTGAGGCTCAGAGAGGTTAAATGGGCCCACTGTCACGCCACCAGGAAGCCACCAACTGGGAGTTGAGTCCAGGCAGCAGTTTCTGGAGCGCTTGGCAGGCTGCACTGCCTTCCTAAGCGGGGCGGATGGAAGATGGGTGCTGTTCACTGAAATGAGGCATCTGGGAGAGGGGCGCAGGGAGGACAGGAGTTTGGTTTGGGGCATGGTGAGCCACAGCCCCTGACATCCACATGCTTCTGTGTCCCCTTCATTGCCAAGTGCAGCCTCCGTGTCTGGGTTTCTGATCTTGGCCATGGCCCCTCTGCCCTTTTGGCTTGTGGAAACAGCCTCCCAGTGCTTCGATGGCAAGCCCTCTTCAGAACCACTAGCGCCACTGCCCAGTGTCCCGGCCCTGAGCCTGGGTTTGGAGCCCTCAGTGTCCACACAAACTGAGTAGGGTAGCAGACGGGGCATCACAATGACTTTGAGGATGTAAGGGCTGTGCCACTGGCACCCAAGGAGCCTGGAGCCCAACTCTGCCCCAGGCCACTTCCAGCAGCCCCACCCTTCTGAGGGGGCCGAAAGCTGAAGGCCCTTAGCACTATCTCCCCTGAACCACGCCTTGCTCACTGCTAAAAACCCACCTTGGAGCCCTGCCCTTCAACCAGTTTTGCCACTCATTGCTTAGGGCTTAGGGCTCAGCCCACCCAGATGGGTTATAGCTGGGAGGGGTTAGGTGCTCTGTTATGTGGAAAAATCACCCAATGAAATGTCAGGAGACCATTCCCACTCCTCCCCCACGTTCACTTGAAATATGGGCATGCTTTGGATTTCATAGATGGAAGGGTAAGGGCATTCGAGGTGCGAGAAACTGCAGGGAGGTGAGGAGCAAAGGCACAGAAATGGGAAAAGATAAATTCTGCTTGGGAAATGCCAGCTGCAAGATGACTGTGATGTAGGGCACCTGAGGTGGGTGACAGAGGGGCTGGAAGGGGGAGTGGGGGCAGAATTCAGGCTGTCTGGGATGCCAGTTTGTAAGAGATGGAACAATGGTTTTATAAGAAATGATTCTATGTCAATTGCAGAGATTCTCCACTGATGCATGTTGTTTGTACATTTTTTTATATCACAACATCGTTTATTATGTGAATTTTTTACAATACAGACAAAATACAGAAATGCAATATATGATTACAGCTAAATGCAGAATGGTGACTTTTTTCTCTTCAAGAGGCCGTGATTCCCATTTCTAGTAAAATTAAGAGACTGCATATAGGTAGAAACAGGTTGGTCATTAGCTTCACAATTTTGCCTAGAAATGATCTATAAATGCATTTTCCCCCTGCTACTTACCATAAAGTGTAAAAAGGAGTTAAAGAAAGTTTCCTTGTTGGTTCCTACCATATGAAAGATGCTATATTCTATTTCAGCAGGGCCAATATGTGAACACTATCTAAATTAAATGTTATTACAAAAATGAAGTAGTAATGAGATTCTGGCTAAAGAGTGCACTAAATGAGAATAATATATATTTAAAGAATCCAAAACAAACAAAAAGAAGTTGTTATAAAAAAGCTCTAGGTGCACTGTAAGCATATAGGGTTTTTTTTTCCATGTGTATTTTTAAACAATGGAAGTGTCAAAACATAGGGTCAACTGTGTTAGACTAAATTACATTATTGTATATACTGCATTGAATGGAACCTTTGTATTATAATTATCATAGAGAAGCATAGTTTGCATCATATTATGGCCTTTTATCCTCAATGAAAACCTTCCAGAGTCCTTTTATTTTGGAATATCCTGTAAACAATCAAACCGTCAGAACATGATTGTACAACAGTAAAATGTTCTCTTGCATTCAACTGAAGATAATCTGTTTAATAAAAAAAGAAAAAGAAAAAGTAGGAAAAGTAGAGCTGTTACTTTCTAAGTACACAACACCCTAGACAATTGACGGCATCTTAATCTCCATCAAGAACAACAACAACAAAAATAATGTGTGTCATGCTCTTAAATCCATCATTATAGATAAAACTGGCTCAAATTGGTCAAACGGATCCAACAAACACTGATGTCCAAGCTGGCCTATTGGCAACTAATACGTAACTGGTGGTCAATAGAGAGTTTAAAAGATCTTTCTTTCTTCTTGTTCTTTTCCAAGGTTCTCGAAGAGTTCGTTGTTCTAAAATACGTTGTTGAGCTTCCCAGTTTGCTTTCTCATCCTCTAACTGATGACGTTTTTCCTCTTATTGTTTATGCTGTGCTTCCAAATTCCTTTTCATTTGCCCATGGTGCTGCTGGAGCTCAGCTTCAGAGTTCTTCAGTTTTGAACTTTTTCTTTGACCTTCATCTCAAACACCTGCTCCATCTCCATCTCCGTCTTCTTCATTTTAGCTACATGCTCCCTTCTTTCTTCTTCCATTTGTGCCGGAGGGCTCTTGGTCAGCTGCCCTTTATTCTTGTTGTTATCAGTTCCATTATAAGTCACAGCTGCCAGTCTTCTGCTTCTGTAGTTCTCATAGTGGACATTATTAGTAACCTCTTTCAAGTCCTGCATGTGTGTTCTTATCAACATATTTCTTAGAATTGTAAAATCACAATGTTCACAATTTTCAACTTCAGCAATACCCCAAGGATGCTGCTTTCCTCTGATCATTTTGCCATTAACTTCGATGATAGTATTACTACCTACTACACCAACAGGTAAATGGTCCTTTATCTTTTTAACAAGTTTATTTTCTTCTCTATTATGTTTCCAGAAATTCATATATTTTAATTTTATGTTCTTGGATTTCTTTCATTATCTGTTTTTTAAACTGTTAGCATTCCTCTGGTGTGAGTGTGTCTTCTGTGGCAATAAGTGAGATGATACTGTTTCATGCAAACGCTTCATAAACTCAATATTCAATGGTTTAAGTCCATGTCCTGAAGGAGCAATGAAGTATAAACAACGCTACACCGTTATCAGGCATCTGACTTCTGTTCACATGCGATTCTGCATTTATGTAGTCCTCAAATTTATTATCAATGTAGTCGATTGTAAGGCTGCCAGCAATTACTATTATCCACTGCATCTCCAAATCCTGGGGTATCAACTATTGTGAGCAGCAACTGAACACCACCTTCTTTGATTAAAACTTTGGATTGTTCCACCCACTACCATAGCGTGAATCAAAACCAGATCTCTTAACTGATTTTCTGTATACTTGGTTTGGGAGATTGGCAAATCCCACATAGCCTTCAAGGGTCTTCTGTTGAGCTACCGAGCGACATGGGGCGAGCAGTGGTTTGGATGCCGGCGGAGCCGCGGGCAAGCAGGAAGAAGATGAGTCTTAAGTCTGAATGCCTAGGAATTCATGTGGATCAGTCGGACCTCCCATGGTGCTGCTGTTGACGCTTCTTTCCTCAGCAGCAGTGGCTCTCGCACTGTTTGTACTTTTTTTTTTAAAAAAGGAAAGTTATCATAAAAAAATGATAATAGGCCAGGCACAGTGGCTCATGCCTGTAATCCCAGCACTTTGGGGGGCCGAGGCGGGCGGATCACCTGAGGTCAGGAGTTTGAGACCAGCCTGACCAACATGGAGAAATCCTGTCTCTACTAAAAATACAAAATCGACCGGGCGTGTTGGCACATGCCTGTAATCCCAGCTACTCGGGAGGCCGAGGCAGGAGAATTGCTTGAACCTGGGAGGCGGAGGTTGCGGTGAGCCAAGATTGCGCCATTGCAGTCCAGCCTGAGCAACAGAGTGAGACTCCATCTCAAAAAAAAAAAAAAGAAAAAAAAAAAACATAATAGACACCAAAGTGCTTCTGATGTGCCAGGCATTATTACAAGCAGTTTGTATGTATTTACCCTTTAAATCGTCACATGAGGTGGGACTGTAAACTAGTTCAGCCATTGTGGAAGACAGTGTGGCGATTCCTCAGGGATCTAGAACTAGAAATACCATTTGACCCAGCCATCCCATTACTGGGTATATACCCAAAGGACTATAAATCATGCTGCTATAAAGACACATGCACACGTGTGTTTATTGTGGCACTATTCACAATAGCAAAGACTTGGAACCAACCCAAATGTCCCTCAATGATAGACTGGATTAAGAAAATGTGGCACATATACACCATGGAATGCTATGCAGCCACAAAAAGGATGAATTCATGTCTTTGGTAGGGACATGGATGAAGCTGGAAGCTATCATTCTCAGCAAACTATCTCAAGGACAAAAAACCAAACACCGCATGTTCTCGCTCATAGGTGGGAATTGAACAATGAGAACGCTTGGACACACGAAGGGGAACATCACACACCGGGCCTGTAGTGGGGTGGAGGGAGGGGGGAGGGATAGCATTAGGAGATATACCTAATGCAAATGACAAGTTAACGGGTGCAGCACACCAACATGGCACATGTATACATATGTAACAAACCACATTGTGCACATGTACCCTAGAATTTAAAGTATAATTAAAAAAAATCCTCACATGAACTCGAGGAGAACAGTTCCATTATCCCGAATTACAGGTGAAGAAATGGGATGCTACGAGGTTAAGTGATGTGCTGGAGTCTCATGACTAGTCTGCTTATGTCACGCAGTTTGAAGCCTCAGTTAAAGAAAGATGTGAATGTGGCAGGGTATCCTAGAGGCACTCCTTGCCATAGCCCCAAATGGCAGCAGCAGTTTCTAGACCCTTAGAAGATCCATTAAGAAAAGGAAGTGGGCCCCTGAGGAATCACGGTGATTGCCGACCTCAAGCTGGGCTTGTGGGTTTCCCCATCACGTTCATGTGGGCATACAGTAGCTCTGTAAGGCAGGTGAGAGTCCGTAGCCCGAGATACAGATGCAAGCTTAGCCTCAGGGTGGCGAGTGGCCCACTGCAGATCTGCAGTACCGTCCTGGGGAATGGCAGCTTGTACCAAGGCCACCTTGCTCCACCCTTTCTGAAAATCCCCGTGTTCATGCTGAGAGCTGTGCTCCCCTTGTTGCCTCCAAGCTCTGGGGCTCACAGCACCTGAGACTGGCAGGGCAGGTGCAGTTGGAAACCTGACCTGGGGATGGCTACTCCGCTGTTGCACTGTACATCCCTGTGGAGGCCTCAACAGAAGGAGAGGGGCACTGCTGCCCTGGTTTCATCTCATGGGCACACCCTGACTTGTTCTGTTATGCCTTTTGGCCTTGCCATGTACGTATCTTGTCTCCTGGCTGATGGCAGCTTCCATGTCATTAGGGGTGATGTGGGTGGGAGACCAGGAGGGCAGGGACCACGTCAGCCTTGGCTCTTGGTCCTTAGCTCTGGTGTGGTGAATGGCATATCATGGGGGCTCAGTCATTATTTACTGGATCAGGGAAAGAATGATTGACTCCTGGGAGATGAGGGGTCTAGATTGGAGTACCAGCCCCACAAACAACTAGTTGTGAGTCCTCAGGAAAGCCACTTAATCTCTCTGAGCCTCAGTTTGCCATTTGTAAAGTGGGTGCGATAATGTTTGTTTTGAGTGTTACAGATGACTATCAAGGGGAAAATGTGTGACATATCTTTGTAACCTAGAAAGGGCCTTATATAAAGATCTTTCTCACCAGCATTATGATTCTTATGATTACCATTGTTGTCTCTGTTAGTATGAGCATCCAGCCAGCATTAAAAACAAATGCATATGTAAGGACCAATCTTCCAGTGAGTGTTCCAATTTATGCAGGTGTTGGTCAATCAGTAAGCAATTTCTGAGGCCCTACTCTGCCCAGCCTTCTACATGTTGTGGGTAGAAGGGAAAAGCATGACAACACAATCTTCTGGAACAAAAGCAAACATTCGGAGCCCAAAGGATGGCTGGTGGCTATTTTAGGAAGGGTGAGGGCGATGTTGGAGCAGAGACCAAGACACTGAGAACTTCGGTGAACCTGCAGTCTGTAACTCCATAGAGCTGCATGGATGTCCTGTCCTGCAGAAACTGTTGCTCAATAAAGCCGATGAAATGGATGTGTGTGGGAGGTTGGGTGGGGGAATAAGCAAAGCTCCTTGGCAGGAAAATGAGCTGGCGTCTCAAACTTTAGTGTGTACCCGGATCATCAGGGATGTGTATTAAAAATGGAGCAGCCCTAGAGATTCCGATTTGGTAGGTCTGGAATAGCGCTTGGGAAGCGGCATTTTAACAAGCCCCCAGGTGGTTCTGACGCAGTGGTCTGCATCTTTGAAAAGCACCACCCTGTGCCCGGGCGGGTCTCCAAGCCTCAGCTTCCAGCTGTCAAAACCCAGCCAAACAGAGCTACTTAAAAATGCACAGAACACAATGAGAGAGCACACATCTGAATTCTAGGTGATATTTTCAGATGGAACGGGACGTTATTTTTGTCCATGTTGGTAGGAAGGTTCTTGGGGTTTAGTGAACCAGAGCGGAGTCTGTTGCTCCATGCTGCTCTAATTATGGTCCCTGAAGCTCTCAGTGGGAAGTAAGAACCAGAATATTCTTTCTGAAGATCTTGTGTGCTACCCTGGAAGGTCTGTTTTGCAAAATTAATCAGCTTTGGGCCAGTTTCTTATCTTGAACCGTTTGAGATTTCTGAGCTGCAGCTGCAGAAAGCATGCTTAGGGAAAATCACATCTTTGTGTCTTTGTTTCTCTAGTGCACTGGTGGAGCCTGACTTGTGTGCCAGGCCCAGGGTGGGAGGCAAAAATCAGAGAGGTGATCCTTGCCCTTGAGGGAGGACAAAAAAAGCAAACGTAGAGCTGGAGCATGAAGGAGAATAAAAGAAGTGTTGTTGGAAGGTTCAGTAAGGATCTTGAGAGAATAATATCAACCAAGGGGAAACTGGATAAGAAATCAATTTCAAAATTTCCAGGATGAAACTGCTCCCTAAAAAGTAATTAGCGATATTAAATTCCTCCTCTCTCTAGCATGAATGAACCTGGGCCATTGAGGAAACACAGTGGAAAAGTTCCAGACCAAATCCTTTGCCTGAGAATGTCCACCCAGATCTTAGTTGTAACAGGACAATGAGGAAGTTGCTAGAAGAATGATTTCCAGCCTTTGGGGATCTTGTTTATCTTTCTGAAACAGGGAATGCCTTGGCAATTGAAATGAGGTGCTCTGTAGGAGACGGGGCAGAGAGAGTGGGGGTATTTATTGACATGAAACCCATTTCTCTCTTAGTCCAAATTTGCTGAGCATTCAGTCTTCTTAGCAACAACAAGAATACCAGCAGTAGTCCCTTGGGGTGGCCAAGTCCTCGTGTTTCCAGAGCCTGTGTTTTCCTGTGTCTGCCGGCCCTCCCTACAGCTAGATAAGGAATCACTACACTTTATAGATAGGATTGAAAGGCCCAGAGAAGCAAAGTGACTTGCCTAAGGCCACACAGCTGAACCCAGGCCATGTCTGCTCCTGCCTGTAGCATACTGGACTCTCCAGTACAGACTATGGCCCCACGTTGTGGAATCCAGTGAATGTTTGGGTGTTTCAGGGAAGACTGTGGCAGGCACAAGGTAGTTTGCTAAAAAAAGAAACCGAGCATCTCCGTGAGAACTTGCACTCTCTTTCCTCCAGTTTTCTCCCCTCCCACTGAATCAATTAACAATTTCAAATTGTTCCCTAGTGCTTGGGCAGGTTTGTTTTAGGATTATTATGATCGTCATTATTGCAGGGTGTGCTTCCTGAGCGATATTAAAATGAGGAGTTGTAGGCTGGGTGCAGTGGCTCGCGCCTGTAATCCCAGCACTTTGGGAGGTCTAGGAGGGAGGATCATTTGAGCTCAGGAGTTCAAGACCAGCCTAAGCAATATAATGAGACATTTACCATTTTTTTTTTTTTTTTGAGACAGAGTCTAGCTCTGTCACCCAGTGGTGCGATCTCGGCTCACTGCACCCTCTGCCTCCCGGGTTCAAGCGATTCTCCTGCCTCAGCCTTCCAAGTAGCTGGGATTACGGGTGCCTGCCACCACGCCCAGCTGATTTTCGTATTTTTAGTAGAGACGGAGTTTCACTGTGTTGGCCAGGCTGGTCTCAAACTCCTGACCTCATGATCCATCTGCCTCGGCCTCCCAAAGTGCTGGGATTACAAGCGTGAGCCACTGCACCCGGCCACCAACAATTAAAAAAAAAAAAATTAACCAGGCATGGTGGTGCAAGCCTGTGGTCCCAGCTACTCAGGAGGCTGAGGAGGGAGGATTGCTTGAGCCCGGGAGGGTGAGGCTGCAGTGAGCTGTCATCACACCACTGCACTCCGGCCTGTGCGACAGAGCAAGACTCTGTCTCAAAAAAATAACAATGAAAAAATAAAGAGCCGTTCAAGTAAAATCTTTCTAAAACCAACTCAGCAACTCAGCTAAGGGTCTTCCCTGTGGTCACATTGTTTGTGCTGTACTTGACTTTGGCAATCACAGGCAGCTGGGGCTTGACATCCACTACCCCACACTTGCATCTCCAGGCTCAGCCTGGCAGTGCCCACCTGAAAGTCACTCACAGCTTCCAGTGGGAGATGGGAACAAACCAGGAAACATTCACAATGACCAGCCCTTGGCCCATACTGGCCTTAACAGAGCTTCAAGAGACCATGGTGCCCTGAGGAAAATAAGGGTAAGTTTTTAACAGAGCTAACTTTGTTGTTTTCAAGAACACCCTTCACTCTGAGATGGTGCCTTCCCTTCCCTCCTCATCCTTCCTTCTTATGTCCTTTAAAAAATTAAATTGTGGTGATAGTAGACATTAGGATTTGTTTATTGATTTATTTATTTCATTTATTATTTTCTTTTTTTAAGAGACAGGGTCTCGCTTCATCCTCCAGGTTGGAGTGCAGTGGCATTTTCATAGCTTACTGCAGGCTCCAACTCATAGGCTCAAGTGATCCTCCCGCCTTAGCCTCCCAAGTAGCTGGGACTACAGATGTGCACCGCCATGCGCGGCTAATTTCAAATTTTTCTGTAGAAACAAGGTCTTGCTGTGTTGCCCAGGCTGGTCCCAAACTCCTGGCCTCAAATGATCTTCCCTTTTTGGCCTCCCGAAGTGTTGGGATTACAGGTGTGAACCACTGCGCCCAGCCCATGTTTTGTTTTTTAACGTCTTTACTTGAGAAAATAAAATTTGACAATCTACATTGGTATTCTGATACGTTTTGTTTTGTTTGGAAATTGTGTGTTTTATGACAGTCTGAGCAGCACTGTTATTGTTGTAGAAGTTTGTGTGAGGTCAGTGGGGCACAGGCTGGAAGTGGTCAGTCCTGTTTACTGGGATCAGGGAGGATTTGGAGCAGAAAGTGACATGTGAGCTGAGCCTTGGAAAGCACAGTAATAGGGTGCTCACCGGGGGACCAGAGGGCCATGAAAGCCTTTTGATCAGTGAGGGACATGATAAGCCTTTCATTTTAGGGAGATCACTCTGAAGGGAGGTGACCAGCAGAGGGGAGGTAGCAGGCCTGGAAGCAGAGTCACCTGCCACAGTGAGGCCAGACACACGCATGTGGCGGTGCGGTGCAGAGGCTGGCACGGTTCCGTGGATACTCAGCGAGTAGAACGTACAGGACTTGAGACTGGCTAGGTGTGAGGGGCCACGCAACGATGGAGTCTTGGACGGCTCCCAGTTTTCTGCCTTGGGGAACCTGCAGAGGTGAACGTTGATACTAACATGAATGCAAATAACAATAGTCATGGTGACAGCTGATGTTTACTGAGCCCTTCTTTGTACTGGGCACTTGCTGAGCACCATGCCTATCCAGAAGGCTTATGCAGAGAAAGCAGGTTTCTCAGAGTCAGAATCTAGAGCCCCTCTCTCACCCAGTCATATCTGTATTCTGCCTTCTGGGACACTGACCACATTTTAGGGGAAGATGGCCAGTCCAGGTTTGGACCTGTGGGTCACCCAGGTGGAGATGTGTGGTCTGGAGCTTCAGGGAGGTGGAGGTTGGGATTTGGGGTCATCAGCCTACAGATGATGGTTGATGCTATTGGAGCGGGGAGGTCAGCTAGAAATACTCCCTGGGAAGAAGTGCTCTGCCCAGCAGAGAAGGAGGAGCTGTTCCATCTTTGCAGCCCTGATGCCTGTCATCTTAGCTGTGATTTGGGCCTCTGGTTGTATATTTCCTGCAGATGTGCCTGGAATCATTGAAATGAGAAAAGGGGAGATTTGGGGGGCTGCACAGCCCTTCCTTGTTCTTCTTATTTTTTCTTGAGCTTTTTATGATGGATGATTTCAGATGTATGCCTCAGTAGAAAGAGTAGGATAAGCTGCCTCCATGAGCCCATCCCCCAGCTTCAGCAATTAGCCAGCGCGTGCCTGCCCCTTTCTTAATTGACTCTTCGCATTCCCACTCTCTGCATCCAGGCAGTTTCTATTAATACTGTGGAGCTCCTGCTCTGCCCATTTCTCCTACTGCCTGCTTTAGCCAGACCGGGCTGGTCAGTCCTCAAACTGCCTTGTACCCACCCCCATCTCTCCCTGGCATTCCTACCTCACCTTCTAATTCAGACACTGTGCTGTCCCCCTCTTCTCAACTTGGGCAAAGCCTCCTGGTGCCATGCGGGGTGGGGTCCCCAGGTCTGTTTTGTGTCCTGAGTTTACACCTAAGCCTCCTTGGGCAGGTCACTGTATACCCGCATGCCCTGCTCAGAGCCCGTCAGCACCACTGCATACTGTGTCTGAGGGGCCTGGGGCCACATGCTCCGTAGGACAGAGGTGGCCCCCTCAGCCTGGGATTGAAGGTCATGTGTAATTCAACCTCCATCGGGTCAGGAGAAAACACTGGCCCCTCACCCTGTGTTGAAACTTTAAGATTACCCTGGTTTCTTGAGAGGTTTTGTTTTGTTTTCTCTGTTCATTTGCTAAACAGGCCTAGTATGTCCATTGCAGGTCCTAGGTTGAGAGGACCCAAGGTGATGGAGTGAGGCCCAGCCACTATGGCAAGGCCCTCAGGGGGCTGCTCTAGTCTCCTGGTGTTCATTGTTCTGCTTGTCTACAGAACCTTCCATTCCAACAAAATTTGCTAGAAGCCCACATATAAAATCTCCAGAAGGGAACCCTTCTGGTTAAATGGTGGTGGGGACTCAGAGCCTTGCCCAGTAGGGTCATGCCATGTCAGTCTTTCTTCAAGAGGCCTCCTGAGGAACTGACTTTGAAACCCCTAGGTTGGAGTCCTCACCTTCAAGGCCACCAAAGATCCCACCCAGGAATGAGGCCTTCTCTGCCATTCCCCACAGATACAGCAGCTGGGGGTGCCCATCTTGTCTCCCGGTCAGCCTGAGCTCAGTGCCAGGCCCAAGAAAGATGGCACAGGCATGGTTCTTGCCTTCAGGTAGGTCTACTTCAGAGGCATAAGGAGGTAGGGGGCAGGGGAGCCATTTATGTCTATAAGAGGCTTGTTAATAAAAGACAGAGTGAAAACCATATAGAGGACATGTGGTGTACTGTGATGGAACAGGGAAAATTCTGCCCATCTCACGTGGCCTGTAGGCGGGCTTGGAGGCTGGGTTGCTGTGTGATGCCGCCTCCTAGGTAGCCAGGTTCATGCTCGCTGGATGAGCTTTTAGGTCCAAGTGTCTGCCAGCCATGTGGAAGCCCATTCCAGACGCTTGATCTGCTGTGTGCGCACCCCTGGTTGGGTGCTGCTGTGACAGCTGAAGACGAAAGTCCCACCCCACCCGCCCCAAGTTAGATCTGTCGTACAGACACTGGTTATGCACGTTTGGGGATTTTTTCTTCTTCTTCTTTCCTATGTGAAGTTTTAGTTTTTCAGTAAACAGTAATTAAAACAAATGTACACAGAGACAACAATGCCGCATTTTAATTTATTTATTTCAGCTGACTGCACCCGCCAGCCTCCTAGCAAAATTCCTTTGTTTTCTTCTTTATGCACGATATTAACAATAGATCTCCCTGTGTAGTTTTGTGTTCACCCTGTTTCTAGAGAGTGTGGAGGATGCAATGGGTGTGGCGTATGAATCTCATACTTTCTACCTGTAGAGTAGGTGATGCACTTCCTGAACTGTGGAAAATGAAGATGCTCCTGTCCTTCCTTTTCAAAAGCCTCCTCCTCTGGCCTCCTCAGTTCTAGTCACTGGCCTCTTCTAAGAAAGAAATTTTTCAGGTGGATGTTGTCATTGAATGAGCCTAGCTTAGGGCACAGCTCCTAGAACTTGCTTATAAGTAGGCTGGGCACAGTGGCTCACACCTGTAATCCTAGCACTTTGGGAGGCCAAGGCGGGTGGATTGCCTGAGCTCAGGAGTTCAAGACCAGCCTGGGCAACATGGTGAAACCCCATCTCTATTAAAAATACAAAAAATTAGCCGGAGGTGGTGGTGCACACCTGTAAATCCCAGCTACTTGGAAGGCTGAGGCAGTAGAGTTGGCTTGAACCCGGGAGGCAGAGGTTACAGTGAGCCGAGATTGCACCACTGCACTCCAGCCTGGGAGACAGAGTGAGACGCTGTCTCCATAAAAATGAAAATAAATAAAATAAAAAGAGCTTACTTATAAGTGAATACTCTCTTCCCTGCTCTTCCCAATCATCTACCCTTCCCCTCCCCAGCATTTTTTCTTATTGCTCTGAGTGCATTGCTGGAAATTTCCTTACCTGTGCCCTCACCCCAGGTGGCTCTGGGGATTCTGGGAAGGCAGTGATGCTTGCTGCCACTTCATCCTTGAGCCCTCCAACCACCAAGATTCATGAGGTTGTGGGTGAGTGCACAGACAGGCTGGCCTCAAGCCCAGCTTCCCTCCTGCTGTCTGTGTGTCCTGGAGTTGGTTATGTAAACTCTTTGAGCTTCTGTTTCCAACTCTGTAAAATGGGGGTTGCTGTGGACATGCAGCTTCATGAGATGATGCTTGTGAAGTGTGCAGGATTTTCCCTGCCACATAGCAAGCTTCAGGAGTTCAGTGCCATTATTATTATTTCTGGCTGCTGTTATTGCCACCCTAGCGGGCACTCAGCCCATGCATGTTGTCCCTGGCATGTTGTCCCTGGCATGTTGTTTGTGATCGCAAAGTTCCCAGCATAAGAATAAAATTCTGTGTGCTCTGTTGTGCAGGAGAATACACACATTTTTTGCCATCTATTTTAGAGCAACATGTATGGAATCTTGGTGGGGTGGCCTGAATCCTAGGCTGACAGGTGGGGGCCTGCAGATCTCAGATAAGCTGCACCACTCGGGTTCACAATGCAGTTCTTGGCCCAGACAACCCCTGGGATCCCTTGTTGACCTAATATTTCCTAAAATATGAGTATCTGGAGACTGAGCACAGCATAGGGGTGGGCCTTAGCAGCTCCTGCTAGGGAAGGCGAGTCAGCCCTGGGGTTTCATGCAAAGCTTCGAGGTGGTCGCCTGGCCTCCCTCTGTGCTTGCCTAAGGCTTGCAGGCTTTGGGGAGGGGAGCTGCCAATTCCCATGCATATTGGGAGTAGGGATGCTGGTGGGAGGTCTTACCTGCTGCCTGCTCTAGCTGTTAAGGGGAGGGGGTCTTGCAGAATCTGTGACTCTGCCCCTCCAAACGCGGAGGCAGCTGGTGAATGGAGGCTGTGTTTTGCAGAATGCAAGCGTAAGGATGGAAACAGAGCCCTGGGCGGCAGGGTCTAAAAGCCTGGTTGTCATGTCAACAGATTGGCCCAAAATAGTGAGAAATAGCAAGGGGCAGGTCCCCATATGGTCCTGTCGTGACCACATCGCCCGCTCCTTCCATGGCAGGGCTGGGCTGGGCCAGGCTGTTATAGGAATAAAATGGGGAGGGGGGCTTTGAGGATATCCCCCTACCATTTCCTCAGGAGGGACCAGAGAGGGCAGGTGTGGTCCTGGTCCTTCTTAGCTATATAAATGTGAAGCCCGAGAAGGGAACCCATAAGCCAGAGCCCCCACCCCCAAGGCTGTGCTGTGACTGCCTTTATTTCCGCCATTGGGAAAATTCAGCAAACAGGTAGGAGCACTCAGTGTGTGCAGGTGCAGGGGTCCTGAGGCAGTACATGGAACAGCTAACATCTCCCAAGTGTTCACCGGCGCCAGCACTCTTTCCAGCCCTTTGAATGAATGAATTCATCTGACCTTCACCATAACTGCATAATGTAAACACTATTATCATCCTCGTTTATGGGGGAGGAAACCGAAGCTAAAAGTTTGCCCAAGGTCCTTCAGCTAGTAAGTGGGATACTTGAAGTCAGACACCTGGCTCCAGAGCCAGACCCTTGACCATTAAGCTACAGAGATGTAGGAGACAGGGGCTCCATGGGCCTTCCCCAACAGAGGGTGCTGGCTCAGCCCGTGGAAGGGGCATCTCACCTGGCAAAGACTTCCAGAAGAAAGCAAGATGTATGGACTTGGCCAGGCAAAGGGGATGGGACACAGGTGTCATGGCAGAAGCCATATACCCTCTTAAGGGTTTGGGGACCTGTGGCTGGGGAAAGAGGACTTATGGCTGTGGGAGGAGACCCAGATTGGCTCAGCTCCATTGCTGTGTACTCTGGGCAACCTCCTTCTCTCACGCAACTCATTTCCTTATAAATACAACCTCCAGCCTCCTGTCCATCCAGGAATTGGCCCTCTAGATATGGGGCCATTTTGTGCTTTTGTATATCATTATTTAGTTTCATTTTGATTTCTCTTTAGTTTTTTTTTTTTTTTTTTTTTTTGTAAAGTATCATTTGGAAAATGCTTTCCTGACCTGGCAGAGAACAAAAGCATGGATTCTTTCTCCCTACCAAGCTCAAAGAATAGGGAGGAATGGGCTGGCCATGGTGGCTCATGCCTGTAATCCCAGCACTTTGAGAGGCTGAGGTGGGCAGATGGCTTGAACTGAGGAGTTCCGAGACCAGCCTGGGCAACATGGCGAAACCCTGTCTCTACTAAAAATTACAAAAAAGTAGCTGGGTGTGGTGGTGCATGCCTACAGTCCCAGCTACTCGAGAGGCTGAGGTGGGGGGATTGCTGGAGCCCTGGGTGGTTGAGGCTGCAGTGAGCTAAGATGGTGCCACTGCACTCCAGCCTGGGTGACAGAGTGAGACTCTGTCGCAGAAAAACAACAACAACAAAAGAATAGGGGGGAATAGATTTCTCCCCCATTTTACAGATGAGAAAACTGAGTTTCAGAGAGGCCTGGAGACTTGTCCTGAGGGAAGTATTACCTTCCTGATTGTTTTTTTAATTGTGACAAAATATGCACAAAATAAATTGACAATTTTAATCATTTTTTAAATATACAGCTCAGCAGCATTAAGTACATTTACATTGTTGTACGACCATCACCACTATCTATTCCCAGAACTTTTTGATCATCCCAAACTGAAACTTCATACTCATTACACACTAGCTCCCCAGTCCCTTCTCCCCCACCCCTGGCAACCACGGTTCTCCTTCCTGTCTCCATGAACTTCACTACCTTAGGTACCTCAGATAGGCGGAATCGTACAGTGTTTGTCCTTCTGTGTCTGCCTTATTTATTTTCCTGCTAGTTTTTTTTTAATTGCAAGAAAAACTGGGTTCAAATAGTTTTCAAGTTTCAGGAAGTGTTTGTTAAACCTAATGAAAAAAACTGAGTAACAATTTCACAGCAAGGTTGCTATTCAGAGAAAAAAATAATACTTTTTTTATGCATGAAAGTGAATGAACCCCAAAAAGCCCTTCTGTCTGCAGGATTTGGGAAGGTAATGTTTTCTTTGCCTTTGGATCTGCGAAAGGGCCCAGGAGGATGTGACAGATGTTTATGGAGCAAAGTTCTGGGGAGGGGACAGTGGGGGGCCACATGTAGCCTTACTTTTCCCTGTGTCTGAGCAGGGAATGCCTCATGGTTGGAACCTGGGCACCCTGCTCACGGTGGGCCACCCTCCTTCACCCTGTCCATTTGGCTGACTTCTCCTTAAGCATCAAGACTCAGCACAAGTACCAAGCACCCCGCCCCTGCAGGAAGGCTTCCCTGATTCCTGGCACTACATCTGGTGGCCGGCTCTAGGCCCCACACTCTCTGCTGCCCCTTTCATCATATGCCCTCCCATCTGCAGCAGTCTAAAAGTTTCCGTTCCCCCAAGAGTCATATGTTGAAATCCTAGCCCCCAAACTGATGGTATTAGGAGGTAGGGCCTTTGGGAAGGGGGGTGATTAGGTCACGAGGGTGGAGCCCTCATGAATGGATTCTGCCTTATAAAAGAGGTGCAAGGGAGCTTGTTCTCCCCTCCCATCATGTGAGGGCCCAGCCAGAAGGCGCTGTCCATAAACCTGGAAACCAGCCTTCACTAGACACCAAATCTGCTGGCGCCTTGATCTCAAACTTTCTGGCCTCCAGAACGGTGGGAAATAAGTTTCTGTTGTTTCTAATCTGTCCAGTTTGTGGTATTTTGTGATAGAAGCCCAAGCAGACTAAGACACCATTCTCTGCGGTGACTGTGCCCTCTCTCATCCCCGCTGGCACGTGAGCTCCCTGAGAACCGGGCTCTGACCTGTTTCCTCCTGTTTGCGAAGTGCCTGGCAGATCTCAGCCTGAAAGAGATCCTCAGTAAACGCCTAGCACATCAAACTGAATAAATTCAGCATTCATAGTTAGCAAAGGGCTCGAGCTTCTGCCCCATGCAGCTCCCTCGAGTGCCATCGTTAGGCCTTCCCAGCATTACTTCCCTGTTATACAAAGGGAGGACCAGGCTTGTGAGCTCCCCTATCAGATGTGGACTTTGACTTTCACCTCTGGGGATGGGCTGCCCTGTGCAGGTGTGCACCTCCCTCTGGCCTTCCAAAGGCTGCTGCTCTTCAGATTTTGCCAGCCATCTGGTCGAGGGGTCCTGCCCAGGGGCTTCCCCAGAGGCGGTTATGCTCCTAAATGCACTGGTCCCAAACTGCTGCCTCAATGAGCCATAGGAACCTTCCCTGGGCCCCACCCCTCCAGCAAATTCCTCTCCCGGAGCCCCTCCCTTCCCCTCCCCTCCCAGCACTTGGTGGTATCTGTTTGCTAGTCTGTCCGTCTAGCAAGGTTCCAAGCTGAAACCCCTTTGCCCCCTTTCCTAGGCAGGGAGAGGCCTCACATTCTTCCGTGAATCCAGGGGCAGCACCAGGCGTCACCCCCTGCGCAGGCAGTGTAGTGATGGGCTTGGGGACCCCTTAGCAGGCTCTCAGCCACGGGGTGGGAGGCGGGCCAGAATTGAGTCCTGGGGCTAGACACTGGGAAGGTGCATTAGGACTTCAGATGTAGAGGAGCTAGGAGCTGGGACCTGGGAGCAGGATGTTGAGATGGGAACACAGCTGTTCCCAAGGCTGCTTGTGCAGCCTGGACCCCAGAACCCCCTTACAACCTCCAAGTGTGGGCGACACTGTGCCTGTGGGATCAGACCTGAGATGTTGGGGTGTTGGGGAAATCGCCTCTGGGAAGAGCCTCTGAAAACAGAGAGGCGGAAGGACTTATGCCAGGCTTGGAGAATTGGAGCCCTTGAGTAGAGTCCCTGGTCACAGTGATGTGTGACAGCAGCCCAGCTCTCATCTGTCAGGTGGGGGAGTGACCACCATGTCCCCAGCTGGAGGACAAGCGAGGCACATAATTAACTCCAGCTGAGTCGCTGCAGAGGGAGCACGGGCACCTGAGGAATGAGTGTGGCCACGGTGACGGGGTGAGGACCCACCCTACAGCCCCCCTTCATCTGTGAGCAGGCGCCCAGTGGGTGTTTGCACATGGGGGAGCTGTCGGGATAGCTCTGGCCCGTGTGCTAGGAAGGACTGTCAGATTCGGGGACATGGCTCCCAAGGGAAAGTCAGTAGCGTGGGCAGCTGGCCAGTGCCTCACCAGCCTTGTGCCCAGTGCTGGACTCAGCAGTGTCCCCTGGACCCAGCATCCCCTCCTGGCTTCTCTACCTCAGGGGGTCCTGGTGGCCCAGACTCACACAGCCCCTGAAGGAAACTAGGACTCCCCTCTCTCCTAGAGGCTACTCTTCCTCTTGTTCTGATCTGACCCCTTCCCCCTGCTCCTGCCATTGTCCCTGGACCACTGCACTGGTCTCTCACCCCTCCCCACGCCCTGCCCTTCCTCACTTGAATAACGACCTTCAAGTGGCTGCCAGGGTCGCCGTCCCTGTCCTCAGCTCTGGCGATGTCATGATCAGGTCGAAGCACTCTTGAGAAGCTCCAGGGTTTAATGGGTGCGGAGCTTTTCTGTTTGGGATAATGAAAACATTCCGGAAATAGACAGTGGTGATGGTTACACAACATGGTGAGTGCACTTAATGCCACTGAGTTGTACACTTAAAAATAATTAGAATGGCCAGGCATGGTGGCTCACGCCTGTAATCCCAGAGCTTTAGGAGACCTAGGTGGGAGGCTCGCTTGAGTCCAAGGAGGTCAAAGCTGCAGTGAGCCGTGATTGTACCACTGCACTCCAGCCTGGGCAACAGAGTGAGACCCTGTCTTCAAAAAAGAAAAAATAAATAACTAAAATAAAGTGGTAAAACAAAACAAAGGGAAACTCCCTATGGACTGAAAAATAAGGGGCAACCTCCTTAAGCTGGCACTGGCTGGCTCAGGGCCTACCAGAGGCTGCCTCAACCTCCTTTTCCAGTCTCACCCCTCGCATCTACCATTCACCCTTTTAGTGCTCCAACCTGGAGAGTTACTGGTCTTGCTGTTCTAAGACATATCCTCACTTTCCCTGGCTCTTTGCCTTCCCTTATGGATTCTCAGGATTAGAATCTATTCCTTCACTTGGTGAAATAATCATTTCTACAACACTCTCCTGATGACTTATCACTGCTTTCCAAGGCCTTTTACGCTATCTCTGGCCAGCTCTAAAGAGATGGCCTTATTTCTAAGAGCATAAGGTTTGGAGTATGATAGCCTGGGTTTGAGTGCAGGCTTCATGGCTTACCAGTCATGTAATCTTGAACTTGTCAGTTAAGCTCCCTGAACCTGTCTTTCCTCCTCTGTTAAATGAATGCTAATAACAGTATCTACCCCATGGAGTCACTGCAAATATTAAATATAAATAGTAAGTGGGCTAATGCATAAAAAGAATTTAGCTTATTTCCTAGCACATAGGTCAGTATTAAATAAATGTTAGCTGGATATGTATAAATTGAACCAAAATCTGGCCTTGAGTGCAGACAAAAACACACACTGGTAGGCTGGAAGGGATCTGAGAGATCATCTGTGGCAGTCATAGTAGGCTCCCAGGTATCTGGTTCTCTCCTCACTTAGTAAGTTGCACTTTGTGTCCCTTATACTTGGGTGGGGCCATGCCTGTCTCATGGGCCATGTCCAGTCAATGAGGTCAATTTAATTGCTGGCTGAGCCTCTCCAGAGTTTTCATTTTCCTTCCCCATTAGCAACTGGCTGCATTCAAGATGGCGGTTGTTCCATTAGCTTGGGCTCCTAGGTGTCTGGGATGTGTCAAGCGCCCCCCTTGCTTGAGAGAGGAATCAACTTTTCCTGGGGTGACCCATTGACATTTAGGGTTTGTTTGTTGCCAAAGTATAGCCTGCTTTGCTTTGCAAACTCTGCTGAATGACAAATCTGCTAACTCAACATTTTTGTTTTTTAAGTGAAGAATAGATGAGGTGGGGTCACAGAGTGAGGCAGTGGCAGGTCTGGAGCTCATATCCTATGCCTGACATAGCTGGTTTATTCTTTCTTCGATCTCTTTCCTCATCAGTCTCTCCCATCATTGACCTCCCATGAAGGAGACTACTAAGATGGACTCATTTGAACGAGTCTTGTTGATAT
Source organism: Pan paniscus (assembly GCF_029289425.2). Classification (NCBI taxonomy): domain Eukaryota; kingdom Metazoa; phylum Chordata; class Mammalia; order Primates; family Hominidae; genus Pan; species Pan paniscus. Next base: position 40,866,230 of record NC_073260.2, read on the forward strand.
CATGAATTGGTCAAACCCACGCCTCACAGGCCTTTAGCTAATGAATTCCCCAGTGGACACATGTCTCTCCTAGGGGTGCTAGGCAAAGTTGCTTGCCAAGCCATCCACCAGCACTTCACGCCTGGACCAATGCACCCACCTCTCCCTAGCCTCCTTCCTCCCCATTGGGTCTTCCTCCTCTGCCCCAGCTGCCAGAGGCATCTGTGTAAAGCAAGTGCCTCTTCCCTCTCGGCACTCCCCTGGTGAAAGTGCTGCAGTGACTTCTTACTGCCTGAAGGAAAGAAAACCACACCTACCTGTGTTCAGTGTTCCCGACGCACTGGCTCAAGCCAGTCCGAACCCACCCATCCCTTCTCCATCCTGTGCTCCTGCTAGTGAACACGATGGACCTCTTCTCCAAGGTGCCCTGCAACTTCCTATTTCCAAGCCTTCACTCTTGCTGGTAACTCAGCCTGGTGCGCCCTCCCACCACCTCAGTCTCTTGTTCCTCTCGCAAGGCTCAGCTCAAATGCCGCCTCCTCCAAGAAGTCTTGGCAGAATATCTCAGTGCAGTTTGAATATTCCTTCCTTTTTTGCGTGACTTTTGTCTCTGCCGTTGCTCCCACTTCTATCCTGCCCTGTGTTATGGCTTTTTGTTTGAATCTTCTCTTCCCTCCTGAATGGAAAGCTCCCTGATGGCCAAGACTGTATGTCACTTTTTATGCGTCTTCAGCATCTACCATGAGACCTGGTTCTTCATCACCCAGGGTGCGTTTATGGGATGAATGAATATTCTCTAACTCCAGGTCCAACCCTCCATTACACCATTTACTACATGTTGCTAAATTATTTCCATGTCTCTCACCCACTCCAGATTATAAATCCCATGAGATCAAGGACCCAGTCTTACCCATCTCATCTTCCCCTACCTAGCTCAGGCGCCCAGCCAATGTTGAACCAATGTGCCCCACAAATGTGGAATGGAAAGGAGTGGCGACAGCTTGGTGGCACACGTAGTTGGAGTTTGGTATCTCTTAAGAGGGCGATCCAGCCCCCACCCCCGGAGAAGGGCTGCCAACATGTGATATTTGCACAAACCTGCAGAAAAGAGCACCTCTCTCCTGATCGGCAGCCCGAGTACACTTTGTGTTTGTGACCCTGACTTTTAAAAATGTCACACCTGCATATGTGGGGAGGCTTACTGACAGCTAATTAGGAAACGCAGTTTGTATCTCCCAGTCTTTGAGAAACATTTTGTAAATTGGGTAATTGGCTTTAACAGTGCAGAGGAGAGATGTGTGCTATGGCTCCATCATCTTCAAATAACACAGTCTGCAGCCGGCCAAGAATTCAGAGTGACAGCTTCAGGGAGAATACAGAAATGCCAGTTTTTCTCAGTATTCAGGATGGACAGCCTGGCTCTCTGGAGACTTTTAGAAGCAGATGGTCTGTCCATCACCCCGGGGAAGGGGTGTGAAAAACTCAAGATGGCTGGAGTTAATAAGCTGTTTGGGACAGAGCTATGGATATGACTACTTTTATTTCAGGCTCTACCCACCAGCAGTGATTGTATCTGCCAGGCAGCAGTAATTTAGTCCAGCTAGGATGTATTAAACACCTGTTTGGGGCCAAACTCTTTGATAGGCAAAGGGGGACAGAGGCGAATAAGATAACCTAGTTCAGCAGGGCATGATGGCTCATGCCTGTTATCCTAGCACTTTGGAAGGCCAAGGTGGGAGGATTGCTTGATACTGGGAGTTCAAGTCCAGGAGTTCAAGACCAGTTTAGGCAACATAGTGAGATATGTCTCTACAAAAAATTAAAAAATTAGTGTGGTGGTGGTGGTGTGCACCTGTGGTCCCAGGTACTCAGGAGGCTGAGGTGGGAGGATCACTTGAGCCCAGGAGGTTGAGGCTGCTGTGAGCCATGATGGCACCACTGCATTCCAGCTTCAGTGACAGAGGGAGATCCTGTCTTTAAAAAAAAAAAAAAAAAAAAAAGACAGCCAAACTCAGCATACCTTAGTTATATCTGGCTGTATCCCTGAAATTCTGGTTTGACGTAAGTGTCTTGAATGATAGGAGAACACTTTTTAAAATGTAAGGCATATATACTTTGTACCCTTTCCCATAATCTTTTCTTGTCTCTCTCAACTGTCTTTACCCTTCTTTAATAGTTCCCCAGGTGTGCTGATTCTTTATGTTTCAAAATGCTTACAGCAGGCGTTTAAGGATGTTTGTTAGATGATGCGGCCTCTCTGTAGTGACTACACCTCTATAGCCCAGAAGTTTCATGCATGAAAGTTATTTCTTGCTTATGTCATTGTCAAGTGTAGCTTGAAGGGGTGTGTTGGTTGGTGTTCTGGGAAGCAGATGCTCAGAGTTAGAGGGGCCCTGGGGAAATTCCTTTGAAGGGATATGAAGAGAGATGGGCAGGGTGAGCCTTCAGACTGTGCGGTGGGTCTGACATCAGTAAAGGGTGTGGGGAAGGAAAGAGGCTCGGGTAGGAACAGTCCCTGGCAGCAGCACTGCTCTAAGAAAGTTCCAGCTGGACCAGTGGGCTCAGAGATCACCTGTAGTCAAGTCTTACACTGGCCAGAAGTGAGGAGCCCTTGTTCCTCTGCCATGCTCAGTCCATGGTTGGTGGGGTCTGGGAAGAGGGTGGCCTCCTCTGAGGCATACCCAAAGACGCCACACCTGGAGGCTGTCAGCTCGTGAGGCTGCTCTCCTTGGGATGGTTTCTCTCGTGACATAGTGGTGTCCCCTTCCAGGATTGCCATAGGGATTTGGGATCTGGGGGGTTTCTTCCTGTTTCAGGTCCTTGCATTTTTTCCCCACTCACACTGTGGATGGAAAAGAGCACAGAATACCCATGGAATGGTTTTACAGGCCAACCTGGGCATGGCACACATCGTCTTTGTTCATATTCCATTGCCCAAAACTCAGTGGTCACACCTAATTGTCAGGGGGGGCTGGGAAATGTAGTCTTACCCTGTGCCCGAAAAGAACGGAACATGGATATGATGGAGCATGGACTCTGGAACCTGACTCCATGGGTTTGACTCCCAACTCTGCCCCTCACTCACTGTGTGCAACTTGGGGCAAATTACTCACCTCTCTGATCCTCAGTTTTTTCATCTATTAAAATGTGGATAATAATGGGACATGGTTCATAGGGTTGTTGGGAGGATTAAGTGAGTTAGTGTATATACAGCAATTAGAATAGTGCCTGGCACAGGCAAATGCTATGTAAGGGCTCACTGTGTTATTATTATTACTATTCTTGTTTCTAAATTTAACACTTCAGTAAATGTTTCTTGGGTACCTGTTCTGTTCAAAGAATTTTTATAGGTCACATGAACTTACTGTTTCCTGGACAGCTCCTAGTACTTAGTAGGTGACTGAAAATGTTTCAATGAATTAGTTGCAATGACAAAACAATATAGTGTATATTTAATTCAGTTGGATATGGTGCTGGGCTAATTTTGAACATGATTTAGCAATGATAAATGTTAAAGTCTGTTCTTAGGTTCAGAAAATCACCCACAGATGAACAGAAAGAGGGAAACTTCAGTGATTGAGAAAGCACCCTGGGTGTGGAAAGCTTACCAGTTTAAAAATGACTTTCTGTCTTTATAAAAGTAATCTGTATTTTTTTTATTTAAGTAAAAGAAGCAAGTAACAAAAAACCACTGAAATCTCATAACCTTTAACATTCGATGATTCTCATTCCAGACATCTCTCTATGCATATATTATAAAGAAATAATTTTATAAAATGAGATCATTATTACATCCTACTTTAGATCGTTGTTGAATTTTATTTATTTGCATATAACAGAAGAAAATGAGGAAAAGTAAAATAGAAGGAATTGCTCACCATTAAACAATTTTGCCTTTGCTACAGAAAATATTTGTTTCCAAAATGTCTCTCCAAGGGTAATAAAAGATTATGAAAAGCAGTGAGGTTAAAATCCTGGCTTTTAAACTGCAGTTTTCAATTTTAGATGGTATTGATTAAAGCCCTTCTATGGAAGAAGAGGAAATTAACAATCTTACAACTTCTCTTCCCTCCTCTGCCTCCTGCATTTTCTGTTCCATTATTATCTTCACATTGCCAGTTGTTTCATGTTAAATGGGTCTGGCTCTCACTATCACTCCTTTTTTACCACAAGTCCACCTCCATTCCTGAGATCTATATTTTTGATTCATCTTTTGGTTGGCTGGATTTTATCAAGTAGGTTTTTTCTCCCCTGGGCACCAAGGAAGGATTGTCGGTGTTTTGCTACCCAAGATAATAGGTGCTGCTTTAGTAGTTTTTACTGACAGCAAGCTCTGTGTGATGTAGGAGCCCAATAGAAGGTGTGCAGACTGAAGCCGCATTAACAGAAGTCGATATTCAGAATGCGGGAGGTGATCGTTTCGTTCAGCTTGGCATTGTGGCTGGGAGTGCTCTGAACAAATCAATAAGGAAAAGACAGCCCAGTAGAAAAATGGGCAAAGTTACCAGTCCAAAAGAGGAAACACAGGCTATAAGCATATGAAAAGATGGCTTAACCTCTTTAGTAATCAGGAACATACAAATTGAAATGTGATATCAAATACCCACAAGACTGGCAAAAATTAAAGCTGGCAAGGATATGGAGCAGTGAGATCTCTAAAACACTGCTGGTGGGAGTGTAAATGGATCAAACCACTTAGAGAACATGCAGCAAACGCTATGATTCAACAATTCAATTTCCAGGTTTATACCCTAGAGAAACTCTTCATATGTGTGCAAGGAGGCGCATATGCAAATATTCGACCATCTTGCTTACAGCAGCAACCAAACAAAATGCTGGAAACAGCCCAAGGGTCCACTGGCAGAGGAATGAACAAACAAACGGTGGCATATTCACACAATGGCATATTACACAGCTATGAAAATGAATGAACCACAGCTATATTCAGCGGCAAAAATCTCACAAACATAACATGGAGCCATAAGGGCAAGTTTCAGGTGAAATGTATAACACAATTCCACTTATATGTATGTTCGGAAATGAGTAAAATTAAATGATATAGTGTTTAAGAAACATGTACATATAAAACTGTAAAGAAAAGCAAAGAAGGGGCTGGCACGGTGGCTCACTTCTATAATCCCAGCACTTTGGGAGGCCAAGGCGGGTGGATCACTTGAGGTCAGGAGTTCAAGACCAGCCTGGTCAACATGGCAGAACCTCGTCTCTACTAAAAATACAAAAGTTAGCTGGGCACAGTGGCATGTGCCTGTGATCCCATCTACTCAAGAGGTTGAGGTAGGAGAATCACTTGAACCTGGGAGGCAGAAGTTGCAGTGAGCCAAGATCATGCCATTGCACTCCAACCTAGGTGACAGACTGAGAGTCTGTCTAAAAGAACAAACAAACAAACAAAAGAAAAACAAAACAAAACAAAAAAAAAAAGAAAAGAGAAGAGAAGAAAAGAAGGATAAATGCAAAATTCAGGCCTGGGGCTCCCCCTGGGTAAAGGAGGGCTATGTGCAGGTGTGGGCACAGAGGTCTTCAACATAACTGTGATGCTGGATATACTGTATGTTCGCATTACTATTTTTCATACTTAAGTTATTGTATATGGAATGTTTTCTGTGAGTGAAATATTTCATAGCACATTCTTATTTAAAATGAAACCGTGCTCTGAAGTTAGACTACCTGAAATTGGGCAAGTTATTATTTCTGAGCCTCAAATTCCTTATCTGTAAAAGGGAAATAACAGTACAGGTTGAGTACCCCTTATCCAAAATACTTGGGACTAGAAATGTTTCAGATTTTGGGGTTTTTCAGATTTTGAAATAGCTGCATTATATTTAAAGACTGAACATCCCAAATCCAAATATTCAAAATCCAAAATGCTCCAGTGAACATTTTTATTGAGTGTCATATTTGTGCTCAAAAAGTTTTGGATTTTGGAGCATTTTGGATTTCAGATTTTCGAATTAGGGATACTCAGCCTATACCTTTTAATAATATTGAGAGGCATGAATAAGATCCTTGACATCAAGTTCTTAGTACTGTGCCTAACACATATATATTTTTTAAATTTTATTATTATTATACTTTAAGTTTTAGGGTACATGTGCACAACGTGCAGGTTTGTTACATATGTATACGTGTGCCATGTTGGTGTGCTGCACCCATTAACTCGTCATTTAGCATTAGGTATATCTCCTAATGCTATCCTCCCCCCTCCCCCAACCCTACACCAGTCCTCAGTGTGTGATGTTCCCCTTCCTGTGTCCATGTGTTCTCATTGTTCAATTCCCACCTATGAGTGAGAACATGTGGTGTTTGGTTTTTTGTCCTTGCGATAGTTTGCTGAGAATGATGGTTTCCAGCTTCATCCATGTCCCTACAAAGGACATGAACTCATCATTTTTTATGGCTGCATAGTATTCCATGGTGTATATGTGCCACATTTTCTTAATCCAGTCTATCGTTGTTGGACATTTAGGTTGGTTCCAAGTCTTTGCTAATTGTGAATAGTGCTGAGGGCACAGTATACGTTAGCTAGTGTCGCTTTTCTGGGCAGGGTAGATGGAGGTATTTGGGGGACCATTCTAGGTGCTACATGCCCAAAAAATCTGTCCTCCAAAGGCTGTTTGTGAAATGACTCTTAGGTAAGCAAGCTGTAAAACTATCCTGTATGGGGATGATTGGAAGTGCTAAGGGTAGTTTAGCCTGAAGACATCTCTCGGAGTCACTCTGCGGAGCTTAGCTATCTGATTTCCAGGCCAATGATAGGAAGAATTTTCTAAGAAGCAGAGCTGGCCGAGGACAAATTAGCTCCCTAGTGACAGAGTGAGACCCCTGGCACTGGAGGGACAGACGTGAGCAGATACTGAGTGCTCCTGCGTGGGAGACCCAGAGGGGACTTTCTAACGGGGGCAGGTGGGACACATTAGCTTTTAAATTCTCTTTCCATTCTGAAATTCTGCATGGAGTAATTCCTAGTTTCAGATGGGTTGTTATTAACTCTGACATTTTCTTGGCATTTTTACATTTTAACTCTCAGCAACATTTTCTTTGAAATTTTTAAATCAAAAAAGTATTTTAATTCTTTAAAAATGAGATTTAAATGAAAATGGATTTCATCTGGAGCCTCACTTTTTCATTTGAAAATTGATTTTCGTGGCTTTTGGATCTGTTCCCATGTTTAAGTGCTGAATTTTAAGAGCCTATATGTGCCAATGGTGATTTCTCTGTGACAAGTCCTTATAGGGAAGGAGAAGCCCTTGGCAGTGGAACAGCAGACAGGAGTTGTGAGGTGGTGACCATGAGCTACAGTAGAGGAGGAGTCAAAGGAAGGTAATAACAAATACCAGAGAGAAGAGGGAGGGAGGGAAGGCAGCATTTATTGAGCACCTACTATGTGCTAGAGCCAATCTCCAGGTGGCAAGACTGAAGACAGAGGCTAGGCCAGTCATGAAGCTTTGAGTTATTGCATGACAGTATGAACTGTGATTAATTACTTCCTGCCTGCTGGTCAAGTTGTGGCCATGCCAACCAGTCAGAATATCCTCTAGAAGTGAGTGGGGTTTCCGGTGGGGGAGGTGTGGTGGGGGGAAAGGAGAGCATGATAAAGCCCATAGCTTTCTTCTAGGACACAGACCCCCACTTAGAGTGGCTCTGAGAGCAATTCATCAAAAACCAAATCACAGAAAGACAACTTGCTGTAAATAACTTCTCAGAATGATGGTTTTGCCCAGTGAACATCTCACTAAAAGCTGTCAGACAGACAGCTTAAATGGGGTATTGAAAAGCTTCTGGCATGTTCCTGGCTCAGGCCAGGGCTGGTCCACAGCAAGAGAAGGGTAATCAACAGCCCTTTAGGGGGACATCTTCAAGTGCAGCATTCGAGAAGGGAAAATGTGAAATACGCATAACATTGACTTTCACCTGAGCTGGAAGGACAGATCCTGTGAAATGGCTGTGGCAATGTGTCTGCAAGGAGTCCTTCAGGAAACTAAAACCTAGAGAAGTTCCCCAGTGATTTGGTGACTTGATCATCAGGTACATTCATGCACAGTGGATTAACTTGGAGTGAGTAGCCTATAGCGTATATGCCAAAACGCCTTGCTTATGAGGCATTCACCCACCCTTCCTGAGGCCAGAGACAAACACTATACTCTGTAAGGACCTCCAGGGTCATATTGGTGGTTTTCAAACATTTTTGCTGCTAGCAATGAAGCCTGCTTTAAAATTAAGTGTTCTGTGGAGCTCTGATGCTACAGCTGAAGCAGTTGGGAGAGGAGCTGCTGGTTGAAGTGAAGGTGAGGAGCTCAGTGCTTCTTTCACTGCCCTATCTGCTGGGCTTTACGCCCCTGAGGGGCTGACTTTAAAAAACTCTAAGCTGATCCAGCCCCCAAAATTCACCTTTGGTGAGCTGGAAAGTCCATCTATTTGGGACGCGAATCATGTCAGGTAAGAAGATACAGCATTAGAAATTAGGATAAGGGAAAATAGCATCGAAAATGGGACAGATATATCCATGTGATTTATTTTGTTATTCACTGCAAAGTTGCTCCCTTTAGGGGAGCCAGGGAAGCATGCTTGGTGCCCAGTACGTTGTTTCTCTTGCTTTTAGCCAAGAGCTGTGATCTGGAGGAGACCTGGGCTTGTGGCATTATCCTGGGGGAAATGGTCTTTTCTAGAATGCTGTTAGCTTTAACCTTCTCTTCTGTTGAGTCTCAAGACTATTCGAATGCTGAGAGACTGGGAATCCAGAAATCCCTCTCCTAATCCTGGCAAGACAGTGGACAAATCCCTTCTCTCTAGTCCTCAGTCTCTGCATCTGAAAATGAGAGTGTGGGGCTAGATTAGCAATGCCTAGATGTTGGGATTTCACACACCAAGAAGGGGAGGGCCATGGAACAGAAACTTACATAGTGTGAAAATTTTTTCTATTTTGTCATGTCAGGACATTAAAAACAAGACCTCTGTCATTTCTATCCTTTTATAACAGAAAAATATTTCAACACCATTCAACTACAAAGGACCTTGTCTATAAATTAAGGATCGTTTTTCAAATGGAATTAACTTTAAGGAAAACCATACTGTGTCATTCTTATTTTTCACGTTTTACCTGAGTGTATTTGCTTTCTATGCTGCTGTAACTGATCACCACAAATTTGGTGATGTAAACCACACCTATTTATTGTCTGACAGTTCTATGCCAGAAGTCTGGACACAGTGTGGCTCACCTGGGTCCCTTGCTCAGGGCTTCATATGACCAAAATCAAAGTGTCATCTGGGCTGGGTTCGTATCTGGAGGCTCAACTGGGGAAGATTTTCTTCCAGGCTCATTCTGGTTATTGGCAGAGTTCAGTTTCTTGCAATTGTAGAACAGAGGTCCCTGCTTTCTTGACACGTGGACCTCTTCATCTTCAAACCAACAATGGCATATCAAATCCATCTCATGCTTCCAATCTCCGATCTCTCCTCTGCTATTAGGTAAAGAAAGATCTGCTTTTAAGGACTTATGTGACTACACTGGGCTTACCTGTATCATAATTTAAGGTCAACTGATTAGTAACCTTCATGACATCTACAAAGTCCCTTTTGCCATGTAACATAAAATATTCATGGAGGTAATTCCAAGGGGTGAAGGTCAATGGGGCCAAAACTTTGCCTGCCACACCCACTCTGGTGAAAATTCAGTCAGATAAATATTTGGGAACGTTGTAAGATTCTCCAGCTCCAATACGGGTTGTCAAATAGTCTCAGATATTTTAGTTGACATATCCCAGTGTTTTGTATTTGTGAGAAGCTGTGACATCATTACTAATACAGAATCATGCATGGGCTGGATATTCAGAAAGTGTTTGCTAAGCAAGCATGTATTAATAAATTCATTGTTGCTAATATTATTTTAATGCAACTTTGGTTATAAATCCTGTGGTACTGTAGTATCGTCATTAGCTACAGATTAGAAAAAAAGCCAGTCATTACAGAAATGTATTAAAACTATAAATGATTCAGTAAATCATGGTAGATTCCAAAAAAAAAAATCATGGTAGAAACAATTAAAATATGAACTACTCTGTTATTATCTGCTCGTGCTCTGTTGGGGGTGAGAAGTGTTGCTTTCAATCAAGGAACAGGGATAATTAATAGAGGGCCCCAGAAGCAGTAAGAACTTAATCTTTCCTCCCTCCCTCCCTGTCTCCCTCCCTCCCTCTCTTCCTTCCTTTCCCTCTTTCTTTCTTGGGGAAATAAATTAACTTGGCCAGTTTTTAAATTAAATTAAAAATTTTAAATTGAATTATTTACCGAAAATCTGTAGTATTCAAACTCCCTACCCTGATGTTGAGAGCTCTAAGCCTTCTCCCTGGCCACCTCATCCTTGTCACTCACTGTTGAAGCAAGCTGGGTTGTTTCTGTTCCCGTCTCACTTTTCCACCTCCTTGCCTGTATTCGTGCTGCTTTTCCGCCTACGATTCCCGTCTCAAGTGTTCCCTCTTCCAGAGCGCTCCCTGGCTTTCCCTGTAGTGCCCACAGCCTGGATCTGCCTCTGTCCCACAGCACCGGCCACCATCCCCCACGGGAGGTGACTGCGTGCCCCGGCCTCACTGCCTCCACCATCGGTGAGCTCCCCGAGGCCCAGGAACCATGTCGGACTGAGTTCTCTGTCCCTGTTGGCACAGACATGGGTCACAGATCAGAGGAGTTTCTCAAATAAATGAAGAGGGAGCAAGAAATCCTAGTTCACTCTGCTCCCATATAGCGGTCACTTAAGGGGAAGGTGGAGAACAAGCAGAAAAAAATGAGGAGGACACAGAATGGAGAGAAAGACAAAAATAAGGAGAGAACGTGGAAGTGTAGAGCAAGGAGGAGGAAAGCAGATGAAGGGAGAGTGTCCAACAGATTTGTTTGTTTTGTTTTGAGATGGAGCCTTGCTCTGTCAAGCTGGAGTGCAGGGCGCAATCTCGGCTCACTGCAACCTCCGCCTCCCAGGTTCAAGCGATTCTCCTGCCTCAGCCTTCTGAGTAGCTGGGTTTACAGGTGCATGCCACCATGCCTGGCTAATTTTTGTATTTTTAATAGAGACGGGGTTTCGCCATGTTGTCCAGGCTGTTCTCAAACTCCTGACCTCAAGTGATCTGCCTGCCTCAGCCTCCCAAAGTGCTAGGATTACGGCCGTGAGCCTTCGCGCCTGGCCCCAACAGATCTTACTGAATCTTTACTGAGGCCCCTCTCCAAGCTCTGGGGAGACAGCAGTGAAAACGATGACAAAATCCTTGCCCACCTGGGGCTTTCATTCTAGTTAGGAAATCAGTCAATCTACAAGTGAACAAAAAGTAGACAAGATGATTTCAGATAATTTTAGGAGCTATGTTAGGGCATTAAATAGGGTGACATGTCAGGGAGGGAATGGGGGTGGGAAATATTTTGGGGAGGGTGACCTGATTGATGGGAAGGAGTGAGCCATGCTGAGAACCAAGGAAATTGTGTTCCCAGCAAAGAAAACAGCAAGTGCAAAGGCCCGGAGGTGGGAAGGAAAGTGCTTTTGATTTCAGGGAACTGGAAGGAGGTTGGTAGGGCTTCACTTGGTGAGCAAAGGGAAGAGAAAAGGGAACTCAGGCCAGATTGGGAGGCAGCAGCTGGACTGAGTGGCTTCCATTGTGATAAGGAGTCTTAAGAAAATGACCCCAAACCTGTACATAATACAAAGATGTGATTCTGTGACCCTTTACCCTCATACTTAGAGCATTTTCCAACAGTCCTGCCTAAGGGTCATCTGACTGCGGGAATAGAACTTTGCTCAATCAATTAAGACCTAAACATTTTGCAATCCTCTAAAACAGATAAGATATGCTCATTTTCAGTGATTTTCTTTCTATCCCCAAAGGTTGTGGTTTTATTGCCCTGTAGGACATTAACCAGTTTTGTATCTAATTTGGCACTCTTATCTTATTCCTTTTTTCAGTCCCGGTTCCTTAAATTCTCTTTTGAATCCACTTTGCCATCCTGCAGATCTCCTTATTAATGAGTTAAATAAAACTTTGACATGTGTTCACTATCGATTTTCATGAGAATTATGTTTTTAACCTTTCGAGAGTTATATTGTGATAGGAGTTTGGGTTTTAAGTGCATGGAAAGCAGGAAGAGTGAGAAGAATTCATTGATGTTTGACAAAGGACCCTCAGACAGCTAGATGGTGGAGGGGTTGAACTTGCCCATGGGGAGGTAAGACACCCAGTAGAAGCCAAAGCCACTGTCCAGGGGAGAGATGACCACAGGGTTTGACTGAGGGAGGTGGGGATGGAAAGGCGCTGAGTGAGCCAGAACTGAATCCTGATACTCGTCGTGGGCCCCTGGCCTCTTTCCATTCCTATGCTGGGTCGCCGTGAACTGTTTCCTTGGCCAACTTTTCTCTCTAATATGGAAGCTCCTTGGCAGGGGCTGCATCCAATTTTTATGTTTCCTCAACGTCCAGCCCTGGACTGAACACAGAGTAGTCCTTGGCAAGTGTTTGCTGAATTAATCTTCTCTTTAGATTTATCCTCATCATCATTTTTTTAAGACTGTGGTAAAAATATACATAACCTAAAATTTGCCATTTTAACCATTTTTATGTGTACAGTTCAGTGGCATTAAGTACATCTACATTGCTGAGCTACCATCACCATCATCCACCTCCAACACACTTCCATCATCCCCACTGAAACTCTGAGCCTGTTAAACAATGAAGACCCCTTCCCTGCTCCCCCCAGCCCCTGGCAACCACCATTTCTACTTTCTTTCTCTATGAATTTAACTACTGTAGATAACCTCATATGAGTGGGATCATATAATAGCTGTCTTTTTGCATGGCTTATTCTATGTAGCATAATGTCCTCAAGGTTCATCCATGTTGTAGCGTGTGTTCGAATTTCCTTCCTTTTCCAGGCTGGAAATATTCCACTGCATGGATACACTACTGTTCCATTATCCATTCACCTGTTGATGGGCATTCATGTTGTTTCCATCTTTTGGCTATCGTGAATGATACTGCTATGAACATGGGTGTGCAACTATCTCTTCAAGTCCCTGCCTTCGGTTGTTTTGGGTATACGTCTAGAGGTGGAATTGCTAGATCATATGGCAATTCTGTGTTTAACTTCTCCAGGAACCACTATACTGTTTCCACAGCAGCTGCACCATCTTACATTCCCACTAATAGGGCACAGCAGTTCCAGTTTCTCCACACCCTTGCCAATACTTGTTGTTTTCTGTGTGTTTTTTTAATGATAGCCATTTTAATGAGTGTGGGATCATCCTTAAAATATAAATGGCCATGAAAAAGTGAGATCCCAGGGCGAGTCATTATGGGACTTTTCCTAAGTGTGCTCTAAAGGGAGATAGCTGGGGTGCTGGAGAGAGGTCCTAGATTTGGAGGGCACTTAGCGGGAGCAGAGACAGGATAGTGGGTGCCAAGACCACACTCCTGGAGCTTACAGCGTGGATTCAGGGCTGGCTTAAGGAGACTCCCCACCATGGGAGAACTGAAACCCAGAAGGTTTCCACGAGGAAAGATTTGTTTGTTGGGCTCATGCCCCTGGGGAAAAGCTGTTTCTAATTTGGACCTTTCTTTCTATGTGTTGCTTCCCCAGTGCGACAACGCAAAAGGGTTGAAAGCCTTCTACGATGCAATAAAATACGGGCCGAACCACTTGATGGTGTTTGGAGGCGTCTGTCCATCCGTCACGTCCATCATTGCAGAGTCCCTCCAAGGCTGGAATTTGGTGCAGGTAAGGTCTGAGCTACCTTCTTTTGTGGGGAGGTGTCTTTGGTTGGCCCTCAGTCTTTTGCAGGAATTATTCCTTGTACAATGTGGTTTCTATGTTGCCTGGGTCAGGCCTCCTGGACTTTCTCCTGGGTGATAGCACAGCCTTTCACTGCTGGCCTGACTTGGCATGGCCCCCACAGTAGGTCTCTAAAGGGCAGCCCTGATGCTATCACCGTGTATTTGAAGGCTTCAGGGCTCACCACTGACTCCCTAGCCCAGCTTTCAGAGCCATTGATGCCAGTCCAACCTGCCTGCCCAGTGTTATCTCCTGCTCCTTCCACTTGCTCCACAGCACAGCATTGCCAGACACCCTGCCTTTCCACACATGCGCCCTGGACCTTTGGGCCTCAGAGCCCTGCTCTCACCGTTCCCTTAACCAGATGACTCCTCATCAATTCTCTGCCAAGTCTCCCTTTCCCACTGAGATTCTCTTTTGTTATCTAAGACTGCCTTTGTCCTCGGTTAAGTCTTTCCTGGTCTCCTTGCCAGTTATTCACTCTTTGCCCTGGCAGATTTTATACATCATTGAATGCTCCACCAACATATATATAGTCTATTGTAGGTGAGACTTGCCAGTGTTAGCTGTTATTTGGGATGGGAAAGAAGAGTGTAGAACTATATGACCACTAGGGGTGAGTGGTGGCCCATACACATGTTTACTTTTTTGCTCCATCCATCCATCCATCCATCCATCCATCCATCCATCCATTCATCCATTCACCTATCCATCCATCCATATGTTCACCCATCCATTCGCCTAACCATCCATCCATCCATCCATCCATCCATCCATCCATCCATCCATGCATCCACCCATCCACCCGTTCAGCTATCCATCCATCCACACATTCACCTATCCATCCATCCATCTGTCCATTCATCCATCCACCTATCCATCCATCTGTCCATCCATCTGTCCATCCATCCATCCATACATCCATCCATCCATCCATACATCCATACATCCACCCACCCATTCACCTATCCATCCACCTATCCATCCATCCGTCCATCCATCCTTCCATCCATCCATCCATCCATCCATCCATCCATCCAACAAATATTATAGGCAACTTACTCTGTGCCTGGATTTTGGTAGGCACACTGGGGATACAATGCTGAACAGGATAGGTATGGTTCACATTTATTCTGGAGCTTACATTCTAGGAGGAAGACAGGCAAGAAGCAAGTAAGTAATTAAATAATAATATTATTAAGGTTGTATATGGAGGGTCTGCCATGTGCTAGACACTGTTCTTAGTATTTTTCTGCGTGAACTCGTTTAATTTTTATATCCGCTCTATGCTTTAGGTACCTTATCCCCATTTTATAGATAATGGAACTGAGGCACAGAAAAGCTATCTAACTTGCACAAGGACTCACAGCTAATAAGTAGTAGGGCCAGGATTTTAACTCAAGCAGTCTGGCCCTTAAGATAAGACTGTAGTAAGGAAACTTGGCTATGACAGAAGGAAACAGGGTGATGAGATATATAGTGACTGCCTTGGGGTAGTCAGAAAAGGTCTCTTGGAGGAGGTGACATTCAAGCTGAGACCTGAAGGGTGAGAAGGAGACCATTGGGTGAAGCGCATTCCATGTCAGTGAATGGAATAGTAAACAGAGGAAGGCAGCTTGTGATAGGAAAGGACCTGGTATATTCGTGGAACAGAAAACAGGGAAGTGGGGCTGGAGCATGATGGGTGGGGAGCCAGGGTGAAGAGAGTGAGTGACAGGGTGAGCAGGAGCCTGACCACATAGAGGATCTGTTTCATTCCACTTGCACTGGCTGAGGACCTCCTCTGTGTCTGGTGCTGCATGCCTGGGGTGCTGGGGTGGAGCCCAAGCTTGCAGCCACGAGGGGTGGTGGGCACAAGCTATGGCAGGTGTGATGAAAGAGAGGTGGGGCCCGGGCGAGGGCCCCTCACTTAGCCCCGGGTCAAGGAAGCCCCAGGGCAGGTGCTATGGTAGGTGCATGAAGCTGGCTGCTGAAGGAGGAGAGGGCGTTGGACAGCTGGAGACATGTGGGAGAGCGCCGCTGCAGAGGAAACTGGGCGTGCAAAAGCGGGAGGTGGGAAAGTATGTGGGCTTGGGGAGTGCTGAGTCATTCCTTGTGGCCAGAGCAGGCCACACTGATTGTGGGTGGATGCAACAGGAAGAGGAGGCCAGAAAAGCAGCCATGTGCTCTGGTGCAAACCTAACCACACACCTAACCACACACCTGAAAGCCAGCATGGCTCAGTGTGCCGTGGGAGCCTGGCCTCATGCCCTCAGGGTGCCCAGGACAGCCGTGGAGACCTTGGACCAGTCACTTAGATTCTCTGGGCTTGAGCTTGCTTTCCTGAACATTGAGGAGCACATTCTCTACTAGTTAGAGCCATGTGCTGCCTCCCTGAGCCTCAGTTTCGTCATCTGCATAATCAAGGTAGTAATAGGACTGCTTTCATTGGTTTGTTGTGTGGATTGAAAGACTGAAAAAGGATTAGAGCTGTGTCTGGCACACAGTTAGTGCTAACTAAGTGTTCTTTGTGGTTAGTCCTGCCCTGTCTCCTCCCACTCCCCAAGTTGAGTCCCCTGATTACTTGTCATTCCTGGTCTTTCTTGCATTCCCACCTTTTCTTACACTGTTCCTACCACCCAAAACATCCCATTCTTCCTATACCCAGTGTATCAAGTGCTACCCATTCTTTAAGACCCAGCTTAAATGCTGCCTCCTTCAGGAAGCCTTTCCTGCCTGCTACTAGGGGGCTGCTAAAGTAGGGCCCTAGAAAGCCTATCACTTCCCCTTGTTTAATTCTAGCAGAGCTTGTGCACAGCCCAGTGTCCCACTCCACTCTGCCTGTCCCTCTCTTAGGGTTTTGCAGATTTGGGGGGGTGGTGGTGTTTATAAATGTTTGTCTCTCCAGCTGGGCTGTGAGCTCCTTAAGGACAGAACCTGGACTTTTCTTTTTCCCTGTGCCTATCATTTCACAGTCTTCATTAGAAATCTGCTCAATGATCAGAGGGATGGAGGGAGGTGGGAAGGGATGGAAGGATCTGAAGATGGACACTTTGTCCAGGCATGAGAGGCTGAGGTCCCAGGGAAATCCCCTGCCCAGAGAGGAATCCAACTGATTCCACTGATTCTCAGTGTCACTTGGAACCACCTGTCCCTCAGAATTCCCTGAGGAGCTGCAGGAACAAGCACAACATTGGAAACTCCCAGCTTGCAGACCACAGCTACCTGGCCTCTCCATGAGCAGGACAGCCCTCCAACCTAGAGGAGTTGATAAGACATAGAACTGGGTTACAAGATGGGGACTGTGTTAGTTATTTACCACTGGGTAACAAATCCCCCCAAATTTAGTGTCTTAACACAGCAATATTATGTATTATTTCATTATTTCTCTGGTTCAGGAATTCAGACACACTGAATGGCTTGTGTTTGCTCCATGGTGTTTGGGGCCCAGCTGGAGGATTTGAAGGCTGGGGGCTGGCATCATCTGAAGGCTTGACTGGGGCTGAAGGATCTGCTTCCAGTGTGGCTCCTCTCCATGTGGAGGTCTCCATAGGGCTGCCTGAGTGTCCTCATGACAAGGCAGCTGGCATCCCCCAAAGTGAGTCATGAAAAGACCAAGGCAGAGGTGACAAAGTCTTTTGAGACTTAGCTTTGGAAATTGCATACTATAAGTTCTGCTGAAATCTGTGGATCACACAAATTAGCTCTTATTTAGACAGGAATAGTACCAAGGTGTAGTGGGAGGTAAGCTCACTGGGTGCTAGCTTGGAGACTGGATACTATAGTGACTAATGTCTGGAGGAAGGCAGGAACTCCAGTTGCCCAGCAAGGGGGACTTGATGCTGAGGCCCTGCCCTGTTTTGCAGAACTCCTGCTCATCCTTCAAAACCCCGGATACCACTTCCTCTGTGATGCCTTCCCTGATCTCCTTCTTCGCCCCCTTTCCTTCAGTGCCGCCCATTCCCCGCTCAAAAAGTAAATTAATTATTTCTTTCTCCGCTACACCCTGCATTCCCAAAAAGGGGTGATATCTTCTCCAAGGGAGTAAACATTGGTTCTTGTGGCGAGGCAAAAAAAACTTACTTTTTTAATGTATAAAGCATAGATATAGATGTAGTACACAAACAGATCTATGCATGCCTGTGGTATTACAATTTCACCAGGGGGCAAGAGTAGGAAAAAACAGCCAGAAAGGCATCTTAGGAGACTAACAGTGAAACGAAGGTTGAGAAACACTGTTCTACATCCTTCTGTATTGTGTACAGTATTCTCTTATTAAATAAATTTCATGTCAATGAATTGTACACTTAAAATTGGTAAAGATGGTAAATTTTATATGTATATTTTACCTCAATTAACAAAAATAAAATTTAAAAAATGGGCTGGGCATGGTGGCTCATGCCTATAATTCCAGTGCTTTGGGAGGCCAAGGCAGGAGGATGGCTTTAAGCCAGGGGTTTGAGGCCAGCCTGGGGAACATAGTGAGACCTCATCTCTACAAAAAATTATAAAATTTAGCCAGGTGTGGTGGCACACTCCTGTAGTCCCAGGAACTTGAGAGGCTGAAGTGGATGGATTGCTCAAGCCTAGGAATTCAAGGCTGTAGTGAGCTATGATCATGCCACTGCACTCCTGCCTGGGCAAAAAAGCGATACCCTCCCTCTATTAAAAAAAAAAATAAGTGTTGTGAAAAATAATTTGTTCTATATGCCAGTCTTCCATATCAGATTGTGAGCTTCTTGGGGGCAGCCCTTCCCCGCCCCTTCCTTCATCTCCTGGTTCCCAATGTCGGGCGCAGGGTCTGGGCTCACAGTAGGTCCTCACTGAGTACTGAAATGTGCTAAGTGCAGAGGATAGGTGGATGGAGGGGCCTGAAATGCTGCATGGCGGAGCCTCTCACAGTGTGGCCCTGACTGTAGGGCAGGGAGGGCGGTGGACCATGCAGAATCTCAGCCTCCACCTCCACAGAATCGCTCTGCATTTTCCCAGGCTCCTTGTGGGGGAAGATGCTCACACCCAGACAATACTGCCCTAGCATTCACTACTAGACACTGGGGCTGGATCAACGGCTGCAACTGGACGTGGATGGGGCATGCTGGGGGGCTTGGAACTGGAGGGTACTCAACAGTTTGGACTTCTCTGAGGACCTGGGAGGCAGAATGGTAGATGAGCCCAAGAGAGTGGATTTCTCCCAGGCTTGTGCAGCCAGGCAAGGAAGATATAAGAACAAAGATCAGGATCTTGATCTGGGAGTAGCCTGGGAGCCTGGATTCCTGCCTCCTTCTCACTCTCAGGAAACATAGACCCATTTATTATGAGCCAGACTCTGTGGACCTCCCAAGCCACCCCAACCCCAACACAGGGAGGCTAAGCTTGTTTCCAGAGATGGTGAAGGGGTGGATGGGTGGGTCTACAGATGCCCAAGGGATTTGATGAATCTCTTAACTGACTCAAGACTGGGCTTCAAAACAGAGCTTCACAAATGGAAAACTGCATGGAATTTGTGTAATTGAAAAGGAGCTCTGGCTGCCCTTTTTGGAGGAGCAATGCTTGCTGGACAGAGACAGCCAGAAATGCGTAATCAGTTGTTTCTGTTTCCTTGTGTCACAAAAATAGGGATTCACACACCAGAGGGGTGAAAATTCACCCTGGTGCTGAAACGGGTTAAATTTAACTTTTGCCTTTTGCTGGGCCTCTTGATTCATAGCTGCTGCATAGAGAGGCTAATATTGTTTTAGTCGTGATGTGAGTCACTTAGCCACTGGGAACCTGTTTCTCCCTCTATATGCAAGGACCTTCATAGAGTCCAGGGTCTGACATGCAGGTGAGATTGGCTCTGTCCCTCTCCAAACTGTCAGAGCCTGCTCACGGTGCAGGGCTCTGATCTGGGCCTCATGCTGGGAGGAACCCACTAGGGCATGACCCAGGAAAGCATCAGGGAAGGGTCAAGGTCTAGACATTGGAGAGCTGAGGGTGTTCAGCCTGGAGAGCACATGGGGCACTGGGGAGGAGGGAGGAGTCCAGACCTCCAGCGTTGCATGGCTGTCTTTGATAGATTTTGCTGGTCTCTGGTGCAAGTGGGGAGAAGCGGGAGCCACGGCCGAAGTTATCAGGGAGCAGTGTTTCCACCTCCTGCAAGCAAGCCCTGCCTCTGGAAGCTTCCAGCATGGAGCAAGCTGCCTGGCTGTGAAGTCATGAGTTCCCTGTGGGCCAAGGTTCCCTGAGAAGTCCGGTTTCAGCCAGGCCTGCTGTTGGGGAAATTTAATACACAGAGTAGGCATAGACCAGGTCAGTGGCTCTCCAACTATATGGGAAGAGTCACTTATGGGGGTTCTTGGTAACAATGCAAATTCTAGGGCTCCACTCTGAGCAGGTCTAGGTTAGGGGATTTATCAGATCCCTCTAGGACTGTGTTCCCTGCTGATCAAAACCACAGCCATTTCAGTACCAGTGGCTCAGGTGACTGTGATGCTGTTGGCCCCTGGAGACTTGCCAGGCCAGGAGCTCTCTAAGGCCTGTTCATCCCCCAGACACCTGGGCTCTTTAACAAATGCTGCTGGTCCAAAAAACTCCAACTGATGCTGCCCGTGTGGGAAAGAGGACATGGAGGCGGTCACGGGGGGATGCTGCCAGGGCAAGTATCCCAGTGCCGCTAGGATGAAGCTCACAGTCCATGGTGGGGCACAGTCCATGGAGTGCACCATCACCTTGCCATTTTCCCAGCCCACCTCCTGCCCCTTCATGCTGCCAGCCTCAGTACAGGCTGCTGGCAGGACTATGCTCATTCTTCCTGGTGCAGCTTGGGTGTCCCTTCTTTGCAAAGCCCCCCATGGCCTCCCCTGTGCTTCCTGACCTGACCTGCACATCCCTCCCAGGGTGTTTGCTATATCTGCCCACCCCCGGCCTGCAGCTGCCTGAGGTTAGAATTGTGTCTCATTCACCCTGCCCCTCGGCCTGGTACAGGCCTGGCAGTGATGCCAGAGCAGTGCTCAGGGCGTATTTGCTGATGGAGAGCCAGGTGCCTGCCTTCTAGGCCTTGGGTTGGTCCCCTAACAACCAAGGGCACGTCATCAGAGTGTGCCAGACCTAAAGTCACCCAAGGACTCTCCAGCTGCAGCCTCTCATTAAACGGACACAGAGGGAGCCCTAACACAGCCTTGGGCTCAGCCTCAGCCCGCATCTCCCATCTCAGGAACCCCCGCCCTCTGGTTTTCTAACTGATAAGTTTCCTTTGCAGTTTTTTTCAGTCCCACCCAGAATCCTGTCCTCAGAGACCTAAGGGTGGCTTGTGTTTGCAGTTTTTGGGGCAGTCCTGCAGATCTCCCACCAGCCTGATTTGTCCTGAAAGCATGGGGCCTGGGAAAAACCAGGAGAATTTGGAGCTGGGTGGGGAAGATGGAGACAGAGCACGGGAAAGGTCCAAGAGCTGCTAGCAAGAGGGAGTTAGACATCCTCAGAGACCAGGACCACACTCCTTCCTGCTTGGGAGTGAGATTATCGCAGCTTCAGCTTGCAGACAGATATCGTCTTGCTGATGAAAATAAAGTCAGATTCCTAAAGGGATAAAGGGCTGCTCGTAGGAAAACGCAAACACTATTTCCTCAAGAACTGCATCCCACAGAGCTTGTCCTTTAAAAGGCAGCCGTGGCAGATTATTAAATTGTAGATGCATTTCTCCCAGCGCTGTCCCCAGCCGCCCCTCGACAGCCCACCCTGCCTTGTGGCCCACCTTGGCACTCCCCACGAGGACCTTCCTGGGAAGGAACATTTCGGCTTGTGTCATGGGGCTGTCTCCTTGGAGAAGTTCATGTGAGGGAGTGGAGGCAAGGAGGACTTTCAGATGGGAGGATGTTGACTCTGTGTGTGTAGAGGTATTGGCCATGGAGTCCCAATACGTTTAGGACTTGATTTCTGAAAACTCGAAAGCATGCCTGGTTTTGACATTTAAAAAACAAATCAGTGAGAACCCCCAAATCAGGCCTTTTGCTATTTACTGAATTCTGGCATCATTCTAAATGGTCAGTCAATGCCATTTTGCTTCATAGGAACAGAAATTTTGTGATCTGACATGATTTTCTCAAATGATTATTTTATTAAACTGTAGGCTGTCTGAGAAATCAAAAGATTGCTTGTTGCTTAGCTGTGGCTTGTGGAATTTGAGGTAGATTCATGGAATGGCAGAGGTGGTAGAGGCTTAGCAGGCATTAGGTCCAGTCTCCCTGTTGTACAGGCTGAAAAACAGAGATCAGATGGGGTAGGGGCCTTGCCAAAGTCTCACAGTAACAGCAACACTGGGCTCCGTGGCTCACCCTCCAGCACTTTGCAGCATGTGCCATGGTCTGATTTTCTCTCCCTTAGCCTCACTTTTCTGTTACGTAAAATGGGAATAGCAAACCTGCCTTCTATGTTTTATGCAGTTGTTTTTTCTCCAAGGGAAAGCGCTTTTATAAACTGTAATCCAGTAGCTACTGTTATGATGCCCAGGACTCCTTTACTAGAAGCAGATCTCTGATTACGGACATTGGAGTTTAATGCTTTGCATGGACAACAGGGTTTTTTACTTTGACACTGCAGACTCTGAAAATAAGGAGTCAGGGATGGAATGGGGGCTCTTCAGCAAGATGCTCAAAGTACACACAACGTCTGCCTCTCAGCCCCCAACACTCAAAACCCACCCAGGCCAGAATCCCGCCACAACCTGGCCCATGTGACTGCCACACCCTTCCACAGAGCATGCAAGTGAGCCTGCAGCCTTGATTGGAAACCATTTAGAAGTAGCAGTACGATGAGGCACAGCTGGAAACTGTTGCTGCTGCTCTCTAAGAAAGAGAATAGAGGCCAGTAATCCAGCACGGGTTGGAGCCATTTCTTTGCACTGGTCTCCAGGGGGGCCATTTAGCACATTAATAATCTATGAGATGCTTCCACCTTCTGGATTCATTAAAAACAAGAAGAAAGGGAAGAGGAGAAATGATGCTAAGGGCATGCACTATGGGCCAAGCAGAGAGGGCAGAAGAGACCCCAAGGACCTGGGGACTTTGGAGGGTCCTTCCTGGCTGTCATCAGATGCCCAGTGCAGTCAAGCCCAGTGTTGAAAGTGGGCAGCATGTCACACATGAGGTGAGGAAAAGCTTGGTAGCTTTTTGTTTGGATACAATTGGTAGAAGGAAGAAGGAACCCACAGAAGGGTTTTCAGGACAGAGGAGTCTGGGAGTTGGCTTGAGGTGGGACCCATGGTGGCCATGGCAACAGCATTCCTAGGACACAGGGCTGTGGGGCAGCTGAAGGCCACTGCAAAGGCCAGAGGGATGGAGAGGGGAACATGTGGCAGGCTCCGTGGTGGACAAAGTGCTGGCTGGTGACTGCCCCTCCCACCTCATTTGCCCCAAATCTCCCAGCTCCAGCACCCAGAGTCCCTTGAAGCTGCTCAGCTGCTCTGTGCTCTTTGAAGGCCCCAGCCTTCCCTTGAGTGGTCCCCCATGCCTGCAGGCCCATCCTCTCCTTTTCACCTTGAAAACCATGTCCAGCCTGTGAGAGCTGGCAAGTGAGTTGCTGGCTCTTCTGAGCCTCTGGGCATGTTACGCCATGTGTCCAGCATCCCTTGTTACAGGATTGTCTCTACACCACAGTGTCATCATTGTCTCCATTTCTGCCCCCCCATTTGACTGTGGTACCCTAAAGACAGTGGACATGTCTGATTAGTCTCTCCATGCCTGGTCCCACTTACAGGGACCCAATAATGTGTGTGAGGGATGGAGGGGGAGGTTCATTCCACAGCTTTGAGTTGGCCTGGGGTATCACTGCCCTTCATGATCCAAACCCCCACTCCTTTGGTGGAAGGGGTGGAGATGTGGTCCCCGCATCCAGCCTGGCTTGCATGGATCCTGGCAGCACCCACCGATCTTCAGGGGAAGAGAGGTTCTGTTCTTACTCATTCATCCATCCATCCATTCATTCATTCATTCACTGACTCATGCTATATTTATTCATTCATTCTCTCACTCAACAAGTGCAGCGCCTGCTGTATACTCTCCCAGGCTCTCCTGGAGCAGTGCAAATCCACCACCTAACACCACCACCCCAAGAGAGGGAGACATGGCAAAGAGGCAGTTTGATGCAGGAGACTGAACAGAGGACTGGAATTCCGAAGCTCCAGGTCATTTTCCCTCTGATGCCTCTCACTGACAGAGGGAACTTAGGCAAATTAGCAGCCCCCTCAGAGCCTCACTGAACTCACAGTATCAAGGAGATAATCCCGTCCACCCTTCTGGGGCTATTGAGAGCATTAGATGGGACAGGGATGCTGGAGCATGTGGGAGCACTTTGCAGACCATCAGGCCCACTAAGATCTCAGGTGGTGATGTTACCGCTACTGTGATGCCAACCGGGCCCTGAAAATGTATAGGTCTCCATTTGTCTTCAGATCTAAAGTTGTGTGGATGAAATTAACTATCACCGACCATGAAGATGATTCAGAACAGTAAAATTAAAACAGAGAACTTACAGGAGAGGCGAAAGAAGCCCCAGGCAGCTATTAGAGGGCACACACACTCTTTCTGGTTTTCAGAGAAGCAGAGGTAGGTTAAAGAAGGGCTGGATGCTATCGAGGGCAGGGCGGTTCCCAATCTATTCCTGCAAGGACATACCCCATGTCTTTCCTGTTGGCCTGGTGAAAGATTCAATTTAAGGTTCTGACCCCTATTTTTAATTCAAGATCATGGTCTCTAAAGTAATATCAGTTCCCAATGTGTAAGTCCAATGGCCTCATTGTTTATGCGTCTTTCACCGCCAGCCACTTCAACCCTTTTCTGGGAATATGTGGGCTGTAAATAATTCATTCTAAATAAATAAATCACTCGCACTACTTACGGTACAGCTGGTGCTGCTAGTGATCGGCACAATTGTAGATTACATAGAGTTGAGTCTGGAATTACAGATTGCATCTAGAAAGAACTGGAGAGGGAATTTGAAAATGAGCTCCCTCTGGGGACAAACATGTAAAATGGGATTAACACCAACCTAATAAGGCTGGGATGAGAGATAGAAATAATAAATGTGTCACACAGTGCTGGGCACCCAGCAGGCATGTAATCTTCTTCTTCTTCTTTCTTCTTCTTTCTTATTTCTTTTTCTTCGTCGCCTTTTTTTTTTTTTTTTTTGACAGTGTCTTGCAGCCTTGACCTCCCTTGCTCAAGTGATCCTCCCACCTCAGCCTCCCTGAGTAGCTGGGACTACAGACACATACTACCACGCCCAGCTAATTTAAATTTTTTTTTTCTTTTTGAGATGGAGTCTCAGTCTGTCACCCAGGCTGGAGTGCAGTGGCGCAATCTCGGCTCACTACAAGTTCCACCTCCTGGGTTCAAATGATTCTCCTGCCTCAGCCTCCCGAGTAGCTGCGACTACAGGTGCCCACCACCGCGCCCGGCTAATTTTTTGTAATTTTAGTAGAGATGGAGTTTCACAGTGTTAGCCAGAATGGTCTTGATCTCCTGACCTCATGATCCGCCCGCCTCAGCCTTCCAAAGTGCTGGGATTACAGGTGTGGGCCACTGCACCCAGCCATCAGTATTATTCTTAAAACATCATTCCTGTAATTCATGAGTGAAGGTTACTATTTTGTTGAGGAAAATTGACTAAAAATGGGCTTTTTTTATGGCAGTGGTTCTCAAACTTCATGAGTATCAAGATCCCCTGGAAACTTGGTAAAATACAAAAACCCACTAGGCATAGGGTGACCAATCATACCTGTTTTGGGATTGAGAGTGCCCCAGGAAGTAGGACTGTGAGTATTCAAACCAGGAAAGTCCCAGGCTAGCCGGGACAAGTTGGTCACCTTCACCAGCTCTCGTCCTGCTTCTAGGCGCCTCGTCCTCTGTGCTGTGTGTTAGCACCCTGGGTGATTCTGAGGCACAGCCATGGATGGGAACCACTGCCTTAAAGTGTGAGACTGGGAAGATGCCTGCTGAGCCGCTGGGCAGGTGCTCTGTGGACAGACACACAGGTGCATGTGGTGGCATGGCACTGACTGCCCCGTCCCGTGTTGTGTTTGGTAAGGTGTGTGGTGCTCACCTGTGCAGATGGGCAAATGGAGGGCCAGAGAGCCAACATACCAATAATACCGGGTATGCGTCTCAGGCTTGGGCAGATAGGCTGGGGTTCACATCCAGGCTCTGGTGCTTGTTAGCTGGTGCCTGGGGCAGGTTGCTTAGCCTCTTCCAGCCTTGGTTCCTGGTCTGGGGCTTGGCAGTGGCCTTATACTGACCCTGGGTGCTGGTGCATTGCCTTCCTTCTTCCTCCTGTGGCCATCCACTCAACGACATAGTCACCCAGGTGGCATCCTGGCCTATCTCTGCAGGTAGACAGAGCCCTGGGATCTGCGGTCACCTCCATGGGATGAGCTATGTGGTCTTGGGATATCTCTTGCTCCTTGTGGGCCCCTGTGTAAGAGGAGTGGGTTGGGCCAGTTGATGGGCCTTGATAACCTTGATAATGTCGTGTCATTATGACCTGTGGCTCAGAGCCATCAGTGCCTGCCTTAAGCCTGGCATCGTCCCTCTTGGGCCTCTGCATGTGATTTCCCTGGGCTCATAAGGCCTGGTTTCCCCTCCATGTCTAGAAGCTGTGAGAAGGAACCAGGCAAGTGCTCAGGGGCTGAGGCCGCTCACACATGTAACTCCACACAGAGTAGAGGAGCAGCCTTGCAGCTATGCCAGGCCTTCAGCTTTAATGTCTCTTGATCTCCGCCAGAGCTTTCCAGGTGTAGGACACCCCTTCTGCAGGAAGTGAGGCCCAGAGAGCTGATGTGGCCTGTGTAAAGTCATACCTCAGGTAGGGCAGAGAGCTGTGGTGCCAGCCTTTCTGGTGGCCTTCCCTGTCTGGTCCTTTCCCCTCATGCTAAGGCATAGAGCCTGCTCCCCACAGCTCAAGAGCTGTTGCCCATGTTGTTCTCACTGCACGATGCCCTTTCTGCTCCCCCTCCTCCCCGGCTCAGTCCTCTGTATTTCCTGATATTTAGTTCAAGTCTTACCTCCTCCTCCAGGAAGGCTTCCTAGTCTTCCCCAACCCTGGTCCTAGCTGGAGGAGGTACCCAGCGTTTTCCTCACTTCCTTTGTTTTGCCCATTCCTCAATATATTACAATCCCTGATGAGGTTTCAGTGTCACCTGCCAAACAACTCCTTCAGGCCCAGACAGTCCTTGCCCATCTGAGTCTTAGCAGTACCCCAAGGGCCTTGCCTCAAGTAGGTGCTCAGGAATTGTGACTGGACACACCTGTAGGGCCTGTTAAAAAACTAATTTGTAACATGTCTATGGCCTTTGCCATGGGCCAGGCATGGTTCTAAACACTGTGTATAAATTAACTCATTTACTTCACATGCCAACCCTAAGAGGCTGTTATTCTCCTCATTTCACAGATGAGAAAACTGAGGCACAAAGAGGTTGAGTGCCTTGCCAAAGGATTGCCCTTCTTAAATGGCTCCGGAGTCCCTGCTTGCAACCACAAGTCTACACTGCCTGTCACACAGTATCATGTAACCCTCACTGCACTACTTGGGGTTGAAGAGCAGGCGTCGTCCCAGTTAGGCCTGTTCTCAGATTGGGGAAAATAAGATTCAAAGAAAGTAGAGTCTGGCCCTGCTTCCTGCTGCAAGCAGGCCACAAGGTGAGGTCTCCCGAAGGCCTCTAAGAGTGGCCTCTCTGGGGGCCATGGAGGCTCCAGACCCTGGGTCTCTGCCTCCCTCTCCAGCTGTGTTGGCAAGGAACTTCCTGCCTGTCCATGGAGGACCCAGGCAGTATGTGTCCCCTGACACAGGCTGTGTTCTCCCTGTAAATCATTCATGACCCCCACACACCCACACATGCACACACACATGCATACATAGCACTTTTAAACTTATTACTCATTCAGTAACTTGTTGTGTATAAAAAATAAATGATTCCTTCAAACTCAGAAAATAGATGGACTGGTTGCTGGTGAAAATCAATAACTATGCTAAGTATTTCAAGAATAGTACTTATAGTCCTACTCTGGATGGTTTTATAAAGAATAAGCTGATTTTTTTTCTAAATAGAGCATAGTCTACATTAGTTGTGAATTATACAGAAGGCTTTTGCTTTGAATCTGTTTCCTAAGATGATTACATTATTTATTATTTCCATGATGAAGAGATTGAGCCTTATACAGTGGGAAGGGTTCAACTTGAGAAAAACAATCCTAGGTTAGATAACGATCTAGACATTCATAAATGCTGATTTAAGCATAATTTTCTCTATTTTCCCCATGTTCCCATAAAAGCTATTACATAGTACTGTCTTAGCCTCTTCTAACATGACATGTTGGCTTTGCAAGTATGAGGGAATGACTTCCTTCATATCCGGGGTGTCTTCTGAGACTCTGGGCTCATTCCTAGAGGATTGGGCACAGGGACCTTTGGCACAGCAAAGCTGTTTTGGCCCAATCCTCTGGCCCACGCTAACAAGAAGGCTTCAGCACCACTTGTTTGGGAAGCGTTTCCAGGGTGTGCCTCCGGTGGATGCGTCCATAACCCTCGCTGCCCACAGCATGCTCACTTCCTCCTTCAGTGCAGTCTTGCCTGATAGTTACCGTTCTCTCTGTGAAGTCGAGGCAGCGTCTCCTTTGTTTGCCGGGGGAACCTTAGAGCCCAGCTCATGGCCCAGAATCCAGGAGAACCTCTGTGAATCTTTGGTTTCCATTTTGGTTTTCGGTACTCTCAATCTTTCTCTTTAATGTAAGTAGCATCATGAATTCATAGATTTTCAAAAATACATTGAATGTACTGTGTTTCAGTAAGTTGGAGACATTATTTTTAATGCAGACAGTGTTTTTGCTGCTCTTTTTTTTTTTTGGACAGGGTCTCGCTCTGTCACCCAGGCTGGAGTACAGTGGCATGATCTCAGCTCACTGCAACCTCCATCTCCCGGGCTCAAGCGATCCTCCCCCCTCAGCCCCCCAAGTAGCTGGGATTACAGGCACACACCACCATACCCGGCTAATTTTTGTATTTTTTGTAGAGATGGAGTTTTGTCATGTTGCCCAGGCTGGTCTGAAACTCCTGACCTCAAGTGATCCTCTCACCTAGGCCTCCCAAAGTGCTGGGATTGCAGGTGTGAGCCACAATGCCCAGCATTTGCTGCTCTATTTATGTTTCTACCTTTCCCCCAAAATTCTCCTCCAATTTTGTTATTTTGAAAGTTACTTTAACCTGCAACAAGAAGTTAAAGTACAATGAACATCATTTACCCTTTATCTGGATTGACAGTTGTTTACATTTTGCCGTACTTGTTTTTGCTTTTCCTCTCTTTCCCTGCACTCCCCACACACACACTTGCTCGCACAGTCACTGATTTTTTTGTTGAAGCATTTGATATTAGTTTGCACACACAATGACACTTCACCCCTAATACATTAGCATGCATCTCCTAAGACAATTATATCCTCTTACATAACCCTAATGTAACCACATCTGAAAAATTTAACAGTGATACAATAATATTACCAAATATATGGTCCATATTGAGATTTTTCCAGTTGTCCCAAAATTGTCCTTATTGGAATTTATTTGGACACAAGCAAGGAACATGCATTGTCTTTGTTGCCGTATATTTTTGGCTTTCAGGACAGTGATCTTTTTTTTCAGAAAACCCAAGCCAGTTGTTTTATAAAATGTCCCACAATTGTCATTTGTTTCCTCATGATTAGATTCATGAGTTTTGGCAAGAATACTACATTTTTTATGCTGTATTCTTCCCAGTGCATCGAGTCAGGGGGCCCAGGATGTCAATTTGAACTATTATTGATGATACTAAATTTGATCACTTGGTTAAGGTGGTATCTTCCAAATTTATTGTAAATATACATTTTTCCCCCTCTGTAATTATGAAGTAATCTATGGGGTGAAACGCTGAGACCGTATGACTATCCCATTTCCTCACAAGCTTTTACGCAATGGTTTTAGCATCAATTTATGATGCTTGCCTGCCTCAGTATCATAGTGGTGTTGCAAAATGGTAATTTTCTTTTCTTTTTTTTCTTTCTTTTTTTGAGAGACAGTCTCATTCCATCACTCAGGCTAGAATGCAGTGGCACGATCATAGCTCACTGTAACCTCAAACTCCTGCGCTCAAGGGATCCTCCTGCCTTAGCTTCCCCAGTAGCTGGGATTATAGGCACATGCCACCATGCCAGGCTAATTTTAAAATTCTTTTGTAGAGACGGAGTCTCGCCATGTTGCTCAGGCTGGATTCAAACTCCTAGGCTCAATCGAGCCTCCTGCCTCGGCCTTCCCAAAGTGCTGGGGTTATAGGTGTGAGCCACTGCACCCAACCTCATTTTCTAATTATATTCCTTCTACATTTAAGCCTGCATTCTTCTCTCCAGAACAGCTTTCCCTCTTTTGACTCTTTCTTCTCCTCCTCCTGCTTCTTTCTGTTTCTCTTCCCCTACTAATTTGAGCACTTAATATTTTACCTGCCTTAGTCTTGGAATCAGCCATTCCTCCATTCCTCCATTCCAGCCATTCCTCCAAGGAGCCCTGATTCTTCCTGGTAGGAAATTGTGTTAAGAAACCAACATTTGGGTACTAGGTATACTTGTTGCTACTGGGGTTCATTCCTTCACGGTTTTTTTTTCAGTGGAATGAGCTTGAAAATATAATTTTTAATATCTTTAAAGTGTTTAAATTGTAATCTACGAGGAGATAATCAGACAAATATGGGTCATTCTATAATTTACCTGGCCTGAATTCTTAAAAAGTCCATATTGTGGAAAACAATAAGAACAACCATATAAAGCCAACCTAGGCCTGTTGTAATAAAAAAATTTTAAAAATGCCAACCAAAAGCAAGGCGTGAATATTGACTGGATCCTGAATTTTTAAAACAAAAGGGCATTTTTGGGAAATTGAAGAAATTTGAATATGGACTACGCATTAGATGATACTGAATTATTGTTCGTTTTCATAACTGTGATAATGACATTATAATGATATAGGATAATTTCATTCTTTCCAAGATGCACTCTGAACTATTTAGTTACGAGGTGTCATGATATTTGTAAGCTAATTTCAAATGCTTCAAAAACATCATTAAGTGTATGTGTGTGCATATATGTATATGTGTGTCTATGTATATATATATACACACTACTATATAGTATATATATAATACTAAATATAATATATACTATATATATTTAAAAAGAGAGAGAGGAAAGCAGATGTGGAAAATGGTGAATCTAAGTGAAAGTATTCCTCATGCTATTGTTTCAACTTCTTTGTTTTAAATATTTTTATTTAAATATTTTTGGGTGTATAGGAATGCTATACAATGTTCCTCGTACTATTCTTTCAACTTCTTTAAATATTTTTCAAAATAAAAAGCTGTGAATGCGCCTGTGTGTATGTGTGTATGTGTATTTTGTGTGTATGTGTGTGCGTGTATATATGTGTATGTGTGCATGTATATATGTGTGTGTATGTGTATATGTGTGTGTATGTGTGTATGTGTGTGTATGTGTGTATGTGTGTGTATGTGTGTGTATGTGTGTATGTGTGTATGTGTGTGTATGTGTGTGTGTATGTATGTGTGTGTGTATGTGTGTATGTGTGTGTGTATGTGTGTATGTGTGTGTATGTGTGTGTGTATGTGTGTGTGTATGTGTGTGTATGTGTGTGTGTATGTGTGTGTATGTGTGTGTGTATGTGTGTGTATGTGTGTGTATGTGTGTATGTGTGTGTATGTGTGTGTATGTGTGTATGTGTGTGTATGTGTGTATGTGTGTGTATGTGTGTGTATGTGTGTGTATGTGTGTATGTGTGTGTGTATGTGTGTGTGTATGTGTGTGTGTATGTGTGTGTATGTGTATATGTGTGTGTATGTGTGTGTGTATGTGTGTGTATGTGTGTATGTGTGTGTGTGTATGTGTGTGTGTATGTATGTGTGTATGTGTATGTGTGTGTGTATGTGTGTATGCGCACACGCACGTGTGCTGGGTGGTGGGATATTGGAGAGGAAGAATATGTCCTCCTTGGCTGGACAGTGAAAATGTGTCCAAAAGTCTCTTTACACATTTTTCTCCATGTGACTCTATTAGAAACTTAATATATTCCTAGATTCCTTTGTCCTGGTTTGTTTTCACTGTTTAGGGGTTGATTTTTTTTCTCCTTGTTGATTAATTTTATTTTAAAAACTATAAACAACTTTTATATGATTCCATAGTCAAATGTATAGCAGAGAATTCTTGGCTCCAATCTAAACTCTCTCCATTCTGTTCCATGCCATCCTTATATAATGTGACCATTGTTATTAGTTTTTAATATATCCTTCCAGTTTTTCTTATTGAAAATATGAACAAGTGTGTGTGTATGAGTGTGTGTGTGTGTTTGTTCCTCATTTCTTCTTTTTATGCAAAGGGAGCATACAGTCTACACTGTTCTGCACCTTGCTTTTTTTTTTACTTAATTTTCCCAGATTTCACTGTATTATCACTGTAGAAAGGCATTCCTTATTTTTTTTTTCACAGATGCACAGCCCTGCTTTGTATGGATGTACCATAGTTTGTACAGCCAGTCCTCTACTGATGGACATTTGGATTATTTCCAATCTCTTGGAATAACCTTGGCCACATTGTCACATTTGTGCCAGTGTAAACTGGGTATGAATTCCTAGAAGTGGAATTTCTGGGTCAAAGGATAAATGCATCTATAATTTTTCTAGAAAATAAATCTTTGTTGAGAAAACTAATGAATGAACTTGATTAAAAAGAGCTGAAAGTAAAAGGCTAATATCTAAATGGAGACATAAAACAATTAGAATAAATAAATCTCTTTGTGAAAGAGGCTGATTTAAAACCTTTCTGGTGGCATTATCTCTAGTTCAGCAATTTTCATTTTCTTGCCCAAAGACAGAATACTTTCTCTTTGGTTTGTAAATTAAACATATGGCTCACGCCTGTAATCCCAGCACTTTGGGAGGCCAAGGTGGATGGATCACTTGAGGCCAGGAGTTTGAGACCAGCCTGGCCAACATGGCGAAACCCCATCTCTACTAAAAATACAAAAATTAGCCAGGAGTGGTGGTGCATGCCTGTAGTCCAAGTTACTGGGGAGGCTGAGGTGGGAGGATTGCTTAAGCCCAGGAGGTGGAGGATGCAGTGAGCAAAGATCACACCACTGCACTTCAGCCTGGGCAACAGAGTGAGACCCTGTCTCAATAAATAAAATAAAATAAAAATAAATTAGTTAATTAAACATATAATTACTAAATCATGAAATTTTAGAGCTGAAATAAAACCTACCTAGAACAGTCTCCTTCAGGAAACCGAGGCCCAGAAAGGGGAAGGAAGGAACAGAAAGACTAAGAAAAAAAACCAAATTCAGTCCAATTCCATGCAACTTAATAAACAGTAAGTGAAAGAGCTTCTTTGTAATAAAGCATGATGCTTGTTTTCAGTTTCTACGAAGAGTCAAACATAGAACCGTACTACTGAGAGTCCTGGAGATAACCTATCAGCAGCATGTGGTTCAGATCCCTGAGTGCTCTGCTGTCACAGTGACAACTCCTTCAACAGAACTCGGTGTCAATGGACTTTGTTTCACATCTTTTGTGTTATTCTAGGGCATTTCAGTGTAGTCATGATGAGACACTGGATCAGCTGGAGGGTTTGAGTGGCTGTGGGCGTCCTGGCTGATGATGTGAGTGGTCATGTTTGCTCAGGATAGTCTGAAGTTACATAATCGTGGCACTGGAAGGATTCTGTTTAGATTCTGAGCAGGCAATGTGGAGAGCGAATGGGTTTAGCCCTGCCAGCCATGAACTTGGGGGGCAAGACTGGGCAAGTCCCTTCTTTCTGGTCCTCCATGTATAAAATGAAGAGTTGGACAAGCCCAGAATGGCACATAAATAAATGGCACCCATGGTATTATTTTGTCCTTCTATGCTAATTGTAGACATAACTAATAGACCACTAAACGCTCATTCTTCACTCCCTTAGCCCACTTCTCAGTAGCCCCCGTCAGCCCACTGGTGATACGGCATAGGTTCAGCCCTTTACCACAGCTGGCCTGAATGGTTACTTAGGGTTAGCAGGTAGAATACAGGATGCCCAGTTAAATTTGAATTTCAGATACACAAAAAGGTTTTTTGCTTTGTTTTTTAATGCAAGAATGTCCCAAATGTTGCTAAATCTGGCAAAGCTATCGCTTAGGCCATTTCCATTATTTGTTTTTTTTCTATGTAGCTGATTTCTCTTAAGATAGCTACCCTCTCTTCTTGACACTTCTGATAGTGCCTATTCCCCAGTGCCCAGATAAAAGTCTAACTCATTCTATAATTGTTTAAATTCACATTATGACCTAATTTAATTGAAGGTGATAGAGAATTGGATAGGAGATGTTTATTTCTAAGGAGCATATATTCTGGTAAAAAACTCTTTGATGAACCTGTAATCCCATGTATCCCTGACGTTATCATTTTCATATCACTTTCTTGACTCTGCCAATGCATGTACAACTTGTATTATTAACTTAATTAGTATGTTCCCTTAAACTGACTCATAATTTTATCTAAATGCCATGAATGAAAAATCAGTATCATTTACTAAGAAAGTAGTATAAAAGCAAATTAAGGAAAAGCATGTCTCTTAAGGTATAAAATAGTCATCTGGGACTCACTTGAAGTCACTGAGTATGCTCCCTGGGATACAAAGCACACCACTGACTAATTCAACTCCCTGCTGATTTGGGAATCCCCTCTGTGACTCTGGCAGATGATCCCTGAGGATCTTCTTGAATACCTCCAGTGCTGGGGAACTCAGTACTTTGCAAGGTTTTGATTCACTCTTGAATACCTTACTGTGAACTGTTTCTTCTTCATATTGACCATATCAGCCTCCCTGAAACAGTTACACATGGACCCTGGTTTTCCCTCTGAGACCCCACACAGTAAGTTTGCTCCCTCTGCATTCATCCATGCATTCATTTATTCAACACATAGTTGAGTGCTTATTCTGTGACAGTTTGGGTGCAATGACAGTACATGTGATAAGGTCGGATGGAGGTGCAGTAGGGGAGGCACCCCCTGCGTAGACTGGAGGTAGGAAGGTGTTCAGAAAGGCTTTTTCAGAGGGGAGTGAGGGAGAGCCTGCTTTGGGAAAGAGAAGGCTGGAGTGAGGGGGTGAGAGAGGACGCTGGAGCAATAGAAGAGGTGGAGAGGGAGCAGGCCAAGTGGGCCTCATAACCCTCATCTCCTCATCTTCTATTATAGCACTAGGACTCATTTCCTATAAAACATGTTCATATTCCAAGTTCTCAGTGTGTTTACTTATTTATTTTTGAAGTAGGGTCTTGCTGGGTTGCCCAAGCTGAAGTACAGTGGCACTATCACGGCTCACTGCAGAATTGACCTCCCAGGCTTAAGCAATTCTTCTGCCTCAGCCTCCCAAGTAGCTGGGACCACAGGCATGGCCACCGTGCTTGGCTAATTTCATTTTTTTCCATAGAGATGGGGTTTTGCCAATTTGCCCAGACTGGTCTCCACTTCCTAGGCTCAAGCGATCTGCCCACCTCAGCCTCCCCAAGTGCTGGGATTCCGGCGTCAGCCACCGCACCCGGTCTCAGTTTATCTTTAACAGAGCCCTGGAGAGTTAGTCAGGGCAGGACTTATTCTCCCCATTTGACAGGTAAGGAAACTGAGGCCTAGCAGGTTGGTGGCGGGTTTGCAGCTGACCAGAGGAGCTGGGTCTGTGTGTTCTACAGGCACACAGCGGCACTCACTTCCGGGTGCTCTTGCCCATGCGCAGCCCCAGCCCCGCCCCAGCCACTGATCCTGGATGACCCCCTGCCCCATGGAATAAAACTTCTCATTCTGGGAAAGCATCTTTGAATCTTTGATCTTGACTCAGCTAAGTTTCCTCTGGACTGACCATGAAGCACATTTCAGAGGTGTGGAGTCTCGTGTTCCACTTTCTTGCCTGTGGAAAGCGTTGGCTCACAGGGTAAACTGAACCTGGGATGACCCCTTCTTCTCGAGCCCCGGTGTCCCTGGGATTGGGGCTGTGAGGTGCCCAGTGACTGCCACACTGCAGGCCCTCCCATGTCCTCTGAGTGTCAGCGGGCAGGTGGCTCTCAGGCCTCCTTGGCAAGCTTGGCCTGTCTGGTTGAGTGATTCCTTGGTACGAGTCTGCCGCTCAGAGCTTTGCCTGAGCTCTATCTACCCAAGGGGATGGGGCGCAAACCCTGTTTTCCTCAGCCAGAGAAACCAGCACTTTCCTTCCTCCTCTGTTCTGTTTTGTGTGACAACTGGGTGAGTTCCTGTCTAAAGAAGACAAGTGTGAAGGCATTTTGTGACCCTCCTGTCTCCCTTTCCCCTCCATGTCTCCCATGGCTACAGAGCAAACTCGCAGACAGCCCTCAATGAGCTCATAGAGCAGTCAGTGAAGTGGGCCTGGCTGCCCATCACTTCTCAGTGCCTCACCACAAAGGGAAGAAACAGTGCTGGGAGAACTGAGGGAGAGCAGGGAAGGCTCCCTGGAGGAGGTGTCTGTGAGTAGGCCTGGACAAATGAGTAGGAAGTATGTTCCCAGAAGTAAGAAATGCTGCATCCTCTCCCACTCAAAGACTCGAGCCGGGGCCCCTGCACCCCCCACCCCTGACAGATGTGATTTCAACTTGTGGACTGATCAGAGGTGCCATATTGACATGAGGAGACATGATTTCTGCAGTGAGGTAATTAAAATGCAGTTGGCTTCACAGCTGTGATCACACGAGAACACTTCTTACCCTAAAGACGTCAGCTGAAAGCCAAGTGCAAAGGAGCCGAGGAAACCAAAGAGGCTTCTAATGTAATTTGTTAATTTCCTGCATTTGTCACCTGCACAGCTGTGAGGGGAAAATGGAACATTTTACCAGAAGTTTAAGAGAAAATTAAAGACAAACATTCTAATTGTACACAATTAGACAAGCAATACAATCATAATTATTTGTTTAATTAACAAACCATTTTAAAATAATAGATTAGGATTTGGACATCCTGCTTTAGAATGATGTCCCTGCCTGGTGGCAGCCACTTGAGTTTGAGCAAATCCTTTCCTTCGCTGAGGCTTCTCATCTGTAAAATGGGTATGCTCCTCCCCTGCCTTCCCTAGGGAGGTGGAATATTGCAGGAAAGGGCTTTGTAAATTAAAAGGCCTTGTGTGATTGTAAGAAATACCATCTAATTCTCCTAACTTAGTTCTTGTAACTTTTAAGTCTAGAAATTGTGGTCTACTGTAAGCCATCATTAATTGGGCACTTGTGCTATTCCAACCCTCACGACAGCCCCGAAATGGGAATGTGCCTGTCTGACCCCGGTCCATTTACAGAGGAGGAGACTGAAGTTCCCAAAGTTGGAGGAGTCTTCTGAGGCTGCACAGGGAGGGGCGGAGGTGGCATTCAGACACAGCCTGTCCAAACTGAAACCCAGCATTCTTACCCTTATGAGCCACACTGCTTTCTCAGCATTGACTTGGTTTTGCCATTTCTCTAATTTACTCCCATTTTTGACTTAAAATAAAAGGATTTGCGGAACTAATAGTTGTTTTCCAATCTTCTTTACATCAAATAATAATAGAAATGTTAAAGAAGGGAGTGAAGAAGGTAATAAAGAATCATAGAATGCCATATAGCAAAAACAATTATATCTTAAAGAGCAAAGCATTAAATGACTTCACAATTTATCATAATAAATAAATGCTGTCTCTTAAACTGGGTGATAGGCAGCTGGATATTGGTTTTGCTATTATTCTTTAAAAGTATCTAACGTGCTTATGTATGTAGTTTCTATTTGACAATAGAAGTTTAAAAAGAAAAACGTCCAGGATGAAGAATGTTTTTAAATATACGTATGATTTTTGTTTCATATGTTTTCATTGGACCATCTTAGAGAATCAAAAGCATACTAACCCACTGATGAAGTATTATTGTTTTTTCTTTTAAATAAATTTTATTTTTTCTTTTCTTTCTTTTCTTTTTCTTTCTTTCTTTGACAGGGCCTCACTCTCGCTCAGGCTGGAGTGTAGTGGCATGATCCTGGCTCACTGCACCCTTAAATCCTAGGCTCAAGCGGTCCTCTTACCTCAGCCTCCCAAGTAGCTGGGACTACAGGCACCCGCCACCATGCCCGGCTAATTCTCTCTTCTTTTAAATTGCCCTGGTTGCTTTCTAGTCTTAGCCTCAGATGCCTCCCTGAGAAGCAGCCCAGAAAATTGGAGAGAGGACTTCATTCTAAGAACCAAAGTCCCAAGCCCTAGCCTTGCCATTTGCTAACATGCGGCTTTGAGTAAGTCACCTGATTTTGAGTAAGTCACCTCTCTGAACATCAGTTTCCTTATCTAAAAAATGAGGGTAATAAAGTCTACTCTACTGATATCATGGGTTTTTGTGAAGATCAAAATTAGACTAGAGAAGTAAATATGTTTTGGGAATTGTTAAATCACAGAGAAGAATCATAGCACTCTGCGGAATGAGCAGGGACTTGTGACATTAGTCTCCCTGCTCTGCCAGTTGCTTGCGGAGTGATCATGTGCAAGTCACTTATCCTCTCCGAGGCTCAGTCTCCTCATCTGAAAAATGCAGATCAGAATCACATCTACTTCATAGGGTTGTTTTGAACATTAAGTGAAGAAGTGAATGCTAAGCCCTTCATGCAATGCTTGCTCCACGGTACGTGCTCATTATTTCATAATTTCAAGAAGTCAAAATATCTAAGCTCAGGTCCCAGCTTTGCCTCTTTTTTTTCCTCTTTTTGAGAAGGGGTCTCCTCTGTCACCCAGGCTGGAGTGCAGTGGCACAATCACAGCTTACTGCAGCCTCAGTGTCTCAGACTCAGTTGATTCTCCTGCCTCAGCCTCCCGAGTAGCTGAGACCACAAACTCGAACCACAATGCCTAATTTTTTGCATTTTTTTGTAGAGATGGGGTTTCGCCATGTTGCCCAGGCCGGTCTTGAACTCCTGGCCTCAGGCAATCCTCCTGCCTTGGCCTCCCAAAGTGCTGGGATTACAGGTATTAGCCACTGCACCTGGCTGCTTTGCCTCTTACTAGCTATGGGGCCCCAGGCAAGTCACTATACCTCCCTGAGACTCAGTTTCTCCCACAGGAAACAAAGGCACTAATGTCTCCCTTACAAATTGTCACAAGTTCCCAATAAGAATATGCTGAGTGCAGTGGCTCACACTTATAATCCCAGCACTTTTGGAAGCCAAGGCAGGAGGATCACTTGAGGCCAGGAGTTTCAGACCAGCCTGGGCAAAATAGCGAGACCCCTGTCTCTACTAAATATAAAAAATAAAAA
Organism: Pan paniscus; assembly: GCF_029289425.2. NCBI lineage: Eukaryota > Metazoa > Chordata > Mammalia > Primates > Hominidae > Pan > Pan paniscus. The sequence continues at coordinate 40,905,355 of NC_073260.2, forward strand.
GCCAGGCATGGTGGCACGTGGGTATAATCCCAGCTACTCAGGAGGTAGAGGCAGGAGGATGCTTGAGCCCAAGAGTTCCGGGCTGCAGTGAGCTATGATCATGCTACTGTACCCCAGTCTGGGTGACAGAGTGAGACCCTGTCTCTAAGAAAAAGAAAAAGAAAAAAAGGACTGGCCACAGGAGGGGGTGGTAAAAGCTGAACTGCTGTGCATTTGATGAAAAACTAAACCTCATTAACAGAAAGGAGAAATGATTGTTCCCCAAGAGGTTCTAGCCCAAGCTGTCTCTGACTAAAGAGATTTAAAATCTTACAGCCAGTCTATGCACGATACCCCAGAAGGCCTTTTGTTGGAGTGGGGCTTCCAGAACTCACTCAAATGCCAGGCATTCATTTTCCCTTGTTAACTTGGGAAATGCTTTGCAGCCACCCCGCATCACATTAATCTCACCGGCATCTATGTTGAGGCACTTTTTGTCCAAACAGTTTTTCACCAGGGCTTGAGCACAGCGGCGACCTGGCGCAGACCTGAAGTGGACCCGAGTTCCCAACACACACAGCCTGGGGCCTTTGTATACATCCTGGCACTGGCCACAAACAGTGTTTTGTCAGAAGCTTCCTGAGAAAGTTGCGTTCCATTCATCTCAGCTGAAAGGAACCCTAGATGACAAATACCTCCCTCATTTAATTACAGAAACAGTCAGCAAAGTCGTGGAAAAAGATTAAACCGACAGAGAAAAGAGCAAGCCTCAATCATTTTCTCATCCCTTTGCATTTGGCCTGAGTTCCTTACCTAGGACTTAGCAACTGTGGTCCCCCCTGCCCGGTTATACCTACCTCCTGAAAAAAATGGTTTATTTTTGCAGAGAAGCTAAACTCGGATGCCCCAAAACAGGTGAAGAATGAATTGCATTTAGGCAAGAATTCGTCAATGCCTTGGAATGTCATAAAGATCCTGAAGCTGGGAGATGAGTTTACATTTTTCATCTGGGTTCGTATCTGCAAATGGAAGTGAGGCACAATGGCAGTTATCTGAATAAATCAGATTAAATAAAACACACACCCACACAAGACCAACAAACTCCTTAATCATTTTCTTCAATGTTCGCGAAGCATAGATTTTTGTGGTTGCAGAGAACCTTTGAAATCTTTGGTCCAATCCATCACTTTCAGAGATGAGAAAAACAGACATCTAAAAGGGGGGAAATGACTTACCCTTGTTCTCTCAGTCACAGGGACAGGGTTAAGCCTAAATGTCCCGGCTCCCTAAAGAGGCCTCGTAGCTGCATGAGCTCACCACTTCTCTCTGCATTCAGGTGCTGCTTGTTAAAGTGACTCATGGTTCAGTATGCAGGCCCTGAACGCTCATGAAACATATCACGGCAGGCTAGAGGCCTCCAGCTGGAGAGAGATGCTCATGGCTCTCTTCCCATCCCATGCTGCTGGTTAAATGTGTCTCCTCCAAAACTTGCTGTGTTTGAGAGGCCCTGGAAGCCATGGCATAAATTGTTCCCTCCCTGGTCTACTGGATGACCTTTCTGGGCCACAGTTTTTTCAGGTATAAAATGGATCATAATTTCTACCTTGGGTAATCTGTCTGAAAGTTTTTGTTTTGTTTGGTTTGGTTTGGTTGAGACAAAGTCTTGCTCTGTCTCACTCGCCGAGGCTGGAGTGCGGTGGCATGATCTCAGCTCACTGCAACCTCTTCTTCCTGGGTTTAAGCGATTGTTCTGCCTTAGCCTCCTGGGTAGCTGGGATTACAGGTGCCCACCACCACGCCCGGCTAATTTTTGTATTTTTAGTAGAGACAGGGTTTCACCATGTCGGCCAGGCTGGTCACAATTTGCCGACCTCAAGTGATCTACACACCTCGGCCTCCCAAAGTGCTGGGATTACAGGCATGAGCCACTGCACCTAGCCCTGTCTGAAAGTATTAATCACCAAGTCAGACATGTGTTCATAAAAACTCTCCTTTGGATGGCTTAGACTGTGGCTGGCCAGTTGGGTGGTTGGGTCATTTCTCCATTCATTCATCCATCCACTGTCAAGCAGGCTTTACTCTCAGGCATGTTAGAGAATGGATTTTTTTTTTTGAGTGAGTGTAGGATGAGGAAATAAAAATCCTGTCCCCCAGGAAGATTGCAAAGGATCCCCCGTGTGAACAGACTCTCCACAAATCCAGTATCTATGAACTCTCTGGCAATCATAATCACAGGGAATGCAGGGGACTTTATGCATCTGTAAAGCTTCAGAGTCCACAAAGTTCTTTTACATCCTGCCACCACCCCTCCAAAGCAGGCAGGGCAGAGCTTACAATCTTAGTTCTACAGATGCAAGAAGGACTAGGGGCCTAAGTTTGCACAGCTGGGAAAAGACAGCGTTGAGGTCCAAATCCAAGGTCTTTGGAGTCCAGGGGTCTGAATCACACTCAGCTGCTGCCCGTCTTTGCCAGGATGTCTCTGGGATTCAGATTGAGGGGCTTGTATCAGTTCTGAGGGGCTGTGGTGGTGAGGATGGAGGCAGTATGACTTAACAATACTGGTTCCACTCCTCCATTTCTAAGTTGCATGATCTTGGACAAGTTCCTTTTTTCTTTTTATATTGTGGTAAAATGCACAAGATAAAATTCGCCATTTTAACCATTTTAAAGTGGATGAGTCATTGTCATTGAGTACATTCACAACGTTGTTCAACCATCACCACTATTTAGAGCTGAAACATTTTCATGCTTTCTTGGGCATGAAAGCTTTTGTGCTTTCGCCCCAATTTGCTTTGTTGGGCAAGTTTTTTAACCTCTAAGCCTCAGTTTTCTTATCCATACGATTACTAACGGCACCTGCCACAGGGTTGTTGTGAGGATCAGGTGGGATAACTGGGAAGACTTGGCATAGATAAAAGGTGATGGGTGGGGGGCAGTTATACTAAATTTGTATACTGAGAACTAGGTTATAGGATTTGGACAGGACTATCTTGACGCTCCAGGATGAAGGTCAAAGCTGCTTCACCTTGCCCATATGCTGGCTTCAAGGCAACCACTCACAGTGCTTAATTCTTTGTGAACTTGGTCCTTGACACCAAGATTCTGGAGGATTTTGCCACTCCTCTGGCCAGGTGGCCATGGATAGTTCAGGGGAGCCATCAGGCCCTGTGGTCTGCTCGTAGATTGGGTAGTACCTGGATGCCATCATTATCAGAAGCACTCAGGTCAGTTCCTGGGGTGGGAGTGAAAGAATGAGATGCTATTTAAGGATCTTCTGTGGGCCAGGATGTGCTCAAGACTCCCTGGGCAACTGCTCAAAACAAAGAGAATGCTGGTGATCCAGGTTTAGCCTGGCTACAGACTGGGGCAAGCAGGGGGGTGGGCAAAAACCCCATTCAGTGCCCAGAGCTGGCCAGTATGGGATAAGCTGGGCAGTCTTATCCACCAGCCCCCGGGGCATGGCAGCACCACCACATTAGAGAGCAGTTTGATGGTACCAATCATGAACCTTAAAAACCTTCACACCACCTTGTGGTTTAAATGGCATCTGAACAATGTGAAAGAGGGTGCCAGGCCCTGCCACATATTTGGTTAAGTCAGACTAAATTTATTCGTGATTTTTCTAATACTTTTACTAGACTGACTTGAACTTTATCTTTGCAATATTTGAGAACATATGGTTTACTAAATAAATAAATGGCATAAACCAAAAATGAAAAAAAAAGGGTATTTGGCTACTCAATAAAACATTTGGTACCCAATAAAACATTTTTTTAGCTTTCCTTTGAAACTATCAAAACATGGAAAAGAAGCCAGGCACAGTGGCTCACGCCTGTAATCCCAGCACTTTGGGAGGCCAAAGCAGGTGGATCACCTGAGGTCAGGAGTTCAAGACCAGCCTGTCCAACATGGTGAAACCCCCATCTCTACTAAAAATCCAAAAAAAAAAAAAAAAAGAAATTAGCTGGGCATGGTGGTGGGTGCCTGTAATCACTGCTTGGGAGGCTGAGGCAGGAGAATCGCTTGAACAATCGGGAGGCGGAGGTTGCAGTGACCTGAGATTGCACCACTGCACTCCAGCCTGGGCGATAGAGCAGGACTCCATCTCAAAGAAAACCAACCAACCAAACAAACAAACAAAAACACACACACATACATACACTCTCAAGGAACCAAGAGACCCCAATACTCATTGATATTCTAGATGTTTAGAATCTTCATTAATTACAAAGTAGATGGCTCTAGATTGAGAAAATCCTAAGCTTTGCTTTCTAGCATTCCAAACCTTGCCTCATAAAATAACAATTGTGTTGAAAATTAACAGGTAGACCTTTTCCTTTCTCCCCTACAATCTGAGTTAGACTCAGGACTCATATCAACTAGAAAATTGGATAGCTATTGCCTCTACCTAACAGTTGCTGATCTCTGAGACAACCAAATTGCTTTTTTCTCTTTATTCTCATCTCTCTTTCACTAAACTCAGACAGAGCTATACATTCCTAGGGGGAAAAAAAACCTGGATAAGAAGAGGAGGGGAGCACACTAGATGTGAATTGCATTCTGGGAAGCAGAGACTTCCCACATGAAATTTTTTAGGCAGGAAAGAAAAACCCTAGCAGCAGTGCAGGAAGGGAATTTAATGTACTGTGTTGATCTAGAGTATTAGAAAATTGGGCACTGAGGGTAAAAGATGATGTCACTTATTTAATGTAGACCAGCCTAAGGTGAAAGCCTACTAGACACCAAAAACTGTGCTTAAATACTTATTCTCCAGCCTTCTGAGAAGTATATGCAATTAAAACGTAAATAGAAAACAGGGCCAAGTGCCGTCCACATGTGTCTCTTGATAAGCCCAGCCTGAAAACACTTGCTTTGCTTTTGAGGATTAATAAATTTAAAACACCTTTGAAAAAGTACTTCAAAAATAATGAAAAAAAGCACAGTACTCAGAAGAAGTGGAGGAAGAGTCCATCTCTGAAAATGATCTATTATAGGATAAAGAAGAAAACTTTAGAAAGATGTGTAGCCTCCCCAATCATATGCAGTAAAGCAGGCTCCATGAAATAGCCTGCAATTGGAGGATGGGGCGAAAAGGGAGATGATCATGAAAAATTCATAGGAAACTAAAAATGTCAATAACACAATACAAATATGTTAAAGTCAATAAGGCTTAAAACTCAGGCTGTTGAAAAGCAAGTCAGGCAACTCACAGAACAAAGAACCCGAATAGCTAACATGTCTATGTATCACCACTCAGCCCCATTCCAGGCAAAGCACTGCAAAATCAAACAATAATGAAGTACCACTTTATCTCTGAAAGACTAACAAAAATTAGGAAGTCAGATAATATCAAATACTGGCCAGGATGTGAAGAAATGAGAATACTTATGTCCTACAGCTAGGGCTGTGGATACAGCCATTTTACCAGAAAATAGTGAAAGCTAATATGCACATACCTTGTAATAAAATACAGTAAAATAAGATGCTCTTCTAGATTGAGGAGGACAAGGACTAAGAGATGCAATTATGAAAAGAAAATAGGACAGATATGGATTTAGAGAATGAGGAGACAACATACAGATAATCCTGTGGCCCAGAGGAGAGACAAGAATATATAGGAATATAATATAAATATATATAATAAACATACTACATATGCTATATTTATTATGTATAATATATACAATATTATAAATGTATATGTAATAAATATGTTAAATATATTATAAAAATATAAATATAAAACAATATACACAATATAAATATAGCATAGTCATTATATATATATATATTAGGTTTTTTTTTACTGAGTTGGAAATACTTGAGTGTATGGATTGTATACAGGTCGTGTATAGGGCTCTCTTTATCCCAAATAAAATCAAGAGTGCGATTTTTTTGAATTCCAGGAATAAGGGGAAAAAAATCTTTCAGGCTTCCAGGTAGAGGAAACTGGGTACCTACAAATGAACGACAATCAGTGACAATCAAGCCAGCCCCAAATTTCTCCTCTGCATCACTTTGTAGTTTCAAAGGGGAGAAATGGTTGCCCAAGAATTTCATGCCCAGCCAAATTCTGCCGTGTGTCAGTGCAACACAGGGCCATCCTCAGTAAGTTGTCAACCCTTTATCCTTCTCAAGGTACCTATTAAAAAGTACTCCAGCGGGCTGAGACCTGAGGCAAGATTAATTCACATAGCCAGAATAGAGAAGAATAGATACAAAGCTGAAAACCAGCGGGAACAAAAGGAAACAAAAAAAGGGAAGCATTAAAAAAAAAGAGATGGCCAATGAGATGATAAATGCAAGGCCAAATATTTACTACAGCAATAAACATACTTATTTTAAAATCTGTCCATATGCTCTTTTCAAGATGTGTATTTAAAAACAATCTTAATAGAATATGAATAAAAGGAGGATAAAAAAGTGACAGGCAAATGCAAGCAAAAATACAGTAAGGGTTGCAGTATTAATAACAAGCGTGATACAGTATCAAACAAAAAGCAATAAAATGACAAAGAGGTTTATTTTATCTTGATAAATATTTCAATCTTCACTCGCTCAATGAATATCTATTAAGTGCCTGTTATTTGCACTAGGCAAAAGTATACATTGCTGAAAAATGAAGACATAATTGTGATGAACATTTATGCTCAAAACAAGATAAAATGAACACATATAAAGCAAAAACAGTTGAAATACATGAAGAAATGGTCAGAGACAATAGAAAAAAGTTTAACAAACTTCTCAGCCTTTGATAGATCAAGTAAACAAAAATACAAAGCGTATGATAATGTAATTAGTTTGGTTATATCTATTATGCATAAGTAGTCTAATAAAGAATTCTATAGCTTATGACTATAGATTTCATCTTTTTTCCAGCCACCATCGAACTTGTACAGAAGTTGATTGTATAATAGGCCACAAAGAAAATCTCAATAAATTCCAAAAGCAGACACTGCACTTGCCAAATTCTCAAAATAATGCAATAAAACTAGAAATTATAACAAAACTAGAAATTAAATTTTAAAATACTCTCCAAAATAAATCCTTGGCTAGGAATTAACTCAAAGCCTCAATCACAATCTGTTCAGAAACAAACTTGGTTATGCGAAACAAGGCAGGAGAGCTCAGAAAGCTTGGTCTCCAAGTTAGGGCCCTAATGCTAATAGCCCTGGTGATGCCAGATGCTGGGTGACTGTGCAAGGGGAAGAAGGCCTGGGGAGCATGTAGGAGGCAGGTAGATAGTCATCCATGGGAGAAAGCGCACTCATGTTAGGGTCCTATAGACCCGGGTTCAAGTCCTGCTTCTACCTCTTATTAGCTATAGTGGAATTTTGATATCTTATTTCGGGGCTGCAGTCTACTTATTCCAAACCAGGGGTGTGGAGCTGTATCTGTGGTCCTCAACCCTCACTGAGCATCATAATCACCTGGAAAATTTTTAAATAATACTGATGCTTGGGCTAGATGCCCAGAGATTCTGATTCAGTTCGTTTGGAGTGGGACCAAGTCATCAGTATTCTTTAAAATCTCCCCAAATAACTCCAGTGTGCCAAGAACCCCAGAGCTAGATGATTTCTCAGATGTCTGTTAGTTTTGAAGTCCAGCAGTGCTACTGGGCACCTGCAGTTTTTGCCCATGGAAGAAAGTTTCAGGAGGCTAAAGCCAGAGAAACAGTGACGCAAAGCAATCTAATCAAAGCGTGCATTATCTCAAATGGTGCAGAAAATGTCAGTGCCAGTTAATATTTTGCACCCAACATGATTTAGACCCGGGGCACATATTGTACTCCAAGCCTATTGTAAACACAATGGGCCATTTATTCACTGAACAGTAACCACGGTAATTACCCACAGGGAAAACATGAGGTTGTTCAAGCAACAATTAATTGTGGACCTGGAACTAATGGGACAATAATGGTAAAGTAGCAACCAGAGTGTGATTAAGAAATCACATCAGAAAGCCAATATTTTCCAAATTGTATTAGATAAGGATTTTTGGGGATGTGATGGTATATATAATGTCCCTGTCCTGAAATAGTTGCTCCCAGGTTTTTCTAATAGCTCCTTCTCCCACTGGTGAGCATAGGAGGCTTGCAGTGTTTTTAATCTTGTGAGAAGAATCACAGACAGTAGGTTTGAGGGGACTATAGAGAGCTTTATTTCCCACACTCACTACGGGACCTAAATGTCAACTGAAGGCAGGTGTGCAGACCTTGATTTGGTTGGAATGATCCTCTTTGTGAATATGATGGAAGCCACTGATTCTTTTTTTCAGAAAAATGTGCATGTCTGTCTGCACATACATGGCCATGCAAATCCTTTCCTACAGTTTTCAGGGGGTTCACAGACACTTTGAAGCCCTTCTGTTCTCACTACGTTGTGGTCCAGTCTTTGCTTGCACACCTCCAGACACAGGGATCTCACTACTTCTGATGGCAGGTTTTCCAAGGCCAGACAACTCTGATGTGAATGTTCCTCAATGTGTCCAGTTGAAATTTCCCTCTCATTAGTCCTCGTCTACCAAGAATCTTTGAACACTGACAAAAGTCATTCTACCTTTGACCTTTACCGGTCTTGGGGTGTCTCTCTGTTGGATCTTAGAAGATGGTTTCTACAGGGGCTCTGTAGCTTCAGGTAATGGCTGAATTACTGTTGTGTGGTCAGCTCCAATAGATAGGAGATCCAGCAGTTCTAGAGAGTGGCTGTCTACCCTCTGAACCAGACATGGAAAGGGACAAATCTCTACTGCCCCCCACAAACTTTTGTAAGGGGAACGTGGTTCTAGGGTGACAGAAGAAGCGGTAAAGCAACTTTAGCTGGAGGCTGAGGGTACCAGGATGTTATTTCCCTGGATGCTTAAATTGGAACCTAGGATGGATCAAATCCAGAGCTGCTGCTGGGACAAGCAAGGGTTTGGGGAGATGGCTGGTGGCAGCAAAGATTGAGCTTGCTTCATCCATGCCCTCTCTGGATCAAAGATTTGAATGAAACAAAAGAAGAGAAGGAGGGAGGGAGGGAGGGAAGGAGGGAGGACAGACAGACTAGAAGAAACCATGGAGAAATTATTTTATAATCTCAGAGTAAGAGAGGCCTTTCTTAAATATGACATAAAACCTGAAGTCATAAAGGAAAAAAACTGATAAATTCATCCTCATTAAAAAAAAACCATGATTACCTGGAAACGGCACTATAAACAACATCAAGAAACAAAGTACAAACTGGGAGAAAAATTAGCAACTTATATCATAAAGGGCTAATTTTCTTAATATAAAAGATCATTTCTATAAACTGATAAGGAAGACTACTAGTCAAATTAGAAAACAAGCAAAAAATGTGAACAGTTTCCAGAAAGGAACTACCAATTACTTTTACCCATAGGAAGAAGCTGGGTGTGATAGCACACCTGTAGTCACAGCGACTCAGGAGGCTGAGGCCAGAGGCTTGAGCCCAGGGGTTCAAAACCAGACTAGGCAACATAGTGAGGCCCCTTCTCTGACAGATTTTTAAATTAGCTAGGCATAGAGGCATACACCTATAGTCCCAGCTACCCCGGAGACTAAGGCAGGTGGGGATCGCTGGAACCCAGGAGTTCCAGGCTGCAGTGAGCTATGATAGCAGCATTGTACTCCAGTCTGGGCAACACAATGGACCCTGTCTCTAAATAATAAATAAATATATATATAAATAAAATTAATATAAAAAATAGAAATATTCAACTTCACTCACACTAAGAAAAATGCAAATTAGAACTATAACAAGATACCATCTTTTCACCATCATACTGCAAAGATCAAAAACTTTGATAACTACCTTCTGTGGCTGAGGCTGAGGGAAGGAACAGAGATCAGAGGAAGTGTTATGGAAGGGGTGGCATTTAGGTTGGGCCTTCAGGAACAGACAATTAAAATCCAATTTAACAACTTAACTGGCACTTAAAAGAAAAAGAAGAAATAATAAAGAGAACAACGCACAGCTTTGACTACCGAGTGTAAATTAAAATACACACACATAAAATGTAAAGGCAAACTGAGATATTTGCAGCAACTATAATAGCCTGAGTTTGAACACTATATATATAAAATATCTTCATTAAATTCAATCAGAAAAGCATTAGAATACCACTCAAAAAATAAACAAAGGACATGAAAAAGTAACTCCTAAAATAGGATATGCTACTAGTTAATAACCATAGGGAAAAGTTCAGCATTATCTATAACCATGAATGCGATATGATTCAGGGTTTTATTTGGTGATAAATCATTACAAAATTAGACAGAATAACATTTTTTACTCCCTGTGTTGGCAAAGATGTGGTGAGACTGGCCCTCTAATCATTCCTGGCTAGTAAATTTGCAAACCGATAAAGTGTTTTTTGGAAATAAGTATAAATCTTTAAAGACTCATATTCTTTATCTGGAAAATTTTACATCACAGACTCTATCTTATGGAAACATCCCAAAATATAAAACAAAAAATGCTATGTACAAAGATGCCTGTAGAATAATATGATGATAATGACAAATTAGAAATAATCGAAATAACCCCAAATTAGAAACGATTCAGTAAATTATGGTATATTCATATGCTGGAATATTGTGCAGCTATTATAAGGTTTACGAAGAGTTTTTTTTTTTTTTTTTTTTTTTTGAGACGGAGTCTCGCTCTGTCGCCCAGGCTGGAGTGCAGTGGCGCGATCTCGGCTCACTGCAAGCTCCGCCTCCCGGGTTCACGCCATTCTCCTGCCTCAGCCTCCCGAGTAGCTGGGACTACAGGCGCCCGCTACCACGCCCGGCTAATTTTTTGTATTTTTAGTAGAAACGGGGTTTCACCGTGTTAGCCAGGATGGTCTCTATCTCCTGACCTCGTGATCCGCCCGCCTCGGCCTCCCAAAGTGCTGGGATTACAGGCGTGAGCCACCGCGCCCGGCCGAAGAGTTTTTAAGGATACCGTTAAATGGGGAAAAACAGTTCAATTGTGCATGTAGAATGATTTCAGGATCTTTTTTAAAAAATTCAATCCCTGCATAGAAAAAGGACTGGGAAGGAATAGACGATAACATGAATGATGGTTCTTTAGGGAGGGGTAGATCATTGGCTATTTTTTCCCTTCTTCCTCCTTATTTTGCATTTTTAAACCTTCCCTTCCATTATGATATGTTACTCTTACAATAAAAAAGTTTTAAAAATATCTGTCCCTGTGTGTTTATGCCCTAAGTTGAAGCTAACAGTCTCTATTCCAGAAAGATGCTGGGTCACAGCTGTGAGGCTTATCAGTAAAAAGCGTTGTCTCTTTTGTGTTTTTCAGCTTTCTTTTGCTGCAACCACGCCTGTTCTAGCCGATAAGAAAAAATACCCTTATTTCTTTCGGACCGTCCCATCAGACAATGCGGTGAATCCAGCCATTCTGAAGTTGCTCAAGCACTACCAGTGGAAGCGCGTGGGCACGCTGACGCAAGACGTTCAGAGGTTCTCTGAGGTACGCTCGGCTTGTGTGGACACGGCCTGCCTTACTGCTTGCTGCTGTCATCTAGCAAAAGGCAATGTGGTTTAGTCAGGGATGGGTACTGTCACAGGGCTTTTAAGCATGTGTTGGTTAGTGCGATCAAAGCTGTTTCACCGTTGACAAAATAGAGCTGGTAGCTGAGGAATTTCACTGTGCATAGGACTGGTGGAAACCATCATCAGGAGTGAACCTTCCCTTTCATTCTTTTTATTGGCTACCTCGTGTGGCTTATTCCCTCAGTGGCCCTGTGGGCTTGTCTTTGTTACTGATGCTGTCGTGACCATCTAAGATCACAAAGTTCTACCAAGGAGGTGTGTTCATCTGTGAGGAGAGTTTTGGGGAAGGGCTGGCTTGGACCGAAGATGCCAGTGTCACCTTGGATGGGGTATAGAGTTTTGTTTGTTCTAAATGACTTACAAACACACCTTAATATATGGTAGGCAATTTTTTTGTTTTGTGTATGTGTTTTGTTGTGGAAAAAAAAAAGCCAAAATATGGGTAGTAAAAAATGTAAAAGTGTTGCTTTGTCCCAAGCCACCTGAATCATGCTTTCTCTCTGAAAGTTAACTCCTGCTTTCACTTAGGGGTTCATCTGCCTAGAACTTTTTCGATGTATTTGTTTTAAAGCCAAATGACTTCATATCATGTATGTTTCTTTTTTCACTTTACAACACATCTTAGAGGCCTTGATTAACCTCATGGTTTAAAGGGACCTGGTGTTCTGTCAGATGGGTATATCGTAACTTACCGAGCCAGCCCCTCTGAACGTTGACCACTTTTCAATGGGACAACCATACTCTCATGGCTAGGTGTGCGTCTTGGCAGTAGACTTCTAGAAGTGGAATTGCTGGGCCATTTAAAAATTTGAGAAGGACTGACTTCCAAAAAGGCAGTTCTAATTTCTAGTCCCACCAACAGCATTTGAAAATTCCCATTTTCACATATCCTGACTAACAGTGGATATTAACAAATATTTGAAACATTAGCCTCACTCAGATGAGTACAAAATGGCCTCCTGTCTTTTTTCCCATTTGCTTTGTGCCTCCTCCTTTCCTTTCTATTCCCATGTGTGCTTTTGATACTTGGAGCCTCCAAAAACACAAGACAAACCAAGTGTTCTTAGCAGCCCAAGAGAAACAAACTTTAGCCATGTGGAGGATTTCCATGTGTGAGTCAGGGGTCTAGACAGACCTCAGCCGGAGCAGTGGGGGCAGACACACAGCCTCTTGCCAGCCTGAGAATGGGGAAAGGCCGGGCAGGGTGGCAAGAAAGTTGGGAGTAGAACAGGGCTGGTAATCAGCAGACCTGGTTTCCACTGCAGCTCTGTACTTACCTTCTGAGGTTCTTGCCGCCTGTCTCTTCCATGGGAAGGAGAGACCACTTCATACATTGGCTGTGTGACCTTGGAGACGTTACCTTGCTTCTCTGAGCTTCGATTCCTCCCCTGTAAAATGGGGACAATAACTTCTTGCATGCCTCCCTGCAGGGCTTCTGCCAAAATCCAATGAGTAATGGATCTGAAAGAGCTTCGTAAACTGTAAAGTTCATACACAGAGAGGGTTGTTTTTGGAGGTGCGTGAAAAGTGGAAGTGTTTGGCCCCACTGTCTGTGGGTATCCAAACAAGGCAAGCTTTTCCCAGGCAAGACTGCTCGTCATCTTCCCACCTCTCTGTTTCTCAGCCCCTAGGAGGAGGCACAAAGGGAACTTGACCTCCAGCGGGAGTGACTCATTGCCAAACGCTGAAGAGGCTTTTGCTGAAAGGCCGCCTTCATAGAGAAGCGAGAAATGTTCTAAAATGAGAGTGAAACAAGTGGATGGTGGAGGATAAGAAGGACCCATCCCATGGCCCCATTAACATTGGACTCTACTAGGATTTAGAGAGACTTGCTTTTTCCTTTTTCTTTTCTTTTTCTTTTCTTTTTTTTTTTTAGATGAAGTCTCACTCTGTCACCAGGCTGGAGTGCACTGGCGCAATCTCGGCTCATTGCAACCTCTGCCTCCTAGGTTCAAGCAATTCTCCTGCCTCAGCCTCTCGAGTAGCTGGGACTACAGGCACGTGCCACCACACCCAGCTAATTTATGTATTTTTAGTAGAGACGGGGTTTCACCATATTGGCTAGGATGGTCTCGATCTCTTGACCTCTTGATCTGCTCACCTCAGCTTCCCAAAGTGCTCCCAAAGTGGCATGAGCCACCGGGCCCGGCCAGACCTGCTTTTTTCTAATAGCATCTTTGGCTGTCAGAGCCTGAAGGACCCTTAGAGACATATCTCCTACCCTCCTCATTTTGTAGAAGGGGAAACTAAGGCCCAGAGAGGGAAGGGGACAAAGTTCAAGGTTTCAAGGCACCTCTGAAGTCATGAAAGATTGTTCACAGAAAAGTCAGGACTAAATTTTGGGGTCCTGAACCCCTCAGTTCAGACTTCCCATTTCTCCTTCTTTTCTTCTCTAGCTTCCTGGAATTGCATAGGAACTACCTGCATATAGCCTAAGAGGTTTGAAATTCCCACCAGACTGGTTCTAAAGGGGGTAAATTGTGAGCCCTGACATTGGTTGTGTGCCTTATAGATTCCCAAAAACTCTCACAGACAGCCACCCTGTAAGGAGGAGTGATGGTTCCCATTTTACAGATGGGGAAACTGAGGTTTGCAGAGGGTGGGAGGTCTCTTGCCCCAGGGCGCATGCTGGTAAAGAGCCCAGGCAGGGCTGGAAGCTGTACCCTCAGGCTGTTGCTGTGTGTCCTCGCTACATGGTCCTCACTGGGTAATCTCAGGTCTTGACTGTTGGGTAGCACATCTTTCCCCTTGCACAGCCGTGTTGGGGCCCTCAGCCAGGGTTTCAGGGCATCTCAGTGGGAAACCTCTTTTCCCGAGGACAGGATGCTGCTTGCTGGTATTGCTGGCAAGGACCTCTCTTGATTTAAATCTCTCAGCCCAGCTGACTCCTCTTTGTGCCCAAGGGCTTTGGCATCCCTCTCTCAATGTCTGGGCTGCATCGCTGGAGTGCAGGCCCTGGAAACTCGCCAGGGGCTAACAGCTTTTCATGAGTGCAAAGGAAACTGGATTCCTTTTATGAAACTGGTCGATCAGCAACGTCAAGCACTTCTGTTCCGGACTGGTGCACTGGAAGGAATGTCAAGTGAAAGAAATCCTGAAGTCGGAGGGGGTGGTGGAGGGGCTTTACTCCCAAGGAGCTTATTACTGTGGCATTAGGACTATGGAAGCAGGTAGAAGGCTGAGGGCCATCCCACCTAGGGACCAGCTGCTCCTGTGAGCACCTCCAACCTCTGAGTTTCAAGGTAAGCCCATGGTAACCCAGAGGCTGCTCAGGACTTGGGTCCGAGGTACTGATCTCTAGGCCCACTTTGGCCAAGCATGGCTGCGTGACCCCAGGCAATTCACTTTCCCATGCTGACCCTAGGATGTATCAGATCTAGAGCTGCTGCTGGGACCAGGGTTCCATGGAGAGAATTGGCTACTGGAAAGTTTCAACTTGCTCTGCCATGCCCCCTCTGGATGAAAGATGTAAATGAGACAAAAGAAGGAAGGATTTGGTACCAGGTGGGCTGATCTCTGAGCCCATCCTTGCTAAGTGATGGCTGTGAGATCCTAGGCCTCATAGAGATCCACTTTTCCCTTGTGTAAAATGGGGCTATTTATCCTACCTCGCAGGTACTGAAGATGAGATGGTTAAGTGAGAAAACAGAAATGAAAGATCTCTGTGTAGTAGGTGCTCACTAAATAGCTATTTGCTTCTCCAGTGATTCATGGGGCAAACTGAAAATGCAGGCCCATTCACTCAAAAAATCAGTGTGGCCTCCTATGTGCCATGGTCTGTGATGGGCCCTGTGCTGTGGAGGACCAGAGATCAATGACACAGCCTGGGGGTGAGTGGTGAGGCTTCCTGCATTGTGTTCTCAACTCTGGCTGCTCGCTAGAATCACCAGGGAAATTTTGATTTTAATACAAAATAAAATGTACATTTTTGGATTTTCTTCCATTTCCTTTTCTTCACTGTTAATAGCCTTATTGAGATATAATTTACATACCATACAGTTCATCCGTTGTTAATGTACAGTTCAATTATTTTTTATAAATTTTTTATGTTGGCCAGGTGTGGTGGCTCACACCTGTAATTCCATCACTTTGGGAAGCCAAAGTGGAAGGATTGCTTGAGCCCAGAAGTTTGAGACCAGCCTGGAGAACATGACAAAGCCCTGTCTCTACAAAAAAAATACAAAAATTAACTGGGCATGATGGTGCACACCTATAGTTCAAGCTACCTGAGAGGCTTGAGCCCAGGAGTTCAAGGCTGCAGTGAGCTATGATTGCCCTACTGCACATTTTAACTTGGGAGACAGTGAGACCCTGTCTCAAAAAAAAAAAAAGTATGTGTTTGTGCAACCATCGCCACAATCCAGTTTTAGAACACTTCATCACTCTAAAAATTCCCATGTGCCCATTTGTAGTCAGTTCCACCCCCCAGCCCCAGGAATAGTTTTACCTTTTCTGGAAATTTCATATAAATAGAATTAAAGAACACGTAGTCTTTTGTGTCTGGCTTCTTTCACTTAGCGCAGTGTTTGAGGCACATCATGCTGTGGCATGTGGCGGTGGTTTGTTTCTTTCTACTGCTGAGTGGTAATCCCTTGTATGGATGGAACATCTGGGGAGCTTTGAAAATCCTGATGCCCAGGCCATCCCCAGAGCAATCACACTGGACGACCCTGGTGTTGGAGCCTGTCCAAGCTCTCCAGGTGGCTTCAGTGTGTCGCCAGCGTTGAGAACTCACGTCCTGCGTAATTGGCTCAGAGTCAGGAGCTCAGGGTGGAAGTGACGCCCTCTGGTGGTGGGAGACCTTGAGCTCAAAGTAGCCCCATTCTACCTGGTGGCCTCGGTCTACTTGTGGCCCTCAGCAGGCCTGGGGACTGAGGAGCAGGATGGAGAAGGTGGAAGGAGGCCTTGGTCCAGTGCTGGGGGCCCTGCCAGATGGAAGACAACAGTAGGGGTGTGAAGAGTTGGGTGGTCCACGAAGTCTGTGTTGGAAAGGGATAGGCAGGCAGGTAACCCGTGTGCACATTGAGGGGCTGTGGTAAGGAACTGGAGGGTTGTTGGGAGGCTGTGGACAGAGCCAGAAGAGGGGCATAAGTACCGAGAGTCCAGACCCTGGTGATGTGTGAAGACCCATTGTGGCATGGAGGTGCAGGTCACTGGAATTTAGGGCAAGGAGCTGAGAGGCCAGAGTGCTGAGTGATGTCACATGGGCACTGTGGGCCCAGGAGGGAGATAGGGCTTGGGGTGGAGATGAAGGCAGTGGGCAGGGGATGCCTAGAAAGACAGCAGAGGGAGGCAGAGACATTTGGGTCTCTCCCCCTTTTCAAGTCTTATGGTCTACCCAACCATCCTCACCAAGTTATTCTTTGGGCTCTCAATTCTATGTTGCAGCTAACCAACTAAGTGCTTAAGTACCCGTAAGCCAATCACTTGCTGTCTCTGGGTCTCAGTTTCCCTTTCTGTAAGCTAAGAGAATTGGGCCAGTTGACCTCTAAGATCCCTCCTAGCTCAAAGAATTTTGGATTCTAGGATGTGAGCTTATGGAGACCTGGCCTTTGACCCTGATCCTGCCACTCCCAGGGACATGGCCATGAGAATTACTTGCCTCTTTGTGCCTCTGCTTTGTTTGTTTAAGAGACTAATTTTAGAGGATTTTAAATTCATAGCAAAATTGAGAGTAAGGTACAGAGATTTCCCATACGCTCCCTGCCCCCACACAGGCACAGCCTCCTCATTCTCACCATCCCTGTCAGAGTGGCCCATTTGTTACAACTGATGAATCTACATTGACAGGGCATCATCACCCAGACTCCAGAGTTTACATTAGGGTTCACTCTTGGTGGGGTATATTGAATGGTTTTGGACAAATGTGTAATGACATGTATTCATCATTATAGTATCATTAGAGTGTTTTCACCACCCTAAAAGTCCTCTGTCTTTTTACTGATCCCCATAGTTTTGCCTTTTCCATAATGTCGTTTAGTTGGAATCATACGGAATGTAGCCTTTTCAGATTGGCTTATTTCCCTTCTTTAATACGCATTTAACTTTCCGCCATGTCTTTTCATTGCTTGATAGCTTGTTTAGTTTTAGTGCTGAATTAACACAGCTGTCCCCTAGTAACCATGGGGGATTGGTTCCCAGACCCCCATGGGTACCAAAATCTGAGAATCCTCAAGTCACTGATATAAAATGGTGTAGTGTTTGCATATAGCCTATGCACATCCTCCCATATTCTTTAAATTATCTCTAGATTACCTTTAATACCTAATACAGTGTAAATGCTAGGTAAATAGTTGTTATACTGCATTGGGTTTTTTTGTGTTATTTTTTGTTGCTCTGTTGTTATTTATTTATTTATTTATTTATTTTTAAAATATCCTCCATCCGGGCTGAGTGTGGTGGCTCATGCCTGTAATCCCAGCACTCTGGGAGACTGAGGTGGGCAGATCACCTGAGGTCAGGAGTTCAAGACCAGCCTGACCAACATGGTGAAACCCTGTCTCTACTAAAAATACAAAAAAATTAACTGGGCATGGTAGCGGGCGCCTGTAATCCCAGCTACTTGGGAGGCTGAGGCAGGAGAATCACTTGAACCTGAGAGGTGGAGGTTGCAGTGAGCTGAGATGGCACTACTGTCCTTCAGCCTGGCAACAGAGTGAGACTCTGTTCCCCCGGTGTCCCCCTGAAAAAAAATATCCTCAATCCATGGTTGGTTGAATCCATGGATGAGGAGCCTGTGGTTACCAAGTGTCAACTGTATCCATTGTCAGGATGTACCACAGTTTATCCATTCATCTGCTGAAGGATATCTTGGTGGCTTCTCATTTTTTGCAATTATTAATAAAGCTGCTCTAAACATCCATGCGCAGGATTTTTTGTGGACATCAGATTTCAGCTCTTTGGGTAAATACCAAGAAGCTCCATTGCTGGATCATATGGTAAGGGTATGTTTCATGTTGTAAGAAAACGCCAAACTGTCTTCCAAAGTGGCTGTACCATTTTGCATTCCCACCAGCAATGAATGAGAGTTTCTGTGACTCCCCATCCTCTCCAGTATTTGGTATTGTCAGCGTTCTGGAGTTTGGCCATTCTAATAGATGTGCAGTGGTATCTTGTTGTTTTAATTTGCATTACCCTCATGTCATATGATGTGGAGCATCTTTTCGTAGGCTTCTTTGCCATCTTTTTTTCATCTTGAGCATGAGGATAATAATAGCACCTACCTCTTAGGGTTGTTGGGAGGATTCAATGTGTTAGGATACTTAAAGTACTAAGAAAAGTGCCTGGCTTATCCTCAGCACCACGCAAGGGGCAGCTGTTATTTTTATTATCATCCAGAATCAGGTTCCTTAGCCCGTGGCTGGACCCTATTCAGGAGCCCCACTGCATGGCTGAGTTTCTGTGCCTGCCATGAGCATGGCTGCCTTTCCCTTTTCTCCCTCCAAGCTCCAAGACTCCCCACCTAGTCACTGGTCCTCAGTGATCTCGAGGCTTCTGAGGCTGACCTTTCCGTACTGGTGACCTCTCTCAAGTGGCAGGCCCCACTGAGGTGAGGCCCTTAATCTGCCCGAGACCAAAAGGTCACCATCTGCAGAGCTTCCTCTTCAAAGCACCTGCCCTTTCAGGCCCTCCAGGGCCCTGCCTAGCCCTTTGAAACCTTTACCCCTTGCTAAGTTGCCATCTGCCCCACCAAAAGGGCCTCGGGTCAACTCCTCTAAAGTTGCTGCTTACTCTTCCAGAGTAGTAGCCTGGGAGACACTCCTGCAGGGGAGGAAGGGGAGACCCTGGGCTTGCATCTAATCTAGAAGCCACCCTTGTTAGAATCATCATCCTCTCCTGCTGCTCTGAGCAGGAACAAGCTCCTTAGCATGGCTTGAGACCCTTTATGGTCTCTCTGAGGCCTCCTCCTCTGTCTCACCTGCAGTCACTTCTTCCTTTGCCCCTTTGGTCCAGCCACACCTCCATGCTGGCTTCTCTCTTGGCAGGAACATCCTGCCCTCCATCTGGCTCAACCTCCCCAGCTGGCTCCAGGTGTGCCGTCTCTGTGTTCTTCCTCCTCATTTTTCTCCCCATACCAGTTCTTTGCATGATGCAGCACAAGACACCATTTGCTTCCTCATCTCTCACCCACTGTCACTGGATGGGGGATGAGATGAGATGATGAATGAGAGCCACAGCAGATCCCTGTGTCCCCTCACCCTGCATGCTCCCTGGTGCAGGTATGTTCAGTGAGGATTTCAGTACATGATTCTTGATCCATTAGGCCAGATTCTTAGGGACAAATGCAGTTCTTTCCCTCCTGTTTTCCTGAGTCCACCTGTTCCTGGGATGGTGAGATGAAGGTGTAAGGGGTGCAGAGAAACCCCAGCCCCAGCATCCAGGCTTGTGAAGAGTCCATTCCCTCTCTTGACTGCCTCCTGCCTGAGTCACCCGGGCCATCTGGAAGAGCAGCAGGGAATGACGGATGATTCTAACAAGGGTGACTCCTAGGTTAGATGCAAGCCCAGGGTCTCCCTGTCCTCCCCTGCAGGAGTGTCTCCCAGGATACTGCTCTGGAAGAGTAAGCAGTAACTTTAAAGGAGTTGACCCGAGGCCCCTTTGGTGGGACAGATGGCAACTTGGCAAGGGGGGATGGTTGCAAAGGGCCAGGCAGTTCTGGCAGAGTCAGCAAGTCTGACTCCTGCAGAATTCCACTCAGGTCATGCCATCATTTCTTAACTTGAAGTCTTTTTTGGATGTGACATTGTTTGTTGGTGGAAATTCTTCTAGAGATCTCAGTGGAAAGTTCTGGACCAGCCATTGGCATCAACAGTCCCCAGGAACCTGCCACGTGCTTGCTTATAGGTGTTGGGCTTTGGGAATGCACACACGGTAGTTTGTGTCCAAGTTAATTTTCCTGAATTTGTCATCCTGGGAGAATTTTTTCCTGAGTTGTTAATGCTTCAGAATCCTCTCTCTTCAGGACTGGGCAATACTGACTTCTACACCAGTCGTTCTCAAAGTGTGGTCCCTGGACCAGCATCATCAGCAGGACCACTTGGGCTCTGTCCCAGCCCCAGTGAATCAGACACTGTGGGATGGGCTCAGCTTTATGATTTTGATGCAGCTAGAGTGTGAGAACCACTGCACTGAAGGAATGGACAGCCTTCAGGTGGGACCACTGTGCTCCCAAGCTCACTTTAGCTAAGAACAAGGCCAAGCACACTTGGAGGGCTGAGCAACCTCTGAGCTCTGCCCTTGGCATCCCTCCTGGCTGCAGGATCACCTGGGCTGCCAGCGTATCTGCAGATCTTTTATCATTAGGAGACAGAGGGGACTCCGACGATTCAGATTCTAATCCTAATGGTACTAGTGCCCCACCTCTGGCCCCAACTTTTATCTGAAGAACTTGCCAATGCTTTTAGGTGACTTGGCTGCCTGCCCAAGCAAGCATCCTCTCCTTCTCTGTGCTCTTCCCTTGAGCTCTGCAAGGGGCCAGGCCTGTGGGTCAGCCAGCAGGAAAAGTTTCTTATCTGTCCTGTCCAGACCTTGGTGGTTGTTTGTGGCAGCCTCTTTGGCATTTGAAGGGTTAGGGTAGGTCCATTATTTCCCAGAGAATGGTTTAAATATGTGATATGATTTTTGTACAATCTTAACATCTCTGTATTTGTGTTATTATACACTAGGAAAAAGTAAAATGATGACTAGCACATCAAAACTGTACTTCATGGATGTTATTGCTTAAGATGGAATCCCTGTTTAAAAAGTGACACCGTTCAATTGAAAATACTAATTAATGCTTACACGGGTGGTGCACAGACATGGTGAAATGGCCTCTAAGAGGTGCAGGAGTGACTGAAGTTTGGGGACCACTGGGATGAATAAAAAGCACTTAGCTGCCTGTTTATTTAACTCATAAGGATAGATGGGTGAAGGGTGGGGAGTGGGACTGGCAATAGACTTCTCCTTGAAACTCTGATCTAAAGCAGATAATCAATGGGAAAGGCATTTGATCGATGTCAAGAATCAGCCCCACAGGCCTTCAGTCTTCTGCTGAGGCTCCATAGGGACAGATCCTGGGGTTCAAGCAACACTTGTTCTTTCATGTGAATGTTCCCCGTGGGAAGTGCAGCCCACTAGCAGTGCTCTGTCCTACCCACCCCTGCAGAGTGGGAAGACCCCACCTAGGTGAGAGCCACCGCCTGTCAGGGGCTCCAGTTTCTAGTGCTTCTGCCATCTTGGAGCAGTGTGTGCACATCTGGGGCATTTCCAGGATGTTTTGCTCAGTGGTGGCTGCCATGGCTAAGCCTGCTGAAGACAGATGTCCGAGCTTGGATGCCTTTATCTGGCTCAGAGCTCCTGCCCTCAGGACAGATGGCCCACTAGTCTCCTCCTCCCTCTACTCCAGAGCAGAGAGAAGATGGCTGTCCCATTTTTGGTTCAAAAGGAAGACCTCAGGACCTAGTGGATGGTCCCCCATAACACTCCACACCAGGTCCTCAGAGTGGAGTCCTTCTCACCACTCCACATGGACCCCGCTCAGAGAGGCTAGGGTGACTGGCCGTGGGTCTGTGGTGCCAACACCAGGCTCCTGAAGGGCTGGGTGAGTGTTGTACTCTTTGCTCAAGAGGGCATGTGATATTACATAAATATATCCTCCACTCAAGCTGTGAGGATCCTGGAACATGGCGTTGACTGAGTGTGCCTTCTTCAAAACAGTCCACAGGAGATCCTTCAGGTCTCTGGGGGAAAAGGACCATCCACAGTGACCTCAGCACCCTCACCAGGGACACTTCCTGGTGCCACCTGCCCAGCCCCGGGCCAGGCTCCCAGGGCAGGACTCAAGCCTTGCGAAGCAACCCTTCCCCCTCTATACACACACACATCAGGACCTTAGGAGTAGGAAAATGTGATTAAAATCTCATCTGCCAGTTATTGAGAACCTACTGTGTGCCAGGTAGTTATGTTCAATTATTCAGCATGGTGTGGTCTCCCTATTTTTTTTTTTGAGATGGGGTTACCCTCCATCATCCAGATTGGAGTACAGTGGTGCAGTCGTAGCTCACTGCAGCCTCAAACTCCTGGGCTCAAGAGATCTTCTGGCTCAGGTTCCCAAATAGCTGAGACTACAGGCACACGCCACCGCGCCTGGTTATTTTTATTTTATTTTATTTTTTGTTGAGACAGAGTCTCATTTTGTTGCCCAGGCTGGTCTCGAACTTCTGGGCTCAAATGACCCTCCCACCTTGGCCTCCCAAAGTGCTGGTATTACAGGTGTGAGCCACAGCACCTGGCGCTGTCTCCCTTTTAGAGAGCAGACTCACTCAGGGAGAATTAAGTAATGCCAGGGTCTCATAGCCACGAAGTGGCAGGTATAGACATGAACCCTGGTTTGTGCCTGCCCTTGTGAAGAAGAGGAAGCCAGGAGTCTGGGGCCAATATCCCCCCAAGTCCCTGTACCCCACCTACCACAGAAGCAGGGAGGTGAATATACAGGCCAATCAACCATGTCTCAAGGGGACCTCTTCACAGTCCTTTGGAATTTTTGCCATGGGATCCTGCATTTAATTTTTATTATTTTCTCAAGTTGGGAATCTCAGAACAGAGCACTGTCCCTTCACGCTGCTCCTACCACCCTTCCCGGGACACGTTGTTTCTGCCGGTCCTCTTGGCTGACAGGGCAGTGCATCTTGTAGTGTGTAGGTTCCCTAGAGCTATTCTGGTACCTTCTGGCTGTGGTTTCTCCCCCAAGGCCCATCTGCCAGGCTTGGGTAGTGCCAGAGCTGCATGAGCAAAGGAGTGGAGTTGGGAAGGTGTGTGGAACCTTCAGGAAACAGCAAAGAGTCTGTTGGGGCTCGATAGCTCCATGAACAGAATGAGAAGTGGAAGGATGAGCTAGGAGTCAAGAAGGATGGCGAAGATCCCTGCATGCCTCTAAGTTGAGACTTTACCTGTCAGCAGTCGGGAGCCATGGATGGTTTTTAAATGAGAAGTGAGATAGTAGCAGTCCTGAGGGCCAATTGGGAGGAGCAGACCAGAGGCTGTGAAAGCAGCCAGGAGGTTACTACAGTAATTCAAAGGAAAAATAATAAGATTACAGTTACTTTCTTACCATAAAAATGTCAAGTTCTTTTCTGTGGTTATTTTTATTTTAAAGTACTAATTATTGTTTTTTAATTGTAATATGGATATGAACTCAATGCAGAAAACTTGGAAAACACAAAAGAGCACAAAGGAAAATTTAAAATTGGCCATAACCTACCCACTGAAAGGTCATCATTAACATCTAGGCTGCTGTCTTTACCATTTTTTCAATGCACATAAATGAATGTGTGTAAATAAATACATGCTCTTGCTATCGAAATGGCTTCTTAGCAATGCAGGGGGAATGTTTTCCCAGGTCAGCAAATGTTCTCCGTGACTCCGTCACCGTGACTCCTAATGGCTACAGTGCTTCTTGACTTGACCCCAATCTGTGCCATAGCCCTGATGTGTTTTGAATTGTATTTGCCTCCAGTCATATTTATCCTACAGTCTGTTCCCTTTCTTCCTATATTCCAACAATTCTGCAAATATCCTGTCCATGAACGGTCTTCTTCTTTTTTCCAAAACTATTGGGATTTTTTTTTTCTTAACATTTTTTTGGCCGGCCATTTCAAGGATTTGGGGATGGGACAGGAGGTAGATGTGTGTTTGCTCTCACCATCTTTATCCAATTCCTGTTTAAACTATTCTACCCTGTGCGTATGCCATCAGTTACTGAAGAAGGCCGCCATTATTGAACATGGAGGTAGTTGCCAATTTTTACTGATTATAAATAATGCAGTAAACTCATACTTGTACTTTTGTGGGAACATCTCTGATTATTTTCTGAAGTTAATTCCTAGAAATAGCATATGCACATTTTTGAACCTTTTGTACATATTGCCAAATTGTCCTCCAGAAAGATCATACCAATTTAGAGTTTCATAGCAGTATACGGGAGCATTCCCTGCCAATATTGTGTATTATTCTTTTCTGATTTTTGGCAATTGCTATTTTAATTTGCATTTTTTTCATTACTATTGAGATTGAATTTCTTTTTTACTAAGAATATTTCTCAGTTCTGTTTCTCCTTTTGTAAATTGGCTGTTCATGTTGTTGGCACTTTTTCCCATTAGACTGTTCTTTTTTTTAACCGATTTATAAGAGTTGTTTATAAAGTAAGGGTATCAGATCAGCCTTTTGTCACATTTGTTAAGATATTTCTCCATGTTTCATGTGACATTTAATTTTGTTTTTGATATTAGTTGATCTATTGAAAAATTTAGTGTGTTATACAGTTAAATTTATCAAGACCATTTTTTTCACCTTTCCATTATGCTTGACAAGCTCTTCCCATCTCCAAAATTTTTGTAAATACATACCTATGTTTTCTTCTAGTATATTTTTTACTTCATTCTTCAGTTTATCTGGAATTTCAGTATATGGTCTGAAATATCAACCTTTCCTCTCCTGCCATTATAGTCACTCAATTTTTCTTTCAGCACTTAATATATCTTTTTCTGATTTACTTAAAATGCCTATGCTAAATTTTATCTTTAGAAAATAATATATTACACTTTTGCATATGCTTTAGGCCAGTTCTGTATGATCGAAATATAATGCAAACCAACATATATAATTTTAAATTTTCTAGTAGCCACATTTTATAAAGTAAAAAGAAACAGGTAACATTAATTTTAATAATGTATTTTATTTAATACAACATATCCAAAATGCTATCATTTCAACATGTGTCATTAGGATTTCAAGCGCTTGATAATCACCTGTGGCTGATGGCTACTGTCTTGGATGGTGCAGCTTTTGACTGTTGCTGAGTTTTTACATTTTGTTCCATTAATCTGTCTATGCTGGAATGGGTACCTCAGGGTTCCTTTATAATATAGTTTAATGTGCAGCTCTCCTTTCTTTGTTAACAATTGCCTTCATTTTCACCAGTTTAATTCTTGGCATTTTTGTTTGAATTTTAGTTACTTTAATTAATTTGTAGAAGAGTTGACGTCTTTATAATACCATGTCTTCCCACTCATGCATATGGAACGTTTCTTGTTGGATCCTCAGCAAAGTTTTGTCATTTTCTTCATACAGGTCCTTTCCATGAACAGTTAGGTTTATTATCAGGTATTTTACATTTATTATTGCTTTGGGGAATGGGATCTAGTTTGCTTGATGTTTTTAAGTGGTTATTGGTGGGATATGAGAAAACTATTGATGTATATATCCACGTCTTATGACTGGCTACATTGAACTCCTATTATTTCTGCTAGTTTTTCCTCTCTTAATTCTCTTGGATTTTCTAGGTAGATATAATAACATCTGGAGCAAGAATAAACTTGCTTTCTATTTTCCAGCATTATGGCATCTTTATTTTCATCATTTTTCATTAAGGCGGTACTGCATAGTGGTAAATGACAGTCATAGCAGAATGACCGTCTGGGTTCTAATTCCAACTCAGCTACTTGCCAGCTGGGTGACTTTGGGCAAGTTGTTTAATTTTTCTGTGTCCCTGATAATGGGGAAATGCTAATATAACCTTAGGTGTCATGAGTATTAAAACAGCTAACACATGTAAAGCATTTAGGGCTTAGAACAGTGTCCAAAGAAGTGAATACTCACTAATTTATATATACATATATATAAAATATATATATTATTATTATATATTATTAACATATGAATAATATATGTTATTGTCGTTAATATTGCTTCATTCACTGGATGTTCTAGAGTTATATTTTAAAATAGTGATAACAGTGGGTATTCTTGCCTTGTCCTTGACTTTAATGAGAATGCTCTTAGTAAGGTTTGATGTCTGTTAGAAGAGCAGATATTCCTCATCATCTCAAGGGATGTTCTATTTTTATTTACTCAGTGTTTGTACCTATTTAGCTATGCATGCTAAAATGTCAGATGCCTTTTTAGAATTTATATTGATAGCTATGGATTTTTACTTTGATCTATTAGTGTGACAAATTATAGTCATCAGTTTCCTTGTACCCATTTGGTAATACATTCATTCATTTAAGACATATGTATTGAGTGCCTAGCTTGTGTTGGTCACCATTCTAGGTGCTGTAGACACATCAGTGAGTGAAACAAAGTCCCTGCCCTCAAGGAGCTTACATTCTAGTGGGGGAAACAAATGATTTAAAAAAATAATGAGCAAATAAATTTAAAAGATGTCAGATGATAACAAGTGCTAGGGAGACAAAGTAGAGTTAAGGGAGTAGGAAATCCCATGCAGAGAGTGGTGAAGTCAAGGAGAGCCTCAAAGAGGTGATGTTTGGGCAGCCACCTGAAAGCAGTGAGGGGCAGGTTATAAGGAGACCTGAGAGAAGAGGGTTCCAGGCAGAGAGAACAGATGCACAAAGGTCCTGAGGTGGGAGGGACTCTGGAAGTGCTGGAGCAATGTCAGGAAGGCTATGATGACTGGAACAGGGTGGGTGTGGGAGAAGTAGAGTGGTTGGTGTGGAGTGGAGGTGGGGCAAGAGATCTGTGGTTCTTTTAGGATATTTGTGAAGACTTTGGCTTATACTTTGAGTCAGTTGGGAAACTATTGGAGAATGTTTTGGGTTTTGTTTTTATTGGGAAAAAATTCATATACCATAAAGTCCACCATTTTAAAGCATACAATTAAATGGTTTTCAGTATATACACAATAATGTGCAACAATGACCACTATGTAATTTGAGAATATTTCATCACTCCAAAAAGAAATTCCACATCCATTAGCAGCCACTCATTTTCTCCGGCCCCCAGCTGTTAATCTACTTTCTGTCTCTATAGATTTGCCTATAATGACATTTCATATAAATGGAATTACAAAATATGTGGCATTTGTGTTAACTTATTTCACTTAGCATAATGTTTTCAAGGTTCATCCATGTTGTAGCATATATCAGTACTTCCTTTCTTTTTTATGGACAAATAATATTCCAATTTGTGGATGTAACACATTTTATCATTCATCAGTTGATGGACATTTCAGTTGTTTCTACTTTTGACTATTATGAATAATGGTGCCATGAACATTGTGTACAAGTTTTTGTGGGGATGTATGTTTTCATTTCTCTTGGATTTACACCTAGAAGTGGAATTGCTGGGTCATTTGGTAACTCTACGTTTAACATTTTGAGAAACTGCCAAGCCATTTTCTGGTTTGCATCAATGGATATACCATTTACATTCCCACCAGCAAGGTATGAGGGTTCCAGTTTCTCCACATCCTTGCAAACACTTGTTATTTTCCATTTTAAAAGAGATTATAACCATCTTAGTGGGTGTGACATGGTGTCTCATTGTGGTTTTGATGTGCATTTCTCTAATGAATAATGATGTTGAACATGTGTTCATGTGCTTATTAGCTATTTGTATATCCTCTTTGGAGATATGCCTATTCAAATCCTTTGTCCAATTTTTAATTGGGTTGTTTGTCTTTTTGTTATTGAGTTGTAAGCATTCTTTATATATTCTGGATTAGATCATATCAGATAGGTGACTTGCAAATATTTTCTCCCATTCTAAGGGTTCTTTTTATTTTCTTAATGGTGTTTTTTTGCACAAAAGTTTTTAATTTTAGTGAGGTCAAATCTATCTTTTTTTCTTTTGCTGCTTTTACTTTTGATGTCATATTTAAGAGACCATTGTCTGATTCAAGGTCATGAATACTTCAGCCCATGCTTCCTTCTAAGAATTTTATAGTCAGATACAATCCCTGATCTTTGATCTCTTTTGAGTTAACTTTTATATTTGGTGTGAGGTAAGGTCCAACTTCATTCTTTCATATGAAGCTATTCAATTGTTCCAGGACCATTTGTTGAAAAGATTATTATTTCTTCATTAAATGGTCTTGGCACCCTTGTTGAAATCGACTGACCATTGTAGTATGGATTTCTTTCTGGACTACTGGAGAGTTTTTTTTTTTTAATAAGAGGGATTTTATCTGACTTAGGTTTTTAAAAGTGGTGCCTTTGGCACCACCGAGTAGAGGGTGGTGGTGACTTGAACTAGATAGTGAAAATCAACCAGATTCTAGATATTTTTGACAGTAGAGCTGACAAGATTTCCTGATGGAATGAATGAGTGTGTGAGCGATAAACAGTGAGGCATCAAAGATGGCGCCAAAATTTTTGATCTGAGCAACTGGACAGAATGAGTTATCACTTCTCAACTTGAGGGAGAGTGCAGAGGAGCAAGTTTCCATGAAGGGGGTCAACAGTTTAGATACGCCTGTTGAATATCCAGATGGAGAGGTTGAATAGGCTATTGGATAAATGGGTCTGGCATTCATATTTACATTAAACCATATTGGCATTCCACTGTTTGTTGTGCTGTTTGTTTTTCTTTTAACCAATTCATCTGTTTTTTTCTGTAAGTACGTATGATAATTTATATTTTGCCGTGATTGTGCTGTCTTTGTCAGGTTTAGTTGTCAGGAATATTCTAGTTTTACGACAAGAGTTGGAAAGCTTTCAATGTTTTTAGGTGCCCTATACAGTTTATAGATACAAATTAACTGCTCTTTGAAAATACAAAGGTGTGTCTATGAAACCATCCAGGATTTTACATTTTTCAGTCTGCCCTTTTTACAAGTTATCTTTGTAGCTTCTTCCATGCTTATTGATTTTGGCTTTATACTCCTTAAATGGATTTAGTAACATATTTTCTCGAAAATAGTCCATTTCTTTGGGATCTTCAAATTTATAGCATATATTTCAGGACAATTTTTAAAGCCTCTGTTTTTTTGTTATATGCCCTTTCTTGTTTTTCCCACTTTTCCCCTTGATTAGATAGTTTGCTTCTTTTATTGATGTAATTGTTATTAACATCTTAAATTCTGTGGGAAAGAAATGGTTACATTTTTTATTATTTTTTCAAATGAAATTAAACCTGGATCAAGCACTCCATCTGCCAGATACACTAGGGTCAGTGTCTCTGCCTTGAAGTACCACCCCTCTCTAAAATGACCAACAACTCTGGTGGGTTTTCTAATAGAAAGCTGGGAGAGCCAGCATTCTGCAGCCCTTGCTTCCTGCTGCCACTTGAGTGTGCTGTGGACACTGGTCCGACTGGTTACTGCTGCTAATCTAGGTTCCCGGTTGCACTTCCTAGCATCCTCAAGCCCCTCCTATAGATCTAGAACTTCTGTTGGCTTTTTCTTTTCAGATATCCACATCCCCACAGGTCAGAGAGGGTTCCTCTTAGAGCTCTACTCCCAAATGGTCCTGTTATTCCATTTTGCTACGTAATAGAGCTACATGTTTATCCTCCTTCTTGATTGCTTGAGGCCGTGGGGGAGGTCTACTTGCTTCTCCTTTAAAGATTACTCATCTTTTCAGACATTTCTCTTGCTAAAGAAGATAGCAGAAAAACACAAGTTAAGTCTTCAGTAGAGCATCCCATTATCTTGTTTTTTAACCAAAGGACCAGCTCTTGGATTCTTACTGGCTGTGCTTTGATTTATCTACTTCTTAATTTATTTTCTTCTGCTTTTCTCCTGAATAATACCTTCCCTTTATATGTAGGTTTCTTTCACCATTCTTCTTCTAACTTCTTAATTTGCATATTTATTTTTTACTCTTGTTTTGGTTGCTATTAAGCGTATTTAAGCATATAAATGTCTTTGATTACAGCTTTGATGAAATCCTATAGTTTCAGCTAAATAATATCTCATCCTCATTATAATAAAACTATGCTACAATTGTACTTTAAGTTTAAAATATCGGTCTTCTACTTCCCTAAGTGCCAACCTAGAAATGCAACAATATCTATTGTAAGTTACATAAATCAGTACACTTGTTTACTCTCCATCCCTCACTGCCTCTAATTCTGTATTGTTATAATCTGAGTTTTAATTTGATTTTACTCTTTACATTGTGGATATGCTTTTTTCAGTTGCTATTTGAGATGTTCACTTTATTTTGAAACTATACTACAATAACTATGATTTTAAGATTCAAATCCATATTTACATGACTAATTTCTTCTGACATGAGTCAGTTTCATGAGTTATGTCTTTTGATTTATCTCTCTGTGGCATGAGTACATCTTTTGTTTTTCAGGAAGGTCATATGAGTTTTATATCTATGCCCTTGCATAAATCACAATTTCTCTCTGTAGCTTTGCCTATGAATGACAAGTTATCTAAGTATAAATTTCTATGATCATAAGCTCTCTAGACATTACATCAATGTTGTAATAAAGTCTGATGCAGTCTGATTTGGTTCCTTTGGAGATAAAGTTTTTTAGTCGCCTGTACCAGTTGCTTGTAGGATTCTTTCTTTATTTTTGATACTCATAAAGAAAAAATGGCACATAGCTGATTTTTGTTTTGTCTAAAATATGATTACATTTTTATTCGAAGAATCTGGTCTTTCTTCTGATTGCATTAGTTTTCTTTTATTATATCTTTAATTATTACTCTTTTGTTCTGATATCTTTTTTAGAAATATCAATAATTCATGAGTGAGCCTTTGTAGTTTATTCTCCATATTTTTGTTTTCTCTCTGGTCATTTTAATCTTAGTTCTTTTCCTTCACATTGTGAGAGAACATCTCAAGACTGTCCTCCACAATATTCATCAGTTTTTTTTTACAATTAAATTCTGCTCCTTGTTGCTTCTAATGCTTCTTAAAATTCTCATAACATTATTCATTTCCAGTCATTATTATATTAACTATGCCTGGTTTCTTTTATCTCAGTTTCTTTTCTCATATATTTTATTTTTTAGATTTAGAATCCAGATTTTATTTAACCTCCATGAAATACAAAATGGGTATTACAATTTACCTTTATTTCCTACAGCAATTCTTTTTAGAGATGATATTCTTTCTTTGCTTGCATTCCTTGTTTGTTTCCTTTATGTTTCAGAAAGTTTTCATAGGTTCCATATGCATTTTATGCCTTCCATGACCTGGTATTCGCTTACAGCATGGGTGAGTTCTTCTTGAGTCCCCTCATTGTTTTATCTAGATGCTGTTAGATTCTTCACCTTGGATATTCATCTGGAAGACTGGATGATAACATTTTATATGACCATCCCAGGGACAAGCAGCCAAGGGATTAGGAAACCATTTGGTGGTGTGGGCCTTTCTTGTTTAAATGGTTTCTTCATGAGTTTGTCAAACAGCTGCTCCAGATGTGCAGAGATCCCCCTGGCCTCTGACTTTGTTTACTTGCCTGCTGTGTCTGCAAGGTGCCTAGGCCTGTCCTGGGGAAACTGGACTTCAATAGGCTTTGCTTGTTCATAGATCTAATGACCCAGCCACTCCTGAAGGCTGTTGGGTTGCAGAGTGATAGGTGGACTCCTTAGTGAGAGGTAGGCCCTGCACCCTTCTGTGGCCCAGCCTCCCCTCCAGTACTTACTCACCCATCAGAGGCTGCGAGGTCAGTCTCGTCAGCACATCCACCCTCCCTGCAGCACCGCACTACTTTCTCAGGAAGGAGAGCCATGAGTCAGCCTTCAATCTGGTTCTGTTGGCACTGTACCTAGCAGAAATTCCTCAAAGTTGGTGGCATATTGATGGCACTCTTTCCTATTTTCCAAGGCTGAAGCAGATTCCCCCCTATTTTTATATTCCCTTGGTCCTTTCTGTCACTTTCAGAAGGAGGTAGCTTAGGTGGGAGTTGGACATCTGTGCTTAGCTTTACCATCTTTCTCAAAAGTTTCATAGTTAACATTGTTTCCTATACTTTGTACTTTGGTATATAGACATATGAGATTCCCTGAGCATTTCCTGTTCCGTGGCCCCCCTTTTAAAATTCCTCATATATCTTGGCTTTCTTCATATCTGGTTTTATAGTTTTTCCTGGGCACTTTTCCTCTCCTTCTCAAGTTCCAGTTTAGCATCCTCTCGATCAGATGGAGAATTCTCCTGCCAAACATGGTGTTGCCAGTCTTGGGGCAGTGAGTTCTGTCCCTTGCCAGGGACTCATCATCTGGCATCCTGAGCCACATCCTGGCCTTCAGCAATATTGATGGAGTTTCCCCACATCCTCCCTTCTCTGCCAAAGTTATGCCCTTTAAGTGGAAACAGAAGAAACCATTCCCCTGCCTCCAAGTTTCCATCCCCTTTGAAAGCCTTGTGCTTCACTAGAGAGCCATTTTGGATTTCTTCTGGCATACCCAGACCCTCCTGGGTGAGTCAGCAGACGTGGGCAGCAGGCGTTGTGGGGAGGGGGTTGCAGAGGCTCCTCCATCACTGCTTGGCTGCCTGCCCCAGGAAGACAGCACATCACACAATTTGCCATATCAAGTCTGTGAACAGCTGCCTCCCTACCCTCCGTGGGGAGTCACCAAGCTCCACACATCTGCTCCTTCCGGGGGTGGTGAAAAGATTTCTCCCATCACAGGCACCTATGAATCCCCCTTGGGGTTTCGTGAGGTGTAGAGTAGCATTCTCCTGCAGAAAGCCCATAGCCAGCCTTCATGAGAAGATATACCTTTCAGGATTTAGTATCAGTGGCATCACCATCACTTCCTCTCCTTCCCCCAATCCCATGGCATGTTTTCCCCACCTCCCCTTCTTGACTTTGTCATTTCTGATAATGAACACTGCCATTTATTGAACCTTAGCCATGGTAGACACTTAGCGTATATTAGCTTACCTTTTCAAGAACTCAAAGACAAGTTGTGGTTATGCCCTTTTAACAGACAAGAAAAAAAGCTCAGAGAGTTTCCTTACTCACCCAAGGTAGCCCAGCAGTGGGGACATAGCTAGCATGCTAGTCTAGAGTCACCTGACTCGAGTTCATGCTTTTGCCTCTCTCCCACAGCCTTCCTAGAGGGAAAAATAGAACCATAGGCTCTTTATCCTGAGTCTAGAACAGGGGTTTGCAAACTGTGGCCTATGGACCAAATGCAGCCCCTTGTTTTCATAAATAAAGTTTTATTGGAACATAGCCACACCCATTCATTTGCACATTGTGTATGGCTGCATTTGCAACGTTGTTGGGAAAAAACATGTAAGTCCTGCAAGGCCTAAAGTATTTACTATCTGACCCTTTACCAAAAAAAAAAAAAAAAAAAAAAAGGTTGCCTGCTCCTAGTTTCCAGCATAGGCTATTGTAGAAAGAGATAGACTTTGAAGTTAAATCCCAGGCTCCCTACATCCTAGCTGTGTGACCTTGGGCAGTTGACTCAACAGCTCTGAATCTCATTTTATTTACCCATAAACTGGTCATAATTGTACCTTTTGGGTTTACACCCATGCCCGCAAGGAGTGATATACGTTTGAGGGCTCCACATATGACAGGCACTCAGTAAATGAGTCCCCACTGTTGCTCCAGCCTTTCCCGTCTATCATGGATGTGCAGCCTTCTCTAATTTTTCTCTTCCCTTCTGGAGCATTCTGGCAGTTCTGCCTAAGAACCCTTGCTCTTCTCTGATAACTGGAGCACAGAGAAAGCACAGATGCTCCTCAAGCCTCCCCCTTGAAACGCTGGGCACCAGGTGTTAAGTGACACCCACCTCAGGCAGATGCATAGGGTGTCCTGTGGTCTCATTCATTCCCTCATTCAGACAGTGCTGACTGAGCCAGGCCATTATGCCAAAATCTGACAGGGGTTCAGACAGAGCCTTCAGGCCCTTCAGTTGCTCACAGCCCAGGGGCAGATGGACAGATTAACAAGCCGTAGCAATAACAGTAATCTTGGTGCCTCTAGATTTTGGTCCCCTTTGGAAAATTCCATTCAGACTCTGCAGAGTAAATACCTGTTCCCTGGAGTCTCTGAGTACTGCTCGTAAGAAGATACATTATAAAATCTGCTTAGTTTAGCACAGTTTCAGACCCTGCTCCCAGGCTGGCAGCCTGCTCAGCACTTTGGTGCAGTGTCCACCCCAAGACACAGTCGGCTCAGCTAGACCACCAGCTCCCTCCCAGGGCACACACTCAGCACCTCTACAGGATGGGGCTGGCTCCATGGGCTTCGTGGGAGGGGAAGCGCAGACTGTCTTTCCTGACCTTGAGGGAGCTGTCCAGAGTTTAGATCCTCTCCATACATGAGCAGCCCAGCATCCTCCCCCAGACACCTGGGCTGGCTGTGGGGCTGAGGGGACCTCATGCTCTGTGCTGCTGCAGTGGATTCTCTGGGCTGTTGATCACTGAAGATCTTCCCAGTTACTCCAGAGCAGGGCCGAGAAAGCAGGGCCTGGGAGGAAGAAGCAGGGGATGCCAGTGTTCAGAAGGGGTGAGTGCATCTCATTGGAGAATCCAGAAGGACTTCATGGAGGAAGGGCTATTTACCATAGGGCTTAAAGGGTAAGCAGGACTTAGACATAGGAGGGCTGAGGTCCGGAACTTTAGGGGATTCGCACATGCATGGTCAGTGGTGAAATTAATTACAAAGTATATCTTATAATCTTAGGTGAAAACATATGGATATAAAAATTATATTTTGATGATTTCTACCTGAAAAACTTATATCTACAGTATTAACGTCCTGGCAAGAAACAGATGGCATCTTCAGAGCTGAAGTCCGATTTAGGTGAAGTACTTTGGGCAGAGGCAATGGAACCAACCAGGGCTACTGCAGCTCCAGGGGCTAGCAATGGTTGGAGTCACGAGCATCAACTGCTCTGGAGGACAAGGGGAGGGGCAGTGCTACTGGAATTCGGAGGAGCAGCCGCTTCACATGGGCTGTAACCAAGCCAGGGAGCAGCCAAGGGAAAAAATACCCTGAACTCTTTCTCGCCTTCTTTCTGACTCCTCCTGGGGCCTCCCATTGGCTCTCTTTCACTGAGCTCCCATAGGCTCCCTAACTCCCACTGGGCTCCCGTTGGCCCTCTGACTCCTGCTAGGCTCTCACTGGTCCTCTAACTCCTGCTAGGCTCTCACTGGTCCTCTGACTCCCGCTGGACTCTCACTGGTCTTCTGACTCCCGCTGGGCTCCCATTGGCCCTCTGACTCCCACTGGGTTCTCATCGGTCTTCTGACTCCTGCCAGGCTCCCATTGGCCAAGCCTAGCTGGAAATCAGAGGACCAGGCCACTCACGTGCTGCCCTATCTGAAAGTTCTAATTCCATGAAAAAAGCAGGGCAGGGCAGGGCAGGCTGGCGCATGTGGATGAAAGCAAATGGGAATAACCAACATGATGAGATATTATACTAGTTGGATTAGTGTACTGGGCACAGGGATAGTTTTATCACTTTACTCCTTTCCTCACTTTCAATGAAGTTTAGACATTATTTTGAAAAGCTTAAAGTCTTTGAGTCACTGTGAGGGTTCTACAGCAAGCAGCTGCGTTTCGGGCTCTCAGCAGGCAATATTGTCATCTGATAACTTGGTGGCAATGTAGTGGTTTGGTCCAAGCTGACACATATGTGGGTGGAGGGTGAGCCTGTTCAAGGTCAGTTTCGCCAGGAGAGGGACTCTCTTGGGGCTCAGCATACAGGAGATTTGTTAGCCAGTGCCCACAGGAAGGGATGGGAAAGGTGGGACTGGGTGGAGGAAGAAGCTGACACACAATGAAGTTGCAATAGGAACCTCAGCCAAGCTTGCCCGTGGGGAGCTATGGAGCTAGGATGGCCCTTCAGAGAAGTCCCAAATAGAGACCGGAAGGCTGGGCCAGTCACTGGGTGCAGGCGGTCCTGGGGAAGGTGTGTGACCTTGAATGAGGCTGCCTCCTTTATTCAAGGGCAAATCCGGAATGAGTGCCTCTGTCCATTGGAAGATTCTGGCAGTGCACCGTGGTATCTCCATCAGAGGGCCCTTAGGAACAAAGGAGTTTAAGCTAAAGGGCCACTCAGACTGGAGCACACTAAAAGGGTGTCTCTCAAATCTGGCCGTGCAACCAAGATCTCACAGCATTTTGTGCAAACACAGGTTGCTGGCCTCCCTCCTGTACCAGTGTCTGAATCGCTCTGTTGGGGCCCAGGAATCTGTATCTCTATAAAGCTCCTGGGAAGACGCAGATGCATAAGCATCCTTGGAAGCTGCTGCCCTAAACTCTGAGTCCAAGGGTGGTTGATATCAGGGAGATTTCCAGGTCTGTTTAGCGCCACCAGGCAACTGCTCTGTGCCAAGCCTTGTGCTGGGTCCTGGAACCCAGGAGCTAGGAGCCAGGATCACCAAAGATGGTGCCACCCTCAGGGTCAGGAATGGGGCTGGGTACTGCCTGGGAGCAGCGCCTGTCTTGGATTTTGGAAAGGGTCCTGAAAGGGCTGCAACTGGTGGGTCTCTTGGGGGCTTACTGTTCTGTTGCTGCCGTTAAATAAATGGCTTTGGGCAATATTGGTCTAGAGGCAAGAAACTGGGTTTGAGTCCCAGCTCTGTGCCTAGAAAGTTGTGTGATTTGGGGCAAGTCTCTATCCGGATCTCTTGGGACCTCAGTTTCCCCAGCTGTCCAATGAGGGCTGGTGAGTTGGTATGTGGCAGCCCGGTTCTGATGGTCTGAGCTCAGCCTCTCTCAGACATGAGGAGTGGGCCTGAGAGTGTCAGCACTCACTCTGCCTGCTGGACAGAGGGCTCCCTTTGCAGACCTTGGGGCCAGGAGGTGAAGGTGGAGTGCATCCTCAGTGTTCTTGTCTCCTTCTTTTGTTACCATTCTCTGATTGTGATGCCCTTGCTTCCTGGATATGTCCAGTTCTACCATGCTTCTCTTTCCCATGTGTCCTGATCGCTTGCTTTTTGCCAGGCTTTATATCCAGCATGGATACACAGAGAGGCCCCAACACAGTCTCAACTCCCCAGGGCCTGCCAGTCTAGAGAGGGATGCTCAAGGAGGAAAGCCACTCACTGGGTCCTCTCCCTGCAGGAACCACCTAGGGGCCAGGCCAGTGCCACCACCCAAGCTCTTCCCCTCTTCTTCATCTATTCTCCCCTCCTGGATGTTTGGAAGTCAGAGAGACATGAGTTTCAGTCTTGACCCTCTGACTTACTACTTGTAAGGCTTTGGGCAAGTGACTTAATCTTTCAAGTCCCTCATTTGTGAAATGGAAACAAGAATGGGATCTGCTTTGTAAGATTGTTGAGGATGAAATTCACTCCAGAGTCAATCCTGGTGTGTCGCCTGTGGCCCCCTTCCTCCCTGAGGGCTTGGAGTGAGGGATGGGGGTGGGAGAGGGGGAGTGGAGGGAAGGGAAGGAGGAGAGGTGGGCTCTGGGAGCAGTTTGCACCTATGCCTTTTGCTGTCTGTGCCAAGGGAGTCCCAGCCCTTCAGTTCCTCACCTCATTCCACACCCCAAATCTGAAGCCCTAAAAGAAGGGAGCCAGTGGAAGCCAAGAAGGGGGATTTGCAAATGCTAGGGGCTTAGGATGTTAGAGCAGAACATGAGTTGAGGACAAATCACCCACTTTGGAATCCAGAACTGGAAAGAAAGCTGCTCATAAAAAGTGCAGTGATTTCCCAGGGTCTCAGAAAGGAGTCCTTTAAACTCCACCTTGAAGTGCAAAGGTGGACAATTTGATCCCACTGCTCATCCAGCTTATGGAGCGGCCTGAAGCTGTCCTATTTCTGCAGGGGTGAGAACATGTACCACCTAAGCAGCTCCCCATGGGCAAGTTTGGCTGAGGCCTCTCTTGCAACTTCTCAGGTTTGAGAATTTGAGACGTTCTTTGGAGATGCAGCAGTCTCGTCTGCCCCTCCATCTGATGCCTGAATCCCTTCTACAGCCTGTGCAACCCACCTCTGCTTGCACACCTGTCATGGCGGGGAGCTCAGTCCCACCTGGGGAAGGGTCCATCCTTCCTTGGCTCATTCTCTTGTTAGAAAGTTCTGTCTCTGAGGGAGCTGAAATCTACTTCCTGGTGGCCTCTCCCACTGGTACTGGCCCTTTCCCTGAGGCCCAGGTGCCACGCCAGCCCCCTGGGTTTGGTGGCAGTTCTTCAGGGATGCACAAAGTGATATCTCACAGGCCTAGACTTCCCCATGTGGCCGCCTGCCATCCCCTCCACCATTCTTCAAGAGACAAGAGCAGGGATGGGGCTCAGAGAGCCAGGGAATGGTTTTTATTATTATTATTATTATTACACTTTAAGTTTTAGGGTACATGTGCATGACGTGCAGGTTTGTTACATATATATACATGTGCCATGTTGGTGTGCTGCACCCATTAACTCGTCATTTACATTAGGTATATCTCCTAATGCTATCCCTCCCCCCTCCCCCCACCCTACAACAGTCCCCGGTGTGTGATGTTCCCCTTCCTGTGTCCATGTGTTCTCATTGTCCAATTCCCACCTATGACTGAGAACATGCTGTTTGGTTTTTTGTCCTTGCGATAGTTTGCTAAGAATGGTGGTTTCCAGATTCATCCATGTCCCTACAAAGGACATGAACTCATCATTTTTTATGGCCACATAGTATTCCATGGTGTATATGTGCCACATTTTCTTTTATTTTTATTATTATTATTATTATTATTATTATACTTTAAGTTTTAGGGTACATGTGCACATTGTGCAGGTTAGTTACATACGTATACATGTGCCATGCTGGTGCGCTGCACCCACTAACTCGTCATCTAGCATTAGGTATATCTCCCAGTGCTATCCCTCTCCCCTCCCTCTACCCCACAACAGTCCCCAGAGTGTGATATTCCCCTTCCTGTGTCCATGTGATCTCATTGTTCAATTCCCACCTATGAGTGAGAATATGCGGTGTTTGGTTTTTTGTTCCTGTGATAGTTTACTGAGAATGATGATTTCCAATTTCATCCATGTCCCTACAAAGGACATGAACTCATCATTTTTTATGGCTGCATAGTATTCCATGGTGTATATGTGCCACATTTTCTTAATCCAGTCTATCACTGATGGACCTTTGGGTTGGTTCCAAGTCTTTGCTATTGGGAATAGTGCCGCAATAAACACACGTGTGCATGTGTCTTTATAGCAGCATGATTTATAGTCCTTCGGGTATATACCCAGTAATGGGATGGCTGGGTCAAATGGTATTTCTACTTCTAGATCCCTGAGGAATCGCCACACTGACTTCCACATTGGTTGAACTAGTTTACAGTCCCACCAACATTGTAAAAGTGTTCCTATTTCTCCACATCCTCTCCAGCACCTGTTGTTTCCTGACTTTTTAATGATTGCCATTCTAACTGGTGTGAGATGGTATCTCACTGTGGTTTTGATTTGCATTTCTCTGATGGCCAGTGATGATGAGCATTTTTTCATGTGTTTTTTGGCTGCATAAATGTCTTCTTTTGAGAAGTGTCTGTTCATATCCTTTGCCCACTTTTTGATGGGGTTGTTTGTTTTTTTCTTGTAAATTTGTTTGAGTTCATTGTAGATTCTGGATATTAGCCCTTTGTCAGATGAGTAGGTTGCAAAAATTTTCTCCCATTCTGTAGGTTGCCTGTTCACTCTGATGGTAGTTTCTTTTGGTGTGCAGAAGCTTTTTAGTTTAATTAGATCCCATTTGTCAATTTTGGCTTTTGTTGCCATTGCTTTTGGTGTTTTAGACATGAAGTCCTTGCCCATGCCTATGTCCTGAATCTTATTGCCTAGGTTTTCTTCTAGGGTTTTTATGGTTTTAGGTCTAACATTTAAGTCTTCAATCCATCTAGAATTAATTTTTGTATAAGGTGTAAGGAAGGGATCCAGTTTCAGCTTTCTACATGTGGCTAGCCAGTTTTCCCAGCACCATTTATTAAATAGGGAATCCTTTCCCCATTGCTTGTTTTTGTCAGGTTTGTCAAAGATCAGATAGTTGTAGATGTGTGGCATTATTTCTGAGGGCTCTGTTCTGTTCCATTGGTCTATATCTCTGTTTTGGTACCAGTACCATGCTGTTTTGGTTACTGTAGCCTTGTAGTATAGTTTGAAGTCTGGTAGCGTGATGCCTCCAGCTTTGTTCTTTTGGCTTAGGATCGACTTGGTGATGCGGGCTCTTTTTTGGTTCCATATGAACTTTAAAGTATTTTTCTCCAATTCTGTGAAGAAAGTCATTGGTAGCTTGATGGGGATGGCATTGAATCTATAAATTACCTTGGGCAGTGTGGCCATTTGCACGATATTGATTCTTCCTACCCATGAGCATGGAATGTTCTTCCATTTGTTTGTATCCTGTTTTATTTCATTGAGCAGTGGTTTGTAGTTCTCCTTGAAGAGGTCCTTCACATCCCTTGTAAGTTGGATTCCTAGTATTTTATTCTCTTTGAAGCAATTGTGAATGGGAATTCACTCATGATTTGGCTCTCTGTTTGTCTGTTATTGGTGTATAAGAATGCTTGTGATTTTTATACATTGATTTTGTATCCTGAGACTTTGCTGAAGTTGCTGATCAGCTTGAGATTTTGGGCTGAGACTATGGGGTTTTCTAGATATACAATCATGTCATCTGCAAACAGGGACAATTTGACTTCTTCTTTTCCTAATTGAATACCCTTTATTTCCTTCTCCTGCCTAATTGCCCTGGCCAGAACTTCCAACACTATGTTGAATAGGAGTGGTGAGAGAGGGCATCCCTGTCTTGTGCCCGTTTTCAAAGGGAATGCTTCCAGTTTTTGCCCATTCAATATGATATTGGCTGTGGGTTTGTCATAGATAGCTCTTATTATTTTGAGATATGTCCCATCAATACCTAATTTATTGAGAGTTTTTAGCATGAAGAGTTGTTGAATTTTGTCAAAGACCTTTTCTGCATCTATTGAGATAATCATGTGGTTTTTGTCTTTGGTTCTGTTTATATGCTGGATTACATTTATTGATTTTCGTATGTTGAACCAGCCTTGCATCCCAGGGATGAAGCCCACTTGATCATGGTGGATAAGCTTTTTGATGTGCTGCTGGATTTGGTTTGCCAGTATTTTATTGAGGATTTTTGCATCGATGTTCATGAAGGATATTGGTCTAAAATTCTCTTTTTTGGTTGTGTCTCTGCCAGGCTTTGGTATCAGGATGATGCTGGCCTCATAAAATGAGTTAGGGAGGATTCCCTCTTTTTCTATTGATTGGAATAGTTTTAGAAGGAATGGTACCAGTTCCTCCTTGTACCTCTGGTAGAATTCGGCTGTGAATCCATCTGGTCCTGGAATTTTTTTGGTTGGTAATCTATTGATTATTGCCTCATTTTCAGAGCCTGTTATTGGTCTATTCAGAGATTCAACTTCTTCCTGATTTAGTCTTGGGAGGATGTATGTGTCGAGGTATTTATCCATTTCTTCTAGATTTTCTAGTTTATTTGCATAGAGGTGTTTATAGTATTCTCTGATGGTAGTTTTTATTTCTATGGGATCGGTGGTGATATCCCCTTTATCATTTTTTATTGTGTCTATTTGATTCTTCTCTCTTTTCTTCTTTATTAGTCTTGCTGGTGGTCTATCAATTTTGTTGATCTTTTCAAAAAACCAGCTCCTGGATTCATTAATTTTTTGAAGGGTTTTTTGTGTCTCTATTTCCTTCAGTTCTGCTCTGATCTTAGTTATTTCTTGCCTTCTGCTAGCTTTTGAATGTGTTTGCTCTTGCTTTTCTAGTTCTTTTAATTGTGATGTTAGGGTGTCAATTTTAGATGTTTCCTGCTTTCTCTTGTGGGCATTTAGTGCTATAAATTTCCCTCTACACACTGCTTTGAATGTGTCCCAGAG
Organism: Pan paniscus; assembly: GCF_029289425.2. Lineage (NCBI taxonomy): Eukaryota > Metazoa > Chordata > Mammalia > Primates > Hominidae > Pan > Pan paniscus. The sequence continues at coordinate 40,947,447 of NC_073260.2, forward strand.
ATTCTGGTATGTTGTGTCTTTGTTCTCGTTGGTTTCAAAGAACATCTTTATTTCTGCGTTCGTTTCATTATGTACCCAGTAGTCATTCAGGAACAAGTTGTTCAGTTTCCATGTAGTTGAGCGGTTTTGAGTGAGTTTCTTAATCCTGAGTTCTAGTTTGATTGCACTGTGGTCTGAGAGGCAGTTTGTTATAACTTCTGTTCTTTTACATTTGCTGAGGAGTGCTTTACTTCCAACTATGTGGTCAATTTTGGAATAGGTGTGGTGTGGTGCTGAAAAGAATGTATATTCTGTTGATTTGGGGTGGAGAGTTCTGTAGATGTCTATTAGGTCTGCTTGGTGCAGAGGTGCGTTCAATTCCTGGGTATCCTTGTTAACTTTCTGTCTCGTTGATCTGTCTAATGTTGACAGTGGGGTGTTAAAGTCTCCCATTATTATTGTGTGGGAGTCTAACTCTCTTTGTAGGTCACTAAGGACTTGCTTTATGAATCTGGGTGCTCCTGTATTGGGTGCTTATATATTTAGGATAGTTAGCTTTTCTTGTTGAATTGATCCCTTTACCATTATGTAATGGCCTTCTTTGTCTCTTTTGATCTTTGTTGGTTTAAAGTCTGTTTTATCAGAGACTAGGATTGCAACCCCTGCCTTTTTTTGTTTTCCGTTTGCTTGGTAGATCTTCCTCCATCCCTTTATTTTGAGCCTATGTGTGTCTCTGCACATGAGATGGGTTTCCTGAATACAGCACACTGATGGGTCTTGACTCTTTATCCAATTTGCCAGTCTGTGTCTTTTAATTGGAGCATTTAGCCCATTTACATTTAAAGTTAATATTGTTATGTGTGAATTTGATCCTGTCATTATGATGTTAGTTGGTTATTTTGCTCGTTAGTTGATGCAGTTTCTTCCTAGCCTTGATGGTCTTTACAATTTGGCATGTTTTTGCAGTGGCTGGTACCATTTGTTCCTTTCCATGTTTAGTGCTTCCTTCAGGAGCTCTTGTAGGGCAGGCCTGGTGGTGACAAAATCTCTCAGCATTTGCTTGTCTGGAAAGGATTTTATTTCTTCTTCACTTATGAAGCTTAGTTTGGCTGGATATGAAATTCTGGGTTGAAAATTCTTTTCTTTAAGAATGTTGAATATTGGTCCCCACTCTCTTCTGGCTTATAGAGTTTCTGCTGAGAGATCAGCTGTTAGTCTGATGGGCTTCCCTTTGTGGGTAACCCGACCTTTCTCTCTGGCTGCCCTTAACATTTCTTCCTTCATTTCAACTTTGGTGAATCTGACAATTATGTGTCTTGGAGTTGCTCTTCTCGAGGATTATCTTTGTGGCATTCTCTGTATTTCCTGAATTTGAATGTTGGCCTGCCTTGCTAGATTGGGGAAGTTCTCCTGGATAATATCCTGCAGAGTGTTTTCCAACTTGGTTCCATTCTCCCCGTCACTTTCAGGTACACCAATCAGACATAGATCTGGTCTTTTCACATAGTCCCATATTTCTTGGAGACTTTGTTCATTTCTTTTTATTCTTTTTCTCTAAACTTCTCTTCTCGCTTCATTTCATTCATTTCATCTTCCATCCCTGATACCCTTTCTTCCAGTTGATCGCATCGGCTACTGAGGTTTGTGCATTCGTCACGTAGCTCTCGTGCCTTGGTTTTCAGCTCCATCAGGTCCTTTAAGGACTTCTCTGCATTGGTTATTCTAGTTATCCATTCGTCTAATTTTTTTTCAAAGCTTTTAACTTCTTTGCCATTGGTTCGAATTTCCTCCTGTAGCTCGGAGTAGTTTGATCATCTGAAGTCTTCTTCTCTCAATTCGTCAAAGTCATTCTCCATCCAGCTTTGTTCTGTTGCTGGTGAGGAGCTCTATTCCTTTGGAGGAGGAGAGGTGCTCTGATTTTTAGAGTTTCCAGTTTTTCTGCTCTGTTTTTTTCTCATCTTTGTGGTTTTATCTACCTTTGGTCTTTGATGATGGTGACGTACAGATGGGGTTTTTGGTGTGGCTTTCCTTTCTGTTTGTTAGTTTTCCTTCTAACGGACAGGACCCTCAGCTGCAGGTCTGTTGGAGTTTGCTAGAGGTCCACTCCAGATCCTGTTTGCCTGGGTTTCAGCAGTGGTGGCTGCAGAACAGTGGATATTGGAGAACCGCAAATGCTGCTGCCTGATTGTTCCTCTGGAAGTTTTGTCTCAGAGGAGTACCCGGTCATGTGAGGTGTCAGTCTGCCCCTACTGGGGTGTGCCTGCCAGTTAGGCTACTCGGGGGTCAGAGGCCCACTTGAGGAGGCAGTCTGCCCATTGTCAGATCTCCAGCTGCATGCTGGGAGAACCACTACTCTCTTCAAAGCTGTCAGACAGGGACATTTAAGTCTGCAGAGGTTACTGCTGTCTTTTTGTTTGTCTGTGCCCTGCCCCCAGAGGTGGAGCCTACAGAGGCAGGCAGGCCTCCTTGAGCTGTGGTGGGCTCCACCCAGTTCGAGCTTCCATGCCGCTTTGTTTACCTAATCAAATAACTAACTCAGCAGTGGCAGGCGCCCCTCCCCCAGCCTCGCTGCTGCCTTGCAGTTTGATCTCGGACTGCTGTGCTAGCAATGAGCGAGACTTCATGGGCGTAGGACCCTCCGAGCCAGGCGCGGGATATAATCTCCTGGTGTGCCGTTTTTTAAGCCCATTGGAAAAGTGCAGTATTAGGGTGGGAGTGACCCGATTTCCCAGGTGCCGTCTGTTACCCCTCTCTTTGACTAGGAAAGGAAATTCCCTGACCCCTTGCGCTTCCCTGGTGAGGCGATGCCTCGCCCTGCTTCGGCTCGCGCACAGTGCGCTGCACCCACTGTCCTGCACTTACTGTCTGGCACTCCCCAGTGAGATGAACCTGGTACTTCAGTTGGAAATGCAGAAATCACCCATCTTCTGCATTGCTCACTCTGGGAGCTGTAGACCGGAGCTGTTCCTATTCGGCCATCTTGGCTCCTCCTCCCCAGGGAATGGTTTTGAAGTCGGCTTGCTTTGGTGCTCTCAGGTGTGATTTCTTAATATCCGTCTTCTAGTTTGGTGTCAGAGGCTCACTTTGCATATTGCTGATTTCCTATAGAAGTTTCTATTCATCACCTTAACTATATAGCCTCCCTGTTTTATTAATACCCAACGTTTTTGTAAACATTGGTTTGGTCCCTCGAGTCTGGAACAATTAAAGCAATGGGCAGTTTCTCACAAGGAAAGCAATAAGGTCTGATGGCTAATTTCATTCCCCAACAGCTCAGCGTAGCCTGACTTCACCGACTGTTCCTAGAGTGGGTGAGGTCCTTGGAAAATGAGGGCCAAAGGGAAGACTGATGGTTGGGGATGCCCAACAGGAAATTTTTGTGCATTATCCAAGAAAGGTGCTTGGACCTGGTCCTGCTTCCTCAGGCAGCCCCTGTGCTAGGCATCTGGAGGGGCAAGAGGTGTCCCAGATGGAAGGTGTGTGAGATCTCAGGACATTCATTCTGTTTAGCCGAGAAGAGGGATCTTGAGCCCAGGACTGTGGAGTTCAGAGGATAAGTCACTGCTAGCCTGGGAACAAGGGAAGGCTTCAAACAGCATGTTGGCATTTCAAGATGTATGGGATCTCAGGGTGAAAGCTTATTGTATCAGTTTCCTGTTCTGCTGCAACAAATCATCATAAATTTAGTGGCTTTAAACAGCACAAATTATAATCTTATAGTTCTGAAGATCAGAAGTTCAAAATCATTGGGTCAATATCAAGGTGTTCTTGATTTTGACTGGTTCCTTCTGGAGGCTTTAGGGGAGAATGTTTCCTTGCCTTTCCCACCTTCTAGATGCTGCCCGTGAGCCTTGGTTCCTGGCCTCTTCCTCCACTTTCAAAGCCAGCAGCAGAGCATCTTTGAACAAATTTCTTCCCTGACTCTGACTTTTCTACCTCCCTCCTTCCCTTATAAAGACCCTTGGGATCATGTTGGGCCACCAGGATAATCCCAGATGGTTGCTCCATCTTGACATCCTTAACTTCATCCTGTCTGCAAAGTCCCCTTTGCCACATAAGGTAACATATTTTAGGGATTTGGACATGGACATCATTGGGGGAAGGGCACAACTCTATCCATCACTGATGATTCTTTGGAATTTCTAAAACTGAGAAATCAGTTTTCCATCAGCCTGGCTGATCGAAAGAGGGAATTGATTTGATTTGAAAGCCAGAGCAGCCCCAGTTACCTTCTTGAAATTGGGCCGAGGGTGCGTCTCTCCCCTACGGTATGTGGTTCTGGGAGACAGGCCTCCGAGGAGCAGTGGTGGGCTGGGGAGAGGAGCAGCCTGCAGCCTCCCTGCCCTCCCTCTGGAGGACTTTCATAGTGCAGTGATAGTGCTGACAGCTGGCATTGTGGGTTGGGTGTGGGGGCCTGTAGCTCTACCAGGTGGGATCTCTGCTCCCAATTGCCATGTAGGCCAGCTGGACTCCCAGCAGGTAGGAGCTGCCATGAGGGCTTGATGTGTGTAGCTGGGCAGGTCTCAGGTCACAGGTGCCTGACACTCTCTGCCATTGTGAGGGAGGCAGGGAACTGTCCCCAGGGAACTCCAGCTGCCCTCAGGCCCCATATGTCCCCACAGGGGTGCCCCCAGAGCACCACAGCTCTCCCCAGATTTCTTCCTTCATTGGGGCCCTGATAGAGTTCCAGCTAGCGCTGCCCCTGGGACTCACCCCTGTGTCTGCAGACTGGGTCTTCAGCCTCAGCATGCAGCCCAGCCCTTGCGAAGTTGCCTCATCCCTGCGAGACCAGCTCAAGATGGGTCTAGTGGGCTCAGAATATTAACCTCCTCCATCTAAGAGTGGGTGGCCATGGTGCAGCCTCAGCATGCACTCATCCATGCTCTCATTCACCACAATTCTGAGCACCTACTATATGCCAGGCACTACACAGGATCCTGAGATCAAAACAAACCAAGTGCTTCCCTCCTGGAGCTGACACGTCCATGGGGAAGAAAATGTTACAGCCCCCATACTCATGGTCATCTCTTTGCGAGTCAACTCAAAGTCAGTGATGCAGACTCCTGAGCCCTCCACTGAAGCTCCATGAGGCCAGCGCCCCTGTCCCAGGCACCCACATTTCCACGATGCACAGCGTATGGTCCTCCACTTGTTTCCCTGCTTTTGGTAATTCTGGAAGTGTAAGAAATACCATATATCTTTGGGACAGACAAATGGTGCCATCAAATAGAGGGAAACTGGGGTTCCATTCCAGAGGCCTTGACATGTGATGTGAGCATCTAGATTGGATAGGAAGCCCAGGCTTCTCCATGGGAACCTGCCCCAGGTGTATTAGTTTCCTGTGGCTGCCGAAACAAATCACCACAAACTAGGTGGCTTAAAACAACAGAAATGTATTGTCTCATAGTTCTGGAGGCCAGAGGTCCTAAATGAAGGTGTCAGCAGGCTTGCCTTGGAGTCTCTAGGAGAGAATCCTTGCCTGCATCTCCCAGCTTCTGGTGGCTCCAGGTGCTCCTTGCCGGCAGATGCATCACTCCACCCTCTGCCTCTGTCTTCACGTGGACTTCCCCCTCATGTCTCTGTGCCGCAAGTCTCCCTTTGCCTTTCTCTTATAAGAATCCTTAACATTGGATTTATCCAGGATGATCTCATCCCAAGATCCTTCAGTTAATTATGTCTGCAAAGACCCTTTTTCCAAATGAGGTCACATTCACAAGTTGTCAGGGTTAGAACTTAGATCTGTCTTTTTTGGAGGTCACATTTCAAGCCACTGGCTCTGCACTGTGAACATGCATGGGTCACACACGCACATGCGCACATGCACACACACACACACACACACACCTGGATACATACCCACAGGCATTCCCCAAGTACAGCTATTCCCCTTGTGCAGCAGATCTAATACATATTCAGTTACATACTTGCCCTTTACATTTTTTTCACTTACGTTCAAATCTGGTTACAGATGATTAAGAGCGAACTTATTTGTAGAAATCTAAAAAGTAGGTGGCTCCATTTTTTCAAAAGGAATGCTCTCTTAATGAATGCACATCAGGCTGGACAGGCAGAAATACACCACATGGATAAGTTTTTAAGCATATGCCCCAAATCTTTGAAAGACCTCACTATCTATCAAAGCCACCTTCTCCATCATTAGAAAGCTATGGGGTTTTTTGGCATTGGGCCAAAATCTAATTTCCTGAACCATCTTACCTGTTGGTGCTCCAGCACCACGGGGGTGCGCAGAACCAGGTGCCCCCCCTCTACATGACAGCCCTCCTGTGTTTGAAGTCGGCTTTGGTCTACGCCTCTCCAGGCTAATTTTTTAATTAGCTTAAATTAATGGCAGTTCCTGGGGAGCTCCAGCCCCAGTAAAAGTGGCCTGAATTATTCAAAGATTTGAGTGTTTCAAATGCCTGTTTATCCTAATTAGCATCTTAGCTACAGCGGTGCCCTCTGCCTCTAAGGAGCCACATTTTAACATGTTCCATATTTTAATGGATTTTCCTTGAATGAACTGTTTAATCAAGTGAAGACACATTTCATGAATGAATAGAAGTAAATCTATAATTATACACTTTAGTCAGGTAAGAGGAGTGACATTTTGGCACAATTCATGGCTATATATAGCGAGTGCATTTGAATGACAAAGTAGGTTACCTCAGCTTCCATAGGAGAGCTGAGAATTCGCTTTGCTCTCAAGTTCATTTCGTAACCTAATTAGAATTTTCAAAGAGTTGTAAAGTGCATGTGGCGCAGCCCTGGTTCTCCCCATCTTTACCTGGATCTGTGCCTTTCTGGATGGTTCCTCTGCTGGTGCAGTAGCCTCATTCGGGAAGTTGTCTGGGGAACTACTGGCCATAGAAGCCGAGTGCCTTGAGATCTCTGGAGCTCTCTGCAGCCTCCAGCCACTGGCTGTGAATTTCACTTGCCCATGGGAGCCTTCTCTGTGTGGGACACGTGGTCTGAATGCAGTAGCAAGTTGCTATAACAATATTCTGCTTCTCTCTTCTCCCTTTCTTGCTTTCTCTCTCATGTCCTCCTGCCTCCTTTCCTTCTCTCCATTTTCTCCTCTGCCATAGTCAGGTTCTGCTCGGGGTGCTAAGGGCCAGGAGTAGAAGGGCCTGAGGATTAAAGATGAGATGTACCTACTAGAGGGGGCAGGAGAGAGCGGGGGAGCAATCCTGGTGCCCTGGGTCTGGAGGAGATGGGGACAGGGGGCTCGGGGGTTTTCAGACAGGCTGGCAACCCAGCTGTAAGCTTGATGATTCTGTTGCTTTTACCCCAATCAGTAGCCACTTTAGCTACACATTGGAAACTCCTGGAAAGCTCTAAAAATACAGATGCCTGGGTCCTATCCCAGAGGTTCTGATTGGTTTAGGAGGCAGTTAGGGCATCAGCAGTTTCTAAAACTCCCCAGGTGATTCCAACATGTAGTCCCAAAGTCTTTAGGTGACAGCAGCCCCAGCCAGCATCCTAACCACAACCTCCTGAAAGACCCTGAGCCAGAAACCCCCAGTTAAGTTGCTCCCCATTCCTCACCATGGAAACTGTGGGGGACAGTGGATGTGTATTGGTTAAGCTGCTACGTTTTGGGATAATTTGTTGCACAGCAGTAGATGACTAATACAGATTATTAGTTGTCCTGAATGTACCCCCAAGCCGATCACTTCTTGCCACCTCCCGTATCATATCATCTAGCCTCCAGAATCCCTCGCCCGGACCATTGCTGGAGCCCCTCCCTGCCCTTCCTCTTCCCCTCATGTCCCTGCCCCTCAGTGGTCCCACAGAAGCCTGAGCAACTGTCTCAAATCATAGTTCTAATAATGTCACTCCATCACTTAAAACTTCATCATGGGTTACCACTGTGCTTAGGGCTGAGACCTGATCCTTCACGTGAACTGGAAGGCCTGTCCGGGCTGCCCTCACCCACCTCTTTCTCAGTTCATTCCGACAGCCTCCCCCAAGCCCTGCTTTAGGCTCTGCATTAAGCCCGCTAGGACATTCTTTTAGTTTCTCCACCAGCTCCCTCCCGTCACAGGAACTACACATGCTGCTCCTCGGCCTGGAATCCTTCCCCCTGCCCCACCTCCTGGCCTGGGGCTGACTTCTCTGCTACAGCCTCTCCCAGGAGCCTGCCCCTGAACTTGAGCGTCCTTGTCTCAGTGAACATTTACACATTCCCTGGGACAGTCAGCTGATGAATGCCTCTTGCCCTCACTAGACAGAGATCCAGGACAGTGAACAGTTTTGGTCGTTAGAGGCCCAGTCCTACCTCAGACGGTTCCTGAAACAGAAGAGATGTCAATATCAGAAATGAATGAGTGGGTGAATAAGTGAGTGAATGAGGGAGTGGGACTGGTAGGGACAAACAGAGCCCATTCTGGAAAATCCAAAGTGGTGAGTGGCTGCTTGGAAAGGTACTCAAGTCCAGAAGCCAGGCAGTGACTGGGCATGAGATAGAATTTCAGTCCCAGGAATGAAGCAAGAGCTCAGATTGAGAGCCTGAGGTCAGAGAAGGTCCCTTTCCAGGCTGACTGGGGGCTGCACCCCAGGGCTCCTGACCTCAGGCCCCTCACCTTGCATCCATGGAGGGCAGGAGTATCCAGTGCCAAGCGGGGGGATTCATAGGAGCCAGGGGTTCACTGGCCCTACCTGTGGGTAGCAGGGAGTTGCAGGGGTTAGGAGCCTGGCGGGGCATGCAGATACAGTCTTGGGGCCCTAAAGCAGAGACAGTGTGGGTGGAGAGAACAGGCTGGCCCACACACTGAGGCGGCGGGTCATGCAGTGATTTGATAAACCCAAGGCTGGGTGATTCTAGAGAGAGGGCAGTACCCGGCGTCCTCTGGCAGCTGTTCTGTGTTTAATGCAGAGGTGCAGGCTTCAGAGCAGGGAGGAGGCCTTGCAATGGAGTGGCACTGTGGCCTTCTCAGAAGTGGGGACCAGCCTCCCTGATGGGACAGTGCAGACCCACATTAGGCTTAAACAGGTCACATGGACTCAATTAAATGCTGAGTGAGAAGATTCTTCCAAGTCATCCGTTTACCTGCACTCCCTTCCCAATTCCATTTGCTTTCCACCTTTTTCTCTGATCTCCTTTTCCTCCTCCAACCCCTCCCCTTCTCCCCCTATGTCTTGCAGGCATGGATAAAGACTGCACTCCCATGTCTAGTGTGTGGACGGAGGTTGTGTGCTCAGTCAGTTGCAGGAACGAAGCCATTGTGATGGCTTTATTGGAGTGACAAGTCCCTGTCACTCTCTTCACCACAGCACCGTGAACCAGCTGGGAGGGAGGTTGTGGGCAGACGCGCTCGTCTCTGCTCTTCAGACGGCTGATCTGACCTGGCGGCATTTTCTCCTGCTCAGCATGAGTGAGGCTGTCCCCACTGCTGGCTTTCCCTCAAAGCCATGGATTTCTCCTGGCTCTTAGCTTTATGAAAAATGTGGGACTTCCTAGAACTTGAAGTCTGAGTTGAAATATTAACATTCTTGCATTTGGCTGTTTGATTCCCAAAGCTGCATGGGAGCCTGAGGAGTCATTGGTCTCACCCTTTGTGACCTTTACGCTCTCCATCAGCCCGTGCCTGTGGTCTCCCTAAAGGGTTCTTGGTCCCTGTCCTAGATTATCAATCATTTACTTAAAACTGTCCTCTGAGTGTGAACCACTTTGTTGCTACCCTGATAAAGGCAAGCAGAACGGAGCCCAGTGCTCTATGTGTGGTCTGAGATGGACGACAGAGAGGGATTTTCCCTTCCTTCATTCTGGATGTGATACGTTTTAAAAATAGTTCCTGGCCAGGTGCAGTGGCTCACGCCTATAATTGCAGCACTTTGGGAGGCCAAAGCGGGTGGATCACTTGAGGTCAGGAGTTTGAAACCAGCCTGGCCAACATGGCGAAACCCCGTCTCTACTAAAAATACAAAAAGTAGCTGGGTTTGGTGGCGGGCACCTGTAATCTCGGCTGTTTGGGAGGCTGAGGCAGGAGAATCGCTTGAACCTGAGAGGCGGAGATTGCAGTGAGCCCAGATCATGCTGCTGCATTCCAGCCTGGGCAAAAGAGTGAGACTTTGTCTCAAAAAAATATTAATTAATTAAAAAAAAAAAGCAGGGGGCGGGGAAGGGGGGGCAGTGGTTCCTAGTCTTAATCACCCTTTGTTAATTGCCTTGCTCAGTTAATACATTCTGGTCTCCTAACCGAGGGGAAAATATCCAAGCCATTAAAATTTTTTTTCTCACAATTACCAATCATTTACTTAAAACTTATCCTGCTTTGTTTAGAATGTGGTTCTCTAAAGATGTATCAGAATTACCTGGAGAGCTTGTTAAAACACAGGGTGCTGGACCCCACCCTGGAGTGTCTGATTCAGTAGTTCTGGGTAGAGCTGGAGAGTTTGCATTTCCAGCAAGTTCTCAGATGGTGCTGGTGTTACTGGTGCAGGGGCCACTGTTTGAGAACCACTGCTTCAGGGACATGCTTTCTGGCACGAACTCACATGGATGGGCCACACCAGTTCTTGTAGCGGGGGTGGGGAGGAGGTGTCAAGTCAACAACTATTGCCTCCAAGCCTCTTATCGCGGATTATTTATTCCAGGGGCTCTGACCCATCCGTTCTCTCCATGCCAAATGTCTTCGGCTCCTTGTGGATTTGCTCCTTGGCCAGGTCCTGGATCTGCTGCTCCAGCAACAGGGAGAGTTTTCCCCTTTGGGTAGCCCCAGAGGCCCTGGCCTTTAGGGAGCCCAGTCCTTCCTTACCTCCTTTCAAGCAGCCCTTGGTGCCTGCTCACAGCGCTCCTCACTCCCTGTCAATCTGTGTCTCCTGCCCTCCTGGGGCTCCCTTCCAGGTGAGGGGCAGCCTTCTAACCTCCCCTGCCCATCATTACCCATCTCTCCCCATCCCTCCCAGGATGCCCAGAGCTTTCAGCAAATCAGACTCCTGGTGGCTGCCTCACTTGGCCCATTATGCAGATTAGGCCCCCAGGGCACCCCCTGCCATTCTTTGTGTGTATGTGAGTGTGTTGTGTGTGTGAGTGTATTTTATTGGGAATTAAGAGTTATTCCTTTCCCAGAAGAATGTACTTCTATTTTTATAAAGGAGATTAATAGAAAAAAGGAAATCATTTTGCAGAAATGTAGTTAATGGCAAGATATTGGCTCCAGTTTTTTTTGTTTTCGTTTGTTTGTTGTTGCTGTTGTTGTTTGAGACAGAGTCTTGCTCTGTTGCCCAGGCTGGAATGCAGTGGTGCGATCTTGGCTCACTGCAACCTCTGCCTCCGGGGTTCAAGTGATTCTCCTGCCTCAGCCTCCCAAGTAGCTGGGATTACAGGCACGTGCCACTAATGCCTGGCTAATTTTTATACTTTTAGTAGAGACGGGGTTTCACCATGTTGGCCAGGCTGGTTTTGAACTCCTGACCTCAGGTGATCCACCCGCCTTGGCCTCCCAAAGTGCTGGGATTACAGGCGTGAGCCACTGCACCTGGCCTGGCTCTGTTTTAAACAAGAGATAACTGCAGTTCCAGAAGGAAACCTAGGCATTTATAAATTTTCTTAGTAAATCTTCCATCAGTGCACTAAAGGGTCTTTCTACCCACTTAAGGAGCATGTAAGTTTTTTTCCCTTGTGAGGAAGATCTATTACATTATTTCTTTTCCATGCTTTTGTCACTTTAAAATGCCATTTATAATATTACTGACTGCCTCCATTTGCTTTCCCCAGAAAGTCCATTAGGATAAATACTTGAGGTGAGCATAGACTCCTTGGTGCTGAGATTATGGGCGGTGAGTGGCTGACCTCACTGACCATCTGTTCTGGCCTGTTCTGGTTCATCGGGCCTCCGAAACTGTCCACATCTGGCAGAATCCAGAAGAGCCAGCCAGGACTGGGAATCACACTTCAGTTTCCTCATCTGTGAAATGAGGGGAGGGATGAGATGACCTCTAGGGTGTGTTTTGTCTATTCGTTTTGAGTTCTGACCACCTATAAAACATTTTATTCTTCCATGTTTATATATAGCTTTCATACACACATTAATACACACATGTGGATACCCAAGCTACTGCAGCCTTGATGCCTTGCCATTTGCCTGGGAATGATCACTCCAACTTCTAAGTGGTGTGTAGAACTTTAGAGTTTACAAAGCCATTCCACATATTCAGTGTTTTTGCTGAGCCTTGAGTCAACCCCATGAGCTACTTGCTGTATTGCCCCCATCTTATAGGTGTAAAAACTGAGACTTGAGAGTTTGGGTAGTTTCTTGGAATGTGGGTGCCATGCAAGTGGAGAGCCAAGGCTAGACTGTGCGTTTCCAGGAGCTCACGCATTGAGCTCCTCCCAGGAGGGCCACATGTGCATGTTTTCCCTGTTTAATAATGACTGTTGTTCCACAACACCTCGTGCTGCTCAAAACTCATCATGGGGCCCACCTGTATCCAAAAGGATTTGAAACAGCAGAAATAAACTCTAATGGAAAAGTTAACTTTTTCCCCCCATTGACTAGTTACCAATCTTCCATCAAATTGAGGTAAAAACGAAGGATGGACAAGGTTCACCCTGACTGTGACAGCATCTTTCTTTTTACAAAACATTGATCACAAGGCATTTCAAGCGTTCAGAATAAAATAAACACCCAAGGACTTGCTAGCCAGAATGATTACATGTTCACATTTGCTCCATTTGCTTCATATTTCTGTCAAAGAAATAAAAGATGGCAGCTCCCATCACAGTCTGTTTTGTCTCCCTTCCTTGGTGGTGACCATCCTGTGACATTTAAGGCCAGATTATCCAAAATGCTCTGATGTATACATTACAAGGATCCACCAAGTGTTGAAATAAGAAGTTCTTTTTTATTGTGGTACAATATACATAGCAGAATATTTATCATTTTAGCCATTTATAAGGGTACAGTTCAGTAGCAGTAAGTATATTCACATGTTTGTGCAACTATCACTACTGCATCTGCAGAACTTTTTTTTTCATTCCACACTGAAACTCTGTGCCCATTAAACAATCACTCCCCACCCCCTCCTTCCCTCAGCTGCTGGTAACCACCATTCTACTCTCTGTCTCTATAAATGTGACTAACCTGAGTATCTCATATGAATAGAGTCATACAATATTTGTCCTTTTGTGTCTGCCTTATTTCACATAGCATGATGTCTTCAAGGCTCATCTATGTTGTAGCATGTGTCAGAATTTTATTCCTTTTGAAGGCTGAATAGTATTTCACTGTCTGTATACACCACAATTCATTTATCCATTCATCGAGCAGTGAACGTTTGGGCTGCTTCTACCTTTTAGCTACAGTGAACAAATGTTCTTATGAACATGGGTGTAAAATGTCTGTCAAGTCCCTGCTTCCAATTCTTTTGGATACGTGCCCAGAAGTGGAATTGCTGGATCATGTGGTAATTTTATATTTATTTCTTTGAGGGGCTGCTATACTGTTTTCCACAGCAGTGGCAGCATTTTACATTTCCACCAGCAACACACAAGGGTTCCAGTTTCTCCACATCTTCACCAACACTTGTGGTTTTGCTTTTTGGTAATAGCCATGCTAATGGGTGTGAACAAGAAGTGCTTTAAGCATCTCCTAAAGTGGAAGAAACTGAGGCCCAGAGAAGGGAAGAATCACACGAGAGATTGAGGTCACAAGCAAGTCAGTGATAGAGCAGGACCTGGAAGCTGGATCCCCTAACCCCACCCTAGTTCTTGCTACTAAAACCCAAAATCCAGTTTCCATTGCTATATGTCAGAGGGTGCACAGCCATGGCCACAGGCCAGATACAGACTTTAAGTTTATTTGGTTTGATCCTTACTTTCTTTTTTTTTTTTTTAATTCAAAATAGTATCAACATTTAAAAATTAGGGGATTTTATATTTTAAAAGTCTAAATTTCTGATTTCTCCCCCCAAAAATCAGAAGGTCTGGTAACCCTTGACCCACATTCTAACTCAGCAACCAACTGTTACTGTCTTTTGTTTTGTTTTGTTCTGTTGAGACAAGGTCTTGTTCTGTCACCCAGGCTGGAGTACGGTGGCGTGATCACGGCTCACTGCAGTCTTGAACTCCTGGGCTCAAGCAAGCCCCCCGTCTTGGCCTCCCAAAGTGCTGGGATTACAGGTGTGAGCCCACGCCCAGCCCTATCATTCTGTAATATCCTTCCACACAGGCTAGTTCACACACTGGCTGGTCCTGGTAACACTGGAGTTTGTAGCTCTTTGCTTTTCACATCCATAGATATTCCTCACTCTGAGTGTGAGTAGACACATAGTTACGTTTAACATCATAGGCAGGTTCCATACTTCTTTCCTCTTTCCTTTACTCTATATTGTCTTTGAATATCTTAGCTATTTCCTCACCATAAAAGTGAAATAATGTTGCAAATAAATAGTGCAAAATATTAACGAAGACACAATTCAATAGCCTGATTTGGAGACAGTGTGATGTGGTGGAGAAACACCAGCAAAGGTGCTAATCTTGACTCTTGCAGGAACTCCCTGGGCAATCTTGGAAAGTCCCTTCCCTGTCTGGCCTCCTTGTATCCATGTGTCAGTTGCAGGGTGGGACTGGGGGATCCTCACGTTTTCGTGGGGCGGTCTAGTTAATAATGTAAAATAAAACCACTCACTTTGCATTGTCGGTAGAGAAAATCGCTTTGCCCAGTTGACTTCCCCAGGGTGACCCCTCTGAACTGGCCCTTCCTGTGGTCCCCAGCACACCCACCCTCTGCTTTCTCTTTGCTGACAGGTGCGGAATGACCTGACTGGAGTTCTGTATGGCGAAGACATTGAGATTTCAGACACCGAGAGCTTCTCCAACGATCCCTGTACCAGTGTCAAAAAGCTGAAGGTAGGTGTGGCTAGCCACAGGGTGAATGGCAGACTGATCTCAATGCCCTGGGTGCCCAAATTACCTGACTATGAAAGAGCCTCAAGTTTGGTCTGGGTCTCAAGTTCATTTCCACCTTGGCATCCCAGACAGGAGAAGCTCCCAGGAATTGGCTTCCCTTGGCTTTCCCTTCCTTGCTGTCCAACACTGGCCAGAGGTGCTGGCTGCAGTTGCACAGCCACTGAGCACTTTCCTGGTGGTTTTATATCTCTCAGCGCAGCCTCAGGGGCAAGCAGGGCACACATGATTGTCATGTCTGTTTTGAAGAGTCACAGAGAGAGGAACTGTCTTGCAGAAAGCCCACAGCAAAGAAGTCTTCTTGTTGCAACTGAAAGCCCAGGCTCCTGACCCCTATCCGGTGATACTCTCTTTAGGAACAGAAAGGGTCAACTAGAAGTTTCCCCAGTTGTAAGTCAGTCTCTAATTTTCATTTGTCCATTCATTCTGCATACTCTCTCAAACAGCTTTTATGCACCAGACCCTCTCTTGGGCTCATAGACATCATCGGCCTTGACCTTGTCCTCAGGTTGCTCCCAGCATGGTGAAGAAGACAGAGACCTCTCAGGGGAAACAGGAACAAAGGGGCCTGGGAACAAAGGGAGGAAGTGACTCATCCCACCTGGGGAGAGTGCTCAGACAAGGTTCCAAAAAGAGACAACATTTGGTGGAGGAGGAAGAGAGGGATCCCCTCCTACAGGAGCCCAGCACGGTAGGAGGGAAGATCAGAGGGTAGGGTAGCCATGCTCATCATGGCTTAGGATCAGCAGGAATTCCACAGAGGTAGAAGTACCTGGAGTTGGGTAGAAGGGAGGCTGAAACAGAAGTCAGTTCCCAGGAGCCTTGAATGCCAAGCTTAGAAGTTTGATATTTTATCCTGGGGACTTCCTGGAGGTTTGTAAGCAGATGCCAGTGTCATCAGAGCTATCAAATTCCTCTTTCCCTCTCCTCCATTCCTTCAGGCCCTCACTTAAAGTCATTAGCATGGAGACCCCAGATGCCAACTGCAGATATGTCCCTTCTGTCTTGTGTGGGTCCCAGATTACACCAGTCAGAGCAGGTAGCAGCTTAGAGCAGTTGCCTTCTAAATCCTCCAGTTCACAGATGGGGAGCCCAAAGCCCAGAGAAGGGGAGCAAGGGAAGCAACATATCAGTTGTCTACCACCTCCTCCAGAGCAGATACAGAGCCTGAGGGTTACATTTCAGCCTTGGGAGCCTCTGCAGATGAGGACACAGTAGTCAGGGAAGGGCCTGCTTGACAGCCCAGGTGGCTGGAGCCAGGTCTCCCCCCTGCAGTGTCACAGGCTGTGTGGGGCCTGGAGGATTCAGGGGTGGGGTGGCTGCTCTGCAGGAAGCATCTGGGGCAGGGTTGGGAGAGGAGGGGAGGGCCTGCAGCTGCGCTGACATTCTCCTGCCACATGCAGAGGCATCTCCCCATGGTGGGCACTTGAAATAGCTCCCTGAGCTCCAGAGGCCCAGCATCTATGGACTTTAATGTTTAAAGAACCTTTGTGTGCAGAGCAGAGCAACTGGAGATGGAACTGGGCTCTCTGCCCATTAACCAGCCAACTCCAACAGAAGTAGCAACGACATTAACCATAATGAAAATAACAGCCGAAATAGCCACCTTTCCAGTGCATTGACCACAGGCCAGGCCCTGTGCAGAGCCCTTCACCTTTATTTGCTCAATTCGTCCTCCCCAAAGCCCTCAGATGGAGGGAATTTTTGTATCCCTGTTTCACAGATGTGGACTCGAGACTCAAAGAGGTTAGCAACTACCCCAAGACAGCCAGCTGAAAAATGGTGGGTTGGGATTCAAACCCAGGTCTGGGCAATGTCATGGCCCAGCTTTCTCCACTGCTCTGCATGTACTTCTGAGAAAGGACTCCAGTGTCACATAAGCCAGGAGAGCAGCACTAATGACAGAGTACTCATCTGTTGGCAAAGGCTCCCCTCACCCAGACACCTGCACAGCTCCTTCTTGTACCTCTTGCAGTCTTTGTCCAGTCATCCCCTTCTCCCAGAGGCTTTCCCTGAACACTTTATTTAAAAATTGAAATCCCTGTTCCTCCAACTCCCACTTGTCCCTTTCTGCTAATTTTCTCCTCCATTTCACTGATTGATATCTATTTTCATTTCCTGGGACTGCTGCGACAAAGTATCACAAACTAGGTGGTTTATAACAACAGAATGTACTCTCTCGAAGGCTTAGGGCTCTTCCTTGCCTTTCTCTTGGCTGCTGGCGTCACCAGTAATCCTTGGCAGTTTGTGGCTCACCACTGCATCACACCAATCTCTGCCACACATGGCATGTCCTCTCTTCTCTTTAGATTGTCTTTTTAGGACACTGGTCATGTTAGATAAGAGCCTCCCCTATTCTAGTATGACCTTGACCTAACTAGTTACATCTGCAATGGCCCTGCTCTCAAATCAGGTCACATTCTGAGGTACTAGGGGTTATGACTTTAATGTATTTTTCGGGGAGACAAAATTCAACCTCTAACAATATCTGGCCTTCTATTCATTTTACCTGATGTTTTATCATCTGTCTCCTCCCATTAGAATGTAAGCTCCAGGAAGCAGAAATTTCTGTCTGTCTTGGTCACTCTTCTGTTTCCCATCACCTAAAACCCAACCTAATTTGCTCAACAATTTGTTGAGTGTGTGTGAATGAAATACCACGTCTGGACAAAGTGCAACAGAGGCTACAAGGACATAATACTCAGGAACAACGGGAAGGTAGTTACTTTTGGAGATCTCAGAGGAAAAGCAAGTTTCTGATTTATTGCGGGATAAGATGGAGAAGGAGGTACAGAGGACAGGCAAGAAAACCAGATATCAAATAGTAGAACTGGAGTCTGCATTGGAGGTAGTAGAGAGCAGAATTAAAGCCGAGAAAAATAAAAATCAGTAAGGTGGAGGGCAAACTTGAGATACTTTCCCAGAATTCAGAGGAAATCGCCAAATAGATCAATCCAGTGAGATAAAGGATAACAGTTGTGGATACTGGAGAAGGGAGTTTTCCTAAGGGAAAACCAGGACAAAAGAAACAGAATCAAAATCCAAAACAGTAGAAACAGTAGCAATGAGCACACCTAACACCCAGATTTTGGTTCCTAACACCATTCTCCAGTAAAAGGAACCAGGGCTCCTTAGACAAATGGCTGGTTCTATGGGGCAGGAAATAGACAAGATGATTCTGGAGTATTTTGTAATACCAGAAGGTAAGGAATAACACACATACTGGTGGGGCTGTATCAAGGGAGTACAGTTGCCAATTGAAAGAGCTCCCAATGGCCAAAGCTGGAACAATTTGAACACAAAAAATTAAAGTAGTATTAGAATATAACCCAAAGTATAAAATAAATCTCCACAAGTTTACTATTATGTAAATGATTGACTAATAAATGGGAGAATATAGGCAAATCTCCTACACAGAAGAATTCAAAATAACTTACATAGATACTTCACACTCCAAAGAGGTAGGTCATAACTACACACTTCTTAAGTTACTTCCTTCCAAAGGGTACAGTAGGAAAAGGGGGGATAAAAAAGAATAACTTGACAGTCGAGAAACCTCACAAACGTTCCCTTAGCGAGGCAATCAAGGTCAACATCAGCAGTGATAAGTCACATTGAAAGCTCCCTTGACATGATATGATGGGAATAACTTTACCTCTGTGGTCTTCTTCCCCAAATCCCATAACCCCAGTCTAACCATGAGAAAAACATCAGACAAATTACAGTTGAAGGCCATCCTACAAAATACCTGACCAATACTCCCCTAAACTGTCTAGTTCATCAAAAATAGAGAAAGCCTGGGCCAAAAGGAGCTGAAGGAGGCATGACAACTAAATATAATGTGGTATATTCTAGATGGGATCCAGGAATAGAAAAAGGATGTTTGAGAAAAAGACTAAGGAAATCTGATTAAAGAATGGGTGTTAGCTAATAATAACATCAATATTTATTCATTGTGACAAATGCACAAAATACTAATATAAAACATTAATAATAGGGAAAACTGGATGAGAGGTTGTATGGGAACTCTGTATATAGTCTCCACAATTTTTCTGTTTTCAAATAAGATTTTTTTTTTTTTTTAACTAGGAAACAAACTTAAGTGGGCTCAAGACAGACCTAGTACTGTAGATTGGGCCATACAAATTTTCCATTATTCTACAGTTTTTGAACTACAACAATTTTATATGGAAATGTACAGACTATATGAGCAAACTAGCCAGCTTCTGCATTCTAGCAGAACTGGTGAAAAGAGAGTCATACTTAGACAGGTTTTGCCAAAATTTTGACATACTTAGTGGAGAAAATCTTACAAATATCTAGGCCAGGAAAAAAACAAACTTCCCATAGAGATGCAAAAACCAGGCCACTCTCCGACTCCTCTGAAGCATTAAATCCCAGAGACAGTGGAGCAACTGGGAGGTATTCTGCACTGTATGGGGCTCACACGATGTTCCAGCCAGGTCCCCTTCTTGAAGCTAATCCTGAAGTCTGATGTCAACCAGCCAAAAGCGATGGCATACTTTACAGCTGAGGTCATGACAGAAACGGCTGAGCAGGGATCATTGGAACCCATGGAAGGAAAGCAAAGTCTAAATAATTGTTATTAAAGTGTATGCAGATGCAAAAATTACATATAATTTTATACATAATGCAAAAATAGATACGGCAATAGGCATAATTGAGATATAAAAATCCAAATTACCTTCACAGGCCTAAGAAGAGATGATTTTTTTTTAAAAAAGGGTGCTTAACTCCTGGTGTTAACTAGGAGAGGGACTCAAAAGAGACCATTTTGCTCATGAGTTTCATAATTAGGTAGATGTAAGCTAAAGAATGCTTTGAATGACTCAGTGGTAAATATACCATAATGCAAACAGAACCTGAAGCTGCAGAAACACAAAAATAAAACAAAGGAAATCTCATCCATGTTTCGAAACAGAAAGCAAACATGAAAACCAGAAAGCACAAAACAGATCAGTGCAGACCACATATAATGATTCTGACCAGAAGTTCAAATAGGCCAAACTCATTATCAAAAGGAAGAGACTTTCAGATTGTGTTTCAAAAAACGAACTCTAGCTATTTACAACAGATAAACAAAGTGACACTGAAAGGTTGAAGGTGAAAGGTTGAGCAAAGGTCTACCAAGCAAATCAAACTACAGCAAGAATCCCAGTATTCATATCAGACCAAAGCGTGTTCAAGGTACAGGTGTCAAACAGGATTAAGGAGAGTCCTTTTCTATAGATAAGGCTTCAATCCACCTTGAGAATAACATGCTCATGGACTATTATTGCTTTAAATTACATCTGACTGAAATAAAGAAAGAAAAGCCTGTTAAAAATAGAGACGGAAATTGACAGAAACACAATAGCATTGGGAGGCATAACATCTCTCTCTCATTCTTGGACAGTTCACCCAGGCAAAAAAAAAGGCAAGAGCACAGAGGAACAGAATAATGAAATTAATAAGGCTGATTTAGCAGATGTGTATCGAAATTTGTATCAAGAAAGTCAGGAAATACCATTTCTGTGTGATGAAGTCGTGAGGCCCTTTAAGCTCATTCCAAGCCTGTTCTGAACAGGGGGTGGCTAAAATTTAGCTGTTTCCAGGTGGGGCTGGGAAGCTGCTCTGCACAGAGACCACGTCCTGGGCACTCATAGGGAGAGTTCCAGGTGTCACATTTCCCTTTCTGGACGTTTCAGTTGCTTCATGCACCTTCCCCAAAGTGGCCTTCTGCCCTGTATTCATATTTCCATTTGTTGGAGGAATATGTGGTACATTATTTCAACCATGGGGCATCCACAGACCCTTATGTCTGGAATTGACATGGGAGGGGCAGTTGCCTCAGTTCAATCCGGGTGCTCTGGAGACCAAATATTTTTGTGGAAAGAGCAGGAACTTTTAAAGAAAATCTTTTATTGTAAAATCAAACAACAATTTGAAAGCCACAGAAATCAAATGAATGTCTAAATGAATCATAAGGCAAACAGCACACAGGTCAGAGAACTTTATCAGATACCCCAAAAGTCCCTTCTATCCACAGCCCCCTGCCCCCACCATCAGGAACCCTATGCCCTACTTTTACAGAAATCACCAGCAATCTTTTTTCCTTTTTTTTGTCAGAACTCAGAAAGTATAGGGAATGCTCTTCTAGTTGTGACCCTTTTTTTTTTAATTGTAGTTAAATATATGTGACATAAAATTTACCATTTTAACCATTTTTAAGTGTTCAGTGGCATTAAGTACATTCACAGTGTTGTACAACCATCCCATTATCCACTTCCAGAACTTTTTCATCATCCCAGACAGAAACTCAGAACAGGGGCTTTGCATGTATGTGTGTTGCTCTGTCGCCCAGGCTGGAGTGCGGTGGCACGATCTCGGCTCACTGCAACCTCCACTTCCTGGGTTCAAGTGATTCTCCTGCCTCAGCCTCCTGAGTAGCTGGGATTACAGGTGCTCTCCACCAAGCCTGGCTAATTTTTGTATTTTTAGTAGAGATGGTGTTTTACAATGTTGGCCAGGCTGGTCTCAAACTCCTAACCTTAGGTGATCCGTCCGCCTTGACCTCCCAAAGTGCTGGATTACAGGCGTGAGCCACCTGTGCCAAGCATAACAGGGGCTTTTGAATCAAGTAGACCCGGGGTTGGACTCCGTCCCTGCCTTGGTGTCTTCCTCTGTAGAGAGGGCACTGGGCCATCCCAATTGTGTGATGGTCGCCGTACGCAAACTATTGGGCTCTCTCGGGGGCTGAAAAATCAGTAGTTGATATTATGTTCGAAACTTGAGAGGTGCTGGAATAGAGAAAAGACTAAATAATAAAACACTAAATAATAAAATTAGAGAATTTCAGGGAAAGAAGCCATGGAACTCTCTATCTTTTAATGAATATCTTAAAATGATAACAAAGGACTTTCTAAAATCCAAACTTTGAGACAGTAAGCAAAGCTGAGAGATTGTGAGCAATTCATTTAGGGTCTCTGGGCCCACAGAGCTTCCCTATTGCAGGTGAATTTACCAGAGGAGACAGGAGCCTTGCTTGCCTGCGTCAGCGCTGTGCCAGCAGCCACCTCTTTCCAGAGGGCTCCTCTTCTCTCTCTCCATCTTATCACAGCCTCTTCTTCTGACCTCATCCAACGCTTCTGCTTCAACATCAAAGGAGGACACTTTTAAGCAATCCCTTTGTGCCCACAGATTCATGAATTCACTTTATCCCCACAATAACTCTACAATGGCAGTCAGCAAACTACAGCTCATGGGCCAAATCCGGCCTACTCTCTGTGTTTGTAAATAAAGTTTTATAGGAACACATTCACTTACCACAACGTCCTTGGCTGCTTTTGTGCTACAGCGGCAGAACTGAGTAATTGCAACAGAGACTATATGGCCTATGAGACCAGAAATATTTACTATCTGGACCTTTATAGAAATTGTTTGCCACCACCTGCTCTGAAGATAGGTACTATTATTATCCCCATTTTATAGGTAGAGAAACTGAAGCTCACGAAAGTTTAATAACTTGCCTGAGGCCATGAAGCTGATTAAGTGACTGAGCTGAGATTCTAGCTCAGCAGTCTAGCTACAGACTGGCTCTTAACCTCCACGGCATGCCTCCCAGCTTCGTGTCCACCCACACTCCTCAGTCAGCAGAAAGATTCCTGCATAGCCTCTCAACATTCCAAGGTTACTCATACCCAACATTTTTAAATGACCTGTCTCCCCCCATTTCTTCTTAGTAACAAAACAGGAATGAAAGGGCTTTGCAACTTACTTGCCTTAAGTGGAGGAGCGGTTAAAAAAAAAGTGCTAGGGAATGACAGAAAGACAGAGATAAGCAGAAAGCTCTCATCTTTATTTTTTATATTGATGCAATATTTGGGCCCCAGTGCAACATCATGAAGACCCTCTAAATTAAGCCAGGCTTTCTACTCTTAAAAAAGGAAAAGAAAATATGTCTGTGCCATTTAGAGCCATGTTTGGCTTTCTTTTTTGAGTGACTCACAAAAATAGCCCAATTCTCCAACAATATTAGTGGGGATCCTTATGCCTCACATTAAGGGGACAGCTTTGACCAGAAAAGCTACTCGACTAGTCAGCAACAACTGAGTGTCCTAGAACCCCAGCAGAGAGAGGAGGGAGACAGGATAAGCCTAAGGTAAGGCCTTTCCAGAGAGGGAGGTGTCTTCATTTCCCATTGCTGCTGTGAAAATCTGAACAGCTTCAAGGAACACAAATTTATCTTACTGTCTGGAAGCCAGATGTCCTACATGGATCTTGACAGGCCAACATCAAGGTGTCAGTGCTGCCAAGTTCCTTCTGGAGGCTCTAGTTCCAGTATCTAGAGGCCACCTGCATCCCTCAGCTGGCAGTCCCCTTCCTCTATCTTCAAAGTGAGCCATAGTCAGTGGAGCCTTTCCCACACTGTGTCACTGTCTCTGCCTCGGCCATGTTTAAGGACCTTGTGAATACATGAATACATTTAAGGACCCTGTGAATACATTATCACCTGGCTAATCCAAGAAAATCTCCCTATTTTAAGATCAGCTGATAAACAACCTTAATTCCATCTGGAATGTGAATTTTCCCTTTACCACGTGACATAACATACAGGTTCTGGGGATTAGGATGTGGCCTTTTTTGGGGGGCTGGGGGAGTGGGGACAGGGTCTCACTCTGTAACCCAGGCTGGAGTGTAGTGGTGTAATCACAGCTCACTGCAGCCTCAACTTCCTGGGCTCAAGCAATCCTCCCACCTCAGCCTCCCAAGTAACTGGGACTACAGGCATGCACCACCATACTCAGCCTATATATATATATAAATTTATATTAAAAAAAAAATATATATATATATATATTTGTAGAGACAGGGTTTCTCCGCATTTCCCAGACTGGTCTTGAACTCCTGAGCTCAACTGATTCTCCTGCCTTGGCCTCCTAATGTGCCAGGATTACAGGCATGAGCCACTGTGCCCAGCCAGGATGTGGCTGTTATTCTGCCTGGCATAAGACAACTACAAAGGTAGGCTTTGAGAGAACTGCCCTTCCCTTGCTCCTTGGGAAAGTCCTAGTGGGAACTGTGCTCTCCCTCTTGACTCTGGCCAAAAAAAAAGTCCTTAGGGAATTGACCCCCTTTTTTCCCAACCAGATAGGAGAGACCTGATGAGAACTGCCACCCCTACAGGCCAGGAGTCCATCCTGACTGCCTGAAACTGAAGTTCATATAGGCACCCCAAGGGGACGCAAAGCTGCAGAATAAACATGGTGCATCTTTCTCACAGGCCAGGTTTGCTCAGAGACATGGAGACGAAAAGGTATTATTTTTAACTTACGACATAGATATATTATTAGAGTGTTAAATATACATGAATTTTCAAGATACAAGAATAAACTTTAAAGAAATGCCATGCTTTCCACTGGGCTGCTGTGGGCTATTCCCTCTTCGCTCCCTTCCTTGAGAGTGAAGCGTATGCCTTCACTGCCTTTATGGACAGAGTGAAGCGTATGCTTCTCTGCCTTTACGGACATTTCCAGTGGGGGGTGGGGTCTAAGTAAGACAAATTTTAGCTAAATAAAAGGGACTACTCATTGTGGGTGTGGGATCAGTTTGTCAGAGCCAGGAGGGACTTTGGAGAACATTCTAGGCTAAACTTCTAGGGCCCACTCCAGGTCTACAGCCAGACAGTTGGGGCACAGGACTGGCCTGGGCTTCCGAAGCCTTAGGCAGTGCCCACTGGCCCAGGTCATGGCCAGCCTCTAACAGCTCAGCTGCCTTAGGGGTTTATAGCATCTCCTCTCTTTATATAGCATTGTGACATTTGAATTTTCAGCAGCCCAGCACAGTAGGTAGTCTGCGAGGCTAGGCTCTGAGAAACCAGGATGCCATTGAGTGGACCTAGACAGATGCATGGGTGGCAGGAGATTCCAGACAACCCAGAGGTCAGGGTCAGGCTCAGGGTCGAGCTTGACCTTCCTTGCAAGATTCCATGCTCCACAGGCAAGGAAGGCTGGCTGGAGGGCCTGGTCCCTAATCTTCCTCACCTCTGCTGTCCTGCACTTTTAAATGTGCACCAGCAATTTTAGTGGCTCAGGATTGCATTTGCCATTTATATCCTTTCACTTCAACAACTGCATGACTTTTCTCGATTAGCTGTTGCTGCAGATTGAGGGCTGAGCTCCAGCAGCTCAGACCCAGTGGGGTTTGCCTCCTCAACTGGGAGACAGTAGATAGGAGCGAGGAGTCAAGCACTCAGGCTCTGGGACCACACCCACCTGGGGCAAGGCCGGTGCCACCACCTCCTATTTGTGTGACCTGGCATCTTAGGTTGAAGTCCCTACAAACAGAGCCTGAGATGCTTGGGAAAGTAATTTATTGTGGAAGTACTCAGGAGAAGGGGAGGGAAGCAGGATGAGGCAGGAGGAGCTCTGTCTTGGATGGATACCAGTTTAGCCTGGCCCCACAGGGGTCTCCAGAGCACAGACAGCACCACAGAGCTGATCCTAACTTTCAGCAAGGGGGCCGGAGTTTTCCACCAATGTGAATCAGTTGTTGGTTGCTCTCTGTGGGGTGTGGGGCATGGAGTGGCTCCCATGGCCAGGAAGCTCCCCTTAGCTGAGGGCAGTTCTCCAGAGAAGGGAGTGAGCTGTCAGCAGCCCACCCTCACTGCAGCCGGCCGGGTGTACCAGCCCCAAGGAGGGGACTGCACCTGGGAAGTTTGCTTAATTCTTTGGACCTTGCTTTGCTCATGAATCTTTCCAAAGTGAGCATAATAACAGCGCCCACCTCCCAGGGTGGGGCTGACGGACTGTTTAGCACAACAGCTCAGAAAGGGCTTGAGAGTTGTTATTTTTATGGTGTTAGGATTGCTTGCAAACTGGGGGTACATGCTAGTTCTGTGAATTGGGTTATCCTTGCTAAGTGTCATGTGCGTGCGTGAGTGTGTGTGCGTGCCTGTGTGTGTGTGTGTGTGTGTGTGTGTGTGTTTAGCTCTCTTTAAGCATCCCAGAGACAAAGTGGTTCTAGATGAGGGATGAGACAGGGTCAAGAAAAAGGAAAGAAAACCTACCCAGGGTTTGGCAACATTAGACTCCTCTCCAGAGGGAGTTTAGTGGGCCTCTCCCTCACTCATCCTGTCACTGTTGGGGGTTTGGGCTGAATACCCCTCCCCATTTTCCTACCCCATTCCCACCGCTGTTTCCTTCCACTTTTGCCCCTTTCTTGTGATAGTAGCCTCTTGAGGGTGTGAACATAGGTCTCCATGTATGGTCTCCAACCCTAGACCTGGCCATCTCATTTGCCCCAACTCAGGTCATCTGCTTTCACTCCAGGAAGCTCCCTGCAGAGCCAAGTCCCTGGAAGGGCACAGGATTTTCCAGACCCTGCCCTCTGCCACGTTTCCAGTCCTTTGTGATATCACAGCCCTGATCTGTCACTGTCATCCTCAGGGATGGTTATGGCTGCCCCTCCCTACCCCCTACTACTGCCTAAACTGCCCCAAGCCCTTTCAGCATAAGAGAATGGGCCCATACCCTGGCAGGGAGGCAGGGGGCTTGTCTGAAAGCAGGGGCTACTGCTATTCCCAAATTTCTTCTTTCTACTCTCTGGACTTTCAGGAAAAGATACAAGCTATGCAACATTGAAAAGCATGGTTCTGGAACTTTCATGAGAGCATGCACATGTGTGGAAAAACTATTAAGATTCCCCAAATCCAAAACCTTTCCCCTAACCCCTGAATCTTCCAGTAGGTTGCTACTTTAGAAAGGAGAACCCAGTATAACTGCACTTCCTACACTCGGGACATCTCCTCGTGCTCTAGAATGCACATACCCTAGTTTGAGAAGCACCTCAAACTCTTTATACTGCTCTATGGTGCCCCCCAAGATCCCTATCCAGCCTCATCCCCCGTTTGGCCTCTCCCCAACCCTGGATTCCGGGCTGCTCCTCCTTCCTTCCAGACTTGGCAGCGTCTTGCCCCCTCTTTCTCACCGTCTAGAAGCAGAGTGTGTGTTCACAGCTTCCTGCAGCAGGCATGACCTGGCTCTGCATAGGATCTTTCTCCAGGGCCCTCTAATGGTCAAGGAGAACCAAAGTGAGAGCTCTGGCTTTCATTTTGGTTCTGTGGAGCCCTGGGAGAGCTTGTACCTCTCTGGGAAGAGATTAGCTAGATGGAGGATCCCACGGGCCCCATCCAAATCTAACAGCCTGGGAGCACTGAACAAAGTGGTCCTTGCAACTCGGTTGTCATAGCAACAAAGACACCAAATGGTCCACAAGTGGCAGAGCTGGTTATTTAACTGTCAGCAGGTGGTCAGGAGGTCAGCTATGAAGATGTGGGTCCCTCGATCTACTCAAGAAGTGGACATGGTGAGCCCAGGGTCTAGACCATGGGGCTGGTCAGATATTAGTGCAGTGATGATAATGGCTACTAGTGACCAAATAAGCAGCGTAGGCCAGGCATTGTGCGTGATGCTGCACACTGGATTAATTCACTTCATCGTGCATTCAACACATATTTGTTGACATATGGGTAGTGCCCTGTTCTGGGAGCTGGGGACTTAGAGATAAGTCAAGTTACGCTTACTTCAGTGGGGAAGACAGACAAGTAAGTGGACTTGAGCCACATTGGAGGCAAGCACAGGGTGATCCAGGCTCACAGAGGAAGAAGTGGCCACCAAGCCTGATGGGGCAGAGAGATGGTTTCTCAGAACAGAGGAGCCTGGGCTAAGGTAGGAAGGGTGAGTAGCAGCTGTGCGGGCAAAGTAAGTGGGAGGAGAGGGAAGGACACTCTGGAGGGATAGACTTGCAGAATGGGTGGGGGGCGAAGTGGGAATATGAATAAATGAATGAATGAATGAATGAATGAATGCAGTCCTGTTTTAGGACTCACTGCCAAGGCAGGGTATGAGAAATGTGATAGAGAATTGAGCACAAGTCAGTTGGTAAAGACTGCATAGGATCTTTACCATCTCTATCTTTAGCACATCTTGAATGTGCTAAGGAGCTCAGTGTTTGATCTGCAAACCTCAGGAAGCCATGGACAGATTTCACACAATCAGACTTGAATCTAGGAATGAACCCTTCCTCTGCTCTGTGGCGATGGGTGGATGGGGCAGGATTCATGGCAAGGATGCAGGGAGGCTGTTGCTGTTCACTGAGTAAGGAATGATGGTAACCAAACTCAGGGCAGTGGGGCTGGAGGGTTGGGGCTGATTAAGGAGCTAGTTGTGAGCAGACAGAACCAACAGATTCCGGTTATGGCTAGGATGAGGGTTGAAGAAGAGGAGTGAGTCTAAGATGACTCCCAAGTTCCTGACATTGTCAGAAATGGAAAACACAGGAGGAGGAAAGGGCCTCTTGGGAAAACTGGTGGATTCAGCTTGGGACATGTTGCGCTGGAGGTGCCTGAGAGAATCCAACTGGAAGAGTCTGGTGGGAAACTGGAGAAAATCTGAGGCTGGGGGGAGAGATTTGGAGTCCACAGCCCACAGAGAACAGTTGTGGCTGGGGTCATGAACTAGGTGGCCCAGGGAGAGTGATGGGAGCAAAGAGCTAAGGACAGAACACCAGCATTTAGGGATGGGCAGAAAGGTCAGGAGCTGATGATGAGGAGTATGAGCAGGAGTGGCCAGGCAGGCACGAGGGGAGCCAGCAGAGAGCAGCATGGAAGCCACCGGGTGAGTTTCATTATGATGAATTGACAACCACTGGGCAAGGTAGATAGGATTATCCCTTTCTCAGAGATGAAGGAATTGAGGCTCCAGGAGATTAAGAAGCAAAGTTTTCAGCTAATCAGAGGTGGAGCTGTGATTTGAACCCAGGTCTCTGACTTCAAAATCTAATAAGCTGTTTTTACCATACCATGTTTAGCAACACAGGGTTTGGCACAAAGTAGATGATCAATAGATACTTGCTGGATGAAAGGATGGATGGATGCATGGGTACTGTCAGCAGCAAAAAATGCTAAAAATTTTTAACAAACAAGCAGAAAGATCTTGGAGCATGCCTGGAAGCAAGTCCACAGAACGGAAGCAGCTTAGAACTTTTTATAGCATTGCAGACGTGGTGATGACAAAGGCTTGCCTTCCTTCCACTGCTCTGTTAACGATCTTTTAAAGTCCTTTCAGAGCCAGTGTTTTTTTTCCCCTCTTCTTTCCATTCTTGCTTGCAAACGAAAGATGATTTTAGAATCCAGGCCTTCTTTATTTTGCTAAAGTACATGATGAGTAAAATGGCCTCTCAGTCAGCACTTTCCAATTTTGAAAGATGCTAAAAACTGATCTTTAAAAGCATATTTTTCTACTTTATGCATCAAAGGGCCATGAGGCCTGCTGGAGGGGATGGATGAACAGCAGGAAGGTGGCACCACCTGCAAGGCTGGGCCTCACTGTGGAGGGCAGGAAGCGGCTGGGATGGGGAGCAGGTGTTTGGGCCAGGGCCTGGCTGGTCTCCTGGTGGCCGCCCCACCCATTCTCTTTCAGCCTGTTCTTCTCCATGGGACAGGACCTAGCTGGATCCCAATGCCCCAGAAAGCAACAAAGACCCCATTTACCTGACCCATGAGAGCCTCTGGCTGATGCTCAGTAATTGTCTGCTGAATGAATGAATGAGTCACAGGGGTCACTGTACACATTCCTATTAACCACACTGAGATAATGAATGTAATCCCATGTATAGAGCTTTCAAAAATAGATTTTCCTTAGAAATAAAGGTGGACACTCACTATGTGCTAGGCACTGTGTTAAGCACTTTACAAGGACTATTTCACTTAGTCTTCCCAGAAATCCGGTAAGGAACGTACTACCATTATCCTCATTTTGCAGATGAGGAAACTGGGGCTGAGATGGAAAAGGAGCGACCAGAGGCCACCCATGGTTTGTTGGTAGAGCTGAGATGCGAACAAAGCTCAAAGCGAGTCTGAAACCTCTTAATTGGGAAGCTCTGTAGGCTCCAGGAATTTCTTGAGGGATTAACTATCAGGAAGGTAGAAAGGGCTAGAACACTGTGCAGGGCAGCAGAGTGTGGTTGGCTGGGGTCTTGTCTCTGCCACAAACTCCCCAGGGGCCTTAGAAGCTCCTTTCTCCTCATCTGGCCTCAGTTTTCCTATATGTAAAGTGTGGAAGAAAGTTAGATGATGCTTCCATGGACTGCAGGATTTGCCTGCCCTGGTGGGAGGAGAACAGGGGAGGTTGCAAGGCCCCTGAGAGCAGTCAGCTTTAGCCTCCAGCCTGTACAGACTTGCCCTAGGGCTTGCCCATGAGACCAGGGTGGACTGACTGCAGGAGCCACAGGAAAGCCAGCCCTGGAGAGGGCTAGAAAATCCAGGCTGGGCTGGGGTTGGGGGTGAGGTTCTGCCCTGCCCACCTTCCCAGGCAGAGCTCTGGGCTAAGAGCCAGAGGTGCAGGAATGTTGTCTGCCACAGCCTTGAACCCTTTATGGGGTGCTGAACATCTACTCACCTTCATGATGTGTCCTTCCATCCACAGGGGAATGATGTGCGGATCATCCTTGGCCAGTTTGACCAGAATATGGCAGCAAAAGTGTTCTGTTGTGTAAGTAAAACAGTTGTATCATTCGTGTCTTTGGGGAGGTTCACGAAGCTTTTTCCCATCCTCATTCTCTCCCTGCTCAGTCTGTGAGTGGGATCATAGGACTGGAGCCTGGGTTCCTGGAAGCAGAAGAGTTGCGTTCACTGTTCTTTCCTCTTTCCAGGGAGCTAAAACCCCAGGGCTCAGAACAATACCGTCATCGAGGAACCAGGGACCTCAGTCTAACCCATCGTCTAAGCCTTGTTGGCTAATTCTAAGTCTGCTCAACTTAGCCAGGGAGATACCAGAAATCAGGGTGAGGCTGAAGTGACTCAGACCCCCTCCCTGCCCTGTAGGTAGGGCTCAGAGTCTTAGGTTAGGGACAAATTATCAACTATTGATTTTCTACTCCTGAATCCTTTACAGCTGTCTAGTGACAGATGACAAAGGTGACCTTTTTATGCCTTATCTCATTTAATCTTTTCAATAACCACGTGAAGCAACTATGATTTTCCCATTTTACAGATGAGGAAATGGAGCTCCATAGAGTAAAGGGACTTGTCCAAGGGCCCTCAGCCAATTCATGGCAGAGCCAAGGCTCCATCCCCATTAACCTGATCCCCAATCTAGTCTCTAAAAAAAAAGGTTTTCTCCATATGACTTCTAGCTTAAGTTAGATGTAGGGGACAGAACACAGGAACTAAGTCAGTTTCCATTTTGATGTCCCAGCTCCCAATCCTCCCCATCATGTCAGGAGAAAAGTCAACAAAATGAAAGCCCAGGCAGGTGAGTCACTGTCTGCCCAATAAGCTTCACCTTTTAGACTGAGGTCATTCTAGGCGTAGTGTCTGGTGACGGGCCGCAGATCTCTGTCCTCTTTGATCTTTTTGTCAGTAATGTGGATGAGGTTATAAATAGGAATTCTAGAAATCATGAAATACATTGGATGACAGAGTTTGAGTGCAAAGAACTTTAACAGGTTGGAATGTTTGATTAAATCCAAGCAGAGTAAATGGTCCTAACATATTATATTAGAACAAATGAAGCTGCCTAAGTCCAAGTGGTAGAAGGATAGCTGAGGAGTACTGTGTGTTGAGAAGAGAAGGGACTTTGGATGTTCCAGATGACCCCCAGTTTACTACCGGGTCTGGCAACTAAGGTCATCAGCATGAGCACAGTGCCAGAGAGCCGAGGTGACCTCAAATTGCATGTCTACACCCAGGGCAGGGTAGTCCCTCTGCTCTTTGCTGGAGAGACCCCACCTAGGGAGACCTGCCCAGCTCCTGGTGGCCTGTTTTGGACAGATGTAGGAATTGAAAAGAGACAAGCAGCGAGGATAGGGTAGTGGCTGCAAGCTGTGGTCACGTGTGGTTATTTGAACCTGAAGGCTCAGGAGCAAAACAAGAACTGTCCGATCATCTTCTGATTTAGCCGGGAGAAGGGAGAGGCTGTGAGGCTGACATTTCAGGGGATCTTGGATAGAGCTTGGCACTCAGGAGCCAATCAGCTTGGGCTTGAGTCCCTGTTCGGCTACTTATTGTTGAAGTTGGGTATGTTGTTTACACTCTCTGAGCCCCAGTTTCTCATCTGTAAAATGGGGATTATAACACCTGTCTGATAAGATTGTTGAGCAAAAACCCTCTGCATAGTACCTCATGTACAGTGAACCCTCAGCAGATACCAGCCATCTTTTTTTGGTTGTTTATATAGGGTCTCAGGTGTCCAAAGATGGAATGGGCCACCATTTACTGGCAAGTTTTATGGGTAGATTCCACAAAATTGTGTTAAGCATTCTATTTATCAGTGGAGAGTAGCAAGAGGTCTTTCCACATTGAAATCGAAGGAGGACCATGAGAAAAATAGAAAATATAGAGTGAATAGATATAAAAATTTTACTCCAAAACTCATAAAACCTTGCTGCTTACTATGTAGGGTCCAGAAATAACCCACTTTAAAAAGGAAAATAATGGTCCAAATTTGAGAGCGTGCTTTCTTTTACAAAAGAAACTCGATATCCCCTCTCCAGTATCCCCAGGGCCTTGCAAGGAGCTGGTACATGGTGGGTGATTGGTGTTGATCGAATGAGGAAAACAAATAACTTCAGAAAAAACAAATTAATAAAAATGATCCATGAAGATGCCACACCAGACCCTGGCCACCTCCAGTTTGCAAGAAACATAGATGGGCCTTATGTTCTGATTTAAGCCAAATCAAAGCCCAGGTGTGACTGTGATCTCACTCTGCCACGCACTGGGGTGAGTTTCCAAGTGGCTTTCCCAGCTGTGGTTTCTGCTTCTGAACAGATGGCATGGCTGTCTACCTTTCGACCCAAAGCCCCCTGGCTTGTCTGCCTTCCACATGGTACGGGGACATCATCCCACCTTCTCATCCCATTTTCCTCTTCACTCTTGTTAGTTTTGGCATTTTGAGATGAGGTTTCTCTTAGAGTCTTCACTTGCTGCCCCATTCCGAGGAGTTCCTCAGAGGCTTTGGGCTGGGTATAGTGTCCATGTGTTGGGTCCCCAGATGGAATCTGCCCCAAGGACTTATGGTCTTGTCTGGTTGGGAAGGAGTTCTTCTGGAAGGTCCAGAAGGTCCTAAGGAGACTGTTCAATGTTTTCACACTGGATCAAGACTGATAAGTGACAGAGGGAGGAGACGCTCAGAGCAGAGGCCCCCAAGAGAGCCTTCCTGTCTCTATTGGAGTCAGAGCAGAGACCGCATGGAAACAACCATGTCTCTGCCATCCAAATGCTGCCCTGGAAACTTTACAGCGTGTTGCTGTGTTCTTGAGATTGGAACTGCCACCCAATGGGATCGCAGACTCCAGCAAATGCAAGGCCTATTTATAGCCCTGTGGCAAATGTTCATTTTGGCATCAGCACAGTATGAGCATGGCATGTTGCTTTTGTCTTCTCCTCTGTCCTCAGTGGTCTGTTCTAAATTCTCAAGCACTCTAATGTGGGTTCTGGTTTTAGCTCTGCCAGCTGTGTGACCTCAATCAGGTCACTTTACATCTCTGGTCCCCAGCTGCCTCATCTCTGAAATGGAAGCAATGATCCGTACCCTGTCTGCTTCATGGGGTTGTCGAGAGGCTTAAATGAGGCCACCAAAGGGAAAGCTTCATCCTAACTGTTAACTGCCTTACTGATGCGAGGGTTTATTACTATTATTGTTGTAAACCTTAATATAAAAAGGAAACGTCTGTCTTGCATGGGGAGTGGAGGAGGCAAAAGGAAACTTAATTAAATGATGAAATTAGATTTTTTTTTTAAATTGTGTCATGGCTACATGTATACAGCTAGTAAGAACCAAAGGGGTTCATGGGGCTGAACCGTGTGAACTCAGGATGGCCCACTCTCATGCAATAGTACCCGTTTGTCAGTCATAGGTCCTAAGACCACATTTCTACCAGATGCAGAGAAAATGGAGGTGTGGTGGCTCATGCCTGTGATCCCAACACTTTGGGAGGCCAAGGCTGGAAGACAGCCTAAGCCCAAGAGTTAGACCAGCCTGGGCAGCATGGCAAGACCTCATCTCTACAAAAAATTTAAAAATTAGCTAGCATGGTGTCATCTGCCTGTATTCTCAGCTACTCAGGAGGCTGAGGTGGGAGGATTGCTGGAGCCCAGAAGTTCGAGGCTGCAGTGAGCCATGGTCATGCCGCAGCATTCCAGCCTGAGTGACACAGAGACAGACCCTGTCTCAAGAAAAAAGAAAACAAAAATCAAGGTGACCAAGTAAATTAGAAATGCATTCATTCGGTCGGTCCACAACCATTGATTGAGTAGCCCCTGTATACCAGGCACTGTAGAAAGCCCTGGGGCTCCAGGAGAGAACTGGCATGGCCCCACCCTCCCAAAACTCCCCAACTGGCAGAGGAGACAGAGAAGCATACCAGTGCCTAGTTAAAACTCATGTGTCCAACGACCTCAGCCCTTCTGACCATAGGAATACTGCAATGGGGTCCTGGAGGCATTTCCACAGTTGCATTAGACAATGGATGATCTGTCCAAGCCCAGTCTACCTCCCTTGCAGGAGAGCCTCACTCAAAGCCTGCTTGCTTTTGCTCTACAAATATGCTTAGCAATCTAGGCGCCCTACTTTCCAAGCCTATAGCAGTTTAAAAGCAGCAAATTCAGAGTGAGGGAGAGGAACTTGATGATAGTGAAAAATGACAGTGTAGAACTGACAGCTAGAAAGGAGACAAAAAGCCATGAAAAGTGGATCCAAAGTCTAAGTACAACTGTCTGGGGCCATCTGGTGTTTGGGGCAGTCTTCTCTAAGCCCAAGAACATAGCCCAGAACAGTGACTTATGTTCAGAATGAAACTATGGGTTACCAAGAGGAGAAGAGAATGAGAAGGGGCAGCTAAAATGTTTCTGAACATAGTGTTTGCCATGCATGATACACAAATTATCTCATTTAATTCTTACACCAGTACAGTGAGGCAGGCTTTGCTTTCCTCTGTCTGTCCATGGGAAAAGTGGGGCTCCAGGAGTTGTGTGCATGAGTTACCTGGCAGGCATGTGGCAGAAAATCTGCTATTTGACTGTATTATTTTTTTCCCCAAAAGGTCAGAAGCTAGGTTAGAAAAAGTTTTGTCTTCATCAAAATTGACTAATGTTCTAAATAAAATGTATTATCATTCAAATGGAATAAGCTTCTGTTTTCTGGAAAACTCACTTACAAGAAACAGCTACAACAGGACAGTAGCTGGTTGAAGAACTGTCAGAGCTGATCTGATTTTCTGCTCTGAACTTCCTGCTCAGTGCTGCCTCTTAATTAATTACCACATGGTCTTAATTATCACATGTGTGAAGAAAATCTGCCTTTGTGTCTGATCAGAAGGCCTTTTCATATCTTCACTCTGCGTTTTTTTGTTTGTTTGTTTTTTGAGACAGAGTCTCACTCTGTCACTCAGGCTGGAGTACGGTGGTGTGATCTCAGCTCACTGCAACTTCTGCCTCCCAGGTTCAAGCAATTCTCCTGCCTCAGCCTCCTGAGTAGCTGGGATTACAGGCATGTGCCACCGTGCCCAGCTAATTTTTGTATTTTTTAGTACAGACAAGGTTTCACCATGTTGGCCAGGCTGGTCTTGAACTCCTGACCTCAAGTGATCCGCCCACCTCGACCTCCCAAAGTGCTATAGGCATGAGCCAACGTGCCCAGCCTCTCTGTGTCTACTGATTCTTACTTCCTCATAAGTGGAGCTGTCTCCTTGCCACAACCTTATAAGATTGAGAAAACTTCCAAAAATCTTTTTGTTTTGTTTTGCTAAGAGGGGAACTTCAAGAATGGACTTTGAGTCTTGTCCCTTTGACTTACCAGCTATATGTGTTGAGAAAATTTCATCTATAAAATTTAGATAATAGTGCATACCTCATAGGGTAGTTGTGAGAATAAAATGATACATGAAAATAGCAACACACATAATGGGACCTCAATACACATGAGATCTCTGTCAGTAAAAGATGAGAGTTGTGAAGTCTCACAGGCTCTGCCATTGATTAAATGACCTGGGATTACTAGGGTGACCCTTTTATTCAAAAGTCTAGTCCCCAGCCAGGATCTGGCATTTCTTTTCTTTCCTTTTCTTTTTTCTTTTTTTTTTTTTAAAGTTTCTGTGGACTAAATTTCATTCATTAGAGAGAAGCCCCGGAGACTGCCTGCTTTTCTTCAGCTGGGATTTTGTTAGGTAATTAAAATACGAGAGTTTTCTGTATTTTCCATGACAGTTTTGTTTGGGGCAACATTGTAATGTAGTTGCTGCAAAAATGACTGTGATCTGAGGTTGCATTATGAGAAGTACAGTGTCTAAAATGAGGGAAGTGAAGGTCCTGTATCATCGAAGGAGTCTAGTGAAGAGACAGTGTGATCACTGCCTTGAGGTAGTTGAAGGGGTCTTTTGTTAAGCAATGTCTATTTAATCTTCAGATACTTTGCTGAACCAATGGGTGGAGACCACAGAGAGGAGATCTGAGCTTAAGTCAAGGAACAAATCTTTCAACTCACATATACCCCAATGAGCTGCTCCATACTGCAGCCTGGGCTTTCTCAGGTATTAAGGGTGTTTTAGAGGAGTAGCCTTTGGACTTGGGATGAGGAGAGTGCCCCTCTGACTGTTAGACTTGATGGTAACTTTTCTCTAACATATAGGAGTTGTTGGGAGCTCTGGCCTCCCTTCTGTGGACAGACCCTCACTTTAGCCTCCTGGAGCCTAAGTGGAAGGCAGCAAGAACCTTCCCAGGGTCCAGAGCAATCTCAGGCTTCTCTCCCTACACCCTCCTGTCCTCTCACATTAACCCTGCTGTAGGCCAAGGGGTGCGACATGAATGGTTCCCCAACATCTCCTAATGTGGGTGACTCCCCAGGGTTGAACGGAAGGTTTGTTTAAGGTTTCAGTTTAGAATGCGGGCAGTCCATCAATGCACAGAGGAAATTTCCATCCACCCCTGCTCTCTGTAGTCACTTCTGGGTATTTTGTTTACTTACGGGTACATGACCACCACTTAGAAACTTTATTCTGAACCCAATTTTGATGGAACCTGACAGTCCTACAAACTGGGACTTTTCTGCTTGAATCAAAGCTATCAAAAACCATGATTTTCCTGATATAAAATAATGACAATAAGAATTAGAGTCAAGTAGGGGTGCATTAGAACCTTCTGATGACTTTTCTTTAAATGGAAAGCAAGCAGTGTAGCTTTGTACCCTTAAAGTCAGCAGAACTAGATCCAGGTCTGACTTTTCTCCCTGACTGTTTGACCTTGGAAAAGTTACTTTCCCTCTGATTTTCAGTTTCCTCCTCTCTAGAATGAGGATGATAAACCACCTCCCAGAGTGAATGTGAGTGACAATCAAATAAGATCCATGTAAGATATAAAAATGTAAGGGACTTTTTTTAGGATCTGAATTTATACACTCTGTGTTTTGGATAAAGATTCAGAGCGACTTCTCGGTTTGCCAAGTGGCATCTTATATAAACTACACACTTAGATTAAATTGTCTTGGCCCCTTAAAAATTGTTCCCCCTGGGTTGTGTTATGAGGCCTCAGCTTTTAGTAAAGATCTATACAAAAATTAGCTTTATGAAATCTCTTTGTTGTAGAGGTTGTGTTGATACTAAACTGGCTAATTTGACAGTATCCTCTCCATATGGGACATTTTTAGGGTTAGAGACTAGAAAATACTTTGTTTCCCCAAAGATCTGGTATGTTTTCTCCTTATTGATAATGAGAGTTGTGTAAATAACCTTGTTGCCCTTTTCTCTTGGGCTGCTGGGAAGTTCATGGTGAAATTTACAGCTAATGATGAACATGGTTAGAACCTTTGGTCTGTCTACATTCTGTTCCTTCTATCTTCAGGAAACATAATTTATATTTTTCTGGACCCTTATGTTTTAATTTTTATTCAGTACTTATTATTTTATTATACATGTTACCCATAAACTACCTTGGATCCTTTGATAAATAGCAAGGAAGAAACCAAACAAGTAATTAAACATTTCCTAAATCCTCTGGGAAGAGGAAGCCTTCATCCCCACCTGTCTTCCAGGGCACAGAGCCTTGAACTGTGCGACTCTCAGTGCCCTCATAGTCACTCCATCTTTTACAGGCATACGAGGAGAACATGTATGGTAGTAAATATCAGTGGATCATCCCGGGCTGGTACGAGCCTTCTTGGTGGGAGCAGGTGCACACGGAAGCCAACTCATCCCGCTGCCTCCGGAAGAATCTGCTTGCTGCCATGGAGGGCTACATTGGCGTGGATTTCGAGCCCCTGAGCTCCAAGCAGATCAAGACCATCTCAGGAAAGGTCAGTGCCTTGGTCCCCATTTCAACCTTCTGGCCCACCTCCTTTGATCATCTTGTCTGATGACATTGGCCAAAAGAGCACATTTATTGTCCCATGTCACTTTGAGCAAATCACTTGACCTCTCTGAGCCTCTTGTACCTGTAAAATGTGGTATGTACAACCCTCCACTGCTTACCTCTCTAGGCAACTGTGAGACCCAAATGAGGTAAGGATATTGTGAAGCACATAACACAGTACACATGTTATGTATACATATATGAATGGAGTCCTGGCATCAACTTCAGGGCCCTTTAGACTCTGCAAAGGTTCATCCCGTGCTCCTTTTATCTAAGATGTCATTCTCAGTTGGGTTAATGCTCTCCTGGAGGAAAGGAAAGACGCCTTAAGTAGACTTTGGGAAACACATGCTGTAGAGCTGCCAGACTGCGTCAAACCCCAATTTTACCACTACCACCTGTGTGACCTTGAACCTGAGTTCTCCAAGCCTCTGCTTCTATATCTGTGTGGATATATATTTTTAGGGGCCACTATTCAGCATACTGTTGTGATCTTGGGATGTCCCTTCTATAGATATATCTTCTATATCTCTGCTTCTATATCTGTGATAACCCCCTTCTGGGGGTTATCAGGAGGATTGATGGCAAGTGGTGCAAGCCACTAGCATGGTGTCTGGCACCTTGATGCTGTCACGACTGTGAGCAGGACCTTGGACAGGGTGTGTCAGCCTCAGGGCCTCTGCATGCTTCCATGAGGAGTGTTACTAATTCCTGCCCTGCTTATCTCGTAGGGCTATTGCGAGGACCAAGTGATATAGGACATGTAAAAGTATTTCCAAAGCACACCATTCTCTATCATTGTAAGTCTTATCAAAGATCAGGTGATGATAGCCCTGGTAAAGGTGGTAACATCCATTTCTCAATTCTGAACAGCAGCCAAAATTCAGCACAGCAATGCACATAAGTCTTTTCTGAGTTCAGAAGTTAAATTATTCACTCAACCCCCAGGGTTCTTACAGACCAAATTTTATATCAAGAAAAAGCTTTATAATAAAGAAAAATATATGTATATAATTTTATGTATTAATCTCAATTGGAACCAACTCTACATGAATGATTTATCAATTTGTCAAGAAATGGCAAATCATTAGGACATATTTTGTAAACAGCCCTTTAGCTCGTACTGGCACCTGGTTAGAAAATGTTGAAAGAAATATTTTCATACCAAAATCAATGCATATATAACGTTTTTTTGAGATGTTGAATAATGAGCAGAAATAACTCATTTATTCAGTAAGTGTTATTTTTAAAGGTGTCAAATTTTGCAATTTATTAAGATCCTTGGGTCCAGGGATACCCTGTATTTTAATCTAAAAATATCATAAAATTTGAGGAAAACACAAAACCAAAGGGAAAAAAATATCCATGAAAGCAGATGGTACAGTAACTAAATGGAGAGGCTTCAGGAAGACCAAAGACTTAAATGGTTGCACAGGAGATCTGTGAGGCTGTCAGGATGAGAGCCATGAGACACTACAGGAAGGACCTCCCTCGGATATAGTTCTAAGGGTGTGGCTTTCAGCCAGGGTGGGAGCCATGCAGGGCTGTGTGCAGGGCTGTGAGCAGTACACGAGAGTGCATTGTAGGAAGATCATTTTTTGTAGTGTATTTGGGAGGAAATGTTTTGGCATTTGTAACAACATCCCCCAGATCACTGACTTCCCTTTTCTAAATTTTTTTATTCGGGATTGGTGAAGAGGATGACCTCTTGCCCATCACTGTCTCATGCATGGGACACCTTGGGACTGTTCACCTCACAGTTTTGGAAAACCCACTCATAAGGCCACCCCCTGAAGGGGATAGGACCATTGAGGTGGCTTCCAAAAGTCCAGGAGACCCAATCCCTGTCCCCATGGTCTTTGAAGCAAGAGGAAGCATTTCTTACATTACCCCACAGTTACGAGATTGTTAAAGTTACACAAGGAAATTTGAAGCCTCTTCGCTTCTTGGAATCAGAGAGTCCCAGAGCTGCTCTTAGACATTATGGAGTCCAGCTTCCCATCAGATTCTCAGATCTTCCAGTAGCAAAGGAATTCTCTCCTTTAATTCTGCCACCCCTAGGTCCCACTGGAGCTACTCAGATCCTATTGACCCATCTGTCCCACGTAGTCCTTCAGTGACCACAGAGTCACTGCTTCTCCAAACTAAACAGTGCTAGTCCTTCCAATTGTTAGCTCACAGGTCCAGGGCTGGGACTAAGCCTGAAATTTAAAAGGGTGCCAGATACATCGGTAATCAAGATTAAACAAAATATGTTAATGCAATTAAAATAATGCCAAAAAAAAAAACCCGTGATGAACAAATTGTCAAAATTTTAAATAAAGACCGGATTCACAGGACAGGGATTAGGGTGAGGAAAGTGAGGTGAGTCATGCCAGTGCAAGGTTGGATTCTATCTTTATTTAAAATTCCGATGTTTTGTTCATCATGGATTTCTTGCATTCATTTTTATTTTTAAAATATTAAAATATTTTTATCGTGATTACTGATAGGGTTTATCTCTGCGTCCCCACCCAAATCTTGTCTTGAATTGTACTCCCATAATTCCCATGTGTTGTGGGAGGGACCCGGTGGGAGATAATTGAATCATGGGGACAGTTTCCCCCACACTGTTCTCGTGGTAGAGAATAAGTTTCATGAGATCTGATTGTTTGATAAGGGGAAATTCATTTTGCTTGGCTCTCATCCTTTCTCTTGTCTGCCACCATGTGAGATGTGCCTTTCACCTTCTGCCATGATTGTGAGGCTTCCTCAGCCACCTGGAACTGTGAGTCCAATGAACCTCTTTCTTTTGTACATTGCCCAGTCTCAGGTATGTCTTTATCAGCAGCATGAAAATGGACTAACACAATTACCAAGATTTTTTGACTCTCCCTTAAATTTTGCACCTGAAAGTAGTGCTTTATTCACCTAGTACAGCCCTGCACAGGTTGTATTTATCAAACCCCTCCCCATGCTCAGCCTGTTCCTTTGTTGCACTTGCTTTTGTTGAACATTCTCTCTAGAGGGTGTGGGGCCCGGAGTTGAATAAAGTATTCCTATTTATGGTCTGACCACAAGCCAACTTCTCCGAACAGCCTTCAGAAGTCTATGGTCAAACATAGTTATAGAGAGTCAAGAAATGTTTCTTGAATTTGAATTTGCATTCTATATAGCTGCTTGGGGCCACGGTCAGCATGGCACTGGCTGCTGGATTGATGCCTGTATTTTGGGATCCATCGATGTCCATGAAAACAAGCAAACACTTGTAAAACCACAGCGAGTGAATGGGCTCTTGTCATCCTCACTATTGTACAAATGGAAAACCTAAGAGCCAGAGAGGGGAAGGGACATCCCAAGATCACGAAAGTGGGTTGAATAGTGGCCCCTAAAAAGATATATCCACATTGTAACCCTTGGAACCTGGGAGTGTGACCTTGTTTGGAAAAGGGGGGTTTTGCAGGTGTAATTAACTTAAGGCTGTCATGATAAGATTTCCTGGATTACCCAGGTAGTCCCTAAACCAATGACAGGTGTCCTGTATGAGAGAAAGGCAGAGGGAGAGTTTAGGAGAGAGGCATGGAGTGGAGGGATCTCTCTTAGAGCTTCCAGAAGGAGCCAACCCTCATGATGGGGTTTGGCTCTGTGTCTCCACCCAGGCTCTCATGATGAGATTTCCTGGATTACCTATGTGTCAGAGGAGGGACCTGATGGGAGATGATTGAATCATGGGGGCCATTTCCCCTTTGCTGTTCTTGTGATAGTGAATGAGTTCTCACGAGATCTGGTTGTTTGAATGTGTGTGACACTTCCCCCTTCACTCTCTCTCTCTTTCCTTCTGCCTTGTGAAGAAGGTACTTACTTTCCCTTCCACCGTGATTGTAAGTTTCCTGAGGCCTCCTCAGCAATACAGAACTGTGAGTCAATTGAACCTCTTTGCTTTATAAATTACCGTCTCAGGTGGTTCTTTATAGCAGTGTGAGAATGGACCAATACACCTGGCAATGCCTGAATTTTAGCCTTCTGGCCTCCAGAACTGTGAGAGAATAAACT
Organism: Pan paniscus; assembly: GCF_029289425.2. Taxonomy (NCBI): domain Eukaryota; kingdom Metazoa; phylum Chordata; class Mammalia; order Primates; family Hominidae; genus Pan; species Pan paniscus. The sequence continues at coordinate 40,989,767 of NC_073260.2, forward strand.
GCTGTTGTTTTAAGCCACCCAGTGTGTGGGAACTTGTTGGCAGCCCCACAAATCTAATACAATCATCCAGCAGGTAGAGGCAGATCCAGGACTTGAAGCCAGGACTCCTAATCCCAACTCAGCGCCCCTTCCCCTCTGCCATGCTGTTCCTCTAGACCTGTGACGTGCTTAGGGACACATCCAAATCAGCTCTTTTGTGGCATCTCAGTGGGCCTCTGTTGTTAAGTGACACACAGGAGCACAGAGTGTGGTACTCCAGAGATCCGGTGTGGATCCTGCATTCACACCACTTAATCTGCAACCCCAGCAAGTCACATTCTCTCCCTGGGCTAGGTAACTTCTAGGGTGCTTTCACAGCTCAGTTCTCTAACTTTGTGTAACTATGGTGTGGAGTTATTACAGCAAGCTCTGTGACATGGTTATGATGTTAAGTCAGGCAAGTGCAAGGTTGGATTCTGTATTTAAATTTTTGATGTTATGTTCATCATGGGTTTCTTGCATTAGTTTTTATTTTTTAAACATGACACTAAAATATGCTTATCTTGATTACTGAGATGTTTTGGCTCCCCTTTAAATTTTGTACCTGAAATTAGTGCTTTATTCACTTCATCCTAGCACAGCCCTGCACAGGTTGTATTTGTCAAACCCCTGTCCTCTTGTACTTGCTCTTGTCAGATCTCCCAGGATACAGCTGACTCCCAATAGACAAAGTCACAGAAGAGGGCAGAACAGTGGCACCTCCTGGATGCATTCTCCAAGGTTCCCTCCTTTGTATGCCTGTCTCTAGCATCAAGCTGTCCCCAGCTCACTCATTAGCACCAGGAGTTTTCTGGTAGGAGGAATAGCAAGGTCACGGGCTCCCTCCAGAAGCATGTTCTTCAGTCCTTTCCCATTGGACTGTCCTGCTTTGGGACATGGACCTTCAGGCTTTCTGAGCCCATTCGGAGCTCAATTTTCTGGGACCTCATGAAGACAGCCCCTGGACTCCTGCTTTGGGCCCAACATTGGCTCCTTCTCTCCACTGAGGCTCCCCATCACTGTTCTACTCCCGCAAAGTGACTTGACATCGGTGATTTCAAGTGTCAGCTTCCATTTTTCAAGTCCTGTTCGGTTTATTTCCTTTGTGAGCATTTATAATTCTGGCTTGATTTCTCCAGCGATGGCTCAGCCTCTCCAATAGGGACATTCTTCTCCTGTTATTGTGCCCCTGCTGAGGCTCAGAGCTGGGCCAAGGCCCCAGATGAGCTGTTCATAGCACCCTGAGACCTCTGGAGTAGCCCTAGCCCTCCATCAAAGGCACAGGTCCATCCTTTGGAAGACTTTGTAATGTTTCCTGGCAAGAAACTTCTGTGACCTCCCATGATTATTTATTCAACCCAGCAAATCTAGTGATCCTTCCACTTAGAGCCAATGACCCATGAAAATCTGTACCCATCTCATTACCGCTGCGCTGTGAGCACCGTGACAAAGAACTTGGAGTTTTAGGGAAGCACTGAGCTTAGCACGGAGGAAGGAAAGGTGCTGTGGAAAAATAGAACTCCCCAGAGAGCCCAGCTTCACAGCGCTGCTCTCTCCCCTACCCCCCACAAAGCTCCCATTCCTTGCTGCTCCCATTCCTTGCTACTCCCCTAGGCACTCATGGCACTGGGAGAAGGCCCTATGTCAGAGGGGCATGGGCTCAGAAGGAAAAGGCTGACTGGCCCATGGAGGGGCCACTGGCTAGACTTGAATCATGGCCCCAACACTTCCCAACTGGGTGACTCTGGCAGGTGGCTGGTCATCTATACCAGCATCCATACCTCTCCTCCCCTCTTCTAAGTTCTGTAACACAGCGAACCAGAGTTCATAACACAACTCTGATTTTTAACCGGGTATGTTGCCACCTCACTGGAAAATGTATTATACACTTCCCAGCCTTCCATGCTAGATATGGCCAGGATTGCAAGTCTGGCCAATGAGATATAAGTAGAAGTGTTATGTGGGACTTCTAGAAAGGCTCTATTAAAGGGGGATATGGCCTTTCTTTTTCATTCTCTTTTGTGTTGACTGGAATGTGGATGTGATGGCTGGATTTCTAGTAGCCATTTTGGACCATTAGGTACAAGGTGACCTTGACAAGGAAGCATCATTCTAGGATTGTGGAGCATAAAAATAGGACCCTGGATCCCTTATTACCCTGGGGAGCTGTCATAGCTGTATTACCCAGCCTCCCCACAGACATCTTTTATATGAGAAAGAAATAAACTATCTCATTTAAGTCACTGATGTTTTGTTTTTTCTGTTACAACGCAGCTGAACCTAAGAGTAATACAGTGATGTTGTGCAAGTCATTTAACCTTTCCCAGTTTGTCTCTCACCTGTAAAATGGGGATAATAATATCTCTCTCACAGATTTGTAAGGATTAGATGAGGTTATACAGTAGAAAGTATCTTACCAAGTGCAAACACATAGTAGATGCTCAACAAATTTTAATTCTCTTCCTTTTCAGGGTAGGAACCTTAGGGGTAGGAGGAAGGAGTAGTGAGATCGATGAAGAGTTTATAACCCAGGTCATGTGAGATGAGGAGCAATGGAAGGATTTGGATTACTTTTTATGGTTTCGTTAATTATTTTTATTGAAGGAGAGCACCCATGTAACTACCACCCAGGTCAAGAAAAAGACTATTTGTAGCAATTCAGAAACTGCCTTTGTGTGTTACAGTTAATATCCACTGCCAGATGTAACCATTCTTCTGACTTCCTTTGCCATTCAGATGCCTGCTTTTGAACTTTTGAACTCCACAGCTTTTTTTAGTATCTTCAGATTTAGGGAGTGTATTAGTCCTTTCTCACACTGTTATAAAGAGACACCTGAAACTGGGTAATTTATAAAGAAAAGAGGTTTAACTGGCTCACAGTTCCACAGGCTGTACAGGAAGCATGGCTGGGGAGGCCTCAGGAAACTTAGAATCATGGCAGAAGGCAAAGCGGAGGCAGGCATGTCTGGAGCAGAAGGAAGCAGGAGGAAGAGAGCAAAGGGGGAGTGCTACACCCTTTTAAACAACCCGATCTTGTGAGAACGCACTCACTAGCATGAGAACAGCAAGGGGAAAACCTGCCCCATGATCCAGTCACCTCCCAGCAGGCTGCTCCTCCAACACTGGGGATTGCAATTTGACATGGGATTTGGGCAGGAACACAAATGCAAACCATACCAAGGAAGATTCGTCTTTCTGGTAGTTATTCTAGTTAACCCTTAAATAAACACCATCTTCTGTCTTTGCCACAGTTTTCTAATTCTGCCTTTGCCACAAAACCTTGCATCAGGGGATGGGTGAGGCAAACGCAGAAGTGAAATGTGTTAATTTTTCTCTTCTTATTCCGTCATCTGTAGAGTTTTGATGTTCTCTGTCTTCCGTTATAGATGTGGTATCATTTTGTATAGAATGTTTGTAGCTACAAAGCTAGCTAGTATAGTTTGGGGAGACTTGGGAAAGTTAATTTATACACAGCCTCCTTCATCTTCAGCTGCATGGAAGTCCTCTAACTGGTGTGTTTTAATGAACAGAAATTCTTTAATAGAACCCACTCAAAGGCTATGAAGATACTTTCCTATCTTGTGTTTTAGAAACTCTATTGTTTTACCTTTCACATTCAGATCTATAATTAACCTGGAATACATTTTGTATAGGATGTGAGGTAATGATCAAGATTCCTTTTCTTCTTTTCTTTTTTTACATGGATATCTAATTGACCCAACATCATTTATTGAAAAGTCCATCTTTTCCCACACTGTGCGGCCATATTACTTTTGTCATAAAGCAAATGACTTTATATATTTGGTTCTGTTTCTAAACTTTTTTTTTCATATCACGTATTGATTGTTTATTTAATAAGCAATTTTTTTTTTTTTTTTTTTTTAGTATTTATTGATCATTCTTGGGTGTTTCTCAGACAGGGGGATGTGGCAGGGTCATAGGATAATAGTGGAGAGAAGGTCAGCCGATAAACACGAGAACAAAGGTCTCTGGTTTTCCTAGGCAGAAGTCCCTGCGGCCTTCAGCCCTGTTTGTGTCCCTGGGTACTTGAGATTAGGGAGTGGTGATGACTCTTAACAAGCATGCTGCCTTCAAGCATCTGTTTAACAAAGTACATCTTGCACCGTTGACACAGCACATGTTTCAGAGAGCATGGGGTTGGGGGTAAGGTTATAGATTAACAGCATCCCAAGGCAGAAGAGTTTTTCTTAGTACAGAACAAAATGGAGTCTCCTATGTCTACTTCTTTCTACACAGACACAGTAACAATCTGATCTCTCTTTCTTTTCCCCACATTTCCCCCTTTTCTTTTCGACAAAACTGCCATCATCATCATGGCCTGTTCTTGATGGTCGCTGTCTCTTCGGAGCTGTTGGGTACACTTCCCAGACGGGGCGGCCGGGCAGAGGTGCTCCTCACCTCCCAGACGGGGTGGCAGCTGGGCAGAGGCGCTCCTCACCTCCCAGACGGGGCGGCCGGGCAGAGGCGCTCCCCACCTCCCAGATGAAGGGCAGCTGGGCAGAGGTGCTCCTCACCTCCCAGACGGGGCGGCCATGCAGAGGCGCTCCTAACTTCCCAGACAGGGTGGCCGGGCAGAGGCGCTCCTCACTTCCCATTCAGGGCAACCAGGCAGAGGCGCTCCTCACTTCCTCCCAGACGGGGCGGCCGGGCAGAGGCGCTCCTCACATCCCAGACGATGGGTGGCCAGGTAGAGACGCTCCTCAATTCCTAGACGGGATGGTGGCCGGGCAGAGGCGCTCCTCACCTCCCAGACAGGGCGGCCAGGCAGAGGGGCTCCTCACATCGCAGACGATGGGCGGCCGGGCAGAGGCGCTCCTCACTTCCCATTTGGGGCTGCCGGGCAGAGGCACTCCTCACTTCCTCCCAGATGGGGCGGCAGGGCAGAGGCACTCCTCACTTCGCAGAGGGGGCGGCCAGGCAGAGGCGCTCCTCACTTCCCATTCGGGGCAGCTGGGCAGAGGCACTCCTCACTTCCTCCCAGACGGGGCGGCTGGGCAGAGGTGCTCCTCACTTCCCAGACGGGGCGGCCGGGCAGAGACGCTCCTCAATTCCTAGACAGGATGGCGGCTGGGCAGAGGCGCTCCTCACCTCCCAGATGGGGCAGCCGGGCAGAGGGGCTCCTCACATCCCAGACGATGGGCGGCCAGGCAGAGACACTGCTCACTTCCTAGACGGGGTGGCGGGCGGGCAGAGGCTGTAATCTTAGCACTTTGGGAGGCCAAGGCAGGTGGCTGGGAGGTGGAGGTTGTAGCGAGCCGAGATCACGCCACTGCACTCCAGCCTGGGCAACATTAAGCATTGAGTGAGTGAGACTCCGTCTGCAATCCCAGCACCTTGGGAGGCCGAGGCGGGCAGATCACCCGAGGCCAGGAGCTGGACACCAGCCCGGTCAACACGGCAAAACCCCATCTCCACCAAAAATACAAAAACCAGTCAGGAGTGGCGGCGAGTGCCTGGAATCCCAGGCACTAGGCAGGCCGAGGCAGGAGAATCACCAGAGCCCGAGGCAGGGAGGTTGCAGCGAGCCGAGATCATGGCGGTACAGTCCAGGCTCCGCAAGAGAGGGAGACCGTAGAAAGAGGGAGACGGAGAGCGAGAGGGAGACGGAGAGCGAGAGGGCGAGGGAGAGGGCGAGGGAGAGGGAGAGCTCTGTTTCTAAACTTTATCTTTTTCTTTTCCATTGTTTTTCACCAAAACATCTTAATTTCTGTAGCTTTATAATAAGTCTTGATAACTACTCATATAGGTTCTCCATCTTAGTTCTTCAAAACTGTCTTGGCTATTCTTGTCTCTTTGCATTTCTATATACATTTTTAAAACAGATTGCCAGTTTATACACACATACATACATACTCTGTCTGGTTTTTATTGGGATTTTACTGAATCTGTAGATCAATTTAGGGAAAACTGACATCTTAATATTAAAGTCTTCCAATCCATGTATTGTGTATATCCCTGCATTTAGTTAGGTCTTTAATTTCTCTCAGAAATGTTTTATAGTTTTCTGTGTAGAATTATTGCACATATTGGCTGGGCGCAGTGACTCACACTTGTAATCCCAGCACTTGGGGAGGCCAACGCAGGTGAATCACTTGAGGTCAGGAGTTCAAGACCAGCCTGGCCAAGATAGTGAAACCCCATCTCTATTAAAAATACAAAAATTAGCCGGGCATGATGGCACATGCCTGTAGTCTCAGCTACTTGGGAGGCTGAGGCAGGAGGATCGCTTGAACCCAGGAAGCGGAGGTTATAGTGAGCCAAGATTACATCACTGCATTCCAGCCTGAGCAACAAAGTGAGACTCCATCTCAATTAAAAAGAAGAAAAAAGGATTATTGTACTTATTTTGTTTGATTTATTTCTGGGCATTTGATATATTTTGGTGAACATATGTGCACATTACTATTGGGTGCATACTTGGGGTGGAATTCTGAGTCAGAGTAGCCATATGTTCAGCTTTAGTAGACTCTGTGACAAACAGCTTTCTGAAGTGGTTATACCAATTTACACATCCGCAAGCAGTGATTGAGAGTTCCAGTTGGTTCACATGCTCAACAACTTTTGGTGTGTCAGCTTTTTAATTTTAGCCAACCTAGTGGGTGTGTAGTGGTTGGTGTCTTGTTTTAGTTTAAATTTGCATTTCCCTGATGACTAATGAAGTTGGACATGTTTTCATATCTTCATTGGCCATTTTGATACCCTTTTTTGTGAATTGCCCATTCAAGTCTTTTGCCCATTTTTCCTGTTGGATACTTTGCCTGTTTCTTACTGATTTGTAGAATTTCTTTTTAGATTCTGGATATGAATTATTTGACAGTTATATGTATTATTTATATCTTCTCCTATTCTGTGGCTTATCTTTTCACTTTCGATATATTTTGGTGAATAGATATTCCTAATCTTAACGTAATCCAATTTATTAGTCTTCTTTGTGATTAGTATATTTATGCCTTGTTTAAGCATTTTAAGGATGGGGAGAAAAAAAGTTGGAAAATAAGAAATGAACATATGAGACACATGGGATATGTTGAAAAAGTATAATATATGTATAACTGTGTCCTGGAAAGGGAGGAAAGAGAGACTAGGCAGAAGCAGTATTTGGTTTTGTTATTTAGTTTTTTCTGAAAATCACCCTGTCTTGATGATTTGGTTTGGATGTTTGTCCCCTCCAAATCTCATGTCGAAATGTAATTCCCAGTGTTGGAGGTAGGGCCTGGTGAGAAGTGATGGGATCATGGGAGTGGATCCCCCCTGAATGGTTTAGCACCATCCCTTTGGTAGCAAGTGAGTTCTCACGCTGAGTTCATGTGAGATCTGGCTGTTTAAGGTGTGTGACACCTTCCCCCTTGCTCTCTTGCTCCATTCTTGCCATGTGCCACACCTACTGTCCTTTGGCTTCTGCCACGATTGAAAGCTTCCTGAGGCCCTTACCAGACGCAGATGCCAGCACCATGATTCTTGATTCTGCACCTGGAGAATCATGAGCCAATTAAGCCTCCTTTCTTTATAAGTTATCTAGTCTCAGGTATTTCTTTATAGCAATGCAAGAACAGCCTAATACACCCACCCATGCTCGTGAAGATATTTTCCTATCTTGTCATTTAGAAGTTTTGTTATATCTTTCACATTTAGACATAGAATTTACTTGAAATTAATTTTATGTATGGTCTGAAATAATATATTTAATTTTATGAATAATCAATTGATTCAGGACTATTTATTGAAAAGGCCATAATCCCCCATCCCACCACTCAGGCTACAGTGTCACCTTTGTCATAAATTAAACAACTGCATATAGTGTGGATATATACACAAGCTTCTGAACTTCCATTTATCTTCCTTTGGTCTACTTATCTATCTTTTAATCAATATCACCCTGTTTTAATTACTGAAGTATGATTTGATACCTTGTAGTATAAATCCTTAATCTTTGTTCTTCTTTAAGATTTTCTTGGCACTGATGTCATTTTTCATTTAGATCTACTAACACATTTACACTTCCTATTACTTTTTTCTTTCCCACATTTCTATTTTTCTACTTATTATTACTATTATTTTTCTGCCAGAAGAACTTCTCCTTGGTCTTTCTTTTACTGTGGCTCTTCTGGAAGCAAATCTTCCAAGTGTCTGGCTGTCTGAAATTTATTTTACCTTTAATATTGAGAGATGTATTGACTAGATAGAGGATTTTAGATGGCCTATAATTTTCTTTTGGCACTGAAGATGTCATTCCATTGTCTTCTGGCTTCCATTGTTTCTATTGAGTCAGCTGTCTGACATATTGCTCTTTTGAAGTAATGCATCTTTTTTTCCTCTAGTTATTTTAAGATTTTGTTTTTGATTTGGTCTTTGGCAGTTTTACTGCGCTGTGCTGAAGTGAACTTTCCTTTGTGTTCATCTTGCCTGGAGTTCATAGAGCTCCATAGGATTTCATGAATCTGTGTATTGATGTGTGTTGGAGAAATAGAATAGTATCCTTTGAAATATTGCTTCTGTCTAGTCTCTCTTTTCTCACCTTCCAGGACACAATTATACATACATTATACTTTTTCAACATATTCCATGTATCTCTTATGTTCATTTCTTATTTTCCAAACTTTTTTTCTCCCTATGTTTCAGTCTGAATACAAACCTGTATTTGGTTCACTAATCTACTTTCTGCTGTGTCTAATATGTTGTTTCACCTATCTATTGAATTCTTTATTTCAATTGTTATATTTTTTATTTTTAGAATTTTTATATTTTTTCTTTTATAGTATTCAGTTCTCTGATGACATTCTGCATCTTTTAATCAATTTTCTTGAATATACAAACCTTGCTATTTTATTTTATTTTATTTTATTTTATTTTATTTTATTTTATTTTAGAGATAGAGTCTTGCTCTGTCACCCAGGCCAGAGTGCAGCGGTGTGATCTTGGCTCACTGCACCTCCCAGGTTCAAGCAATTCTCTTGCCTCAGGCTTCCAAGTAGCTGGAATTACAGGTGCCTGCCACCATGCCTGGCTAATTTTTTCCCATGTTGGCCAGGCTGGTCTTGAACTCCTGACCTCAGGTGATCTGCCCTCCTCAGCCATCCCAAGTGCTGGGAATACAGGCGTGAGCCACCATTCCCGCCAACCTTGCTATTTTAAAGTTCATGTCTAATAATGTCAAGATTCGGATCACCTATGAATTTGTTTCCATTCCATATACTTTTCTCTGCTTTTTCTTCCTTGCTTTTCTTTTAAAACAATTATCTGGCCCTATTTCCTGGTGTACCTAGTACATTTTAATTAAATGTGTTGTGTATGAAAAATTGTAGAGGCTACAGATAGTGTTTTCTTTCTCCAGGGAAAATGTATTACTCTTCAAGCAAGTAGTTAGAGTAGTGGCAAATTGCCTTAATCCAGTGAAGAACTGAGATGATTCCAGGTTCGGTTTTAGTTTTTGTAAGGCCCAATCTATTTTGGTTTGCCCTGATTCCTGGTGTTTGACCCTTCAATGTTCTCAACTGAAATCCTGGGATATTTACTGACCCTGGACTCCAATTTTTATTTTCCCAATACTATTAAACTCCAAATAGTTCTGTTTGTTTTCTTGGCTCTTTTGCTTGGCTTCTCAGCCTCTTGCTTTATGCAGCTTAATTATCAAATATTTTAAGTAAAAATGCCAGTCTTAATACCAGGCTCACTTTTTTATGGTTCCCTTTACTCTGGCACCTTGGCCATGCAAGTCTTGCTACCTTGGTAGTCCAGAACTACAGTTTTTGGCTTCCTATCCCTGAGGGACTGCTGAAAACTCTGATCCAATGCTTTCTGTTTCTGTGACTAGCCTTCTTACTTACAAATCAGAAAATGCCTCAAAAGGAAAACAGCAAAGAATTTGGGGCCCATCTCAAAGCATTTATCTTCTCTCCAGAATGATGGATTCTCAGTCCTAGCTGTCCTGGTTGTTTTCTGATGTCTTTGAATAGCTATTTTAATATTTTATTCTGCTTTTCTAAATGTTCTTGATGGGAGCTTTGGTCTGATATAAGCGATTTCATCATAGAGTGGAAGTCTGAACTGAGATTATTTTGCTTAAAAGAAGGAGAATGCGTTAGAAAAGGGGAGGCATCTCCCTGTCTTTGGCTCTTTGAGGGGCTGTTGTGTATAAAGGGAGCAGACGTGTGTATTGTGGCTCCGCAGGAACACGTAGCATGCGAATATAAGTTTCAGGGAGAGAGGTGCAAACTCTGCATCTGGAAGAACAGTCTCCTCAACATCAGCCATTCCCTAAGTGGAAAGTTCTGCCTGAGAGGCATAGTGAGCTTCCCAATACTGGAGGAGTATAAGAAGAAACTCAGCAAACACCTGGAAGTTGCTACTGAAAAGATCCAATAATTATCCAATAATCAGATTGCAGGAGGGACTTCATCAGTGGTTACCAATTTTTGTATGCTTGAAATCTGAGAAGGTTTTTAAAAATACAGATTCCTAAGTTAACTCACTCACTGATATACTGAACCAAAATGTGTCCCTGGCATCTGTTATTTTGGTTGTTTGTATTTTGTTTTTGAGATGGAGTCTCACTCTGTCACCCAGGCTGGAGTGCAATGATGCAATCTCGGCTTACTGCAACCTCTGCCTCCTGGGTTCAAATGATTCTTGTGTCTCAGCCTCCCGAGTAGCTGGGATTACAGACACCTGCCACCACGCCCAGCTAACTTTTTGTATTTTTAGTAGAGATGGGGTTTTGCCAGGTTGGTCAGGCTGGTCTTGAACTCCTGACTTCAGGTGATCCACCTGCCTCGGCCTCCCAAAGTGCTGAGATTATAGGCGTGGGACACCGTGCCCAGCCGTGGCATCTGCCTTTTTAACAAGCTTCCCAAGTGATTTACAAACGGCAGCACAGGAACCAGCAAACTAAATATTCTCTCGTGTACTTCCAAATGAGACTCTGTGATTCAAACCTCCCACAGGGATGCCAGCGAGAAAGTCTGCCAGTTTCACCTCTGTGGGGATCAGTTGCAGATGTGGAAGAGGATATATCCTTCTCCTGCCCTCTCTTCTGTCCATGAGGCTCCCCTCTCCCAGGAAGAAGGACTCAGCTCATTTCTGTTGGGATGACACACTCATAAGGTTTAGTCACATTGTAGGTTAGCAAGCTTGTGTGGGCTAGCCTTGGGACCTAACCACTATTTATAACATAGTGTCTGTGGGAAAATATGTTCCAAGTTCCAACAAATGCCTTTAAAAAATATTCTGGAGGCCAACCTATCAGTAATTGGGACTATCTGCATAAGTTATTTTCTCAGAAACTTTTAGCATCTCACGATAAACTTGACCTCGGAGGATGGTAATTAATCAGCATTCAGTGTCAGCTTTACGATGGAAGAAATTCTTCTGCCTTGAATAATTGGAGGCCTGCTTTAAGAACAACTATTACTTTTTCTCCAACAATTGTGAGTGCGTTTCTTCCTGCTGTCATTGTCTTGCCCAAGGGAGTTGGTGCTGGCATCGCCTGGGAACAATGATGAATGGCCTGGGATATCATGTGGCAGCAACGACTTCTTTAACCTGGTGCTTGCAAAGACAGCAAGAACTGAGGTCACCTTTCAGGGCTTAGCTACACCTGTGTCCCATTCCAAGGACTCTACCCACAGAAATCTGATAAAGAGCTGTGTTTCCAGTGTTCTTGGCCCTCCTCCTGATCCTTGTACCCAGGAAGGACAGTTTTTCGAGATAGATGAATTTACAAGTGGTATATGTAAAGTTTATATAGGGACTTTTGTTGACCTCAAGGCCAAATCCAATAGACAATATGATCTTGATCCCCTTAGTGTCCCACAAAACAAAACAAAACTATATCAAGCAAGTTTAAAATTACACTCAGTTACCACCCGGTGAGACCACACTGGGAATGTTCACCTCAAGTCTGGACCTCCCACTTTTAAAGGATCATAGAAACCTTGAAGGCTGCTCCAGTGTTGTGTTCTGGTCAGGGAGGTGGTGTAGAAATGTCATCTGAATGTAGTCATTAGGTCGAACAAGGGAATTCAAAAATGGACACCACCAACCCTCGAATGCCATTGCGTGCATTGGAGAAAGCTCATAGGAGCAAAATCCAAAAGAGAAGTCAAAGGGGCCTCATTTCTGTGATGCTTAACGCAATTAATTAAAGAAACACACATCCAAATACTGTTTAAATCCTTTTAAAATGGTCAGTAGTTAACAACCAGAAATAGACACAAATCACATTTTAAAAAATCAAAGAAAATACAGCCAAGTAGTAAAAGATGGAAAAATAACAAGGAGACACTAAAACAAAACATTAAATGATGTGACATCACCGTAGCAAGATGGTATAGGAAATTCACCTAACATAATTAGGAAATTCACCTAAAAAATTAAGATTGCTGGTTAATATTTAAAATAAGCTCATTCTAATCATTAAAGAAATGCAAATTAAGATTAAAAGAATACTTTTTTCTTAACAGATATATATGTTTTTCTTAACAAACTGACAATTGAGTTAAAAATGAAAATACCTATTGTCAAGGATGCAGGGAAATGAATACTTTCATACACAGTAGGATTACAACTTTTTGTATTTGGGAAGAACAATTTTGCTCTACAGTGTGTGAATAGGTGTGCTCCTGTGTTTTACAGACAGAGAAACTGAGGCCTAAAAAGGGCCTAAGCAGGTATTGTTTGAGATTCTGGTGGTACCTCAGTGATCAAGACAGATCACATCTCCGACCTCATGGAGCTTAATTCTAGGTGGGTGGGGAGGGAGGAGTGAAACCACAGACCATAAGCAAGTAAACACATAAGGAGGAAAATTGCAGGGAGTGACAAGTGCAATAAAGAAGATAAAAACCCCTGGCCTCAGGCTGGGGGCTTTTACAACGGGTGGGTCAAGGAAGCCATCCCTGAGAAGTGACAGGTGCTGACATTTGAATGCTGAGAATTATCATGCCAAGAGCTGGGCAAGGAGCTTTCTGGCAGAGAAACAGCTTGTGCAAAGCCCTGAGGTGCAAGCCAACTTGATGTGATCAAGGGACAACAAAAGGTTTAAAGAGACAGAGCTTCATAGTGGACTGTTTCCTCCTTCTCCAGGCGGAGTGAAAGTGGCGGGGATGACTATGAGCTTCAAGAGCCAGCGGGCATGGAGTGTGGGCGGGTGGAAGAATGTGAGTAACAGGATGAACTCAGGGAGCTGAGCTGGACTAGAAATGCTGGTCTCTTTGAGGAACCTGGGATTTGGGGGGAGTTTCTGCCCACTGTGTATCTTGAGTGATGAGCAGAGTGGTGGTAGCTAGAGAGGATGCATTTCCAAGGAAAGCTGCAAACAGATCAAACCTGAGCCTTCCAGGAGGACCCTGAAATAGGAGGAGGCAGACTCCCGGCCAGGATTCATTCACATTTGGTCATGCAGACTTCATTGCCTGCAAGGTTCACAGCCGGAGGCACTTGGCACTCACCCCCAGGCATCTGTGTGGGTGACCCCGCAAGAGACTTGGCTTCTTGGCCCCAGTGGGCTCCAACCACGGAAGACACAGTCTTTGATGGCCCAGCTCCACCACCTTCCTTAAAAACACTAGACATGGCCCAAACAACTTGTGGTGGTTTTCAACAAGCAATTATGACTTTAGAAATCAAAGAGGAAAGAAGTAGCCAAGATGAAATGGGAAGGTAGTCTGGTGCCCCGCCCCCCCCGCCCAACACACACACACACACACACACACACACACACACACACACACACACACAGGCTGTGTAAGCTTGGACATGTCTCTGCACCTCTCTGTGCCTCAGGCTGTAGACTGACTGAATGCCCGTGACTGTCCCTAAGGGGCCCTTCTCAGTATAAACTGACAAAGAGTCAATTGTCCTGTGTGTGATTTTTCCCCAAGGAGGGTTTTTCCAAAGACCAAGCCGTGGGCCCTGATGACATTTCTGGCAGAGGAGTTCAGAAGTGATTTGAAAAAAGACTCATGAAGGAGCTGAGGGTAATGGGTCCCCCAGGGTGGCATTCATCTGGAAGTGCAAGTTCCAAGGTCTGGAGTAAAAAGGCAGTTTCATTACTTTGTGGCCACAATCAAAATGTTAATATCACCAATGAAATTCCTTTATGAAATTCAGCTCAATGGGAGAAAAAAAAATCTTTTTTTCAATGCTGGCCTATTCAGACTGTTATATTATGGAAGGTAGATGGAATAGCAGGAGGAATGGATGCTGCCTGACACCTGAGCAAATGGGCCTTGCCCTGGGTCACGTGCTCTAAGAGGTCCTCATTCAGGCCCCTCGGGGCCCAGAATCTGCAAGCCACGGACACAGCCCACTCAGACCTGCACCCCTTCCAGCTTCCAGACTGTGCCCTGAATTCTCAACCCATAAGCTGGAGCCACTTACAGGGTCTAGGGAGCCTCTTGCCCCAGTTCTTGAGGGTAGACTGTGCCTTTGAGGGTACAGGGAGCTACTGATGCTAGAAGGGGAAGGAGGTATGGACTGAGCCTGGCTGGGCTGCAGGATGGAGAGGGGTGGGAAGGGAAGGGGAGGGGTGGGCTGAGCAGCACACCGTCAGCTCCCTCTGTGCTGCTGAAACTCAGAGAAGTCCCAGAATTCTGAATTCCAGCTTGGCCTTCCAGATCCCTAGGAAGGTGTATTTATTATGATGAGGAGATAGAGAATATTTTTGAACAGTTTGTTCATATGCTATAACTGTAACATGTAGACATACGGGATATGGGCCTCTACCTCACCCCAGGCCCTGCAAGTTTAGAGGGAAAGGCCTGGTTAGGGTGTATTATCCCCTCTCTCTAGTCTTGCCAAAAGACAGTTTAAATCTCAGTCTTGTCACTCACTAGCTTTGTGGAACTAAGCAAGTTGACCCCCCTGAAAATGGGGGGTCTGTAAAATGGGGACAATAACAGTACCCACCTTATGAGGTTGTTGTGAGGGTTAAATGAGATAATGCACATAGAATCTAGCACTGTACCTGGCACCCTGTGGGCACTGAAGAATAGCAGCTCTTCTCGGCATCAGGCACCTGATGTCCCTGCCGAGTATAACTTGGGATTCCCCCAATCCCCTGTTTTTCCAGACTCCACAGCAATATGAGAGAGAGTACAACAACAAGCGGTCAGGCGTGGGGCCCAGCAAGTTCCACGGGTACGCCTACGATGGCATCTGGGTCATCGCCAAGACACTGCAGAGGGCCATGGAGACACTGCATGCCAGCAGCCGGCACCAGCGGATCCAGGACTTCAACTACACGGACCACACGCTGGGCAGGATCATCCTCAATGCCATGAACGAGACCAACTTCTTCGGGGTCACGGTCAGTCCCATGCCTCTGGGCTGTTTTCCTTAGTGTTCCTTGTAAACATGCAAAGCAAAAGAGGGGCTGTTACAGGCTTTCTGTTATGTGATCTGTTATCTCTGATCATTGAAATAACTAATTGCAGGCCCTAGGATTGCAGGGCTGTTCAGACAAGGGGCAGGGGCAGTGTGTGCTCTCAGACACATTGGGAAAATGCTTCTCTATGACTCATGGATAAGAAAGGGCATAGAGCCAGGTACTTGCTGAAGGTAGGCTTTCACTCTGCTACAAAAATGGTTGAAAAGCGTTCTATCCTTTTGGCTATTTACATTTTAGAGCAGTGGCTCTGTGCTCCCTGGCATAGTACCTGGCTTCAAGCTGCTAAACTACCTCCTGTTATGAAGATGTGAAAAGTTTTTTTGTCATTGAATATAAACAATTAGCACACACAGATAGCCTCTTCAATCTCCATGTGAATTTAGGATGAACTATGTATGACATGGTGCTGTAAATTCTTCCTTTTATGGACTAATTTTGGTGACCATCTTTCTGTCTCTGCATTCTCTTAAGCAGATTGACTATGATGCATGCCACATTCAAGTTTAATTGTGTAATAAAACAGTTTTCTTTCTGTTCTGAAAAAAAGAAAGAAAAGAAAAAGAAAGAAAGGGCATAGAGGCCGGGCATGGTGGCTCACGCCTGTAATCCCAACACTTTGGGAGGCTGAGGCGGGTGGATCACCTGAGGTTAGGAGTTCGAGAGCAGCCTGACCAACATGGTGAAACCCTGTCTCTACTAAAAATACAAAATTAGCTGGGCGTGGTGGCATATGCCTGTAATCCCAGCTACTCGGGAGGCTGAGGCAGGAGAATCGCTTGAACCCGGGAAGCAGAGGTTGCAGTGAGCTGAGATCGCGTCATTGCACTCCAGCCTGGGCCACAAGAGCGAAACTCCATCTCAAAAGAAAAAAAAAGGGCATAGAAAGTTGACTGTGCACACAGTGCAGGCGCAGTTTACCAGATGGTGGGCTGGGGTGGGCCAGGAGAAGCTCTGGACCCAAAATCAGGTTCAAATCCTGGGCCTTCATTTACAAGTTACCTTCTTTGAGCTACAGTTTTCATTCACACAATGGAAATCATACTTACCTTGTAAGCTAGTTTTAAAGATTACACATTACATAATACAACCTGTTAATATTTATTGAGCAAGCTACTTGCTCTGAGCTTCAAGTTTCTCATCCAGGAAATGGGGATAATAATATAAATCTTGCATGGAAGTTGGGAAAATAAGCAATGATAATATGGCTAATACTTCTTGATTGTGTATTATGTGCTAGACATTGTGCTAAGTACATAATGTAGTTAGACTCAATAATGTATGCCTAGTGCTAGGCACATAGCAGGCACTCAATAAATTCTATTGTTACTGTTAATAATGATTACACCATATCCTTATGCCATCCATAGGAAGTAGGTGCTCTTATTATTCCCATTAACAGTGAGGAACTTGGAACTCAGAGTATTTAAGTACTATAGCTAATCAGGGTCAAGTGGGATTTGAACTTGGGTCTAGCTCTTAATTGCTGCAGAAGGTAGTGACCTTCTGGTAATGGACCAAAGTGGTAGTTATTTGTCACTGTCTCTGCTCCAGAAAATATGGAAAATTCATCTGAAGAATAGGTTGAGTGGGCTAAAGTGCTGTCCTGTGTTCTAATTTACAGATTCAGAATAGAGTCAGTCTGTCTTGAGGAATTAAGGGTAGATAAGCTGAGCTGGCTGGGGCATTTCTTGAATATGCATATTCATGCATGCCTGTGCTGAGGCTTGTATTGTTGGTCTGGTGGGCCGGAACCTGTGCAGGTGCTGAAGGTGTGGATAATGGTGTGGATGCCAAGGTAAGATGGGCTCCCTGTCCTACAGCCTGTGGCTCACATGCACGGGCAAGACCTAGACAAAAACAATGAGAGGTTAAAAGTGCTTGGCACTGTGGGAGAAACTATTTGAGCCCAAGCCCGAGCCCAGAGGGATTTCTGTGACCTTTAGTGAAAAAGTCAGGGTAGGTTTTTTGGAAGGGGTGGCATTTGACCTGTGCCTTGAACTGTGGGCAGGAGTTAGACATGAAGACAGGGGCTGGCCAGAGGGAGCATGGTGAGCAAGGAAGAAATGCAAGACGGAGGGAAGGACAGTTAGTTGGGCTGGAACACTGGCAAGCTGGATGAGGAGGCTGGGAAGGGAAGTTGGGGTCCATTTCTGGAGGGACATGCTAAGGAGACTGGCCTTTATCTTCCAGACCAACCATTCCCAAAGTGTGGTCTGCATCATCTGGGAGCTTGTTAGAGATGCACGTTCCCAGGCCCCACATGGGCCCCTTAAATCAGAACCTCTCGGGGTGGGGCCCAGCCATCTGTGTTTTAACAAACCCTGCAGGTGGTTCTAATGCACACCAGGGTTTGAGACCACTGCTGGGGGGCAGTGGGGAGGCACTTGGGTGGCACTGAGGTTTGCTCAAATGAAGTCGATTTCCAAAATCCCCAAGCAGAGCCATTCTGGACTAAAGGCTCTGAAAAATTCACTCCCACAATGTATTGGCGAAGTCCATTTTTGTAGCACAGCCTAGATTCAGGCTGGAAACTTTAACAGCTTTCCTCAGACCAGTAGCTTAAAGAATTATTTTTATTCTCAGAACTCCTTGTTATAAAATCTCACATGGAGCCTAGTATATGAAACAGATTAAAGAAGAGCTTCTCAGTTGAACAGAGAAGGAGCCCTGAACTCTGCCTGTTCAGCCCCCTCTTCCTGCAGCCCTCTCCCCACTCCTGCAGCCCCTGAGATCCCTCCCTCAGAAATGCTGGACAGAACACCCATCAGAATACCTCCAAAGTCCTTTCTCCTCATCCTACAAGTTCATGGACTGAGACTCAGAAAGGGGTGGGATTCACCCAGGGTCCCACGGGTAGCATTTTGGCAGGGCTGTTTCAAAATGAATTCAAAGTATCCAAAGTTGAAATGGATGAATAGAGAGCTA
Source organism: Pan paniscus (assembly GCF_029289425.2). Lineage (NCBI taxonomy): Eukaryota > Metazoa > Chordata > Mammalia > Primates > Hominidae > Pan > Pan paniscus. Next base: position 41,008,116 of record NC_073260.2, read on the forward strand.
CAGAATCTAGAAAGCATTTTGCCATCCTTCATAATCCTAGAACTCTGCATTTTGCCTAGGTGCCTGATAGATCTTAGTTGGAGATCATTTATAACCACTTCTAAATGCTCCCTTTCATCTAAGCCAAATAATACATAATCCTTACTTGATGAGCAATTAGATAGACTGCCTGAAATGTTCTCCACGGCTTGAGGATGAGTTTCTTTTTAATGGGAAATTCCTTGGCACCTATTTGTGTCTGCTCCAGCTTGTGACTCAGAACTCAGTGAACATCAGAACTGAAAGTTGTCTTAAATATCCTCAAATTCAATGCTTTTGTGGTGTAGATGAGTGTCTGAGGTCCAGAAAAGGAAAATGACTCCTTCAGAGCCACGCAGCAAGATGGTTTGGCAGAGCTGGAATGGTAGCTGGACAGGCCCTGCCTCCACCCACTCAACACCATCTCCCTTTTCTTTGCATAAGTGCCCCTTTAGTGGAGACAGACCGCAACAGTGAAACAGTCCTGCACTCCATGTTACCTTCCTCCTATCTCCTTTGTCACATATTAATAGGTGCTTGTCACTGGGTTGTAGACAGGTTTCGTTAAAATTGTCTTCTGGTCACAGCAAAAAGGACATCTTCTGACAAAATAAAAAGTGTCTCTGTGGTCCAAGGAGACTACAGAAGGCCAAGTTCAGCTATAAATAAAGAGTTAGAAAGGAAAACAACATGGGAGGTGGAAATAAATGGAAGCATTTTCCATTTGCTGAAGGATTTTCATTATACAGCACACACAGTATCCATTTTTCCACTCTCAGGCAGACATCTTAGTCTGGGTGCCCCCTCATTTAGCATGTTTACTATATGGGAAATCGTTTAAACACATTAAATTAATTATATCCATGACTCAATTTCAATTGATTCAATATGCACACTCTCTGCCGGGAGCTGGGCCAGTGGTCCCGGCTTGGCATATGGATGAAGAAATGTCTTCCATGCATCCTAGGTTGGGAATCCACCTTAACTCAAGGCGAGTTCTGTTTTATCTTCTTAGAAGCTCTGCTCCCAGTGACTCTCCTCAGGGAACACTCTGAAGTGGGATTCCATGTCCCTGTGGCCCTCTGATGACTTGGGGGTGCCGTACATCTCTCTGATGTTCAGCCCTGGGATTGGCCCTCCATGGTTTAGAAGTCTCAGGATGCTTCCCCTCCTCCATCCCCCTCTTCTGTCAATTATGCAACCAGGAAACTCAGGCTAGAATTGGCTATTTAAATCTCAAAAGCCCAGAGCATTCTGAGAATCCCCTTTTCTGAAAATGACAGGGCTTGGAACCCAGCTCAGCAGAGCTCATCATTAGAGCAATGATTCTTAACCTTCTAAAGGCATGAGAATCTTCCAGGGCGCTTCATTTAAAATGCAGGTTCCCTGGCCCCACCCCATAACTTCTGATTCTGTGGTCTTACAGTAAAGCTCAGGAATTCACATATTAAATAGCAGTCTGAGAGATTCTTAAATAGCAACCTGAGAATTGCTTGGGGCCACACGCACACATGTTTGTGGTTTAAACCTGTCAGCAATGGATTTGCTCCTACATTCATTCACTCCTCTAGCAAGCCCCGCACTGGGTGTATGGAGTATAGAGAGGAATAACATATGGTCCCTGGCCCCAAGAGCCCCTCATTCAATAGCAGTGGGAATGGACAAGTAGAGGAACAATTGCTAGGCAGTATCCAAGGTCTGCCCAAGGCCTCTGGAGGAAAGACGGTTTCGCTTAGGGGAGTAAAGACCAAGGAGCCATCATAACTTGCTGGATCAATAATTGCAAGGTAGCCACCCTGTGGGGAACCCTCCTGTGCATGTGGTGGGAGCAAGGATGCAATACCAGGCCCCTCTTCCCAACGCTCAACACGTCAGTGTGCTGTGGCTGAACAGACTCCTTTCATTTGGCTTTCCTAATCAAGATGCACTAAATTCATCGTCAGGAGACCATAACCTTTCAGCACATGCTTGGAAACACTGGCTAAGTCTTCAGGTGAAAATCAAAGCCTTAAAGTTCTTCAGGTGATCTTTTTTTTTTTTTTTAAACTCTTTCCAGTTTCCAGTCTCTTAAAACAAGGGTGACCTCCCAGATCTCAAGGTCGACAAATCCTTTGGGTATGTCAGGCTAAGATGATGGCTGTTACCAGCAGTATACCCTGTTTGGTAAATGTATCTTCTGATTTGTCTTTTAAAAAGACAGCACATTGAGATTGTGGTGCCTATGACAGGCTAAATTTACAGAATCAGCTGGGTGCAGTGGCTTCTGCCTGTAATCCTTTGGGATAAAGCCTTTGGGAGGCTGAGGTGGGTGGATCGCTTGAGCCTAGGAGTTTGTGACCAGCCTGGGCAACATGATGAGACCTTGTCTCTACAAAAAAATACAAAATTTAGCCGGGCATGGTGGCAGGTGCCTGTAGTCTCAGCTACTTGGAAGGCTGAGGTGGGAGGATCACCTGAGCCCAGGAGGTTGCGGCTGGTTACGCCTCTGTACTTCAGCCTGAGCAATAGAGTGAGACTCCATCTCAAAAATGAAATAAAATAAATTAATAGACTCTCATTTTACCTTATGAAAATTGAACCCATGCTTTTCCAGGAGTTCCTTAGGGCATGTACACTGGGTTTGGATGGGGGCTTTTAGGTGTCGAGAGCATTTGACCATAGGGAAATTGAAAGAGGCTCCTGGGGAATGTCTTGGATTATGAGAAGAGGGCTCCATTCTTGCTAAAGTTTGCTGTGACTGTCCCTCATTCTCAGTGGGTGTACTCTATGTGGGAACGATCACAGTTGGAAAGAGAGTGACCCATTAAGTTCCTCCAAATAATAGAGCCATCCTTCATCCTCTGCCCAGTGTCTCTCAACCAGCAGCAGGTCTGGACATCCTGGTGTAACCTCTGTCGGGACAGGCTGGCACCCTTAGGTTCAAGCATTTCACCTCCAATGGCTGTTATCTTCTAATTGGTCTCACCAAGGTGATGAAGAACAGCAGACGGCGATTTGCAGAGTGTATTGATCCATTTGCTTTTGTTGCTGGTGAAGAGGGATCCAGCCTTAGCCAGTATACCCCTTAAAGTTTCTGCAAGATTTTTAAAAAATTATTTCTACTAAGACTCAAAAAATGCTCCCCCCACCCCCTAGACAAGTCACCACCCCACCACCCACCCTACCAACTTTTTACCTAAAAGGAGGACATCATAGAGTTAAACTCAGTTTGGCTGGAATTCCAAGTACTCTAAGTAAGGTCAAACTAGGTAGCCAGAGAAAACCAACAGGTTCCTCGTTCCAGGGGAATTTGCAATGTTGGCTCAAACCCACCTTTATTTCATACCCACTGTTGCCTTGCCCTACTGTGATCCTGGCGTTTGTGCACTTGGTTTTTTAAGTCAAAACATAATTTTACACACACACACACACAAGTTACATATCATCTTGTTAGAGTTGTCCCATCTCTCCTGCCTGTTTGATCTTTTGGGGTCCTGGTTTTACTTTCCAATGTAGAGACTAAACTTCAGGCCTCCCACCAGCCAGACATTTGTGTCTTATATTTGATATCATCATTTACTCATAGAAGTCTTTTTTAGGTTGAATCTGAGAAAGAAAAAGACAAGAAACAGGGCACTGGGAACTCCATCCAGAAATAAGGAAAACTCTACCCAGTCAAGATTTGACACCATTTGGGGCTGGTCATTCTTCCAGTTGTGACTCTATCCCCCAGATTATCCTGATTGTGCCTGTTTCTTGACTTTGTGCTCAAGGCTGTCACTGGAGAACTTGTTAGAAGCTCTGAAATAGTCCAAATGTGGTATAACAACTGGGAGCCCTAGAACATGGGGCTTGTTCCAGTGACCCCATGCTAGCGTCCAATGCCACCCCACGGTTTCCTATTCTGAGGTCCCTTTTTCATGTTCCTTTCTTGTCTGCTGCCCGGGAGCAACAGAAAACCCATCCAGAACTTTCTCTGTACCTCATGTGTCCCCAGCACATCCCAGACCCAGGTAGTTCCAGTGAAATTGCATCACACATAAACTTAACATAGGAGCTGATTTGAGACTCTAATCTCTCTCCCTCCATTCTCTGGCTAACCAGCCCACCCTCAAACTCAGATGAAATGTACCATTGCCCAGGACATGGCAGTGATCAACTATAACAAGAATTACAAATTTGAAAAGTCAAGTAAAAACAGGTCACAGTGTATGTATCTCTTAGAGCTGTGTGACCTTGGAGAAGTTACTTACATCTCTGTGCCTCAGTTTCCTCATTTGTAGAGTGGCGGTAAATATTTCTTCTTCAAAGTGTGGTTGTGGGAAATAACAATGTTTAGTACCTAAGAACTACATCATCATGATTGCTATTATTATTACTACTGCTATTAAAATGGCTACTTTACAAAGAGCAGAGTTTGTGTGGGTCTAATCAAGACCCAGCAAACAATCATTGCATACCTATGAGATACCATTCTGTTTCATATATATAATCTCATTTCACCCTCTCAACAATAAACAAATCTATTAACTTGTAAGAAGGCTGGAGTGGTTTACTATCCACACAGAACCAAGTAAACTCTGCCTCTAAGCAAGAACACTTGAGTTCTCTCCTGTGGCCATTCACTCTAGGGATTTGAAAGTTACCTTAATGTGGAAGGCATCTGCTCTCAGCTCTCCCTCCTCTTCCTCCCTTTTGACTAGCTCAGTGCTCCAGCAGCCCTAAGCATTACCACTCAGCATTACACACAAAAGCTAATTGCAGCAGATGCTGATGGTGTCCCACCCAGATCTCCTGAGCTCAGTTTCAGAGGGCTGCTTAGGTTTGCCTATCCCCCAGCTGCTGCAGGTGCCCCTGCTAATGGCTCACACCTGCTGCCTTCCCTACAGTCCCTACAGGATTGGGCAATTGGTGCCTCCTGCCTGGAGGTTCCTGGGAATTACACCCACACCATCAGCCTGCAGCAATGACCGATGCATTGGTACAACACCCAGTGCAATTTACCCTCCAGGGCTTCCAACCAGAAGAGGCTGAGGCTCACCTTCATCTTAAACCACATCTGAGCATGGCCTCTTCCTTTTTCTTCTCTCCCTTACAGGTTTCTTCTGAGAACACGTCGTTAACAAATTACTGACATGTGATTCCCTGTCCTAGGCTTTGTTTCTGGAGGACCCCATCTAAGACACCCATGTGTATTTATGGGAAATTTAAGCATTTTCAAGAGAAAATTTTTACTATAAACTTATAGTTACCATATGTGTAACTTTAGAACCAATGGTCCTCCTTACCTACCCCCACACCCGATTGGAGGGTTCTGGACTCTTCTCCCTCGTCCCTGGTGCATTTTGCATGCACCCCTGCCAGTTGCAGTAGCCTGTAGGAGAGCCATATTCGTCTCCTCCAGCGAATTAGTATCTCCCAGATTTGCAGGGACCGCAGCCCTTCCTTTCTCTGATCCCCTCGTACTTCACCTGGCCCTTTATGCCTGGTAGAAGCTCAATAATCCCTGATAACCTCTAGTGAATGTTGTTGGATTAAATTCACAAATGATTGAGAAATTCAATCACACTTTTCTACTCTGCTGCCTTCCAGGCATCTATAAACTAAAAAGACTTTTTCAACCCGATAAATAATCAGAACTGACAACAGAAGTATTAACAGGACTTAGATTTCTTGAATCTGCTAATAGTGATTACCAAATTCTTGCTGTGATACCTGGTATCAGTAATTCACACAAGGTCACGTGCATGTGTGTGTGTGTGCATGTGCACGTGCACGTGCACACATGCGTTGGAGGAATCCCTTCCTGAGGCAGCATAAAAACTCATCCTTTACTCCCCTCCCAATCTCTCGTTTCTCCCATAAGCAACTCTCTGGGGCTCAAATCCCAGGGCTTGAGCAGCAGAAGCAATCGCTGATGGGCCCTCTGTGACTTCAGATTGTCAGAAACATTTTCGAGAGGTAATTGCTAGTAATAAACAACAACTATAATAATAATAATCCTTGCTGTGTGACTGCCCTGTTTACAGAGTGCATTTATAGTCTCTCCCATCTTCCTTCCTTAATGCAATTACATTTATTCACTCATGCTAATAATAGTTATCAATTAACGGGCTCCTACTGTATCCCAGGAAACATTCTAAGCACTTTTCCCTTATTATTGAATATGGTAGGGATGTACAATTCCCAGTTCCTGGTACACTCCTCCAGTGAGCTGCATCTGGCTTGCTCACCTATGTCAGGTCTCTCCCCTCCTCTCTCCTTCCCAGTGAGACCTAACCTGACACCCTACTTTAAATTGCAACTCCCTCCCCATCCACCCAGCCCCCCTCTACTCATCCTTCTCCACAACATCTAGCCCCATCTGGCATACTACATATTTTACTTATTTATTGTCTGTTTTATTTTCTGCCTTATCTCTAAGGCTTAGAACTTGGTGCCTGGGACATAGTAGGTGACTGATAAATATTTGTTTAATGAACAGATGATTTAAATAATTAATGACATGTCATAGATTAAAGCAACAGGCTCAGCAAAGTTCAATGATTTACTCAGGATCCTTCAGGTAGTAAGTGAGAGTTTATGCAAGGCTACCAAGTCTGACTGACTCAAAGTCCATATTCTTAAGCATTTAGGTATCCAATTAATTCAACCAGCATTCATTGCACCTCCAGTAAGCCAGACCAGGGCCAGGTAGGAGTAGTAAGATGTAAGGTTTTGCCCCCAAGGGGCTCACAGTGGGAACAACCAGGTGAGATGCATCAGAGAGAGAGCAGGTACTACCATCCCCATATTAATAGTGAAGGATGTAACGGTTCCCCTCTGCACTGGATTATTTGTGTGTCTATCTGCCTCCTCCTGCTGGACTCTGAGCCCCTTGACAGTGGGGCCTATAATTCTCTCTGTACCCCTGGTGTCTACAAGACCCAGCTCTTAGTCCATGAAATATATTTGCTGATTGAATGAATTACAAAATTACAGCTCAGAAAGGCAAAGTGGCTATGTTGGGGTCCCACAGTGCATAACTGGTGAACCTGGTTCAGAATTACATTCTAGGTCTTCTGATCTAAATGCAAGTGTCTCAAAATCTTGTGCTGTTAGGTGTTGCTTGGCTGCCCTTCCCCCTTTAATTTAAATACAATTACAAATGACTGCAGACAATGTACAGCACAGGAAAGAAACCTACTCCTTCTGCTGTCAGATAAATTTGAAAGATCAAAATAATGTGGTTTAGCAATTTGTTTGAATTGATGCCTAACCTTCCAAAGCTTGCAAGTTTGACTTCATCAAGTCAGGGAAAAAATAGCTATTTCCTTAAGAAAAGCAGTGTGGGGGAGTGTATCAGCTTATGAGAGCTTCAACAGAAGGTGCAGGCTCTGTCTTTATCCCTGGGAGAAACAAAGAGGAGGCTCCTTGGAAGGAGCCAGGGACATGGTGGTCACAGCAAATTACCATAATGACAGATGTCATGATAATAGGAATGACGAACAGTTTTGAATGCCTACTATATGCTGAGCACTATGCCAAGCTCCTAGATGTATTATTTCACTTAATTCTCACATTCACCTGTTATGGATTGAATTGTGCCCCCCTAAAAAATCCATCTGCTGAACTGCAACCCACAGTAGCTCAGAATGTGACCTTATTTGGAAATAGCGTTGTTACAGATGTGATTAGTTAAGATGAGGTCGTACTGAAGTAAGGTAATCCAATATAACCAGTGTTTCTATAAAAAGGGGAGATTTGAAGACAGCCAGGCACACAGGGAGAATGCCATGTGATGATGAAGCAGAGATACGGATGAGGTTTCTATATCATCAGGAGTGTCAGTGATTGCCAGCCAACCACCAGAAGGTGACTGATCCTCCTTCACAGCCCTCAGAAGGAAGTGGCCTTGCCAACAACTTGATCTCAGACTTCTAGCCTCCAGAACTGAGATAACAAATTCCCATTGTTTAAGCCACCCAGTGTGTGATACTTTGTGATGATGGCCCAAGCAAACTGACACAGCCCCAAAAAGTGGAGACTGTTATTTATTGTCATTGTTTTGCAGCTAAGAGGTTAAGGAGGTAGAGGATTAAGTAATTTAACCCTCTCATTCAACCTGAGAGGTTAAAAAATTTACCCAAGGTCACAGAGCTAGTGAGTAGAGAAGCTGGGTTTTGAACATAAGCCATCTAACTTTCGACCCTCACTTTTAACCATTATCCTACACCTATAAAAGCTCTCCTCCATTAGGGGGCAAAAGAATCTAGCCCGAGAAGGACAATGTGGAAATAAACCAATGAGATCAGCACTTCCCACCACCCCAGTTTCCAGGGGGAGCTCTGTGGCTCTCCCTAACCTGCTGAGTAAGAGGCAAGGCTGAAGCCAGGCCCCAGCCCCTTGGTTCTGGGCCAGCCTCACTGAAAGCTCTGGCCACAGCACTGGAAGAGACTCTTTATATTGTACCCACCTTTCCCCTGATCGGGAGGAGGGAGGGCATTTTATAACCTCACCTGCCCTGTTCTAACTTATTCATGTGTTTCAAAATAACATATATTAATACATATTTATTTTGGATTATAAAAATTATCCATGTCCTTTGTAGAAAATGTGAAAAGTACAGGCACGCACCAAAGAGAAATCAGTCTCCCGAAACCTCATCATTCAGACAGACTCATGGGACACTTCACATTCAGATGTGATCCTTTTTATTTTAATTTCTTTATCATTTATTTTGGTCCCTCACATTATAAAACTTTTTCCATGGCAATGGTTCTCAATCTTCTTAACCCTATCGTTTTTTAAATTGTGATAAAATATGTATAAAATAATGTTTACTGTTTTAGTCATTTTTAAGTGTACAAATTCAATGGCATTAAGCACATTGACCATGTTATACAAGCATCACCACTATTTATCTCCAGAACTTTCTCATCATCCTAAACTGAAACTGCATACCCATTAAATAATAACTCCCAGCTGGGCGCAGTGGCTCATGCCTGTAATCCCAGCACTTTGGGAGGCCAAGGCAGGTGGATAACCTGAGGTTGGGAGTTCTAGACCAGCCTGGCCAACAGGTGAAACCCTGTCTCTACTAAAAATACAAAAACTAGCTGGGTGTGATGGCACACACCTGTAATCCCAGCTACTTGAGAGGCTGAGGTGGAAGAATTGCTTGAACCCAGGAGGTGGAGGTTGCAGTGAGCTGAGATCATGCCACTGCACTCCAGCCTGGGCAACAGAGTGAGACTCTGTCTCAAAAAATAATAATAAATAATAATAATAATAACTCTCTTCAGAGGAGTTTTTATTAAATGGGTTATTTATTATGGGAGAGCTTATTTTATTTAGCTATTATTTATTATGATAGAGCAATTTTATTTAGCTGTACTTTTATTTTTTAAGTATTTTTAAAGATATCATAGGTAGTTTGCTAATTTTAGAGGGAAGTAATGGTATTTGCAAGCTACCGCTAACCAAATAGTTATTAACCCAGCAAAAGTCTGGTTGCTTTTGCATACAGAAACCTAAGAATGTGCATTTTTAAATGTTGAAAATATAAATAGCAAATATTTTAAAGTAAATAGTACAATTAAACATTAGTGGTAGCCCCACTATTGAGGAAAATACTCAGAGATATATCCAGATCCTATATGAAAAACGAATCTGAAGATTACGTGCATTTCTCTTGGTGTGAGACCAGAATCTCCCTCTCTGTGTGTGTGTCAAGGTATGTTAGCCAGGAGCTTGCTAAGCAGGAAGGAAGTTTTCTAAAATCAGGAGAAGACAGCTGACATAAATTTTAGCCGACAGGATGGCATGGCTGTGGGCCCTGATGGACACTGGCTCCGCCTGTGTGTGCTCATGCAGAGGTTACTCACACATACTCGATGTGACACTCTGTGCTCACCTGGATGAGGACCAGACCTGCGTGATGGAGAGAAGGACACTTGGAAGTGTCCACTTTCTCATGAAATTTCATGCCACTTTCTCATGAAATTCTAACCACCACTGCCACCTCCTTCTTCTTTCTCAATGGGATTCAGGCTTCCTAGAATTACTGCCTAAACCAGTAATTTTAAAGTAAAGACCTGGAGTCTGGTTGGGGCATTGTAAATTGTGGAAGGGGGGAAGTGGGGGACTATAAGGGACTGGAGGGGGGTGTCCACCTTTGTCTTCCTAAGAGGTATGAAATGGTTAAGAGTGTGGAACCTGGAGACAGAATTCCTAGGTTCACATCTTGGCTCCACTTGCTAGCCGGGTAAACTTGAGCAAGGAATCAATCTCTCTTCATCTCAGTTTCTTATCTGTAAAACATAGATAGTGCCTTAGATCAAGCTCCTTGTAAATAGAGATGGGACATCTGTGCAGAAGGTTTGTCAGAGAGCATGCTCTGGATACACCTGTAGGGAAGTGAAGGGGACAGAACTGGGCAGAGCAAGAAGCTGATGGCAGTGTGGCTGCAACTGAGGCTCCAGCTGATTCTGGTAGCTCTGGAGCTGTGATGGTGCAGAGGCTGGGCCCAGGTGTCCTCTTATCAGCTAGTCACTGGCCCTAGGAGCAGGTGTATCCTTAGCCAAGGCAGTTCCTCATGGTGGAGGGTAATTCGCAGTAAGGAAGCCTACTGGCTGTGACCTTTAGTAGCCAATATTCTCAGGAGCTGGGGAATGATGGTGCTTTGGCCCTAAAGAGGCCAAAATACTGGGCAAGCCCCCCAGTAACCCCTATAGATAACAACGGGGCCTACCTTAAAGGGCTGTGACGATTAAAGAGGTTTATACATGTTGAGTGCCTGGGACACAGTATGTGCTGAATTAGTGCAAGGATGACAAGGAAGAATGTATTTGGATACCAACTTCACAGTCTTCTAGACCCTCAAACACCTATAATTAATTTTCCGTGGGATTCTGTGGTTGGTGGGTCCCCAACCAGCTGCTTCAGTTGGATTCTTGCAGCTCTTGCCATCTTTGGTAATTCACATTCTGACATTCATATGCACGCAAACACACTCACATGCATGCATGCACACACACATCCCTAAATATGTGGTCTATGGGTATTCATATTCATCATGTATACAGCTATGTATCAACGTATTCCAGGAGTTTTCAAACTTGTTTTTCAAAGGAGATTTTACCTAGAAGCCCGATATTAGTGTCCTTCATTTAACATTTATGTTAGTATTAACATTGCCTTTAATATTACATTTTCTTTTTCCAATTTGCTCTTTGGAAGACTTTGCTGACTGTCCCTTTGGATTTAAAAATTAGTAAGCAAATTTCTGCAGTAACAAAGAAGAAGCAAAGCCTTCATGGGGAACCTGGGTCTGAGCTGTCAGGTCATCTCACAGGAGGCAGGCCCTGGAGGACAGCCTGGCAGCAATGGCAGCTTTTCCAATAGAGCAACGGGTGCCCAAGAAGGAACCATGGTAGCTGGTATCCAGACCCACACTCTTTATTTTAATGTTGCATGTTTATTTGAATGTGCACTGTAAAAATATAACCAGCATTTAAGGTAGCGAGATAAGCATTCTTTTTTCAGTTTTTTTTTAAGGCAGATATTTAGTAAAGGAAAGCACAGATGGTGGGTAGATATTGTGAAAACCATGAGGGTGGCACACGTATGACAAGGTTTGGGAAACAGTGACCTCCTTATTGCTTTATCTTTATGTTAAGTCACTGTGGTCATCCCCTTAAAAGCTTAAGAAATGAATCAGAAGAGAGTGGGAAAGAGAATGAGAAAGAGAGAGAGAGAGAGGGGGAGAGAGAGAGAGAGAAGGGAGAGGGATCCACCAGCAGCAGCAGCACATTGATTTTCTTGGCCAGCTTGTGTAGTTACCAAAGCAGCAAACAGTACTGTGCTTTTTACGCATGAGGTTTTTGTGGTAGGGTTAATAGCCTTTTTGTTTAATGCCCTTTCACCTCATTCCCATGTTTTTAGTAATAAAAAATGGTGGCAGGCCAGGGAGTGGGTGTCCACTGAACAGAGCAGAGTCAAACTACTCTTAGAAACATGGCCCTCAGACCCCAGCAGCACAATGTAGAAATCCTTGAATTCACCCTCTTTTGCAATAATTTTGATTCCAGTTAATTCATTCGCTTGCATGAATTAACTTCTACTACCAACTCCTTGAGGGTAAGGTCTTTCTGAGATTTATCTCTGTTTTCAGTTTCTAGCACATGGCCTGGACTATAATTGAAGTTAGTGAACAGATACATCAGAGAGACTTTTATCATCCCTGTCCCCTACTTCTTGAATGTCTCCTCAGGGTTTTACACATAATAGATACACAGGAAGGCTGATTGAATGTATGGGCAGATGGGTAGAGTGGTGGAGACATGGGTTGGGGGATGGGTGGAGGGGTGGGAATGTGAGTAGATAGTTGGATGGCTGAGTGGAAGGAGTGAATGGCAAATGAGTGATGAATATGTGGGTAGGTGTATAGATATAGATGGATGGATGGATGGATGGATGGATGGATGGTTAGGTAGATGGATATAGATGGAGGGATAATGTGTGGGTAGGTAAATATGGATGGATAAATGGGTGGATGGATGGATGGATGGATAGATGTGTGGACAGGTGGATGGATACAGATGGGTGGATGGATGAATGGATACGTGGGTAGGTGGATAGATGTGGATGGATGGATGGATAAATGAATGAGTATGTGGGTAGATGGATGCATGGGTGAATGAATGAATGGATGAGCATTTAGGTAGATGGATGGATGGGTATGTGGGTGGTGGGTAGGTGGATGGATCGATAGGTGCATAGATAGATGGATGGATGGATGGATAGATGTGTGGACAGCGGATGGATACAGATGGGTGGATGGATGGACATGTGGGTAGGTCAATAGCTATAGGTGCATGGATGGATAGATGGATGAGTATGTAGGTGGATGGATGGATGGATGGATATATGGGTGGATGGGTGGGTGGATGGATGGATGGATAGTTATGTGAATAGATATATGCACGGATGGATGTGTGGGTAGATGGATGGATTAACAGATGGGAAGATGGCAGGTGGGCAGATAAGAGGACAGACATAGATGAATGAGTGGATGAGTTTGTGGGTGGATGGATGGATGAAAGGATAGATGTGTAGATAGGTGGATGGATATAGATGAGTGGATGTGTGTATGGATGTGTGGGTAGGTGGATGGATATAGATGAATGGATGGATAGATGGATGATTATGTGAGTACATTGATGGACAGGTGGGTGGGTGGGTGGATGGAGGGATGGATGGATAGACGGTGGTTGTATTGATAGATGATAGCAGGTGGATAGCTAGGCAGGTTTGTGGACAGGCATAGATGAATGGGTGGATGAGTTTGTGGGTGGAAGGGTGGGTAACTGAGCTAGTGAGTATGTGAACACTAGGCCTAGGAGAGGTAATTTCAGTTCATGTGTCTGCTGCATTTTAATCAAAGCACGTTTCTCTAGAAGGATCTTCAGAGGCAATGGCCCTGATATTTTGACTCCTTTTCTGTACAGGTCCTGGCCTCTACAAAGTGTTTGCCACATTTTCTGATGTGAGGTCTCATCTTGTCATCTGACTCATGGAAATACATGTTTTATCTGATGCCTTTATTCCTCACTCACACTTCACCCTTTCAGTGTGAAAGGGCCTCATTAAAATCTGTCCTCTACCCAGTTACTCTTTGAGAAAGTTCCTTGTTAGGGCATTTCTGCTGTGAAATGTATCACACCGACCCATGTGAGTGCCAACCTGAATGCTAAAGACTGTTATTAGCAGATTTAGCCTAGAGATGTTTCAGAGTTGTCAGTTCTGATGTTCATAGGATTATATTTTCAAACATCATCACACATCCTCTGTGACAGACTTGATTACTGTGATGAACTAGTTTTCTTCTTTTGAGAAATGTTCCAGTTGCAAAAATGATTCTGAAAGTATTTAAGCAAAATTCTAGGCAAGAGTGAAGTGATGCTGTTTCTTTTGGGCAGCTCATTTAGCTTGCTGGGGGAGGCAGCTTGGTGTAATAGGAGGAGCACGGGGCATGGAGCCTACAGATCAAGGTTGCATGCTGTCCCCAGTGTCTTAGCAGCTGGTGACCTCCGCAAGTCTCTAATCTTTGTGTTATCTTCTGCAAAGTGAAAATAATGACCAGGGACCCCTCGCTGGGTTGCTCTGAAGATGAAGCAAGGAAGGTCCACAATGAACTGTAAAGTGTTGTGGATGATTGAAGGATCTGTGGTAGTAGAAGAAAGAACGCCATACCATATATATATATATATATATATATATATATATATATATATATACACGTTGTGTGTGTGTGTATATATATATATATATACACGTTGTGTGTGTGTATATATATATATGGTATATTTATGGGTTCATATATATATATATATATATATATATGGTTGTTGTTGTTTAAATAACAGAAGAAATCAGATATTGACAGTGAAGAAATTAACTATATGTCCTAGGACTAATAAAACACTCTTTCTGGGCCATGGAAGGTTTATCATCAGTGATGGGACCACAGGTAAAAACTTGGTACAACCACAGAGACATGACTGTTTCCCTTTGTTCATTCATTTATTCTACAGACATTTACAACCACCTATAGTATGAGAGGGATAGGGGTGGCGGCTGCTGGGGGTACAACTGTGAGCAGGGCAGATGTGATCCCTGTACCCAGGAGGAAACAGATGAAAACTGATAATCATCCGAATAACCATTTAAATATAAATGGTGAAAAGTGCTTTGAAAGAAAGTTACAGGGGTGCCCATAACGTGGAGACCTGAAGATGAAATAAGGAAGGTGCATAACAAACTCTAAAGTGTTGTGGATGAGTGACAGACTGGGGATCAGTAAAGGCTTCCCTGAGAAGGTGACTTTGAGTTGAGATTGAAGAACAAATAGGAGCTAACTAGGCAAAGTGGGTGGAAGAGCATTTCTGGAAAAGGGAAGAGCAGGTGCAAAGGCCCTGGGGTTAGAGAAAGTGTGGCACCTTTGAGAAAGCCAGTGTGGCTGGAATAAAGTGGGATGAGCCTGGAGTGGTGGGTGGAGGCCATGTTATACTAAGACCCGTGGAAAAGTGTCTAGCAAGGGAGCAACCTGACTGCTGTTTTTAAGAAGCTCCCTCTGGCTGTGGTGGGGAGAGCAGGTCAGAGCAAAGCAACAGCACCTGCAGGGATGCTGGTATCAGCCATCTCAGTGATATTGGGTATAGAGAGGAGTGGATGGATTCAAGGCACACTTCAGGAAGAAAATTGATAGGGCTTAGTGTTTTACCAGTTACGACAGAAGAGACGGGATGATGGAGGGTATGCTCCTAATGCAATTACTTTCCATTTTGAACTGAATGGTTCGAAGTTATATATACTGTGAGCATTACTATAGTAAATTAAAGAAATACATCAATAGATTCTACAGTATTTTGCATACTTTAAGCATCTGGATAATCTGAAAATTTACTTGGCAGCCCAGAGAAAATGGAATGGTGCAGCTCTTTGGCCTAATCCCACAGGAAAACATTCCACTCATGCAGAAGCAAAGATCAGGTCCAGAAGGATGTTTGGCAAATGCGCATTAAAAACTGAGAATATGGAGTGTGCAGAAGAGCTTTGGTCTGAGCCTGGCCCTTTAGGCTTTCATGATCTATGGAGGCAAACATGATACCAATGGGCAGAACCCACTCCAGCCTAGGTCTACACATGAGGTTACACCAACATTAAGAAAACCTCCTTGTGTGCTGCCCCTACCTACAGAACAGCGTGACCTCAAGACCCACTCCCCACAATTCCCCTAGTCTTTCCTGTGTCCCTGGAGGCATCTCAGGGTCCTCACAAACTGTCCTTGTTTGGCCTGGTGGCACAGCTTCCTTGGTGACTCTCCGTGCCCACAGCCACCTGTGGAGGCTGTCACCATCTTATTGCCAGATCTTTGTTCCCCAGTGCCCCAAAATGCATGGGGCTTATACAGGGCTGCGCTGACCTCAGTCTTCACTAGGGAAGAAGGCTGTTCTGACACTTGCTGTATCACACTTGGTCAACTGGGCCCAGTGGTGTGTTGGAATTGGTGTATATCAGCTGCTGAGAGCCGATTGTGCACATCTCTTCCCAACTTCTTATTCTATGAGGTTACGTTAGTAGCTTGAATAGGCCATGATGGGAATATTTATGTCATGGTAATGGGTAAACGCTACAAATCAGAGCTTCCTTCTTCTCCCCTTCAGAGACCTTGTTGTTGAACATTTACCAGCACACCACTGACTGGCCCAGAGCTCAGCTGCTTGTGCCCTGAGCCCCACCATGTTCCCTGTTGTATTAGGGTTCACTAGAGAGACAGAACTAATAGGATAGATGTCTATATAAAGGTGAGTTTATTAAGGAGTATTGACTTACACGATCAAAAGGTGAGGTCCCACAATAGGCCATCTGCAAGCTGAGGAGCAAGGAAGCCAGTCCAAGTCCCAAAGCTGAAGAGCTTGGAGTCCAATGTTCGAGGGCAGGAAGTATCCAGCATGGGAGAAAGATGTAGGCTGAGAAGCTAAGCCAGTCTGGTCTTTTCACGTTCTTCTGCCTGCTTTTATTCTGGCTGCATTGGCAGCTGATTAGATTGTGCCCACTCAGATTGAGGGTGGACCCACCTTTCCCAGCCCTCAGTCCCAGACTCAAATGTTAATCTCCTTTGGTAACACCCTCAGAGACACACCCAGGAACAATACTTCATTGGATTGAAGGATTGCATCCTTCAATCCAATCAAGTTGACACTCAATATTAACCATCCCACCTGTGAACATTGTCCCTCTGTCTTCCACCTAGCCACTCTCTCCATAAGGTTCAGCCCTGGTCCCTGAGATCAGGACCACATTGTCTTCTGAGCCCCCACCTTCCACAGAAACATGCCCAGGTATCAACACATTAAACATCATCTTTGTCTGGGGGCTGTGGCCCCAGGAATCATCAGACAGAAATGAATCAGGCAGGGAAGGAAAGAAAGGTTGAAGTAGACATCAAAGAGGCCTTGAACGTGTCCTGTCCCACATGGGCCTCAGTTTTCTGGGCCTAGAGGACATGATGTCCCAGTCTTCTTTCTCCTCAATGCCCCAAGCTTGAGGGAATAGTATGTAACTTAATCTTGAATATGTAGAAAAAAACATATAGGATATTGCCTAACATAAGGTAGAGGCTAGCTTGAAAAAGTCTTGAGGTTCAAGGCCTTAGTGTACAGTTAATTACTTTCATGATTCATCACCTGCAGACTGTGACTCTAGTATATCCTTAGTGTAAATGTATGAAGAAGGCAGTAATTTTGTACATGTGTATGTATGTGTACATGTCTTTACATACATGTATATACTTACAGACCCATGGCATATAATAAAACAGTGACCTAGATTCTCTCTCAAGCATGCAGGATCTTTATAAGCCATACGTAGTGACAGTTTAATCCACATAACCACTGTCAATTCCCCTTCACTAATTTGGCAGAGTCCCTGCGGCATATGCAGCTCTGCAATGCTTTACGCAGCGTACACAAAATTCCCTGTTCATCCTCCAATCTAGTAATTCCATCAACTAGCTTATGAAGAGCTGCTTCAGTAATTCATGTTTAATGACCTTAGCTGCTGGACAGATGTCTTGAGAATTAAAGTCTCCTGTGAACAGAGTATCCTGAGCTTCTAAACTCCAGTGTAATGGAAACACGTCCCATTTCTCCCACACACCCCCAAAGTGATGGGATTTGGAGCAGACATCCAGCCTGGGGTCCTCTCCTCGGGCTCACACTGCCCACTCTAGCCTTTATGAGTGGTGGTGACCAGAATGGAGGCCATGGGATTTATCTGACATGTCCTGGGTTGGACAGTCAGTGGGCCTCACGTGGGGCTGAGTTCTGTGCCTCAATTCATCTGTAGGAGGGAGGAGATGGTGCCTTGCATGGTCACAGAGACCCTCAGAGCGCTCAGGACTCGGGACTCCAAAATAATGGAAAAGAAAAGGTTTATGATGAGAACCAACATTTACTAAGCTCCTGAAGTATTAAATTTCCTCGGAACAAGCCCTGTGAGGGAGACATGATTAGGACCATCTTATAGAAGAGGAAACTGAAGATCAATGGGTTGTGCAGCTTGTCAAATTCATGCAGGTGGGAAATGCCAGGATCCTGATTTGTGTGCTGGGGTCAGCCACCTCTAATGCTCTGTTTGTTTTATACCCCTCTTCCACCTTCCCACCCACCTCAGTGGGATTTTTAGAACCAAAGTTTGCACTGTCATGCCAGCCGTGTTTCTACAGAGAGATATATACAGCGATCATCTTCAACTCCTCCCTTCCATCTGCCAAGCCCTGCTGACTCCACCCCCGTGAAATCCCAACCACCACCCCTTTTTCTCTGTCCCCTCTGCCGCTCATTCATTCTGGCTCTCATTTGCACACTCACCAGATTAGCCTTCCTAAATAATCTCTGGCCATGGTACTCCTTATTAAAAACCTTCCTTGAGCCGGGTGCAGTGACTCACGCCTATAATCCTAGCACTTTGGGAGGCCAAGGCAGTGGATCACTTTGAGGTCAGGAGTTCAAAACTAGCCTGGCCAACATGGTGAAACCCTGTCTCTACTAAAAATACAAAAATTAGCTGGGTGTGGTAGCACATGCCTGTAGTCCCAGCTACTTGGGAGGCTGAGGCACAAGAATCACTTGAACCCAGGAGGCAGAGGTTGCAGTGAGCCGAGATCACACCACTACACACCAGCCTGGGCAGCAGAACGAGACTCCATCTCAAAAAATAGTGATAATAAAATAAAAATAGTGATAATAAAATAAATACAAAATTAGCTGGGCATGGTGGCAGGTGCCTGTAATCCCAGCTACTTGGGAGGCTGAGGCAGGAGAATTGCTTGAACCTGGGAGGTGGAGGTTGCAGTGAGATGAGATTGCACCACTGCATTTCAGCCTGGGTGATAAAGTGAGACTCTATCAAAAAACAACAACAACAACAAAAAAAAAAAAACAGACAAAACCTTCCATGGCTCCCCACTGCCTGTAGGATATAGCCTGGCATTTTAGGAACACCACCACCAGGCCATACTTGTGTTTCCAGCTATTTCTCTGAACTCTGCTCTTACCCAGAAGGCATACTAGCTACTCTCCCACACATGCATCAGAATTTCCAAACTTCATAACTGTGCTTATGTGGGGTTTTTTTTCTATCACCTTTTCCATCATTTATTTATTCAACAAATAATTTTTGAGAACTTACTATGTGCCAAGTACTGCCCTGGGAGCTAGGAATACAGCTGTGAACAAAACCAAAATGAATCCCTTTCTTCAGAGAGTTTACAGTCTAGTGCCAGGAGCAAACAATCAGTTCTTGCCATATTAAATGAGAAAAGTATACAGGTTGTCAGAAGACAATGGTTGCTGTTCCAAAAGAAAGAAAGAAAGATGTGTAGGAGGATGAGGAGGATTGGAAATGCTACCAGTGGATGGCGAGAAGAGAGTTTTAAACAGGCTGGCCAGAGAAGGCCACATTGGGAAGGTAACATTTGAGAAAAGCATTGAAGGAGGTGAGGGAATGAGTTGTGCAAGCGAGTAGGTAAGAGTGAGCCAAGCAGATAAGCAGCCAGCCAAAGTCCAGGTGAGAGTATCTGGAGTTCTGGAGTTGGGGGCTTCCACTTCCCACTTCCAACCAAGATGGAGGAGTAATAGGGACCAGATTTACCCTCCTGCTGTAAACAAGTTAAAGAAAAAAAAAAAAACAGTCCAAATACTATGTGAAATGACAGTTTTCAGACATGGGCTACAAGCAGCAGAGGACAGTGACCCCTGAGAGGAGGAGCACAAAGGAAGTGAATCTTACAATCACCCAGATGACCATCTGGAGGGTTTCCAGCACAGGAAGGGGGAACCCAAACAGAGCCTGGCAGTCTTGCTGAGTTGCAGAGACAGAGTTGAGAATTCAGAGACGAAGGAGGCAGAAGTTTGCAGGCAGAGCACTGGAGAAGAGAGAGCTGCATGGAGAGGGAGAACTATGCAGGTCTGCTCACACCCTCAGCTGAGTACTTACTGGCACATGTACAGAGGAAAGCACTTGAGACCAGGGAAAGAACCAGCAGAAAGGAAAAGACAGGCAGAAGGATCCTCAGAGCTCAGGCAGGCCTGGGAATAGTTCATGTTCCCACCACGTTGGGTGGGAAAAAGTTTAATAAATCACAAGGAGAATACTCAGAAGGGGGTCATCTCAGGAGTGGGGTGAAATGAACCCTAGACTAAAGGCAGCTCTGGTCCCACCTAAAAAAGCTTAAAAGCAAGACTCGAAAGGGTCAAACTCCTTCCAAGTAACTTAATTATGTCCCAGACAGAACTTAAGAATATTTCAAGGAACTTTTTTTTTTTTTTTTTTTTTTGAGACGGAGCCTCGCTCTGTCGCCAGGCTGGAGTACAGTGGCGTGATCTTGGCTCACTGCAATCTCCACCTCCTGGGTTCAAGCGATTCCCCTGCCTCAGCCTCCTAAGTAGCTGGGACTACAGATGTGCACCACCAAGCCCGGCTAATTTTTTTATTTTTATTTTAGTAGAGACAGGGTTTCACCATGTTGGCCAGGATGGTGTTGATCTCCTGACCTCGTGATCCACCCGCCTCGGCCTCCCAAAGGGCTGGGATTACAGGCGTGAGCCACCACGCCCAGCCTCAAGGAGTATTTTTAAAAGCTAACACCCAATGAAGGGTCTGACATCCAGTGAAAAATTACCAGGCAGGCAAAGAAGTTGGAGTGTGTGGGCATGACAAGGAAGCCAGTGTGGCTGGAATGGTATCAGCAAGGGGGAGGGAAGTTGGAGACAATGTCAGAGAAATCTAGATTGCATCATCCCAGTAAGCTACTTAAAAGGACTGTGGCCAACTCAGAAGTCAAGAGAAGACATCTGTTTTCTCGCCTCCCCTTCCAGACTGAAAAGCTCCCCTGCTTTGTTCTGAAGTCCCTGGGAAGACACTGAGTGAATGGCTCGTCCTCGACAAGCTTTGGTCCTGTCTTCCTGTAATCCACTGCCTGCAAGATGTGTGACCTTGGAAAATCTTCCTAACCACCATGCCTTGTTTGCTTGTTTGACTAAAATTAATCATAGTGTATCGCCTACTTCTAAGGAGAGTTTGAAGCAGTTCTCAATAAAAGGCATGTACATAGCGAGGTCACTGACATAGAAGTCAGAAATCTAAAACCATAAAATGTGATGACAAAAATATATACCAAAATCCGGCCAGGCGTGGTGGCTCATGCCTATAATCCCAGCACTTTGGGAGGCTGAGGTGGGTGGATCACTTGAGGTCAGGAGTCCAAGACCAGCCTGGCCAGCATGGTGAAACCCCGTCCTCTACTAAAAATACAACAATTGGCTGGGCATGGTGGTGCATGCCTGTGATCCCAGCTACTCAAGAGGCTGATGCAGGAGGATCGCTTGAACTCGGGAGGTGGAGGTTGCAGTGAACCGAGATTGCACCACTGCACTCCAGCCTGGGCAGCGGAGCAACACTTTGTCTCAAACACACACACAAACACACACACACACACCAAAAACCTGGGTGAGTTTTTAACTTAATCATGAAATAAAATGAACTGGTTGCCATGTGATAAAGAGAAATGAACCTCAATCTCTTCCTCTGTAAAATGGAATCAATGGTCTTTGCCAACCTACCCAGCAAGCTGCCTCAAGGATCACCAAAGATGTGGATGAGAATGTATCATTCAGGACTCTTTCGGCGCAAGTGATAGGAAACTGTACTTAAGCAAAGGAGCGGTAAAGTCTAGGATGAGGTTTCTCCAGCTCTCCATCTCTGGGTCTGCTTTCTCCTGGGCCAGATCCATTCTACGCCTATGCACAGTTGCTTCTGCTTTTCATCATGTCAGCACCAAGTCCAGCAAAAAAGGGAACCCATTTTCCTTATAGCACCAGCAAAATCCCTGCTAGTCCCGTTAGTTTTGATTGGCTGGCTGACTTGGGTCATGTGCCCATTTCTGAACCAATCACATAGCTAGAATAGTCTGTATTGATTGGTTTAGTCCCAGTCATGTGATCCATCCCTGCATAGAGCCATCTTCACAGAACTTCAAGGCTGAGCATGGGGCCAAGTGGGTCTCAGTGTTGTCTCTCTACTTTTCTTCTTCCTTACACGCATTTTCTGCCCTGCTCTGGTGCTCTAGGAGGCTGATCCCATGATGACATCCCATGTCTTCTGGTTTCTGGTTCAATATAGGCAAGAGATTGGAGTCCAGGAGGAAGGAGATTGGTCAGGTTCAGCCTTTGCTTTCCTCCCTGCTTTGGAGCTGCGTCTCCTGAAATACCTGTGCCCCTCCATGGCTGTGGCTTCTCCTTCTTGTCTCCCACTTTGTTGAATCTCCAGTGACACTATTTCCTCCTTCCGTTCTGAGGTATGGTAGCAACTCCTGCCATTGCTGGTCCATGGGCACATCACCTTCCCTTGTCTACTCCCTCAATCTGCCCCCTACCCTGCGAGTAGTTTTTAATAAAGTCTCTTCTTTTGAGCCCTCCAGGATGAATTGTGTTTCCTCCTGTGGCCCTGTATTAGTTATCTGTTAAGTCGTAACAAATGATCCCAAAGTGTAGTGGCTTAAAACAACAATACATATTTATTATCTCACATAGTTTCTGTGGGTTAGGAATTCAGGAGTGCCTTAGCTGTAAGGTTCTGGCTTGGGGTCTCTCAGATAATGCAGGCAAGATGTCAGTGGGGACTGCAGTCATTCTAAGGCTCACCAGTGCTGGGAGGTTTGCTTTCAAGATGTCTCCCACAAATGACTGGCAAGTGGATGCTGGCTATCAACAGGACTCGGTTCCTCAGGATCCCTCCACAGGGCTGCTTGAGTGTCTTCATGATACGGTGGCTGGCTTTCACCAGCATGAGTAATCCAAAAGAAAACAACTGAGGCTGCGGCATCTTTTTATGACCTACTCTTGGAAAGCACACACTGCCATTTCTCTAGAAATATCCTACAAGTTACACGGGCCAGCCCTATTCAATGTGGAAGGGGATGATAGAATTTGGTAGTGACCGCCAGGAGGCAAGAGTCATTTGGGGCCACCTTAGAGTGTGGTTATCAAAGACCCTGGCTGACATAGTCTCTCAATTAAAACCATCCAAAGGGGGATGGGTTGCTGAGCAAGAAAAATAAATGTGCACTCTGAAGTGCATTGGCAGCTATAAACCAGGTACAAGTCCTGTAAATATAAGAAACTGTGACTCTTGAATTCTCTAGCAGTTCACGTAAGTTGACCAGAGGGCTTAGAAGAGCCATAGTAAATGGGAATGAGGACGCCCCCAAGCCCAGGCCAGAGGTGGGAGGGGAAAGGAGAGAACCCAAGTGGTTCATTGATTCATCTTCCCCAGCTTCTCCTGACCTCACTCCAGCCCTACAAACAGCCTAAGACACTCAACTGTGTTTGTTCATAGTCTGCTCCTGACATCTCACAGCCTTCATTCTGGTTTCTGCCGCTAGAAAAACCTCCTGACCCTCCTCAGGCAAACACTGGGGCCATCAAAGCAGCAGCCCTGCCTTCCATTTCTCTTTCCTTTTTTGCTAACACCTGTCTCTTTTGTTTGTTTGTTTTCAAGACAGATTCTTGTTCTGTCACGCAGGCTGGAGTACAGTGGCACAATCTCTGCTCACTGCAACCTCCGCCTCCCCGGCTCAAGCAATTCTCGTGCCTCAGCCTCCCAAGTAGCTGGGATTACAGACATAGGTTACCACACCCAGCTAACTTTTTGTATTTTTAGTAGAGACTGAGTTTCACCATGTTAGCCAGGCTGATCTTGAACTCCTGGCCTCAAGTTGATCTGCCCACCTCGGCCTCCCTCCCAAAGTGCTAGAATTACAGCATGAGCCACCACTCCTGGCCTGCTAACACTTTTCTCTTAATGGAAGATATTTTAGCTGATGGAAGATTTTCAGGCTTAGTCCATGAAACCAGTAGTCCCCCAACTCCCTTGTGGAGCCATCTGGGTTTCTAGTTGGGGAGTTGAGCCAAAAGGGAGAATGGGTTCTCAATCAGGCATGCCAGGGACACCTGTCTGCCAGCCCAGCCCACTGTTTCCAAGATTGGGGGCTCAACTGGTGACTCATCAAACTCAGAGCTGAGCACTGTGAGATCCAGGAGAGCCTGGGAGACTGTCCTAGCCAGTACTCCTTGCCCTCGCTCTAACACACACGTGTGCATACACACACTGGCAGATGCAGGCTCACACACACCATTTTGCAAATGGAGAAACCTAGACACGGAGCCAGCATGCCATCTTGGGATTGCTATTTCAGTGCCCTTTACACCACTCTGTGCTTTAAGTCCTGGATAGGTTATGTGTCACACTGCGCTGACTCTGAGTAGGCAAAGCAACATGATGTTCTCTTTGCCTAAGCATGACCCGTAAAGGGGATGGATGCCCTGGCTCAAACCTTGGCAGGAGGCCCCTGCAGCTGACAAAGTGTCCACACTTCTTAGCCTGGGATTCAAGACCTGCCTCCCCACCCCTCATGTGCCAGCCTTCTGAGCTCCTCACAGCCCTGTGTATGTCCTCTCCGTTTCTTCATTCATTTGTCCATCCATTCACTTACAACTATCTATGGATCACCTATTACGTACTACGTGCATTTCTAGCATTGGAGTACAATTGTGAAAAAGCAGACAACCTCATCCTCCAGCGCTGCCTCCTACATGAAGCCTTCCCGGACCTGCCCTGAATGAGTAAGCTAAGCCAGAGGAGGCCTACAGCCAACCCGGGGTAGGACTACTACAGTGCTTCTCCTGCTCTCCTGCTGGGGTTGGAGGCTTCAGAGTTCCACAGACCTGAGCTCGGATCCCAGCTCTGCCACTCGAAGTCATAGCTGTGACCTTGTGACTCAATGACTCACCTGTCTGAGCCTCATTTTTGTCAACCAGGAAATGGGAAGGTGGTAATATCCACCAGGCCTGTGGCCCACCTGGTTTGCCCAGGTTTGGAGCCTTTGAACACCAGTGGAGACCAATTAGGCACTTGGCCTTGCAGTAGGACCAGAGCCATGGAATGCCTGTTTGCTCTGCGTGTTATACCTAGAGCCCAGCACAGTGCCTGGCCCAGAAGAGACTGATCCCAAAAATGTGATGAAAGAATGAGTGCACAAATGACTGATTGAATGAACAAACACATGTGTACCAAGCACAGACCTCCTCAACTCTGGTTGGTTTCCCCTGCCCTTAAGGTAAAGTCTAGGTTCGATTTTACTTTGTTTAACCTCCTTCAGGTACAGAGAATTTAGTTGCTTTCAGTCATCAGTTCGTGACAGTTAACATCACCGCTTCAGGGAAGGCTCGGCTCTGTTACATTCATTCATTCATTCATTCATTCACCCATTCATTCCTTTTCATCCCCATTTCTCACTGCCATTCCCTATGTCTGTCCAATTGTACATTTTTTGGTATATGGTTTTGCAAAATGTGTGTTATTATTTGTATTTATGTAAATGTATTATATATATAATATGTATCCTCTTTTTTCTTCCTTTTCATTAAGCAGTGTGCTTTTGTTCTTTTGGCTTAGGATTGACTTGGCGATGCGGGCTCTTTTTTGGTTCCATATGAACTTTAAAGTAGTTTTTTCCAATTCTGTGAAGACAGTCATTGGTAGCTTGATGGGGATGGCATTGAATCTATAAATTACCTTGGGTAGTATGGCCATTTTCATGATATTGATTCTTCCTACCCGTGAGCATGGAATGTTCTTCCATTTGTTTCTATCCTCTTTTATTTCATTGAGCAGTGGTTTGTAGTTCTCCTTGAAGAGGTCCTTCACGTCCCTTGTAAGTTGGATTCCTAAGTATTTTATTCTCTTTGAAGCAATTGTGAATGGGAGTTCACTCATGATTTGGCTCTCTGTTTGTCTGTTATTGGTGTATAAGAATGCTTGTGATTTTTGTACATTGATTTTGTATCCTGAGACTTTGCTGAAGTTGCTTATCAGCTTAAGGAGATTTTGGGCTGAGACAATGGGGTTTTCTAGATATACAATCATGTCGTCTGCAAACAGGGGCAATTTGACTTCCTCTTTTCCTAATTGAATACCCTTTATTTCCTTCTCCTGCCTAATTGCCCTGGCCAGAACTTCCAACACTATGTTGAATAGGAGTGGTGAGAGAGGGCATCCCTGTCTTGTGCCCGTTTTCAAAGGGAATGCTTCCAGTTTTTGCCCATTCAGTATGATATTGGCTGTGGGTTTGTCATAGATAGCTCCTATTATTTTGAGATACGTCCCATCGATACCTAATTTATTGAGAGTTTTTAGCATGAAGCGTTGTTGAATTTTATCAAAGGCCTTTTCTGCATCTATTGAGATAATCATGTGGTTTTTGTCTTTGGTTCTGTTTATATGCTGGATTACATTTATTGATTTTCGTATGTTGAACCAGCCTTGCATCCCAGGGATGAAGCCCACTTGATCATGGTGGATAAGCTTTTTGATGTACTGCTGGATTCGGTTTGCCAGTATTTTATTGAGGATTTTTGTATCAATTTTCATCATGATACCTGACTTCAAACTATACTACAAGGCTACAGTAACCAAAACAGCATGGTACTGGTACCAAAACAGAGATATAGATCAGATATAGATATAGATATAGAACAGAACGGAGCCCTCAGAAATAACGCCGCATATCTACAACTATCTGATCTTTGACAAACCTGACAAAAGCAAGCAATGGGGAAAGGATCCCCTATTTAATAAATGGTGCTGGGAAAACTGGCTAGCCATATGTAGAAAGCTGAAACTGGATCCCTTCCTTACACCTTATACAAAAATTAATTCAAGATGGATTAAAGACTTAAACGTTACACCTAAAACCATAAAAACCCTAGAAGAAAACCTAGGCATTACCATTCAGGACATAGGCATGAGCAAGGACTTCATGTCTAAAACACCAAAAGCAATGGCAACAAAAGCCAAAATTGACAAATGGGATCTAATTAAACTAAAGTGCTTCTGCACAGCAAAAGAAACTACCATCAGAGTGAACAGGCAACCTACAGAATGGGAGAAAATTTTTGCAACCTACTCATCTGACAAAGGGCTAATATCCAGAATCTACAATGAACTCAAACAAATTTACAAGAAAAAAACAACCCCATCAAAAAGTGGGCAAAGGATATGAACAGACACTTCTCAAAAGAAGACATTTATGCAGCCAAAGACACATGAAAAAATGCTCATCATCACTGGCCATCAGAGAAATGCAAATCAAAACCACAATGAGATACCATCTCACACCAGTTAGAATGGCAATCATTAAAAAGTCAGGACAACAGGTGCTGGAGAGGATGTGGAGAAATAGGAACACTTTTACACTGTTGGTGGGAGTGTAAACTAGTTCAACCATTGTGGAAGTCAGTGCGGCGATTCCTCAGGGATCCAGAAGTAGAAATACCATTTGACCCAGCCATCCCATTACTGGGTATATACCCAAAGGACTATAAATCATGCTGCTATAAAGACACATGCACACGTGTGTTTATTGTGGCACTATTCACAATAGCAAAGACTTGGAACCAACCCAAATGTCCAACAATGATAGACTGGGTTAAGCAAATGTGGCACATATACACCATGGAATACTGTGCAGCCTTAAAAAATGATGAGTTCATGTCCTTTGTAGGGACATGGATGAAATTGGAAATCATCATTCTCAGTAAACTATCGCAAGGACAAAAAACCAAACACCGCATGTTCTCACTCATAGATGGGAATTGAACAGTGAGAACACATGGACACAGGAAGGGGAACATCACACTCTGGGGACTGTTGTGGGGTGGGGGGAGGGGGGAGGGATAGCGTTGGGAGATATACCTAATGCTAAATGACGAGTTAATGGGTGCAGCACACCAGCATGGCACATGTATACGTATGTGACTAACCTGCACAATGTGCACATGTACCCTAAAACTTTAATAGTTAAAAAAAAAAGCAGTGTGCTTTTAATATCTATCCTTCCAGTACATCTAATCTGCTGGTTATGATTCTCTCTAGGTCACCTCCATCACACACAGACACACACACAGACACACACACACACACACACACACACACACGTGCATTAAGCAGCCTTCTAAATGTCCACTTATGAGAATTTCTTAGGCTGTTTCCCAGGAGTGAAATTCTGGGTCAAAGAGTATGTGGACACTTAATTCGACTAAGTAGTGCCAGACGCTGTCCTGAATGCCTGCTCTTGTGACATCCCACCAGAAGTGCCTGAGGCCCCGTGTCTCTGTCTTCACCAATACCTAGAATTGTCTGTATTTCTAAGTGTTGCCATGTATTAGATGTAAAGCAACATCACTTTAATTTTCTCTAATTTCTAATGATATTAAGCATCTTTTCATGTGCCTACTGTCTTCTGGTTTTTTCTCTTTTGTAAATTGCTTTTTCAGATGCTTCACCCATTTTTCTGTTGGGGTTGCTGTCTTTATATTGTTGATTTTCAGGCACTCCATGGATAATCTGGGTGTTAAGACCACGTTGATTTTAGACCTTACAAAAATCTTCTTTCATTCTATTGTCTGTTTGTCCAGGATGTCCTTTGTCTAGGAAATGCTCAATTTTGATATAATCAAATTAATCAGTTTTTGGGCTAACGGTTTTTGCTTTGGAAGTTTTGTTTGAGAAGTTCTGCCTCTGGGTTTCAAAGATATTCCCCTACATTTTCTCCTGTTAACTTTACCTTTCTCATTTAAACCTTTACTTGGTCACGTATCCACTCTTGTTTATGGATTTTGGCATAAGTTTTGCTTTCCCTTATATAGTCAAGCAATTTTCCAACTATCATCTGTTAAACAATTAAACATCCCTTTGATTTATGGTGCCACGTTTTTGGAAATTAAATTTCCTTCCAAAAATGTGCTTACCTATTAACCCTTTATTCCAGAGGTTTCCAAACTTTCTCAGTTTAAAGCACCCTTAGTGTCTCAGTAATTTTTTCACGGCATTTTTTCACACAATTTTTTTTTCTCTAAGCCAAAAGAAATACTACAAGTTTCTAAGCAGTTAGGTCCAAACAACTAAATAAATATTTAAATCCTGACAACTTAGTAGCCATTCAAAAAAGTAATGCACAGAAATTGAAACAAAAAGTAAAGTTTTAATTTTATTCCTGAATGACTACAATGCCTTACTAATGGAATAGGGAGCTGGACAGCTTCTGAAACCTTGGAATAAGATTGTACATTGTTTCCTGTTCCTCGTCGATTTTTATACATACTTGCTTTTCGTCACAGCAACCACTGAAAACCCAGTTTCACAAAGAGGCGATGTCATCAAAATGATGTGGCACAATCTAATGTTGAGACTGTGAATTACTTCAAGCTAGTAGTCCACATGGTGTATGATCAATGTTAAATATCACTGTTTCCCTCAGAAATTTAAAATATGCCACAACACCCCTGCGAGTTCACTCTAGTACCCTGGGGCACCTCGGGGCCCAGTTTGGGAACCATGGTTCTGTTCTCTTCTACTGGCTTGTTTGTTTTTGAACCAAAACCATCTGTTCCTCTTAGTGTGGCTTTCTAATATGCCTTAATATCTGGCAAAGCAAGAGATCTCCGCTTTCCATTCTTTGTTGGTGTGACTTTGCTACAGGCCTTTCTTCACCTGCTCCCTGCCTGCCTCCAGAGCTTTATCTCTCTTCTGCCACCCTCCAACCTAGAACTATTTCTGCTTCCTACTCTCTGCCTGCTTTCCCACCTCCAGGCCTTTACACAGGCGATTCCTTC
Organism: Pan paniscus; assembly: GCF_029289425.2. Lineage (NCBI taxonomy): Eukaryota > Metazoa > Chordata > Mammalia > Primates > Hominidae > Pan > Pan paniscus. The sequence goes on from NC_073260.2 coordinate 41,037,890, forward strand.
TTCCTGGTACACTCTCACCATCCCCAACCTTCCCTTTTGCCTGGTGATCTCTCCCTAGCGCTTCTGGGCTCACTTTGAGAAACCCTCTCTCCAGGAAGCCCTCTGTGAGCCTGGGCTGGATAGATTCCCCACAGCCCAAGCCCTCTGCCAATCAGGGCACTCGTGCCTTTGTGCTGTGGTTATCTATAGGTCTGTCTCCTCCACTAGACTGTGGGCTTCCTGAGGGCAGGGACTAAGTCTTGGGGATTGTTGTATCTCCCGTACCTGGCCTAGTCTGATGCACAGCTAGTACTCAACAAAAAAGTGTAAATTCCCGGCCACACACTCTTTGCATGAACCCAGCGCTTCACTCTTCTAAAAGCCCTGCACATGCCTTTGCTCCTCCTACCAGCCTGGGAGCAGGGATGAGCACAGCCACTGGGGCTCTGGCGGGAGAGTCAGTCGAGGCAGGCTGAGGCTGGCATTCCAGTTAGGCGAGGCTCCAGGTGGGCTGGGGCTGAGCCAGGCATGGGACAATGGAGGGGCTCCTCTGCTGGCTGGAGCTCACCGAGGACTTGTATATCCAGAGGGGCAAGGAGGGCCAGGTGGGGGGAGCTAGGGCATCCCTGCAGAGCGTGTGGCCTCCCCTCCTCCGAGACAAGAGTTCAAGAACCCTTTTTGCCCTTCCTTTCCCTTCATCACACCACCACCCCCACTGGCCCTATACCAGACCTTCCAAGCCAGAGAGCGTCTCCAAGATTTGGAGAGCCTCCTGTCTGACCCAGCATCTTACGTACAACCTGATGTCAGCTGCTTGGGAGCCAGAAACGTTGTCAGGAGGCTCCATCCCTCAGTTCGGGGATGCCCACAACTAACCTCAAGACTTCTCCAAATTCCTAGAGGACTCGCGCTCTCCTGCTCCTGCCTCTGCTGAATTCACTCGGGAATTGGACCACTGCCTGATCCCTCAGGTGTTCCTCCACTCAGAGCCACATTGATCCATGCAAGATACGCAGCCTCCTCCTCTATTTCTACACCCATGCAAAACAAGACACAAAAACTGTCCTCTCTGACAAGGCCTTCTGAGGGGATGTCAATGAAGATTTGGGGGCCAGGCAGAGCAGGGTTGTATCAGAGAAAGTAATTGGAGCGGCATCAAGCTGAACATGAGAAGCCCCTGACCTGGGCCCTCCCCAGCCACCCTTGGGTGGTCTCCACCTCCCACTCCTCTTTGCCTAACAGTTTGCACTATGAAATTTTGTTTGAGAAGTTCTTCCGCTCCTCCCAGGCCCTGTCCTCAGGAGGAAAATGAACTCCAGCCTATTTTCTCAGCAGAGTGGCTGGCCGCCCCCGACGGCCATGGTCTTTCCTACCCAGAAACACATGGAGGTTCTTTCTTCCCCACCAGGAGGCACCAAGATTGTCTGCTCTTTAAGAGGAATTCTGGGCCCAGCTTTAGATCATATCAACTTTATCTCCTTACACCCTAGGAGACACTGCAACCAGTGTGACTGGGGGATCCCAGAGTAGAACCCAGGAGCCCCACCTCCCAGCAGGATACCCTTTCTGAGTCACCAAATCTTGTCCATTTTTCCTTTCCTATTTCTCTGATCTGCATCTTTTTCTCTTCCTGCCTGAGCCCCCTTGCCTGGCGCCTGGACGGCTGCTGCACCAGCTGCCTAATTTGAGCCCTGCTCCACCGCCCCCCCCGGGCCAATCTGCAGCCCACCCTGGCTTAAAGCGAAGATTCCAACAGATTGCAAATTGCATCTCTCAGACTTTCAGGTCAGCTGGTCAGCAATTTGGTTTTCCTGGTGGAGCCTAATCTATTTAACAAAAATAGAACCTACAGTAAAGCAAAAATTAAATACTTCTAATCGTAGGGATGCTTGCATCTGCAAATGACCAGAAAAGAAGGAACCATGAGTGGGGGTGGTGAGGAGCCTGGGCAGAGGCTTGGTGATGCATGGCACTGTAGCTACAAAGCTCCCTTGGCTCAGCCACCCACCCAGGAACCTGGGCAAAGATGCCAACCACTGCTCTGGTCAGTTCTCCTCTGCCAACTCTGTAGGCATCACCCTCCATCTGTCTGCCCAAACCAGAAAGCTGGGAGCCATTCTTCCCTGCATTCACTCCTCACTTCCGGGGTATCTTTAAGGCCTGTTGATTCCACCTCCACTTCCTTCCCATTTATATATATACATATTGTGTTGTTGTTGTTTCGTTTTTTGGATTTTGGGGTTTTTTTGTTGTTGTTGTTGTTTGAGACAGGGTCTCACTCTGTCACCCAGGCTGGAGTACAGTGGCACAATCATAGCTCACTGCAGCCCTGACCTCCTAGGCTTAAACAATCCTCTCACCTCAGCCCCCTGAGTAGCTGAGACTAGAGGAGTGCACCACCACACTTGGTTAATTTTTCATTTTTTATAGGGATGGGGTCTCGCTATGTTGCCTAGCCTGGTCTTGAACTCCAGGCTCAAGCAATCTCCCACTTGGTCTCCCAAAATGCTGGGATTACAGGCATGAACCACCATGCCCAGCCTCCCTCCCACCTCATGCATCATCTACTTTGCTCCTTCCACATCATCCTCCTCTCCCATGGATTCCACAGCTTCCCACTGGCTGCCTTGCTTCCAGTCCTTCCCCCATGCCCATCCATTTTCCACAAAAGGGAAAGAGCTCATTGCACCTGCTATCTCCTGGCCAACACCCCTTTTGTGGCCCCTTATTTGGGGCATAAGGTCCAAAGCCCTGCCTGGTGTGGCTCCTGCATTCTCTGCCTCCCACCAGCCCTCCACCCCATGCACACCACCCACAGCAACCTCACCCTCCTTTCTACTCCTCCAAAGAGCCACACTGTCTCTTGCCTCTAGGCTTTGCATGCACTGTTCCCTCTGCCTAGAACATTTCCTCTCCCATCCTCTTTGCCTGGGTAACATGGTCATTCTTCTCTGTACCCCTAAGCCACCCCCTCAAAGAGAGGTGCCCTTCCTTTGTGCTGCCAGCCCTCTGTACCCACTCTCTCCTACCAACTCACATTACATTATAATAGTCTTACACAAAAAAATTCTGTCATCTCTGTTAGACTGGGAGCTTCTAGAAGACAACGATTTTGGCTTTTTCATTGTAACACTGCAGGATCTAGCATGCTGTGTCCCAGAGCAGGCACTCAACAAACATTGTATGTGGCCAGTTGTCCCCTCATTTTATCAATGAGGAAACTGGGGCCCAGAGAAGGGAAGGAACACAATTATGAATACCCATGGAGTTGGGGACAGAACTGGGACTAGAACCCCGAACTACTCACTGTAAGCCCCAAGCCCTTTCTGGTTTAATTGTAAAGAAATAGTGTTAGCCAACATCATTTGGCCCATGGGATGCAGGTCCCAAGGGCCCAGCAGCCTCCAGGGCATCTTGATCTCCCAACCTGTGATCACCTTCAGGCCTCTGTGACAAGTAGCTCCTCCACCTTGGGCCACTCTGCATGTCTCTCAGTCCTCTTACCCTGGGGAGCTAACTGAGCAAATGCTCTTGGCCAGTGTCCATTCTCTCTCCTTCGTGGCTCTTCCTGAGAGATCCTGCTCCTTGGCCCACCAACACTGGGGAACCCAGTCCATTCAACTCAACTCAACTCAATGCAACGTAACCAATAGTCCTGCATCCTGCTTCTTCCCAGCCCATGAAGAGGAAAGAGCACTTTCCTGCCCTCGGAAGCTTCATCCGGCAGGAGGCAATTACCATATTCAGCTCAGGGTGTGGAGGAAGGAGCCGGGAGCATTGCCATTGCCAAAGAGGACATGAACAGGGGAGGCCACTTTAATTGGGACCTAACATAGGAGGCTTGTGCTTGGAGGACCAAGTCCCAAAACCACATGGTAGATGGAGAGGAGGAGTCCAGTCTGAAAAACAGAAGCCACTCTAGGCATTTCAAACAGAGGGGATTTAATACAAGGAATTGTTTAATAGGTGATGGGAGGAGGAAGGAGTACAGAAGGAGCACTGAAGCAGTCAACGGATACCAGCTGCAGAAAGAAACAGCTACTGCCCCTAGGGCTAGGAAAATGAAAGGACAGAGATGAGCTTTTCAGAACGCAGGAGCTCAGAGGAGAAGCCCTGCACAGCTAGTATTCTGATGTCTGAAGAGGGGCATGTCTGCCCGATGTCTGATGGCCCCTCAAAGGGACATAGCAGGGCTGGTGTTGAAAGCGCAGGAAGAAGCTAGAGGCAGGACCCTGCCTGACAGGAACAGGAGAGCAGGGAGTCCCCATCATCCCCTTCCACTCTACCTCAGAGCCTCCTGTTGGCGGAAGCTAACAGGACAGAGTCTGGGAGATGTGGCTTGTGGAGCCCTGGCCCTAGCATCACAGAGCAGGATAGAGAGGGCAGGCTTGGGAGCTGAGAAACAGTAGGTAAATATTTGGCACAAGCCCCTTCTCTCCAGCTAGTCCCATTCTGATTTGTAGCCTCCTCGCTTGTTTCTGGGAAGAGATTATCACCCAGTTGTGCAGGTAAAAACAGGGCATTTTGCATTCACAATCTTAATTTGGAAGCCAGAGAGGACTGGCTTGGTTACGGGTGTGCTGGAGCCAGCTCCTGCAGGCTCCAGAGAGAGCTGAGAGCCAGTTGTTAAATTATCAGGAATTTGTGAGCCAGCTGTTAAATCATTGATAGCTTGAAATCTACCATGGTGGGTGTATTTACACCACGGAAATTGGCAAACACTACACATCAGAGCTCTTTTTTCTTCTCCCCAAAAAGCCAGCTGTTAAACATTAACCAACACATCCCTGACTACCTATCTTTCCTCCTCCTCTGCCTACTCCTACTACACTCACACACCATCCCTCTAGCCCAAGGTCACGTGGTACTTACTCCAGTCCCCTGCAGAGAGCTCATTTTCTGATCAATGACTCCTTCTCGCAAACAGGAGGGAGAATGGCATGTTGTTAGAAGCATGAGCTTAAAGTTGACACAACTGAGGTGGGTCCCAGTCCTTTTGCCTACTCGTTATGTGACCCTAGGCAAAGTCCTGACCTCTCCGGCTCTCAGTTTCCAGTTTCCTCATCTGTAAAATGGAGATCATCATACATACCTCATTCCATTGAGGGTGTTGTTGAATATCTATTAATAAAGGAGAACCCCAGGGGAAAAAATCTTAAATAACGCACACAAATGTTTCAGCAAAGCTAAAAGTAGCTTGCACAATATCATCTCTGCACGTTTTGCCGAGGGAAGCCTGAGCACAGAGATGAAAAGGCGCTTGCCCCAGCTTCCCTTCCCAGAAAATGGCCAAGTTCAGCCTGAATCTGAACTTGTTCATTGCTCTCTTTGTTATTCGACTTTGAGAGGGAAACGGGCTTACGTTTGCACAGATAAAACAGTAAATAAATTAATCCGTAAAATTATTAGTAAAATAGTAAAAAAATTAATCTATTTCAAGAGGGAGTATTAGTTTATTGCTGATGATATTGCTATTTTTGCCGGTAAAATGTGCCTCCTTATCACATCTTTTTAAAAAGTTTTTAATAAAGTTTTCTTGTTATTAAAATAATACCCATTTATTATAGAATATAGGTAAAGTATTAAAAAGTAAAAATAAAAAGCGATAATCACACTCCCGGGACCAACCAGTGTTAACGTTTTTACTTTGTGGGAGTAATTTTTACATAATTGCGAGTATACTGTATATACAATTTTTATCCTTTGTTTTGTTTTTTACTTTTTTAATTCATTATAGTATTAGGAGAAATAACACTAGCTGCTGTAACCGAGTTATCTGAGAATCTTGGTGGACTAACACAGTAAAATTTTATTTATCTCTTATATAAAGTCCAAAGTGGGTCCTTCTGGTTGTTAGCCTTTCCACGTGATCATTCGTTGACCCAGGCTCCTCTGTCTCATGTCCCCACTGTTCCTTAGGCCTCAGGGTTCTCCGATAGATCCTATCAATCTGGTTGACAGGGGGGAAAACAGGGAAGCATGAAGGATCAGGAACTTGTGAGAGGTTTTCATGGTCCAGGCCTGGAGTACCATGTCCCTCCCACCCACATTCCATTGGTAGGACTGTCACATGGCCGCACCCAACCGTCAGGAAGCCTGGAAAACCTAGTCTGGCCATGTGCCTAGGAGGAAAAGGAAATGAATTTGGTCAACAGCTAGCCAGCGACTGGCACAATTGGAATATCACTTGTTCTAACCTTTGATAACTTTTATAATATAATACTTAAGTCTATAGGACTTAGATCAAGTCACCCCCTCATTAAAACCCTTCAGTGGCTCCTCTTGCATTCAAAATGAAGCTCAGCATCCTTGGCATAGCTGGTAAGGTTCTGCGTGGCCTTGCACCTGTCCACCTTGCCAGTCACATTCCTTGCTCAGCTGCTCTTCAATGACCATTTACAGCTTTATCAGCACTGTTTCAGGTCCTTGGATTTCCCAATCTCTTTCCTGCCTCAGGACCTTTGCACTTGCAATTTCCTCTTTCCAGGATATTCTCCCCCTTGCTCTTGGCTCAGCCAGCTCCTTCAGGTTTCAGTGCAAATGCCACCTTCCTGGAAAGGCCCTCCTTGGCCTCCAGTCTAAATTAGGGTCTTCCTGTAGTTTTCTCTTTTGGAGCCCTGCTCTTTTCCTTTATGTCACTGATCACAGTTTGTAATCCTCTATTTATCCGTGTGTTTATTGCTTAATGTCTCTGTCTTCCACCAGACCCTACACTTCATGCAATCTAGGACCATGTTGATTTTGCTCACTGTTTGATCTGGTGCCTGTCTGGCACATCATAGGTGCCCAACAGGACTTGCTGATTGAATGCACGTATCCTAATATTTCATCATGTGTCTGTATTAAAATTTACTTCACTTTTCCTGTACTTCTTAGACATTCATTTACACCTGATATTTTGTTGTTCTAAATAAGCCTGACTCTCTTATCATAATAAGTGGAAGGAAAGAGAGGGAGTTGCTCCACCCTTCCTGGGCCATCCACCCAGCCATCTTCTCTAGGTCCCCGCTTCCCTCCACTGCACACAGCCCCACCTTAGGCCACCACATGCTTTGTGGAGGGTCACTAGTTGCACCCTCTGAGCTGTCTGGTTATGGTCCCTCAGAAAGATGCCCCTGCATCCTTATTGTCCACCCCCCGAAGGCTGGCAGTGGGACAGACCCCACCTCCCATTCTGCTCCTTCTTTCAGTTCCCTGCAAACCTACTGCTCTAGGCTCTATGAATGCATCAAACATTCCTGAAGGCTTGTGTCTAACAAAAGAATTTTTGGTGTAAGAAAATATTTTAAATTGTATACAAAATGTGGCCTCTTCTATAGCTCAAGGGGACATAAAGGAAAAAAAAGAATATTTTTTAATCTTTACAGAACATGTGGGTGGATATACTCAATTATTTGTCTCTCTCTCTCTTTTATATCCTACCATCCCTGTGGAAACAGAGGGCACCTTCTCCTTCAAGCCTGTGTCATGCAGATCTCCACCCTTTATGCAACCCCTGACAAGCAATTTAACCCCAGTGTTTTCTCAAAGTCTACATTGTTTCTTTGAGACCAGTGCTGTCCTGGGAAGAGGGCTGGCAGCAGAACAGTCCACGATGGGCTTGGATCCCTCACACAGACATTGATGTGCTGGCCCCTGCAACAGAACTTACCAGGGTCCCCCATGGTCTTTGTAGGGGCCTTAGGAGAGCTTTCCCCTTGGCTGTCTGAAGGCTCACTGGAAAATCAACTTCCAATTGGGGAAAAGGCATTCACATTTATTTAATATATATACATGGGAGCCTTCAGAATGAAGACCCAGAGATACAGGGGAAATTGTCTATTTTTATGCTTAGATTCAATAAAGTCTAGACAGCCGCGTAGGAATGTGGTTGGACTAAAAGGCTCTGATCCAATGCTGATAGACTGAGTGGGGAACCCAGCAAGGCCTGTCTGTCTAGGTTCTTCTTGACCTCTCTGAGCACTCATTCCTTCCTTCTGGAAGCGCAGGGCTCTCTCCGGAATGGGGGTCGCATGACCTACAGTCAAATAAGGTAAGTTACATGATTTCTTCATAGCCAGTTTTTACACAGAAACTTGGAGGGAACACTGGCGTAATATTTTACATTTTATGGCTAGTTTCTCTGACCCGCTTTGGGGAAGAGGGATTGGAGTTTCTGTGATTGGCCCCAGAGGAGCAAGGGACTGAGGGACAGGAGGCCAGGAGAAGGTCAGAGAAAAACTTTGGCTTCTGAGGAGACTTCTGAGGCCTTCCTTTTGGAGTATTGTTTTCAGAGCCCTAACACCCTTCAACCTCCATTAACTTAAGACATTTTCCTGCCAGTGTGATGTGTCAGGACAGATCTTATTTCTCACAGCACAAGTCAAATCCTCAGTGAGGATGCATGCTCACACCTCCCAAAGGCACACTCGACAACCCAGAGATAAGAGTGCAGTCTAGAGTCATATTTAGGAAGAAAATCCTTCCCTAAGTACACTGTGATCTGCAGAGACTGTCCCTCAGTAGGCCCAGGGCTCCAGAATATTAGGCTGAGCCCAGCGAGTCTTCACTCAGAGTAGCTTCACGCCCCTGCCCAGGCGTTGCCTGTAACACTGGCTGAAGCATGAAAGCTCCCCTTCTTGCCTCTCTGACCCTACACCAGATCATGTTCTCAGGGAGAGTATCTCTGCCTTCCACTGTGAAATTTAAGAAGGAAAAAAGAGAGGCCCCAACAAAGGGCTTAACCTATAAGACTCATAAACTTGTTGGAGTGAATTTTACTCATGCTTAGTAGTTAAGTATTAAAGATGAACAATGAAAACAGAGAATTAGTTTTTCTAAGAGGAGGCTGTTAAATCCTACTGGCTTCTAGAATCCTTAGTGTCCATTTTACTCCCCACTAACTTTTCTGGGGATTCTGAACTGACAGCAGATGGGATTTTGCAGCCGGGTGCAGTGGTTCACAACTATAATCCCAGCACTTTTCAGGGGAGCCGAGGTGGGATGATCATTTGAGGCCGGGAGTTTGAGACCTGCTTGGGCAACATACTGAGACCCCTATCTCAACAACAAATAAATTGTTTTAAAAATTAGCTGGTTGCGGTGACAAGCACCTATGGTCCCAGCTACTTGGGAGGCTGAGGTGGAAGGATCACTCGAGCCCAGGAGCTCGAGGTTTCAGTGAGCTATGATTGTACCACTACTCTCTAGCCTGGGCAGCAGAGCAATACCCTGTCTCAAAACAAAACAAAAAAAATGGGATTTTACTAACTCAAGGCATTACAATAACAGTTACCCTTTACAATAAGTTACCCCTTGCTGTGCCCCATCCCTGGCTATTCTCATTTCATAATTATCTTCTTTAATTCTCAGAAACAACCCTGAGAAATTTGTATTGTTCTTACTATTTTTCAAGTAGAAGAATTGATGCTCAGAAATGCTCAATGAGCATCCAAGCTCACATGGATGGCAATATTTACTCTTGTTGGCAAACGCCAAAACTTAGGGTTTTATCCGTAAGTTACCCTATACATTCTGAAGATTTTGCTGAAGGAGAAAATGCAGCTTTATGGCTCCCAATTAAACCTGAATTATTAGTTTGGATTGACTTTAATGAAACAGACTGCTTTCTTTGACGTTAGCAACATCTCTTTCAGAGGGAAAAAAAATCCTTATAAGTTATCCACTTGGAACTTTCCCTTCTGTGATTTTATTTGTATTCCAAATCTGCTCTGTGGTCATTCTTATAAACTCCTTGAAAGTTAGAATCCATTATCAATCACCATCCAGTGGAGAAAACACAAACCATTTCAGGCATTTCAGAGGGAGATTTCATACAGGGAACTGGTTACAACTTTGTCGGAAGGGATGGTGGAGGAAAACAGGTAGAGACTGTTATCGCAGATACAGTTCTTCAGAAAATTGCCATGCCCCTCGGGCAGGAAGAATGAAAAGGAAAGTGATGTTGCCATTGCCCCTGAAATGCCTGAAGTGGTTTTTGTTTTCTTGACTGGATGTTGATTGATACCAGATCTTACTTCCAGGGAATTTATAAAAATGACCACAGAGCAGATTTGGAATACAAATGAGATAATGGAGGGAAAGCCCAGGTAGACAGGCCTCCGAGGCTCCTGCTGCTGCTGTTTCTGCTATTTTTGGGGCCCTATCTCTGGCCACTGAGCATGCAGCCAGGGGCCCCCACATTCCAGCGGTTCAGGAATCAGAAGCTGCTGGGCCCTACAGACACCTGCAGTCGCTCGTAGCTCCCCTTGCTGCAACCAGAGCAGAGGAAGAAAAAAAAAAAAAAAAAGCTTTTCCCTCATGCATGCTTATGCGTTCTTTCTAATCTCCCATGACCGCTTCCCTAAATGGAAACCAGCTGGCAGGCGATTCTGGGAAATGTGGTTTCAGGGCTTCCAGTCCCTGCCACAAGGAGGAGAGTGTAGAAGAGTGAGTGTGAACTGTGAGCCACCAGACGGTTATCAGCCCCCACCCCGGCCAGAGTTACCAAACTCCCTTGCCTTAGAATTTAACTCATCACCTGGATTGGTCTCGAATGAATGTGATGATTCTGTTACAGCCCTGGAATTGCACAAGACAAAAGCTTAAGGAGAGTCATGACATTTATCTCTACATAAAGACTACATGTGCTGGGAGAAGTGCAACCTTTGTGGGAGGGAAACCAAAAAAAAAAAAAAAAATTCCAGCTCAAGCTGGGGTGTTAGGAATTGAAGCTGGCCTGGCTCCCCTGGCTGAACTGCAGGCCACGGTGGCTCTGAAAGCATCTAGTGGCAGCATTGCCCCATCTGTTCCCACCATGCCCTGTTGCTCAGCTCCTTCAGGTAGCAAGAAAGAGCCAGCCCCAGCAACCTTTGATGACAGGGTGTCTGAGACAGGGTTACCCAGAAAACAGGCTCTGAGACAAAGATTTGCATACAGGAAGTTTATCAGGATATGTTTTCAGGAACAGAAGCTGGAAGGGAGGAAGCCAATTAGTGTTGGGCCGCGGGAGAAGTCAAAATGTGATGCAGTGGCAATCATGAGCTCAGCCAATCCCAGGGGACCTCGGGATTCCATGGTCCTTCACAGCTGTCCTGAATTGAGGCAGCAGGGCTAGATCCATGACCCTTCACACTGACTGCTAGCTGCAGGTTGCCCCCAGGGAGGGGACATAACCTGAACTAACATAGCTCTGATTGGGTGCAAGGCATCTCAACAGGAGCCAGATGCTAGCCGCTGGGGAGGAGGGCCTCCATCCTGAGCGGGGTGTCTGGGCGCACCCCTGGCATCTACCACACAGGATAAGAGGAGTCAAACGGAAGACAGGCGCTGCCCTGGGCTCGGTGCTTAGCTACATTTGCCATGCAGTCTGAGCTGGGGAGGGACAGAGTCTGGCCACCAGCCTCACTGAAACCACCATCCTCTCACACCTGGATTACTGAGCCAGAGCTTCCAGAGTCTCTGCTTCCGCGTTTGCCACACTACCATCCATTCTGTACCCCACAGACAGTGCAATCTTCTCCAACCTGAAATCACATCACAGGCTGCTCCGCTTCACCTCCCCACCCTCATCGCTGTTCATTACACTTAGAGTCATGTCCAGACCCTTTGTCGTGGTCTCCGGGGGCAATGTGGCCTGGCCCCTGTCCACCTATGCATCTGCCACCACCCAGCCACCACCCTGCCTCCCTTACTGTGTTCCGGCCATGCTGGCCTTTTCTGTTCCTTGAACATTCCAAGCTCTTCCCCACCTGAGGGACTTGGCCCTGGCTTTTCCCTCTGGCTAGAATATTTCCTTCTTTCCAGATAGGTCTCAGCTCTCTTATAACGTCTTGAGCGGAGTCTTCCCTAACTACCCAACTAAAGCAGCCCCCCTAGTAAATTACCTGGGTGTAATGATGTGTGTGCCTGTAATCGCAGGCTGAGGCAGGAGGGTCGCCTGAACCCAGGAGGTGGAGGCTGCAGTAAGCCAAGATCGCACAACTGCACTCCAGCCTGGATAACAGAGCGAGACCCTGTCTCAAAAAAATAAAAAATAAAAAAATGACTTCCCTTTCCCATCACCCTTTTGATCTTCTCATAGCATTCATCACTAACTGAAATTTCTTAAGCATTGGAGGACTTGTTTCTGCTATCCCTCCTAATCAAATAAAAAGCTCTCCAAGAGCAGGCATCAGTCCCTAGAAGGGTATTGAGCACGCAGTAGGTAAATATTTTTGGAATGTTGTAAATTGACCACCTTTTAATAAGGGGGACACCTATTGGGCAGAACTTCTTGAGAACCACCTGACTGGCCTGTGGCCTCCCTCATACCTGGTCTTGTCAAGGCTGTCTCAGCTGGCACAGTGGTCTCCTATCCAGTCGGCAGTACTTAGGGTAGCAGGGATGGCTTCACCAGTCAAACCCAACAGATGCCATGGTGACCCTGATGCAGACCCTCAACATAGCCAGTTACACATCCGTGTCTCCATCAGCACTTCGTCACCCCAGTCACAGAAGCCCTCTACTTTCTCTCATCGGTAGGCAGAATGCACAGTGTCTCGTGTTGTTTGGGAAGTCAGTCATTTGGGGGCTGATGATTCTGGGAGATGAAGACATCGTGGGCTGGGGGCCCAGTGGTTTCCACTTTGCCAGCTGAAATCACCTGAGAGTTGAAACTCGCTTCCCAAGGGCTGGAAAGCTCTCTGGTGCTGAACATCTTTTGATTTCAGCTCCCCACTATTAAACATGTTTAAATAAAAATTACTACTGCCATTTGCTGAGCACCTGTCCTGTACCAGGACCTGTGCTTGGTCCATAATTCAGAGATGTTCTGGAACTTGCCTGAGAGAGGACTGAACCCAGTTTGTGAGACACGCTGGCCTACTTCCACTGTACCACCTGAGAAATTAAGGAGAAATCAAAGAGATGGGAGGATTTCCTGTTAGTAAAAAATAGTTATATTTAGTAAAATAAAATATGACAGATCTTGCTTCAAAGGTGGACTAGTTTTGTTCACAAAGTAAAGGAAGGCTCTTCTCACCCCCACTCCTGTATCATTACATGGAAGCTTTGAATACCATTCCACACACTTTGTAATTTCACTAATAAAGAGTCTGCAGAATTTGTGCACATTTTAAATCTAGACACCTGTGGAATTCTTCAAAGCTTGGCAGAAGATTGGTAAATGAGATCTCCATCCTGTCAGACAAAAAAAAAATTTCTCCTTGTAGACAGCCTTTCCCACTCAGGCAAAGTGGTCCATTTACATAAAAATGATCCTTTTAGAAGGTGTTTTGTGATTTTCAATTGTCCCTCAAAATAAAAATCACAGCTCCTGTCTCACCTTGGTTGAAGTGTTTTCACACTCCAGGGAGTTGCTTACCATCACCTGAATATAGAATTCGGTGGGCGTTAGTTTCAAATTGATACTACTCACAGCTGTCTTCAGGGTTTCAAAAAGGTGTCCAGGTGGCCTTGGAAGGTGTTTCTCGTTCTGGGATCAGGCTGAGCGATCCCCCTTTATTCTGGAAGCTGCAGGGCTTCAGTCTTTAGGTTTCCGCCTAAGGAAAAATGCTTCCTGGGGTTTTCTCCCAAGACTTCGGTGGAACCCAGAGTATTGTCTGTGCTGTTGCCTGATGACACAAAAGCATAACAGTGAGAGAAAAGCAGGATACCTTTAAAACCATTTCTTTTCCCTAATTTCACAATAATGAAAAGACAGGAAGAAACTTATTTCTCGATCAAGAGCAACATGCTACAGTGAAGTAGCATGGACATTAAAATTAAACCTGCATTTGAATCCCAGCAGCCTCACTTACAATGACCTTGTGTGAAGTCCATAACCTCTCTCAGTTTCAGTTTCTTGATCTGCAAAATGGGGGTCATCCCCTTATCACTTACGTTTGGCATGAAGATTCAGTGATATAGTGTGTGTCAATTTCCTCGTATGGCTGCAGAATTTTAGGTGGGCCATAAATCAGAAAGAAGAGATGACATTCCATCTCTAAATTCCTGGTTTATTTAGCCAAGCATGTGGAAGCCAGCAGGGCAGATGCAGAAGATAACGCTATGTTTAGCCCCCAAGGTCCCTAATGAGGGGCAATCAGCTGCCTGTGACACTAGTCAGTTCTCGCTGGCTCAAGAAGCTTAGTTTTTTGCTGCACCATAGCTTGGTTATAATTGGGACTGACGTCACCATTCAGGAAAAACTTAGAAAAACATTCTCTATTCCTAATAAGAAATACCAACAGACCTCTAGCACCCTTCTGGTCCTGAAGCCAAGCAGACTCAGCAATACCCCATATCTTTATGGGTGGGGTGCAGGGAGAGGAGTCAGGGCCGGGCCCAAAGGGCCTCACCTTGGCCGTCATCTTTCCAGCATCCCAGAAGACGCCGTCCCCATTACAGCACGGACACGTGGGTGTTTAATTAATAGTCATGGTGATCATGATGATGCTTATCTTGGCTTCAATTCACATGTGTTAGTTCCATTATTGATTTTGTTCTCCTCAAATTAACCAGATAAAGTCACAACCAATTTAAAAACAATTAGTTTGATTTTCATCTGTGGTCCAGCGGGAATCTGTTTTTCCTCCAGTATTAATAATCGCATTGTACAGTTAATGAATTGCTGTGAGATCAGTGGCGTTTGGGCTAATGTGACATTTCTCTTTTATTCTTGTTTGATTTGTTTTGTTTTGTTTTTAGGGTCAAGTTGTATTCCGGAACGGGGAGAGAATGGGGACCATTAAATTTACTCAATTTCAAGGTAGGCATTTTGATGCTTATTCTTTCTAGCTGATAAAATTTAGATTCAGGGATGTTGTTTTATGCAATATAATACATCAAAAGGAATGCAAGTGTGATGTTCCAGGTAAAAGAAAGCAGAGCCAATTGAAAACGCTTTTCTGAAAACATTAGTTTCAACCTATTTGGAATATTTTTTCTCAGCCGCATCATGATCAGCCCTCCATCTCCATGGGTTCCACGTCTGTTGATTCAGCCAGCTGAAGACTGAAACTATTCAGGAAAAAAATGGATGATTCCGTCTGCACCAAACACATACAGACTTTTTTTTCCTTGTCGTTATTCCCTAAACAATAGAGTATAACAACTATTTACATTTTATTAGGCATTGTAAGAAATCTAGAGATGATTTAAAGTATATGGGAGGATGTGTGTAGTGTATAGGCAAATACTACCCCATTTTATATCAGGGACTTGGTCGTTGGGGGATTTTGGAATCCTCAAGGGATCCTGGAACCAATCCTCCATGGATCCCTAGGGATAACCGTGCTTCCCTGGCCTATTCTGCCTTCCTGCATGACTCTAAAAGGTTTATGAGATTATGAGTGGTGGGGATTAAGTTAGTATTCTGAGGACCTTTGCATTGTTGTGGGGTTTTGGGTGTTTTTTGTAGAGAAAGGGTCTCAGTATGTTGCCCTGGCTGGAGTGCAGTGGCAATCCACACATGCGTTCATAGCATACTGCAGCCTCAAACTCCTTGGCCCAGGCAGTCCTCCCACCTCAGCCTCCTAAGTAGCTGGGACCACAGACATGCAACAGTGGCACCCAGCTGTTTTTGGTTTTGATTTTAGAGATGTTCAAACAGACTCTAAAGTAGAGAGAACAGCATCATGAACCCCCATGTGCCCAATAGGCAGTTTCAATCATTATCGACATTTTGCCAATCTTCTTTCATTTTGACTCACCCCATCCCCCCTTTTTTTGCTGTAGTGTTTTAAAGCAGCTCCTAGACATGATCTCATCTCATTCTATAAATACTTCAGTATGCATTTTTTTGGATAGGGAGGTTTTATAATATAATCACAGTACTATTATCACACCTAAAACATTAAACAATTCTTAATATCGTTTAATTTCCCAGTCTGTGTGGATCCCCTGATCATCTCAAAGATGTCTTCACAGATGATTTGTTGGAAAATCCACACAAATTCCACCCATTGCATCTGCTTGAAGTATCTCTTTAGTCTCTTTTCATCTATTATAACCCACCACTTTTTACAGAACATTTATTTTTTGAAGAAACCGGGTCATGCGTTGAACTTTCTGTTGCTGTCAGAAGGGCCTCAGAAACCATCCAGACCAATTTCTTTGTGTGATGAGGAAAAAACGGAGGTGCAGACAAGGGCCATGTGAGGAGCATCCTTGAGGAACAGGGCTGGGCATTCCTTGAGGCAGACCAGTACAGCCATTAGCGGGGTGATTAGCCAAAACGACTAGATGAACCTCTCATCAATACAGTGTTCTTGAGCAGCCAAGTGTTTCTGGAAAACCCAGAAACAAGAGTGGTGCCTGCTGTGCCCACTCACTTTGAGCAGATCCCAGCGCCATCCAGGGGAAAGCAAGAAATTAAAGTGAGTTATTCAGATTCATTCAGACAAATCCCACCAGGATTCAGATCAATCAGGAGAGGTGTTCTTCAGCGCTATCGCTCTGTAATGCAATCTTGTAGACATACCCATTCGTCTTTCTGTGGCAGGTAATTGAAACGCGTGCCAGCTCTCTGGCGTGCACAAAAGATGTAATTTTAGGCAAACGTAATTATTTTTCCATTTGTTAAATTTTACCTCTTCATTGGTTGAACAAAGTAAGCATCTTGGCAAAGATACTTACTTTTTTTTTTTTTTTGAGTGATTGCAACTAAATTCTCTTGTCTCATTTCCAGTTCTCAAAATTATATCATTCTAAGAAAGTATTTTGTAAAATAAGGATTGGCTGATCACAGCTACCAGTGCATGCCAATTGTATTGCCTTTTTTTTTTCATACGTTAGGTTTAAACACCAGCTTCAGTCACTATTTAGGCATATCTGGATTTATAAGGAAGGCAGTACAGCAAACAGCAGTTCAGAGCTTGCGCTTTGTGGGTCGACCCACCCGAGATCCAGTCACTTCCTCACTGTAGAATTTCAGGCAAGCGACTTCGCCTCTCTGAGCCTTGATTGTCCTCATCTGTAAAATAGGAGTATAATCCTAACTACCTTCATGGAATATGGGAAAAACTAAATGAGAAAGTATGTGTATATTTAACTATACATACAATATATTTATATATATGTATATATATATATTTTTTCTCAGCAGGTAAGTAGCAGTTATGATTAGCACCTTGTCAACATTATGACACCTTTCTGGGGCAAATTCAGGTTTCCCTGAAGTGCTGAAACCCCCTGGCTGCTTTTTTGTCTGCCATTTACCCCTAATAGCGGCTCCCTGCACTTAGTGATGTTTAGGAGGTGATACAGGGCAGGGCCTTAGCGATGATCTCATTCCAGAATTCATGGTATAAATGGGGAAACTGAGGTCCAGGGATGAGTAGTGTCTCCCAGGGACACACAGCTGGCTAGTGGCAGAGCTGGGACTGGACCTCAGCTTGCTCTTCTGCACATTCCCACGGACACCCAGGCACAAGTGTGCTCCCCTCACCCTCTCTGCATTTGTGTCCAGCTTTTCTTGAGGGTCACAGCTGGGCTTTCAATAAAGGCCAGATGCTCCTGTTTACATGATTTTTTTTTTTTTTTTTTTTTTTTTTTTTTTTTTGAGACGGAGTCTCACTCCGTCACCCAGGCTGGAGTGCAGTGGCACAATCTCGGCTCACTGCAACCTCTGCCTCCTGGGTTTGAGTGATTCTTCTGCCTCAGCCTCCCGAGTAGCTGGGACTACAGGCTCGTGCCACCATGCCCAGCTAATTTTTGTATTTTTAGTAGAGATGGGGTTTCACCATATTGGCCAGGCTGGTCTCGAACTCCTGACCTTGCAATCTGCCCACCTTGGCCTCCCAAAGTGCTGAGATTACAGGCGTGAGCCACTGCGCCTGGCCTACATGTTTTTTCAAACAGACATAGATCCTCTTGCTCCAATAGAAGGACCTTGTGTTATTTTAGGACTGAAATGAGCCACCAGAATGCAGGGGGCATGTGCGTATCAACACAACAGTTGGTTTTCCAAATGTAAAGGGTTTCAGAGGTGCCTTATCTACCAGGATGGATTACTGAATAGGCCGTCCAAGCTGTGCGATGAGCCATCCAGGGAGTTAATGCCTCCAGGAGCAGCCCTGTGTCAGTGATGGATGAGAAGGGGAGGATAAATACCCCAGCATCCTTTCCCCTTGGGTGAGGCAACTCCCAGGTGTGTTTGGCTCTTTTCCCAGAGCTCCCACAGTGGGACTGAGCCTCGGTTGCCCACAAAGAAACCTGCTCACTCATGCACCTTGTCCTGGCTCCCTTCCCTGCCTCACTTCCCCACACCACTAACAGTGCATCCTAGGATCACCTTCCAAATAAACTGCATGCCTTCTTCCCCTCATCTCAGGCAGGTGCTATACTTAGGGAGCCACCCTTGGCCGTAGGTAAGGCAGGTATTAGCATCCTATTGGGCACACACCTCAGCCCTGAACCCCTTTCATCTCCAGGTTCCATGCTCCTCCCTGATGCCATGGCTGATTTTCACGACACCACGTGTAGATGAGGATGAATACTAGAGAATTGGCTTTTTTCCCCTTAAGAGAAAAAAAGTATCCATGTTACTGCCGAAGTCTAAACATGGCTCTGAATTTGCAGCAGGGAAGGAAGTTGAGTGAAGCCGTGATTAGAGCCTTGTTTATGCTGTTCTTAGAGAAAACTCAGCATCTGCCGCTCCAACTCACCGACCCTGCCTTCATTAGGCCTATTTGTAAGAATCTCGGGGAATGATAATGTGCTTGAATTTCACACTGCTTCTATGCAACATAAAGGGCTCAGGCTTCGGAGTTTTATATTTTGGCACCTGATTTGAAGGAAAGGGGTCTTCCTTCACTCTAACGACATAATTGTCATTCAGAACGTACCTAGTGAAAGGGAGACTTGTCCTTCCCATTTGCAGACATTAATTACCATTTGGTCTTCAGGGTAACAGATACGGTTGTATTCAGTGCGCATTTCCTGAGCATCTGCCAGGCGCTTTACCAAGTCCTCTGGAGAAAACCAAGTTGAATAAGATACAGTCCCCGATCCTCCAGGGCTTCATAATCTCTCTGGCCGAATGCCAGTGCTTATGAAAGCAGGAAGATTATTTCCCAGAACCTACTAGAATACTTTCAGGGCTAGTTTGACCCTACTTTGAGACTCTTGAGGCTGATTTTTAATAACCTTTTCCTCTGTCAAGGCCTGCAATTGTAGCTCGCTTCACCAAGTCATGGGTCTGGAAAGGCCATTTCGTCAGACTGTCACTCAACTTGATATAATTAAAGAGTGAAGTCATAGTCCATAATCCTTCAGGGTATACCAGCAGGGTTGTGGACAAGCAGGAACCAGAGGACACACGGGAATGTGGACTCTTTTCCAGCTTGACCCTAGCCTTGACACCTCCCAGCCCTCATGTTCCAGGATTTGCCTTTCAGGGAGCCTAAGAAAGGTGGCCCAAAAGACAGCATATTTTACAGGTATTGGGTTTCGTTGAGCCATTGACTCTCCATATTGAAGGGAGCCCTGATTCTCCTATACAACATTCCCACTGCTTGAATGCCTCCAGTGATGGGGAACTCATTCCCTCTCATGTGGAAAGTATATAGGCTTGAAGCAGACATTCCTGATCATTGACAGATAGGCAAAGAAGCTTGGTCTCTTTGAGCCTTCATTTCAGTTAAAAATAAGTAAATAAATAAAAGATGATCATTTTCCTTGCCTTGAGAGTGACTGAGAACCTGATGATGTGAGACTGTGATGTTCCTGTCTCGGTGACTGGCACAGAGAAGGGTCATAACAACTGTTGGCTTCCTTCTCTCTTGGGCAGTCTTAACAGTGACCCCAGATTTACACTCTCCCCCGAGGAATTTCTTGAGAAAAGTGCAGTCGCGCTTCTTTAGGACACAATTCGCACACCTCATTTCATGGGCAGTCATTGTCGTTGGTCCATGAAAGTCCCTCTTGTGTGTCCATTTATCCCCCTTATTTCCCTCACTTATTCCCATATCCCACTCCTACCTCCCCCAAGGAAAGGCAAACACCCCATATTGTGTTTGTGTGTGTGCTTGCAAGATGCTTGTTGCTATGTACATCAGTGCCACTGGCTTAGGTATCTTTTCTGTTCTGTTTTTGTTTTTTCCACTCAACACTTTGTTTCTAAAGACATCTCCATGGTCCTGGGTGTGCCTCTAGGCATGGCTCCTCCCTGCTCCCTGCAGGAGCCATGGTGGGGTGCATCCATCACTTCACCCATCCAGGCCCCTGGGACGGACACCCAGGTCACTTTCAACTCTCCACCCTCACAAATAATAAATGTCCTTATACATGTTCCCTTATGGACCCAACTGGGAATTTCCTTAGGACAGGTTTCCAAGAGCAGAATTGCTGAGTCAGAATCTGTGTGCACATTGAACATGCCCAAAACCTGCCAGGTTGCTCTGCAGAATGGCCATGCCCATATCCACACCCACTGGCAGAGGATTCCTGTGTCCCTACCTACCACCCACATTTGGGATTTCCTGGATCCCTCATTTTTTGACAGTCTAAAAGTATAAAGTAATATCATATTGTGACTTTAAGTATCATTTCTCTGATTCCTAATGAGTTTGGATATTTCTTTCTGTGCTTATTAGTCATTTGTTAATTGTCTGTTCTGATCCTTTGATCTTTTTTCTTTTTTTTTTTTTTTAAAAAAAAAAAAGACAGGGTCTCCCTCTGTTGCCTGGGGTGGAGTACAGTGGCACAATCATAGCTCATTGCAGCCTTGAACTCCCAGGTGTAAGCCATCCTCCTTCCTCAGCCTCCCAAATAGCTGAACTACAGGCATGCACCACCATGCCTGGCTAGGTTTTTGTTTTTTTTTTTCATGGAGGTGGGAGTCTTGCTATGTTGCCCAAGCAGGTCTCAAACTCGTGGCCTGAAGCGATCCTCCTGCTATCTCAGCCTCCCAGAGTGCTGGGATCACAGGTGTGAGCCACCGCACCCAGCCCTTTGACCATTTTTATTTTGAAGTTACTGTCTTTTTCTTGTTGGTCTGCAGAAGTTCCTTACATAAGCTAGGTATCAATCCCTTATTGGCTTTAGGCTTTGCAAGTATCTTCTCCCATTCTGTCGCTTGTCTACAAACTACCTTCAAGTCCTGGTTGAGCAGAAGTCTTAATTTTGATGTAGATAAACCCTTTTGGTTTTTGTCCTAAGGTTTGTGCTTTTGAAGTTTCTCAACAATTATTTCCTGTCACTCCTAGCAAGTGACCCCCTACCTGCCAGGTGCTGGCTGGCACTGGTTGGGTATGGGGGTTGGTGGGGCTGAGTGGGGTAAGATGCAATCCTTGCCCTCAGGGAGCCCACAGCCCACCCAGTGCAATGAGGAGCAGACACAGACAACAGCAAAGTGTGATGCGTGATAAGTGATGGCACAGGCAGCTGTGGGCATTCAGAGGAGGGCACTCAGGTCTACCTGGCAGAATCTAGGAAGGATATCTGAGAGCAGTGGGATCCAAGATGAATTTTTTTTTTTTTTTGAGATGGAGTCTTGCTTTGTCACCCAGGCTGGAGTTCAGTGGCACAATCTCAGCCCACTGCAACATCCGTCCCAGGTTCAAGCAATTCTCCTGCCTCAGCCTCCCAGATAGCCAAGATTACAGGCATGTGCCACCATGCCTGGCTAATTTTAGTATTTTTAGTAGAGATGGGGTTTCACCATGTTGACCAGGCTGGTCTTGAACTCCTGACCTCATGATCTGCCCACCTCGGCCTCCCAAAGTCCTGGGATTACAGGCATGAGCCACTACACCCGGCCCCAAGATGAATTCTGAAGGACCTGAGGGAGGTTGCCAAGAAGAAGAGAAAAAGTGCTCCCAGGGTAGACAGCCTATTGCATATGACCTGGGTCTCCTCAGGTACTTAGCTCTTGTCCTTGGGCCAGTTTGCCTAGATCGATGGACACATCTACCCCTGGCAGTTACTGTACCCCAGGGTATTTGGCCAATGTCCACCTAGCCTGTTAAAAATCTCAAAACAAAGGTCAGTTAACTAAACTTATGAAAAATGTGGCAATAGCATATTGTTTGTGACAGTAGAGCACAAAGTCTATCTCTGTTCTATGCTGCTGAGAGGTAATGCTGGGAGAGGGAGAGGGAGCAGATTGGGATGGGGTGGAAGTGAAAAATCACTTCCTGAGAAATGGCTGTTCATCCTGGGGAAGAGCAGAGTTGAGGCCCATGGTTGCCAGGTTCCAAGTCTGAAGGATGGTCAGGAGCAGGAGCCGAAGTGATCTGGGGCCCCAGCACAGACCCAGGACCCATGAGGGGACGTCACACAGAGCAGGTTTTAGCTTGGAATGAGGAGGACATTTCCAAGCAATTGCAGGATCATTGAACAGGAGTTTGGGGCTACAGAGATCTCCCATGCAGCCCCCTCACTTAGCAAGACCCAGGTTGGGGATGGGACTTCCCCAGGGCTACTCAGAGTGACCGCAAAGCCAGCACCAGCTTGGGGGCTCCTGTCTTCTAGCTCAGAGCTCTTTTCTATGCCTGAGTTTGGGAGGGGGTGTCCTAGAATTGAGTACATTTATAGAATCTTTTATTTTTGTTGAGCCAAGATCATCTTTTGTTTCATACCCCAGAGTTATACATTGTGTCTCAGTGTGCGTGTTTTCAACAACAATCAAATTCTAAAGGACACATTCTGACTCCCCCAATTTGGAGCCAGAACCAAGTGAGAAGACAAGTCTACCCCTGGCAGTTATTACACCCACCCCAAATAAGATTGGATACAGACTGGATATAGACATATCCACATATAGACCGGTTGACCTTGTTTGCACAGTGGAGTTAACAACAAGCCCAAGAGTTAAAAGCTGAGAGGGCTGTGTGCCTGTCATGGCTACCACCTGGCTGGACTGTGGGTGAATGCAAGAATACAGGGGACACAGTCCTTCCATCTGCAGACCCAGGAGGCACCCTGAGCAGAGTGCAGGGGATGAGACCTTATACTGCCTGGGACAACAGAAGCAAGGCTAGCCAGCAGGAATCAGAAGCCCTGGACACACATAGGACATGGCTTCTACATGAAGAGCTGTCATGCACAGAGCCCTGAGTCCACAGCAACTAGGACACTGGGAGGGGAGGAACAGTACTCAGGGAAGGCTTCCTGGAAGAGGCAGGTAGGGTTTGGACAGGTTAACTTGTTAAAGGGAGGGAAAGCCACCTCCCAAGTGGAGGAACCATGGTGAGGAACAGATGGCAGGAAGAATATATGAAGATATTTCTTGGGAACTTCACATAGAGCCCACAGTTACTTTCATCATGAATAAAATAACCGTAATTTATTGGACACTTACCGTGAGTTAGGTTCCAAGCTAGGAACTTGGCATATATTCTCGTCTTTAACCCTCTTATCAATTCTAAACTTCCCAGTTTACAGATACAGTCATGCAAGATCTGAAATTGTGATTTAAAAAAAAAATCTCTATATCTCTGGCCCCTAGCCCAGAGCCTGGCACGTAATGGGTGTCCAGTAATGTCTGTTGAATGAATGAATGAAATGATAAAACTAGAGGATTTAGTATCAACATCTCTCCAGCATCCAGGATGTCCAAGGCCACCTGGCTTGAGGACATGGGAATGACTTTAACTTCCCACCACCTGCAGTGCTGCTTTTGAGAGATGCTTTATCATGAAATACCATGAGCTGAGCCTGGCATGCAGTAGGCACTCAACAAATGTGGGCTGAATGATTGGCAGCCCTGCTCAGTATGGGGGTAAAAGTATGCTGAATTCAGAACTAGGAGACCCATGTTCAGTTGCCCACTGGGTCGCTGCTGAGCACGTGGCTCTGAGTGGGTACTTAACCTATTTGAGGCTCCTCCTGCCTCTTTAGACCAGGATGAATTATGCCCAATTCATGGTTTGCCATGAGCATTAAATGCAGGAACTTGTGAAGCGCCTGTGAGCCTCCAACATTGCCCCCAGGGAGAGATTATGGTGATTACGGTCGGTGGGAAGCTGAGTATTATTTCAGTGCCATGGGACGGTGCATACAGCAGCGTATGTGAGTCAGAGGGGCGGGCTGTGTGGCCGGGGTGCGGTGGGGTGCCAGCCACACCATTCCCCACTCTTGATGATTGATTCTGATCAACCTGCATATTTCATGCGCTGCCTCCCTGCCTCAAATAAATAAATCAGGGCCTCCTCTGAGCAGCAGGACCTGATTGGGGCATCTGCAGGGCTCAGGACTTCAAAAGGCCAAAGCAGGGATGCTGGAGCCCCCCAGCAGATTCTGCTAATGTGACATTTAGGGGCCGGGTGACCCAGGTAAGCAACAGCCGCTTGCTCAGTGTGATGCCCCCTAAATGGCGAGGACCCTTGTGGGGAGAAGGAAGTGACTTTTACAGCCCCTGTTTCCACCACCCACGGTCAGAGGAACACAGGCAGAAGTGTGGCCCAGGGGATTCCCTGTTCTGTTTTCTGAATGTTTCTAAGGGCCAGCAGTGCACCTGCATTTCTGCAAAGAAATTCCCTTAGAGCTCGAGCCCCAGGAGGCACTTCCTCAGGGTGTGCCTTGGAATTCCTATATAAACTCCAGGCATTTTGCTGGCCAGGGTCTGCAGCTCTGGAAGGGACCCGCCTGCACTTCACAGAGGCCTTCATCTGGGGATGGGTGGACGATCCTCCTCTTTGCGCTTCCCACATTCAGGAGGCACAGGTGGTCCATGAAGTGGGCACTCGGCACAAACTGTCACCTCTCAGGAATCCCATCGAGGCACCCCCATGTCAGGGAAAAGCATGGGCTATGGAAAATGTCCAGGGTTTGAGTCTGGCCTCTATTCTTATTACCACTGGGGCCCTAGGCAAAGCCACAAGCTGTCTGAGCCTCCGTCTCCTTGTCTTTAAGGTGGGACTGAGACCACCTCCTCCACACACTGTTTTAGCTAGGCAAGAAAATGTACATAAAATAGCACTGATCCAGCACACTATAGAGGCTCGGTCAGTACCCCCAGCCCTTCCTACCTGCTCCCCACCATTCTCAAGCCTGCTCTTCCCTGAGTGCCCTATCTCTGCCCTCAAACTCACTGCCCCTTGCTCCATCCTTCTAACCACAACCTTTCCCTAAATCTGCTTCATCCATGTTCACTGGTATCCTCCCAGATGCCAGATCCTCAGACCCTGCTCAAGGGTCTTCTCCCAGCCTCTCTGTGGCATGTGACACTGCAGCCAGCTCCACGGTGAAGGTGTGCCTTTCCTTGGCTTCTAAGATGCCCACTCCCTCCCAACACCCTACTCCTGCATCCTGGTCACCCCTTCCCAGTCTCTGCTCTGCCCACCCCAGGGGTCAGGGCTCCTCCAGAGTCTGCACTTGATGCTCTCCTCTTTTCACTTGGCTCACTTTCCCTGGGGGTCTCATTCCTGCCTCCAACTCCGATTCCCATCTTCCATGCCGATGACTCCTGCTCGCCCCCCAGCCACACCTCTCCCCTCAGCTCTAGACTCAAGAGCATCTCTGCCTTGATGCTCCACAGGCATCCCAGGCTCAGCACATCCAAGATGGAACTCATTATTCTTCCCCTTGTATTTGAACCCCTCCTGGGTTCCCTGCTCAGAGATGGGAACTGAAATTCCTCATCCCCACCAGAACCTTGGATGACCTTGGTCCCCCTCTTCTTCATCTCCCATTTGATCACTCAGTTGTCCTGATTTTACCTGGAAAAAAGAAACCTTGCTTAAATCTGATCCCCATTTCCATTTCTTCTGCCACCACTCTGGGCCAGTCCTCATCATCTTTATCCTTGACGATGACCAAAACAATGAACTAAACACACCAAGAACTGTAAGAAGGTTGAGAGCAAATTTGAATGCACCACTTGGGTTTAAAAACACACTGAACAAGTGCAAGGAGCCAAGGGCAGTGGGAGATTATTCTTAGTATGACACAGCAGAGCAATGTGGCTTCTGAAAGATGCTAATTCAACCTAAGGATGCATATAATAGCAATGTGAACTCCAGAATGAGGGAAGGGATGGTGGCCTCTACTTGCTGCTGACCAAATCATGCCAAAAGTGCACTGGTCAGTCCTTGGATCTACACTCTACAGAAAGACTGAGTTTATGGAATGTGGCCCAAGGAGGGGCTGGGGTGGGGGAGCAGGGAGATTGAAGTGCTGTTCTGTAAAGAGGAGTTGGGGGGTGGTATCAGCAGACTGACCTGTCTTTGTCTTCAAGTATCTGGGCCTATCCTAGGGAAGATGGAGCAAAAATGGTCTGTGTGGTTCTAGAGGGCAGAGCCAGTTGAGCAGGGGGAATGTTACAGGGAAACATTTCAGCTCAGTGACCAGGAAGAACTTGGTACCAGACAGAGTACAGTTGTAGGGAGCCTGGGCTCCCCATCTTTGAGGTGTGAAGCAAAGGATGGACAACCAGTTGATGAGACAGAGACAATACAAGAGAATGTTCCAGCCTAGATCAGGTTAGAAGTTTTGTGATTCTAACCAGAAGAGGCATTGGAGAAAGGGAAGCCTGCAAGAATATATCCAGGGCCTGTGAGGGGAGCAAGAGCCTGGAATAGGAGCACCCAGACACAAACCCAGATCCCAGTCTAACTGGCCACTGTCTTTTGCTCCCCACAGACAGCAGGGAGGTGAAGGTGGGAGAGTACAACGCTGTGGCCGACACACTGGAGATCATCAATGACACCATCAGATTCCAAGGTAAGGCAGGTGGGCTTCTCAGAGGAAGGGGTCTGCCCAGTTGCTCCCAAGCCTGGACATTGTCTAAGGGTTAGGGACAAGCTCAGCATCCTTGGCTTCATGGGGTCAAGGGAACATCCTCAACACATACACTCAATCGTTGAGCACAGGGCTCCAATCACTTGTATGGGCTCCAGCACCTGGCATGGGTCACTAGCGTTTGTATGAAGTGCACACTGAGGTGTTTAAACCATTGGATGGCCAGGAGTAATTCTTTTTAAATGTAGCCCTGCTAAATTTAGGTCTATCTTCTCCTCTGGCAAAGGGTTTGACTGGGTTGGCAATAAGGCCTGTCTATCTGCTGCTCTTCCTAGAAGATTATTTCTTCTCCTCTGCTAGAGAACTCCTCTTCAGCTTCTATAACCAGCTCAAATGACACCTCTTCTGTGCAATCTTCCTTAATTGCCATCCAACTGAGCTAATGACTCCCTTCTCTTTGCTTCCAGTCTTTTTTCTCTGCCTCTCTTATGGCCACTGTCACTTTACATTGATATTACTAGGTGATTCAGCTATGAGCCCCTGACTGGATCCTATTTAACTTTAAATTCCTGGCACCAGCCAAGGTCTGACGCGTGTTGGAGACTTGGTGGTATTTAATGACAAAATGAATTGATCAAGTGGATGGATGGATGGATGGGTGGGTGGGCTGGTGGATGAGTGGATGGATGGATGGTTGAGTGGATGAGTGGGTGTGTGGATGGATGGATGGATGGATGGATGGATGGATGGTTGGGTGGATGCATGGATGGGTGTGTGAATGGGCAGATGGATGGATAGATGGATAGGTATGTGGGTGGGTGGGTGAGTGGATAGATGGACAGGTAGATGGGTGGACAGATGGATGGCTGGGTAGATGGATGGATGAACTGATCAAGTGGATGGATGGATGGATGGATGGATGGATGGATGGATGGATGGATGGGTGGGTTGGTGGATGAGTGGATGGATGGATGGATGGATGGATGGATGGATGGATGGGTTGGTGGATGAGTGGATGGATGGATGGTTGGGTGGATGAGTGGATGAGTGGATGGATGGATGGTTGGGTGGATGAGTGGGTGTGTGGATGGATGAATGGATGGATGGATGGGTGGATGGTTGAGTGGATGCATGGATGGGTGTGTGAATGGGCGGATGGATGGATAGATGGATAGGTGGGTGGGTTGGGTGGGTGGGTGAGTGGATAGATGGACAGGTAGATGGGTGGACAGATGGATGGCTGGGTAGATGGATGGATGAATTGATCAAGTGGATGGATGGATGAATGGGTAGTGGATAGATAGATGTATAGGAGGGTGAGTGGATGAGTAGACAGATGGACAGTGGATGGACGGATGGACAAACAGACAGTCTAGTCACTTAATAGCAATAGAGAAAGCTGCCACATCCATATTGTTACTTTGATTCCACTGGGTCAGCAGAAATTGGGACAGCTGGCTTTCTGTGCCAGGAGCTTTTAAGTTCCTTCTTGAAAGCAAGGGCACCAGAGAAGGCTCTTCCTCAGGCCCTTTGATTAGACTCTGTCATGTTCCTATATTTCCACTGAACCTGAGGGATTCAGCCTTGAGAACATTGCAAAGCAAAACTCCAGTCAGCCTCTGAGAACCAGAGTGGTCTCCACACTCAGGTGAGCCTCCCTAACCCAACCGAGGGAGCTGTCACCGGACATATCGTCAAGTATTACCTCAAGGGTGACACCCCAAATTCACACAGCCTGTTGTAACCACCAGAGCCCTGATCCCCAAGATCGGCATGTCTGCTATCAGACTGGGGAGATCAGGGTTTACTGAACAAGGACTCTGGGTTTACGAATTGAAGAAAAGATTCAAGCGCCAAACAAAAGACACAAAACACAACTTACAGGAAAAACATGAATTTGGTGGGGCAGGGACCAGTAGCCAGGACAGTGGCTACACAACAGTCAGAGGGTACCAGGTCTTCATTGGTGATGCCCAGGCCCTGCCTTTCAGCCCTGGGCTCTGCCCCCAGGCTGAGAGAACACAGGAAGCCGCTGTGCCAGGCCTACTTCCTGCTTCTCAGACCTTCCCCACTACCAAGACCGTGAATAATCAGCCTCTGAACACAGAGCCCAGGCAGGTCAGGGCAGAGCCCAGGCCTTCTATCCACACCTGGCCTGGGTTCAGCTCTCAGCCCCGCTCACTCGGACCCCTACACTAGCCCCCAGTGAGGCTTCTCACTGCTGTGCTAGCCTTCCCTCCTCAATCCATTCTGCCCTCAGCAGCCAAAGTGCCCTTGCTGTCATGCCAGGCTTAAGATGCCACCTCTGCTCAGAGCCCCGCACGTCCCCACTGCTCAGAGCGAGGGGACCTCACTCTGAGCTGTGGCCCCAAGGCCTCCATGAAGGGACCCCTCCTCGCTTCTCTGTCTCCTCTCTCAGATTCCCCCCAACTAAACTGCTTACAGTTCCTCAACTGTCCTGAAACACCACTGGGCCTTGGCTCATGCTGTGCCTTCTGCCCAGGATGCCCTTTCCTTCTCATCTTCCTGGCCAACAGCCAACTACTCTACTCATCCTTCGAGACTCAGCTCCTCCGTCGCCTCCTTTCTGTAGCATTTCCTGACCCCGTCAGGCAGGACTGCACTCTGCTCCCTGCTCGCTCTCAGGCCTCCTGTCTGATGTTATCATATCACCTGGACCCCAGCGTCACTGGCAGCAGTTTGTGTAGTAGTTAGACCATAAGCTTCAGGGTTAGGCAGATCTGAGTTCAAATCCTGCCACTTACTAGCTGTAAGAGCTACTTAACACCTAGAAAACCATTGCCCCCTCTGTCAAATGATAATAACTTAACTACCCCTGAGGCTGTTGGGTGGATCAAGTGGGAAAATCTCTATATCTTGCTTAGCTTGTCATAGGAATTCAATAAATAGGATTGCTTATTAGTGCTTTTTTCTTTTTTCCTATGGCTAGTGTGTAAGTTCCCTGAAGGCAGGGACAGTGTATTTTTCATCTTTGTATCATTGGTGCTCAGTCTCAGGCCTGACAGATGGGAGTTGATTATTAATTGTGATTAATCATCATTAATGATGAATGAATGAGTGAATGGCAATGAATGGATGAATAATGAATGAATGGACCAGATGAAAAGCAAGAAAGAAAACTCAGGACTTCTGCTGTTACTAATACTCATGATAAACCAAGCATTTGGTTTCCACAAAGTCTTAATACCCCTTGTGGAGCCATCATTTTGCAGGAAGAGAAGAAGGAGTAAGAAGGAGACAGCTTTCTCTTGTCTATTGTCAATTTTCTGGAGTTGTTTCTACACAATAGGCCCCAAACCCAGTAGTGATCATATCACCTGTGAACCAAACCTCAGTCTTCTTTCTGTGTCCATAGAAGGGCTTGTTTCCAGACAGGATCTCACAGATGCCCCAGCACTGTTCTTGCATTTGGTAGCCAGAAGGCACCTGAGCCAGGTGTTTGGGGAAGGATGATGGACAGAGGGGGAAGAAGCTTCCAGATGGTGAGCTTTCACTTCTGGAAGCAAGAAATGATGTTACCTCCATCTCCTTGTGTCTGCTTTAGCCCAGACTTTTGGCCCTTGATGCCACTTTTCTTATAAATGTTACTTTACATGGAATTGCTTAAGGCTTCACATTAACCACACCAGCAGGTTCCTTGATGTTTTCAAACCTGGCAACTTCCCTAAATTTCTTAGATGGTTCAAACTCTTAATCCACTGAATGTTTCTCGCTCTCTATTTTTTTTTTTTTTTTTTTGGTGAGATGGAGTCTTGCTCTGTCACCCAGGCTGGAGTGCAGTGGCATAATCTTGGCTCACTGCAGCCTCCATCTCCTGGGTTCAAGCGATTTTCCTGCCTCAGCCTCCTGAGTATCTGGGACTACAGGTGTGCACCAGCACACCCAGCTATTTTTGTATTTTCGGTAGAGACGGGGTTTCCCCATGTTGGCCAGGCTGGTCTCGAGCTCCTGACCTCAAGTGATCCACCCGCCTTGGCCTCCCAAAGTGCTGGGATTACAGGCATGAGCCACCACACTCAGCCAAAGCCACTGAATATTTCTAAACACATTTGAACTTGCTAGCAGTGTTTTAAACCCAGATGTTCAGGGGAGTTCTCACTCCCTGCTACCACATCTGCCCCTTTCCTGCTTGTCTCCTGGGAAGAGAGGCATAACTGGTACCCTGGTGGGGCTCCCAGATTCCCAGGCTTGGCTACTTTGTAACATCCGGCTGATTCCACATACCCCTACTGGAGAGAAAAGCCCTGAAGTTTCACAATTCCACAGCAGAAACCTGACCTAAAATAGCAGCTAAGAAAGAGGGATTTGCAGGAAGCTGGGGGAGTCCCTGAATCCCTCATCCCAAACCAGTCTATGTCTGCTAAAACTAAAACAGGACTGAAAGATGGATTTGCTCTGAAACCCTCAGGGTTCCCCCGAGTTCCTTTGAGCAGCGCACCTCTGCAGTCACATAGAGAAATGGAATCCCACAGTTGCAGGCCAGTTCTGGCACAGCAGGGAGAGGAAGGTAGCTTCTGCCTCCCACAGTTACTCAGAGTCTTATGGAAACAGAAAGCCAGATAGAGCTTTTAAAACACAATGACATTGAAGCAGAAATTCTGCAGCCAAAACACCTATGTGTCACCATGGAACCAACAGGCAAGGTGTCCATCCTGTTGAGGAGGGATCATTTATTGTGTATGTGTAGGAGCAGAGATCTTGAGGCCAGAGCCAAGTTCTTCATCCCCGAAGGCACCCACTGGTACCCACTCACATCACCCAGCCCTGTGCTTCCAGGCCGTTGTTGCCTTGGGGGATAAATGGTGATGGTTTTTCAATAGTGTAATTAGACCAAATCAAATTCTAGTCTTCTAATGGCTATTAAATGCATCACAAATCCTTTATTGATTCTATTTAGAGAAAGAAATAAGTCCTGGCTCAGGCTCCCTGTTGGGCAGACTGGCCAACCACTGGATCTGGCTCACCCAGTAGATAGATGTGCCTTGTGTAGAGTTTGTGCACAGGGCCTGGCTGGATGTCAGGGACACTAAGGCAAAGGTGTTCTCGCGCAGTGACTTGCATTGGGTCCCACTGATGTCTTCTCTTGATCCTCTAGGATCCGAACCACCAAAAGACAAGACCATCATCCTGGAGCAGCTGCGGAAGATCTCCCTACCTCTCTACAGCATCCTCTCTGCCCTCACCATCCTCGGGATGATCATGGCCAGTGCTTTTCTCTTCTTCAACATCAAGAACCGGAATCAGAAGTAAGCCACCCTGGTCCTCCTCTGTGATATCACTTTCTGAATTGACAAGCCTATGGACACAGTATAGGAGTGCCACATGACAGATTCCCCAGGGACACAGAAGTCTGCAGGGCAGAGTTTCCCAAAGTGTTTCTCAGTTGCTAGGATGTTGTAGGTGTTACATGCATGTGAGTACGCGCGTGTGCGTGCACGCACACAAACACACACACACACACACACAGAGGCCGGGCTGCTGGTTGCACAGGAGTTTAGTCAAATAAGTTTGAGGAAGTTAAATAAAATCGAAGAGTCCAAGTCCACGGGCCTCCTCAGAGCTTTGGATATACTCCTGTACTTTGTGGAGGTCCAGCAGGAGAGAGCTAGAAGACAGAATACCCCAAACTTCTTTGCCCCTATCCCCTAGCATCGCTGAGAATCACCACTGAAGGGGGTCACAAAGTCCAGTGAAATGGACTCCCATTGGTACAGTTCATTACGGCCAGGAAGCCCTCCCTTCCATCATCCTGTATGACCCTCCGGGTAACTCCTCATTTCACAGAGAAAAGCCCTGAAGTTCAGCGACAGAGTGCTGCTGTCCACTTGTGGCAGACTGTCTTCTCGGTTTCTTGTCTTAATTTCTTTTCCCCACCACATGCCCTTAATTCTCCAGAGGAGAGAGGCTGACTGAGTTATTCTGGTCAGTCATGGGTAGAACAGGCCGCCACTCCAGGCGGTGGTTTTTACCAAGTGCATTTTGCTTCTTTGGTGTCCATAGCAAATCCCTGAACCCAGCCCCAAGCCTTTTTGTGGAATAAGCAGGGGTGCAGAGCGTGGGCCGTCATGGGGACAGCCACAGTGACCACCTACATGGTGCCATGGCTCTGCCATGGTGCCCAGAAGCCACATTGCATGAACTCGTGGGCTGTCAGGAACAAGTCTGATTCTGAAGAAAACAGTTTTTTTGGTTTTTGAGATTTTTAAATGTCTCCCTGTTTGCAAAGAAGGAATTTGGAGGCTCTAGACTTTTGTGTGTGTGTTTGGTTTTTTAATTAATTAATTAATTATTTTAATTAATTAATTTATTTTATTTTACTTTTTTAAGAGACAGTCTCACTATGCTGCCTAGGCTTTTCTCAAACTCCTGGACTCAAGCGATCCTCCTGCCTCAGCCTCCCAAGTTGCTGGAATTAGAGGCATGAGCCACTGTGTCCGGGGTTATTTTGTTGTTTGTTTGGCTTTTTTTGATAGCAGTTGCTTAGGTCAAACCTATTTCCTGAAAAACAGAAAAGAGTTTTCTTCTCCTGTTATTTTATTTTACTTACAACAAATAGCACATATACTGCCACAAAAAAAAGTGAGGCAACTTTTGTCCACTCCATACAAACCTTAAATGCTCAACATACCTCTTAGCACTTGGCACAGGCCTGGGCACATAATCAGCTCTCAAAGTTAGATTGACAGCCCAGATGCCTCGAGAAGTCCCATCAGGACAGCAAGTTGCCCCATCATAAGACTAAACTCATTGAATTCCTTAACTACCCCCTCTTGGCCTCCTGGGGGAAAGTTACCATTACTCTTTTCAAGAGGCTGGCATCCAGGTGAAGTTTTTTGTTTTGTTTTGTCTTGTTTGTTAACTGGCTTGGCTATTTAAAAATCTGCAGAAAGATAGAAAAAAAATATTGCTATGGTTCCCAATCCCTCCCCCTACTTCTCTCTTCCTAAATCCATCCTATAAGGCCCACCTCCTCTGGGAAGCCTGCCCCAACCCCCAGGCTCTCCCCTCCCCTGACTGCTGTAGTAATAAGAATGGAGGCACCTAAGTAGTTCACGGTTTACAAAAGGACCTCCAAGGACCCAGCGTCATCTCAGCTTCATGTGTGTCCAAGGCAACAGGATCAGTTATACAGGTGAGGAAATTCAGCCAGGCTAAGTGACTTGTCAAGGTGTCACTTTTATGGAGTGGCCGAGTCTAAGCCCTGGACCCCCTGCTCCCAACTTGAAAGCCGGGGTGCAGTTCACAGAGGAAGAGCAGCAGGCTTCTTATTTCCCTCTCCCTTTGACGTATTGCATGTTTAAAATGTGAAGGGTTAACAGAACTGGAGAATGCAAAGGAAAATGTTGGGGAACAATTGGCTGTAATTACAGTCTGCAAAAGAGCCCCTCAACCACAGGGCGCCTAAAACCTGAAGCCCTTCTGAGCTGATTGTGCTGGGGGGGCCAGGCACCTACAAGCCCACTGATGACCCTGGCTTGCTGGGCAGCTGGGGGCCACCACAGGGTTCCGGGAGGAAATGACAGAGAAGGATGCAGCGTCTGGAAGTATAAAGAATGCTCCCTGCTCCCCACTGAAGCCTAGTGAAGACAGGGGTAGTGGGTGGGTTGCGGACTCTGGTGTCTCCCTCTGTCACCCGGTGACTGGGAGAGGTATTCCTGCCCACATGTGTGGCTGTCTTTGTGCACGGAACAGTGTGAGCTTTCCTAAGCAACCCTGAGACTCACAGTTAGGCCTCCTTGACATGGTCTACTCAAGGCCGGGGAGTGTGGTATGGGACTTTCTCCTCACTGTGGGGAACGTGGCTGAAGTTACATGTCACATTCTCTAGATTTGACATGAGTTCTCAGCTCCAGCCAAAAAAAAAAAAAAAAAAAAAAAAAAACCTGTTGACTTAATGCTTTTGTTTAAACTGAAAATTAATGGATGAAGAAGCTGATGTGACAAGCTGTCCCTTGGGAAGTAATAGGTGAACTTGACAAAGGAGGCAGGGAAATCAACAATTAGAAATATATAGTTGTCTGAGGTCTTTTAGTGAAGGACAAACAGTAGGTGGGGAGGGGGGTAGAGGAAACCAGAGCTTTTCATTATTTCTCTGTAAGGGGAAGGTTCCAGAGTGAGCACCTGGGTGTTGGGGAAAATCTGACTAGAAATGTGGGACTTCCTGTTGATGTGTCCCCTGAGGCCCCATGGCGTATTTCTGTTTCTCTCTCTCCCCTCTAGCCTGAGCAACAATATATATCTAGCAGGCGTTTAGAAAATACGTGTTGAAGGAATAACTAAATTAACCGTTCTGTTAAATCTATTGTCTCTTTCTCTTGTCAGGCTGATAAAGATGTCGAGTCCATACATGAACAACCTTATCATCCTTGGAGGGATGCTCTCCTATGCTTCCATATTTCTCTTTGGCCTTGATGGATCCTTTGTCTCTGAAAAGACCTTTGAAACACTTTGCACCGTAAGTCATTCTGCATAAGCCAGTGGTATATGATAGAAAGTTTCCTTGGTGACCTCAGTCATCGAAAACACAGATGCAAACCCAGAAATACATGAAAATACATGAACAGGCAGGGAACAACCCATTTAGTAGTTCTTCAACTCAACAGGGAAGAACGGTGTTACTGTCAGGCCAGCACTGGGTATAAATACCACCTACAAAGTTAAGATAATGGACTTCCAGCCTGGGCAACATGGTGAAACCCTGTCTCTACAAAAAATACAAAAAAAATTAGCCGGGCATGCTGGTGTACACCTGTAGTCCCAGCTTCTCAGGAGGCTGAGGAGGGAGGATTGCTTGAGCCCAAAGATCAAGGTTGCAGTGAGTTGTGATCGTGTCACTGTGCCCCAGCCTGGGAAACAGAGAAAGACCCTGTCTCAGAAAAAAAGACAATGGACTTATCAGGCCACTGTTAGAAGACAGCCCACTGAGAATTGACAGAGTAACATAGAAAAGGAGGGGAAAAATATTATCATCCAGAAAAGCATCAGCGCCAAGGGTCAGAGTCAGGGTCAGGATCATTTAAGAAGGAACAGATCCTCCCATCTACCTCAAAAACCATCAAAGAATATGATGATAGATCTTTGTATGTCTGACTGAGTTATATGGTAAAAGCTATAATTGTTATTTTCTATTTAAGTGGTGTTTTCTTCAACGGTTTTTTCCTTATTGTTCCCCTAAGGAGCATTTTTAGACATTTTTTCCTAATGATTCCTCTTATGAAAGTTTAATACCAGAAATATAATGTATATCTGTTTGTGTACTTTATATATATATCTATGGTTTATACGTAAAAAAGAGTAATGTTTCTTCACATTCAAGAACCAACAGTTGCCCCCAAGGGGGCTGTATCATCCCTATTGAGATATATATATATTTAATGAAGTCCAAAGCAGTGTAACTAATTTACTATACATTAGAAAGATTATTTTTAAAGTTAATTAACATGTTAAAAAGTTTAATGCCTAAAGAAATGCCTTTTATTTTTTTTTTGTTTGTTTTTTGAGTTTTTTTGGAGACAGAGTTTCACTCTTGTTGCCCAGGCTGGAGTGCAATGGTATGATCTCAGCTCACTGCAACCTCCGCCTCCTGGGTTCAAGTGATTCTCCTGCCTCAGCCTCCTGAGTAGCTGGGACTACAGGCATGCACCACCATGCCCAGCTAATTTTATATTTTTAGTAGAGACGGGGTTTCTCCATGTTGGTCAGGATGGTCTCGAACTCCCGACCTCAGGTGATCTGGCCGCCTCGGCCTCCCTAGTTATTTTTTTAAAGGGGGTTATGTATTAGCAATCACTTAATAGTTGTATGGAACTAACTCTCAGTTGAAAATATCGTGAACTTACTTTTTAAGAATAAAGTAATCAGTTGGGATGTATTTCTGGACATTGACTATGATCTGTCCAAACCGGGTTAGCCAGCTGGGTCTCTTTAGAGTCCCACATGCAGTAATTCATCCAGTCCCCTGCCTGGAAGACCAGAGCTAGAGGGGATGGTCAAAAGATCGGTGCTGAGTGGATTCATCCAAAAGCCACTCCTTTGTTGGTGCTGTTTTCTTTCAAGACGTTGAGAGCACTGTGGGCCCTTTTTTGCAAAGCAGCCTTTTTTAGACTGCGTTTGTTGCTCACAAGCCTCAGTGTTGCCCACTGCTGGATGATGAGGGCTGAAGGCTAGCAGTGAGGGATGCTTAAACGAAGCACCCTTTAAATGTGCTGCAAGTCCCCACTCACACCCCAGACTTTGAGGACTGAGTCCAGGCCAGTCCCTCTGCTCTGGGACAGCACATGGAAAGAAGGGAAGCCCCCCAAGATCTTACAGTCTAGGGGATTTTGCTCCCCGGATTTCTGCGAATGATTAAACTGGACTGACTGTTACACATCATCGAGAAATTGTTCCTGTTACCAGTAACTTCACTGTGAGCTGCCTAGCCAGAGAGAGGTCTACAGATACATTTACTTTATCCTCAATTGAGCAGTGCCTTGAGAAGTGTGTGGTCGAGTCCCCAGTAACTGAGGGGGTAGTGAGGTCACTGGTGTGTTCAGGCCCCTCTCCTCTCCTGGAGGGACCTGCATGGCTGTCAAACCCCAGTGCCCCAGGGTCACTTGGTTCACTCTTCCCACTCAAGAGTTTTTCACTCCAAGCCTGGCACTGGCTCATTCCCACCAAAAGATCAAAAGAGTGTGGCCTTCTGGCATGAGACTAATTCCCATTATTCTGCCCGTCTGGGAGTGAAGAAGGTGAATACAAAAGATGCAAGTCCCTGGCTTGTGCCTGCAGTCAGCTTCCAAAGAAGCTGAGCTGCTCAAAAGTCCTTGTGGGTGTGGTTCAGTGGGGTTGTTCTCTAAAGAGTATGGCCTCCTGGGGCAAGGTGCAGTGGCTCACGCCTATAATCCCAGCACTTTGAGAGGCTGAGGCAGGCAGATCACCTGAGGTCAGGAGTTCAAGACCAGCCTGACCAACATGGAGAAACCCCGTCTCTACTAAAAATACAAAATTAGCTGGGCGTGGAGGCACATGCCTGTAATCCCAGCTACTCAGGACGCTGAGGGCAGGAGACTCGCTTGAACCTGGGAGGCAGGGGTTACAGTGAGCCAAGATCACGCCATGGCACCCCAGCCTGGGCCACAGGAGTGAAACTCCATCTCAAAAAAAAGAAAAAAAACAAGGGTGGCCTTCTGGCATGAGAATGATAACCAAAGCGTATGGAAGTCTTGCTAGTTTTAGTGGAAGTGTGAACGCCACTGAGTCTCTGATATTCCTACATCAGCATGACTTTTGTGCCCTGAGATGCCTAACAATTTCATGGGCATACAATTTATTTATGGTCAGCTTTCCTGGGCAGTGGTGAGGCCTGAATAAAACGTTGCTCCTGAGGGACCCTGATGAAGTTAAACGAGGAAAGTGAGGATTTCTCTCTTCCATCTGTGCTTAGGCTTCCTCCCCAGGTTTTAGGACACTGTGATGATTACAGTAATGGAAATGGTACTGGGGCCGGGTGCAGTGGCTCATGCTTATAATCCCAGCACTTTGGGAGGCCGAGGCGGGTAGATCACCTGGAGCCAGGAGTTCAAGCCCAACCTGGCCAACATGGCAAACCCCATCTCTACTTAAAAATACAAAAAATTAGCTGGGTGAGGTGGCGGGTGCCTGTAGTCCCAGCTACTCAGGAGGCTGAGGCAGGAGAATGGCATGAACCTGGGAGGCGGAGCTTGCAGTGAGCCGAGATTGTGCCACTGCACTCCTGCCTGGGCGACAGAGCGAGACTCGGTCTCAAAAAAAAAAGATACTGGGGGCAAGTTTGGCAACTCCAGTTTCTCAGTGGCATCCCTGAGAGGCAAGGGGCTTGCCTTGTTCCCCAGGTTGAGAATCAGTGGAGCAAAACCCTACCCTCATTCTGCCATGGCCCCAGTCCTTCCTGGGGGCCACTCTGCCCATCTCCTCATCACTTGCTATTGGACACCTGGGAATGCCTCAGGTGTCCTGAGGCATTCAATCTTCACTGCAGAGATTCCTGCAGCAGACATGAAGGGCTGCCCAGCCTTTAGAAACTCTCTCCTTCCCAGAAAGAAGTTCCTGACATCTCGCCTTGTTCACAAGCCAAAGGCTATGAAAGCACAGGTGCTTTCTCAAGTTTGACCTGAATTCAACAACCACAGGGTGACGCAGGCTAGGGAGCAAAAACAGGGACATCCCCCACACCCAGGGCTTTTCTTTTTAATGAAGCCTGATGTTCTATTCTGGGAGTCACGCTCATTTCTGTGAGGGGAAGGTTGTCCTGGGAAGCCGGGGAAGGCTGATATGAATAAATCATAAAGCACTTTACAAATCAGCATCGGCTCTGAAGATGAGGGCCCGAAAAGATATTAGGGCCCAGTTCTTGCTGCCCCTGAGAATTAATTTATTTGCAGTCAAGGCTGCTTTAGAAGCTCTACAAAGGGGAGTCCACATGCATGACTGTGGGGAAAAGGCATAGATTATCTACCCCGGACTGAATTGGGTCAGCACAGAGGTGTACATGGGTTAGGGCTGGGGCCATTTATTTACTAATTCTCAATATTGCCCAGGAAGAGGAAGTGAAAGCTCTTGAATTTAGGGCCTAAGTACCAGTGCCTGATGGGTACAATTTGGGTTGTATTCCACCTGCTATTCCAGGGTGGGCAGCTCCTTAATTTCACTTGGTGCCATGGATTCTGTCCTTCGGACCTAGAAGGCTGCTCCCAGCAAACTCCCACCGAGTGGGGAGCTGCAAGGAGAAGCAGGCCCCTATGGTGTAGTGATCACGGATCTTCCAGCAACAGCCTGCATTCGACTGCCACCTCCTCCACTTACTAGCTCCTGACTGCAGCAAGTGACTTAACCTCAGTTTTCTCATCTGTAAAATGAGCATAACAGTTTTCCCTCTGCAGGATTGCAGTGTGGGTTAAACAAGACGATTCAGACAAGCCGCCTGGAACTCAGGGAGAGTGCTGCATGGAGGGATGTAGGAGGAGGGATAGGCATCACAGCTTGTCACCTTGCATCCTTGTCACAGTGTAATTTCCTGGTGTCCCACACTGGGTTCTGTAAATCTTAAAGGACAGGGGACAAGGTAGACCATGAGACCAGGTTCAGACATGGCGCAGCCGAAGTCACAGTTCTGTCTGCTCTGCTGCCATATACATGCCGCTTTTTTCTCCCTTTTAGTTTTCAAAATAGCAGCTTAACACAGTGAGAAACCATGAATACCCCCTCAGGCAGAAACCTATGACAGTCACAAGATTAGGCCTCTCTAGGGGCTACACCTCTGCTCGGACGAGGGTGGGTGCGTGTGTGAGTGCGTGCACACAGATTCACCCACACACAGTGCTACTGCTAGGGACGCAGTTTCTCTTAGTTCCCATCCCCCACTCCCTCTGACCCTTTCCAGAATCTTCCCAGACTGTCAGTGCCGGTTTCTCCAAGTCTTGAGAACAGCTCCAGCTATACCCCGTGCTGTCTCCCTGGACACTGTGCGGGTAGTGGAGTCACCATAGCAACGTGGCCCCTGTGGACATGGAGCTGTCTGCAAGGACAGTGCTGGGCGTGGGCCAGGGCCCCAGTGCCAGGGGGAAGGGATGGACCCCGGCAGCTGAGCTGACCCGGCTCTGGGATCCCAGCCCCTGTCTGCCCAGACAAGGAGTCCAGCAGGTGGGGATGAGAAAAAGCACTTGCCTTCCTTGTGGATCTGAGGCAGAAACCCCAGCTCGAGCGTGGGAGGAGTAAGAAGGGGCTTTGCAGACAGGATGAGGAGGCTCCAGGCGGACCTTAGATCCCAGCGTGGCCCTCATGCAGCTTCCTGGGCTCTCAGAAGCATTCCTGGGCGTGGGGTAGTAACAGCTTCCTGTTAACTCCCGAGCCTGTGCCCTCAGCCTCTGCGAGTCACCAAGGCCAGCTTTCAGCCAGGGGCAGCCTTTCGTTCACAACCACCTGACAAGGCCAAGTTCACTGTCCCCACCTGACGGAGCAGAAAACGGAAGCCCTGTCACACACTGCTAGGCAGCAGGGAAGAAGTTTAAAACTAGCTCTGTTGGACCACAAAGATGATTGAGATGTTTCATTAGAAAGCAAGACTATTCTGATTTTTTATTAGCTGGCTTATACCAGAAAAAAAAAAAAAGTCAACTAAGTTCTTAGGGATCTGGTAACCACCTATCCCAGCCAATATTACCAAAATTTTTGTCTCAGATTTTTTTAAATTAAGATATAATCCACATACCATAAATTTTGCCCTTTTAATGTGTACAATTCAGTGGCTTTTGTTGACCCTATTTAACATCTCTGAACCTTAGTTTCCTCTTCTGTAAAATGGGGATGATAATAATAGGGTTGTGAGGATTAAAGGAGATCATGTATGTAAAGCATCTAGTGCCTGTCACACAGTAAGGCTTCATACATCTTAGCTGTTATCATTATGTATGAACGAATGATGGGACTATGTCTGGATAATTGTGTTCACCTCTGGATACCATTAAGAGAGACACTGATAAAGCAGAGTAAACTTGGGATAAAGAGGCTGGGAGGCCAGGTGCGGTGGCTCATGCCTGTAATCCCAGCACTTTGGGAAGCTGAGGCGGGTGGATCACCTAAGGTCAGGAGTTCGAGGCCAGCCTGGCCAACATAGTAAAATCCCATCTCTACTAAAAATACAAAGATTAGCCAGGCGTGGTGGCAGACGCCTATAGTCCCAGCTACTCAGGAGGCTGAGGCAGGAGAATCACTTGAACCTGGGAAGCAGAGGTTGCAGTGAGCCAAGATCGCGCCACTGTACTCTAGCCTGGGTGACAGAGGGAGACCCTGTCTCAAAAAAAAATAAAAAAGAAGAGGCTGGGAAAACCAGTTGATGCTGGCCAGCTTGGTGTAGGTACCCATGGCAACTTCTGGCCTTCTGTGGCCTTGCTCTACCAAAACTGGGGCAGGAACAGACTTGGGTCCTGCCTAAGTCAAAGCCAAGCTGGTGGTTGCCTCTGCCACCTTGAGTGCTGAAAGGGGCTTTGGGGCAGGCAGCAAGGGAGGTAAGAATGACACAGACGGGACCTCTGAGGATGCTGCGGCCATGTAGTGGTTGGAATCTGGCCTAAGAAGCCAGTTTGGCCCAGGGCTGCCCTGAGGGACGCTCAGAAGAGCGTGACTCAGCTTTAGCTCCCAGCTGCCTCTACTTGCTGACCACCCCAACTCTTTTATCTATTTTTCTACTTAAAAAAAGTATGTATATTATAAGCGTGGCACTCAGTGAATTTTCACAAACTGAACTCAACTGTGAATCCAGGATCCATATCAAGAAGCAGGACCTTATCAGCATCCCAGAGGCCCTCCCTGTCTCCTTCTGGTTCCTATCTGCCCCAACCCTCCTCCCCTTGCCAAAGGGTGGCCCCCATCCCAGCTCCTGCATGCACAGACAGTGCTACTCAGTGTGCACTGAGCCACCTGGGGGTCTGGATGGAATGCAGCGGGTCTAGAAGGGGGCCTGTGCATTCCTGACACACTCTCAGGGGATGCTGATGCCACATCCCCAGACCGCACTTGGAAGAGCAGGGATAAGATTAGTACCTGATGCTTTATTTTTGTGTTTGTCTCTTGGAGACTGATTGTGTAAGATAAATGGGAGCACCAGAAGCCTGGTCTCCTGGGGCCCAGCTGTGGGAGGGAAGGAGCTCCTGGGCTGGAAGACACTGGATTGTGGCCCCCACCCTCGAACCTCGGGAAGCAGGGCGGTTCCTGCTGTCACAGCTGGCAGGGTGGGGTTCCAGTCCCGAAGCACCCCTTCGGCCTCTTCACTCTGCTCAGATGGATGGCAGCTAGGCAGGGGTGGGGCAGGGGAGGCCCAGACACTGGACTGGGGAGTGTGATGCCCTCTTCCTGCCCTCCTAGAGGTACTGGGATTTTCTAACTCTAACTAGAAAGGTAAAGGCTGCCTAGGAACACCCACTTGGCCTCCCAGTAAATTCAAGTCTGGTAGGAATTAATGAAACATTTTTAGTTAAAAGGCCATAAATCTGTGGTTTTGTTGTTGTTGTTGCATGGGGTTTTCTTTCTGAGGCAGTTGAGAAGTAAAACAATGTAATAATGTGGGTTTGGGGCTGTTTTTGCAGGTGGCTGTCATGGCTGGCCATGGTAACATGCTTTGTGATTTCAGAAGGCAGCAGGAAGGCTGGGCTAGGAGATACCCACAGGGTTTGGTGGTGGCCTTGCCTGGCAGGTCCAGACCAGCTCAAAGAGAGGGTCACAGGGACTGGCTGTCACAGGGCCTGATTGGGCCAACTGGAGTCCTGGATGGGGTACAGATGCCCGCTTGATGACAGTGGCCTCCCCACCCCCAACTCCCTTCCAGAGGAGGGGGCTGAGTGGGGAACCAGGGACTCCCCAGACTCCTGAGCCAATAAGCAGATGATGGCCTCCCTTCCAGACACCCCACATGTGGGCCACTCCAACCCCTGGCTCTGCTCAGCACTCTTGTTCCCACAATTCATTCATTCATATGATAACATCCCCAGGCACCTGCTAGGCACAGAGCATGGTCCTCGAGGAGCTGGCAGTGTAGATTGAAAACCTAAGTAAACAAACAGTTCCCATTTACTATGTTGTGTACACTGGCAGAGACAGGCCTAGGGGAGTGGGTAAGGCCCAGAAGCAAGGGACAAATCAGGGAAGACTTAAAATAAGGGACCCCTCTGAGTGAGCTCCAGTTATTTCTGGAAGTCCTAAATGATACACCATACTTGCCCACAGAATTCTCAACAGCTGCAATCACATGGTGTGGCCACTCAGTCCTTCCTCACTGGCCCTGACGCCCACTTGTCCATGTCTTCTGTCCACAGAGCTGTATGAAGGCACACAGCAGCACCCTCCCCACCACACCCCACCCCCTCCTGCCACTACCCATCTGAGAATGCTGCGTTTCCAAAAAGCTCCCCAACCTCCAGTCCTGAGGCACCTTCTGGGGTTGTGGGGGAACAGGAAGAAAGGCCTCTTGCTCATTCTGCATTGTTCTGTGGCCTGAGCCAAGGCTGCCAAGGGCAGTTGTGCACTTTCTGCACTACACAAGGGTGTTGGCTTCAGGGGCAGGAGCTGAATTTCGGCCTGTGATCAGATCTTTGAGCCAAGTTCTTGGAGTTTGTTGGCTTCAAGGGCCTTGAGGAGTGGAGTCCTTCAGAAAGGGCCCAGACGGGGTGCCTTTCAGAAATTTCTCCTCCCAGAGGAGAAACCTCTCTCTGATTTGCCCCAAGGCTTCTAAGATGGCCCCTAGGCCCTGACTCGGGTTCCAAAGTACTCCTGTGGGTCCTGAGTCACCTTTGCCCCCTGCACCGTTCCCCCAGAAAGGCTCTGCTGTACTCTAAACTCCAGAGAAGATTTTCTGTACAGGTCTTACCCAGAAGACCCTGAGCAAGACGGGGTCTTCTGGGGCTGTTTCTAGAGGCTGCTCTTCAGAGTCTTATAACTTGAGGATTTATCTGTCGCCCTTGCCCTAGAAGACAAGACGGGCCCTGGAGACCTCAGGCCTCTCAGCTTCCCCACCTCATACCTCACAGTGCTCTGGGGCTTGC
The DNA here is from genome assembly GCF_029289425.2 of Pan paniscus. NCBI lineage: Eukaryota > Metazoa > Chordata > Mammalia > Primates > Hominidae > Pan > Pan paniscus. The sequence goes on from NC_073260.2 coordinate 41,082,085, forward strand.
TTTGGGGCGCTCTGGGAGTTTCTTCCCTCCTTCTCACTATTGATCACCTAGGATGAGCAGTCAGAATGAAATAAAAGGCCCTTGAGAGAACCTTTTGGACAGCAGGAAAGTGACTTGCCCCTGTGTCCAGCCAGCCACCAGGGCTTGCTCCTCCATCTGACTTGCTGGCCTGAAGCCCACATGAATCTGTGGCAACAAGGAGACCTGGAGCACAGTCCCGTCCATCATCTGTCAGAACAGGCCTGCCAGCAGAGGTTGTATGTCCATTTTCATGTTGATCCCCAGAAGGGCAATGAAAGCCCTTCACCCTCCCAGGCATGCTTCATGAAATCAATGGAGCAAGCGGCTGAGCAGAATTGTTCTGGGCATAGATTTTTCCTTCCATTTGGAGACTTGCTCTCATTTCTTTTTCCTTTTTCATAGCTGGGACTGAGATGGGCACTGCCTGCCTAAAGTTTGTCTTCCCCCATGGATGGATTATGTTCAAGGCAGTTCGCAGAGGGGGCTGAGTACCTGATGGCTAAGGGGAGAAAAAGAAAGATGTTAAATCAGAAAAATAAACACACGTAAGACTTTAGGAGAAAAAGTGAAGTAGCTATTTGGTGTTGACAAATCAGTAGAGACTTGTATTAGTGGTAACATATTGGAAAACAGAATCATTAGAACCCTTCAGATGAAACCTTCTAGTTTATTTGGCATCATAGAGCCACATAGAAGGGAGGCACCTGGGATGTCATTAAATGAAACCTCCCTCAGTGCAGGAAATGCCCCTGCAGCATTCTGATGGAGGGGGAGAAGGGGGGAGTCTTCCAAGCTTTGCTTGAATATGTGGAGTGATGGGGAGCTCACTACCTGTCAGACAGCATGTGGAAGGGGCAGCTGAGGCCATGAACTCAGCCTCTTTTGCTATCAAATGCTCCAGTTCTCTCTGTGGTCTTCCTTTAATTTGCTTGCTCAGGCTCAACTTGCACATCTGTGGTGACAAAGAGTTCATGACCTCCTAAACTGGCCCATCCAGTCTGATTGTCTCCTCTTGGCTCCAGAGATTTAAAGGTGGGCAAAGCAGGCCCTGCCTCCCAGTAGCTTCATCTAGTGGGAGAGGCAGACAGGTAATCAGATAGATGTCATCTCTGTGTGACCAGCAGAGCAGAAACATGCTTGAAGGCAGAAGTCATGAGGAGGAAGTAGTCATGACCTCCCTGCAAGGTCTCAGTGGGCTTCTCAGAGGAAGTGGCTCACAAGTTTGGATTTCAGAGGATGCATGAGAAGTTGTGAAGAACAAGGAATGGCATTTTGGGTGGAGGAAACAGCGCGTGTCAGACCCGGCAGCATGAGCCAGTGTGATGTGAGGGGAAAGACTGAGCAGGGCAGGATGGCTTGAGAAATATCAGAAGAGGTAAGGTGGAGGGGGCTGCACCCTGCCTGCTAAGAATTTGGAGTTTAACCTGAGGGCTCTGTGGGGCAGCGATGGGTTTAAATCCCAGAAACTTAAGCTGGAGTAACACCTAATATGGGGACTCACTGTGGAGCCCTGGCAGTAGGTGTCTGGTTATTGTATGCAGGAACGCTCCCAGAGACAAGGTGGTTGGTCAGTTCTCTACACCAGACAGCAATGGGATGCAGCATTGAGAGTCTCCAAGACAACCCCCAAGTTCAATGATTCACTGGGACTCTCAGGGCTCAGCACACAGTCATACTCGCAGATATGACTTATTACACTGAAAGAATACACAGCAATATCAGCAAAGGAAAAGGCACATGGGGAGGCGAAGTCCAGGGGAAACCAGGTGGCAGCTTCTGATAGCCCTATCACAGCGGAGGAGCACAGGACACGCTTAATTCCCCCAGCAATGAGTAGCGACCACATGTGTGAAATGCTGCCTAGGGAAGCACATTAGAGATGACACGCCCAGGGTTTTTAGTCGGAGGATGGATATGTCGACACCATCTGCCTACTACGTAACAAAATTCCAGACTCCCAGAAGGAAGGCAGTGCTCAGCATAAACCACGTTGTTTGCACAACCAGTTCAGGCACAGTGAGCTGCTCTTATCATGGAGGGGATGGTGGGAACTGTCCAGAATCCAAGCTCTCAGATACCAGCCAAGGACCAACCTTCAAATCAGACCTTTTTAAAGATAACAGTCTCAGGCCTGCTATGTTAACTCTTTTCTGCCCAGGCATCCTCAGCTATTCTTCACTTTTAGTTTATGGCAACATATTGCAGTTTCCAGATGCCAGATTAAATTTATAATATTGAATTTTAACTAACTTGACTAATTATATGATTGAGTGAATTTAGCCCTCACAAAATAGACAAGTGGCCTGGAAATGATTGCTTCAAAGAAAACCTAAGTCAAAGCAAATATTAAGAATGCTTGCACACCAAGGCCAGATGCAATGGCTCTTGCCTGTACTCCCAACATTTTGAGAGGCCGAGGCAGGAGGATCACTTGAGTTCAGGAGTTCAAGACCAGCCTGGGCAATATAGCAAGATTTCGTCTCTACTAAAAATCAAAAAAATTAGCTGGGCATGGTGGTGCATGCCTGCAGTCCCAGATACTCAGGAGACTGAGGTGGGAGGATTGTTTGAGCTCTGGAGATGGAGGCTGAAATGAGCTGTGATTGTACCACTGTACTCCAGCCTGAGTGACAGAGCAAGATCTCATCTCAAAAAAAAAAAAAAAAAAAAAAAAAAAAAGGAATGCTTTGCACACTGGAGTGACACATCTCCTCAAAATAGATCTTTGTCAGCCACAGGATGAGGTAAAAATGATGATATTACTTCATCTTTGTCCTTTTTAAAATGCCCATGGTCTGTATATGGTCATTTGTAAAATTAAACATGTTCTAGAGAACGTTATCAGAAATGCTGTAGACCATTGGTCTTAACAGTCATGTCACTAAATTAGCTTTACAAGTGTGCTGAGGTCCCTGGAGGGTGTTACAGGTTGGTCAGCTACCCCCTCTGGGTGTGTCCTGGTCCTTTGACATCCGGCTCCTAGGTGTAGATGAACCTGATTTGAGTTGAGGAGACTCCATCTGAGGAGGAGGCAGCAGCAGGATGTCGGGGAGAGAGGCCTGGACCGGGACAAAGCATTGAGTTCCAGGCTCAGCTCTGGAGCTGTGTGGCATGGTTAAGGGAACTATCTTGAATGCGCTGGGCCTCAGTTTCTTCACCTGTTAAGGGATTTCCTCACTTAACTGATACCTCCAAAAAATCACCTTGGTGTCTGTTATTGTTGTTGTTATTTCTTTTTATTGTTGTATACTTTGCCTCTGTCCTAATAATACTTGTTGAAGATGAACAAATGAACAAACAAACGAATGAGTGAATGAATGAGATGAACTGTCAAGTCCCATGCATCTCTGACAGATGACAAATGTATTATCTGTTCATTGAATATGCTCAGGTCTAAATTCTCTATCATTGGCTCTTTCCCCCTCCCTGTTTTGTATATTTTTCTCACATCCTTTTATGAACATCTGGGTAATAATGTGGCCATTCTACATTCTTTCTAAAGCACTGTGGTTCATTTTTACCCATCTGAGTTCTCCTTGTTTGTGAAATTAAAAAAAAAAGAAAATAGAAGGCTAAGCATCCACCTGTACCCTCGCAGCATTCATGGTTCACAGGCCTGTGTTTCTGAACAAGCGCTGTGATACTGTTGTCCTTCCCTTGATTTAGTGGGTCAGCCTTGCAATCTAAAAATAGTTCCTATTTTTACAAATAAAATGGAAATGCAAAATGTTCTGTCTCTGAAAACCTGGAGAGTCAAGTTGCCGGAAAGGCAGGAGCAGAATGAATCCGTAAGGGGAATGGGCTGGGAACATTTCTTGGAAACTTCCTACATGTGTTGGTGGCAGCCAGCCCTGAACTAGAAGGGGCCTGGGGAAGCCAAGCAAAGCTACTGTGCTCAGTTCCTCTGGATGCAGAGGGCCTGAGCTGTCTGCTGCAGCCTGGCTGCCTCTCTTTTTCCCCTACCACATCCAACTTTCTGCCTTGTGTTCAGCCAAGGCAGGTTGGAACCTTTCAAAGGAAACTAAGCTCAACAGAGCTGAGGGAGAGCAAAGACCCAAGCTCAGAGCTGCAACTCATGGGTCACGTGGCTTTTCTGTCCCAGTGAGTGGGAGGCCCCAGAACTCAGTGGTGCACAGCCCAGGGCTGGACCATGATGTGGGGCCCACCTGGAGATGTGCAAGTCTCCTGGGTATTAGAGGGTGTCCAGTCTAAATGGTGAGGGTTGGGGGGTCTGGGAGTGATACAGTACAGGTGAAGGTGGGCGTCCTGGAGGCCCCTAAGACCTAACAGGTGGTGGCCAGCCTGTTCCAGCCTTCAGGGATCCAAGTTGTAGGCTCCTGTCAGGGCCGGCTGTTCCCATTAGCCACCAACCCAGGGCTAGGGGTCAGGGCACACCTTGGTCCTGGGGAATAGGTGAGAGCCAGACAGGGCCTCAGTCCTGAGCAGGGAGCAAGGTCTAAGTGTGGGCTCAGCGGCCAGTCTGGCCCATGCTGACTAACTGGCCTTCTGAGGTGACACTGGACAGTAGTAGCCACATGGCCTGACCATGTGGGGAGAGGGCCGGGCAGCAGGAAGAAGGAAGGGAGGAGGGGAAGTGAAGGCCAGAGGGCTGGACCATCACCTTTTGGTGGTATCTCAGCAGTCCTGGGGGCCCTCTGTGGCTCTCCCTCTGTCTGGCTCTCTCTAGGCCCATCTAAGGCACGATTTGAATCTTGCACTCCTGTGTGCCTAGTGACCTGGGTCTGGTAAGTGGCTGATAGAACTAAATGCCTATTGAATGGAAATTTGATTGAAAGATGCCAATGAAACTCAACTATATGCAGAGGGGAGTATTTGTCCCCATCATAAAGAGTCCCCTTGCAGGGTGGACTCATACCTGATGAAGTCCGTCTACCTAAGGAAGGTCAATGCCTCTGTTTTCTCATGGCCTCTAGGTCAGGACCTGGATTCTCACCGTGGGCTACACGACCGCTTTTGGGGCCATGTTTGCAAAGACCTGGAGAGTCCACGCCATCTTCAAAAATGTGAAAATGAAGAAGAAGGTAATCACTCTCCTTCTGTTTCAGGGTATTAGTAGTGTTCACCCAGCATTTATCTAGCAAGTATATACTACATTCCAGGCACTGAGCTATTTGCTGGGGATCCAAGCTAAACACAATCCCTACCTCCTGCCACCTTCAGCCTACTGGGGAAATCGGACAGTTAACAAAGCATTTATAATACACAGTTATCAGGGCTGGCTGGGGACATGTGGGGGGTGCTGGGGTACAAAACACTCAAGGGAGGCTTCATGGAGGAAGTGCCACCTATGCTGGGGCCTGGAGGGTGAGTGGGAGTTGGCCAAGCCAAGAGCATAGGGATGCTGGGGACCTTGTCAAAGGAACCATCCATGGCAGCCTGGGGATGGGAGGAGGGTGGTCAGGGGCCAAGAGAGGCTTGGTGTGGCTGGGGCATAGGGCTCGTGGGGACAGGGTACAGGAAGAGGCTGGAAGGGAAGACAGGAGCCACATTAAGGAATCTGCACTTTTAACTTATGGGCAATAGGGAGCCCTTAAAAGAGAGGAGTGAAACAGGGCTGGTACCTGATTTAATGATTCCATTTTCAAAGAGGCCCCTGTAGGACAGGAGCTCAGCCTTCACACTGTGGACCGCATTCGCCACCCGTGCGGTTTGGTATAGACATGATGTTGCCAGACCTTGACTCTTAGTCATAGAGAAACTTTGTCCACCATTGTCCTCTTTAACTCTTGCAATGGTACTGGAGCTCCCCTTTCTTCTGGATAAAATTTGTGGCAAGTCTTGTGATCTTGAAGGTCCTCTGGTTAGTAACTATTATAATATGTAGAGTCTATTGTTATATTCAAAACTTCAAACAGCATTGATTGGCACAACTTCTCCCTCTCCCAGCTCAGGCCTGCAGCAGGCCGGCCACCTGCCTTGGGAAAAGGAGTATAGGCTGGCCGCTTCTGTCTTTGGCCAGCCTGCATTCTTTCCCCATCATCCCATCCACCCAGGTGTCCAACCCCTCCAGAGTTGGAATTAGGAGTGGTGGAAGAGGCAGGAAATACCTTACTTGCTCAGAGCTGGCATTGGGCTTACTGGGCCTGGCAAGGATTGCAGTGGCCCCTTCAGACTCCTGGGGTGCTTTTCTGAGTCCCTCATTACTGGGACTTTCTCTCCTGCCGTGCTCTTGATGCAGGTGAAATGCTCCCCCAATTGGCTATTTGTGGCTTCTTCCTCTGCTCCTGAGCATCCTTCAGTTCTCCACCCTGGGGTCACCTCACCCCTCCAGCTAGTCCTGGACAGGGCCACACAAACTCTCCCTCACCCATGGCCACATCTGGGGCACAGAAAGCATTCCTTCATCCTTTGTACCTACAAACTCAAGGACTGAAGGTTGATGTCACTGTAGTAGCTGCCTCTCTTTTGTTCCATCCTCAGAGCAGCTGGCCAGTCCATCATCCACCTTTAGGTTTCTCAAGCAGGAGTCGGACACCAGTCCACAGGGTCCCCCAGGCTGCAAAGACTCCTATCAAGCCACCCAGTGATCTCCTTTTCACTGGAAACCAAGGCCTCTCCCTTGATTTGAGGTCATGGAGGAAGCGTTCCCTCCCAGTCCACCCATTTCTTTCACCAGGGTACCATGACACCTCTTACCAAAAATCTTCTTCTCAATTCAGTTCCCCACCCACCACACCCTAGCCCCCTGCACACACTCTTCAAATCCTGATGTGGGCATCACCTGTTTACCAACACCTCCTCTGCAGATCCTCACTGTGGGCTCATCCCAGTGGAACATGGAGCCTGTTGTTCTGGTTTTTCATCCGAGCCTGCATTTTGCTCCCTGGCTACCTGGCACCAGTGGCAGACAGCAACCCAGCCCGAGCAGTGAGGCCAACAGGCTAAACAGAAGCCTGGAGTTCTAGGCTCTGCTCCACTGCTGATCTGCCGTATTAGACAAAGCTCTTAGTCTTTCAGGACTTCTGTGTCCTCATCTGTAGAATGTGGACACATTAACATAGTATTGTCCCCTTAGCTGTAATTCTGTGGGCTCCTGCCTGGTGCCCTGGTGATACCTCTCACTCCTCAGGCCCCCCACCCACCTCTTCACTGCCAAGGTTCTTCTTCAGGACTGCAGCCCCCTGTCCTCTCCAGATGAGGTGGAGGTATATTCTGTTCTCTGCCCCCTGCCCCCTGCCCCACACCCGAACCACCTTAGGAAATCCACAGACTGCATTTAGAGGGGGGAAAGGGCCCTGCTCTGCCACCCTGTCCCTGTGCTCGCATGGAGGGGCCGTCTCTGGGCCCCGGCAGCATTTATGACAACTCTCCGTAAGATGAGAGGCCTGGCCACCCCAGTGTTCCTCAGCTGTGGCTGTGGACTGCAATCCCAGAGGACCTTTTGAAAACTACTGGAAGGCGCCCAGGCCAGTTGAAATGAGGGCTTTGGGGCTGGAGCTGAGCATCAGTAGTTTTTCAGCTTTCCCTGGTGATGTTAATATACTGCTGAAGTTGGGGACCTGTGGTCTAGGTCAGGGCTTCTGAGTGCGGCTGCCCTGCAAGCTGTTAGAAATGCAAGTTCCTGGGCCCCGCCCTGACCCTAATGAACGGGAATCCTTGGGAGGAGCCCAGGAGCCTGTGTTTTCCCCATCCCTGGCCAAAGCAAGCCAAGGCTGGAGAGCCACTGGCCTAGGTGGCTTCTGGGGCCCCTCCTGCTCTGCGGCTCTGGTTTAAGAGCTGTTCTGCTCTTGAACCAGGATGACAACTCCATCCTGGTTTGGAAGAAGCACAGTGTTGGTTCCTTTGTGCTAATATGTGATTCATCCCTATGGTCATCTGTGATAAGAAACCTGCCTTTATGCTCTCTAACATGACTGCCAAGCAAGAACACATCAACCGTCTGGCCACAATCGACAAAACATATTGGGAAAACGGCAGGAGTTCAGTTGTCTGGAAGCTCCCTGTGGGGCAGTGATATGGTGTGGTCACCAGAGGCCATGGGCTTTTGCTCACTTCCTCCTGCACTGCCTGAGCTGGGGGAAACTCGGTCCCCGCCAAGGGTCTGGGCCAACTCTGAGAGCTCAGGCTTGCAGTGGGTCCAGGCATCCAGGGAGGAGGCTTATCTGAGAAACAAGCCTCTGACACACACACTTTTTAAACTTTTTTTAACTTTTAAAGTTTCTTTACTTTTTTTTTTTTAACTTTTTAAAATTTTTTTTCTACTTTTGTTTTTAAGGGTAATGATGTCAGAGACAGTGGGGATTAAAACAGTCCCTTAATGGGTATGAGGTTAGAGGACTAGAAGGTGACAGAGGTGGACATCAGAGGATGGTAATTGTGTCACCAGGCATCTAGAGGAAGATGATTGTGATGGTGAGGAGGGCCTCAGGACCAGCGGGGGAAATGACATCCAGGATGGTGAGGGTGATGTCAGGGACAGAAAGGGCAATGACGGCGATAAACTTCATGCACCGAGGGGATCAGGGCCACCTCTATTGAGTTAATGGCACTGAACTCTCCACTTAAAAATGGTTAAAATGGTAAAGTTTATGTGCATTTTACCACAATAAAAACAAAACTGTAACAATAAAAACCAACTTGGTTATGTAAAAAACTGGAACTGTGAAGAAGAGCCCATTTTTGAACTACGCCTGTCAAAACCCTTTCAAAACAATCTGGTTCCCTGATTGAGTGAGTGTGTGGTTTGGGTAAGATATAAATTTCTCTTCTCTACCTTGCCCTCCTGTAATTTGGTTGGTAAATAATACTTAACCACAGCACCGCAAACCGGCTCCTGGAATCACTAGAAAACCCAGAGTAACCCCAAAGAGTTTCTCATACTGGAATAATGTGCTCATCCAGCCTTCATCATTTTTACAACAAAATTAGTACCAAATCTTGTACTGAAAGCCTTTGGCAGTTCATATTGTTCGTTTGTATTGTGCAACCATCATCACCATCCATCTCCAAACCTTTTCATCTTCCCAAACTGAAACTCCATACCCATTCAACACTAACTCCCTCTTCTCCCTTCCTCTCCCCACAGCCATGCCCACCACGATTCTCCTTTCTATGAATTTGACTCCTCTAGGAACCTCATATAAGTTAAACCATACAATATTTGTCCTTTGGTGACTGACTTGTTTTGTTTCTTTTAAAGAAGTTTGGACTTTTTTTAGTGGCCCCCTTATTTTTTTTTTTTTTTTTTTTTTACTGACATATATACTAGATTTATATAAATTTGCAAATGCAATCATTTGCTTTTTTTCAATGTAGTTTTTTATCCTTTTCTTCTTTGCGTAGCTCCCACCCCTCCTCCCTCCATCCATGATGGCTTGCCCTCCCCAAACATACATACACAAACTTCACCCCGTATGCCCTATATGTGCACATTTTTGAAAGCATTAAAGCAAAAGAAGGCTATTAAAGGCTATTAACACGTGTGACTTAATGCTTCCAAATTTCATATTTTTACAGCATGTTACTTTTTTTCTAAAGACCAATTGTAAAATCTTTTTAAATTGAGGAGGTTTATTACAGTCTTTATTTTGCCTCATACTAGGACCAAATGGAAGTGTTGAAACAAGAGTAGAAATTTAGAGATGACACCTTCTGTTCTGGGGGCAGATGCTTTTTGAGGACAATGGAAGTTCACTACAAATATGACTGGGTTCTGTTGCAGACAATAACATGAGTGGGAAAAGCACCTGAGGATAAACCCTCAGACTTTCATCTGGGCTCAACTTAAGGAAAATGCTGAGGGCTTTTAGCAGCTGTCATGAAGCATCTGCCATCTAAAGACGACAGGAGAGCTGAGCCCCAGGGGCACCATCCATGCTGTATTCCCCCTAAATGGTGTTCCCTGAAGAAATGAGTTGGCCCTAGTGGAAGGCCAGTCTGAATAGGTCAGAAAATCTCAAGTTTTTTGAAAAAATAAAGAAATGCCCTTTTCTCTTAAGCAAGCATCAGCCAAGTTTTTCTGCAAAGAGCCAGAGAGTCAGTAGGTAAGACTTTGCAGGCTCTTCTGTCATGGTTGCAGCTACTCAACTTTGCTTTCATAGAATAAAAGCAACCATAGACAAATATGCACATGACATTCATTTAAATGAGTATGGTAAAGTGTAAATTTCTCTTCTCTACCTTACCCTCCTTGTAATTGAGGGTATGCTCATTTAAATGAGCAAGGCTACGTTCCCATAAAACTTTATTTGCAAAAATAGATGGTGGGCCAAGTCAGTAGTTTGCTAATCCCTGCTCTAAACAACCCAGAAGTCACATTTAGTAAAAATCGCTGGATCTGTTGAACATTTATTGTAAGCCAGGCTCTGGTAATCTAGTGTGGGATGTGCAAATATTATCCCCATGTTCTAGATGAGGAAACTGGTTCAGAGTGGGAAGGGAATTACCCAAGATCACACAACTAGTTAGTTCATTTCAAACTTAGATCTGATTCCAGAACCAGGTGCTTAATCATTACTGGGTGCCTTTGCTCTCATCTGCCACTAAGTACCTCCTACCCACAGAGAGAGGACTGCATGTGATAGCATCAGTGAGTACTGACATAACCTAGAGAGAAGTTCAGGCAGCATTTAAGAGAAGAAAGGAAGTCAAAGAATCTAAGAATAGGGAGATGGCCTTGCCTAATGCAAGGGGTCTCTGGTGCCCAGATCAGTGCTTTTTTTTTTCTTTCCTTCCTTCTGTTTTCATTATTTAAGATTATTTTAAATCACCTCTACTTGACATTGTATTTTGTATTCCCACGGGTGTACTTGTATAATTTTCACTACTAGTCTTCCCCACAAACATGCATGTTTCTTAGGGCAGAATGTTTGTTTTGTCCACTGTTGCATCCTCGGTGCCTAGAACAGAACCTGACTCAGGGTAGGCACTCAATAAATATTTCTACAATTAATAAATAAAAAGTGATTCATAACTACTTAGCCTAAACCCATTCAGTCACAAACAGTGGCTACATGCCAGGGTTTGTGAATGGTGCCAAAAGGAAAATAACCATTTCCTCTCCTCTGATTCTCAGCATCTTCCCACCACGCACCCATCCACACATCATGATTAGTCTAGTGTCTAGTAGAGCTTAGGTGCAGTATCACATTTGGCCCCTAGATGTCACTGTGTCTTACACATAAACACAGAATCACTAATTGTCAAAACCCAGGTAATGGTAGCCAGCTGCCATTTGTTGATCATCTTCTCTGTGCCAGACACTGTACTAAATGCTTTCCATACCTCATCTCATTTTATTCTTATACTAACTGTACAATTTAAGGATCACTGACCACACTTTACAAAGAAGGAAACTGAGTCCTAGCAAAGTTAAGCAGCTTGCTCAAGATCACGCTTGACAAGAATTGGGATTAGAATGAGGTCTTCTACTTCCAAAACCTGTGTCCTTTCCTTTATACCTACTTGGAGAATAACACAGAAGCCCTCCTGCTCTCTCCCTCCCCCTGCCCCTGCCCATTTTACAAATGAGAAATGCAGAATGAGAGCAAGGAAGTGATTGGCTCATGGTCACACAGGTATCAAGGAACAGAGCCAGAATTCTAACTCAGGTCCACTTAATTTTAAATCCTTTAGAATTCCACTGCCCCAGCCAGGTGTGGTGGCTCACACCTGTAACCACAGCACTTTGGGAGGCCGAGGCAGGTGGATCACTTGAGGTCAGGAGTTCAAGACCAGCCTGGTCAACATGGTGAAACCCCATCTCTCCTAAAAATACAGAAATTAGCTGGGTGTAGTGGCACATGCCTGTAATCCCAGCTACTCAGGAGGCTGAGGCAGGAGAATTGCTTGAACCCAGGAAGGAAGTGGAGGCTGCAGTGAGCCTAAATTGCACCATTGCATTCCAGCCTAAGTGACAAAGCAAGATTCCATAAAAAAAAAAAAAAAAAATCCACTTCCTCAGACTTCATACTTGAGCCATTAAATTGGAAGGATTTACTTTATGACATTTACAAGAGGAAAATTCTGGTGCTCAGCTTTTAAAGCCATCTATGCCCCTTGCAGGGTATGCCTAGATTCATGGAGGAGGAGAAGCTGCTTGGGCTCAATCTTGAAATCAGGGTAGGAGTATGCCAGCAGAAAGGTGCAGGTCAGGCCTTCCAGGGGTCAGGAATAGCTGGACAAATGCCTGGGGTCTCAAACAGCCCCATGTTCAGCATCACGTAGATATGAGGCTCCTTCCAGCCCATCCCCTAACTGCTAAGCTCCTTAGGCATTTTGCCCCAGTTTCTCAAGACTGGCAGGGAGTTGCCTAGTTCCCCAGAGGGTAAGAGTTAAGCTGGGTTTCTGCAAAGCACCAGCAGTTCACCATATCCTTGAAAATCTCAGAGCGGGCTTTGCCGGTGCCCTGCCCCCAGGTAAAGCGGTTTTGCTGGATTTAATCTCCTTAGCAGTCACTGAGCCAACACTTTCCTCGTGTTCTTTTTACATTCGGTAACATAAAGGCCCCTCGGGTTTTTATTTCTCCTTTAAAAATGGCTTTAATCGTTAAAAACCAAACCTGGTGATATTTCTTAAGCTTCTGCCTGAGTTTTGTTTGTTTTTCTATGAGTCTCTTCCAGAACTACTCCATCACATTAGCTTTTCTGGAGAGTGAGGGGATATATAAACATGAAGTGAATGAAATGCAGGTCAGCTTTGGCACCGAAAATATTTATCCCCCGGCCGATCCCTATCAAACAGACGTAAAGTGGGGTAGGAGTCTCGCAGAGTAATAAAAATATCCCAGGCTGCAAAGAGGAATGGGAGTTATATTTCTTCTTTTTATATTCTTTCATGTCAATTCAATTCATCAGACTTTTAAGTAGCTACTGCATACCAGGCCCTGGTAGGTGCTGAGGGAACACAAATAAAATGGGCTTTCTTTCTGTCTAGGCCTCCCCAGTTTACTGAGGAGGGAAGACATGTATACAACTTAATATAGCTTCTGATTGTTGCTGTAAATGTTTGAGGATGTGAATTCTGGAGAAAAGAGATCTCGGTCCAAATCCAGGCTTCATCTCTTATTAAGTTTATTATATTGAGCAAGTTACTTAGCCCTTTTAAGCCTCAGTTTGCTCATCCATAAAATAAGAATAATAACAATATTTGCTTTTATATGAGACACTGCCTCTGAAACCATCAACCTAGAGGCAGGCACAGAGTAAGTGTTCATTAAATGTTAGCTATTCTTCTCATTGTTGTTACTACTGTGGTTCCTCCTGATAATTAAGTATGTGGACAAAGCGCTATGGAGTAATTAGTTGTGCTGCGGAGTTAGAGAGGACTTCATGGAGGAGGTGACAATTGATCGAGATGTTTAAGGATTATTAGAAGTTTGCCAAATAGAAAGAATAGGGTGTTCCAGACAAAAGAACTAGCACCTACAAAGACCTGGAGGGTGAAAATCACAGCTCGGCCAGGGACTAGGAGTGGCCAAACTTCAACAAAATGCACATATGTGTTTGGGGAGTGATAAGGTCAAGCTTGTGAAAGGCCTTGAATGTCACACAGAGGAGCTTGGCTGGATTTATCCTGTGGGTGATGGGGAATCACAGGAGACTCTCCAGCTGGGGGGTTCATGATGCAGGTTCCCCGTATGACCTGGGCCCCCAGTTGCTGCGTGGGAAGCTGTCTCTCACATCGGCTCCCCTCCGCTCCTTCCCACTTTGTAGATCATCAAGGACCAGAAACTGCTTGTGATCGTGGGGGGCATGCTGCTGATCGACCTGTGTATCCTGATCTGCTGGCAGGCTGTGGACCCCCTGCGAAGGACAGTGGAGAAGTACAGCATGGAGGTAAGCCCTCCATGCCGGCAGGAGGGAAGCCTGCAGATGCAGCCCCTGACACATGAGGACAGTGAGGCTGCACAGCTCCCAGACTGCCCAGTACCCCACTGGGAACACTTCATCAGTTCCATTTCCTTCCATTTGAGACATCTAATTCCAGGGAGGCCAAATATAAGGTGTTGTGAAAGAAGTTGATTTTAATATTAATACACGCAGAATGAATGGGAAATGTTGGGCTTTTTGAAAGAGTATATTTTTATACATTGTAGAAGCCTTCATTTATAAGATCCATCACTTGAGAAATGACATTGCATATTTATCCCAATTTTAAAGTAAATCTCCTAAAAAGTGCTACTAGGGTGTAAACATTCTGAAAGCTCCTTCTAGATACTATATTGTTTTCAAAGTGATGGGCAATATATTTCTTTTCACACATTTGAAATCAGATATTTATTGTTAAAATAAGGAACCTCACATAGAAGTACTGTTAAATATATTTTTTAGTTGTCTTGCAGTCAGCCTTGCCCTGAACTCGCACTGGTCTTTCTAGGATTCTCCAGATTAGGGAATTTTGAGTCCCTTAGGACGTTGTAGTTTTGTTGACTTTCATTTAGAATAGTTAGACTGTCTTTGCGGGCTACAGCTGAGCTGCAGTGGGGTGTGCTATTTGGTAGGATTTCGGTACAGTGTAACAAACTCTAAGAAAATGAGAATCTCTGTTTCTCTCACTGCTTTGTTAGAGAGATCTTTTGTGGGAATTGAGTGTGAATTCTTACACTAAACCAGAAATGGTCATTCTATGCACTGAGGGCAGAGCCTTTTATCCTTCTAGACAAGAAGGTTTTATAGAAAATAAGATGCTCAGCCTCATTTATCTCGAGACAGTGTTTACTCAGCTTGGTAAGAAGTTATGCATGCATTCAGAGCAGCAGCAGAGAATGCCATATAGGAAAGAGATTGAGAACTATGTCCCTCCACCTGCCCACCTTCCACATAGAAGTGGGACTCCAGACAGTCACAACCAGAACTGGTAAGGAGGAAAGACCTGACACTGGCTGTGCCCATGGGCCAAGGGGGCAGGAACTGAGTCCACTCAAGCAGACAGGCTATTTTTGGATGGGGGGACATCTGGTCACCATTCACCCTGCAAGATAGGCAACAGAACAGCTGGGTGGGTCCCAATTCATCCCAAGGGAATGCCCCCTTCATCCCAAGGGAATTCCCTGCCCATCACCAGAATTTAGAAATCCAGACAGGATGTCAACACCAGGAAGAGCTATCATTGGCTAACTGGGCCCCTGAGCTAGGGAGAGACTGTGGCGGTGATAATAATAAGCAACGATGATAATAAGAGCGATGATGATGATGACAGCTGGTATCAGGCGTTAACTCATTTAATCCTCACAGCAATTCTGGGAGGTAGATGCTGTCCTTAACCTCATTTTACTGATGAGGAAACAGAAACCCAGAGAGGCTGTGTAACTTACCCAAGGTTACCTAGCAGGTTAGTGACAATACCACTAACTACCCTCTCACCTACTGCCTAACCCTGCCTTTCAACACCTGGGCAGCTCTTAGCAGTTTTACAGGCTTTCTTAAACCTTTGTTCATTGGCCACAGATCTGGGAAGTGAGTAGGGCAGGGAAATGTTCTCCCCTTCTACAGATGAGGAGAAAAAAGTAGAATAATGGGCAGACTGAGGGCCCAGGAGATCAAGAAATAAGAGCAGGGTGAGTCAGGCAGAGTTTGTGGAAGGCCTGGAGCTGGGCCAGGTGGACAGAACGAGGCACAGTGGCTCAGTGTGGAGCCCAACAGTGGGCTAGGGAGGCTGAATGGCTGCCGCCTCTATTCTAGATGAAGGTGGGAGCTGAGTATTTACGAAGGGTTCCCAAGGCCCCAGCTGTGGCGGGGAGACACCAGCAGTGCCAGAGTCAACAGACTCTGGAAGTGGGGATGCCTGTCCTACTGGTCCGTTTAAACAAGGTAAACCTGTGCAGTCTGATGTGTCTAGCTGATGGTTTGCTATCATGGCTCTTACCTGCCTTCCTTCTATTCTGTAATAAGCACTGCTGCTATCAATGGCTCTGTGCATAGAACCCTAGCACATTCCAGACTTTCCAAGGCTATGGTTCTCAAACTGAGGAGTCCCAGGGTGCTGCAGAAGTGGCTTTCTGTGTAGATAAGGAAACAGAGCCTGGAAAGGTGCTATCCAGGGCCCAGGGTCACCCAGATTGTCCAAGGCAAGGCCCAGATAGGCTGTTCCTGTGTCTCCCTCCGGGGTGTGCTGAGATTTCTCTCAGAACCTTTTCTGGCAGGTGCCTACTTTTCTTCTTTTATTTTAGGGTTGGCCTGTCCCTCTGTTGCTATGGTAACCCTTTGATCTGTCCACCCACAGCCCTGTTTATTGTCGTTTTTCTACAAACAGCACCAAGCCGTTGGTTTCTCTCAGACCCTCCTCTGTCAGACACAACAGGGTAGTTGAACAGTGTGCCCAGGGCCTGAGGTATCCTAAAGTCTCCTTCAAGGGGCTGTTTTGTCCAGGATCTCCAAACAGAAAGCCTAGGCTTGGGGGAGAGATGACGAAAGACCTTTGTGGCCCATCCCTCCCTCCCACTTACCTACTTCAGACACCCTGTGTGCTCCGGACTCTGAGCACCTGAGGATTCCAGGTATGGGCCTTGTAATATGGTACACATCCTAGCCTTTGCTCATGCTGTGTCCCCTTCCAGAATCTTCTCTGCCAAGTATATGACTTCAGCTTCAGCACCAGTGTTACCTCCTATGGAGAGGTGTCCCTGTGTTCACTGGCTCCGCTGGAGTCGAGAACCTGCTCTGCCTCACTTCCTCCCCCAGCATCCCAAACATTCCCCAGTCAGGACTCCCAGCAAGCAACTTCTCCAGGATAGGGCCATGTCTCAGCCAGCCTCCACACAGCCCACCCAGCAAGCACGCCACGGCCGGCATCTTCCATGGGAAGACACAGGTAGCCATGGCAGCCACAGCCTCATGGCAGCCTGCAGGCAAATCAGGGAGCAGACTAAACCTGCAGACGAATAACCCTATCACTTCAGATCACTGTCGACTCTGAAAGCAGTGAGAGGGAAATAAACAGAACCCAGGGCTTGAGAATAACAGGAAGGACCCATGGAAGCGATTCACCCTGAGAGAGCCCACTCAAGGGTCCTTGGAATGCAAGTCCCCTAGAGGCCTACTGGGGGCAGCCCAGTCCCCCATCCTTATTCATTTCTGTGCCATAAATATTGATTGATTGATTTTATTTATTTATTTATTTTTGGAGACAGAGTCTCACTCTGTCACCTAGGCTGGAGTGCACTGGCATGATCTTGGCTCGCTGCTCAACCTCCATCTCCTGGGTTCAAGTGATTCTCATGCCTCAGCCTCCCAAGTAGCTGGGACTACAGGTGTGCACCACCATGCCTGACTAAATTTTGTATTCTTAGTAGAGATAGGCTTTCACCGTGTTGTCCAGGCTGGTCTCAAACTCCTGGCCTCAAGTGATCCACCTGCCTCGGCCTCCCAAAGTGCTGGGATTACAGGTGTGAGCCACCTCGCCCAGCCATTTATATGTCATAAGTATTTCTGTAGCACTTGTCATGTGCCAGGTACTGTTCTAAATGCTTTACAAATATGAACTCATTTAATTTAATCTTTATAATAATCCTGTGAGGTAGGAGATATTTTTGCCCCCATTTTATAGATGAGGAAACTGAGACACAGAGACCTTCAGTGACTGGCCCAGGTCACTCAGCCAGTGAGTGGCAGAGCCTGGATTCCACCCCAGGTGGTCTGCTTTCAATCATGTTGCCACCCAACTCCACATACGGGTGGAAAGGGTCCCTGAGGCAGGGGATGGAGGTCCTGACTTCTGGTTTCACCGCCTCTTTCCTCTCTCAGGGGCTACACACAGCCCCTCTCAGGACAGGCTGACTGTGTGGCTGTGGTCCTGGAGCCTGACTCCATGACGCCCCTGCCACTGCCAAGCCTCCAGCTATGGCTCAGCACCCCACAGCCTCCTCATGCCCCAAAGTGATTCCAGCCTCACTCTCACCTTTTTCACCAGCTATGCATCAGGCCCTGTGAGGGACTCCAGAGAGACAGCAGTGAATGAGATGTGGCCCTTCCTTCAAGGACCTCTTAGAGCAGTTAGGAAGACAGACAAATCAGTGGCTAATTCACAACCCTCATGGTACAGGGTGCTGTGGAGCCCGAGGAGGGACGCCAGTCTGGCCTCATAGGGTCAAAGAAGACTTTTCAGCTGAAAGCCAAGGAGGCCTGAGCTGGTGTGAGAGCACTCAGGCAGAGGCCGCTGCATTTAGAGAGCAGGCAGTGTGTCCAGTGAACCAAGTGCTGAGAGGACAGAGGCAGCGAACACAACACACAGTGCTACTCCAGTGTACATTGGCACAACCACTTGGAAAACTATTTGACATGAGTCATGTCAAAGATGCACATGCCCCACAGCCCAGCTATTCCACTAGGACACATCCCTAGGGAAAGTCTCACACATATGCCCAAGGAGACCCAAGCCTGGGTGTTCACAGCAGGCTGTGAACTGTTTGTAACAGCCAAAAACTGATAGCATCCTAAATGGCCCGCAGGAACAGAATGGATACGTGCACTATGGTATTTTCAAAGAAAGGAAGGCTATACGGCTGTGGGAATGAATGAGCCACAGCCATACACATCAGTTTGGAGGCATCTCAACAACACAGCAATGAGCAAAAACAGCAAGTCACGCATGAATACCCAAAACAGGCTTTCACATGCTTCAAGTTCAAACACTGGAGAAACTGAACAGAATATTGTTTAAGGATACATACATAGGTAGCAAAACCATTTTTTAAAAAAAGAAGACAATTGTTAACACAGAATTCAAGATTGTGGTTACTTCTTGGTGGGCAGGATAGGAGGATATGATTGAGACAGGCACACAGGTCCTGTAAGGTTCTGGCAATTCTGTTCTTCAAATTGTACATATACATTATATCTCCTCTTCAGAAAGTATGATGTGGGGGTTTTTTTGTTGTTGTTGTTTTTTGTTTGTTTGTCTGTTTTGTTTTGTTTTGTTTTGAGATAGGATCTCACTCTGTTGCCCAGACTGGAGTGCAATGGCAAGATCACGGCTCACTGCACCTCCCCTGGCTCAGGTGATCCCCCAGCCTCAGCCCCCCGAGTAGCTGGGACTACAGGCGTGTGCCACCACACCCCATTAATTTTTGTATTTTTTGTAAAGACGGAGTTTCCTCATGTTGCCTAGACTGGTCTCCAATTCCTGGGCTCAAATATTCCACCTGCCCTGGCCTCCCAAAGTGCCGTGATGACAGGAATGAGCCACCATGCCCGGCAGATGTATTTAATTTTTTAAATTTTATTTATACTTATTTAATAGACTTTATTTCTTAGGGTAGTTTTAGGTTTACAGAAAAAGTTAACAGAAGTACAAAGAGTTCTCATGTACCCTCCACCCACCCCCACAATTTCCTGTTATTAATATCTTGCATTGTCTGGTACATTTTTTCAAATGATGAACCAATGTTGATACATTATTCTTCACCACAGTCCATAGTTTACATTAGGGTTCACTCTTCTACGGGCTTTGCCAAATGCATGTCATGTACTCACCATTACAATATCATACAGAGTAGATTCACTGTTCTAAATATCCTCTGTGCTTTACTAATCCTTGACAACCATGGATCCATAGTTTTTCCTTTTCCAGAATGTCATATAGTTAGAATCATAGAGTATGTAGCCTTTTTAGACTGGCTTCTTTCATTTAGTAATATGCATTTAAGGTTCCTACATATATTTTTGTGGCTTGATAGCTCATTTCTTTTTATCAGTGAATAATATCCTATTTCCTGGTAGCTCATTTCTTTTTATCACTGAATAATGTCCTATTTCCTGGATGTACCCCAGATTGTTTATTCATTCACCCACCGAAGGGCATCTTAGTTGCTTCCAAGTTTTGGCAATTATACATAAGGCTGCTACAAACTTTCATGTGTGAGTTTTTGTGTGGACATAAATTTTCAATTCATTTGGATAAATACCTAGGAGTGCAAGTTATGATTATATGGTAAGAGGATGTTTAGTTTTGTAAGAAACTACCAAACCGTCTTCCAAAATGACTATACCGTTTTGCAAACCCACGAGCAATGAATGGGAGTTCCTGTTGCTCCACGTCCTTGCCTGCATTTGGTGTCGTCAGTGTTTGGGATTTTAGCCATTCTAATAGGTGTGTGCTTGTATCTCATTGTTATAATTTGCAATTCCCCAGTGACATATGATGTTGAGCATCTTTTCATATGCTTATTTGCCATCTAGTGAGAAGACTGTTCAGATCTTTTGTGCACTTTTTAAATAGGTTGTTTTCTTATTGTTGAATTTTAAGAGGTCCTTGTATATTTTGGATGCAAGTCCTTTATTAGATATGTGTTTCATAAATATTTTCTCTCAGTTTGTCTTATTCTCTTACATTGTCTTTTTCAGAGCAGGAGTTTTAAATTTTAATGAAATCGAGCTTATTACTTTTTTCTTTCATGGATCATACTTTTGATGTATCAAAACACTCATTGCCAAACACAAAGTTACCTTGATTTTTTTCTGTTATGTTTTATGGTTTTACATTTAACATTTAGGCCTGTGACCCATTTTGAGTAAAATTTTGTGAAAGGTGTAAGTCTATGTCTAGACTCCTTTTGCGTGTTGTCCAGTTGTTCCAGCACTGTTTGCTGAAAAGACGATCTTTTCTCCATTGTATTACCTTTGCATCTTTGTGATAGATCAATTGACTGTGTTTGTGTGGGTGTATTTCTGAGCTCCCTGTTCCATTACATCGATCTGTCTATTATTTCATCAATCCCACACTATGTTGGTTAGCATAGTTTTATAGTAAGTCTTGAAGTCAGGGAATGTCACTTCTCCAACTTTGTTCTTTAATGTTGTGTGAGATCTTCTGGGTCTTTTGCCACTCATGTAAACTTTGGAATTAGTTTGTTGATATCCACAAAATAATCTGCTGGGATTTTTATTGGGATTACCCTGAATGTATAGATCAAGTTGGGAAGTATTGACATCTTACCAATATTGAGTTTTCTGATCTATGAACGTGAAATATTTCTCCATTTATTTAGATCTTTTTTTATTTTCTTTCATTAGAGTATTGTGGATTTCCTCATGTAGATGTTTTACCTAATTTGTTAGATTTATACCTATTTCATTTCATTTGGGTGCTAATGTAAATGGGATTGCATTTTTAATTTCAAATTTCAATTGCTCATTTCTGGTCCAGGCATACCTCACTTTATTGCACTTTGCAGATTTTACATTTTTTACAAATTGAAATTTATGGCAACCTTACATTGAGCAAATCTATAAGCACCATTTTTTCTGATAGCGTTTACTCACTTTGTGTCTCGGTGTCACATGTTGATAATTTTCATAACATTTCAATCTTTTTATTATCATTATATCAATTATGGTGATCTGTGATCAGTGATCATTCCTGTTACTATTGTAATTGTTTTGGGGTACCACAAACCATGCCCAGATAAGAAGGCAGACTTTATTGGTTAAGTGTTCTGTGTGTTCTGACTGCTCTACCCACTGTTCCTCCATCTCTCTTCCTCTCCTTGCCCTATTCTCTAAGACACAACAATATTGAAGTTAGGTCAGTTAATAACCCTGCAGTTATCTCTAAGTGTTCAAGTAAGAGAAAGAGTCACACGTCTCTCACTTCAAACCAAAATCTTGAAATGATTAAGCTTAGTGAGGAAGGCAGGTTGAAGGCAGGTTGAAAGCAGAGATAGGCCAAAAGCTAGGCCGACTGCACTCAACAGTCAGGTTTTGAATGCAAAGGAAAAATTCTTGAAGGGAATTAAAAGTGCTGTTTCAGTGAACACATGAATGATAAGAAAGCAAAACAGCCTTATGGCTGATATGGAGAATATTTGAGTGGTCTGGATAAAAGATCAAACCAGCCACAACATTCCCTTAAGTCAAAGCCTGATCAAATCTCAGTGAACTAGATCTCTTCAATTCCATGAAGGCTGACAGAGGTGAGGAAGTTGCAGAAGAAAAATTAAAAGCTAACAGAGGCTGGTTCATGAGATTTAAAAGGAAAGAAATCATCTCTATAACATAAAAGTGCAAGATGAAGCAGCAACTGCTGATACAGAAGCTACAGAAAGTTATCTAGAAGATATAGCTGAGATCTTTGATGAAAGTGGCTACACTAAACAACACATTTTCAATGGAGATGAAACAGGCTTATGTTGGAAGAAGATGCCATCTAGGTCTTTCGTAGCCACAGAAGAGAAGTCAATGCCTGGCTTCAAAGTTTCAGAGGAAAGGCTGACTCTCTTGTTAAGAGCTAATGCAGCTAGTAACTTTAAGTTGAAGCCAGTGCCCATTTCCCATTTCAAAAATCCTAGGGCCCTGAAGAATTGTGCTAAATCTACTCTGCCTGTGCTCTATAAATGGAACAACAAAGCCTGGATGACAGCACATCTGTTACAGCATGGTTTCCTGAATAATTGTAAGTCTACTTTTGAGACTTACTGTTCAGAAATAAATTAATTAATTAAAATATTCTTTTCAAAATATTATTGCTCATTGACAATGTACCTGGTGTATTAGTCTGTTCCCACACTGCTATGAAGAAATACCCGAGACTGGGTAATTTATAAAAGAAAGAGGTTTAATTGACTCACATTTCTGCATTGCTGGGAAGGCCTCAGGAAACTTTCAATCATAGCAGAAGGCAAAAGAGAAGCAGGCACCTTCTTCACAGGGTGGCAAGATGGAGTAAGTGCAAGAAGGGGAAATGCCAGAGACGCTTATAAAATTATTAGATCTCGTGAGAACTTACTATCATGAGAACAGCATGGGGGAATTCCGCCACCCGCCCCCCCACCATGATCCAATTACCTCCACCTGGTCCCACCCTTGACATGTGGGGATTATCGGGATTACCATTCAAGGTGAGATTTGGGTGGAGACACAGCCAAACCATATCACCTGATTGATTACCCAAGAGTTCTGATGGAGATATAAAAGAAGATGAATGTTGTTTTCATGCCTGTTAACACAATATCCATTCTGCAGTCCGCGGATCAAGGAATAATTTTGACTTTCAAGTCTTATTATTTAAGAAATACATCTCATAAGACTATAGGTGCCATAGATAGAGATTTCTCTGATGGATCTGGGCAAAGTACATTGAAAACCTTCTGGAAAGGATTCACCATTCTAGATGCCATTAAGAACATCTGAGATTCGTGGGAGGAGGTCAAAATGTCAACATTAACAGGAGTTTGGAAGAAGTTTATTCCAACTTTCATGGATGACTTTCAGGGTTTCAAGACCTCAGTGGAGGAAGTAACTGCAGATCTGGTGGAAATAGCAAGATAATTCGAATTAGAAGTGGAGCCTAAAGATGTGACTGGATTGCTGCAATCTCATGATAAAACTTTAACAAGATACACCAAATAGAGCATCTAAGAGAGATCAGGATCAGCTCAGAGCCAGGAGGGACTCTCCACAGTGGGGAAAATAGATCTTTAGTGGTCCACATTCCCATCACAGATGCCTGAAATACTAGCCAAGGAGAGCTCCTTAGTACTCACAGGCCATTAGCTTAGTATAGGGAGCTGCCTGGAGTCCATACAACTGCATTTTCCAGAGGATTTCACTCTGGGTCCCATTCACTCACCCCCCTAAAACCCAAGCTGCTGCATCAGGACACCATTTTGAGAGCCCAGCACCCACCAGAATATATCCTGCTCTAGGGCCCAAAAGTCCCTGCATCTATACATACCGAAGCCCAACTGACATTCCCCCACATCCACCCAGAGGGCTGCAGCATTATGACACCAGCCATAACTTGCGGCACAGCCGGGTCCCCAGGACTCTAGCCCACACAGTGTCCTATGCCCCAGAGAACATCAGTGTACCACACCAGGAAGGCTACCCCCAGGACAAAGGGACCCAAAGCATGCTCTCCCCAGAGCCTGAGAATTGCCTGCCTGGGGATGCCGATAACCCCTCCCCCGCCAGCAGCAGGACCCTCATGCACCTGCAGACACCTTCAGGGATCTTGAGGACCAGTCTGTCCCACTCACCATAACCAGCATCCATGCACACCATCCATGGACCTGAGGACAGGTCCACCCTGCCTGCTGCCATCACCACCCACATGTGCTATCTGGGAATCTGAGTATTAGTCCACCCTGCCCATGACTGGCATCCATGAGCACTTCATAGGGGCCCTAGGGCTGGCCTTCCCAGCCCTCCAGCACCACCCACCCAACCATTATCACTACCTGGTGGCCTTAGGACTGACCAGCCACCTCTTCTGCCACCAGAGGTGGCTATGCATGCTGCCTAAGGGCCCAAGGACCATTCCACCTAGGCCCACCATTGACACTGCTGATGTCCACACACAATACCTGGGGACCTGAGGACTGGCACACCCAGTACACAACTGCCACCACCAGTGCCCCTACATGCCACCCAGGGGCCAGCCCCAGGACCAGCTTGCCTGGTGTCCTTATCTCCAGTAAAGCCTCAACATAGCCTCCACTAATAAATTACAGCCTAAGCTACTGAGAAATTCACAGCCATCACTGATGTTGATTACAGCCAAAGAAATCATACAGAGACTACACTACTAAGCCCATTCAGAATCAAAGCCAAAGTACCCTACCCAGCCAACACTATAGACACATGTACAGGAAAAATTATTTCCCCATGAAAGTCAATCCCTAAAATTGGAAGAAGCAGCTGTTATACCAGATGCACAGATATCAATGTAAGGATACAAGAAATTTGAAAAAGCAAAGAAACATGATACCTCCAAAGGAACACAATAATTCTCCAATAACATATTCCAAAGAAAGGAAATCTATGAAATGCCAGAAAAGAAATTCAAAATGATGATCTTAAGGAAACTCAGTGAGATACAAGACAACACAGATGGACAAACACAAAGAAGTTGGGAAAACTATTTGAGATCTGAATGTGAAATTCAGCACAGAGATAGATATCATTAAGAAAGGAACCAGACAGAAATCCTAGAACTGAAGAATTCAATGAATGAAATTAAAAAACACAATTGAGAGCTTCAAAAATAGACTAGATCAAGCAAAAGAAAGAATTTCTAAATTTGAATAAAGCCATTTCCCAGATAAGCAAAAACAGGAAATTCATCATCACTAGACCATCCCTACAAGAAATGGTTAAGGGATTCCTACCTCTGGAAGTGAAAGGATGGTATCTGCCTTCATGAAAACACACAAAAGTATAAAACTCACTGGTAGAAAAGAGACACAAATAAGAAAGAGAAAGAAATGAAATGTTAGCACCATTGAAAACCACCAAAAGACGAAGGTAAATAATAAAAGAGGAATAAAGGAACAAAGGATATACAACACAATCAGAAAACAATTAACAAAATGACAGGAGTAAATCTGCACTTATCAATAACAACATTGAATGTAAATGGTTTAAATACCTCAATTAAAAGACATAGACTGGATGAATGGATTTTTTTTAAAAAGCCAACTATAAGTTGCCTACAAGAATCTCACTTTTCCTGAAAAAGATATAAATAGACTGAAAGTGAAGGAATGGATAACAAAATTCCACACAAATGGAAACCAAAAGCATGCAGAATTAGCTATACAAATATCAAACAAAATATACTTTAAGTCAGAAACACAAAAAGGGACAAAGGAGAACATGACATAATGATAAAGGGATTGATTCATCAAGCACATATAACAATTGTGAATATGCACCCAATGCCAGAGCACCCAGATATATAAAAAAAATTATTAAAGCTAAAGAAAGAGGTAGACCCCAATATAATAATAGTTAGGGATGTTAACACCCCACTTTTTAGCATTGGACAGATAATCTAGACAGAAACTCAACAAAGAAGTGTCATAATTAATGTACATTGTAGACCAAATGGACCTAACAGACAGTTATAGAACGTTTCATCCAATGGCTACAGAATACACGTTTTTCTCATCAACACATGGAACATTCTCCAGGACAGACCATATGTTAGGCCACAAAACAAGTCTCAACAAATTTTTTTAAATCGAAATCATATCAATCATCTCTCAAATCACAGTGGAATAAAATTAGAAATCAGTAACGAAAGGAACCTTGGAAACTGTACAGAAACATGGAAATTAAACAACATACTCCTAAACAACTATTAGGTCAATGAAGAAATTAAGAAAGGAATTTGAATATTTCTTAAAACAAATAAAAATGAAAACACAACATACCAAAACCTATGAGATACAGCAAAAGCAGTGCAAAGAGGGAAACGTATAGCAATTAACACTCACATCAAAAAAGTAGGAAAATTTCAAATAACCTAATGATGCACCTCAAGGGACCAGAAAATCAAGAACAAAATAAATTCAAAATTAATAGAAGGAAAGAAATAAATATCAGAGCAGGATTAAATGAAATAGAGACTAAAAAAATACAAAGGATGAAGAAAATGAGAACTTGTGGGTTTTTTTTTTTTGAGAAGATAAAATCAATCAACCACTAGCTAGACTAAACAAGAAAAAAAATATGAAGATAAAGAAAATGAGAAACAAAAAGGAGACATAACAACGGATGCCACAGAAATACAGAGGATCACTAGAGACTATTATAAACAACTATATCCAACAATATGAAAAACCTAAAGGAAATGGGTAAATTTCTGGACACATGTAACCTACCAAGATTGAATCGGAAAGGAATAGAAAACCTACACAGACCAATAATGAGTAACAGAATTGAATCCATACAAGAAGTCTCCCAACAAAGAAAAGCCCGGGACAAGATGGCTTTATTGCTGAATTCTACCAAACTTTTAAAGAACTAACATAATTCTTCTCAAACTATTCCAAAAATTTGAAGAGGAGGAAATTCTTTCTTATTCATTCTACCAGACCAGAATTACCCTGATACCAAAACCAGACAAGGACACAATAAAAAAAGAAAACTGCAGACCAATATTCCTGATGAACGTAGATTTAAAAATCTAGATGAAAAAATCTTCTCCGGGCACAGTGGCTCACGCCTGTAATCCCAGCACTTTGGGAGGCCAGGGCAGGCAGATCACGAGGTCAGGAGTTCGAGACCAGCCTGACCAATACAGTGAAACCCCATCTCTACTGAAAATACAAAAAAATTAGCCAGGCCTGGTGGTGCATGCCTGTAATCCCAGCTACTTGGGAGGCTGAGACAGGAGAATCGCTTGCAACCCAGGAGGCGGAGGTTGCAATGAGCTGAGATCATGCCATTGCACTCCAGCCTGGGCAACTCTGTCTCAAAAAAAAAAAACAAAACTTCAACAAAATATTGGCAAACCAAATTCAACAACACCTCAAAAAGATAATACACCATGACCAAGTGGGATTTATCCTAGGGATGCAAGAATGATTCAACATAAACAAATCAATAAATGTAATATATTGCATTAACAGAATGAAGGACAAAAACCATATTGTTATCTAAATAAATACAGAAAAGCATTTTATAAAATTCAACATCCCTTCATGATAAAAAATTCAACAAATTAGGCATAGAAGAAACATATTTCAACATACTAAAGGCCATCTATGACAAACCTACAGCTAATATCATACTGAATGGAGAAAGGCTGAAAGCCTTTCTTCTAAGAACTGGAACAAGACAAGGATGCTCACTTTCACTAGTCTTCTTTAACACAGTACTGGAAGTCCTAGCCAGAGCAATTAGGCAAGAGAAAGAAATAAAGAGCATCCAAAAGGGAAAGGGGGGAGTCAAATTGTTCCTCTTTGCAGATGATATGATCTTATATATTTTATAAAAACCTAAAGACTCCACCAAAAGTACTCTTAGAACAGATCAATAAATTCAGTGAAGTTGTAGGATAGAAAATCAAGATGTAAAAGTCAGTAGTATCTCTATACACCAATAACAAATTAGCTGAAAAAGAAATAAAGCAATTTCATGTATAATAGCTACAAAAAATATCTAGGAATAAGTTGACCAAGGAAGTGAAAGACCTCTACAATGAAAACTACAAAACACCAATGAAAGAAATTGAAGAGAACACAAAGAAATGCAAAAACATCTCATGTTCGGGCATTAGAAGAATTAATATTGTTAAAATAACCATACTGCCCCAGGCAGTCCACAGATTCAACGTAATCCCTATCAAAATGTCAATGACATTCTTCACAGAAATAGAAAAAACAATCTGAAAATTCATATGGAACCACAAAAGACCCTGAATAGCCAAGGCAATACTGAGCAAAAGATGTAAAGCAGGAGGCATTCAACTACTTGACTGCAAAATATACTACAAAGCTATAGTAACCAAAACAGATGATATTTGTATGAAAACAGACCATAGACCAACGGAACAGAATAGAAAGCCCCTAAATAAATCCACATATTTATAGCCAACTGATTTTTGACAAAGGTGTCGAGAACATATACTGGGGAAAGGACACCTTCTTTATAAATGATGCTGTGAAAACTGGATATTCATATACAGAAGAATGAAACTAGACCCCTGTATTAGTCTGTTCTCACACTGCTAATAAAGACACACCCAAGACTGGGCAAATTATAAAGGAAAGAGGTTTAATAGACTCACAGTTCCACATGGTTGCAGAGGCTTCACAATCATGGTGGAAGGAAAAGGAGAATCAAAGGCACATCTTAAATGGTGGCAGGCAAGAGAGCTTGCGCAGGGGGACTCCTATTTATGAAACCATCAGGTCTCATGAGACTTACTATCACAAGAACGGTATGGGGGAAATTGCCCCCATGATTCAATTATCTCCACCTGGCCCCACCCTTGACACGTGGGGATTATCACAATTCAAGGTGAGATTTGGGTGGGGACACAGAACCAAACCATATCAACCCCTATTTCTCACCATACACAAAAATCAACTCAAAATGGATTAAAGACTTAAATGTAAGCCGTGAATATATAGAACTACTAGAATAAAATATAGGGGAAATGCTTCAAAACATTGGTTTAAGCAAAGATTTTATGGCTACAACTTTAAAAGCACAGACAACAAAAACAAAAATAGATAAATTGGACTATATGAGATGAAAAGACCTCTGCATAGCAAAGGAAACAATCAACAGAGTGAAGAGACAACCTGTAAAGTGAGAGAAAATAGTTGTAAACTATTTATCCAACAAGGGACTAATGTCCAGAATATACAAGGAACTCAACAGGAAAAAAATGAAATAATTTGATTAAAACGAAGACAAAGGATCAGAATAGATATTTCTCAAAAGAAGACATACAAATAGCCAACAAATACATGAAGAAGTGTTCACCATCACTAATTATCAAGGAAATGCAAATCAAAACCACAATGAGGTATCATCTCACCCCGGTTAGAATGGCTATTATCAAAAAGACAAAAAGTAACAAATGTTGGCAAGGATGCAGAAAAAAGAGAATTCTTATACACTGTTGGTGGGAATGTAAATTAGTACAACAATTATGGAAAATAATGTGGGGGTTTCTCAGGAAACTAAAAATAGAACTACCATATGATTCAGCAATCCCACTACTGGGTGTTTATCCAAAGGAAAGGAAATCAATATATCAAAAGGATACTTGCACCCCTATATTTATTGCATTATTCACAGTTCCTAAGATATGGAATCAGCCTCAATGTCCATCAACAGACAAATGGATAAAGAAAATGTGCTGTATATATACACAATGGGATACTATTTAACCATAAAAAAGAATGAAATCCTGTCATTCACAACAACATGAATGAGCCTGGAGGATATTATGTTAAGTGAAATAAGTCAGGCACAGAAAGATAAATACCATGTGTTCTCACTCATATCTGGAAGCAGAAAAAAAAACTGAGCTCATGGAAGAAGAGGGTAGAATTGTGGGTACTGGAGGTTGGAAAGAGTAGAAGGTAGGGGAGTATGGGGAGAGGTTGGTTAACAAATACAAAGTTACAGCTAGACTGGAGGAATGAATTCCCATGTTCTGCAGCACTGTAGGATGAATACGGTTAACTATAATTTATTATATATTTTCACAAAGCTAGAAGAGAGGATTTTGAATGTTCACAACATAAAGAAATGATAAATGATCAAGGTGATAGGAATGCTAATTATGCTGATTTAATTATTACACATTTTATACACACACCAAAATATCAGTCTGTATCCCATAAATATGTACAATTATTACATGTCAACTAAAAATAAAAGGAAAAAATAACTTTCATGAGTGAGGAGTTGCTTCTTATGGAAAAGCAAAGAAAGTGGTTTCTTGAGATGGAATCTACTCCTGATGAAGATGCTGTGGACATTGTTGAAATGACAACAAAGAACTTAGAATATTCCATAAACTTAGTTGATAAAGCAGCAGGGTTTGAGAGGATTGATTCCAATTTTGAAAGAAGTTCTACTGTGGGTAAAATGCTATCAAACAGCATTGCATGATACAAAGAAATCATTTACGAAAAGAAGAATCAATCAATGCAGCAGACTCCGTTATTATCTTAAGAAATTGCCACAGCCACCCCAGCCTTCAGCAGAAACCACACGTGGGTCAGTCAGCTGCCATCAATAAGGAGGTAAAACCCTCCACTAACGAAAAGGTTACCACTCACTGAAGGCTCAGATGATCATTAGCATTTTTAACAATAAAGTATTTTTAATTAAAGTATGTATATTGTTTGTTAGACATAATGCTACTGCACAATTAATAGACTCCTGTATAGTGTCAACATAACTTTTATGTACACTGGGAAACCAAAAATTTGTGTGGCTCACTGTATTGAGATATCCACTTTATTGCAGTGGTCTGGAATCTAACCTGCAATATCTTTGAGGTATGCCTGTATAGGAAAGCAACTGATTTTTGTATATTAGCCTAATATCCTGAAACTTTGCTATAATTACCTATTAGTTCCAAGAGTTTTTGTGTTGATTCTTTGGGACTTTCTATATAGACGATCATGTCATTTGCAAACAGAGACAATTTTATTTCTTCCTTCCCAATCTGTATACTTCTTATTTCCTTTCTTGACTTACTGCATTAACTAGAACTTCTAGTACAATGTTGAATAGGAGTGGTGGGAGGGGACATACTTGCTTTGTTCTCAGTCTTGAGGAAAAGCATCTAGTTTTTCACCATTAAGTAGGTTAATGTATCTTTTCTTAAAAAGTTAAAAAAAAGTCACTATGAAATAGTTTTGAATAGTTTTGATGGCCAAAACTGAGGATGCCTTTGAGGAAATTAGAGGAGGGTCGAATGATGACTCAGGCAGAGCTAAGATTGTTAGGGATCTTGTGTGCTAAGAAGAAGAGTTTAAACTTCAAAATTAAAGATATCTCATCAGGGGAGTGACATGATCAGCTTTGCCCTGGCTGCACGGTGAGAACAGATGGAGGGGCGAGGCTGGAGGCCCAGTGATAGCTGGATGTTTTTGCAGTAATTCAGGCAAAAGCTGATGGCGACCTAAGCCAGGGCAGTCACAGTGTGAACAGAGAAGGGTGTGGATTTGAGAGCTATGTAGGGAGCAGACATGACGAGACGTGGTGATTGACTGACTCTAAGGGGTAGTGATATGGGGGCAGGGAGGGCAATGCTGATTTCTGCCTGGGGTGCCTGGGGAACCTCTTCATTAAGGCAGGTGTGGAATGAGAATGGGCTTGGCAGGCAACATGGGGAATTCATTTCTGGCCATAAGTTTGAGTCACCTGAGGGCCTTCTAGGCAAAAGGGCTGAGAAGATGGGCTGCAGGGTCCCAGTGGACAGAAGAGTAGTTTGTCCAGTCGGTAGAGATTTGTGGGGAAGCAGCTAGTTAGCACATTGAGGATAGAGTCATGAGAGTGAGTGTAGTAACCCAGAGAAAGTGGGTGCAGTGAGAAGTGAAGAAGTCCCCATAGGAGCCCCGGGAATCACTGAGTGATTAAACAGCCATGCGCACAGGAGGACGAGCCAGGGAAGGAGAATTTTAAGCAGCGGGATACCAGGAGAGAGAACCATCACTGGTGAGGGGACAGGAGAGAGAGCTGTCCCCAGGCAGATGGTCAAGAGAGAGCCATTCACAAATGGAAGAATTTGAAAAGGGAGAGTGAGGGCTCCAGCGACAAATGCCCCAGACTGAGGCAAGGACTGACAGGTGTCCCGTGAACTGGCCCTGTGCTCAGTGCTCCTGCATCCCATCTCAGCCTTTCCTCTTCTTTAGAGTCTGATGGGAAGATTGGCTGTTTCTGCATTTCAGATATAGCAGGTGTAGATAAACCTGCCAAATATGTTAAAAAGGTTTTTAAAATATGATTTGTATTCTTGGAAAAAAGGAAAATAGCTCTCTTTTTTGAGCACCTACTCTACTTGTGGTGACGGTGAGTAGGTGTTGGACATACGGATCTGAAGTTCAGGGAGAGGTGTGGGCTGGAGATGGGAACTCAGATGGGGTCAGCTTATGGATGGCAATGACAATCTTGGATGAGGGCACCAAGAGCAGTCAGAGCGATGGAGAAGAGAAGGGGACCAAGGACTCACCCTGGATCCTGCGCATGTTTGGAGGCTGGAAAGGTGGGGGAAATTGACAAAGAAGACCTAGCAGAAGCTCAGCAATAGGAAGAAAATCAGATGAGTTTGGTGTCTTGGAAACCAAATGAAGAAAGTGTTTCAAGGAGGAAGTTTTGATGAACTGCGTCAAATGCTGCTTTTAGATCAAGTAAGATTAGGACCACGAATTGACAGTATGTATGTGTGAGTATATGCACACACCTCCATATGGGATTTTTTTCTTTTTTTCATTTTGACGGAGTCTTGCTTTGTCACCCAGGCTGGAGTGCAGTGGTGCAATCTCGGCTCACTGCAAGCTCCACCTCCCGGGTTCACGACATTCTCCTGCCTCAGCCTCCTGAGTAGCTGGGACTACAGGCGTCCGCCACCATACCCGGCTAATTTTTGTATTTTTGGTAGACAAGGGATTTCACCATGTTGATCAGGCTGGTCTCAAACTCCTGACCTCATGATCTGCCCGCCTCGGCCTCCCAAAGTGCTGGGATTACAGGTGTGAGCCACCGCGCCCGGCCAGGATTCTTTTCTTTTAAGGAAAATAATTTGAGATAATTTTCCCCAAAAGTAAACTCAGTACATACAGATGGTGTGATCCTAGGTGGAGGGTTGTTCATTTTTTCCCAAGCCTTCCTTTCATAGCAAGCCACCATTTACACCTCCACCTGACCATTCTAAAATGGTCTTGAAATGGAGCGACATGGCAGACAGCCCTCAAGGTCACTGAATATTGAACACCCAGGTGAGCCACGGAACCACAGGGCAGCCACTGTGGCAGGATCCTGAGGCTGCCTGCACACCCCGAAGTCTTCTCTCATCCTGGTCCCCACAGGATACCAAGCAACCTATGTCAGGAATTCCCTACACTCTAGCTTCTGTGGCTTTCTGGCCATTTGAGCAGTAATCAAGTTAAGGGCCGTTTGGGACAAGGGATATTTCAGAACTTTCCTCCAGCTTCCGTAGTCTTACCATTCTTCTGTGGAAGCACACAGGGGATTTGGAATCATGGAACTACACTTGGCTTTGAGCCTGGTGGTTATACCAGTTGTTTCTATGGAAACAGATATTGGAAGAGGCAAATGCATAGAGTTTTAAATAATTTCAACTCTTACCTTCTATCTCCCTCTACAGCTGCTCTGGGGGGAAAAAAGTCAATCCTAAAGCAGGCACTTTCAGGAAACAGCTGGTATCTTCATAAAGCCTGTCCAAGCCTGACTTCACGCTACTCATTTGAAAATAAAGAGACATTGTAATGGCCTGGGTGGGGGAAGTGCTGGAGACCAGGGTCTGCCCTACCCAGTAGGCTGCTCACAGGTGGCCTGGTGGCCAAAGGCTTTGGATGCTAAGGGTCACACTCCAAGTGATGGGTCCTCACTGCTGGAGCCATCAGCCCTGAACAGTGAGTGAGGCTGGTCTTGTCACACGTAGTTATCCATGGTGCCCTGGATGGCCAGGCTGGGGCCCCAGCCAGATGCAGACCATGGTCCAGGCAGGGCAGTGGAACTCCACAGGGGCCGTTGGTTGGTCCATTACCCATGGGCTGCCTCCATTAGCCTGGCCAACTCCTCCTAGGGAGGACCATACCCCATCTGAAGTTCTAACCACATCATTCTCCTGTTTAAAATTTTCCCCAGCAGCTAAAGGATGAAGTCTGTACTGCTTAGCTCAGCTCAGGAGGCCTTTGATGATCTGGCTGGCTCACCTCCCTAGCCTTATCTCTCACAACCCCCTTCCTTGTTCCTTGTGCTCAGCTACCCTGAGCTATTGTTACTTCTCCAAAGCATCCCACTCTCTTCCTCTATGCCTGCGCACCTTCTACCCAGAACACCCCCCTTTCCACCCCCAATATGCCATCTTCATATGTAAAATCCCCGCTTGACCTTTGAGAGGCAGCTTAGAAGCATCTCCTCAAGGGGCCTGTGGACCACATGGGCTGCCTGGATGGACACCTGTGTCCTGTGCTTCCATCTCACACTGTTCACCCTCATTCTGGTCACAGAACTGATCATTGTCTGTCTGTGTGCTGGTCCCCTCTTGTCTGTGACCTCCTCAAAGGCCATGGCCATCTGTGTGTCCCCAGCACCCACCACCAGTGCCTGGCTCAAAGTAAGTATTCAGTAAATATTTATTGACTAAATTATTCCCTCCACCTGGAGCTCTCCCCATGCCTCCATATGTCCAATTTCAACCCATCTGTCTGGGTCCATTAAGCCGGCTTCTCGAAGAAATGTCTTTGCCGAGTTGCAATTTAATTTAATATTACACCCTCACCTTTTGTCAAGAGCCCACTTCTGGGGCTGAGGCTGCCAAGTGAAGCATGATTCAGCATCTACTACGAAGGATGTTGTTCAGTTTGTGTCCCTGAGATAAAGATCCACAGGTTAGGTCCTCGTGGAACTGAGTGCCAGGAAATGGGCTGTGCTCTCTCCGTGAACTTGTATCTACTTCCTTCCTTCCATCAGGCAATCATAACTGGATAAGCCACCCTGTGTTCTTTTTAACCTTGGCTGCCAGAAAGTTGGAGCCAAATTCAACGCTCAGCCTCAATAACCATCTTATCTCAGGTTCCTGGAGGATTATCTCAACTTCTGATCATTCGTCTTTATTTTTAACTGTCCTGTTGTATTTAGGCTTTTAATGTGTGCTGTCTTGAGCCCTCTGGGAGAGGAGGCAAGGTGTAAATTCTAGATTAAGTTATTAAAACAAGAACTTCAGGCGAGATTTAATTGGAATGATATGCCAGAGAGACATTTTAAGGGTGTCCACAGCCACATGCTTTCTGGCATGGATCCTGGCCCAGCCTCGGCTCGGCTCTGCAGTCAGCATTGTGGGCACAGATGTGTCTGGGCCCAGTGTATGGACAGAATGGCTCTGCCAGCCACAGCCGTGATTCTGGAACATCTTGTGTGGAAAGGTGTGTTGGATTCACGAGAGATTGCAGTTGATTTCATCTTCCTTGTTGGCTTCCCTTATGTCTGTGGGCAGCACGTGGGGCCAGCCAGAGGCCCATTAGGACAAAAATCACAAGAGACAGAGCCACAGCACCAGGGCCAGCCCTGAAGCTGGAACTTCTCCATCTCTACCTGTCTAGGAACTCTTCAGGGCATGAGCTGTTTGCTAGGAATTCTCAAGTGTCATGAACAGAATGATTGGAAACTTGTGTGACATCCTGGCTTCTTCTGACCACTGTATTTGTCTTGTTAAAGCCATTTTTGTTCCTGAGCAAAAAGAGTCTTTAAATTTTTATTATTTTTAACCCAATGCCACACATCCATGTTGGCAGAAATACAGGCTGCAGTCCCCATGAAGACCTTCCCTCTTTTCTGTGGGTAAACTCCAAGCAACCTACCTCTTGGTAGATGGTTCATCATCAGGGTGCTCCTTCAGCATTTATGGGGTACCCATTGTCTGCCATGCTCCCTTATGTACTGCATGTCTGATGAGCAACATTAGGTATGTCCATAAAGGGTGGTGTTACCAGCTTGCTGCTGGTAGGTCTGTGGTTGATGCTATCAGAGAAACACACAGGCATAAGCCAGGCGTGGTGGCTTATGCCTGTAATTTTAACACTTTGGGAAGCCAAGGCAAGAGGATCACTTGAGCCTAGGAGTTCAAGACTAGCCTGGGCAACATGACGAGACCCCGTCTCAAAAAAAAAAGAGAAAGAGAGAAACACACACACAGAATAGATTGTAAACAACAGCAACAGTACCCTCTTGATGACATTTGCCTCCAAACACTTGGTTTTAAGTTTAAGTTACTGTGCTGAGACACTGGACTTAATTTTCTAAAGTATGAACTAAGATTGAATCTGGGTTAATGTCTCTCAGAGGGCAAAGAAGTGAGAGAGAACATGCATTAGTCAGGATCTGCTAGGTTTTGCTGTAGTAACAACAAAAAAAAAACCTCACTGGATTAAAGCAATAAATGTTCTTTTTTCATCACAGCACTTGTCCACTGAGAACCAGCTGCAGCTTTCCCCCACCATGGTGTCCTCCCCCGGGACACAGCTGGTGGCAAAGGGAAAGTGTGCAGCAAAGTGTGCACCAGCTTTGAGCTTCCACCCCAGAGTGTCACATGTCACTTCTACCCATATCTCATTGCCCAGAATGCATCATATGTCCATGCCCAAGTTCAGTGAGCCAGGGAAGAGCAATCCTACTGTGTGCCCAGAAGGAAAGAGAGAACCAGGTATTGCTATTCAGCCATGATGACTACACTAGCATATTCCCCTGGCTTTTGGTTGCTGTACAAATACCATGCCATTCACTAGAACGTGAGCTCCATGAGAATACAGGGCGAGGGAGGGTTGTGTTTTATTCACTGCTATATCCTCAACATCTGAAAAAGTACCTGGCACATAGTACATACTCAATAAATAATATTAGTTGAATAATTGAGGAAACACACCTTAGAGAAATCTTGTTAGATCTATGGGCTATTCTCTGAAAAATTTTGTACCTGTTCTGCAGACGCTACTGCCAAATCACATCCTAATCCATCACTTCTGTCTGTCTCCACTGCTGTGACTGGGGTCCACACCACCATCATCTCTTATCATCTGCCATTCCAGAGTTGGGGTGCAATGAGGCAAGGCTACAGGTGGTGCAAAATGAGCAAGTGGTTTGGTGAATAAAGAGCCTTTATTGTTGAAGTCACTGAGTTGTTTGTGGTGGTGGATGTAATCATAGCTTTCCAAGGCAGACTCCAGCTCATTGCTCCTTCCAAGTCATTCTCTGCATGGCTGACTGGCAGACAGAGGGATCTTTTTCTTTTTGTTTCTTTTTTTTTTTTTGAGATATAATTCACATATCATAAAATTCAGTCTTTAAATGTATACCCTAGTGGTTTTTAGCCTATTCATAAAGCTGTGCAACTATCACCACTATCTTATTTGAAAAAAACTTTGTCACCCCAAAAAGAAACCTTCTTTCTTTTATCCATCACCCCTTCTTTTTCCCTTCCCTCCAGCCCCTAGCAACCACTCATCTATTTTCAGCCTTTATGGATTTGTCTATTCTGGACATTTCATGTCAATGGAATCAAACAATCTATGGCCTTTTGTGCCTGGCTTCTTTCACTTAGCGTAATGTTTTCAAGGTTCCTTCACGTATCTGCACTTTATTTCTTTTTATGGCTAAGTAATATCCCCTTGTTTTAATATATTGCATTTTGTTTTTCCATTCAACATTTAATAGATATTTTGGTTGTTTCAACTCTTGACTATTATGAATAATGCTAATATGAGCATTCATGCACAAATTTTTGTGTGAACATATGCTTTTAGTTCTCTTGGATATATACCTGGGAGTGGAATTGCTGGGCTACATGGTAACCATGTTAACTCATGTTAACATTTTTAGGAACAGCCAGTTTTTCACAGTAGCTGCACCATTTTGCATTCCCACAAGCAAT
Source organism: Pan paniscus (assembly GCF_029289425.2). Lineage (NCBI taxonomy): Eukaryota > Metazoa > Chordata > Mammalia > Primates > Hominidae > Pan > Pan paniscus. The sequence goes on from NC_073260.2 coordinate 41,119,930, forward strand.
ATATGAGGGTTCCAATTTCTCCACATTGCTGCCAATCCTTGTTATTTATCTGCCTTTTTGATTATAGCCATCTTAGTGAGTGTAAAGGTTTCTGGTGGTTTTGATGAGAATGACCATCAAATAACTAATGACTAATGGTGCTGAGTGTCTTTTTACGTGCTTATTGGCCATTTGTGTATCTTTGTTGGAGAAATGTCTATTCAGAGAGACTTTGCCCATTTTTAATTGAATGATTCATCTGTTTGTTGTGGAGCTGTAAGAGTTCTTTATATATTCTAGATACTAGGCCTTTGTCAGATATATAATTTACAAATATTTTCTCTCATTCTGTGAGTTGTCTTTGCATTTTCTCAATAATGTCCTCTGACACATGAAAAATTTTAATTTTCATAAAGTGCAATTTATATATTTTTTCTTTTATTATTTCTGCTTTAGGTGCCATAGCTAAGAAACTATTGTCTGATCCAAGCTCATGAAGATTTACACTTACGTTTTCTTCTAAGAGTTTTATACTATTTGTTCTTACATTTAGGTATTTGATCCATTCTGAGTTAGTTTTTGTACATGGTATGAGGTAGTGATCCAAATTAATTATTTTGCACGTGGATATATAGTTGTGCAAGCACCACTTGTTTGTTTTGGTTTTTTCGAGATGGAGTTTCACTCTGTCGCCCAGGCTGGAGTACAGTGGCACAATCTCAGCTCACTGCAAACTCCTCCTCCCAGGTTCAAGCAATTCTCCTGCCTCAGCCTCCCGAGTAACTGGGATTACAGGCACCCACCACCATGCCTGGCTAATTTTTGTTTTTTTAGTAGAGACTAAAAAAATGGGCTCTTGGCCAGCCTGGTCTCAAACTCCTGACCTCAGCCTCCCAAAGTGCTGGGATTATAGGCGTGAGCTACCGCCCCTGGACACCACTTGTTGAAAAGAATATCCTTTCCCCATTGAATAGTCTTGTAACCCATGTTGAAAATCAACTGACCATGGATGTGTACTTGTATTTCTGGATTCTCAATTCTATTCCATCAATTTATATGTCTATCCTTATGCCAACACCATGCTGACTTGATTATTGTAGCTTTGTGGCAATTAAAATTGGAAGTGTGAGTCTTCTGACTTTTTTCTTCTCTTGCAAGATTGTTTTAGCTATGCAGGGTCCCTTGAGATTCCATATGATTTATACGATCAGTTTTTTCATGTCTGTAAAAAAGGCTGTTGGGATTTTCATAAGCGTTGATTTGAGTTTGTAGATAATATGGGGAGTATTGCCATCTTAAGAATATTGTCTTCCAATTCATGAACATGGGCTATCTTTTCATTTATTTAGGTCTTCTTTAATTTCTTTCAGCAATTTTTTTTTCTTCCGAGATGGAGTCTCACTCTGTCACCCAGGCGGGAGTGCAATGGCACAATCTTGGCTCACTGCAACCTCCGCCTCCCGGGTTCAAGCGATTCTCGTGCCTCAGCCTCCTGAGTAGCTGAGGTTACAGGCACCCACCACCATGCCTGGCTAATTTTTGTATTTTTAGTAGAGACAGGGTTTCACTATGTTGTCCAGGCTGGTCTTCAACTCCTGACCTCAGGTAATCCACCTGCCTTGGCCTCCCAAAGTGCTGGGATTACAGGTGTGAGCCACTGAACCCAGCCTTCTTGGTGGATTCTTTAGAATTTTCTACCCATAAGATTATATAATTTGCAAATAGAGGGTTTTGCTTCTTTCATTCCAATTTGTATGCTTCATATTCCATTTTCCTGAATAGCCAAAAAATTCTCGGATAGACTTTCAACCTACTTATATCTTTGAATCAAAAGTGAGTCACATATACAACAAATATAGTCAGATCATGTTTTTTTTTAATTCATTCTGCCAATCTCTGCATTTCAATTGGAGTGTTTAATCCATTTTATGTAATTACTGGAAATGCAGGATTTACATCTGCCATTCTGGAAGATACTTTTTTGTTTTTGAGACAGAGTCTCCCTCTGTCGCTCAGGCTGGAGTCAGTGGCGTGATCTCGGCTCACTGCAACCTCTGCCTCCTGGGTTCAAGCGATTCTCCTGCCTCAGCCTCCCGAGTAGCTGGGACTACAGGCACATGCCACCATGCCTGGCTAATTTTTGTATTTTTTAGTAGAGACGGGGTTTCACCATATTGGCCAGGCTGGTCTCAAACTCCTGACTTTGTGATCCACCCGCCTTGGCCTCCCAAAGTGCTGGGATTATAGGCATGAGCCACTGCGCCCAGCCAGATATCTTTTTAAAATGCACAACGTATCTTACTATTTTGCACTTAAAATTCTCCAATTTAAAATAAAACCCACACTTCTTACCTTGCTACAGGTCCTACACAATCCAGTCCCCACTCCATATCTGACTTCATCTAGTTCCTCTCCCTGTGCTCACCCCAGTCTTTAGCCATGTGGGCCTTCTGTCTGGAGCTCTAACACTCCAACTTTATTCCCAACTTTGTGCCTTTGCATTCATGATTCTCCTGCCTGGAACGCTCTTCCTCCAAACCTTTTCATGTCGGACTCTTTCCTGTCATTTCAGATCTAGCTTAAATGCCACCTCCCTGATCACCAGATCCTTAAATGTCCCCCAACATTCTTTCTCACCTCCCCTATTTCTCCATCACATTGCTTATTCCTCATTCTCTCATCTATTTTCTATCATCCACTAGAATGTGAGCTCCATGAAACAGGGCCCTTAACTATCTTACTCAGAGCTCTTTCTCCATGGCCTCGCACAGGGCCAGACAGACACACAGCTCAATATATGTTGGTTGAATGGATGAGTGAATGAATGAACAAAGGAATGCGTGCATGAATGAATGGATGGATGGACGAGCTTCCCTGGCATGATTCTTGTCAGCACTGACAACAGCTGAGTAGGTAATGTGGTTGCTCAGTAGCTGGATTGAACTATTGGATGAATATGTTGATACTAAAAAGAAAAATAAGTAATGTTTTAAAGGTGAAGAGGAAGTTTTGTTGTTGTTGTTGTTGTTGTTGAATGATTTCAAAGAGAAACTTGACTCGTGGTTCTCAATCCTGCTACATCACCCAGAAAAGATCTTTTTGAAAATACCGGCCCGGGTCACACCCCCCAAAATATCTGATTTAACTGGCTTAGAAAGGGCCCTGTGCATCAGGAATTTTTTAAAGTTGCCATGGGTTCTGGTGTGCAGCCGGAGTTGAGATTCTCTGGTCCAGACTCTCACGAATCTCTAGGAAGGGCCCAAGACTGTACCTTGGATACCAGGGTGATAAATAGACTCAGGACAACAAATTTTTACGACTAGAAAGTAAAAGAAGAAAAGGCTGAATCCAGAAAATCTGAAGTCCAGTTGGTCCCTGCCAGCCAGAGATGATGATGATGACAAAAGAATTACAGGCTCAGAGAGAGGCCCACCTGGGGAGTTCATGTGTGCAGACCCCAAAGAGCTACGCAGGCCCTCTGGTCTCATATTTTTCTGAAAATCCTTGTGTTAGCATTTGAACAACTGTTTCCCCAGTGGAAGAGAGAGAGCAAGGAAGAGGAAAAAAGGAAGGTTTCTATGAGGTTTCTATTTCTGCAGCATTGTTCATTGCAATGGGAAGACAGAGGGTGAGCAAGTTCCACACCAGAACTTTAGGCAGGTTTGTTTCTAAGTGCTCTACAATCACAAGGAAACCACTGACCACAGAAACCAACAGGGAAGAAAAAAGGACAAGGGAACCACAGTGTCCGGGCACCTCAGCACTCATGGTGTCTCGGAAAGGAACCGCCAGCCCTGTGATGGGATGTTCATTCTTTTCTGCCCTTGTTTAGCTTGAAGTTTCTCCCTAAAGTGATAGTGGATTAAGCTTCAAATACTGAGTTGTTTTGTCCTTCACAAAGGATGAAACATTTAACATGCCCCAAAGATGCTCTCTTCATGTCAGAGGAGGCTGAGACAACCTGTGAACCACCCCTTAGGGGACAGCAGCCAGAAGAAACACGATCATTGCTGGTCCTGCCCAAATCTCACTTCCCAGCCCATCCACCCATACTCTTGCCCTTCTCTGGACTGGTACCCCAACTCCAGGCTTACCCTACTCACATACAAGCACCCAATAGTAAGCAAACACATACTATAATAATAACAACAGTGTCTCACATTTCAACAGCATGGCAAAGTTCACAAAGCACCTTGACATCCCCATTTTAGAGATTCATCAGAGGAAACTAAAGCTGAGTAGGTGACCTGACTGGCCTGAGATAACCTTGCTTGCTACGCATGAGAACTGGAACCCAGCCCAAGCCTTGTGGTATTGGATGAGTCAGTATCCCTTCCACTGGGATCGATCCATTCACACTTCCTGCTTCTTTTTGCATCAGTCCCTTTGTTTTCTTTTTCTTCATTGATGCTTTCAAAATTATTAGCTTCCAATTGTGCATAATGTTCTCTTATAAATGCTTAAATCTCTTTCACATCTGTGATTATCTGGTTGATGGTTCATGAGAGTGAACAGATATTCAAATCCAGCAAGTTTAGATCTGAGAGCTTCACCTTCCAGTCCCGCTTCATCCTTAGTACTAGATCTACTCAGCCTTCTTCTAGGATTTCAACAAAGCTGCATTGTCTTAGGAGTAACAATAGCAAAAATAATCATAGCAACAGCTTTTCTTGAGTGCCTGCTACGTGGTAAGCACTGTTCCAAGTTCTTTGCTTTATCAACTCATTCAGTCTTCACAACAACCCCATATGGGAATTACCATTATTATCCCCAGTCTACAGATGAGGAAACTGAGGCACAGAGGGGTTAAATAACATGCCCATGGTCACACAGCTGGTAAATATACAGCATGTAGCCCTTAGTGGTTAAGCAAGTAGACTCTGGAGCTAGGCTTAACTCCAAATCCCAGTTCAGCCACTTACTGTGTGAAGTTAGGTTAGTGTAGTGGGCTGAATTGTCATTCCCCCTAAACGATATCTGCATCCTTACCCCTGGACCTGTGAAATGTGGCCTTATTTGCTAAAGGGGTCTTTGCAGATGTCATTATGTTAAGGGTCTTCAGAAGAAATCATTTTGGATTACCCGGATGGGCCCTAAACTCAATGACAGGTGTCCTTATAAAAAATACACATAGAGGGACACAGACACAGGGGAGAAGGCCATGTGGAGATGGAGGCAGAGTGATGCAGCCACAGCATGGAATGCCTGGGGCCACCGGGAGCTGGAGAAGACATGGCAGGATTCTTCTCTTGAGCCTTCAGAGGGAGCACAGCCCAACGGACATCTTGACTTTGGACTTCTGGCCTCCAGAACTGTGCAAGGATTAATTGTCTATTGTTTTAAGCCACCCAATTTATGGTAGTTTGTTACAACAGCTCTAGAAAATGAGTATCATTTCTGAGGGCTTCAGCCTTAAAATGGGCCTAGATAGGAGAAGCGCCCACTTTACGGAGCTTTGGGCAGGACTAGAAGGGATGCCTGTAAGATTTGCCCACACCCACCACCTGGAGAGCACTTGATGAAGGTTAGCCCTCATACAGAGCATCATTTATTACCCGGCCTTTGGCTGCTCTGCCCTGAACCCTTGCAGAGCCCACGGAAGCCAGCCCTTCACATTGCCATCTTCTTGTGTCTGACTCGTTGCCACTGGGACCCCTGAGCCCAGCCCAGCGTGTTCCTGGCTCAGGAATCTCAGAGGAATCAAATCTGACTCCCAGACCCAGGCTGCAGAGGCCTCTCTGAGCCATTATTACCAGGGCTGCCAGAGCGAGACTATGAACATCCACATGTGGCGTTTTAATATTTTACCCAAGAAGTCATTTTCTTCCACGATTCAGACACAGAAGACTCGAAGAATTAAAGTGAGAAAGGTACTCAGGGCCTGCATGATTTCCGCCGATGGGCGTGGAGGATTTTCCTGTGTCTGTTCAGGCTCTTTCTTTCTTATCTGCATCTTACAGCAGACAGGAAGCCAGCTGACGAGAGATTGCATGTTCATACCAATTATTAAAAATATATGGCAGGCTTCTGGAAATGCATTCACATGCCAAGGAAATAGAATGCAGTCACCAGCCCAGGCCCCTGCACTGTGTGCTTTGGAGGAACAGTGCGGCATCTGTAAACACAATGATACAAGGTTTTGGACCAGATTCTGCCACCTCCCAGCTGTGTGACCTTGGGTGAGTGACTTAACCTCTCTGAGCCCCAGTGCCCATAGGGGAAGTTCATTCCTCCCTCACAGGTTTACTGTGAGCGTCATTAACTGAGATAACATGTTCAAGTACCTAGTTCTGAGCCTGGCACATAGAAGGAGGTCAATCAGTCTGATTTGTTTCCACTCCCTGCCCCAGAATTTCCTGACTCCATAAGAAAACTGACATAACTACCCTGCCAACCTCCCAGGTCCTGAGGTGCACTGCTGCCAAGAGCAAACATGCAGGATAGATTTACACCTTCCAGAGCACTTCCATGGCCATCCACTCATTTAATCCTGCAGACTCTGCTGCAGAGAGTGTTCTGTTTCCATTTTGCAGGGGAGCACCTGGAGAGCACTGAATCACATAGGTAGCAAGTGGGGCTCAGAGGTGAGAAGCCAGGCCTGCTAATCCCCAAAGCTAGGCTCCTTCATACCCCATGCTGACTGTCAAATGAGCTGATGGATGGGAAATTGCTCCATAGGCAACAGAGCTCTATCCCAGCCTGAGGGCTGGACTGTTGTTATCTCCAGCACCTGTCTGTGATCAAGGCTCTTTGCTACCTTTTTGTCCATGTGTATTGTCCTCACTTCCCCCTTCTAGGCATGAGCAGGTTGGATCAGTCTCATTTGGCTCATTCCAAGGCAGTCTGTGAACTTGCCGCATGTGTGGTTAAAATGTACGCGTGCTCCCACTCCCACTTCCCATGTGCCTTCTCATGCTCCACGCTCTCTGCCCCACCCACACTCACTGGCTCGCACATCCAGGAGGCGCTCAGCACAGCCTGTCCTCTGTTATGAAGAAGACTTCGTGGAGCTCAGGTGCACCATAGAGCCACTAGAGAGACATGTGTCATTCATTCATCTGCCAAACCCACATTTACTGGGCACCCACTATGTGCCAGATGCTGGAGCCACAATGATGGGTTAGGTGCAGCCCCTGCTCTCAGGACTCCCCCAGTCCAGGGGGACAAGTTAATTGACAATGGCAGTGTAGGTGGCAAGTGCTAGAATAGCTCCGCCCGGGGCCCTGTGGAAACGCAGAGGAGGTGGCTGCTCATCCTGCCTTGAGAAATGTTTCACAAAAAAAAAAAAAAAAAAAAAAAAAAAAAAGAAGAGGGACTTTTCCCCCAAGTCTTCAAAGAACAAATAGGATTTGGATAAAGAAAACAGAAGCTGTGCAAAATAGTTCATCCTTTCCTGAAAACGTTAAACAGAGTTACTATTAAGACCCAGCAAGTTCACTCCTAGGTATACACAGAAGGAAAATGAAAACATCTGCTCAAAAACATAGACATGAATGTTTATAGGAGAGCTATTTATAATGCCAAAAAGTGGAAACAACCCAAATGTTCATCTGCTGATGAATGAATAAACAAAATGTGGTCTATCCATACAGGGAAATATTACTCAGCTGCAAAAAGAATGAAGTACTGACGCATGCTACAACGTTGATGAACCTTGAAAACATTATGTTCAGTGAAAGAAGCCAGACGCAAAAGGCCACATATTGTATGATTCTATTGGTGTAAAATGTCCCAAACCGGCAAATCCATAGAGACAGAAACTAGATTAGTGGTTGCTTCAGGCTAGGGAAGGAGAGATGGAGAGTGATTGCTAATGGATATGGGTTTCTTTTGGGGGTGATGAAAACTATGAGATAGTCATGCTAATTGCACAGCATTGTGACTATATTAAAAACTACTGAATTATACACCTAAAATGGTTTAAATTGTGAATTTTGTGCTATGTGAATCTTACCTCACTTTCAAAAAGAAAAAGACAGGAAAAGATACATAAGGACATTCCAGGTAAAGAAACAGTGAAAGCAAAGGTAGAGAGAGGGGGACATGCTCTTGGAGAAGAGCAAGCGTCCAATACTGGAGCATGATGCACTATATTTTTCTTCTGTGGCTTCACAGCTTTAGAAGGCTAAATGATTGTCGGGTCCAATACCTGTAGTATCTGTTAGATGTTGTCGGTTGCAAGTAACTCAAACTGGCATAAACAATAGAGGGAATATATTGGCATCTTGAAAAGGTCCAGCAGTAAAGTGGACTTCAGGCACAGTTTGATCAGGGATCAGTTCCATTTCTGTGATTTTTTTGTCCCTGCTCTCCTCCATGTATGAAATATGTCATTACATTTGCTTCTCAGATGTCATGGAGATATGAAAAGAAAGATGCATTTCAACTAGAGTGATTTTAGAGGGTTTCTTGGACAACATAGAATTTTTGCCAAGTCTTCAAAAGATGGGTAAAACCTCAAGGAGTCAATATTCCAGGTAGATGAAACCCCTTGAGCAGGAAAATGTAGGGTGTATCTGGAGAAGAGTTCAAGAATTGGTTGGGTCTGGCAGCTTGCCGATAGAAAGTAGATGCAGGGCTGGAGGGAGCTTGGACTTTAACCTGGAGGCACTGGAGAGCCATACAGGAAATTCAGCAGTGGAGAATGTGATGAGCTCTTGATAACGCCTACTCTGGTTTTCAGATAATTTTATGAAATTATTTTTACTTTTAATAGATATGATAATATTGTGGTTATGTACATTCATGCTGAAGTGTCATGGAGTCTGCAATTGACTTTCAAACAGTTTAGGAGGGAAAGTGTGCATGTGTGTGTGAGAGAGAGAGAGAGAGAAGAAGAAGAAAAGGAGAGGAGAGGAGAGATGGGGAGGGAAGGGAGAGAGGAGCAGATATGGCAAAATGTTAGCCATCATTGACTCCTGGAGGAGAATACACAAGGGTGTGTTGTACTGTTCAGCTTTTCTGTATGAGAAAAAGAAAAAAATGAGAGTGGGAGAGACAGACCACTCTGATAGAGGGACAGGCTCAGGAGGTGGTACAGTGAGGGGGCAAGAGAGAATGAGCCCCAAAGGGCAGGGCCGAGATGCCCCATTGGTGAGATGCCTCAGAGGCCCAAGCCACAGGGCTCAGGGTGGGTGAACGTGGCTAGGGACGTGTATAGGCACAGTAGCCCAATGACTCTGCAGCTTCCAGCCCAAGGGTCCAAGAGGACCCTTGTTCCTGGAATAGAGCTCGAAGGCAGCAGAGGAGGAGAAGGAGCCCCCAGGCAGGGCTGGTTTTGCTCCCTCCATAATTAACAATTGTCTGTGTGACTAGGTGTTGAGTCATAGAATTTCAGAGCCGGAAACGACCCAAGAAATCTAAGCAAATCTCTCATTTTCCTGATGGGGAAACCAAGGCATAGATTTACCTGGACTTTCAGAGTCAGATAGGTGACTAAGGACAAGCTACCAGTTTAAACCATTCCTACAAACACCCTGGTGACTATCCACAGCAGAAATGACCTGAGAGACACCAGTTTGCTCTGCCCTTCCTTGGTGAATCTTTGAAACCTTTTCTGAGTGCATATGTCATCAGGGAGCTGCTTCTTGAGTGGGTTGCCACGTGGGGTTTCACTCGGGCCAGGCACTCGCTGGTCTAGGGGCTTTATACATATTGGGCCATTTAATCCTCAATCCTATGAGACAGGTGCTATGTCTAGCCCCATTTTACAGATGGTAATGATAAGGTTACATGGTGGCCACAAGGTCACCTCATTTGTAAGTGGCAGAATTGAGATTAGAGCTCAGGCAGCCTGGCTCCAAAGCTGGCACCTTTAACCACCTTGCCACCCACCATACCCCCTGTCTCCTAGTCGACTGGACTTCCCCACATTCTCAGTGACTGGCTGACTGATGAATTGATGTGTTTATTGTCCAGGGAGAGGGTCACCAGGCAGTTCTGGCCCCAGCCTCATTGGTATGTCTGCAGTAAGTCAAGGCCTATTTATTACTCATAGAGTATTTTGGGGGTCTGTGATAAAGAAAAAATGCAAAACTTAATTTCACTTCCCTGCTACACTGCTCATTCTTTTTTAATAACCCTCTCTTATCAGCCTCCTGGCAGCTTTTGCACTTCCTGTGCATGTTAATTACTTTATTAATTACATTGATATCTTTGGTTCTGCCCAGCATTTCTTGGTACTTTTTGTTTGCAACGTGCACCCATTTTGCCTTGCTCATTGGCATACGCGGGCCCAGTTCCCATTTCTAAAAGGGATTCTTTGAGCCTCGGTAAACACATGGCTTTCAATTAGTCGCACAATCATCATTTCCCATTTTTCAAATCAGCCACGTCACTAATAGAGTGTTTTTAACATTCTCCCAAATAGAGGCTGTATTGTTAAGTTTCTGACATTCTTCCTCAATCCTTGTTTTCTCTCCACGTCACAGCTCAAAGAACCCCATATACCCTAGCATGGAGTGAGATGCTAGACACTAAGAAGTCTAGGGGGAGGAAGCAGGGGAATTGAACCCTGGGACAGATGGAGACAGGGGTTTGTGAGATGAGGCTGGAGGGTGGCCTTGGACCAGGTCCTGGGAGGACCTTAAATGTGACCTTGAGAAGTACAGACTTTATCCTAAAAGCCTATATCCACCCAAAGTATATGGTTTAGAATATTGATCCCATTAGCTGTCCCAAAATAAAAGGGAATGGAAGATCATATGGTCTGAAGTTTAAGAAATCCTCAAAACTACATATCTGCCTCTTGGAAATGTATAATATACTTTTAGCAGGTTAAAGGCTCTGGAAAGTTCTGCAGTTTTATTTTATTTTATTTTATTTTTTTCGAGACAGTCTCACTCTGTCACCCAGGCTGGAGTGCAGTGGTGCAATCTTGACTCACTGCAACTTCCACCTCCCAGGTTCAAGCGATTCTTGTGCCTTAGCCTCCCGAGTAGCTGGGATTACAGGTGCACACCATCACGCCTGGCTAATGTTTGTATTTTTAGTAGAGACGGGGTTTCACCATGTTGACCAGGCTGGTCTCAAACTCCTGACCTCAAGTGATCCGCCCGCCCCAGCCTCCCAAAGTGCTGGGATTACAGGTGTCAGCCACTGCGCCCGGCCTTATATTTTTTAGTTAATAAATTTATTTGTTAAAAATGTTTAAATTTGCATTTCCAAAACTTTTGGCCATGGGACCATTAGCCAAAGAAGTTTTAGAAATGGCCAATTTAAAATTTTAGCGTAAAATTAAAATATGTAGCATATTTATACCTACTTATTCTAAGGAGTTGAATTCAGGAAGTGCTGCTGGAGGGGCCAAGGAGCCGCTGTGGGTTTTGAGCAGGTGGGGGCAGGCTTAGGTTCTGTTTTAGAAAGTGACACCAGCAGTCAAGAGGATAAAGGGAGACTGGAGGCAGAGGTTTGAGGAAGCCCCCGAACAGTTCCCGCAAGACATAATGAGGATCTAAACCACAGGTTTCAAATGTTTCCATGTTTTCTTTCCATTTTACTTCAAGCTGCATTGTTGTCTTAAAATTGGAAAATCAGTGCTGCTATAATAAATCATAGCACAAGGATTTTACTCAGGCATAAAATCTGAATGAGAAAGCAATCTGCACAGTCTTCCATCTTCAAAAGAAGCGTTTAGCCCAACAGGGTATTGAAACACAGTAGCCATCTGTTTCTGCAAATCTCCAGAGTTCATCGAGGCTTTCCAATCACACAGACCCAGATTCAGGGCCCAGACCCACACCTTTGTAGCTCTATGGCCCTGAGCAAGTAGGCTTTACTGCTCTGTGCCTCAGCTTCCCCATATAGTACAAAGAGGAAATAATACTTTTCTCACAAAATAGTTTCAAAAATTGAATGAGGTGACATATACAGAGTGCCTAGCAAAGTACCTGACTCGTGATGACATAAAAATAAATGTAATTGCCCTTCTGTATTGGCCAGGTCCAATAAGGAACCTCTAAATCTCAGCAGCTCAGTGCAACAAGGGTTTATTCCTCACTCACACAAAATCCAGCTGTGAAGCCAGGTGGTTCTCCAGGGCAGCCATCTTCCATGAGGCAACTCTGTGTTCTGGACCACAACACAAGGCAGCAGGCCAATCTTGCAACAGGTCTTCAGTGCTTCAGCCCACAAGAGTCAAATGTCACTTCCACCCACAGCCCATTGGCCAGACTTAGTCACATGATCTCCCACGCCCACCACCTAATTATAAAAAAGCTGAGAATATGCATGAGCAGATGGGATGTTGGTGGCATCAGCCTCTACCACTCCTCTCTTTTCTTTGGTCAGTTCCTTGAGCCTCCCTGAGCCTCAGGTTCCTCCTCTGTAAATTAGGGCTAATACTTCCTGTCCTACCTTGCATGGGATTATTACAGGAGCACATGGGATTATATATGTGACAAATGCTAAATTGTAGTTAGAGGCAGTTATATGCTCACTGTTTTGCTGTGCCAAAGCTACCTCACATTCTTTGGTTCATAGAAAAAAAATGTACAACTTCAACTTTCCTTAAATCTGCATTCCTGTTCTTATTCCCCCGGCCCCATCTTTCCTTTGGATTGGCCACTCCCTTCTCTCATTTGGCTCTTCCCAATTACTTGTCGTGAGATCATTAAGGTCACTTATCAGTAGCCTTTGGTAGCCTATTTTTGGAATTTCACACAAGGCTGCATATCCTAAAAGGTCATGAGGGACGAGATGACAAGGAGGTCACTAGAGTATTTCTCCTGGGCAGCAGAGGAAAATACTGGGGGTTCTGAATCACAGGATGCATGGGCCCTTAGGTCTTTGAAGAACACCAAAGAGGTGTGTGTTTGTGCTTGTGCATGTATATGTGTGAGAACATCATGTGCATGTGTGTGTGTGACTATTGCAAGCCCCAAAATTCCATAAATGTGGACATTAACCATGCAATCTGCCAAGCTCCATGCTGTGGTTTGGCTGCCAGATAACTAAGGCAAGTTCAGGAACAGCCCCAGGTGAACAGGGTGCTAGGCACGGGAAGGGGACAACTGTCTTGCCCTACTCAGATCCCCTTGGAAACCTATAGTTGGCTCAGAGGGCACAACTGCTGTCTCTAACCTCAGAATTGCTGTCCTAGGCCAGGCGCAGTGGCTCATGCCTGTAATCCCAGCACTTTGGGAGACGGAGATGGGTGGATCACCTGAGGTCAGGAGTTCAAGACCAGCCTGACCAACATGGGGAAACCCCATCTCTACTAAAAATATAAAAATCAGCCGGGTGTTGTGGCATGCACGTGTAATCTCAGCTACTCAGGAGGCTGAGGCAGAAGAATTACTTGAACCTAGGAGGTAGAGGTTGCAGTGAGCCAAGATCACACCACTGCACTCCAGCCTGGGTGACAGAGCAAGACTCTGTCTCAAAAAAAAAAAAAAAGAAAAAAAGAATTGCTGTCCTAGAGCCAAGAGAAGAGCCCCAGAGGACAGAGCCTGGGACAGTGGAAAAAGTCCCTGAAGTATAGATTTCAGCTCAAAATAAGGAAGAAAGTTCACACATTTAAGTCCAATCTAACCATAAATGAACTGGGCTTCCTTAGGAGGTAGTGAGTATCTCATCACCAGAGGTATGCAAAGAAAGACTGGACAGTGGGCCGTTGGCAGAGACTGTACCCTAAGGAAGAGATATGAGAGAAGACACTTGAGTCTCTTCAAGCCCAAAAGTTGTGTAACCCTATAAACTAGAATAATGTAACCTCAGAAGACTTGTATGTGTGTGCGTGTGTGTGTATATGTGTGTGTACAAAGTTTATAGGTTCATTTCTATATATTTGTTGCCAGAGGGTATATGAGAGATGAGTTGAGAACAGGTTTATAGTTATAATGAAATCGGAGCATCCTGAGCATCACTGGTAACTCCGTCATCAGAGGAGGATTGCAGGCAGGCAAGAACCTGGCCCAGAAAAATGAGCCCCACTGCAGAGCACAGAAGGAGGGATGCTCACTCTCCGGTGGCCTGCTGCTACCCAGGTATCCCCACACACCGCCAGCAGTGGCCACAGCAGCCATTACGCATCCTATTTTGGAAAAGTCTTTGCAACATTGCACTTTTGTGCCTCCCAGTGCGCTCGCCTCTCTGAATGACAACAGGAAAATGAAATGAGTGTATCGTTCTGGAATGCACTACTCTGTGTGTGTGTGTGTGTGTGTGTGTGTGTGTGTCGGCTCTGTAGTCTTTTGTCTTACTGTGCTCTTGCTTCATACTAAGAACAGCCCTCAAAGCAGGTGACCCCAGCATTTCTCAGAGGAGAACCCAGGGCTCAGGGTGAGCATGTCACAGTCCTGGGGCCAGACCCTAGTTCAAGTGCAAGGCCCATGGCTGTCCGTTACACCAGGGCACTGCAGTGTGCCCAGGCTGCCTTTAGCCAAGGACACACTGTAAAATCTAAGATGTAGCAGGGAACAGGAGAAGGAACACTTGAAGTTCATCCAGGCAGCAGCCTGCCTTCCTCCATGTGAGCTGGGAGTCCCAGAATCAGCCAGAGTCCCAGGGAGGAGCATGAAAAACTGACAGGGCCCTGAGCCTGCAGTCAAGATGCTCGAGGTTCAGTTGCCCTGAATTCTTGATGTGTGACCTTGGGTAAGTTCCAGCCCACTCCTGGGCTTAGTATTCTCCTGCGCAAAATGTGAGGGAGGCTGATGGCCCTACTAACCTCCTAGGGTGGTTGGGCAGATCTAATGAAACTGAAAACCTTGACATTGAGTGCACACACTCAGTGTAGTAGAGTAGAATAGCTCTGTCCGGGATCCCACGTGGTACAGAGTCCTGATTTAGAGAATCTTCGCACTCTAGTTCTGTCACCTCTCCATTCACGCCAAGCTGGGCTTGGACTTGACAGCAGGGAGTCACCATGAACAGCCAACCAGGTTGTGCACTGAGTTCTCAGCAGAGCCCTGTGAGAAGGTGATGAGAGACACAGCCTCTGCATGGCCATGCCACGGCTGAGTGGGAACAGCTCAGCTGCCTCAAGGTCTAGGCTGGGAGGTCCAAGGCCTGGGTGGGAGGGATGCCAGCCTGGACGAGGACTGGAGCTGGACAGCTTGGGCAGGGCCCTCTGGGAGCTCTACTCACTTTAGGGGCCACAGATCTGACCCCAAGCCCAAGGCCAACCACCACCCTCTCTCCCACAGAGAGGCTCCTTGGCCAGAGGAGTCTGGCCCAGGGCAAGATGCAGCTGGGTGGGGCACTTGAACAGGCACTCCTAGGCCAGGCAGGAACTATGGGGAAGAGGGCTGCCCTTGCCAGCTCAGGGCCACAATCAAGTCTAATTTATGGCAGGGCTTTCCATCCTCTTTCACATCACAGCACACAATATTAGCACAGCGCCCTGGTGACCACAGAGCCTGCTCGTGGCTGGCAGTGCCTGGCCTATCCATGTGCCCCAAGGCAGGCGGAGGAGAGCACTGTCATGGGGCCCTTCTACCCAGTCCCGCCACACCATGACCAGGGCACACTGTTGGAAGATCTAGATTAGCGGTTTAGAGAAAAGGTTTCAAGAGGAGTTAGGCGGACCTGGGTTCAAGTCACAGCTCCACTCCCCTTCACTCCTGTGTAACCTGGAGCGGGTCACTCAGCCTTACGGAGCCTCGTTTAATGTCCCCTAAAATGGTGTGGTGCTAGCGCTCATGTCTGCGGTGGTTGATTGGGTGAAATGAGACAGTGTATATAACACTTAGCACAGAATCTGGCCCACAGTGAGCAGTTAATAAATGTGAGGGGGTCAGAGGAAGTACAGATGACAGGGGTGGGGGCGATAGCGGAACAGGAAAGAGTCCAACACAGATACCTCTAACACAGACTAAGTCCTCCCGAAAAAGACAGGAAGGAAGATGTTTTGGGCAGTGGATGTGGGAGGAGCCCAGAGGCCTGGAGGAATGGATGCGAACTTCACCGTCCTATGAAGAAGGTTATCCCAGGGCAAGGAAACCCCACAATAAGGGCACCAGGAGGAGAGATGATGGACTGTGTCATAGGAGGAGAGATGATGGACTGACTCATGGCTGAGACTGGGGGATGGGGAACAAGGCTGGACAGGTATGGGGGGTCAGATCATGGAGGGGGATGGGGGCCAGGATCATGGGGCCCGGATGTCTTTACTGCAGTCTGGGGAGTCGCTGAAGGTCTTGGAGCATGGAATTAGCACGGCGCGGATGATCACTTGGAGGCAACATAGAGGAGGAATGGGTTGGGAAGAGACAAGAGAGGAGACCAGGTCCTGACCAAGGGCAAGAGCCTGGGGCAGGAGGGAAGGCAAAGGGGAGAGAACTTCACACAGGTGCATTCACCTGCATGTGACAGGCGGCTGGATGTTGGAGCCAGGGTGGGCATTGAAGAATGAGAAAGGCTGGAGAGACGCCAGGTTCTGGTCTCACCTGGGCAGACAGTGGGCTGCTTTCTGAGCTAGCCAACCCAGAGGAACAGCAGGTTTAAGGGAGAAGGCAATAAATTCAGACTGGGAGAGGCTAGGCAGGAGTGGAGGGTGCCCCTGGTGCCCCCTCTGGGCCAGCCCAGAGGGCCTGGAGGCAGAGGACCAAATAGGATCCCCTGCATCTGGCCACCAAGAGTTCCCTGGAAATGATGGGGGAGCAATTCAGCAGAACTAGGCTGGAGAGCGGTGGGAGGGGAAGATGATGGATGGGAGTGTGAGGACTCCTTTTTCAAGAAGCTCGCTGAAGGGGAAGAAAGAGGGGACCAAGAGGCTGAGAAGCAGAAAGCAGGGAAGGACGAGTTTCAGGCCAGGGCTGGGCTGTGGCCCTGGGCAGGGGAAGGGGGCAAAAGCATGCAAGAGAGAAGGCAATCAAGGAAGCAAGTAAGGGCAAGGTGCTTTTCTCTCTCAGTCATTTAGTGCTAAGTATAAGCCACACATCTGTGCTGTCGTCATGTTCTTACTTTATTTCTTCTCCGGGTTTAATTGACAGCTGTCAGGATCTTACTGTACCATGCCGTGTCTGAGGGACCAGGTTCCTCTTCAGCTCCTTTTGTCTTTCTCTGTCTCCTGTCATCATTCTCCCCATCGTCTGCCTGCTGGGTCAGGGTCCTACAGTGGCCCCCACCCCCCACCTTGGCTCTGCCTGCTGCTGGTAGGTCAGGCTTGTCCCTGGACCACAGGAGGAAAGCAGGGCTCCACTCTCAGGACAGAGGTGGTTCAGCCACTGGTTGCACCCACGTGCACTCCCGGGCAGTGCCACCCTGATGACTTCTGCCAGGTTGGGGCATGAGGGGTCCAGGCTGCCCCATCCTGCTGAGGGTGGGGTACAGGCAAGAGCCCAGCAACCAGGCCTGGGAGTGTCTGCTCTTGTCTAGTGTTGCTACCATGGAATCACTGAATGTGGGCATGGAGGGGGCCTCTGAGGGGAAGGGATTTGCTTGCCTGAGGTCAGCAAGCAGAAACGTCCACTCAATAATGTGCCTTCAACAAAAATCGGGTGACCATGTGAATAGTTTCTTGTCCCACGTCAGCTGGGACCTCCTGGGTATTGAGATCCAGGAAATATTGCCTCAGACCCCCTAGGGCCGAGTCCTGGGAAGGTCCTGAGCCTGCTGGAGACTCCTGCTCTTTCCCAGGCCTTTCCTGTAGGCTCCAGGTCCTGTTCCTGGGTCACAAATGCACCAGTGGTCCCCTTACCCCTCAAGCAGTTCCTGAATTTTATTTTATTTATTTATTTATTATTATTATACTTTAAGTTTTAGGGTACATGTGCACATTGTGCAGGTTAGTTACATATGTATACATGTGCCATGCTGGTGTGCTGCACCCACTAACTCGTCATCTAGCATTAAGTATATCTCCCAATGCTATCCCTCCCCTCTCCCCCCACACCACAACAGTCCCCAGAGTGTGATGTTCCCCTTCCTGTGTCCATGTGATCTCATTGTTCAATTCCCACCTATGAGTGAGAATATGCGGTGTTTGGTTTTTTGTTCTTGCAATAGTTTACTGAGAATGATGATTTCCAATTTCATCCATGTCCCTACAAAGGACATGAACTCATCATTTTTTATGGCTGCATAGTATTCCATGGTGTATATGTGCCACATTTTCTTAATCCAGTCTATCATTGTTGGACATTTGGGTTGGTTCCAAGTCTTTGCTATTGTGAATAATGCTGCAATAAACATACGTGTGCATGTGTCTTTATAGCAGCATGATTTATAGTCCTTTGGGTATATACCCAGTAATGGGATGGCTGGGTCAAATGGTATTTCTAGTTCTAGATCCCTGAGGAATGGCCACACTGACTTCCACAATGGTTGAACTAGTTTACAGTCCCACCAACAGTGTAAAAGTGTTCCTATTTCTCCACATCCTCTCCAGCACCTGTTGTTTCCTGACTTTTTAATGATTGCCATTCTAACTGGTGTGAGATGGTATCTCATTGTGGTTTTGATTTGCATTTCTCTGATGGCCAGTGATGGTGAGCATTTTTTCATGTGTTTTTTGGCTGCATAAATGTCTTCTTTTGAGAAGTGTCTGTTCATGTCATTTGCCCACTTTTTGATGGGGTTGTTTGTTTTTTTTCTTGTAAATTTGTTTGAGTTCATTGTAGATTCTGGATATTAGCCCTTTGTCAGATAAGTAGGTTGAGAAAATTTTCTCCCATTTTGTAGGTTGTCTGTTCACTCTGATGGTAGTTTCTTTTGCTGTGCAGAAGCTCTTTAGTTTAATTAGATCCCATTTGTCAATTTTGTCTTTTGTTGCCATTGCTTTTGGTGTTTTAGACATGAAGTCCTTGCCCATGCCTATGTCCTGAATCTTACTGCCTAGTAAGATTACTGAATTTTAGTAGAACTTCCTGAAGGTGAGGAGGAGCAGGCACTTTCCACAAGAGGCGTGGCTCTCCCAGGGGGCATCTCATCTGGCTGCCAAAACAGCTGCTAGTTCCAGGTTCTTTTCTGCGCCTGCGTTTCTCCACCTATAAGAAGAGAAACTGGATCAGTGCAGAACCCCATTCGTGTTTGGAAATGGGGAGATAGGAGGGAGATCAGGGCTGTCACAGTGACTAGAGGACATTCATGGCCTTTAGTACGCGGGGTCCAGGGGTTCTGTGCACCCCACCCAGCACAGAATAGTCCCTCCCAACAAATAATTGCTCTCTGCATCCCCAAAGAAAAGTGGCTGGAAGTGCCCATGTTGAGAAACCCTGGTGGGTGATCTTACATGTCCTTTCCAGATCTCTGATTCTGGAAAAAAAAAAAAAAAAATCACCCAAACTTGTAATCATAACATTCTACAAAAAAAATTCTTACCTTGAAATGACAGCTTCTAGCTTTGTTGCCTCAGAGGTGCGGGGCTGCTGCTGTGGAGATAAGCAGTCCAGCCCCTGAGGGATCTGGAAGGTTCCTCCCAGCTCCAGCGCTCTGTGGCTGTCTGCAGTGGGGGATAATAATGATGCTTTCCACATCAGGAGCAGGCTTTCCCGTCTCTCCAGCCTGCGAGTCACACCGCACCTCCTTTGATCATCTTGCCAGCCCTGGGAGGTTGTAGATGAGGAAGTTATGGCTCAGAGAGGCTGGGAGACATGTGCAAAGTCACACAGCTGGCAAGAGGTGGACTTGGGATCTGAGTCCAGGGCCCTTTCCCCTCCCTGCCTAGGCATCCTTGTTGGCACCCCAAAAGAGGCCATGTTGACTCACCTGCCTTCCCAGGAAAGGAGAACCATCTCAAAACTCTGAAATGCAGTCTGGGAAGGCCAAACACACCCCCTAATACACACACACCACACACACCACACACACCACACACACACCCCCCCAACACACACACTCACACAAACTCACATTTACATGCACACCTACACTCACCCCCAGCAGAAAAACCTACCAATTTTACCATATACTTTAAAAATCAACTTTGGAATTTAAAAAAAGAAAAGAGGCAGGTATGGCCCAGGGAGAAAGTTCTGCATGCCAACTTCTGGGAGCTGGTCAGAAGGTGGAAAGCACCCCCTCCCTCAAAGGAGCACTGGCCGGGCCGGGCTGGGCCGGGCCTAGGAACCCTTTCCACCCACAGTGGTGGCAGGAATAAAAGGTCCAAGTGACCCGAGCCAAGAGCCCCGTGATCAGAGGTGAATTGCGTGGCCCTCCTCATGTGCACCATCTGGACTCCCCACCCTCCCTGCCTGGGCCTGTTGCCTCGGCCACCCCTAACCGCCCTGGCCAGCCCTGCACAGGACACACAGAAGCACATGATTGTCAAGGTCTGGTCCAGGGACAGAAACATACAGAGGAGCCCTGTCAAGTCTGGCCTTGTGCTAAGTCATCACTCTGCGTCAGAGGTGTGCAGGTGACAAAGAGAATCTGCGTTCTTAACCAGACTGCTTCTAAGCTGAGAACTAAATATTACCCTACTGTTTAAAATCCTTTAAGGCCTTGCTGCCCAAAGGGTGGCCCCTGGATCAGCTCCTCCCCTGGAACTGCTTAGAAATGCAGCATCCCAGGCCCCATCCGGGACTGCGCACCTGAATCTGCATTTTAACAAGCTCCCCAGGCACTTTGTGCTCACATTATTGAGTGAGAAGCCATGCTGTCCTCTCGCTTATCACACTTCAGCCTCTCTGGCCACATGAGGGTTCCTCAAATATGCTGATGTCTTTGCATTTCAGGTTCTTTTCCCTTGCCATGCCCTCTGCCATGCGTGCTCTTCCCCTAGCTTTTCACATGGCTGGCATTTCTTATCTGCCGGGTCTCAGACTAAATGTCACCACTGCAGAGTAGCCATCCCAGGCTACCTGATCTGAAACAACTTCCCTCATTCGCACCCCTCCAAGTGCCCGTAGTTTCCTTTAGGAATATTTATCACTGTTTGTATTCATAACTGTACTGTGTGGTTTGTTGAATGCCTGTGTTTGTTGAGCAGCCCCTGTTCCACTGGAATGTACCCTCCAAGAAGGCAAGCACCATGTTGGTCTCATTCATCCTGTACCCCCACACCAACATGGTGCATGACACACAGCAGGCACATGACAAATCCTCATGGAGTCGATTTCGAATGAATGAATGTAGGACAAATACAGTCATGAAATGTAGGACAGATAGAGTCATCTCCCAATGACTCACACTCCCATTAACTACACTGTAAATCAACCCATGGGCTCCCTTCACAAATGGGAAACTGAGGTCTAGAAAAGGGCAGGGATTTGCCCAAGATCACCCAGCAAGTCTGTAGCAGGACCAAGGCTTTTGACCTTTCAGGCCTCAACACCTCCACTTATGCTCCAACTCCCTGCCTGTCAGTTTGTGCAGCCGGACAGAGCGGGATATTTGCAGGGGGCACTGACCTACATTGTGAGTAATTGCATTATGCAGAGGGACTCTCGGGCCAGCTGCTCTCCTTTTGCCGCACAGATGGGAGAGGCTTTCCCCGGCAGCTTCTGCGTGCCTCCTGCTGAGCAGCAGCCTGACCAGAAGTCAGGTGTGAGCACTTCCATCTTCTGGCCGTCCCAAACCGGTGTGGCCTCACTGCTGGACGCGGTGCCCTGCCAGGCAGGAAAGAGCATTTTATCAGCCTGAGTTCAGCTCGCAGCACCAAAGCGCAGCCTTCACCCTAAAGCTCTGGGGGCTTCAGGGGAAGCCACTATTGAATATTTAACGATTAAGTTCTTCCTCCCTCAAATAAGCACTTTGCAGTTTATAGAGCCGGTTACACCCACTGTCTCCTCCGATTTGACACAATGATGCACGTGAGAGGAGGGCACATCAGGGAAGGCTCATGGTGAAGGAGGAAGGAGTGCTGGTTTGAGAGTCAGACACACCCGGGTTTAATCTCGGCCCCGAGACTTACTAGCTGGAGATCTTGGGCAAGTTACTTCACCTCTCTGTGACTCTGTTTCTTCATCTGTGAAATAAGTATAACACCTTGTTGGATTTTTATGACTTCAACAAGATGACGGGTGTAGAGTTCCCAACCCAGCAATGAGCACATCATTGTCACTCATGATAAGGCAGCTCTTGGTGTCCTTATGGCTGATGTTAATCTGGTGAAGTCAGCCCTCTCTCTCTGAGGCTGCCTTTCATGGGAACTGTCCTGGTCTTACTGGAATGGGAGAGCCATGAGGACAGGGCTCTTGTCTATCCAGGTTATTGCTGCATGCCCAGAACAGTATCTGGCAAATGGTAGTGCTTAACAGTTATTCACTGTATGAATGAATGAATGAATGATTTCTTAGGCAATTGCCAAAGAGAGCAACAAGTAAGAAAGAAAAATAAAGAAAAAAAGTGGCCGGGTGCAGCGGCTCACGTCTGTAATCCCAGCACTTTGGGAGGCTGAGGCAGGCAGATCATCTGAGGTCGGGAGTTCGAGACCAGTCTGACCAACATGGAGAAACCCCGTCTCTAATAAAAATACAAAAATTAGCTGGGCGTGGTGGCGCATGCCTGTAATCCCAGCTATTCGGGAGCCTGAGGCAGGAGAATCGCTTGAACCCAGGAGGCAGAGGTTGCAGTGAGCTGAGATTGCGCCATTGCACTCCAGCCTGGGCAACAAGAGTGAAACTCTGTCTCGAAAAAAAAAAAGCCAGTTGAAAATTTTGCAGGCCAGCTATCCAGAGCAAGAAAAACGTTCTAAGGGCAGTGCAAATGCTGTCCTGTACAGAAGAGAAGAGGCCGAAGCCTGGGCTTAGGCCCTGACCCTGATGTCTGCAGGGGTCAGTGCCCTGTGCTCGCTGGCCCTGGCCTGCGTGGACAGTCCACACTGGGAACAGGCCGAGTGCAGTGCCCAAGTATAGCCTGAGTACTTCCCCAACAGCTGCTCCAGAAGTGGGGGAGTCCCCCATGGTGCTTGGAAATCTGGCCTCATGTAAGGCCAGTGGGTGCCTTCCAGAGTAGCACAAGATGCTGCTGACAGCTTCACCGTTTCCGGCTCCACCGATCTATAGTAGTTGGTAGTTCTGTGTCCCCAGCAGAGGGTAATCCACCACCACCAGGCTGGACCCTTCATGTGGCTCTTTGGTGCCCTCTAGTGGTGCTGCTTTGGTGCACGACAATGACAAGGAAGCACTGGGGGTTGGGGGGTGGGCAGCCCACCTGCCCCTGCAGGTTGCATGCTCAGGTGCATCTCTCCCCATGTGTGGCTGCACAGACCACTGCGAACTCCAGGCCCAGGTAGAATCTGGATGGATTAGACAACACGTACAGCTTGTACAGTCTGCTTTGTGGTTCAGTGCAGGAGTCACTTGATTTTCTTCCAGATGCCCATTGCCAGCCTCACAGGAACAGGAACATCATCACTCCCAAAACTATCCCAACCCCTGCCACCGTAACCTCTGACCTGTGACAGGGAGATGGGGCTGCATGAGGACGACATTAGTGACCAGAACATTTTTGCAGTTTATTTCTGGATCAGCACCTGAGTATGGGGAAAGTGGGTGTGGGAGCAGCTCGGCCACCCCAGGACCACTGACTTCCATGAACTCTCGGTGGACCCATCGTGTTTGTTTGCTACCCTCCTGCCAGGACTGTGCTTAAGGCTGCTGAGATGGGTGCGGAACTGAAAGGCCAAAGATAAGAATTCAGATTTCAGGATTCCGAGAGGTCAGAGCGGTGAAGGTGGGGTTGCGGGGGAAGGGGAGCAGCTAAGAGAAAGGTAAAGGTAGCCAGGCTGGAATGTCAGCAGCACAGGGGGAAAGACTGGGCTAGCAGCAGTTCTGTGAAAACTACCTGATGGGTCTTGGTCCAACCTGAAGGAACACATGAATCACTGGTGGAAGAGATCCAGAGAAAGAGGTCAAGCTGACTTGCTCAGCACTGCCTGGAGTACTGAGCTCCATTCAAAGCCTGTAGGAGTGGTAAATCTGTAGAGCAGTGGTAAACTCCAGCAGGTTGCCTGACAAGGTGGCCTAGTGGAGGAAGGCACAGTGGTGTGTCCCCTCTCTGTAGATCTTCCCTCCTGTGGAAGGTGTGCAGACTCAAAGAGAGAGCTTGGAATTATTCTGGGGAACCCCAGGGGAGAGATGAGCCCCAGTGAGTGGAGGTCCAGAAGGAGAAGGCTGTGGCTCCGTGAAAGCACTGTGTACTACCTCACCGGGGGCAGGAGGGAGGGGCTCCCTGCCACTGCAGTGTGTAAGCCAGGCAAGCCTTGTCAGTTTCCTGTGAAGAGCACTTCATCCCATTGAGCAATGCTGTATGACACAACTAATTTTCTCCACACCGAGAATCTAAGATTCCATCATAAATTACTGCTGTTCATTGTAGAGGAAAAGACAGGATCACCGTTAATGGGTTTGCCATTCATGCATAACTGGAATGGGTCCGTGCTACTGCATTCTGATGTTGGCTTGATTGTCACACATTGGAGAAACCCAGATTCTGCCACTAAGTCAGTTGACCTTGGGACCAAGCCAGTTCTGTCACCTTAATTAAACAATGAAAGGATGTCAGGAAACCCCCATTGCCCTTAATAAAATGCAGCCCAGCTCCTGGGTGGGTAGCAGTGGAGGGGAAATCTCTACCCCTGGCCACTCTGACTTTAGTTTCTGGAGATCACCTCCCTCCGGGGTGTTTCTCACTGCAGAGCCTTCAGGAAACCACATTATCCCCTCTAGCACTCCAGCCCAAGTGTGGACTCAATGCACATGGACCCAAAGAGGTTGAGCTAAGGCTTTCTGTGGCTTGGGACAGCAAAAGGCAAATCAAGCCTGAGAGAACACACAGCAGGATGATCTGGTCAAAAAATGGCCTGAACCCCCAGGTCCCACCCCTCCTAGCTCCTCCTGCTTCCACGTGGGAGCACCATCTTTCCCCCAGCTCACAGAAGCCCAGGTCATTGCCTGCTTCAAAGGTCACACCTGGAGAGCAAGACCAAAAAACTAGTTTCTAAACGCTACCTGTCTAAGACCTGCCTTCTACCCCTGGGTCCCATCAAAGTACTCCTAGTGATTGACCCTAGGGATGCCCATGCCTTACCCTCAGGAGTGTGGCTTTACCCTGGGCCTCAACAGCACAACTCCATCAGAATATAACATCCTGAACACAGTTATTTGGTGATATGCTCCCAGTGGCAAACAGATTGCAAAGGAATCTTCAACTTTACTTAGTAAGTTTGTGCTTGACAGTTGTATGGATGTATCAATTTTGCAACTATTTAGTGTCTAATGTAGGACTGGACAAATTAAATATTTTGATGTTGTTCGAAGGCAGGGATTCCACTGTTGGAGAAGAGTGATGAAAATATGGAATGGGGAAGGCAAGCAAGAACTCGGCAGTGTTGGATCTTATCTAGACAGACAGACAGATTTATTTTTAAAAGAGCTTAGAAGTAGTGACAACTTAGGAACAGTGAGACCATCAAGTGCCTACATCTTGGTTTCTAAACACCATTCTCCACTAAAAAGAACAAGGACTCCTTGGAGAAATGGTTGATTGCAAGGCTGGGAGCAAGAAAAGTTCAAGGAGTGCTGGAATCGTTGTGCCAAGAAGTAAGAAAGTGCTCACAAAAATTATGGTGATGTGTGGAAAAAACATAGAAGGCAGCATGAAGTTGTTTTCCACTGGCCAAATCTGGAAAAATTTAAGCATCAACATGAATAAGATAGCAAAGGATTATAAGACATTGAATTAAAAAGGAACATACTAGGCCAGGCATGGTGGCCCATTCCTGTAATCCCAGCATTTTGGGAGGCGGAGACGGGCAGATCACCTAAGGTCGGCAGCTCAAGACCAGCCTGGCCAACATGGCGAAACCCCATCTCTAATAAAAATACAAAAATTAGCCAGACATGGTGGCGGGCGCCTATAATCCCAGCTACTCAAGAGGCTGAGACATGAGAATTGCTTGAACCCAGGAGGCAGAAGTTGCAGTGAGCGGAGATCACGACATTGCACTCCAGCCTGGGTGACAGAGACTCTGTCTCAAAAAAAAGGAACATACTGATATACATAAATAAATGGGAGGAAAGGAAAGCTCTTCTTTGCAGTAGAATGCCAAGTGTTTAAATAGAATGGTAGAGTTAGAAAATCACCATTTTGCAGCTACCAAAGTAATAAATGACTCAGGTAAGAATTATCAATGGTTGCTGAAACCACTGCGTGAACGTTTGTGGGTGAACAGGATACTTACACAGTCTCAAAGTAGCTCCCACAGATTATTTATTAATTACAAATGGGGAAATGATACCTTTGAAATGGATGTCTGACAGAAATCATGTCAACCAAGTGATCACAGAGTGCCAACGCGTCCCCCTGATGTGACTCTTACTTATGTAGGATTCCTGACAAGAATACATAAAATCTGAATATAAAACATTCAGGCTAATCCAAATTGAGGGACTTCTACAAAATAACTGAACTAGATTTTTCAGAAACAATGACATGAAAGACCAAAGTAGGCTGAAGAATTGTTTGAGATTAAAGGAAACCAAAGACACGTAAGTGCAATAATGATGCTGGATTGGATCCTGCATTGGAAAATCCACAGTTGCTTTAAAGGACGTTATTAAGCCAATTGGCAAAATTTGAAAATGGCTAGTATATTAGATAATACACTGTATCAGTGTTAAATTTTCTGAATTTAGTAAGTGTATGTGATTGTGCAAGGGAATCCCTTGTTCTTAGGAAATATATGCTAGGATATTCAGGGGTGAAGGGTCAGGATATCTGCAATTTACTCTCAAATGGTTCAGAAAAAAATAAATGTACAGTAGATGTGGTTTCATTCCCTGGGTGTCTTTTTGTCTTGTTGCCACCATCTGGCCAATTATCTCCCAGAGTTTCCCAATTCAAGTTCCTGCCAGAGAGAATGTGCTCAGGAAGGATCCTCTCCCTCAACCCTCATTAGGCAGAGCACTTTGTAGGAGGAAACCTCATAGGTATCTGACAAGCCTCTGAATTGGCTGCCTGGGGTCAGGTGCCCATTCTTTGTCCAGTCAGCTCTGGCCAAGGATGAGTCATGTGGTACACAACCTGGCTGCCATCACTGCTCCAGCAGTGGGGCTGTGGGCAAGAGGGTCTCCTCAGAAGGGTTTGGCAGGCCCCAGGCTTGGGCAGGCCAGTATATCCTATATCTCCAGTTGCACAGAGGTAACCCCAGAGATACCTGAAGACCTCCTGACCTAACTTTATACCTCATTCTCACAACAAATATTAGCGGTACCTGCATTGGGCCAGGTTTTGTGTTAGATCCTAGGGGCAAAGAAGTGACCCAGTTCCTACCCTCAGGAGCTCTGACTCAAATTGGAGAGGCATGAATTATGCAGAGAACTGGAGTGCAGGGTTGAATTGCTACCAACAAACAGAAGGCAGTCAACGCTAGTTGAGGCCTGGGCTCCACACCTTAGGAACACAGAGATGGGGTCCAAATGGCCTGCTGAACAGTGGCATTGGCTATGGCTCACAGGAGGGAAAAGGGCTCTCAGATAAGGACCCAGTTGCTGGAAGAGTGTCCTGTGCCATCCCTGAGTCTCTGTTTTCTCTTTGCACAGCCGGACCCAGCAGGACGGGATATCTCCATCCGCCCTCTCCTGGAGCACTGTGAGAACACCCATATGACCATCTGGCTTGGCATCGTCTATGCCTACAAGGGACTTCTCATGGTAGGTGCAGAGCAGGAGACAGTGTTGAGGGGGGACACTTCTTTGTTGGGCCTCTGTCTCCCAGGGGCCTCCATCAATGTAAAAATAAACAGAGCCTCCATGACTAAGCAGTTACTCTCTGTGGACTCAGTGCCTGCCACATGCTATCTCAGTTCCTGCAGCAACCCTATGAGATAGGTACAAATAACATCCTCATTTCACTGATGACACTGAGGCTTGGTGTCTTGCCCAAGGTCATCTGGCTAGTAAGTGGCAGAGTCAAGATCTTAACCAGAGAGTAACCCAAAAACTTGTGGCTGTGCCTTACAGCTGTCACTGCACTACTCCCAGGAAGAGCAGTCTGCCGACATCCAGTGCATGTTCACGTCCGGCATTTCAGCGGACCCTCTCAAGTCCATGGGAGGTGGGCAGGATCATCTCCATTTAATAGATGAGGAGGGTAAGCCTCAGAGAGGTTAAATGATTTGCCAAAAGCTGCGTAGTAACCTCCAAACTGCAAACCCAGCACTCTTTCCACTTTACTCATCTTTTAAAATCAAAGATCATGCTAGGTGCTGTGGCTCATGCTTGCAATGCCAGCACTTTGAGAGGCCGAGGTGGGTGGGTCACCTGAGGTCAGGAGTTCGAGACCAGCCTGACCAACATGGCAAAACCCCATCTCTACTAAAAATACAAAATTAGCTGGGTGTGGTTGTGGGCGCGTGTAATCCCAATTACTTTGGAGGCTGAGGCAGGAGAATCGCTTGAACCCGGGAGACAGAGGTTGCGGTGGGCCGAGATCAGGCCATTGCACTCCAGCCTGGGCAACAAGAGCGAAACTCCGTCTCAAAAAAAAAAATCAAAGATCACATACCAAGCCCACGTTGTGAAATTCCAACATTAGGAAGAACTTGAAAGGTCAGCTCCACCATATTTCAGCCCAGGTTGATCCTTGAATCTTCTCTCCTATATCCTATATAAACCATGCTTCCACTTAAAGCCGTCTAGTGACAGAAAGCTGGTCACTGCGCCCTCCTCAGATCTTTCCACAGGGAGGTTAAGTCACCATTCACCCCTGTGTGACCCCACTTAGAGGCCAAAAATGAAGCCCTCTCCAAAAGTCAAATAAACTGGAATCTCTGGTGCTGCTCAAATGCATTCTTACCTGCTGCTGCATCACTGAAGTGTTAGTGATTGATCCTGTGTCCTTTGAGAGGCCATGCCAGAAAGGCATGTAAGAGGACCCTAGACAAAGATTGGTCCCCACTTCATACCAGTTGACACCCTTTTATGGTTTTCCATAGAAGTCTTTTGAGCTCCCATGCAAGCAACAGGACCACTGGGCTGCAATCTGAGCACAAGGTAATGACCCTGGGGGTGTCCACAGGAGGTACCCAATATAGAAATAGGAACTTGAGGACTGGCCAAAGGTCCTGGGTTTGGACAAGGACACACTCATAGTCACCAGAAACTTGGAAGAGCTCTCAGCAATGGGTGGCACAGACCTGAGGGCAGAACCGTCAGCCCCAAGCAAAGTTGCTGGAAGGCAGACTCCATCTCCATGTAAAGATGGATTCTTATAACAGGCAGCCCTGTCCATAGATGCCATGGAGCCCCTAAGAAGGACAAGCTCCCTGTCATGGAAAAGCATGTCATGTCAATGACCTGTGCCTCCCTGACCCTGGTTGAATAGAGAGAAGCTAGACTGTCTCCGTGATCCTTCCATCCTTAATGTTCCTTGATTCTGAGACTCATTCCGTGAAAATAGATTAGAGACTCATTCCGTGAAAATAGATTACGATGAATCATATTGACATCTTTAAACTGGATTTATTTGTAATGTTTTGATCATTCATTATCTTCTCCCACCTACTTCCAAAGTGGTTGGAGATGAGAAATGACTGTATGTCTTCCCGTGAAGCTAACAGCTTCAGCCAGCTCATGTCAACAAAAGCTATATTTAATAGCACAAATGCTTCACCATTTAGAACATGCAAAGAACTGTCCCCAGCCTCCTGGCCCTTAAGGTTTATGACTAAAATCCCACTGCCATCCCCCTAATCCTTCTATTTTAGAGCCACAGAATCTCAAGGCTGGGAGAAGCACACACAGCCCTTTGGGTCCACCCCACTGCCAGATGTTTTGGCCCCAATCCCCAGCCCACCCTGAGCATCCCCCAAAGCATTCACTGACTAACTGCTTCTATACCTCCAGTGATGGGGCGCTCGCCCTCTTCAAAGGAGCCTGTGCCATTCATGGATGATGTGTTCGTTTCCTTTGGCTGTCATAACAAATTACCACAAAACAGTGGCTTACAAAACAAACAGAAATGTATTCTTTCCTAGTTGTGGAGGCCAGAGGTCCAAAATCCAGACACCTGTGGTCCCTCTGAAGGCTCCAGGAGAGAATCCGTCCTTGCCTCTTCCGGCACCTGATGGTTCCAGGCATGCCTTGGCTTGTGACCGCATGACTCTAGTTTCTGCCTCCGTCTCCACATGGCCTTCTCTTCTTCTCCCCAAGGGTCTCCTTTGTGTGTCCCTTATAAGGACACTTATCATTGGATTTGGGGTCCTTCCAGATAATCCAGGATGATCTCAAGATCCTTCATTATATCTGCAAATACCCTTTTTCCAAATAAGGTCACATTCACGGTTTCCAGGAATTAAGATATGGACATATCTTTTAGAGTCACCATTCAACCCACAGATGGAGTGCTTTTCTAGAAAGTTCTTCCTAATCCTCAGCAGAAATCTTCCTCAGTGTAACTTGTGCCCATGAACCCTCATTCTACTTTTTGAGGGCCTAAGAACAAGTTACTTTGTGTTTCCTCCTCACACTCTTTAGAGATTTACAGCCAACCACCAGGTCCCCAGAGTAGCCCACATTTATTGTGGAGACCTTCACAGTGGCTTGGTGGCCCATCGGTAGCATGGCTGATTGATAGGATCTCTGCTCACTGCAACCTCCGCCTCCTGGGTTCAAGCGATTCTCCTGCCTCAGCCTCCCAAGTAGCTAAAATTGCGGGCATGCACCACCATGCCCAGCTAATTTTTATATTTTTAGTAGAGTTGGGGTTTTGCCACCTTGCCCAGGCTGGTCTCAAACTCGTGACCTCAGATAATCCACCTGCCTTGGCCTCCCAAAGTGCTGGGATTACAGGTGTGAGCCACCATGCCTAGCCTGGTTCCTCATTTTAAAAGGAATTTTTTAAAAGGAATAAATCAGGCTGTGAGATAACACATTTAGAGAAAGGATAAAGGACAAGGGAGAGGAAAACAATCATGCTTGTATAAAATAAGATCAATTACAAATAGCTTTGAATTTACCTTGGTACAGAACATTTCAGTCTACAGAGTGCTTTGACATCCATCCTCCCATTTCATCCACACACAAACCCTGTGACATAGATATTATTATTATTATTCCCAGTCCACAGACGTTGAAAGTAAGGTCCTGAGGGGTGAAGTGACTTGCCCAGGTCACCCAGCCAACAGATAGCAGAGCAGATTCCATATCCCCTGGCCTTGCGTCCAGCCCTGCTTCTACCACACAGCGTTATGCTGCCATCAAATCTCTAAACACACGTCCTCAGTGTGATGTTAAATGGTTCATGCAGCTGTCAGACGCCTGAAGCTGCCCTGCTGAAGCCGAAGGGAAGAGGGGCCTTTGTGAGAAGGCCTCTTGGAGGGGCTGCACTAAAGCAGAGGTCCCTGTACCAGTCAGCCATCTTGGCTCTTCCTCCTGCCCACCACACCACCATTCTGCCCTACACCCACCTGCGCTGTCCCTGCAGCCCGCCCTCCCCTTAGACCACCCATAAGGGTTAAACCCTCGACACCCTGCTTCAGATCATAGTTGGCCTCTACCCTGTCCATTTCTGTCAAGACATCTATTGGTTAGGAGTAGAGCTGCAAGTCACAGAAAAACCCAAAATAATAATGGTTGAAGAGACAGGAAATGTTCCTCTCAGGTAAACCTAGTCCAGAGGTAAGCAGTCTAGGGCTGGGGTAAGGCTCCCAGAATCTCAGTTCCTTGCATCTTGCAGCCCCCACATCATCATTACACAGGTTCCACATCATAGCCTTGTGATCTAAGACGGATGCTGAAGCTCCACCCATCACATTCCACTCCAGCTGTTAGGAAGGAGGAAAAGCAACACCTCTTCCCTTTAAAGACACTTCCCAGAACATGTGCACACCACTTCTATTTACAGGCATTGTCCAGAAGCTAGCAATATGCCACGCCTAGCCTCTAGGGCAGCTGAAAAATGTAGTCGCTATTCTGGGTGTCTATGTGTGCTTGGGGACAATAGAAGTCTCAGACACAAGGGATCTGCTTAGTTTAATAGAAAAAAGACTGGAGTGAATTTCTAAAAACACAGCCCATTTTTGCTACCATATTGCTGTGCGGCCTTGGGCAGACCTCTTCACCCTTCTGGATCTTAGTATTCCCTAGAGAGTGAGGGAGAAAGCTGAGATCTTATCTGAAGTTCCCTTCCACTGTAGCCTTGGGCAGGTCTGTGCATGAACCAGTCATAGGGGTGCAGGAGAACTGGACAGCTGTCACATCCCCAGTCTGCATTTGCTCAGCAGGACTCAACTCAGCAGGGCCACAAGTGGAGACAGATGGTGACATCCAGAAAACCTGGCTGACAGCAAGGCCCCCGACCCTCCCTCCCTGCAGCCCACCTCCTGAGTAACCCTCCACTCCACAGCTTCTCAGAGCAGCCTGTGTGTGCCACCCCTTGGTAACGATCATCTCTCCCCTTTCTGTTCACCATTTCAGTTGTTCGGTTGTTTCTTAGCTTGGGAGACCCGCAACGTCAGCATCCCCGCACTCAACGACAGCAAGTACATCGGGATGAGTGTCTACAACGTGGGGATCATGTGCATCATCGGGGCCGCTGTCTCCTTCCTGACCCGGGATCAGCCCAATGTGCAGTTCTGCATCGTGGCTCTGGTCATCATCTTCTGCAGCACCATCACCCTCTGCCTGGTATTCGTGCCGAAGGTACAGGCGCTGGCCCCACCACCTGGCCTCTGCCCTCTGACTCCAGCACAGGGGCATTGCTGGCTTTTCTCCATTCTCTAAAAGGTTTACCCATTCCTTTTTTTTTTTTTTATGATGAAGACAATTCACATTATAGAAAATTCAGAAAATGCAGAGTAGTAAAGGCCAGGTTTTTCAGAAATTTCCCATAGTCCCACCACCCAAAAATCATCACTGGTCATGTTTTGTTGGGGTGTTCTTTACTGTTAATGTTTTTGATGTGTTTCCTTCCAGCCCTTTTCTTAATGGCTAGGAGATGATGCTTTTTTTTTTTTTTTTTTTTTTTTTCCCCTCACTCTGCCACCCAGGCTGGAGTGCAGTGATGCGATCTTGGCTCACTGCAACCTCAACCTCCCGGAATCAAGCAATTCTCCTGCCTCAACCTTCCAAGTAGCTGGGACTACAGGCTTGCACCACCACGCCTGGCTAATTTTTAAATTTTTTATAGAGACGGGGTCTCCCTATGTTGCCCAAGCTGGTCTTGGACTCCTGGGCTCAAGCGATCCTCCGGCCTTGGCCTCCCAAAGTGCTGAGATTACAGGCATGAGCCACCTCGCCCAGCCTATGGTGATACTTTTTAAGATATGGCCATAACTATAGCACACATTTTGTTCTTTGCTTAATGTTTTGTCCTTTGTGTTTTCCCACATTCATAACTGTCATTGAGGGAATTTCCTTAATTTACTTGCCCACTTGATCTTATATTGGTGAGCATTGGATTTTAGAAATGAACATTTTTTCTGCATAACAGTTTCCTTTTTTCCAATCATTCCTTTAATGTGGAATCACAGAAGTAGTATTGTTGGGTCCAAAAAAATAACTGTTTTTAGTAGCCACTTATGTGTTCCATTTATTTGAAGGGCTGACCTTCAGGACCACCTTGAAGAGAAATTTTTCGAACATCATCCTACCTTGCAATGGGTGGGTGAGCCAGAGGCCTTTCTTCTTAGGAGTCCCTGCAGTAGGGTGATCTGTGTCAAGGGAAGCCTGACCTAAGTGAGTCTCAAAAGTAAAGGAAGGTGGCCAGGCATGGTGGCTCGTGCCTGTAATCCCAGCACTTTGGGAGACCAAGGAAGGAGGATCACTTGAGGCTAGGAGTTCAAGACCAGCCTGAGCAACATGGTGACACCCCGTCTCTACTAAAAATACAAAAAAAAAAGCCAGGTGTGGTGGTACACACCTGTAGTCCCGGCTACTCAGGAGGCTGAAGTAGGAAGATCACTTGAGCCTGGAGGAGCAGAGGTTGTGGTGAGCTAAGATTGTGCCATTGCACTCTAGCCTTGGTGACAGAGTAAGACCCTTTACCCACCCCTCCAAAAAAGGAAAGAACAGGACACAGAGTTGCAAAGCTGGGAGGGGTTACTGACCCAAGTGGGAGGCATCTGCCTCAGAGCAGGGGAGAGGAAAGATCATCTGGGTCCATTTCAGCAAACAGGCTACCCATGGTGCCTCCATCCTCCTGGGCATGCAGTCAGCCCCCAGGCACTGTGAGCTCTGCACTGGAATACCTCTGGTGGACACACCTTAGTCATCCACACCTGCCCAGACTAAAGGGCAACACCGTGACTTCTCTGCCTGCACTCTGACATTCTTTCCATCGTGTAAAAGAGGCCAGATGATTCTCTAAGCCAAGCTTCAATTGCGGCACTCTGCTCTGTCATGCCCAATAGCTCCCCATTGTCCTCCTGGCTCTAGGATCAGGTTTCTGATGTTGGGCTGGCTCTCAGGACCCTTGGGTCTCCTCTAGTCTCCCCAGAGAACCCTGTCCACCACCCAGCCTGCCCTTCCCCTTCCATTTCCCCCAGGCCTCCCTGCATTGCCAGTCGCCAGTTCTTCCCTTGGAGTTCCCTTCCCCCCACCATCCCTCCAGACCGCCCTCAAAGCCCAGCAGGCCATGGCACTGTGGTAGGCTGTCCCTGATACCCGCTGGCCTGGTGAAGATTGAGTCCTTCCTTCATCCCCATCCCACGCCTCTGGACCATGAAGTCCCAATGGGCAGGGGCCATGGGTCACTCAGCTCCTGCTTTCCAGAGCTGAGCCCAGAGCCTGCTTCGACCGGAGATGTTTCTAGAATAAGTGGGTAAGGGTCAAGTGGCAACTTTTTGTTTTCTATACAAAATGTTTTGGATGTAGCTAAGCAATGCCCAGACCCCTGACTCACGGAAACTGTGAGATAATAACCATGTGTTGTTTTAAGCTGCTAAAAAACAAGCTTTTGTCAGTGACAGAGCTTGTTACTAGCCTGCTTCCAGAACTCATCAATGGTTTAACAGAGGCCTTCGCTCTCCTCTGTCGCTTTGTTGTCACAACTGTTGCCCTCGGGGCTTATTTTTTCCACAAGGAGCAAGGCCTAAGGCAGCGTGCTAGGCAGCTGGAGTGAGGCCTCGGGGGCCCTGGTTGGGATGCAGGTGGCATCAGGGTCAGGAGACTAGACTCTTAGTGACCAGGAAGGACATGGAGGCTTGGTGAGGGGAAGGGGCCTGCCCCAGGTCACACACAAGCGAGTAGCAGAGTCTGGCCTGAGCCTAGGTCTCCTGACTCCCAGCCTGTGACTTTCCTGGGGCCTCTTGTCGCCTCCAGAGCAGGATCTGCTGGGAGAGTCTGTCATGTGGGATGGGAGGAAGGACTCAAGGCTCTCTCTTCAACCCCGCCCCAACCTTTGTCCTTTCAGCTCATCACCCTGAGAACAAACCCAGATGCAGCAACGCAGAACAGGCGATTCCAGTTCACTCAGAATCAGAAGAAAGAAGATTCTAAAACGTCCACCTCGGTCACCAGTGTGAACCAAGCCAGCACATCCCGCCTGGAGGGCCTACAGTCAGAAAACCATCGCCTGCGAATGAAGATCACAGAGGTACCTCCCTCTGCATCTGGTAGCTGGGCCCTGTCTGCCACTGAAGCCCCTCTAACCCTGTGCAGGGACTCTCAGGCTCCTCTAGACCATCCCTACAGCATGACCGTGCAGTCTCATCAGCTGCAGTTGCAGCTGCGAGAGCCAGGGGTGACATAAACCACATAGAGGCATTTGTCAGAATCCAACACGAGCTTATTGCCCACCTCACCCAGGCTCTTGGAGGCCAGCAACACCTGATTCAAGCCATCCCCAGACAGAAAGGAACTCAGGGAGATTTGTGAGCTTCCGGATTATCATAGCTTCCTACGTCAGTGTCTCTTTATCTGTGTCTCTCTCCCTCTCAGTTTTTCACTCTCCCAGCACAACCCAGCAACCACCACATCTGTGTGATGTACAAGAGAAGAGAACGTGAAAAGAAACTTTTCAAGAGAGAGTGCTGCAGCAGACCTCGCCTTTGTCCTGAGGGTTCTCAACTGGTTCTTGAATATTCCAGAGAGACCATAGCCAGATTGCCTTGTGCCCAAACCAGGCTTGGCTTGTAGACGAGGGAAGGGAAAACAAATTACCTCCCCTCCTCTACCCCTCCCTTTGGGTTGGAGGTATGCCTGAACCCGTGCTCTGCAGGCTGTGTGTTGCTTTAATAGAGGAATTCTGATTAGGGAGGGGGACAGGAAAGGGACCAAGGAAAGTACATTGGTTACAATGCTGGCTAAACAAGGCCCCAAAATAAAGTGGCCCAGAGAAAATATGTTTATTTCCCTTTTACCTAATGGCCGTGAAAAGAGAGGGCCCAGGTGGGGCAGCTCTGCTCCCCAAGGTCATTGCTGGGCTTGGTTCCTGCCCTCTGGTTTTCCCCACTCTCCAGGGTGTTCTCTTCATTCATAGCGGGAGAGCTGGGTGGACAGCGTGTCCTGTTCACAGTGTCAGGAGGGGAAGAGATAGAAAGTCCACGTGAGGGATTGCCTTTTAAGCAGTAACACCAAAAATTGTGCATATTTTGGTTCTACCCTAGTCACATCAGCAAAAACTGACATGAGCACACCTAGTGAGAGAAGAGGCTGGGAAACGTCGTCTCTAGCTGGACAGCTGCAAGGAAGAAGTGAGACATAGGGTTGCCAGATTAGATATGGGATGCCCAGTTAAATTCAGACTTCAGATCAACAACCAATCATATTTTCAGTAAAAGTATAGCCCAAGTAATACTTGAATATACTTATACTAAAAAAGAACTCATTATCTGAAACTCAAATTTGACTGGACATTCTGGATTTTTATTTGCTAGATCTGGCAGCCCTTTGGGGGGCTCACAGAATTCTGCCACAGAGAGCCACCATACAGTTGTCTGTGCACCTAAAGATGACTGCTTTAGGATGAGGCAACCCACCATCAGCTGCCAGAGCAAACTAAGAAGGGTTTCTGTCCCCCAAAGCCCATTACAGGCTCTGTTTCAATATCAGACCTCTCATGATGAGTACGACCATGTCACTGCATTTCACTTCTACTTGCACACTTCAGCAATGAAGAGTTCACTCACATTAGGAAACCCAAGCCACTATTTAAAACTCTAAAATGGTGTGTTATTTTTCCCAGAAATGAATCACAATCTGGCCTCCTGTTGTCCCCACCCTTTGATCCTACTCCTGCCATTTAAGTCACATAGAAAAGAGTATCTCTTTCCCTCCTCCTCCACATGAAAACGTATTAAACAATTTCATGGCTGTGTTCCTGACATCAGAACAGCATCTGATAGTTTATCAGGTCTCCTCCCTTATACTACAGCAGGATGCTGTTTGGAAAAATCCTCTAACCATGTTTTTCCTGTGCTCTTGCACCAACACAACAGTCAACACAGAAGACTTCTGTGACCAAATGTGTGTGGGGTTTTCCCCACCAACGAGCAGCAGGCACCCGCTGGGTGCCTCCAGTTCAAATCCAATGCTACATATCTAGAGATAGCTTCAGATCCCACAGGTTGAGGGCTCAGTCCCCAAGGCTCCCCCTGACCCCCACCCTACCCTCAGATACCAGTCATAAGTCAGGCCTCTAGGAACTTCTGACCAACCAGCTTCAAGTTGGGACTCCCAGGATCCTGCTTTGGGTTGAATTAATTTGCTAGAGGGGCTCACGGAACCCAGGGAAACACATTTACCAGCTTATTACCAAGGACATGAATGAAGAGATGCACAGAGCGAGGACGGGTGAAGGGGTGTGGAGCTTCCCTGCCTCCCTGGGCCCCATGCTCCAGGAACCTTCACGTGTTCAGCTACCCAGAAGCTCTTCATACCCTGTTCTTTTGAGTTTTTATGGAGGCTTCATTACACGAGGCATGATTGACAACTGTGTAGAAATGTGATTGGACAAAAACGCATGATCTAAACCCAGCAAGGCCTTTCTGTTCAGAATTTTCTTGGCCTCTCTGTAGCATTCCTTCCTCCAGGGTATGGGGCAAGACTCTCTCTCTGTGATAAAGGTCTTTTGACCTACATCAGATTACAGTCCTGCCTTGAGCAGGTGAGAAAGGACAGGAGAAGGTCAGAGAGAGTGATTCTGTTTCATGAGGCCTGCTCCTGAGGCCTAAAATGCCCCAACATTATAACAAAAGACTCTTACAAGAGATATAGCAGCCAGGAATCATGGATGAAAGCCATTCTATTATACAGATATGGTAATATCACAGATGTTCAACACCCATCCCGACTACCACCCCCAACAACTACCGACACTCATATTGCCCAGGCTTCTCTGGGGCTGAATTGCCCCCAGGACTTGCACCTGATTTTTGTATAACCTGGGAATGGGCCAGGTGCTGTGGCTCACACCTGTAATCCCAACGCTTTGGGAGGACAAAGTGGGAGGATCGCTCGAGCCCAGGAGTTCGAGACCGGCCTGGGCAACATAGAGAAGACTTGTCTCTAAAAATAAAAACGTGGGGATGACTGGGACCCATCCTGATTAACTCCTCTGAGTGAGACCCTGCAGGTCAGAGTCTCCATGATAGTGTGAGGCTCAGAGCTCGCGAGCCCTGCATGTCTGTCCTCCACTGTGGGTCCTATTAAGTATCAGTAATAGTAATTATAAGGCCAGGCACAGTAGTTCATGCCTGTAAACCCAGCACTTTGGGAGGCCAAAGTGGGAGGATTGCTTGAGCTCAGGAGTTCAAGACCAGCCTGAGGAACATAGAGAGACCCCATCTCTACCAAAAAAAAAAAAATTAGCCAGACATGGTAGCATGCACGTGTAGTCCCAGCTACTCAGGAGGGTGAGACGGGAGGATCGCTTGAGCCTAGGAGGTCAAGGTTGCAGTAAGCTATAATTGCACCACTGCACTCTAATCTGGGTGACAGAGTGAGACCCTGTAATAATAGTAATATTATTATAGTAGCAAGTTGCCCTTATTATGTTTCAGACACTGGGCTAAACTTTCCATGTATTATCTTGTTTGATCTGCACAACCTCCCCCTGAGGTAGGTACTATTATTACCCCATTCTACAGAAAAAGAAATTGAGACTGGGTTCTCACAAGCCAGAAGAACATCACTGCAAGTAAGGGGCAGCCTTGGGTTTGCATAAGGCCTGTCCAGAGCCTGAGCTCTTATGCTCTCCCTGCTCTTCCTCCCTGGGCTTACTTGTCTGCTTCATCAAGGCCCAAGCCTACACTGAACACATAATTGCAAAGCCCAGGTCCCTCTTATCATAGCTTCTCCTTGAACAAAGAGCTGCCAGGATCCTTCTGCATCTCCTCACCAAAATGCAGTAACCCCTCTGATTCTCAGGGTACTCCTGAATACAGGTAAAGGCCCAGCCCTGTGAGCTACCTTTTGGCCCTAGTGGCCTAGCTGCCAGGGCTGGGCCAGGGACCTGACTCAACTGGAACCTTTGTCTTCTAGCTGGATAAAGACTTGGAAGAGGTCACCATGCAGCTGCAGGACACACCAGAAAAGACCACCTACATTAAACAGAACCACTACCAAGAGCTCAATGACATCCTCAACCTGGGAAACTTCACTGAGAGCACAGGTAAGAGAGCCGGGGCCCCAGAATGTGGTAGGGACCTTGGTTTCAAACACCAGCTGTTCATCTTCCATTTTTTAGATGAAGAAACTGAGGCTCAGACAGGGCACAGGACTGGTATGAAGTCACACACACAGAGCTGGAGCATCTGGAACCTCTGTCTGCTGACCACAGTTCAGTGTCTGCTTTGAGCCCCACCCTGCCTGGGCCTGGGTCTTCGATTTCTCATCCCTCGGCTTCCAGTTCCACACCTACACATTGGGGCCAGCATTCCCAGTGTCCTGACTGGGGGCAGGCACATTTTATTTTCCCTTTTGTTCTTAGTGAATAGTTTACCCTTTCTTCTCTGAACGATATTTCACAGTTTCAAACACACCTCATCAATGTGCAAGAAAAGAATGGTCAGTTAGTTATGATAGAATGCTTAATCTCACCACCCACTTGGGAATTGCAAGCTACAATAACACAAACCTGCCAGGTGCAATGGCTCATGCCTGTAATCCCAGTTTTTTGGGAGGCCAAGGCTAGAGAATCGCTTTGAGTCCAGGAATTTGAGATCAGCCTGGACAGCATAGCAAGACCCCATCTCTACAAAAATAAAAAAAAAAAAAACACAAACCATTTTTGCCTACCTTTTGGAAAAAAAAATTTTAAAGGCTACCAGAGTTGGTAAGAGTATTTGGAAATGAGCATTCTCCTGCAATGCATTAGAAGTCAGTCTAGCACTGTCTAAATGCTCCATGTTAAACCTCTTGACCTGGCAGTTCTACTAGCAGGAACCTGCCCCTTGCAAATACTCCCAGGTGTGCAGAGATGAACACAGAGATGTTCATCACAGTGCTGTCTGTAGGTGAGAAAAACTGCAGTTAACTTAAATGTTCATTATTTGGCGGTGGTTTCATTAATTAAGATATAGCAAAACATGGCACATTTTATAGCTATTAAAAAGTGAGGTGGGTCTACTTGTGCAGATATGGAAAGATCTCCAGGTGAAAAAAGCAAGATGAAAGCCAACATTATGATTATGGGACACACAAATGCATACACGTGTGTGTGAATGCATTTTTTAAAAGGTTTAGAAAAACAAACACCAAATTGCTAACAGTATTCACTCGTGTGAAAAGAAATGGTATTGTGGAAAGTGAGTGAGAAGGGACTATTTTACATTACTTTTTTTTTTTTTTTTTTTTAAGATGGAGTCTCACTCTGTCACCCAGGCTGGAGTGCAGTGGCATGATCCCAGCTCACTGCAACCTTCTCACTGGAGAATTCTCACTGGAGAATTGTTCAAGCAATTCTCCTACCTCAGCCTCCTTAGTAGCTGGGATTACAGGTGCCCACCACCACACCCAGCTAATTTTTTTTTTTTTTTTTTTTAGTAGAGACAGGGTTTCACCATGTTGGCCAGGCTGGTCTGGAACTCCTGACCTCAAGTGATTCGCCTGCCTCAGCCTCCCAAAGTGCTGGGATTATAGGCATGAGCCACCACGCCTGGCCACATTACCTTTTTTGTATTTCTCTATGGCTTGGATTTTTCCATTAGCATGTATTCATCAATTTGTTATAATATTATTTTAAATCAATGAAAAATCTTTATTTTATTTATTTATTTTTTATTTTTTTGAGACGGGGTTTTGCTCTTGTTGCCCAGGCTGGAGTGCAATGGCACGATCTCGGCTCACTGCAACCTCCACCTCCCAAGTTCAAGCAATTCTTCTGCCTCAGCCTCCTGAGTAGCTGGGATTACAGGTGCCTGCCACTGCACCCAGCTAATTTTTGTGTACTTTTAGTAGAGACGGGGTTTCACCATGTTGGCCAGGCTGGTCTCGAACTCCTGACCTCAGGTGATCCACCCACCTCAGCCTCCCAAAGTACTGGGATTACAGGCATAAGCCACCATGCCTGGCCTTTTATTCTGATTATATAAGTAATAAGTGGTCTTATTACAGTAGCAATATTCTATAATTAATATTATATAACATGGTTATTGCAAAAACGTTTAAATTGAGGTAACAAGGAAATTACAAGAATAAAAATTACTTCTAATAACTTTTGTATCTGGTAAAAGTGGGCATTTTAAATTTGTGGGAAAAATGAATTATTCAATAAATTTCATTGGGATAAATGGGTAGGCATCTGGAGGAGAATAAGGTAGATCCTAAACTCACACCTACACAAAAATTAATTCCCATGAATAAAATATTTCAATATAAAAAATGAAAACATGAAAGTACTAGAAGAAACCAAAGTAAAATTTTTAAAAAATAATCTCAGAGAGTGGAGGACCTGTCTCAGTTTGATGCAAAACAGAAATCACAAAAGGAAAGGTTGATAAATTTAGGTACAAAAAGAATTTCTTTCATAATGCGAAAGCCATGATAAGTACAGTCAAAAAATCAAACAAAGCCAAAAATTAACTCAGATAACAAGCTTATGCCCTTACCTATAAGGAGAAATGATATGTAACAATACAAAAAGTATGTATAATTATATACCAATTAGTAAGAAAAAGACCAACATCTCAAAAGAAAAATGAGCAAAAGAGAGTTCTCATAAAAGGAACTGGAAATTGTTCTTACACTTATGAAAAGATGATCAATCTCATTCCTTATTAAAGGAATGCAAATTAAATCTGCAATGAGATACCATTTTTGCCTCAAAGACTGGCAAAGATCAGAGATCAAAAAGCTGCTCAGAGTGCCAGGAAACAGGTTATAAGAGAGGCATTCTCAAATGCTGCTGGTTGAAACAGAAATCATTCAGACCCAGCAATCCCACTTTTGGGATTTGTTCTCCATGCCTTAGTCTGTTTGTGCTGCTGTAACACAATACTGCAGACTTGGTAATTTATAAACAACAGAAATGTATTTCTTACAGTTCTGGAGGCTGGGGAGTCCTAAATCAAGGTGCCAGTAGGTTCAGTGTCTGAGGAGGGTCCAGCCTCCACTTCTGAGATGGCACCTGGATTGCTGCATCCTCTGGAGGGGAGGAACTCTGCATCTTCATGTGGCAGAAGGAGTGGAAGGGGCAAACCCACTTTCTCAAGCCCTTTTGTAAGGGCCCTAACCTCATCCATGCGGGCTCCGCCTTCACGACTTAATTACCTCCTAAAGGCCCCACCTCTTACACTATCACATTGGTCATTCAGTTTCAACACATGAATTTGGGGGGACACATTCAGACCATAGCAGTATGGATATACAGTCGATTCTGCTGATTCACAGTAGCGGTAGTTATGTTCTTTCTGTAAAGCCTCCATCAACAGTGGATTGTGAATACTGAACCATTGCTCCTATACAGGATTAGTTCCTGGGAGTCTCTCACAGGCTGACATCACAAGCTGACATTTTTGTCCACCAATCAATATATAATTTTGTTGTATGCATGTTTCTCTTTAAAGACATCTTATTTAGGCTGAGCGCAGTGGCTCAAGCCTGTAATCCCAGCACTTTGGGAGGCCAAAGTGGGCGGATCACGAGGTCAAGAGATCGAGACCATCCTGGCCAACATGGTGAAACCCTGTCTCCACTGAAAATACAAAAATTAGCCGGGCATGGTAGCACGTGCCTGTAGTCCCAGCTACTTGGGAGGCTGAGGCAGGAGAATCACATGAACCTGGGAGGCGGAGGTTGCAGTGAGCCCAAGATGGCACCACGGCACTCCTCCTGGAGACAGAGTGAGACTCCGTCTCAAAAAAAAAAGACATCTTATTTAATATATATGGTTTAATTAGCATTGCACTCACAGCCAACAGCACTATAGCTCATGCCTGATGGAAGCTTATCTAACTCATGTATTTTCTCTCCATAAGGCACATCACAGCCCTCTTGTGCTTAGGGACACTAGCCAGCACTTCAGCGCTGTGCTTGGGGGCCATTTTAAACAGCAAACTCACCAACACACAGCACAAAATGTGAAAAACATGTCACTAAATAACCTTCAGGAAGATACTTATTTACAATATAAAAGCTAAGCGCTAAGGCAGTGCATCACCTTGCTCAACCTCAGCTGGGAACACGTGCATCATGCAACTCACATTTTCCCACACCGTGCATGTCAGCAAATGACCACAAAAGCATTGAAATATTGATTTGGGGATTACAAATAAATTTTAGTCAGAAGAAGAGTTCGCAAATACAAAATTCATGAATAATGAGGATCAACTGTACACACGTAGGTGCAAAATGACATACATATAAGGTTGCCCACTGGAGCAAAAACAAAGACCCCTCCAGACCACATGAATCCAAATCTCGGGTGGGAACCTGATTTTTATATTTCTTTAAATCTCCTTGTATGGTCCTGAAGCACAGAGAGAGTTGAGAGAATTTGAATCACATATTTTGTGGCTACACAATATTATTTTGAATGGAGGTCCTATAACTTCTGTAACTAATCCATTATTACCAAATTCAGATGAGTTCCAGCATTTTAATATCATAAATGATGCTGAGGTTGTGGCTGGGTGCAGCGGCTCACACCTGTAATCCTAGCACTTTGGGAGACTAAGGCAGGTGGATCACCTGAGGTCAGGAGTTCGAGACCACCCTGACCAATATGGTGAAACCCCATCTCTACTACAAATACAAAAAATTAGCTGGGCATGGTGGCATGTGCCTGTAGTCCTAGCTGCTTGGAGCTGACACAGGAAAATTGCTTGAACCTGG
The DNA here is from genome assembly GCF_029289425.2 of Pan paniscus. Lineage (NCBI taxonomy): Eukaryota > Metazoa > Chordata > Mammalia > Primates > Hominidae > Pan > Pan paniscus. The sequence continues at coordinate 41,164,008 of NC_073260.2, forward strand.
GAGGTGGAAGTTGCAGTGAGCCAAGATAATGCCACTGGTGGCACGATCTGAGTGACAGAAAAAAAAAAAAAAGATGCCGAGGTTGAACATCTTGTATATATCTTTGCACAGATCCTTAATTATTTCCTTAGGATAATTTCGAGAAGTGGAAATTCCGGGTAAAAAATAGGTCCTTTTATGGTGTTTGACACAGATCAGCAGTGCCCCAGTAAGATTATGTCCATTTATTCTCCCACCAGCAGTTTACTGACTATTCTTTTTCTTTGCAATCTTTGCTGCTCTATGAAAAATATACCTTGGAGGTTTTTTCTTTGTCTTACATCCCTATGTGCCTGTGAAAAAGAATGTTAGAACCTCTTGTTTCTAAGTTATGTTTCCTACATAACATTAGTTATGTTTCCTACATTAGTCGACTTGATTTTCCCCTTTTTGTTCTTGGAAAGGAGAGCGTGGGGCATGCCACACACATCCCCAGCACATTGCTTCCATCCCTGACTGCTGGAGGCTTCTCAGCTCACCGCCTTGGTCCCGGGAGAGCCACTACACAGACCTCAGCTTAGAGAACACAGAGGGATAATGGGCTCTTTTGCATTCTGTCTCTTGGGGCATCATCCTACAAAAAGTTGCATTGTTGATTTTTAAAAACTAAGTTAACCGAACATGTTGTGGTATTGTTGTTTTGCATTCAGATGGAGGAAAGGCCATTTTAAAAAATCACCTCGATCAAAATCCCCAGCTACAGTGGAACACAACAGAGCCCTCTCGAACATGCAAAGATCCTATAGAAGATATAAACTCTCCAGAACAGTAAGTACCTTCTCCTTGAGAATTATAACTGAAGAATAAATACGTCACTCCTGCACAAGAGTTTGCAATTTGCACGATGTTTTCACATCCATTATTTTATTTGCTTTCCACAGCCATCCCATGATGCAGTCCAATTACAGTGCTCTTTTTACAGATGAAAAACTAATATTCAAAAAGGGGAGGTGACTTGCCAAAGGTCACTCAATTGCTACATGCAGGAAGTAGGACTTGAACTCACATCTGTCCAACATCAAATCCCATGTTCTCTACCACAACACGCTGCCTTTGTTATGTGTAAAATTTAACCTTGCTAAATGCATTTACTTAACAGTTTACTGAGACCTCCTGTATGTCAGGCATAGGTGCTAGGGTTACAGCGGTGAAGAAAACGGACTAAAATTCCTATCTTCATAGAGCTTCCATTCTATCTAGGAGGCTGATAGCTTAATAAAAAAGCAAGACGTGGCATGTCAAACAATAGGAGCTTTGGAGGAAAAGCACAGAAGGGGGTCAGGGAGTGTCATTTTAAATAGGGTGGTCAGAGAAGACTCAATGAGATGGTGACATCAAAGCAAAGACCTGAACATCTCTGTTAGCTTTGTTCCCACAGGCAATTTTAGGCCTTCCCATCTTATAGCACATTGGAAGCAGAAGTTGGAAATACAAACTTTGAAACTTGGCCTCTGGAAGTGACAAGCAATGAGGAACCAGCAAAAGCAGCCAAATCACCAATTGCAGCATCATTTGGGGCTCTTTAGTATTAGAGCTAATAGCCTGTCAACCCAACTAGCTCCAAGGCCTGGCCAGCTTACAGTCCAGGACAGTGAGTGAGAGTTACATGGAATTTGTCAGCAGTTTGCCTAGCAGTTGCCTCCAGTAGAGTGTAAGCACCTTGAGAGTAAGGTATGAGTCCTTCATGTGTCCCCTGCACCGAACACAGGTTCTGCCAGTGAATAGGTTCTTGACAAGCATTTGTTGAATGAATGAAAGGTGAGCAGGATCCTAACAGACAGAAGAATGCTCTGACAACCACAGGACCCACCTTGCCTAGGCAGATAGCCCTGCCCTGGGTGCTTGGACAGGACACCCTTTTCCCAGGTCACAGTTTATTCTTCCCTTTTTGTCCTGGACTTCTTGCCAGCATGATCTTGCCTTAAGACACAGACTTCAGCTGACATTATACAGGTCCAACTTTAACTTCAGAATGAGATCTCCAACACTGTAGTTCCATGCACACCTGTGAGGTGTCTCTTGGGAGGAGTCTTTCTGGAAAGTGTGGGCAGCACTTCGTCTGTACCCATCTATCTCAGAACCCACCAGTGACCTAAATGAACCCCAAGGGCACACCCAGTTGGGATAAGGCTGCCCCCATGAGTTGATTCGCCTCCACCACAAAACAATGTGGTTGAACAGAAGCAGCAAGAATTCCAACTTCCCCAGTTCTGGTTTTGTTTCCGTGGGGAAGTTACCTGAACTCTGTACTCTTCCCTCTTCTTTATAATGGGAATAGCAGTATTTCTTTTGCCTATTGGGTGTCTGTTAAGCTCTGGGGTTTTTGTTTTTCGCTTTTTTGCACGTGAGTGGCCAGGCACTGGGAACACAAGAAGGCATAAGAACTTAGTCCCTTCTCTCAAGGAATGCGGTGTGAAAGTTGCACCCATGGAGAACTGTGCAAGAATGCAGCTGAGCCAAGCAGAGGAGCAGTCACCTGGGCACATTTGCCGCAAGCAGCCTTTTCAACAAAGTGACATGACAGTCATTAAGACCAGAAGGGTGTGGCAATGAGAAGGGAGTCAGAGGGCAGCTCCCTTTTCCCTTGCTGCTCCTCCATCACGTGCTAACCCACACCCAGCTCCATCTTGCCTCCAGCTTTTTCTGGCTTCATTTCTGAGTATTTACCTAGGGTTCTGCTTAGCAGAGGAAGGGTTCTCTTAGCAGAGAGTGAGCACAAACAAGGTGATATTTAAACTGGATCTTGAAGGAAACACAGTTCATCATGTGAGGAAGCAGAGAAAGAGTCTTCCAGACAGGGAAACAGCAGAAGAGCACCCAGGAGCAGGGTTTCCAGGGAAACTGGCTGCCAGAGGGCAGGGCTTACAGGTGGAAAGGATGGAAGATTCACCTGGAAAATTCTGATCCAAAGATGGAACTTAGGGGGCCCCAAATATCACATCAGTGTCCCTTTTTTTCCCTTCCTTGGCTTCCTAGTGTTGGAAAGATAACACTAGTTACCAAAGAAGCTGGAAGAGCCTGTGGCAATTGGCCCAGCAAGAAGAGATGCGGCCCTGGGCAAAGCAGAGGCAGACGGGAGAGAGGAAGGATGGAGCAGGCGAGAAGTCTTTCAGGGATGGAACTGAAAGCCCTGTGGAGGTTTGCAAGAGTAGAGAATGCGAACTATCTGGTTTGCAGCAAAGCCCTGATAGAAAGGCAAAGCTTTGTCCTTAGTAATACAGACAGTCCCCAACTTACCATTTTTCAACTTTACAATGGTGTGAAAGTGATACACATTCAGTACAGTATTCAGTAAATTGCACGAGATATTTAACACTTTTTTATAAAATAGGCCTTGTGTTAGATGATATGGCCCAACTGTAAGTGTTCTGAGCACATTTAAGGTAGGCGAGGCTCAGCTAGGATGTTTGGTAGGTTAGGTGGATTAAATGCATTTTTCAACTTACGATATTTTCAACTTACAATGGGTTTATGGGAATGTATCCCCATCGTAAGTCAAGGAGCATCTTTTCTGCTAGGGCATTTATAATAACCACCAAATCCTGGCCCAAAGCTCGAGAAAATTCATCTCCCTTGTTTATTCAAGTCTCCCTGGTCATTCCCAGGGCAGTAGCTGGTACATATGGGCCCTCATTAAATACCTGCTGGATTGCTGAATGGTTAGATGATTGGATGGACAGATCTTGGATTCAGAGAAAAATATGCTCCTGTCATCAGTTTTTTTAGCCAAAGCAAGTCCAAGGAACTTTCTGGTAAGCCCCCAGCTAGCCTTCACTAACACTCCTCCCTCTCCTTCTCTTCAGCATCCAGCGTCGGCTGTCCCTCCAGCTCCCCATCCTCCACCACGCCTACCTCCCATCCATCGGAGGCGTGGACGCCAGCTGTGTCAGCCCCTGCGTCAGCCCCACCGCCAGCCCCCGCCACAGACATGTGCCACCCTCCTTCCGAGTCATGGTCTCGGGCCTGTAAGGGTGGGAGGCCTGGGCCCGGGGCCTCCCCCGTGACAGAACCACACTGGGCAGAGGGGTCTGCTGCAGAAACACTGTTGGCTCTGGCTGCAGAGAAGCTGGGCACCATGGCTGGCCTCTCAGGACCACTCGGATGGCACTCAGGTGGACAGGACGGGGCAGGGGGAGACTTGCCACCTGACCTCGAGCCTTATTTGTGAAGTCCTTATTTCTTCACAAAGAAGAGGAACGGAAATGGGACTTCTTCCTTAACATCTGCAAACAAGGAGGCGCTGGGATATCAAACTTGCAAAAAAAAAACAAAAAAAAACTAGACAAGGAGAGAGGCACTAGAACTCCAGCTGGAAGTCACGGAGTGGCTCAAGCAGCCTTGGGAAGAGGCAAGGGGCTTCTGAAGAAACTGCCTCTGCACACACATCACTGGCTGTGACCCCTCAGGCTAGCCCTTCTCCACTCTGGGGGAGGAGGTGGGAAGGGCCACCAGGCCCCCAGCTGCCAGGCCAGCTGACCCCAGCCTTCCTGGAACAGGGAGTCTGCAGGAGCGCAGACAGGCACAGCCCTGGAGCAGGCAGGCCGAGGGCTGCAGCACTGGAGCAGGCTGACTTACATGCTCCACATGGGACCTGTGTCACCCAATGAGATGTTTGTTACTCTGGTAAATGCCACACGTTAACACAACAACACCCATTCCTGGGACCGTGGGGATTTAGGGCACGTCACTGCAGACATGCTCTGCAGCATTCACCGACAGTCTGTCATGCACCCACTATGTTGGCCATGTCCTTGTGTTCCTATCGGATGCTCCCAGTAACCAGGGGGACCACCCAAGCTAATCATGGAACGTCTGTTCCCAGCAAACACGATAAAGAAAGATTGTGCACTTTAACCTCTCTCATCAGGGCCCAAGGGCTGGCTGGGATTTTTTTTTTTCCCCACTAACTTTGTTTCTGACCAAAGTGAATTGGAGGCATTCTGCTAAAAGACATCCCCGTAGACATAGGGGAGAGAGTTGCTGGCTGAGGGCTTCCCTTGGCTTCCAGAAGGCAGCCTTCCATCCAGACAAGCCAGTGAGCTCTCCCCTTGGGATCACTGGGGTGATCAGTCAGCAGATTGATTCTTATTCATAAGATCATTCTTCCCTTTAAATTGAGCCCCTAAGAGCACTGGCCTGGGAGTCAGACAGACCTGGGTTCAAGTCCTCAGTCCCCTGCCCACTCCCTACGTGACTTTGATCAGGTCACTAGTGTCTCTCTGAGCCTCAGTTTCCCCTCTGTAACTTGGGGTTGAACTAACACCTGTCCTGCCTACCTCACAAGGTCACTCTGAGGATTGAAACTTGATCTTGTCCAGGAAAGCTTTGTACCAAACAGTGAAGCCGCCCTGATCCGTGAGGTATGAGTATGACTCTGACCTTCAGCCCTCCCTACAGCCGGGGGTGTGGCCCAGAGAAGCTTCCAGCACAGCCCTCTACCCAGAACATCCGGGCTGGAGGGAGGCTCCCAATGACTTTTCTGACATTCCTAGACAGGTTCATTCTTTGCTCAAGAAAGGCCTGAATGACAATGTCCAGGATGTCTGCACCACTGAGCAGCTCGCTCACTCCCTAAAGAAACCTATTGGCAGCTTCAACAGGCAGGCAATAATCTCTTCCCAGAACCACTGCAGTCAGGAATAAACCGTTTTCTCCACCAGGCTTTGACAAAAGGGCCCACAGGAATCTTACCAATGCCAACATTTCAAAGCACCCTATTTCACGTAGCATAGCTTTCTGCTCCCCTTCCCCAAAGAGAGGTTATGGAGGTACTGTAGCTTTTAGGGAAAAAAAAATGTTAACACATCACAGGTCAAGTTGAAGTCATTCTCTGTTTAGGCACTAAAAATCGGTGTTGTCACTCACTGTGTATTACCAGTATTTACTTGCTTTCTTGATTTCACCAAAACCAAATTTAATTTAAAGGACCACATTAATTTTTCAAAGGGAAAGAGACAATTAATTGTACATAATGTATACACACACACACACACACACAAAATACCTGTAGAAATATTATTCCAGCATAGCAGGAAAACAAACAAAAGTATTGGACTGTCGGAGGTGAGCCTGTGCGTCTGTAACCCTTTGTGACTCCTGAGCGTGCGCTGTCTTCTAGGTTAACTCACGAAGTACATTCTCTGTCTTACTGATACTGTAGGTTCACCCATTTTTTTTTAATTTCCTCGCAAATAACAAGACCCACAGAAGTGACTCTAGCTACTTAATGGTTCTGTTCTTTTATATGCAGCAAACACACCGTCCATTTCTGAAGAGGCTTCGGCCTGAAGGCATTTTCCAATGATGTTAGTGCACAAAACGCTTTAAATTAGACTGGAACTGCCAGAATCAAATGTAAATGAGGAATTTCTCGTACCCCTACTGCATGGTATCGATTTTTAATAAATTGTTGCAAATTTGTTTTTATGAATAAAAGGAAAAAACCTGTCGTCTTTAATGCCTACTCATCCCAAAATGCAGGTCAGATCGGGCCATATTCCTCCGCTTAGAAACTCAGGGGACAATTCTGGGGTTGCCTGCTCAGCATTGTCCCTTCCTTCATAAACTGCCCATCCCAGCCTCCTGCTGACAGCGGCAAAGCAGCCCTGTTACCAGGTGACCCCAACTTCTGGCCACAGCTGATTAATTCGAGGGTGGGAATTTGACCTAGGCTGGGCCGGTAAATCACTTCCTCAGGATTCCTCCATGTAGAGAAATTTAGTCTGCCATGAAACAGAAAAAAAAAATGGAGCCAACAGAGAGACAATCAGGACCAACAGCTGAGTTCTGATGGTGTCTGAGTACCTGGTTAGCGGTCCCTTCCTGCGCTCCTCTGAAAGCACAGCCTTGATTTTGGGGTAAGGAAGGGGACCTATTGGAAGGGAATCTTGCTCCCACCATCCTTGCTCCCACCCCCGGACACAGTGATTGGTTCAGGAATATGCTCATTATCCAGGACCAGCCAATCAGAGCACTTCCCAGGGTTTCTGCCAGCTGTTTTCAGGAGGTTTGAAGGCACTCTGGGCCCTCCTCACCTGCTCAGTTGTTCAGGACTTCCTTGGATTCTCTGTTCTACTGATACATTGCCCTTTTTGCCTAGGTTAGTTCAAGTTGGGTTCCCATCACTTGCAATCCCAAGATTCTTAACTAATATGGAAAACCCACAACCTCTCCAGCCCCAACTCCCCTTCGGGGCCTTGCCAGCCTGTCGAGATTTGGCCCCATGCTCCTTTCTAGCCTCATCATCCCACCCCCTGGAGCCTATGGAGCCACCCCCAAAGTCTGTTTTACTTCTCCAGGGTGCTGAGCCTCAGCCGGCAGCTCCGACTCATCTCCCTAGATCCCCTTCAATGGGATCTTCTCTTCCTAGCTCTGGACTGAGGACATTCCCCCTCTCTATGGCACTGCATACATGCCCACGCTGTCCCCTCCCCATTCCGGACCCTGAGCTCCCTGAGGATGGGACGCATGTCTGCTTCCATGACGTTCCACTGGGCAGCAGTTCCTCCCTGTAGCTCAGAACGGGCTTCAACGAGGCTTTGCATAATTGAACATTTTGACAGAGGCTTGTCCACATTGGTTGCTGGGTCTAGAAGGCAAAGTAAAAGCAGAGGTGGCCACAGCAGGCTGGGGAGGCCCGAGGTTCATGTGACTGGGTGCAGTCCTAGAAATGGGGGCACTGGACTCACAGACTCCACTGGAGGGCTAGTCCCAGCCTGGAGTTTTCCGGGACATGGGATCCTCAACGTGGAGGCTCCCAAGGAGCAGGCTGTCTGAATCCTGGCCCAAGAGACCCCTGCTCCATGCCTGCTGCTCCACACCACTGCTCATACAGCCTTCCTACGGGATGTGGGTTGTTCAAGGATGGGAAACAGGCCCAACATGAAGAATAGGTACCTAAGGTCACCTAATAAGGCTGTGGCAAAGGCAGGAACAACCAGAATCTTAGCTGGTCTTCCTTCTCTACCTGACCCTGACTCACAGAAATTAGAGCAGAGAAGGGTGGCAGCGGTCATCTCGCCCAGCCCCTCCTAGTACAGTTGGGGAAACGGAGGCCCAGCAACTGGAGCCAAGGTCAACCAGAAGGTCACGAGAGGGCCAGCATGGAACCCAGATGTCCTGGTTTTGAGACTTGGCTCTTCTCAGTTCACTTCCCACACCTGTTCTACCATAGGTAGTGTGACCACAGCGGTGAGACGCTGCCCCATAGAGCAATTTCTCAGCTACCACAGACTGAGAAATCTTTATATACCCTCACTAAATATGGAGTCAGCCAAGACAACATTTGGTCGTTTCTCTTAGCACGTCTGAAAGAGAGAAATGCCCCAAGTGTTGAAGATGCTCCTTGTCACATCACTGAAGTGATGCCTTGCTTTGCCATAAGCAGGAAAAGCCCAGACAGCAATGGTGCACTTCATTCCTCTTCATTCTTCTTCAAAAGCATTCTGTCTTCCTTTTGTTATGACTGGGTCATTTCTGAGTTAAAAATAAAAGTGTTTCCCAACCTCAAAGACAGGCTTTCTGGAGTTGAAGCCCTCTTAGAAAGCTCTGCCTGGGGGTCTCCTCACCCTGGGGTGTGGAGACAACACTGGGATCCACTCTGAGGGAAGAAGGGCAGAGGTTTCTGAAAACAGCAAGCCTGGGGCACCAGCCGAGGCCTGCCCTTCCAGGCAGTTCCCTGTGCTCAGCAATTTCTTCTCTACAAGGATCAGGATCCACAGGCCTAGAAGCCAGTGCCAGGGAGAGGAGGTGGTACTGGGTAGATTGCAAAAAGCAGACTGGCGGCCATCAGCACCTCTGCCTGTCCAGCAACCACATCTGCCTTCCTGCAGCTCCTCTGAAAGCACTGCCCTACTTTTGGGGGAAAGCAGAAGAGAGAAAATCTGGAGGGCCGCCCTTGCTTCCACTGCTGGACACAGGATTGGCTCAGGGATATGCGCATTAACCAAGCCCAGCCAGTCAAAGCTTTCCCCTGCCGTTTTTAAGAAGTTTGAAATCTTGCCCTCCACGTGGAGAGCAATGAAAAGAGGGAAACTGAGCTCTCCTTCCATCATTTAGGCTCAAGGACCAGTGATACCTAAAAATACATCCATCCTTGAGCTTGTAGGTTTTAAACTAATACATACCCTTTTCTGCTTACATAGAGTTGGGTTTCTGTCACTTAGAACCAAAAGAAATCTGTGGGATACAGAGGGGCTCCACGAGGGGTTCACTGTTGTCTGAAACCCTCCTGGTATTAAGGAGACATGCAGGAGATATTTCCCTGGCCTCACACACGCCGCTGAACAGGGAGGTGGGTAAGGATACCCAAAGGGAAGATGGGGCTAAGAAGCCTCAGGAGGCTAAAGAAGGGTCAAGGAGCCAGGCTGAGGGCCGGAGGGCTGGCACCAAGCTGCGTGCCCAGCACTTGTCACCTGCCTGTCCCCTACCCCCTTAGCTTTTCACCCCTTATTTAGCCTTGAGGAGCAGGGTTTGTAGGTACTGGACAGTAAATGATTAACACACTCTCTGGAAGGGAAAATTGGTCCCTCCTCTGCCTCCACCCCACATCTGAAACCCCTGGCAAATCCCAGGGGCTAACTCCATCATACTTGGTCTGCCCTGTCCGTGGTCCTGAGTGGGTCCTGCCCAGAGATGACAATTCACTGTCTGGTTCCTCCAGGTCCCACCTTCAGGAGCCCCAGACCCTCAATGGGGCATCCACCGAGCCCCTGATCTTTGCCAAGGCCTGTGCTAGGTGCCAGGTGAACAGTGAGTAGGATATAGGTCTCAAGAAGCTCACACAATAATAGGAAGACAGATGCTTAATGAAGAAATGACAATAGCCTGTGATAAGCACCTGCTCCAGACTGGACATGCCTCCTGGGGGTCATAACCTCCAAACAGGGCTAGTTTTGGGGGTTTGCAACCTATACAGTTTTTAAAGGGCCTCATGTTCGACTTAATGCTCTGCTGTAACTATTTTGAAATTCTAAATAACTTTTGAAAAGGGGGCTTAGAATTTTATTTTATTTTTATTTTTTATTGACTTGTTTATTTTTGAGACAATGTCTCACTCTGTTGTCCAGGCTGGAGTACAGTGGCATGATCACAACTCACTGCAGCCTTGACCTCCTGGGCTCGAGCAATCCTCCCAACTCAGCCTACGAGTAGCTGGTACTACAGGCATGCAACACCATGCCTGGCTAATTTTTTATTGTTTAGAGAGATGAGATCTCTCTAAAAAATAAAATATTAAAAAAATTTATGTTGCCCAGGCTGGTCCCGATCACCTGGGCTGAAGCAGTCCTCCCACCTCAGCATCCCAAAGTGCTGGCATTACAGGCACGAACCACTGTACCCGGCCCAGGGCTTAGCACTTTAATTTCATACTGGAGCCCACAAATTATGTAGCCAGTCCTATAACTAGACCTGAAAATGAGTAAAAGCTAGCCAGCAAAAGAGAGAAAGAAGAGGAGGGGAGAGGGAGAGAACTAACAGCCCAATTCTGTAGAATGCATGCACCTGCAGGGGCTGCTGTGGCTGCACCAAGGACAACTAAGTTGTTGTGTGTTAATCACCTATCATGGAATCCATGTGACTTCAGACTGCTGCGTGATCAGACAGCACGCATCCTGTCTGTGTGTGATGTGAGTTACATCTCAAAAATCATCAGGCCTGGGTGCACATTTGTACACCTTCACTTACCTGGCTGCATGGCTTTGAATGATTCCACCTTTCTGAGCTTCTGATCCCTCATCTGTAAAATGGACATGATACCTCGCTCAGAGCTTCTCTGACAGTCAAAGAGGCTCATGTAGGGGAAAGTGCCTTGTGAACACTAAGCTTATATTTGTGCTACTCCCAGACAGGAGGAATGTAAAATGAGCAGCTTTAGTAGGTACAATGGGGCAGCCAACAGCCTAGTCTCCTCACAACAGACTGCATCTAGGAAGAATGTCATTAGGGAAAACATCCTGACATGCTGTGTTAGGGGCAAGGTGAGATTCTAAAGACAAGGCTAAAAGAGAGACAGCAGAACAATTCTGTTAGAAAAAGAACTAGAAATTTGGGGTTAGGAGAGAAAAATGAGAGGAGTGGGTGATAAATAACAGGACAGTGTGGCTAAAAAGCTTTTAAGTATAGGGATGTCAGCCGGGTGCGGTGGCTCATGCCTGTAACCCCAGCACTTTGGGAGGCCGAGGCGGGTGAATCACCTGAGGTCAGGAGTTCACGACTAGCCTGGCGAACATGATGAAACCCCGTCTCTACTAAAAATACAAAAAATTGGCCAGGCGTGGTGGCACACGCCTGTATCCCCAGCTACTCAGGAGGCTGAGGTAGGAGAATCACTTGAACCTGGGAGGTGGAGGTTGCAGTGAGCCGAGATTGCACCATTGCACTCCAGCCTGGGCAACAAGAGCAAAATTCCTTTTCAAAAAAAAAAAAAGAATAGGGATGTTGAATATTTGATTTTGAGTCATTTGTGTTGCATGAAGTAAAAGCCTCTGTCTTCCCTTTATTTCACTCCCTCCTGCAAAATGTCCCTAAACCTTTGGTTACATTTACTATACAAGTAAAAGCTTTGTGAGTTTTAGTGGAAATAAAGAAAAAGAGCAAATTCTATGTTTAGGTAGAGACCAGAGTAAGGATAAAAGAAGCCGCAGCCACAAGATGCAGAGGGAAAAATATGTTCTCTGGCCAAGCGCGGTGGCTCACACCTGTAATCCCAGCACTTTGGGAGGCCAAGGCGGGTGGATCACTTGAGGTCAGAAGTATGAGACCAGCCTGGCCAACATGGTGAAACCCCATCTCTACAAAAATGCAAAAATTAATTGGGCATGGTGGCACGCACCTGTAGTCCCAGCAACTCTGGAGGCTGATGCAGGAGGATCACTTGACGGGAGACGGAGGTTGCAGTGAGCCAGGATTGCACCACTGCACTCCAGCCTGGGCAACAGAGTATACATATATATACATATATATGACATATATGTTTATATGTCATACATATATGTATACATACATGTATATGACATATACATTATATATAACATATACATTATGTTATATAATGTGTATATGTGAGATATATGTTATATAATGTATATATGTTATATATAATATATGATAAATATGATATGTTTCATATATTATATATATATATATACTCTTTGCATAAGTGGGAATTTGGAGCAAGAGGTGACCATGAGCCCATAAGCTCTCCCAAAATTCACAGAAGCATTGAAGAAGCACTGGTCTTTTCCAGAGCCAAGTATGGAGGGAATAGAAAGTTAGGATTAATCACCTCTAGATCTCAAAGGGCATAGTCACCCTTACTTTCCATCTAAGTTACATAAGCAACAGGAAACATGTCATCCCATAGAGCCATAAATCTCAAACATCCTGAATACAACAGTAGAAATACTAGAAAATAAGACCAGCAATAAAATGGTCAACTGGATGGCAAAACAATCTCCACACTCAAAGCTTTAGGAATGACATGACATAGGAGAAGCTGCCAGCCTGGAGGCTCTGGCAGTGTTGAAGAGCTATTAGCTCGGCCATCTTTGTTCTCCAAGGTTGTGGCTGTTCTTGGCTACCCTAGTCCACCACGTCTGTAACTGGAGAAGTCTGGCACTATTGTGAAGTTAGGGTTTTTGTGCGAGAGAAGATACATCTGATTTCCCTCCATCTGAATTCCAATGGAAAAGACCCAAAACAGTGTCTCTCAAACATGAAAAAAAATAGAGAGGGCCAGGCATAGTGGCTCACACCTGCAATCCCAGCACTTTGGGAGGCCCAGGAGGGAGGATTTCTTGAGGCCAGGAGTTCAAGACCAGCATGGGAACACAGTGAGACTGTCTCTACAAAAAAACATTTTTAATTATCTGGGCTTGGTGGCATGCCTGTAGTCCTAGCTACTTGGGAGGCAGAGGTAGGAAGATTGCTTGAGCCCAGGAGTTCAAGGTTGCAGTAAGTTATGATTGTGCCCCTGCACTGCAGCCTGGGCCACAAAGTGAGACCAGGTCAAAAGAAAGAAGGAAGTAAGGAAAAAAAGAAAGAGAGAAGGAAGAGAGACAGGAAGGAAGGAAAGAGGAAGGAAGGAAGGGAAGGAGAGAGAGAGAAAGAAAGGAAGGAAAGAAAAAAGGAAATAAGGAAGGAAGGAAAAGAAAGAGAAGAAAAGAGACATATGGACACCTTTTTAGTGTTGAGTTAAATTATTTTCATAAAGAAAGTTACTGCAGTGAGCTCTGATTGCACCACTACACTCCAGCTTGAGCAACAGAGTGAGACCCTGTTGAAAGAAAGCGGAAAGAGAGAGAGACATATGGACACCTTTTCAAACTGTGTTGACTTAAATTATGAAATGTGCTCAAACCAGATATAAACTTAGGCTTACAGCATTCATATAAAATCCAAACAAAATAGCAAAGCCAATAAAAATCATGTTAACAACATGGATGGAATGGGATAGATGAAGTTTTGCCGAAAAATAAGTGGCAGCTCACCACACGAGCACAGCTCTGACTGCTGCCGGGCATGTTCCTGTGACTTCAGCCAGCCTGGTGTGATGACTCAATTATCACACTGCTTTTCTTTATTTAAACTTCTGTGAAAACTTCATTTATTCAGCATGCTGCAATATCACTGGGCTGTCCCTGGACTCTAACATATCACTTCCCTATTAAGGCCACCTTTGTTTGTTTTCTCTCATGAGCCATTGACAATAGTGGGGCCATCTGATAATACACACAATTGGAGTCGTGATTGAGTGCAGATGCCCATTAAGCCCCAGGCTAAGTGCTTTGCAAGCATAATCTCATTTAGCTCTCACAGGGACCTCAGCGCAGAACCGATCATTACCACCCTTCTGCAGCTAAAGGCACTCAGGCATAGCGGGTGAGTGCTGTCCTGGGTCACACAGCTGGGATGTGGAGTGAGTCACAATTTGAACACAGCAGCCCGATCCAGAGTAGACCACCTTTACCACTTCTTTAAACCCTAGTCACAATTAGCCGGATTCGGATGACCCAGGATATGCTTTTTTTAAAGATTATCTTGAAATAAAAATCCCTCTTGTTTTCATTTTATAGAAGATTTGCAGACCCCCAAGATTCACCCAGGGCATCATCTGAGGCTCTAGGCCCCAGTCTGAGAGCCTCTGGCCCAGGCAATGTGACCATAAGGAGCCACTGAGCAAGCCAGTGGCTCAGAGCAACGCTGGGAGATACACTCCAGGCCCCTGGGCTCCTCAGGTTGACTCATAAACCAGCCCCTGGGAGATTCTGGGCCTCAGGGACACCTGGTTTTGAGGGCAAGGGAGCCTGGGGGAGCAGGGGCAGCTCCATGTTGAGCAACAGTGACAGTGGCAATGATGATGGCAGTACCAGAGCTCCTGGGCGGCTATGACAACAGACACCTGCCATGGCTGTGGTGGCCACAGCTCTGAAGGCACCAGCCCTTCGATGGGAGTGGAGGTGGAGATGGGGAGTTGGTCAAAACTAACTGAAGAGGTAGGGCGACCTCCACATCAGGAAGGATGCCGATTCACTCAGGGCTAGAGGCAGGCAGCTCTGCCACAGCAGAGAAGAACCTATGCAGACACAAAATCCTATGCCCAAGTTGCCCATTGACTAGATGCCCCCATCCCAGATCTTCACCCTGGGCCACTCAACCAGGCCTCCAGGATCTAGCAGAAGGACTCTGCCAGCATCTCAGGGCAGGGGAGGCAAGATGGAAGGTGTTCACCCCATCTGCAAAGAAAAGCCAGTTCTGAGTTTTTTCTGTGAAATAAGAGATTACAGACAAACGATGCGAAAATGGACTGAGAAGAAAAAAGGGAAGAAAGTGGGGAGGGAAGAAAGGAGGAGGGAGGGAGGGAAAGTTTTGAGATTGGAGTAGTGTCAGAAACCTGCACATTCAACTCCTCTCTCTTTAATTCTTGCTACAATGGCCCAACCAATCAGAGCAAATCCATATCCTCTTCCATAAAGATTATTCTATCTAGATGGTCTCTGAAAATTAGAGAAAGTGTCCCACGCACATCTCTAAAAGCTCAAGTCATTTCCACCGCTCAGGTAAAGGGTGGAGGGAGGAGAAGCAGCTGCAGGCCACCATTTTCTCACTAAGCGTGGAGAAGACCACCTGGGGTTAATTCAAACTCAGTAGTGCAAAAGCCAAGTAGTCTTGGATTTGATTTTAGAGCTTCCATTCTGAGTTCAAAGGACCTTCAGATGTGGGCTGGTATCTCCATGCAGGAGCTCCTGGAAGTCATAATTTCACAGGATTTCTGCAGAACCAGCGCTCCAGCATCCACTTTCTCTCACAAGTCACCCCCACCACAGGGAAGAAGAGGAGGCAAGTGAGAGCAGAGTTCATGAGCAGCAGCCATCTCTTCTCATCCCATGGGGGAGCCGGGAAGGCTTAAATAAGTTCCCCTCCCTCCATAAGATCGGGGGTAGCTTAAGTATTCCTCCAGACCCTTTCCCCTTCACCAAGTAAGGGACTGCCAATGCCTTTCATCTGAAAACTTCAGCGCCATTGAACTGCCCAATGCCCAGGCCAGTGTTGCTGACAGGTCGAGAAAGAGGGCTGAGCAGAGGAGAGGAAGACTAGGGTAGCCAGTGGCATTCCCACAGCGTGGCTTGGCAAGGAGATGTGGGTTTTCCATGGGTTGTGTGGGCACTGAGGAAGGTTGGGAGAATTTCATCATCCTAAGAGGCTGAGGAAAAAAGTAGATGGATGAAGTTCAGTCAGAACTTGCTCACCAGAGGATTGTGTCAGAAGGACCCACTGGAAAGCCAGCACTCAGACACCTGCCTGGCAGAGGAACAGACAGCCAGATAGGAACAAAAGAAGTGATGCCAGCAGAAAGAAGACTGTAACCTCACGCAAGGAGTCACAGAAAGCAGTGTTCTGATACCTCTCCCCTCTCTTGCCTCCTTTCCCTGATATCTCAGAGAAAATAGAGAACGGGAGAGCAGACCTCATAACCTCCCTCCCTGCCCCAAGTCACAGAAACCTCAAGTGCCTGCCTGGGAAGAGCGCACTTTTTTTTTTTTTTTTTAAACATCCAGAGACTCTTTACTTTTTGTGGCTTTATTGAGATAGAATCCACATACCACACAATTCACCCTTGTAAAGGGTGCAATTCAGCCAGACATGGTGGCTCACACCTATAATCCCAATGCTTTGGGAGGCCAAGACAGGAGGATCCCTTGAGCCCAGGAGTTTGAGACCAGCCTGGACAGCATAAGGGGACTCCATCTCTACACAAAATTTTAAAAATTAGCCCGGCGTGGGGGATGCACGCCTGTAGTCCCAGCTACTCAGGAAGCTGAGGCAGGAGGATCACTTGAGCCCAGGAGTTTGAGGTTATAGTGAGCATGATTTTGCCACTACAACAGACAGAGATCCTAAAAAAATAAAATAAAATGAATTAAAGTATACAATTCAAATTTTTTAGTATATTCACAGATTCATACAATCATCTCCACAATCTAACTTTGGAACATTTTCATCACTCCAAGAAGAGTTAGCTGACAGTCCCTATTTCTCCCCAAGTTCCCCCAGCCTAAGCAACCACGAAATCTACTTTCTGTCTCTGTAAGTTTGGACATTTCACATAAATGGAACTTGCAATATGTGGTTCTTTGTGATGGGCTTCTTTTACTTAAGATAACGGGTTCAAAATTCATGTGTTATCAATATGAATGCAAGATAATGCATTCATATTGCAGCATGGATCAGGACTGCCTCAACTTTTATTGCCGAATATAGTCTATAGTATGTGTATACATTTTACTTTATGCAATTATTATCCATGTTATCAGTTAGCAAACATTTGAGTTGTTTCTACTTTTGGACTATTATGAATAATGATATTATGAACACTCAAGTTTTTGTGTGGACATAATGTCTTTGTTTCTCTTGGGGATATAACTAGGAGTGGAATTGCTGGGTTGTATGGTAACTCTAGTTTTAACTGTTTGAGGAACTGCCAAATTTTTCCACTGCAGCTACAACATTTTACATTCTCATCAGCATGTATGAGGGTTCCAATTTCTCCTTATGCTCACCAACGTTTGTTATTATCTATTTTTTTAAAAAATTCATAGCCATCCTGGTAGATGTGAAGTATCTTATTGTGGTTTTGGTTTGCATTTCCCTGATGGCTAAAGATATTGGGCATCTTTTCATGTACTTATTGGCCATTGACATATCTTCTTTGCAAAAATGTCTGTTCAGAGCCTTTGCCTTTTATTTATTTATTTATTTATTTCTGGAATGGGGCCTCACTTTGTCGCCCAGGCTGGAATGCAGTGGTGTGATAACAATGGCTCACTGCACCCTAGAATTCCTGGGGCTTAAAGGAATCCTCCCACTTCAAATTCCCGAGTAGCTAGGACTGCAAGCGCAAGCCACCACTCCCTAATTTTTTTATTTTTGTAGAGACAGAGCCTCCCTATGTTGCCCAGCTAGTCTCCAGTTCCTGGGTTCCAAGCAATCCTCCCACCTCAGCCTCCCAACGTGCTGGGATTATAGGCGTGAGCCACTGCACCCGGCGCCATTTTTAAGTTGAATAATTTGAATTCTTCCTATTGAGATGTAAGAGTTTGTTATGTATTCTAGATACAAGTTTCTTATTTGATCCACGATTTGCAAATATTTTCTTCCATTCAATGGGTTATCTTTTCATGTTATTGAGGGTGTTCTTTAAAACATAAAAGTTTTTAATTTTGATGAAGTCTTACTTTTTTCTTTTATTGCTTATGCTTTTGCTGTCGTATCTAAGGTTTTGCCTAACCTCAAATCACAAATACTTCTGTTTTTCTTCTGAAAGTTTTTTAGTTTTAGCTCTTACATTTACAATCCATTTGAGTTAATTTTTGGGTAAGGTATGCATAAGGAGTTCAACTTCATTCTTCTGCATGTGGGTAGCCAATTATCCTAGCACCATTAATTGAAAAGATAATTCTTTCCTCCACTGAATTGTCTTAGCATCCTTGTGGAAAATCAATTGACTATAAATGCAAGGGTTTATTTCTGGATTCTTAGTTCTATTCCATTGATCTAGATGTCTATCATTTTGTCCAGTGATTCTTAGTAACTGAACATGAAGGGAGAAGCCTGAGATTATTCAGGGAAGCTACAAGTGGGAAAGAAGGTTCCACAGAGTCCAACTGGTCACTGGGAAAAAGTCCATCATTTCGCATTTGTGCCTCAAAGAGTTAAGACTCCTCCAACCACTTCTAGTGAAGGAACATTCCCAACCCGTATCATGTCTGCTTTTCCAAATGGGGTACATGGAATGATCCATTTCCCTTAGCTGCTATCATAAATGAGTGTTGCATTTTCATAAACTATTTTTCAGCACTGATTGTGATTATTCTCTTTTAATCTGTTAATCTGGTGAATTACATTATTAGATTTGCTAATAGTAGATATATTTGATGCTTACATTTCTAGGGTAAACCTAACTAGGTCATTTTTTATTTAATACATTACTAAAGTATGCCATTATTTTGTTTAGGATTTTTGCATCTAAAATCATGAATAAATTTGACGCTTTATTTTTTCTTTTTCATTCTGGCTTTGGAATCAAGGTCATCACTAGCCTCGTAAAATGATTTGAGGGGATGTTGCCTCTTTTTCTAATCTCTGAAAGGGTTTGTATAAAATTAGAATTGTCAGTTTGTTTGTTTTTAATTGAGATGGGGTCTCACTATGTTGCCCAAGTTGGTCTTGAACTCCTGGCCTCAAACGATCCTCCTGTCCCGGCTTCCCAAAATGCTGGGATTACAGGTGTGAGCCACCATGCCTGGCCTAGAGTTGTCAGTTCTTTGAACGTTTAGCAGAACTGTTTTGTAGGTTGATTTTAATCTACTAATTCAGTTTCTTCAACTGTTACAGATTTGGTTTTTTCTGTGCAAGTGAGTTTTATAAGTTTTATTTTCCTAGAAACATGTCTATTTCATGGAAGCTTTCAAACTATTAGCATAAAGTTGTTTGTAGTACTTATTTTTTTAATCTGTTGCATTTGTAATTATGTCCCTTTTTCATACATTATATTGCTATGCATCCTTTTTCTGACTTAACTAAAGTTACAAGGTTGTATTTTATTCATCTATTGAAAAAATACAAGTTTGGGTTTGGTTGAGCATCTCTACTGTGTTTTTCTATATGATTTCATTAATGTGTGCTCTTATCTTTATTATCTTCTTGTACTTTGTTTTCTTTGCTACTTAAATTATGGTCATTTGTTTGTGGGCATGACATCATTATCTATTAAAATATAAGTGGGTATCTCAGTCCATTCTGTCAGGCCTCTGCGCCCAAGCTAAGGCATCATATCCCCTGTGACCTGCACGTATACATCCAAATGGCCTGAAGTAACTGAAGAATCACAAAAGAAGTGAAAATGGCCTGCTCCTGCCTTAACTGATGACATTACCTTGTGAAATTCCTTCTCCTGGCTCATCCTGGCTCTAAAGCTCCCCAACTGAGCACCTTGTGTCCCCCGCCCCTGCCCGCCAGAGAACAACCCCCTTTGACTGTAATTTCCACTACCTACCCAAATCCTATAAAACGGCCCCACCCCTATCTCCCTTCACTGACTCTCTTTTCGGACTCAGCCCGCCTGCACCCAGGTAATTAAAAAGCTTTATTGCTCACACAAAGCCTGTTTGGTGGTCTCTTCACACGGATGCGCGTGAAACATTCCTGCTGCTATAACAAAATATCTTAGACTGGGTAATTATGATTAACAAAAATTTATTCCCCACAGTTCTGGAGGCTGGGAAGTCAGTCCACTGATGAAGGCCCTTTCAGTGTCAAGGGAGGATTTGCCCTCTGCTTCCAAAATGGTGTCTTATTGGTGAGTCCTTACGTAGCAGATGGCAGAAGAACAAAAGGGACTGGGTGCCCTCTTCAACCTCTTCTGTAAGAGCACTAATCCCATTCATGAGGGCAGTGTGCTCATGATTAATCACTTCCCCAAAGGCTCCATCTCTTAATACTATCACATTGGGTATTGTTTCCAATGTAATGAATTGCGGAGGGACACATACATTCAAATCATAGCAGTGGGCATTCTCTTAGGCCCAACAATTCCACTTTAGTTCTATATTCTATATTAATATTAGAAAATGTCTAAAAAGATATATGTATAACGTTGGAGGTCAGTTGCAGTGACTTATGCCTGTAATCCCAGAACTTTAGGAGGCCGAGGGAGGAGGATTGCTTGAGTCCAGAAGTTCAAGACAAGACCAGCCTGGGCAACATAGTGAGACCTCGGCTATTTTTTTTTTTTAAAGATGGGCTTTGCAACATTATTTATAACTAGAAACAATTAGAAATAACCTGAATGTGAAGATACAGTCATACTATGTGTCAGGCCTCTGAGCCCAAGCTAAGCCATCATATCCCCTGTGATCTGCACGTACACATCCAGATGGCTGGTTCCTGCCTTAACTGATGACATTCCACCACAAAAGTAGTGAAAATGGCCTGTTCCTGCCTTAACTGATGACATTGTCTTGTGAAATTCCTTCTCCTGGCTCATCCTGGCTCAAAAGCTCCCCCACTGAGTACCTTGTAACCTCCACTCCTGCCCGCCAGAGTACAACCCCCCTTTGACTGTAATTTTACTTTACCTACCCAAATATTATAAAATGGCCCCACCCCATCTCCCTGCACTGACTCTTTTCGGACTCAGCCCGCCTGCACCCAGGTGAAATAAACAGCTTTATTGCTCACACAAAGCCTGTTTGGTGGTCTCTTCACACGGAAGCGAGTGAAACTATGGAATACCGTTCAGCTGTTAAAAGGAATAAGGCAAATCTAATATCTATTGACTTGAAAAGAGCTCCATGAGATAATATTAAGGGGGAGGGGATGCAATGAAGAAAAATAGGTAAAGAATGACAATATTTTTGTTTTAAAAATTGCATATGGTCACATATTTATATCCTTATATGTAGTCCCACTGGATGCAGTCATAGCCATTTAGACCTAAGGAGCCACTGCTAATTCCATCCAGAGGTGAGATCCTTCAAAGCTGGGGAAGCCTCATCTCCAAGCACATAGGTGCTCCCTACCTCCATAGACAGCCTCCAACTATAACCTCAGGGCATCACTTCCACCCCTTACAAGTCCTAAGACTGGTTTAGGTGAGAAGTTCTGAGAGGACAGGGCGGGGAGAGGGGTTGGGGGCTCTGCAGGCCTTGGGAACCATAATGACATTCCCAACCCACATCCTCTCCCACCCTTTCAAGGCCATTGGTTGTGAGTTATTCATACTTCTCCCTTCCTCAGGGAGGCTTGATTCTGCCCAACCTTCCTTATGCTCCCCAAAAGTGCCTGACACCCATTGCTGGCTTCCCAGACAGCCAATCTGATTGACTTCTTCCTCTTCCCGGGGGGGCTTCTGTATCTCTTTGTGGTCCTCAGAGTATCCGAGGTCCCAGGTTAAACACAAATGCAGCATCTGTAAAAAACCCCATGTATCAGCTTGAAGCAAATGCCTTTCCCAGTAAAATTGTTCTACTTTTCCACGTAGCTTTGCAAGAGTGATATTTTTCCTCTCCCCATTCCCTAATTACCCCAAAATATGTGCCAAAGGGGGAAGACGTGACTTGGCAGGGCAGATGTCCCCATTGCTTAGCATCTCAGAGAAGAAGTTTACAAGATGTCTGCCTTTGTTTGCCCTGCCATCACACCTCCAGTTCTGACCATGAGGTTTCTGAAGGAGCACTTCTAGAGGTGAGGAACTGGATAGTGACAAGTTGAAGCCTAGAAACTATGTCATGGGCGACACAGTTTAAGGAAGACTTGTGGGTAGTGGGGAAGTATGGCATGACAACTGTTAATTACTTCCTAGGGAAGCCATCATATATAAAACAGGCTGTCCGGCCAGGCGCGGTGGCTCACGCCTGTAATCCCAGCACTTTGGGAGGCCTAGACGGGCTGCTCACGAGGTCAGAAGTTTGAGACCAGCCTGACCAACATGGTGAAACCCTGTCTCTAACAAAAATACAAAAATTAGCCAGGTGTGGTGGTACATGCCTGTAATCCCAGTTACTCAGGAGGCTGAGGCAGGAGAATTGCTTGAACCTGGGAGACGGAGGTTGTAGTGAGCCAAGGTCGTGCCACTGCACTCCAGGCTGGGTGGCAGAGCAAGACTTCATCTCAAAAAAAAATAAAACAGGCTGTTTTACTCTTCAGTTCTCCAAAGGATCAAAGGAGGACAAACTGCAGCAAATTCCAAACAGACAACATCAACTCAGTAAACATAACCGTTTACATAATAGAACGCAGAGCCTGGTGAAGAAGGGACCAGCCCACCACAGGAAGTGTTCCAACAGGGAGACTGGAGAGGGAATGCCTGCAGCGGGTGAGAGGTTGAAATGGATAGGCCCAAAGACCCATGTTGCAGAGGTTGCAAATTGATGACACGCATGTCATTTGAAGGAAACAGATGTTTTTACTAGTTCAGTGTTTGCCTACAAAGTGTTTTTGTGCTTCTTCTTAGTATTATCATTATATAAATAAAACCTGCATTTCAAGGTTCTCTTGTAAAACGTAACAGAGCTGAGAGCCTCCTTTATATGGGATATATGTTCTTCAGTTCACACAGCCTCCGCCACCGCCTATTAATACCCAGCGTCCAAGTATCAATTGACATTTGTTATTCTGCCTGCACTGTAGAGCTTTTTTTCCCTTACACTCAGCCCACTTAACTCATATATATTATTACCTGTATTCTCTCTGTAGGCATTTGAGTGAGTGGCTTTTGTTGCATTCTGTGGTGTCAATCTTCATTTGAAATAGTGATACGGAGCGGCGTTCACACTTCTCCCTCTAGCCCTGTGCCTTCTGTCATTGTGAGCTGCCCTGAGATTTGTAGCACGTGTGAACAGCACAGGTCAACAAAAGGCACAGCTCTGCAGGGAGAGCCCCAGGAACTCAACAGAAATGAGCAACGCAGCTCCTTGAGCTTGCCATTGGCAGATCATGAAGCCACACCACCTCTTCTGGCCAATGGCCATTATACATTTTGAAAGGGACATTATTTCTTGTTGAAGGAACATTACTATCTAGTTGACTCCTATCTAAGAGAGCACAGTCTCCTGTTACTTAATGAAGCCAGTAACAGGCAGAATATGCACCAGACAGAAAAACTAGCTTGTCTGCTGTCCTGGAATAAAAATAGAGTTTGAACTAGCCTGGAATAAAAATAAGAGTTTGAACCACAACCTGAATCAAAGGAATGTTGGGAGTTTCCTATTAGCTCAAAGCAAAGGTTCCTAGAATTCATAATAATATTGTTAAAATGGTCTGTTCCTACCTTAACTGATGACATTATCTTGTGAAATTCCTTCTCCTGGCTCATCCTGGCTCAAAAACTCCCCTACTGAGCACCTTGTGACCCTCATTCCTGCCCACCAGAGAACAACCCCCCTTTTTTCCTTTACCTACCCAAATCCTATAAAACGGCCCCACCCCTATCTCCCTTCGCTGGCTGACTCTCTTTTCGGACTCAGCCCGCCTGCACCCAGGTGAAACAAACAGCCTTGTTGCTCACACAAAGCCTGTTTGGTGGTCTCTTCACACAGACGCACATGAAATTTGGTGCCATGACTCGGATTGGGGGACCTCCCTTGGGAGATCAATCCCCTGTCCCCCCTTGAGAAAGATCCACCTATGACCTTGGGTCCTCAGACCGACCAGCCCAAGGAACATCTCACCAATTTCAAATACAGTAAGCGGCCTGTTTTTACTTTCTTCTCCAACCTCTCTCACTATCCCCTCAACCTCTTTCTCCTTTCAATCTTGGTGCCACACTTCAATCTCCCTTCTCTTAATTTCAATTCCTTTCATTTTCTGGTAGAAACAAAGGAGACACATTTTATCTGTGGACCCAAAACTCCAGCACCGGTCACAGACTCAGGAAGGCAGGCTTCCCTTGGTGTTTAATCATTGCAAGGACAGCTCTCTGATTATTCACCCTCGTTCCACTGGTGTCTGATCTCTGCGGGGACACCTGCCTTGATCATTCACCCACATTCCCTTGGTGGCAAGTCAATTGCGGGGACGCCTGCTTTGGCTGCTCACCCACATTGCAGCCCAGGGCTATTCCCCACCCCCTTCTCCGTGTCTCTACCCTTCTCTTTAAACTTGCCTCCTTCACTATAGGCAACCTTCCACCCTCCATTCCTCCTTCTTCTCCCTTAGCCTGTGTTCTTAAGAACTTAAAACCTCTTCAACTCTCGCCTGACCTAAAATCTAAGCATCTTATTTTCTTCTGCAACACCGCTTGGCCCCAATAGAAACTTGACAATGGCTCCAAATAGCCAGAAAACAGCACTTTTGATTTTTCCATCCTACAAGATCTAGATGATTCTTGTCATAAAATGGGCAAATGGTCTGAGGTGCCTGACGTCCAGGCATTCTTTTACACACTGTTCCCTCCCTTCTCTCTGTTCCCAATGCGACTCGTCCCAAATCCTCCTTCTTTCCCTCCCGCCTGTCCTCTCAGTCCCAACCCCAAGCGTCGCTGAGTCTTTCTAATCTTCCTTTTCTACAGACCCATCTGACCTCTCCCTTCCTCCCCAGGCTGCTCCTCGCCAGGCCGAGCCAGGTCCCAATTCTTCCTCAGCCTCTGCTCCCCCACCCTATAATCTTTTTATCACCTCCCCTCCTCACACCCGGTCTGGCTTACAGTTTCATTCCGTGACTAGCCCGCCCCAACCTGCCCAGCAATTTCCTCTTAAAAAGGTGGCTGGAGCTAAAGGCACAGTCAAGGTTAATGCTCCTTTTTCTTTATCCGACCTCTCCCAAATCAGTTAGCGTTTAGGCTCTTTCATCAAATATGAAAAATCCAGCCCAGTTCATGCCTCGTTCGGCAGCAACCCTGAGACGCTTTACAGCCCTAGACCCTAAAAGGTCAAAAGGCCATCTTATTCTCAATATACATTTTATTACCCAATCCACTCCTGACATTAAATAAAACTCCAAAAAATAAATTCCAGCCCTCAAACCCCACAACAGGACTTAACTAACCTTGCCTTTAAGGTGTACAATAATAAAGTAGAGGCAGCCAAGTAGCAACATATTTCTGAGTTGCAATTCCTTGCCTCCACTGTGAGACAAACCCCAGCCACATCTCCAGCACACAAGAACTTCCAAACACCTAAACCGCAGTGGCCAGAGTTTCCTTCAGAACCTCCTCCCCCAGGAGCTTGCTACAAGTGCTGGAAATCTGGCCACTAGGCCAAGGAATGCCCACAGCCCGGGATTCCTCCTAAGCCGTGTCCCATCTGTGCAGGACCCAACTGAAAATCGGACTGTTCAACTCACCTGGCAGCCACTCTCAGGGCCCCTAGAACTCTGGCCCAAGGCTCTCTGACTCCTTCGCAGATCTTCTCAGCTTAGCAGCTGAAGACTGACACTGCCAGATCGCCTCAGAAGCCTACAGGACCATCACAGACGCTCTGGGTAACTCTCACAGTGGAGGGTAAGTCCGTCCCCTTCTTAATCAATACAAAGGCAACCCACTCCACATTACCTTCTTTTCAAAGGCTTGTTTCCCTTAGCCTCCGCAACTGTTGCGGGTACTGACGGCCAGGCTTCTAAACCTCTTAAAACTCCTCAACTCTGGTGCCAACTTAGACAATACTCTTTTAAGCACTCCTTTTTAATTATCCCCACCTGCCCAGTTCCCTTATTAGGCCGAGACACTTTAACTAAATTTAAATTATCTGCTTCCCTGACTATTCCTGGGCTACAGCCACACCTCATTGCTGCCTTTTCCCCCAGTTCAAAGCCTCCTTCACATCCTCCCCTTGAATCTCCCCACCTTAGCCCACAAGTAAAGGACACCTCTACTCCCTCCTTGGCGACCGATCATGCACCCCTTACCATCTCATTAAAACCTAATCACCCTTATCCCACTCAATGCCAATATCCCATCCCTCAGCACACTTTAAAAGGATTAAAGTCTTATCAATCGCCTGCTACAGCATGGCCTTTTAAAGCCTATAAACTCCCCTTACAATTTCCCCATTTTACCTGTCCTAAAACCAGACAAGGCTTACAGGTTAGTTCAGGATCTGCGTCTTATCAACCAAATTGTTTTGCCTATCCACCCCGTGGTGCCAAACCCATATACTCTCCTATGCTCAATACTTCCCTCCACAACCCATTATTCTGTTCTGGATCTCAAACATGCTTTCTTTACTATTCCTTTGCACCCTTCATCCCAGCCTCTCTTAGCTTTCACTTGGACTGACTCTGACACCCATCAGGCTCAGCAAATCACCTGTGCTGTACTGCCGCAAAGCTTCACAGACAGCCCCCATTACTTCAGTCAAGCCCAAATTTCTTCGTCATCTGTTACCTATCTCAGCATAATTCTCATAAAAACACACGTGCTCTCCCTGCCGATCGTGTCCGACTGATCTCTCAAACCCCAGCACCTTCTACAAAACAACTCCTTTCCTTCCTAGGCATGGGTGGATACTTTTGACTTTAGATACCTGGTTTTGCCATCCTAACAAAACCATTATATAAACTCACAAAAGGAAACCTAGCTGACCCCATAGATCCTAAATCCTTTCCCCACTCCTTTCTGTTCCCTGAAGACAACTTTAGAGACTGCCCCCACCCTAGCTCTCCCTGAATGATCCCAACCCTTTTCATTACCCACAGCTGAAGTGCAGGGCTGTGCAGTCAGAATTCTTACACAAGAACCGGGACCGCGCCCTGTAGCCTTTTTATCCAAACAATTTGACCTTACTGTTTTGCCTAGCCCTCAAGTCTGCGTGCTGTGGCCGCCACCGCCCTAATACTTTTAGAGGCCCTTAAAATCACAAACTATGCTCAGCTCACTCTCTACAGTTCTCATAACTTCCAAAATCTATTTTCTTCCTCCCACCTGACACATATACTTTCTGCTCCCCGGCTCCTTCAGCTGTACTCACTCTTTGTTGAGTATCCCACAATTACCATTGTTCCTGGCCCAGATTTAATCCGGCCTCCCACATTATTCCTGATACCACACCTGACCCCCATGACTGTATCTCTCTGATCCACCTGACATTCACCCCATTTCCCCGTATTTCCTTCTTTCCTGTTCCTCACCCTGATCACACTTGGTTTATTGATGGCAGTTCCATCAGGCCTAATCGCCACACACCAGCAAAGGCAGGCTGTGCTATAATACAAGCCACTAGCCTGCCTCTTAGAACCTCTCATTTCCTTTCCATCGTGGAAATCTGTCCTCAAGGAAATCACTTCTCAGTGTTCCGTCTGCTATTCTACTACTTCTCAGGGATTATTCAGGCCCCCTCCCTTCCCTACACATCAAGCTTAGAGATTTGCCCCCACCCAGGACTGGCAAATTGACTTTGCTCAACATACCCTGAGTCAGGAAACTAAAATACCTCTTGGTCTAGGTAGACACTTTCACTGGATAGGTAGAGGCCTTTCCCACAGGGTCTAAGAAGACCACCACGGTCATTTCTTCCCTTCTGTCAGATATAATTCCTTGGTTTGGCCTTCCCACCTCTATACAGTCCGATAGCAGACTGGCCTTTATTAGTCAAATCAGCCAAGCATTTCTTTTCAGGCTCTTGGTATTCAGTGAAACCTTTATAATCCTTACAGTCCTCAGTCTTCAGGAAAGGTAGAACAGACTCATGGTCTTTTAAAAACACACCTCACCAAGCTCAGCCACCAACTTAAAAAGGACTGGACAATACTTTTACCACTTTTCCCTCTCAGAATTCAGGCCTGTCCTCAGAATGCTACAAGGTACAGCCCATTTAAGCTCCTGTATAGACGCTCCTTTTTATTAGGCCCCAGTCTCATTCCAGACACCAGACCAACTTGGACTGTGCCCCAAAAAACTTGTCATCCCTACTATCTCCTATCTAGTCATACTCCTATTCACCGTTCTCAACTACTCATACATGCCCTGCTCTTGTTTACACTGCTGGTTTACACTGTTTCTCCAATCCATCACAGCTGATATCTCCTGGTGCTATCCCCAAATTGCCAGTCTTAACTCTTAAAGTAAATAAACAATCTTTGCTGGCAGGACTATGCTGAATCTCCTTAGGCACTCTCTAATTAGATGTCTTAGGTCCTCCCAATTCTTATACCTTTAATACTTGTCTTTCTCCTTCTCTTATTCCATTTAGTTTTTCAATTCATACAAAACCGTATCCAGACCATCATCAATAATTCTAAATGACAATTGTTTCTTCTAACGACCCCACAATATCACCCCTTACCACAAAATCTTCCTTCAGATTAATCTCTCCCACTTTAGGTTCCTACACCTCCCCTAATCCCGCTCAAAGCAGCCCTGAGAAACATCGCCCATTATCTCTCCATAACACCCCCAAAAATTTTCACCGTCCCAACATTCTACCACTATTTCGTTTTATTTTTCTTATTAATATATGAAGACAGGAATGTCAGGCCTCTGAGCCCAAGCTAAGCCATCATATCCCCTGTGACCTGCACGTACACATCCAGATGGCCGGTTCCTGCCTTAACTGATGACATTCCACCACAAAAGAAGTGAAAATGGCCTGTTCCTGCCTTAACTGATGACATTATCTTGTGAAATTCCTTCTCCTGGCTCATCCTGGCTCAAAAGCTCCCCTGCTGAGCACCTTGTGACCCCCACTCCTACCCGCCAGAGAACAACCCCCCTTTTTTCCTTTACCTACCCAAATCCTTTAAAACGGCCCCACCCCTATCTCCCTTCGCTGGCTGACTCTCTTTTCAGACTCAGCCCGCCTGCACCCAGGTGAAATAAACAGCCCTGTTGCTCACACAAAGCCTGTTTGGTATGGTGGTCTCTTCACACGGACGCGCATGAAAGTTAGTAGCTGACATCTGTTAAATGCTTCTTGTGCTAAACACTTGACACGTTTTATCTCACATAGTCACATAACAACACTATGGGATAGGTGCCATAATTATACAAAGAAACTCAGGCACAGAGAGGTTAACTCTAAGTTAACCTTGAGTGATGGAGTGAGTGATGGAGCCAGAATTCAAATCCAGGTGACCTGACCCAGAAACATTAGAAAATATATGAAAATACTGCCAAGATTTGATATCTAATTTCCCATGGAACTTTCTTTTCTCTACCCATTAAATGACTTTGCTACATTTCTTGCCAAGCATACCAAGAACATAAAACACAGAAGTCTAGTTTTTCTTTTCTCTGGGTTATAAATTTATAAAAATTAAACTAAAAATAGCCCCCATGTTGTTTCATTCTTAAAATATACAATAACTTTAAAAGAAAGTTTCTCTGGAACTGAAGTTCCTTCTGCAGAATCTGTTTCACATTCAGAATTTCAGATGGAATATAAATAGGAGAATGTTCAATGTCTGCAGTGTTGGGTATTTTGCTCAAGTTTCTGTACCTAAAATGCTGTGCTTGGCATGCGGAACTGAATTTCCATTATGTTCAGTGAAGCAAGATTTGACTGATGGAGAGGTCATTTATTACAATGATCCTGCCAGGTAGCTTGGGGAGACCATTTTGGCCTCTGAGATCATGTTATATTATGAGGTATTCATGCAAAACTAAACTTTCTTTCTCTTTCCTCTAGTTTCCAATAATCACTGTCTGAATCAATATTTATAGAAAAACTATCAGTGAGAAATCCCATTTGCAAATGACTTATAGTTTTAAGTGAATCTAATTTCTTTAAAACATATGTATTTGAAAATCCTGTGTCAAATAAACATAAATAATGCTAATAATTAATGATATTATTCAAAAAATAGATATGTGAGGAAGTATATATTTTCCTAACAAGAAAGCTTAAAATTTTTAACATATTTTTAATAAAACTGTATAACCACATTCCTGTAAGTTATTCCTTCATTACTAAAAGAACTAAAATTATCCCGTTGTAAGAGAAGAAAACATTTTGACATGGAAGACAACTCGAAATAGTTTGAAGTATAATGCCTTATTAGTGCATGTAATAAACTTATACTGAACACAAATACATGATTTTGCTGATAGAAAATCAGTTTCTCATGCCTTCACTAAATGAATGGGTTAGACGAACATTTAAAATATACTGAATTTAAGCGTGTCAAATTAGTAACCTGATTGTTTTGGGTAGACAGGGAGTAGTGCTTTGTGCCTCTTTTAAGCCCTTGACAAGAGTTTGAGAACACCAAGTACTGTGTCCCGGAGGGCAGGTACCACAAAGGCCGCAAGATGTCGCTTTCTGACAGCCTGTTGCTTGCAGCTAATCCTACCACAGCAGAAGGCAAAGAGGGTGAGGAGGGGTGTTGACCATATTTTGATGTAATAACCAGAAGTGCATCTGTTAGGATATACAACAATTGATGCACCTAGATCAACAGAGATTCCCTTATAATATCCCTAAACTTAAAACGTAAATCTTTTTTCTTCTTCATTTTCTTTTTTCCCTGGAGCAACCCTGAGTATGTTGGTGTTGGTGCAGATGTGGGATACCGAACTAAAATTTTTCCATCATTACGTTCAGTCTTCACAGACATCTGGCAGGATGCCCTGAGGAGTATTATAATCCCTATTTTACAGATAAGAAAGCCAAGGCCCCTAAAAATTGCAATTGGCAAATGAAAATTCCAGTGGCCACGTTTCTTTACACCCAACACCCCAGCTGAGGCTTATGCACTCTGCCCCTCTCCCCAGTCCTCACAGGGAGGTGATTGGGGGCAGGCTTTGACTATTTTGCTTTTTGGAAATTGATTTAAAATATTTTATACTAAATTGTCTGATATGAACCCATATTTATTTATGTGTATAGAGCAAGGCTTCAGATAAATTTCGTGGGTGCTCTAAGCCACTTTGGGCTATGTCTGGAATGAGTTTCCTAAGGAAGCTCACTCCATTGTTTAGGGTGCGTATTAGTTTGCTAGGGTTGCCATAACAAGGAACAGATTGGGTGGCTCAAACAACAGAAATGTATTCTCTCACACTTTGGGAGGCTAGAAGTCCAAGATTAAGATGTCAGCAGAGTTGATTTCTTCTGAAGCCCCCCTCCTTGCTTTGTAGATGTGTCTTCACATGGGCTTTCTTCTGTGTGTCTGTGTCCTAATCTCTTCTTATAAGGACTCTAATCAGATTGCATTTACCTTAATTACCTCTCTGAAGGCCCCATCTCCAAATATAGTCACATTCTAAGGTACTGGGGGTTAGGACTTTATTTATTTATTTATGGACAGAATCTTGCTCTGTCGCCCAGGCTGGAGTGCAGTGGCATGATCTTGGTTCACGGTAGCCTCCGCCTCCCGGGTTCAGGCAATTCTCCTGCTTCAGCCACCCAAGTAGCTGGGATTACAGGAGTGTGCCACCCAGCTAATTTTTGTATTTTTAGTTGAGATGCGGTTTCACCATATTGGCCAGGCTGGTCTCAAACTCCTAAACTCAAGTGATCCGCCCACCTCCGCCTCTTAAAGTACTGGGATTACAGGCGTGAGCCACCATGCCCGGCCTCAGGCTTTAACAAATGAATTTAGAGGGACACGATTCCCCCTGTAACAGGGTGGAAACATTGAGAAGCCTGCATTATCCCTTCCAACTTTTTCCTATGAGAATGATAGAGTTCTAGTCTGTGTCCTTATATCTACAGCATCAGAGAGTTTAACATGTGTCTTTCTTTCTCTAAGAAAGCGTCCCAGTTAATCTGCTATTTGTGTGTGACTTCTTGCTTGCATTTTATGGAAGTGGAGCTGGGAGAAGTGATTTCTGATCCCCATTCTTGAGGTAAGGAATTATATTCAACTTTAAAACAACTTAAATACAGGAACAGATGTATACTTATAAGTACATTTTTTTCCTTAAAAAAGAAGGAAATCCTGCCTATTTGGGACAACATGGATGAACCTAGAGGACATTATGCTAAGTGAAATGAGCCAGACACAGAAGGGCAAATGTTGTATGATACCAGTTATGTGAGGAATCTAAAATAGTTGGACTCAGAGGAGCAGAGAGTAGAATGGTGGTTGCTGGGGGCTGCAGGGAGGGAGAACACGGGGAGGTGTTGGTCAAAGGATATAGTTTCAGTTATGTGGGATGAACAAGTCCTAGAGATCCACTGCACAGCATGGTGTCTAGAGTTCACAATACCATGGCGTATACTTAAAAATGTGCTGAGAGTAGATCTCATATTAAGTATCATCATGAAATAGCGATAATAATTAATAGTAACAGGAAACTTTTGGAGGTGATGTATATGTTAATGGCATTAATTGTGGTGATGGTTTCACAATTATATACTTATCTCCAAATTCATTACATACTTAAATACGTACAAATTTCTGTATATCAATCCCACCTCAATAAATTTTAAAAAAGAAACTCTGGACGAGGGATGGTGGCTCACACCTGTAATCCCAGCACTTTGGGAGGCCAAGGTGGGTGGATCACTTGAGGTCTGGAGTTTGAGGCCAGCCTGGCTAACATAGTGAAACCCCGTCTCTACTAAAAATACAATTAGCCAGGTGTGGTGGCAGGTGCCTATAATCCTAGTTACTTGGGAGGGTGAGGCAAGAGAATTGCTTGAACCCGGGAGGCAGAGGTTGCAGTGAGCCGAGATCATGCCACTGCACTCCAGCCTGGGCGACAGAGTGAGACTCTGTATCCAAAAAAAAAAAAAAAAAAGAAAGAAAAGAAAAGAAACTGGCTGGGCACAGTGGCTCACATCTGTAATCCCAGCACTTTGGGAGGGTGAGGTCGGAGGATCACTTGAGCCCATGAGTTCCAGACCAGCATGGGCAACATGGCAAAACCCTATCTCTACTAAAAATACAAAATTTAGCCAGGCGTGGTGCAGGTGCCTGTAGTCCTAGCTACTCAGGGAGCTGAAGTGGGAGGATCACCTGAGCCTGGGAGGTCAAGGCTGTGGTGAGCCATGATCATGCCACTGCACTCCAGACTGGTGACAGAGTGAGACCCTGTCTCAAAAAAATTAAATAAATAAAATAAAATAAACTCTGTACCCATTAAACAGTAATTCCCCATTCCTCCCTCCCCCAGCCTCTGGTAACCTCTATTATACTTTCTGTCTCTATGAGTTTGCCTTCTAGGTACTGCATCCATGTTGTAGCATGTGTCAGAATCTCATTATTTATAAGACTGAGTCATATCCCATTGCATATATCCTACAGTTTCACTTTATATATGTAATTATCTAATTTACCTAAACTCTATTTTGATAAATGGTGCTATGGTGTAAATGTTGGCGTCCCACTCAAAATTCATATGTTGGAACCTAAAACCCAATGTGATAGTATTAAGAGGTAGAGTCTGTAGCAGGTGATTAGGCCTGGAGGGTGGCGTGCTGATGAATGAGATTAGTGCCTTAGTAAACGAGGCTTGAGGGAGTCTGTTTGCCCGTTCCACTGTGTGAGGAGGCACAAGTAGGCGCCATCTTTGAAGAAGAGAGCAGCCCTCACCAGACACTGAATCTGCTGGCACCTGGACCTTACACTTCCCAGCCTCCAGAACTGTGAGCAGAGGTTTCTGTTGCTTACAGAATACCCAGCCAAATGTGTTTTGTTATAGCAGGCTGAATAGACTAAGACAGATGCTATAAGATTAATATATAAACTTAACTGAATACGTATATTTTTGTTTTTCAGAACTTTGTACTTGGCTCTATTGAAGTGCCTGTCCATGTGCCAAAAACACCGAATTCTGTTGCTCCTGTAATTCTATTCACTTTCTTTCTAGCACTTAGGAGACTCTGGAGGTTACTATGTTCATTTACTTCTTTACCTGCCTATTACCCACCTCCTTTGACTAGAATGAAAGCTCAATGTGAGCTGTGACCTTGTCCCACTCATGACTTATCCCTAACATTTTAAATGGTGACTGATGGAAAGTGCTTACTCAATACTTGTTGGCCGAATTACTAAATGTAAATGTCTGGTAGGTTAAATCCTTTCTAGTTGTCCTTTTTCTCCAAAATGTTGGCAACTCTCACTTGTTTACTTCTGAAAAAGTAAAACTTAAAGCTGGGCACAGTGGCTCAGGCCTGTAATCCCAACACTTTGGGAGGTCAAAGCAGGAGGATCATGTAAGCCCAGGAGTTTGAGACCAGCCTGGGCAACATAGTGAGACTGCCATCTCTACCAAAAAAAAAAAAAAAAAATTTTTTTTTTTAATTAGCCAGATGAGGTGGCATGTGCCTGTAGTCCTGGCTACTCGGGAGGCTGAGGTAGGAGGACTGCTTGAGTTCAGAAGGTCAAGGTTGCAGTGAGCTGTGATGATTGCACCACTGCACTTCAGCCTGCCTGGGCAACAGAGCGAGATCCTGTCTCAAAAAAAAAAAAAAAAAAAAAATGGAAAAGAAAGGGAAGGGGGAAAGACAGGAAGGAAAAAAAGAGTATGTAAGAATCATTTTAATAAGCTGCAAAAATTCCTATCAACCCCTCCAGGAGGTGGAGCTACTTATAAGGGGAGACTGAATTTAGCAACCCAATTCCAAAGAACAGTGTGTTGAAATGAAAAGGAGCAGCTTTATAGCAGAGAAATCTGGCAGACCCTACCTTATCCAAGTGATTAACTCTTCTTGTTATTAAAACCACCACTCCCGGCCTTAACATCCTTTTAAAATGAGAAAATTTAGGCCAGGCATGGTGGCTGATGCCTGTAATCCCAACACTTTGGGAGGCCGAGGTGGGTGGATCACCTGAGGTCAGGAGTTTGAGACCAACCTGGCCAACATGGTGAAACGCTGTCTCTACTAAAAATACAAAAAATTAGCCGGGTGTGGTGGCGAGCACTTGTAACCCCAGCTACTTGGGAAGCTGAGGCAGGAGAACCGCTTGAACCCGGGAGGCGGAGGCTACAGTGAGCCGAGATTGTGTCACTGCACTCCAGCCTGGGCAAGAAAGCAAGACTCTGTCTCAAAAAAATAAATAAAATAAAATGAGAAAATTTAAGCTACACAATTTAACAGTATAGGAACCATGCAGATATCATGTACTCTGATGTTGTGATGAGACGGGCACCTCACCTCTGTGGTAGTCTTCCCCAAAACATAACCTCAGTGAAATCATGAGACAAACCCAAAGTGATAGTATTCTACAAAACACCTGACTAGTATTCTTCAAACTGTCAGGACCATGAAAAACAAGGAAAAACAGAAATGTGTCACAATGCAGAGGAGACTAAGGGAACATGATGACTAACTATGGCATCTTGAATGGGATCTTGGAATAGAAAAAGGCTATTAGTAGAAAACAGACAAAATCCAAATAAAGACTGTAGTTTTGTCAATAGTTTTTTTGTTTGTTTTTTTTTTTGTTTTTTTTGAGAGGGAGTCTCGCTCTGTTGCCTAGGCTGGAGTGCAGTGGCACGATCTTGGCTTACTGCAAGCTCCACCCCTGGGTTCACGCCATTCTCCTGCCTCAGCCTCCCGAGTAGCTGGGAATATAGGCGCCCACCACTACGCCCGGCTAATTTTTTGTATATTTAGTAGAGATGGGGTTTCACCATGTTAGCCAGGATGGTCTCGATTTCCTGACCTCGTGATCCACCCACCTCGGCCTCCCAAAGTGCTGGGATTACAGGCGTGAGCAACCGTACCCGGCCTTGTCAATAGTTTTGTACCAATGTTAGATGTTTATTTTTGCCAAACATACCAGGATTAAGCAAAATGTTAACATTAGGGGAAACTGGGTGTAGGGTCTACAGAAATTCTCCCATTGTCTCTGTAACTTTTTCTAAAACTATTCAAAAATAAAAAGTTTTTTTAAAGCCTATCGAGGCCAGGCATGGTGGCTCACGCCTGTGATCCTAGCACTTTGGGAGGCTGAAGTGGGTGGATCACTTGAGGTCAGGAATTCAAAACCAGCCTGGCCAACATGGTGAAACCCCACCTCTACTGAAAATACAAAAATTAGCTGAGCATAGTGCCCTGCCTGTGGTCCCAGCTACTAGGGAGGCTGAGGCAGGAGAATAGCTTAAACCCAGGAGGCAGAGGTTGCAGTGAGCCGATATCGCTCCAGTGCACTCCAGCCTGGGTGACAGAGCAAGACTCTGTCTCAAAAAAAAAAAAAAAAAAGCCTATCGGGAGTTTGATTGAAAATGTATTAACTGTATGGATTAATTTGAGGAATGTGATATCTTTACAATATTAACTCTTCCCACTCAGGGACATATTTGTTTTGTCTTATATCCTACTATAAAGCAATGAGGTATTCATTATGTAAGTCATTTATGTAAGGGATGTTGTCCATTATATTTTCCATTTGTTTGCTGCTGGAGACATCTATACACATATGCACAGTTTTTTAAAACAGGCCACCACTTGAGTTTTTCTGGTATATGTAATATATTTATAATTATAATTATTCTTTCAAATATTTATCATTGCCTAGCTACAAAACCTAGAACAAATAAGGTATGCTGTTTGTTTTATTAAGAGGTTTTAAAAATCAGGAATGGGGCCAGGCACTGTGGCTCATGACTGTAATCCCAGCACTTTGGGAGGCCGAGGCCGGTGGATCACAAGGTCAGGAGATCCAGACCATCCTAGCCAACATGGTGAAACCCCGTCTCTACTAAAAATACAAAAATTAGCTGGGTATGGTGACGCGTGTATGTAATCCCAGCTACTCGGGAAGCTGAGGCAGGAGAATGGGGATTGGAGAGCATGCCACTGCACTCCAGCTTGGGCGACAGAGCGAGACTCTGTATCAAAAAAAAAAAAAAATTAAAAAAAAAGAAAAGAAAAGAAACTGGCTGGGTGCGGTGGCAGGAGAATCGCTTGAATCCGGGAGGCGGAGGTCACTGTGAGCCGAGATCGCGCCATTGCACTCCAGCCTGCGCAACAAGAGCGAAACTCTGTCTCGAAAATAAAAGAAAAGAAATATTTTGTCCCACGTTCTGTACTAAGAGCTTCACACATATTATTTTATTTAATTATCAAAACAACTCTAAGGGTAGACAGGTGTAGATCCAGGTTTTGTGGGGACTGGAATTAAACAGCATTAAGGGCCTTCTGATTTTAAAAAAATTACAAAATTATGAACACAAAATTAGGTATTACGATGGTTATTTAGAATGAGAAAATAAATTGTAAATTATAACAAATGAAGAGCTCTCTGGCATTTAGGAGAAATGCTCCCTGGTTGCAACTCCCCACCTGTTAAGACTACAAATCCCAGCGACCCATGCAAGTGAACATAAATTTCATTAGCTTCACTGTAAAGTTGTCTGGCGGCGGGTCGGGGGTGGGTGGGAAGAAGTGTTATCTCCATTTTTAGGTTGAGTAAATCACTCAGTATTGCAGAGTGGGAATCTGAAAATTATGCAAATAGACTCTAGAGCCCTCGCCTTTACCCCCACCCTGCTTCTTGTCAATATCACTGAGTGTGCACGAGGGTCTCGTTAACGATGGCTGAGGGGGAGACGATGAAGTAAAGGAAGGGCTGAACAAAGGGCAAGAGAAAGGCGGAAAGAAGCTCCTAAAGAAAGCTGGACGGAATTGGGCTCCGCAACGCTAATGGAGAAATGCGCCTTAGGAGGGAAGGGGAGAAATTTAAGGGGAAACAGGTAAAATGAGGCAGAAGTTGAGCAAGTTAGTCAAACCCTAAATTATTTTACAAAACAGCCTGGCGCGGTGGCTCTCGCCTGTAATTCCAGCACTTTAGGAGGCCGAGGCAGGAGAATCGCTTGAGGCCAGGAATTCAAGACCCCCCTCTCAGCAAAAAACAATTTAAAAATTAGCCGGGTGTGGTGGTACGCAGTTGCGGTCTCAGCTACTCGGGAGACTGAGGCGGGAGGATGGCTTGAGACCGGGAGGCGGAGACTGCAGTGAGCTCTGATCGCGCCACTGCACTCCAGCCTGGGTGACAGAGCCAGACCGTCTCTAAAAATAATAATAGCAATAACAAAATAAAAATAAATGTACTGCACCCAACTATGCCCCAGGAGTGGCACTGGGTTTCCGCAGCGCAGCGGCCGCGCCTGGGCGCCCCAAGCAACACAACCAGCGCTGTCAGGAGGCGAATAGGAGCCAGGACAGAGAGCTGGGGAGGCCACCGCGGTCAGGCGAGGGATAAGAAGGCCGTCCGCGGCGTCATTGACGGGGCTGAAGGAACACCAGAAGAGTGGCAGACAGCTCCGGAGCCGCGCTGCCCGGGCGACGCCGGAAGATGGGCCTCCCAGCGGTCTTCCTTTCAGCCAATGGCCGCGAGATGCGCCGTCCGAGGGTGCCCCGCGCGGCAGAGGGAGGGAACAAGCAGCCCATCGGGTGCAAGAAAGCACTATCTTTCTAGGTGACTATGCGAACTACCAGGGAAGTGTAGCTAGGGACAGGCTTCTCTGCCCGCGGTTAACCTAACTCAGTGCCACCACGCCTTTAACCTGAAGCCAGGGAGCACGGCCGCCCTTAGTAAAGATGGCTGACTGGCGCGGAGAAAAAGCCGGAAGCAGCCGGGCCTTGCAGGGAGCCGACTGAGCGCTGCGGGGGCGTGGCCTGGCGGTGGAGGGGCGTGGCCAGCCGCCGTAACCTGGGTTTGCGGTCTTTGAGGCGCACGCACCGCACCCAGTCCCGACTCTGTGGCTTCCTGGGGGCGGGTTCGCCGTCGGCCCCGCCCCCGCCCAGGTGTCTCCCTTTGGGAAGGTGCCCGCCGAGTCTCCGAGATTTGTCCCTGGTGGTCCCGCGGACCCCTCGTCCCTCCGCAGTCTCCGGCTGGCGGCGATGGAGGGCGCTGGGGAGAACGCCCCGGAGTCCAGCTCCTCTGCCCCTGGGTCCGAAGAGTCTGCCAGGGATCCACAGGTGCCGCCTCCGGAGGAAGAATCGGGGGTCTGCGCCCGGTCCCTGGAGGCGGTCCCCAAGAAACTCTGTGGGTATTTAAGTAAGTTCGGCGGCAAAGGGCCCATCCGGGGCTGGAAATCCCGCTGGTTCTTCTACGACGAAAGGAAATGTCAGCTGTATTACTCGCGGACCGCGCAGGATGCTAATCCCTTGGACAGCATCGACCTCTCCAGTGCAGTGTTTGACTGTAAGGCGGACGCTGAGGAGGGGATCTTCGAAATCAAGACTCCCAGCCGGGTTATTACCCTGAAGGTAAATTCCTGGAACGACTTTCTCCTTTCCAGCGGCGTGAGGTCCCCTTTTCGCAGGGCAAGGCTGGGCGCGAGTGTGAGGTGGACACAGTAAATTGACTGGAACTGTCGTCACCGACTGTTCCAAGAACTTTGTGCTTTGCAAAGTGCATTCCCACCCATTTCCTCATTGGGTTCCCACAAGGCAGGGAAGACAGACCCATTTTACAGATCAAGAAACTGAATCAGAGGGAGATGAAAGGACTGGCTCGAGGTCCATGCGTCTAGAGAGTAGGGTAGCTTGGAATCCCATAGTCTTTCTACCTCTCAGTGCTGAATCAAAACTTTTACTTTTGGGTGTGCCTGACAGTGCAGTTACCTTAACTTTCTTACCTGGGACCTAAGTAAGTCAAAATATGGTCTTTGCAATCCTCTCTCAAGGCCAGGATTCTGATTCCCGTTTCTTGATGTTTTGGCCAAGGTCAGTGAATGCTGAGAAGAGACTGGCAGGGATTAGGAAAATAAACACTTAGGTTTCACTGATCAGCCTAGATTGTTCATCTAGGCATGCTTAAACCTGTTTTCCTATCAGCAGCAAGGGGTAGGTTTTATCATCATGTTTAACTGAGAAAGCCTAAAGCAGTAGAAAGGCCACGTTCTTTGAAATCAGACGGGCTTGGATTCAAATTGTACATTTGCTACTTACTAGCTGTGTGACCCTGGACAAGTTACTTAACCTCTCAGAACCTAGGTTGTTTGTAAGCATTTGACACATCACAGGCATGTACAAATTGTTGAATTAATTGCATCACCTAGAATACAGCCTGGTACCTAGTGGGGTACTTAATAATTTTTTGTTGCATAAGCACACATGCACACACAAGGTGATGGAACCAAGATCAGAGTGCTAATGTCAAGAGGAGGTGTCCCATAACTTAATTGGAAAGACAGATCTGGGCTAAGTGTTCTATGGGCATCAGAGAAGAATGTGCCAGGAGATAGCCTTCCCCACCCCATCCCCATCTTTCCACCCCTCCAACCCCACCTCCAGCTAAGTGGG
The DNA here is from genome assembly GCF_029289425.2 of Pan paniscus. Classification (NCBI taxonomy): domain Eukaryota; kingdom Metazoa; phylum Chordata; class Mammalia; order Primates; family Hominidae; genus Pan; species Pan paniscus. The sequence continues at coordinate 41,204,180 of NC_073260.2, forward strand.
TATCTGTGGATGACCACGTGTTCAGTTCTCCTTTACTGACTGGACTTGGCGGGTGACCAGGCTGGGGGACTTGGTTAAAATAATGAAACTCAGGAATCCCTGGCCAGGGAAGGCATTTTCGAGGTCATGTGGTTCCCGGGTCTATGTGTCTCTTCCACAGGTTGACTGCTGTATGCAGGGTCTTCAACACATGGTCTTTATAATAGTATTCCATTGTTCCTGGCTCTGCACTTGGCTCTGGGGTGTGGAGCTAATGCACCCCCACCCCTGGTTCTCTGACAGCTTAAAGTCTGATGGGAGAGACTGAGGGAGAACCTGCATGCACCCTAAAATGTTCTGTAGAGACATGTGATAAGTCTGTGCAAGAAGGTGTGGTGACAGGAGGAGTCAGTTCCACCAAGTGGAAGGGGCTAGCCAGAAAGGCATCTGGAGGAGGGACACACCCAAGGCTTGAAAGAAGAAATAGGTGGCAAGCAGACAAGAGGGAGAAAGGTATTCCAGGTCAAGAGAGCACCGTGAGCAAAAGTAGGAAACCATGATACAGCCCTGAGTGTCCAGGCAAATCACATGAGCCAGAAAAACAGAGGGGCCCAAAGGATGGAGTTGAAGAGCAGAGGCCCGAGGGTGGGGAATTGGCAAATTAGGCCAAGTAGCAAAAGCTCAGTCTGACTATTGGATAGAGAAGAAACTAGGGGAAGGGCAAGGCTGGTACTCAGGGAGCCCATCAGAAGGTGATCAGGAGAGAGTGACAGCTGAACTAGAGCTGTGGCTGTGGGGAAGGGGACAATGGAGGTGTCTCGGGATAGTAGGGAAGTAGAATGAGGGAGATGTCAGGAGTGGCTGGAGTAACTGGCTGACTGCCTGGTTGGGTCAGTCACTGACAGGAGGGAACTCAGGATGAGGAGCCCATGGAACATCCGGGTACATGTCCCCTGCAGGAGACTCTCAAGTTCCAAGGGGACAGGGACCATGTGTGTTGGCTCACCTCTGTATTCAGTGCCTAGCACTATCTCTGACACATATGTCAATGCTCAGTATACCCTTGTCAAATGAGTTAATAAAATGGGGTATTTGGGTTCGGCTGGAGCTCATCAGCATTAAGGTCATGGGGAAGACCTGGGAGGTGCTGCAGTCTCTCTCAGAGAGTGTATGGAAAGAGAACACTGGTGGGCATCATTTATCTTATTGATACCTGTGTGACAGCCTGAGGGTCACTTTCACAGACTCCCCCCTGCATAGTGCACACCAGTGAACCCCTGAGATAGGGAGTTTGCCTCTGTTGCCATGTAGCCCGCTGCTGTTCTCATGTGGCCTTGATTGCAGGCAGCTCTCTGAGAATCCCCATCCACTCCCGGTGAGCTGTTCATCTTCTGCAGTCCACCTCAGCTGATCTCAGGCCTTCTTTACGAAGCCACTAATCTCCTGGCCATAAAATCCAACTTCTAGACCAGGGTTCTGGGACTAGTTCTACCACCACATGCCTGGGCAACTTCAGAGGTTTAGTTTCTCCATCTGTACAAAGGGGTGCTCACTCCTGCCTTGCCTCCCTCCTGAAGAATCTAGGAGTTATTGGATGTGAAAGTGGATGTTTGGACCAACCGCCAGCCAGTGCTGGGAGACTAATGACCAGCATTTACCATGAACTTGTTTGGAGGGCCAGAGCACCTGGAAGGTGCCACCATGTTGTCACATGTGCATGTGGCTTTCCAGTCTCCATTCATATCCATGATTCCAGTGCATCCCCAAGGCAAGAAGGATTACTCCTATTCCACAAAAGGCAGCAAAGACTTGGAGATGTCACACAGAGATAGTGATGGTACCAGGACCCCACGCATATCAGAATTCAGTGCACCTCCCCCTCTCACAGCGCCTCCAAATTCCTCTATCCAGTGAGCACATTTTGAGCACCTACTGTGTGTCAGATACTGTGTGATACCCTTGTCTCATTTCATCCTCATCATTGTCCTATGCAATGAGACTTATTGTCACCAGAGTACAGATGAGGAAACTGAGGCCCAGAGCAGCTAAGGAACCGCTGAGTGGGAGACCAGAGCCTGATGATCTTCTGTGGCCAGGAAGCATACATACCTACAGTGACCTCTTTTTTTTTTCCTGGGAAAGAGAGCATTCCTAAGCCTCCCACAACCTTCCCCTCTTCCCGCACCCAGTGCCACCCTGCAGGCACAGGGCCTTGCCAACTAATCCTTGTGCTTCTCAGGCCGCCACCAAGCAAGTGATGCTGTACTGGCTGCAGCAGCTGCAGATGAAGCGCTGGGAGTTCCACAACAGCCCGCCGGCACCTCCTGCCACCCCTGATGCCGCCCTGGCTGGGAATGGGCCCGTCCTGCACCTCGAGCTAGGTACCCAATGGGCTACCCTCCTGCCTGCACACCCAGGGCTCTGGTGATTAAGCCTTTACCCTCCTGCTGGGAATGAGCGGGAGGAGCCGTCTACTAAGGAAGCAGAGAGCCAGGGATATGACTCAGGATTAGTTAGGGCAAGAATTTGGGCTGAGGCCAGGCTGCCTGGGTTCAAATCCTAGTCCTATATAACTTTAGGCAAGTTGTTTAACCTTTCTGAGCTTGTTTCCTTCCCCATAAAATGAGGTTTAGAAATTATCCCTACTTCTTAGGGATGTTATGAGGATTAAATGAATTCATATACCTAAAATGGTTAGAACAATGCCTGCACATGGTCAGAACCCAATACTTGTGAGCTACTATTGTGATGACTATTATGGAAGGCCTCAAGAAATCAAACTTTCACAGAATTGCTGTGAGGAGGGTTAATAAGAAAATGCAGTGTTGTAGATTTGTGTCGTGAGTTGGGTAGATCAGTGACTTTTTTTTTTTTGAGATGGAGTCTCACTCTGTTGCCCAGGCTGGAGTGCAATGGTGCAATCTCGGCTCACTGCAACTTCCGCCTCCCGGGTTTAAGCAATTCTCTGCCTCAGCCTCCCGAGGCAGCCTCAGCTGGGATTACAGGCACGTGCCACCACGCCCGGCTAATTTTTGTATTTTTAGTAGAGATGGGGTTTCACCATCTTGGCCAGGCTGATCTTGAACTCCTGACCTCGTGATCTACCCGCCTCAGCCTCCCAAAGTGCTGGGATTACAGGCATGAGCCACCATGCCTGGCCAGATCAATTATTTTTATCGCTGGTGTTCCCATAAGATAGGATCCTTTTCCCCCAGATGACTCACAAATGAAGTTTCTTGATCCCAAATCCTGGATCATCCCAACGTGGAGGAGTCCAGGAGACCACACCCTCCCACCCCCATGCTGCAGCCAGGAACATGATTGGCAGGTTTTAGGATCGGTATGGACCACCTCACAGCTGCCCCTGCAAGAATGTGGAAAATCAGGTCCCAGTACAAAGCCACACTGTGTCTAAAGTGCTTCATGTTCAGTTGACAGGGAGGCCAAATAGGCAAGGGCAGGACTTGTTACCAAGTACCCCCTGGACCTCTGTACCTGGGTGCTTTGCATGTCCAAAGCTGAGTACATCTGCCCCAACCCTTCTCCCCATTTCTCTTCCCTCCTCTCAGTAGATTTCCCCTCATGTACCCACTAGTAGTTGCCCTCCACCCTTCCTCAATTCCAGCCAGTGAGTCCAGTCAATCACTGTGCTGGCCATTTTTGCCTTCTGACCCATACATCAGACCCAGGCCTTTCTTGCTGCCACTGCCCAGGTCAGACCTCATCTCTCAAAGTCACAGTGGCCTCCTCTCCAGTATCCCCATGTGGAGGCCATGCCAGAACCCATCCCCTTCTCTGCAGCCTGAGTGAGCTTTCTTAAACCTGACCCTGAACCCGTCACTGCCATCCAACGCCACCCACCACCTCACTCCTGCACTCAGGGCTCATCCCTCCTGATCTCACCTCTGCCTGCTCCCCCAGTCCCCACCTTGGGCTTGATGCTTTGGCAGAGTCTCTGCTCTCTCTCCTTTGCCTGGCAAATTCTTGCTTATTCTGTATGGCCAAGCTCCAGCATTGCCTTCTCTTCTTGCTGGCCTCCTCGTGGGAGCCTTCTCAGACTTTGTCAGCTGGATTCTCTCTGGGCCCTCAACACTTTTTTCAAACACTTCAAGGGAGACCTGTTCCATTGTGTTCTATTAATAATTACCCCTGTCCTTGTCCATCTCCACCCGCTAGCCCTTAAGGGTGGGGACTTTTTTTTTGGTTGCCTGTGTCACCTCCCTGGTGTCCTGCCTGGCACATTGGATATTTGTGGAATGAATGTGTAAGTCAATATACTAAACTTTATAATTAAATGAGGAAAGGAATGTAAACCCCTTAGCATAACCTCAGGCACATAGTAAGTGCTCAATACATGGGAGTTGTCCTAATAATATTGTTATTCTATGTCTATATGTCTGTGCATAGAACACACCCATGCTATTACTATCATAATAGTATATACACAAACATATATAGGTGCTGTTACTATTATAATAACTGTTCCTTTTATTCTTAATAATCATTAGTAATTTCTTTGGAGTTTCTTTTGAAGGGTTTCTTTGCTTCTGCTCCAGCCCCCACTCCCCATCTGCCAGGGAGCCAGACAACCCTGGTTTTGCAGAAAACTGCAGCCTGGGTTGATGCTGCTGCAAAGATCAGCGTCAGACTAGAGGCCAGCAGAAACCTCTGCAATAATAGAATTTCTGTGTGTCTTAACTGAAATTTGAAGAAGCAGATTGTGGAAGAACGGCTCTGGGATCCTCAGACCTCTTCTGCTGTGGGGAACCTGTTGCAGATTCTTTAATTGTGCGGCTTTGCTTCAGCACACATGGCGGGCCTCTTCCAGGCCAGCCCCTGCTGTGGGCATTGGAGAAAGGGGTGGAGTTGCTGTGATGACCTGGGTTCTAGTCTCCTGAGGAGGATGCTGCCTGAGACTCAGGAAGCAGGGACGCGAGCTTCTCCTCTTGAAGCCTTTCCTTGCCTTGCAGCAAGCCTGCAGTCTCCTCGCAGACCCAGGGCCTGGCAAAACCTTCCCAGCCCACCTAGAAAGATGTTTCTGGTGTCTTGGGCAAGTCAGCAAGGCCTGGATTAGCCACGTGGAGCAGGCTGCCCCACCTCGCCCACCTCCACCCTTCCTGAGGAAGCAGCGGCCCGCTCCCAGGTCGTTGAAAACCTCCTGACCCATGTCTGACTTTGAGTCAGAGACTTCTGGTAAAAAGTGTCTCGTCACTGCTCTTGAGCAATCTGCAAGGCATGTTCTCTCCTGCTTTTAAGGATTTACAACTTTATTTTATGCTTTACCTAAACAACGGTCTCCCCAGAGCCAAGAAAGATCAAAGGGAACCCACGAGACTTATAATAATAAGAATAGCAAGTTGCCACAGTAAGCTACAGTTTACAAAGGACCTGTATAAATGTGTACTGTCATGAAATATGCCTGCTGCCCCAACACTTTACATGCATCATCTTATTTAATCCTCACAATAATTTTATAGAGTAGTTAGTGCTATTTCCATTTTATAGACCAGGAAACTAAGGCTCAAAGAGGTCAAGAGACCTGTCCTAGGTCATGTAGTAAGAAAACATCAGTGCTGAAATTCAAACCCTAGGCTGCAGACTCATAACCTGCCCTCCCAAAGCTAAGGGGCAGCCAGGCACTCGTCCAGGGCCCTCTAGGGAGGCAGTGACCTCCTGGGTCAGGCCCTTTTTTTGTCTAGGCAGCGACTTCTTCCCACTGGTGGTGGGGCAACCCTCAGAGCTCACGTAAAAGGAGAATTACAAATGAATGCTGCTGAAAATCCTCTGTGTGGTCACTCATGGAGGGCATTTCTCCAAGGTGCCCCAGACTACAGCCTCAGGTCATTGATTCTGCCTCCTGTGGGAAGTGCTGGTCTCTGTTGGGGCATCGCCATCCTGTGCCGCCCGTGCCTTGCACACTCCTTTGCATTGGGAGCTTGTGCCTTCATGGGCAGCCCCTCCTGTCTTAGACGATCTGCTTGTTAGAAAGGCTGCTCTGATAAGCCACATTGTTTAATGGGAAAAGCAAAAGTGGGGATGTGTTTGAGTCTATAACAGTGTCACCTGCTAGCTTTGACTTTGCCACAAAACTTAACCTCTCTGAGTGGCTATTTCCTCATTGGTAAAACCCACCAGTGATGACAACCCCCAGGACTTGGCTCTGTGTAGTCTCAGAGTTGATCTAGGCCCACAGGTGGCACTTACAAGAAAACAGATATTAGCAGTTAGGGAAGTACTGCTAACATATCAAAATCTTAGAGAAACTGTTAAGTTTTTTTGGTTTGCTTTGAATGAAGGAGAATAAGATGGTTAAAATATTGATAAATAAAAAAATTTTATTTTTTTCGAATCAGTTCAGAGTCTGGCTTAAAGGTTACTTTGAAAGATGTGAGTCCACAATATGGGGCTTTATGGCTTTTTTTTTTTTTTTTTTTTTTGAGAGGGAGTCTCGCTCTGTCACCCAGGCTGGAGTACAGTGGCGCGATCTTGGCTCACTGCAACCTCCGTCTCCTGGGTTCAAATGATTCTCCTGCCTCAGCCTCCCAAGTAGCTGGGACTACAGGCGCATGCCACCACGCCTGGTTAATTTTTTTGTATTTTTATTAGAGACGGGGTTTCACTGTGTTAGCCGGGATGGTCTCAATCTCCTGACCTCGTGATCCACCCACCTCGGCCTCCCAAAGTGCTGGGATTACAGGCGTGAGCCACCATGCCCAGCCCAGCTTTATGGCTTTTTAAACATTTTTGTATACATTAACTCTGAAGGAGACAAGGTAGAGAGTATCCTTCTTGTTTTTTTTGTTTGTTTGTGTTTGTTTGTGTTTTTTTTTTGAGACGGAGTCTCGCCCTGTCACCCAGGCTGTTGGAGTGCAGTGGTGCGATCTCGGCTCACTGCAACCTCCGCCTCCCAGGTTCGAGCGATTCTACTGCCTCAGCCTCCCAAGTAGCTGGGACTACAGGCACACGTCACCATGCCCGGTTTGTTTTTGTATTTTTAGTAGAGATGGGTTTCCCCATGTTGTCCAGGCTGATCTTGAACTCCTGACCTCAGGTGATCTGCCTGCCTTGGCCTCCCAAAGTGCTGGGATTACAGGCATGAGCCACCGCGCCCGGCCCTTGATTTTTTTTTTTTTTTTTAATGATTTGCAACCTGGTTGCAACACCCTCCCCATGGAAACAGGGCCCAGCTACAGATCTTCTACCTAAAGCCAGGTTTGGTTCTTCAGCCTCCTGCTCAAACCCCTAGGAGCTCTGGTTTCCATCGTGATGGGATCCAGCCACTTACCCACACCCCTTTCTATTTGGCCTTCCCCACCCCATCTTCCCGGCTTCCTCCCCGCAGACTCAGCTCTGGGTCTGAAACCGCTTACTGTTGCCTGTATGCTTGGCATAGAACTTTCCTGGTTCCTCCTGCAGATTCAAATCAACCCCAGTCCTTAAGGCCCAGCTGCAGTGCCCCTCCTCCAGGAAGTTTCCCCTGACCTGGATTGGAAAGACTCTGTCTCCACCTCCCAGAACTGCCCCTACCCCAGCACCTGACCCCAGGTGTGCACTTCTTCACCTTCCCTGCTCCTTAGGCTTTGAGTTTCTGCTTTTATTCTTCTCACTTTCTCCAGCCCCACTCGCAAGCCTCAGGGTAAACACCCAGTCTGTGTTTGGTGAGAGGATTCATGGAAGGGAGGGCCTCAAAGATCTCGCATTTGAGGAGTGTGAGTGCTGGCCTACCTGCCAGATCTGATGGAGCCTGTTAGGAATTTACAAATACACTGTCTGTTGTTTGAACTACTGCTAAGTTTCTTTTCTTAGGTAGGTTGAACAGCTCCCCCTGACCCCCATCATTATATTTAATATTTTTATACCCACACCCTTTTTGCAGATATAGTGCAAAAACAAATCTCCACTCCTAAATGTTTCAGTCTCCCAGTAAGAGGGCTCCAAGTGGAAAGTGTCTGCTGCCCTGGTAGGTCTCAGGGGCTGTCTAATCAAGCTCATACCAACCCATAAGTGGTCCTGGCTCTTTTCTCCTTTTTCTAACACTCAAAGTTAATTTCTAAATATTTCACCTCCCCTCTCTTACACTTCACATAATTTCCTTGGCCTTGAAAGCTTGCTTAACATTAAACATTTTCAAGTCACTCACTGTAGAAGAATCATTGTTTAAACAGAACATTTGGAAGACTAAAAAGAAAAAGAACCTGTAATCCTATCACCCAGAGGCAGCCAGTATTAACCTTATGTTATGACCTCCTGCCTGCCTTTTATTTAAACACATTTCAGATCATATAATAATATAAAATGTCCTACTTTGTTTTTTGATACTCAGTAGTGTGACCCTAATATTTGCATGTGTTTTTAAAATCTCTGTATAAACATCTATTTTTGATAAATACATATTCTTTTTCTGTTTATAAAGTAACCCATGTTTATTGTAGAAAATTTGGGAAAAAAACAGTAAAATACAATGAGAATAGCCTGCTCACTGCAAATCCCATCACGCAGCTCAAACCACTGTTAAGATTGCGGAGTATATTTCTTTGAGACTTTTTCTGTACAATTGAGATTATACTATAACCCCAATTTTTTTTTTCTTTTGAGGCAGGGTCTTGCTCTGTTGCCCAGGCTGGAATGTAGTGGCACCATCTCCGCTCACTGCAACCCCCACCTCCTGGGCTCAAGTGATCCATCCACCTCAGCCTCCCAAGTAGCTGGGACTATAGGCACGCACCACCACACTCAGCTAATTTTTCTGTTTTTTGTAGAGATGGGGTTTTGCCACGTTGCTCAGGTGGTCTCAAACTTTCAGCTCAAGTGACCAACCCGGCTCAGCCTCCCAAAGTGGCGGGATTACAGGTGTGAGCCACAACATCCAGCCTTCCAATTTTTTGTTTGTTTTTGTTTTGTTTCTTTGTTTTGTTTTTTGAGATGGAGTCTCACTCTGTCGCCCAGGCTGAAGTGCAGTGGCACGATCTAGGCTCACTGCAAGCTCCGCCTCCTGGGTTGAGGCCATTCTCCTGCCTCAGCCTCCCAAGTAGCTGGGACTACAGGCGCCTGCAACCATGCCTGGCTAATTTTTTGTATTTTTAGTAGAGATGGGGTTTCACCGTGTTAGCCAGGACAGTCTCAATCTCCTGACCTCATGATCTGCCTGCCTCAGCCTCCCAAAGTGCTGGGATTACAGGCGTGAGCCACCGCGCCCGGCCCAATTTTTTTTTAATCTGGCTTTTTCCACTTAATATTATATTCCATACAGGTTTCCCTGTTTATAAGTATTTATTCACATTGTTTTGAATGATTAATATTCCGTCATATGAAGACATTCTGATATACTTAACCTATTCCCAAGTTTTTAGATCTTTTCCAACTTGAGGCTATTGTGACAATGCTAGAAGGAACAAACCTCTTGGCACATAAAGTTTTGTCTGCACTTCCATCTTTAGGATGGACTCTCAGATGTAGAATTAACTGTAGGTCTGCCTTTCTTTTTTGAGACGGAGTTTCACTCTTGTTGCCCAGGCTGGAGTGCAATGGCGCGATCTCGGCCCACTGCAACCTCCGCCACCCAGGTTCAAGCGATTCTCCTGCCTCAGCCTCCTGAGTAGCTGGGATTGCAAGAATGCGCCACCACGCCTGGCTAATTTTGTGTTTTTAGTAGAGACGGGGTTTCTTCATGTTGGCCAGGCTGGTCTCTTAACTCCCCACCTCAGGTGATCCACCCATCTCAGCCTCCCAAAGTGCTGAGATTACAGGCATGAGCCACCGCTCCCAGCCAGGTCTGCATATTTTTAAGGGGTTTGCAGGAGGGCTGTACCAGCAAAATGCATCATTTTACTGGCTGCAGAACATTTTGTGAAAAGCCTATTTTGCTGCTGTTAACCTACAGGGAGGGCCTGCTTGCCCCTGCAACTCTCCAACTCCAGCATGTTCCCAGTCAAGGCTGCACCCATAGCATCCCACCTGACCTGTCTTTCCAAGTGCAGTGACCCGGCTGATTGATTTCCCTTTTCTTTGTTCCCAGGGCAAGAAGAGGCAGAGCTGGAGGAGTTCCTGTGCCCTGTGAAAACACCCCCTGGGCTAGTGGGCGTGGCAGCTGCCTTGCAGCCCTTCCCTGCCCTTCAGAATATTTCCCTCAAGCACCTGGGGACTGAAATACAGTAAGTGCCAGTGGAGCTGAGGGGCTAGCCAAGCTGCAGGCAGCCCCTTCAGTGGAGCTCGACCCGCTGTGATTCTCCTGCAGGGAGATGGGCCCCGGGAGAGGGTTATGGGCTTTATTTTCAATTAATCACATCATCACTTTAAAATATTACATTTCGCCGGGTGTGGTGGCTCATGCCTATAACCCCAGCACTTTGGGAGGCCGAGGTGGGCGGATCACTGGAGGTCAGGAGTTCGAGACCAGCCTGGCCAACATAGCGAAACCCCTTCTCTACTAAAAATACAGTAATTAGCCGGGCATGGTGGCAGGTGCCTATAATCCCAGCTACTCAGGAGGCTGAGGCAGGAGAATCGCTTGAACCCAGGAGGCGGAGGTTGCAGTGAGCCGAGATTGCACCATTGCACTCCAGCCTGGGCGACAAGAGTGAGACTCTGTCTCAAAAAAAAAAAAAAAAAAATACATTCATTGGAAAAGTAGTACATGTTCATTATAGGAAATCAGAAACATCTGGAAGGGTATAAAAAATTACCTACTGGACGAGGTGGCTCACAGCCTGTAGTCCCAGCTACTAGGGAGGCTGGAGCAGGAGGATCACTTGATTATAAGTAAAGTATTTTTTTTAATTATCCATAATCCTACCACCCAGACAAATATTCTTAGCATTTGGTATATTTCTTTCCTCTACATTTTCTGTATACATATTGCATAAATGAGATCATATTGAATGTGATGTAGTGATGGTTTCACAAATGTCTATACATGTCAAAAGCATCAAATTACTCATTTTTAACTTGTGCAATTTATTGTGTCAATCATATCTCAACTACTTTTTTATTTAATAATATATTATATATATACCTTACTATTGTCAGGCTTTGTTTTAGATAATTTCTAAGAAGGTAGCAGTATGGACCAGGCGTGGTGGTTCATGCCTGTAATTGCAACACTTTGGGAGGCCAAGACAGGAGGATCACTTGAGGCCAGGAGTTCAAAACCAGCCTGGGCAACTTCTGAGACCCTGCCTCTACAATAAGTAAAATGAAAAGTTAGCCAGGCATAGTGGCATGTGCCTGTAATCCCAAGCCCAGGAAGTCAAGGCTGCAGTAAGCCATGATCATACCACTTCATCCTAGCCTGAGCAACAGAGTGAGACCCTGTCTCAAAAAAAAAAAAAAAAAAAAAGGCAGCAGTGTGGCCTGGGCTTTGGAAGCAAACTGCCTGGGTTTGTATCCCGGCTCCATCAGTCATGGCTGTGCTGCTGTTGGCAAGTTGTTTCTCAATGCTTTTCTTACCTTGTTAGTAAATGTAAATACAACAGCGCTTGCCTTATAAGCTTAGCATGGTAATTAAATCGTTTAATGCATGCAGACTGCTTTAGAACTGTGCTTGGCAGTCTTAAGCGTGCAATACATATTAGCTGCTGCTGCTATTGTTACTCTAGTTGAAGGGATGGAAACTTTCAGGAATTCAAACTATATCCAATAGTGATCCTGTTTGGGCGTTTCTTTTCTTTTCTTTTTTTCTTTTCTTTTTTTTTTTTTTTTTTTTGGAGATGGAGTCTCGCACTGTTGCCCGGGCTGGAGAGCAGTGGCGCGATCTCAGCTCGCTGCAACCTCTGCCTCCCATGTTCAAGTGATTCTCCTGCCTCAGCTTCCATAGTAGCTAGGATTACAGGCACCCAACACCATGCCCGGCTGACTTTTTGTATTTTTAGTAGAGACGGGATTTCACTATGTTGGCCAGGCTGGTCTCAAACTCCTGACCTTGTGGTTTACCCACCTCGGCCTCCCAAAGTGCTGGGATTACAGACGTGAGCCACCACTCCCAGCCTGGGCATTTGTGTTCCGTGTGGACTTCAGATGAACTTAGAGCTCTTAGAAGGCAAAATACATTGCTCACGGGACTTTGATAAGGGACCCCTGGTTCTGTGTGACTCAGGCACAGTATTTCCCTCTGCTGGCTTCAGAGTCTGAATTTGCTTGAGTGACTAGGAGGGTGGTGACGTCCTTTCCAGGAGAGAATCAGGTTTTAGGGAAAAGACAATGAGTGTTCTTTGGGGTCTGCTGGCTGGAGGTAGAGCTCCCCCACAGGCATTTGGATGGAATGACCTGGAGCCCAGGAGAGAGATCTAAGCTCGAGAGAGAGGCTTGTTGGGTATAGGGCATGGTTGAGCCCTCCAGGGTGAGTGGATGTGGAGGGCACCCTGCAGGAGATCACCTGTTGGGAGGAGCTACAGGGAACTGGGTGCATTGGGAGCATGCTGGGGTAGAGAGGGGGCCTGAGAAGTCCAGCTATCCAGCCAGCATGCACCCAGGGCAGTCTCACCAATATTAAACTGAGTGCATGCCTGATAGAGGCCACAGCAGCAGAAGCAGAACATAGAAAATGCAGAGACCAAGAAAGGAAGGAAGCTTCAGAGGGTCATAGAGCAACTTCCCTCCTGTAACTTGTCATAGCCCACAGAAAATGCCAGGCTACTTTGCAAGAGAAGTGCCCTGGGCTGCTGAGAGCCCCAGACAACTTGGTGAGATGAGAGCTGCCTTTGTGTCCTACACCCTTGTGCTCTGGCTAGTCTTGGAACTCACTGTTGGCGCTGCCATGAACCCGGGTCATACTCAGGGATGGGGGTAGGGAGCTTCCTGAGCACTGTGTTGGGTGCTTTATGCTCTCGAGTTCTCTAGACAAACCTGTGAAGTGGTATCATCACATGGTTAAGTCCTCAAACCATGGAGTTAGACATCCAGGGCTGCTCAGCCCCATTGCCTACTTGCTCTGTAGTTTTGGTTACTTATCCTCTTCGAATCTCAGTTCTCTCCGTCCAATGAGGGTGAGAATAGTATTTACTTCATTGGTCTTGGGAGGATTAAGTGAGTGGAATGCATCATAGTGTTTCACTTAGAATTTGAGCCATGGAAGGGTCCATCCAGTGTTCATTATGGATATGTTTCACATCCCCACTACAGATGAGGAAACTGAGGCTCAGGGAGGATAACTAGCTTTCCCAAGGTTATCCTTTCAGAACAAGTCTTTAGGATCACCACTCCCATGCTGGCCAGGCCTTGCAGGCCTGGAATTAAACCTAAACAGAAAATGGTCCATGAACTGCTCCAAGCAAAGTTGATAAATTTATGAAATTGAAACAGCTCTTCCAAGCATAGTGGTTTAGCTGGGTGGTGACCAGCCGGACCA